>NW_026642000.1:0-1207203 GCF_028554395.1 Pezoporus wallicus
CGGCCTGGTGTTCGACTCGACTGCCGCGGGTGGCAGTAAGCGGGGACCGGCTCTGCAGGGGAGCGAGGCGCGGAGCGGTCCCCTGCAGGCCTTGTATGCCGCCGGGCCCCCGAGGCGTGCCTGGGGGAGGCACAGCCGTACACGGGGTCTGCCCCCTGATCTGTGTGCGTGCTTGTCCACGGCTTGTGGCGGTTTGGAGCTGCCCGGGGGGTGTCCTAGGCAGGGCTGAGTGGGACCTGCAGCAGCGCCCTGCGCCCCGGCAGTCCCTGGCTTTGGGAGCGTAGGCTTGTGAGGACTCTGCACCCAGACATTCTCTTGCTAGTGAGTAATAGGGCTTGGCCTGTGAAAGGAGTAGTCTCTGTGAGGTTTTCCTCTCTTTTGAGAGTAGAAAGTGACATTAACTTCCTCTCATGAAAACTCGTGTAGTAAAGTTTAGTTATTATAAAAATAAACTTACTTATTTAGCAATAGCAGCAGGTAATTCAATTAATTTTTAATCTTGCAGATAAGGAGTGTGTTTCATGGCTGGAGCAGCTCTGCACCTTTGCTGCCCCAGACAGAGTAGCTCTCCATTATGCTGCAAAGGGATTGCCTGAAGAGTCCAAGAAGCTCCTTCCCGGTAGTCAGTTTTGGCCCACCTGAAGTTTGCAATGAAAATGTCGGATGTCATGATAAGCTGTACAGTTCCCTATCAGTTAGCAGCTGGCATGATGTGTGACATGGCAAGCCCAGTGCCCTGATAACAGCTGAGGGTTGAATAAACAACCAAGAAAGGAAGGGTTGCAGATCTAGTAACTAGCACTTTGTTCCTGTTTCATGACAGTTCTCCCATTTTATAAGTTGGTAGCATTGACAAAATCTGAGTGTTCCTTTGTGCCAACTGGTTTCAAATTAAAAATGTATTATAAAAACTTGACAGTATGACAGTTCTCAGGTTTTCCCAGTAAAGTACCTTCTTACTGATCTCATTGTACAACCTGCTCGTTTTACTTTTAAGTCATGGCTTTGGTCTCTCCATTTAAGACCAGCTTTCCCATTTGGGAATGAGTTGAAAAATTTTAAAAATCTATATAAGCTGCACGGCTGTATCTTTCGCTTCAAAGTTTTAATGTGTACTTTAAGCTATATGCTTAAGCTATATGCTTTGACACAGGTGCTTCCACAGGTATATTTCAGTGTTAAAGGTTTTCTGCTTCATCTTCTTTTATGTACCCATTTTCCACTTGCCTGTTGTCATACATGTAGCTTACATTCTGTATTTTGTTGATGTGAACACAGTAATGCTTTCCCTCTTGCTGCCTATTTTAGATGTAGGGTTGCATTCAGAAGCATTACTTTCTATAATACAGAATTCTTGGGTGCTTAAGAGATTTAAAGCCTCCTTATTCTTTGCTGAGGTATTACCGTATTTCAGTAAACATAATTGATAGTATTTCCGTTCTCTTCCTGTCTGATCAGAAGAGTCAAAAATCCAACTGAAGGCCAGTTCTCTCTCAGGTTCCTATCTACATATGAATTCAGTTCCACCTTCTATTTTTTATTAGAACTCTATGCTTTTAAGCATGTTTTAGCCTCAGTGGAACTTTTGTGGGGAATGTTTTACAGAGGTCATGCATCACCCAGACAAACATTCCAAATAGTAATGCTATACAGACCACTGAATTTGTCTTTTGCTTCAAGCAATCAACATAGTTTCAGGCTCATGAAAAAAATATTTCCCCAGTAGCATGGTGTATTAACTCAGCATTATATTCCCTTACCAAATGGCATCTGGAGTTTGCATCTGTAGTATTGTTGAAAGCATGATTACACCAGCAGAAGTAGACTATACATATATATATATATATATGATTTTGTTTTTTTCTCTTCAGGGAAAAATGTGTCCCCAAGACTGCTGACCTCAGACCTTGCAGATCCCACCTTACCAGGCAAGTGCCTCAGTTGGTCAGTTCTTAAGGTGTATTGAACAAAATTATTATTTGCGTACTGAAATTGTCCTCTCTCCTGTTTTGGCAAGACCCTTTATGCTTTTTTCTTTCTCTTTTGCAAAGCACATGCACACACATAAATGTAGACCACATAGTCCTCAAAAACAAAAGTAGCTTATGGTGAGAAGATGACTGAATATGGTACTGCTGAGTTTGGCTATAATTTTGCTGTACCAGCTGAGCTGATTTGTGACTTCAAAGTTGCTGCTAACTCATAATAGTGCTGTATTAACAGATTGCATTAAATAGTAGTAAGATTATTCCAGGTCATCTTTAACAACCTTCTCACAGAATATAGCTTGTCAGTTTGTATGTTGCTATATTTGATTTATTATTTTTTTTTTAATTCCCATAGTAAGTGTCCCCTTTGGGTGATCTCCTCCTGATTTTTGAAAGGTGTGGAGATACTTAATACTAGAGATTATTGTGTGTGCTTTATTCAAATAAGACACAAAAATGAAAAACTAATAAACCTTGTTTCCTCCAAACAACTTTTTTTGAGTACACTATCTGTCATTTTCCTTATTTCTGTTTTATTACGTGATGTGTCTGCAGCCCTTTTTCAAAATCCACCTTTAGTACACTGGAGTACCTGGATAAAATGTATCAGCTCATGATGTAGCTGATTTAGGCTAATTAGATGTTTACTGCTTATCATGCGTGCTTAATACCTGATGTTGCTAACTCTTTCTGGATGCAGTCTAGACATACCTTTGAGCTTCTCATGAGTGAGAGCTGAGATAACTGTAGGATTCAGTTTCCTGGATTTGCAAATGTCCCATTTTGTGTAAATGTCCATATGCTGGACATTTGCAAAGTCCCATTCACAACCACTGACAGTGGCCCCAAGCTGCTGCTACCATGAAGTAATTGGATAAATTCTGATGAGAGAGGTCTCAATTATTGCTCCATATATAAAAATTCGTCTTTATTTTGGAAATTTTTGTCTGTTTTTCTCTTAAATGAAAGAAAAATCACTAAATTTTCTATGCTTTAGGTATTTCAGTGTAAGCTAATATCCATGCAGAGGGTGGGTGACGGAATAGATATGCTCCATTTTAGTATGTTTAAATTCTTAAAACTGGATTACTGTTATCTAAAACAGGTAATATTATTAGAAACCTGTTGTTACAATTTTTTTCTTGAAGTCAAATTTTGTTATTCCTTTTGCCATGGAAGGGAATTTTGAGGAGTTAAAACTTTTTTCATCATAAAAAAATGTGACTCACAGTATTTTACTAGTTGGAGAGGAATTAGCTTCTCATGGAAAACACATGATCTCTACAAATTAAGCATCATATTTAACAGGAGTTAATGCTTCTGCTAGTGAAAGACAACTGGCAAAAGGAATTACAGCTTCTCACTTGCTCCCAGTCCACCACCACTGACTTAATTTTATGTATTTTTCAAGAGCTGAGGTTGGTTGCCAGTACTGCAACAAGAAGAAAATACACAAAATAAAAATTAAGTTAAACAAAATAAAACAAAACAAAACTACTCCACAAAAATGCAAACGTTGTTCTCATCCAGTTCGCTCCCAGCCCATCCCTGAAAGGATATGTTGTTATCCAACGTATCTTTCAGATGTTGAACAAATTTTACCATGCTGTCAAAGTCAATAAAATGTTACTCTTAGTGATTAATTTGTATCTCTCAGCAGTATTGCCTGTGTATTATTTCATTGTTTACTGCTCAGGCGTGAGGAGAGCTGCTTCTCTTTCTCTGTGCTTGTATATTCCTTTGATAGTGGGTCCTAAAATCTCTGTGCTTTTGAGAGTCTATTAGCATGCGGTGATTCCGTGATAAAATTGGAAAAGTTTAAATTTTTCAGAATACTGAAGGGGATGTTCTGATTCTGGATAGCTGCCAACAAGTGTTTAATATATCATGGCAAAAGCTAATTGTTTTCCATTTCTTTATTTCACAAAAAACATGAGGTATTATTCTAGCTGTGCTTTATGTTGAACATTGAAAGTCTTCATAATGCTTTTCAAAGCTGAAAAAATGAAGAAATAATACATCCACACTAGTGTATGTCCTCATGCCCTCACATTTCAATGTAATCTGTATGACTTTCCAAAAATAAAAGACATTCTAAATGCATTATTGCTCAGTTCTTTTTTTTCATAATCCTGCATACATTGTTCATAGTTAGTCATAGAGGGAGGAATGTTTCAAGTGTTCTGTGAACAATTCAGTCTGAGGTTGTTTACATTCTGTAGCTATCAAGAATCCTAATGCAGATAAACCTGATCCCAGTGTAAGTACTGTGCTGCAAAGTCCAGCTGTAGCTTAGCCAGCCCAAGTGGAATGGAGGAGTACCTACTTGTCCTTTTTCACGTCGCTTTGCAGTTGCATTGGTTTGCTTCAAGAAAGTACCAGTAGTTTGAAGATGTGATGAAATGAAGCTGGAAGCTAAATTTGGAGCTCTTTTGTTGTTTCTTTTAATGTAGGAGAAAGGCCCAACATTTCTGTTGGATTTTTAAACTTTGTAACCAATACTTTTAACATGCAGAGGGTGATTGTAAAAGTTGCACTTTTCATGTGAGTATTGTTAGATGTGGTTTGGTTTTCATCCTCTAACTGTAGCACAGGATGGGGTTATGCTTTCATTTAAGACACCTATCGCTGTTAAATGGCTAAAAAGAGAAAAAAATCTTGAGTATAACCAAAAATGAATTCTAAAAAATTAAGATTTTTTAATTTATTTCTATTATTAAATTTCATTTCTATTTTTACTTACTGCCCTTTTTTCCTTGAAATCATTCTATTAATTTGGTACTTTTCTGAGAGCTAGTGTAGGCAAGAATTCATTTCTTGTATAAAAAAATAGGCATCATTAAAAAAAACCTTCTTTGCAATTGTATAGAGAAACAAAAGTAGTATAAATCTACAGAGAAAAAAAAAACACTTTAAAATTATTTAATGTCTGAAAAGCCTGTGTATAGAATTCTGATCTGAAAAGGATTCTATGGTGAAAAATTTGATGAAATGCTCTTATTTTTGCATAACCAGACAAATGTAATGGATCAACATAAAAAAGTTGAATTTAATACATACCACATCAAATTATTACTGGTTATTATGTTAGGAGAGATGAGATGTCTATGATAAAGTCTGGTTCTAGAAGTCTTTTCTAACATATACTTAATCCTTGTCAGTACTGGTTGTCTCTGAAGACCGAAAGGTCTTCACTATAATCTTTAAGAATTAAGTCTACTGTACCTCGCTTTTTAATTGTACTAGGTGAAAGGGCACCCTGCTAAACACATGCATTGGGAAGCAAGATTCCTTAGCAGCTGTTTTAGAACTGTTATCTGGTCTATTCAAACAACTGCAGATGTGTTCATGGGCTGTTGTGGTTGCACCTGAAGAAATATGAAGTCCAAGCTTGCAGTTCTAGATATTTTTTTTGAAAATGTTCAAAACAGACTTGAAATCAGAAAATTACTTCCTCCTTCAGCCAGACAATCATCAAATAGTGTATTTCAGCAGTGCTTTTGTAGCTATTGCTTTTTCCACATGCTGACCCAGAGACAAGAGTGAGAGGAGATTGCAGCTGCGTCTACTGAGGCTTGAATGACTTCTGAAAAAGTATGTATTGATCTTTTGAAGTGAAACCCTTCTGTTTGTAGTTCCTAGGCTACACCATTCATTTCAGCCCTCCTGCGCAATGGTCTGATTCAGAAAAAAAGTGCTAGAGGTAATAAGGGGAATATGCTTAGTATTTGTTGGCTGTCCATAAGCAGCAAGTAAGTTAAAACTTGTGAGCCTTAAGCATTGGTAGCCTGTCTTCTATAGAACTTAGTAATAGAAGCAGCTGGGAGAGGGACTGAGCCAGACTCCCAGCTTCAGGGAAGTCCCAAGGACTTCCACTCCCCCCTCTATACACACCTCGGCAATATTGATACCTAAGAGAAGTCAAAGTGTTTGAGGAGTGCCATTTTATATAACCAGAAAGACTGCATGAATTTCTTCTGGACACTACGTTTGTGTGAAAATTGTCATTGAAAAAGTCCTATGTGGTAAGTCGATGTGCGAAGTAAATACAAATAACAGGGGTTATGTGCAGGAAGGAAGAGAAGGTGATCATCTGTGCATTTCTTATTCTGCTGCTAAGCTTGGCGCCATAGTATGCTATTTCAAGAAGAGTGCGTGAGCAGATGTAGTGAGTGCTGTTGATGGTGGGTGGATAAGGATTAAGCGTGTTGTTGCAAGGAACTTGCAGAGAGTGAAAGAGAGTGGATGTCTTGAAGGCTGTTGAAGGAAATTGAGTTTTCTTTGTGTGATACTGACAACTCATGTGTTGGCTTCAGAGTACCCCAAACAAGCAGTGACACAGGTGGCCTTTCAGGTGTCAGTGAACACAGAGATACACTTGTCTTCCAAACATGCGGTTAAATTATCTATATGTCTCTACCACAGTGTGTATTTCTGGGAAAAAAAAAAAAACACAACACCCAAAAACAACAACTACAAAAAAAAAAAAAAAAAAACAACCAAACCAACAAACCAAAACCCCCCCAAAACCTGCATAGTACTTAATGGGATATAGTTGTTATTAGCTTGTTGGTCTGTTCAAACACAGCTGATGCAAGACAGTGGAGGAATCATCACATACCAGTGCCTTGCCATTTTCTTCTTGTTTTGTTCTGAGTGATGAACCCAGAAATGGCAGTGTAACACAGCAGAAATTAGTGGGCTGATGATGGTACTTAAGGAGAGAAAATGTAGAAGTTGAAGGTACAAGCACACTGCCTGAGATACAGTTGTGGAAACTGAGAATGTCAGAATGACATATTATAAAAAGGAGATGCATCTTTGGTATTGGATATGCAAAGAAATTAAGTATATGGGTTGGGAATGTTGAGCACACCTACCAGTCCAGATCCTCAGTATGAAGGAACTGCTGCTCAGAAAACCTCCACATGGAGGACTCATGGATTTAACTACAGCAATATAATTTCATAACTAGCTGCCTAGACAAATGCTACAACTTCTGGCATAAGCTCTAGTTCCTGTGTAAGACCTTTCCACAAAGATCTGATCTTTTTCTCATTATATACGAACATATACATGTGAGTGTCTATGAAACCTGTGTCAATTTTGACCTACTTTAAACAGGATACACTGGTATTTCACCTTTGAGAGAATTTACTCTCTCTAAATACTAATTGACATTACAGTAGTTAAACTGTGACACAGTTGCTTATGGAAAGATGTAATTAGCAAAAATTGTGACTATAGTTACAGAAGTAGTAATATCAGTTCAGATGGGGACACTTAAGATAACTTAGTTTGTTTCACTTCACATATGCTTCATCTTTTCATTTTTATTTTCACCATGGAAGGCCCAAAGTACAACAACAATTAAAGGAATCTACCCTTTGTTCTCCATGAGTTTTCTCTGCTCTTATGGTACTTAATTATGCCATTTATCCTTTTTTACAACAGTGTTAAAATATACCATCTTCTCTTGCATTGCTGCTTTAGAGGGCAGCTCCCACAATGTGAGGAAGTTTGGAAAAAGCTCCACAGCTCATACAAGAAAAGATTTGGAGAGTGAGAATAACTATTATATGGAAAAGATGATAAAAAGATGACACTTCTATGTTAGCAGTAGACTAGCATATTGAAATCTTGCCAGGGTAGTTATTACAGGTATCCACTAAAATCCTGATGACCTGTATTCCATTTCAGTTTTGCAGTTAATTTAAGGCCACAGTGTCTGGTGATATTTGCTAGACAGCAACATTCAAATTAAAAAATTACACGTGAGCTGTGAAGCAGAGAGAAACGCTGATGAAAGCTTGCAAGCTTATGCACACACACTGGACTAGGATGTGTAAAGTAAGTGATAACCTGTCTTACCTGACCTCATAAATTGATGCTGAGATTTTATGTCAGCTCTGTATGAAAAGTACTTTGATTGTGTATGGACACAGTTTAGATATGACTTTTTGGTCATTTGCCAGAGTTGTGTCGTTCTCCTGGATTGGTAATATTCACAGTTGTAGTTCATTTCACTTCCTGATTGCAACAGGAGTGATTTAGCAGTGTTGGAAACTGTTTTATTTTGCTTGTCTCCAGCTCTAGGTTAATGCTGGAGATTAATAACTCTTAGCATTGACAAAGCATTCTGATTTTTGCATATGTGAAATGAATATAAACCAAACTAGTCTAATTAGGGAGGCCTGATAAGACTCTGACCAGTTTTTCTCATGTTTCCAGCTGTAGAATGATTACGCATAGCAAGGACACATAAAATAGTGCATCAGATCATTCCTCTGTATCTAAATGGGTGCTTAACACTCTATAAAACAGCTAACCTCCAAATGTCCTTGCTTTTTTCTTCACAGAAATGGTGCAAATTAGGTTTCTACATTGTCTCAGTTTAGCAGAAATCATGTGTTGTATAATAGCTAAAATCCTTGATAGTGCAGAGTCGTTATGCTTTTTTAAAATGAGCTGTCCTTAGAATATGTCTTATTCAGCAGTAACCTATTCCTGGGGAAGTTATCTGGTAAAGATTCCCAGGTAAAGAATCTGACTGAGGTTTAAAAAAAATGTCTTTAGATCACAGCACAGTCATTTAAGACTTGTGTGATACTGGGCTAGACAAATGCTTTGCAGCCCTCTGCAGCAAGCTCAGTGTTTGGTAAAAATGTGTCTGTTCCCTCTTCTTTTACCATTTTTTTCCCCAGTGACTATTCTGTTGCTTTAGGAATTTATTATTGCTATGAATAGATGTTTATGCATATTATTTGAAACTGTTTAAAATGCACGTGAGCATATGTGTATTTTAATGTATATATATATATGTACATGTATATATTTCTTTTTACATTTTAGAGCTGTGATGGCCAGTCACCAAGCAGAAGTTCAGAGTTTGAAGCTTGATAATGATTCCGTTATAGAAGGAATAAGTGACCAGGTACTGGTGGCAATTGTGCTCAGTTTCACTTTCATTGCTGCTCTGGTGTATACGCTTTTAAGGTGAGATTATATTGACAGGAATCAACATATCTGTGTTTGTAAAATTCTAACTTTCTCAACGATTTTTTTATATTAGTATATAAAACAACTGTGATTTTTGATATTAACAAAATGATTGATCACTTACTCTGATTGATTGCTTGGCAGATTTTCATTATTTAATTCAGGTAGAATGAAATGATGCATTTCTTAGAAGTGAAGTTTAACTCTTCAGATGATCAAACTGAATAATTTCATCATTCCTTAAGACTGAAGATGGCTGAATTTACAGTTTGTATGGCTGGTGTGTCTGTCATGTTTGGTTACAATGGACAGATTTGTCAGTAGTCACTCCACAATTAAGACTGGATATAATCCACCAGCATATGTTCTAGTTGCAGCCTTCTTCCATAGAAAAGACCCCAACAAAACCCCAAACATGAATAAAGTGTCTGATTCGTTTTATAAAATAATATGTTGGAAAACAGTGGGCTATAATATGCTTTCCATAAAGCAAAATATTAAGGTTGAAATTCAGTAACTGTAATGAACAAGTAATAAAAGCTGGTTTTCATTTCAGAGATTTTCCTTTCAACTTGACAAATTCCTTAGCTTATGCGTTTTGGGAAAATAAGTCTTTGCCGAGTAGGAAGTATTTGGGAGCAAGCTACAGAACAAATCAGAGTGTGAATGCTTGGTTGGACTGCAGGTCTGTGCTGCTGTTCAGGATCAGGAGATATCAAAGAAATCTAAGAGAAGCATATGCACTTCACCTTGCTTTTCTTGCTGTTTCAGTTATTCAGATGGCTTCAAGAGTTCCTTTAGAGTTCCTTTTTTTTTTTTTTTTGCTCTGCTCTTACAATTTTTTTACCCCTGATACTGATACTTTTAACATTTGTAACTTGTGTTTCCTTTTTCTTCTCTAGTTATACTAGGCAATACAGTGATCTGTGTATTCCTTACACTGCGTCCATTACCCCGATCTCTTTGCCAGCTCATACTTCAGTATGTGACATCTGAAATACTTAAGTTGGGTAGGAACAGGTCCTGGATAAAAATACGTGAAAGAAGGCTTAGGGTAGTGAAGAAGGTTGTAGGAACTGAATGAAAACTTCAAGTAGGCAGCAAGGAGTGTAGGTTGCAGTGGATTTTAGGGGACAGACGTGAAATGTGGAAAGAACTGTTAAAGGATATGGCTACCGTACTTGTTTCCAGCAGTGAGAACTCAGTGAAGCATCACATCAGGGGCTGAACTGAAGGTCTCTCTGCTTTTGGTGGAGGAACTTATTAAGAGTAATTAACATATATACCAAGTTGTAGATGTTTAGTTCAGTCACTGTAAGATACTTCTGCATAGCCTGTATGTCTTTGACTTATAAATTTCCATAAAATGCAGCTAGCTTTTTCCATCATCTTTTAAACTTGCAGGTAGGTTGTCACATGAGACTGTGAAAATTTAATTTAGCAAACAAATTAAAGGGAGCTTGACCCTCCAGTGCTTTGTATCGGAGATTCCTTACTTGTCCCAGATGACTTACCCAACCCATGTTTATGTATCTGCAGGTTTAAAACTTTTTCTCTTAATTTCTATCCCATCAAGTGGTTTCATTATAAGATTAAATTGGTACTTTCAGCAAAATTGAGATCTTAATCCTTGGAAATTAACAATGGCCGTCACTGCACAGTAATACACCAGTCTCCATGAGTACTGTCCCTCACTTTCCCTGTGTGAAGCTGCACACTGATCATTCAGGCAGCCTTCCTCCTGGTTGTTATAGATTGGTGGGGCTCTTTGTGATACATACTACATTTTTCCACATCATGGAAAGATTACATCCTTTTACGTGCTAACACTTGAAAATGGGGAAACTAAAAGACTCCCCATCTAACTTTATTTCTTTCTGGCATTGGTAATGCCTTTAATTACATAAAACCATACTGGTTTGAATTTATTTGATTTATTTTCTCATACTAATAGAATAACAGAAGTTATGAATCTGATATGTCTTGACCTGTGCTGTCCCTTCCTGGACACTCCGCAGTGTTCACTACCTCAGCATCTTGCACATAAGTGACAGATGTTGCACATACTGTACCTCTACAGCTCTACAAATTTTCTCATGTATTCAACGTAGTATAAAATGAACACTTTAGCAGAAAATTTGCAGTAAGTTGTTTGTGAAGGAATCAGAATAAACTGGCCTATAATTCACACTTACTATTTGTGTGTGATTTTAATTGAATTTTCAATATATATCAAAGTCCTGGCAAACTGAAGGTGAAAAATATGCTAATTTGTAGCATCTGAACAGGAAAATACTTTCATACATATAACATGAATGACAGACAGCATGCACAAAGTCTGACTCATGGAGACACAAGATGAGCTGGAAGGGTTTTAATGTAAGATTCCCATCATGTAACTTCCATATATGTCACCCACATTAGTGGTGTTATCTTTACAGATAAGTATGTAATTATTAGCATTAGAAATACCGGGTTTGTTTGTTCCTCTGAAGAAAGAATGAAGGACACCAAATGTAAAAGATAGCAGTAAGGCAGTATCATGACTGCCCACATCAAATGAAGGAAAATATTGCAGAAGCTGCTAGAGCTGTGGAGGAAATTATGTAAATAGAACTGCAACCAGAAAAGATCCTAAAAATTCATCCAGTCCAGCCCTCAGCTCTGACAAAGGATCAACTTTTCTAGATCATCCCTCGAAACAGTGCAACCTAATTTT
The DNA here is from genome assembly GCF_028554395.1 of Pezoporus wallicus. NCBI lineage: Eukaryota > Metazoa > Chordata > Aves > Psittaciformes > Psittacidae > Pezoporus > Pezoporus wallicus. The sequence goes on from NW_026642000.1 coordinate 11,707, forward strand.
TGATTTAACTTTCAGTCAAAGATAGATCAGAATACCCTGAGGTAACCTTTTATGATTTTGTACACTTCGCGGTTAGAAATGTTTTTCCACCAACCTTAGATAACTCTGAGAAATAATTGCTCATATTTATAGAATGAAAGCCTTATCCTCTCCCTTTTTTTCTCCATGAGCAGTCTTTATATGAAGTGACATTTCTTCCCTCTTTCTGAAATGTTTAAAAAATGTGGGCAGTAGCTTTTATTCTCTTCTGAACTTCCTCCAACTTTGCTACATGTTTTTATGCATTTAGCCCAAAATGGAAAACAGAATCCAGCTGAGACCTCAACAGTGCTGAGGAGAATGTATCACCTTTGAAATACATATGAATAAATAAAGCATAAAAAGGTCTCACAGTTTTGAATATGATGCTATTGACTCATATTTATTATAACTCAACACCTCTTAATTTTGTTACCATAATTTTAAATTCTAATTCTGTTCCCATTATGCTTTTGAATTTCAAACTTGTATTGTATCCAGCCTTCTTTCTTCAGTGAGTTGCTTCCTGTGATTCCCCTTGGCACCTCTAACCTGAAGTTTTCTTCATGTTAGAGTCTCAGAGCCTATAGAGTCTTTTTAAAGACTGATTTAAAAGGAGTGATTTCTTTTTATATCCAGTCTGCTGATAGTTACATAAATTCAACATTCTAAATCTAAGAGTTTGCCTACCCCTTCTTATGTAAACGTTATGTCTTTATCTTTCATGTAGCAGATGAAATAATTAGGTTTTTTCAATATTGTAACTTAGGGAACGACTGAAAAACTGAAGAAATTTATGAGTAGACCAACAATTCAAAATTTAGCAATGGAGACAGAAAATATTTCTGCATAATAAATATATAACTTTCAAGCAACATTATTTTTTTTGCGTGTTAATAGCTTGATTTTGTTTCAAATAAAAATCTAGTTTAAACATGATTTAATGATTGATTATGGAGTCTCTCTGAAAAGTCGTGCTGCTGTACAGCTTTAAATGTCCAGAGTAACTTTAGGATCTAGAATACATGTCCTGTTTCGTTAATTATTTGTGTACTTCCTTTACAATCCTTTATAGCAGGAAGGAATGATTTTTACCCTTTGTTCAAGTTCCTTTTTTTTTTTTTTTCCAATCAGTTGTTTTTCAGTGTTGGGCCACAGTGTTCAGTTTTTCTTATTGCTTGTATTTCCTTTCACAGAAATGAACATCAGAACATACACCCAGAAAATCAAGAGCTAGTGCGAGCTCTTCGTCAGCAGCTTCAAACAGAGCAGGTGTTGTGCCAAATGTTGGCTTCATTTAACTATCTCATTTTGGGTAGTGTAGACTCCTCTGAGGTTCTGGAAGAAGCTGGTCTTGAAAGTTGTGGAAGCTTACTTACTATACAGATGCATCTTTGAACTTTATCAAGTAATGAAATAACATAGGCTTTTTAAATGAATAAGTAATTAAAATTAAATATTCGGCTGGCTCTTTTTGCAGACAACTTTTTGCCACAAGGTGGAGTATGTTAGATTATGTTGTGCGATTCCTCAATGTTCTGGGGCCTTAGTGGTAAAGGAAAGGAAATCTGGAAGACAGCTTGCTGCCACAGTACAGGGGTTAGATGTTTACGCTGATAACCTATGTGTAGCAGAACAGTGGCACAGCAGTAAGAGCCAGTGAACAAAGACAGAGAGAAACTTTTACCAAAGCCTTTACTGACAAGACGAGGAGCAGTGTTTTTGAACTGGAAGTCAGATTGGATGGGACTTTGAAGAGCCTAAGGTAGTGACATGTCCCTGCCCATGGCAGAGAAGTTGGACTACATGTTTTTTAAAGATCCTTCAAACCTCAACCCTTCTATAACTGCATCCAATTCTGACATATAGAGGAGAGGATGGGTGGGTCTAGGCCAGGTTACTGGAACTTGCCAAGTGCCAGCCTGAGAGTGACAAGCCGTATTTTTGGAGAGTATTGAGGAGAGTCTTTCGTCATATTACTTCTTGAAATAATGACAGATTTTTAACTACAGTGCCTATTTATGTGGAAGATAAATATGAGAAAATTGGGAGAAAATATATTTCATGGCATTGACATACACAAGCTGATGTCTGTCCTTGAGCTTGGGAACACTGAATATTGCAACTGGCAGCAATACAGTTTAGTTACCTGGCTCTGGACAGAACTACTTAGGGAAATGAAGTACAAGTCTCAGTCTGAGTTGTTATTCATGTGTCAGCATGTCTAACCTAACAATATGAAGGACCAAGGTGGTTCTTTCCCTGTGGTCTTTAACTGGATTGAAGGACACACTTATAGAACAGATGAAGGGAAAATAATGGGCTTGTCACAAGAAGAACTGGCCTAGTGTATCAGTTTTTGCTTTTAATTATGTTTGATTTTTTTGATTTAGATATGTTTCTCTTTCATTTCACATAGTTTTACATTTGATTGTTTGACTTCTAGTGAATGAACACTAGATTATTTATTTTTTTTTAACTCCGTAGACATGTATAAAAATGGTATCTCTAACACTGCATTTCTGTTGTGTTCCAGCAGGATGCTTCTGCCGATGATAGACTTCGCTTCTATACAGATATGTCCTGTCCAGTCTGTTTGCAGCAGGCTACATTTCCTATAGAAACAAACTGTGGACATCTTTTCTGTGGTAAGCAAGAAAAACAAAATAAAAAAAACTAAGCTGCAAAGATAAAACCAGAACAGAAACACAAACTTTTAGCGCTAGTATAGTCACCTTAATGCAAAGTTCTGTTTGATTTTAGCTGCTTATCTTCTAATGTGCATTAGAAATAATTTTTACATCAATTGCTGAGAAAATATTTGTGAATAAACAAGTCAGATTGAGAATGTGCTGTTTTTCTGTGCTATCAGGATTAAGTCCACAGTTAATTTAAAGATGTCAAGGGTAGAGAGTGTAATTTGTTTCCAGTTAGTAAAAAAATGGAGACGCTGAAAAACACTTGGAAATGCACCATTTAAAAGAAGCAGTTTAGAAAGAGTAAAAAATTCTGCCTGGTGTTATCTTTTTCTCAGAGTGTTGGGGTTATTTTCTTGGAAGCCCTGAAGAATTAAGGTTAAGTTCACAATGCTTAAAGTGTTTGCCTCTTTCTTTGGGGCCTGTGATTCAAATTTATATAGAAATGCCCTGTGTAGCTGCTGCCTCTTCTTTGTGTTCCCAGGAGGATTCTTTAACTGCGTTCATCTGGTTTTATGGAGTATATAATGCATACCATGCCTAGTCATTTAAGCAAAAGAATTTACAAATTTGGAAAACAGTTGAAGTATTCAGATTTTTATATATTCCTTCATCCATTAATAAAGCCAGTTTTTTATGATAAATTTTATATCTCTTCATATTTTTGTGACTTCTAAATTTTAAACTGGTAAAATTTTTAATTATTTGCTTCTTCAGTTAATGATTAAGAAGTCTTCTGTCTTTTCAGTTAATGATACTTTAATGATACAATTGAACCTATTCAGAATTTTTCTGCACTTAACAGCCCTCAATTTGAACATATCAGTTGTTGGTATCTTCAGCGAATGCTATATACAAAATTATACCAGCAAAGATAGGTTTAACCTAACTGCTTATACACTTCTGTTTTTTCCCTTGGTGTGTAGCACGCTATTTCATGCAGTGCGTGTTTCAACTCAGAAGTTTAAATGTCTGTAACTTACCTTCATCAGGTTCCTGCATTATTGCCTACTGGAGGTATGGCTCATGGCTTGGTGCCATCCGTTGCCCAATCTGCAGACAAACGGTAATATTTTAAGTAATCATGGGCCTGATAGTTTAGCTATCTAGTGTAGCTTACCTAAAAAGCACTTACATGTGAACTGCAGTAGGGAGACTGACAGAAGGCCGAGAAGCTGAAAGAATATGGATATGTGAGACATAGATGGTGGACATTATTTTGTTTGTATAACACTTTGCTTTGCCAAACGGCTTTAAAAAATGCAGATTGTTCCTGCAACTCAAATTTAAGTGAGCAGCACTGATAACTCAGCCATTTTTCTGTAAAGGAGTATATGAAAATATAAAATCATAAGATCTTAACTCTGATTTTTCCATGCTTTCTGTTTTGGATGTTACATAACTTCATTACCAGAACTTGCAACTTAAAGACCTGGCTGTTGTGGAAGACTGGCAATAGGCAGTATACTAACTGGTTTCTCAGAAGTACCCTCTCCCTTCCTTCTCTCCCCAGCAAAAAAAAAACAATGTTAATTTCTTATTTTGTCCCTATTTTAGTTTGAATGTATTATTAATATGGGCTTTGTAGAGCAAGCATTAACTTCCTACACAACTTACTTACATTGTCAGTTTGAAATATGTCCCTGCAACTCATTAACACATAGGATCTCTGAGTTTTATAATGTATATTTTAACAAAATATACACTATATATATATAAAATAAAGTACATCTTTATTTTAACTGCATAACTACAGAGCTGGTACCTTCTGATGAATTATATAACATGCTTGATGCCCTTGCCCATACATTATAAGCTACTTTAATTGTGTGTATTAGCAGGACAAATGACTGTAAGAACGCAGAGAAAAGAAAGATAGGTATGACTGCAGGATGAATGAGTGAGTTTAGAATTTAGCAAGTGAGGTGAGTGGCACAAAAAATAAAGATGATGAAGATGGAAAAGGGGAAAATAAGTGATTCGCATGTCTGTGTGCTTGTGTCCATATATAGATATTCTTCTACGTTCCTCTGAATAACAGGTAAATTGGATGGTGCTGCTGACACAGTTATGCATTCATTCTCATTCTGTAACATAGGAGAAGTCAGGTCTGATTTATAAATAGGGGACAGAAGTACGTACGCATGAACAGCGTGAGTCATACAGAAGGTTTGTTGAAGGCAGAAGGCAGGGCTAGGAGTTGAACGTAGATGGGCCCATGGTGTCATTTGCTAAATGTGACTGCTGCACAGATACAAGATAAATGTTTAGTGGCCAGGTGTTTTTGAAGATTGTAATAATTTGAACTGTTTCCTCTGATAATCTGCGTTTGATACCTGAACATTGCTTCTAAATGCGTTTTCAGAAACTCCTATACAGAAAGGTAACATAAGATACACATGAATATGACCGTACGTGTTTTTCTATGTTTACATGAAAATTAGCTCAAGAAGAATTCTCTGTGCTTATGAAAGAGCTGACGGTTAAAATCTTTTCCTGTTTATTATTAATTATTACTCTCCTTGGTCTTGGTTTGAATGCCCATGTGGAAAAGTATGAGTTTTGCTGCTTGTGTCCTGAAATGCAAGGCCATTCTAAAGATGGAAGAAGAATGGTGCCATTAGTTTCTTTATTTGGTTTTCAGTTTAAGACACAAAACTAGATTAATTTGGCAAATTAACTTTTTTTATCCAGATCATCTGTCCCACTTCTGAAACATAAAAAACTTAGGTTTTAGAAAAATTTCCCGTAATCCCGTCTTAGAAAGAGGGTTCTTATGCTTGTTATTAACAATCTTTTTTAAAAAATTAATATTCTGTAGAGAGTTGTAAGCAATTAATTTGTTAAAACTTAGCAGCAGTATCCATGTTAGTCATTTTACATTTTATTTTGTTACTAAATATTCAACTAAACAACTGTGTAGTTAACTGAAGTTCGTGATTTTCATTGGTAGTTTACAATGTCTGCATGTAAAAGACAGTTGCACGTGTAACAAAATCTCCCTGCTGTGCCTAGGTAACATTGTTTTTACCACTGTTCAGTGAAGATCAGCAGGATGCAGCCCAAGTATTTCAAGATGTTAATGATTACAATCGGAGGTTCTCAGGACAGCCCAGATCTGTAAGTTTGGGGAAGATTTGGGTGGAAGTCAGTGATTTTAGGGAAGTTTAACAGTATTTTTTGTGGGGTTTTTTCCCTTTACCCCAACCCTTCCCACGCCCCATTATGAATTTTCCCTTCATGATGCTTAGGGACTATGGAAATTCATATTTATATAATTAAGGCAAATTCATGACCCATGTGAAAAGTATGGAAACTTGCATTTTTGTTGCAAGTGAGAACTTCTAGTAAGCTTTGAGTTCCCAATTTATGTGTTAAGATCTTTTTTAATTACAACTTTAAAAAGATTAGTCAGTAAAAATGCTTATTGAAATACATAGCGTATAAGGAAGAATATTCACTTGATTGATCTCTTTACATCAATTAGAAGAATCTGGAGTTCTTTTTTTTTCTAAATAGCTAAGCGAAATGGTTGAAGTTCTGTGAACTTTACAAAATCAGTCTGGTGAGCCTGTCTTCTATGTGCATGTTCTTATCCACAAGGTAAAATGCATGCACTTGCATACTAGTAACTTTCCCACTTCTCTACGTCTGTTCATTGAATTTGGATATAGTAAGAAAACATTAGCAAGAAAAATCTGTAATCCAAAGAGACATAAGAGGTGCAAGATGGAATATTTTTTTTTTTTTTCACATTCTAAACCACAAAACAGTTATACTTTTGATACAGAATAGTTTGAATCTACCTTTCAGGCTCCATTAGACCTTTCTGAGGGCTCTGTGTCTAGTCCCCAGTGACCTGTCTGAGGTCATGCCAGAAGTCTGCATTAAAACCCTTATCAGACTAGATAAATTGTCTTTGATTTATACAGGGTGTGTTGCCTTAACCACATGCAAAATTTCTTTCTTGAGAATTTTTGCAGCCTTGCCAATAACTCTTTTTAATTCATGGCTCTGTGTAGAAACTCTGTAGAGTAGGCAAAGGAACCAGTATAAAAAAAAAAGACGCACAACAAAAATGTGAATATTTTCTACTGAGTAGTCAGATACAGAATCATAGTAGTAAAATGGAAAGGAGGCAGGAATAGATTCATTTAAAGGTTCTTTAATTTACTTTGAAGGCTGATCCATCTTTTGGAAAGTTATGTGAGTCACTGGTTACAAGGCAGGGATGGGGGAGTGAGTTTCTAAAGAACTGCAATCTATTGTACTTCACTTGTTACTTTTTTCTTGCAATCCCTAATTGTCTTCCATTCTAATCAATATTTCACTACAGTTAACCTGTTCTCACTTTCTCAGTCATTTGATTTACTCTAGTAGTCACTGCTTTTCCTTTTTTATAGATGCCAGTGTATTTTGCAGTGAGTTAAATGTATGGTTTATGGTATAGAATGACACAATTTCACTGTTTCTTGAAAACATATATATTCTAAATCTGACTTTTTTCCCAGCAAAACTAAATCCAGGAAGTCCTGTCTTACTGTTTGGTTTTCTTACAAACTAACAGATTCGAAAGCTGTAATGTAGTAATAGAAACTTCAGACTAACTGAAGACAAATATAGCATGGATCTGTTGCTAAAGCAAAATACTAACTTTTGGTTTCTCTCTTATAGATTATGGAAAGAATTATGGATCTGCCCACCTTATTGCGGCATGCTTTCAGGGAGATGTTTTCCGTTGGAGGCCTCTTCTGGATGTTTCGCATCAGAATATTCCTCTGCTTGCTTGGAGCCTTGCTTTACCTGGCTTCACCCCTGGATTTTCTTCCTGAAGCTCTCTTTGGAATTCTGGGCTTCTTGGATGATTTCTTTGTAATTTTTCTTCTCCTGATATATATCTCTATCATGTACCGGGAAGTGGTAACACAGCGGCTGAATAGATGAAATGGACAAAAATTACCCCAAAGCAGAGGCAGTTGTGGGATGTAATATCAGTATGGTTTACCAAGGCACCTGTGTACAGTTTCAGTAGTTACAACTTTATAGCTGGTCATCTTATACAAATATGAAGGGTTAGTATGTGGTGATGCTTAACTGGACCCTTTAATTATGTATACTACATACGCTTCATAAGATGAGGTTAGTTTTATGATATAATAAGCTACCTTCCTCTTCTTTCACCTGATGAACAATTGTATGTAATCAAAACAGAAAGCACCTTTTTTTGGTGTGTGGTTTATGAAAAAGGAGTTCTAGTAAAGGACTTCTAATGAAAAGTCCATTTGGGTAATCTGGACATATATAAGGAAATCCAGCAATTCTTCACAGTGCAGTTGTCACAGCTAGATTTTTTTAAAGTCTCCCTGTTGTGGGCTAGAGTCTTTTAAAATAACAATAGCTTTGTGTGTCTCTGTGGAAGAAGAAACCCAAAGACTGCATTACAATTACCGCCCTGCAGTTTGCTATTGCCCACATGCTTCACAAAAACAAGGAGAACACCTCAGTATTGCTTGAACTGCACTATGTACAGTTGCATGCAATTTGTGCAATTTTATTTTTACATTTGGGAATACACACAGTATTTGATCTAGATAGAGTAACCAATATTATGCACTGGTTAGTGCTGTTTTTAAGTGGGAGCATGATTTTATTCTTCAGGCTTCTTTATGTGGTAGGTACGTATCTTGAAAGCAGGGGGTTTATGCTGCTCTGGGTCAGTTCAGTGTATCTGAAGTGAGTGTTTGCATTCCTGTAGTTGCATTTGAGTATTTAGCCAATAGAAAGAACTCTCAAATTTTAAATAGTGGTTGAAGAAAAGAAGTCAGAACTGTATGTTTACACTGCAGAACTTTACCTGAATGTACTTTCTGCAATACAAGTATTAAACAACTTAGATATTGGGGTGATTGGTTTTCAGTTGGGGTTTCCTTGTTTGGTTGGTTAGTTGGTTGATTTGGATGTGGGTAGAGTGGGTTCTGAATTACCTTGAAAATGGTCTGTGATAAGGGACCACAAAAAAATACTAGAAATATTTTTTAAAATACCAGGTTATTAATTATCCTTAAAGTTGATCTTTATTTTCCCTGATGAATTTGAATATAGGCTATCATAGCTACAGAAGTAATTTGAAAGTATTTCCATTTTAAGACATTAATACCAGTAGAAAAATCAAAGATATCATAGGTCTATGTACTTTTTAGTTAGAGGAATAATAATAGCCATTTGAACTTCCTGAGTACTTGAAAGACAGTGATTAGACAGGTGATTCTTTGTGTGTTTACATACATGGGATGAGACTTACAATGAAAGGGACCTTTTCACGACTTCTGTGTTTGCCCATGGTGGCTGGTTGTTAGAGATGGGCAAAAGGGGAAACACTAAGTGAAACAAGGGAGGGAGGAGGAGAACAAAACAAAAAATGGCATTTTTTGGAAGCAAATGCTATTTGGTTTGGCAAACTATCTGTTATTAAGCATCTTAGTTGAGCTTTTCCTTTTGTGTTGGCATTGCTACTGTATGGATGGTTTAGTGGCCAGCTCAGAAGTTATTAAAGTATTATTAAGTGTGGATGTTCATAAACTGTTAGGTACATTCACAAAGCAAGATAATAGTTTAGGATGTTAGGTATGACAGGATTTTGCAGTTTTGCTGTAAGCATTGTTTGGGTTTTGGTTTTTATTCCCCAAGATACCCAGCTGACAGCAAACTCAAAAAAAGTTTTAATTGAGTAAATTTAACACCATATTTTCTCCTGGAGTTTAACTTGTATGTCTGCTTAGATAAGAGTGTGAACTGCTGTTGAAGAGCAACTGGAGTCTGTTCCTAGAGTTTGTTGATCTATTACCTCCTCCATATGTTTATCCTATGATTGTGTTTATGGTTTTTTCCATGACTCTCCAAGTTCAGAGTGGATATAGAACTATGTGAAGCTGCTTACTGATTTGCTTTCACTGAGCTTCCCAATTCCACAAGCTACTTAAAGTTCATGCAGATAAGGAGGAGTTCTTTACTGTGAGGGTGGTGAAGCACTGGAATGGGTTGCCCAACGAAGTCTTGAATGCTCCATCCCTAGCAGTTCAAGGCTGGGTTGAACAGAGCCTTGGGTGACATGGTTTAGTGTGAGGTGTCCCTGCCCATGGCAGGGGGGTTGAAACTAGATGATCTTAATGTCCTTTCCAGCTCTAACTGTTCTGTGATTCTATGATATATCCGCCTAAGGGATCTGCTCCTGAAGAACAAACCTTCTTGTGTACCTGAAAGCATGTACAAGCCGCATCTGAGTGGCTTCTGCTTTTTTTTTTTTTTTGTAGTGTACCTGTGCTCTGTTCCTTCCTTCACTTCATTTCTGCTAGCCAGAAAGGTTTCACTCATGAGCTTCTGCTTACTTTTGAATATTGACTAACACTGAAGCTTAAATTCAACACATTAAATGCTTGACAAGATTAGGAACACCCTTCCTTTTCAGCAATATGTGTGCTTGCTTGTGGAGACTCGTTTTTTTTTTGGTCCTCCAAGCCACTGATGAACAGTATTATGACTTGCTCAGGGCTTTTGTGAACAGCTGTGACATGAAGATGCATCTGTCCTGCAGCATCTGGCTGCTGCTGCTTTACATGGATCTGAGCTAGCTGTAAGTTAGCTATCTTGAGTACTTAGCTGGAGCTTAACTTAAGCTCTAGAGCTCCCACGAAGCTGGAGATTAATATATGAGCATGTAATATTCCTGAAAAGTGTGCTGCCAGGTTGTTCCTCAGTACTGTTAAAGGTTAAGTGCTAGAGCTGAGCACTGTCTTCAGAATGTGAAGGAAATAAGTCATGCTGTGTGGAGAGTGACTGCAAACGTCACTGCAGATTTGTTACCTGGAATGGGGCAGCTGTGTCTTCAAGGAGGAGAAAAGAAGAAAAGAAAATTTTAGCAGCAAAGAAGAGGGGGAAATACAGTTCTTAAAATATTCTTACGGCTTCGCCAAAAACTGTGAGTTATTTGATTTTTCCAGCAATATGAGCAAAGGAGAAAAGTTATACTTAATAGCTCTTACAGAATAACTTGTAGCATTTTTAGGCCTAATGGTCATTCTTGTCATTGTGACAAATGCTGTGTAGGGCAGTCTCTCTCTGTTTTGTGTCCCACACCACTGATGTCTGTGAGGATGAGGCAGAATGGTGTGATTTGGGGATACAATTTTGCCATAGGTTTCATAGAACTGTAGGAGACATGTGTGTTATACTAGATTTTTTTTAAAAAAAGGATTTAAACCTACTTGTTACTTTTAATTATAATAAATTGCTATTAAAGACTCTGTTGATTTGTTTTATTGACTTTCTGGATGGGAAAGTGTTTTATTCCCTGTTTTCCCTCTTCCCTGGAATAAAGTTCTGCAGCCTTGATCAATGTTATCTGTGGAGAGGATGTTCAGAGGTAACTCAGTGGTTTTCACCTTCATTATTGCCATTTTAAGGATTACATTACAAGGACCTGATATCTTAGTCACAAAAGTGTATTGTACGTTAGATGTCTTTTCCCTGAGCAGTCCAGTCGGTACCTGCAAATCCATGGGCACTAAGCTTTCAGGATGATAAAGCAGTACAGGTGATTAATTAGCATCTTCACATACCAATCCTCCAAGCAAAGGAAAGCAGATAGATTAGATTCAGTTAGTGAAGCAAGTTGAAAGAAACAGCACATGGTCTCTGTAGTTTTATAGGAAGGATAAAGGTTGGGGTGGGGCAGGGAAGGATTGGATGTAACGGGCCTGTGCTGCAATCCTGTGCTTTTCCTGATTCATGCCATGTAACCCCTCCGGCCATTAGGAAGACATGATCCATTCTGTTAAGAAATGACCAACAAGTCTTAGCTGGGAAGTCCAGGGCTAAGTTGTGCCAAGTCTTCTGGATGCAGAGGTGAACTTTGTAGCCTGCTTTGAAACACAGTTCCAGTGTTTAGGGAAAAACATATAATTACATATTTGGTAAGAAGCTATTAAATATGGTTCAAAGTTTGATGGGTACACACTTGCCCTTCCATTTGATGCCTCTGTGCTTGCTGTTGGAAGCTCAGTTAAACACTCAAGAGTCCCTCAGCCAAGGCTGCCAGAATAGATGGCTGTTCTAGAAGGTTGTACAGCTGCAGGTGTTGGCTGGTTTACTGCTTCTAGCCACCAACCAAATGGGCAACTGCCTGTTAGTCACCACTAGTGGAAGCATTTGTTCAAAGGAAACAGAGCAGTAAGTCTCATTTTCCCATTTTCATAGAATCATGCAATCAAGTAGGTTGGAAAAGTCCTTTAAGATCATCAAGTCCAACCATTACCCCAAGACTGCCATGTCTGCCATATCACTGAGGGCCTCATCTACACGGTTTCTGAACACTTCCAGGGCGGGTGATTCCACCACTTCCCTGGGCAGCCTGTTCCAATGCCTGAGCACCCTTTTGGTGAAGAAATTGCTCCTAAATCCAATCTAAACCTCTCCTAGTGCAGCTTGAGGCTGTTATCTCTTGTCCTATCTCTTGTTACTTCAGGAGACCAGTCACCTCCTTGCTCCATCCTCCTTTCAGGTAGCTGTAGAGAGCGATAAGGTCCCCCCAGAGCCTTCTCTTCTCCAGACTAAACACCCCCAGCTCCCTCAGCTGTTCCTCATCAGACTTGTGCTTCATGTGAGGTGTCCCTGCCCATGGCAGGGGGATTGGAACTAAGTGATCTTAAGGCCCTTTCCAACCCTAACTATTCTATGAATCACAGAATCATAGACTAGTTTGGGTTGGAAGGGGCCTTAAAGCTCATGCAACTCCAAACCCATCCCACAGGCAGAGACACCTTCCACTAGACCAGGTTGCTCAAAGCCCTGTCCAACCTGGCCTTAAACACTGCCAGGGATGGGGCAGCCACAGCCCCTCTGGGCATCCTTATGCCACCACCTCACCAGCCTCACAGTACAGAACTTCTTCCTTATGTCCCATCTAAACCCAACCTCTTTCAGTTTAAAGCCATTACCCCTTGTCTTAGCAGGACTTGCTCTTATAAAAAAGTCCCTCTCCAAGAGAAGAGGGGGACATGAGGAAGACACAAGTCTTCAGATATGTTGAAAGAGGATTCTATTATCTGCATTAAATATGACTGGAGGAAGTAGCAGTGATCTTGAATTGCAGGAAATTAGATACAGATGAGACGCAACTTGCTAAAGTGTATTGGGAGAAGATACTATCTGGGGCATCAATGGAACCTCTGCTGGGAGGCTTCTGAAGGCAGGGACTGGTGTCTGCACAAGTAGTCCTCCCTGGGGAAGGGGCAGATGAATGAAAACATAGCTACTTTCGAGGCAGCTGGTCCGGGTCTTAACAGACATGGGGCCAGAGAACTCCTGATCTGCCCAAACCTGTCTTGCTGCTGATGTTTCTGACGCACGTCACCTGTATACATCAGACATTAGGCTCGACTAGCTTACCTTTCCCTGAGAGTTTTGCTGAATAGTAGTGCTTAAAATCCCTGGGGTAATGATATGGCTCCACCTTACTTCAGAACACTTTAATTATTATTTACAATAATATTCCATTTTATTACAAAAATTCATTGTTTGTCCCATGTTTTCTAAGATGATTATTCCTCATGACTAACAGATGCTAAATTGGTGGGAGGGAAAGAGGGGGTAAAGGAACATAATTGATAATATTGAGTCAATTGCTCACTGCTGGCAGGTAGCTGATGAGGAATCATGGATGTATCAGGTGTTACTAATAGCTTGGCTAGAATCTGTTGCATGGAAAGCTGTTCAGCTTTGCTGTAGCATATGTTCTGCTTCACAGGCAATAATTGTTTTTTCCTCTCTCCCTCTTTCTACCTTTGTTCTGGAAAACTATTTCTTCTTTTCCCAAGATGGGGAGGCAGAAGGATCTGGAAATAATCCATGCTGCACTTCATACAGGGCAGTGTCAGCACTCCTCAGTAAATCACCTTTTTCAAGGAGAGGCCTCCCATCACCCTGTGGGACATGCCCTTACTCTTTAAAGGTCACAATTTTGCTTTTACTGCCTTCTTCACTAGGTGTTGATGCTGTTGCCTTTGTGCTCTTGCTGTAACTAAGGTCATGATATTCAATTTAATGCAGGATGACCCAAAATAGCTATTATAATGTGCTTCATCAGTGAGCTGGTTTATGACAGTTTATGGTTTATGTTTTCATCCCATCTTTAGCATCCAACCAAACAATGTGAAGCTGTTCTAGTCTCATTTCTCTTTGCAGGTTTTTGTAGCTTTGTTCTTTCCCCTTTGACTGTCTTACTGTGGTGCATAATGACCACAGTAAAGATCACAAAGCAAATTTCAATGAATTGCTTGTATATGACAGCAGTTCACACCTGAATATCCCTTCCAGGCAACCTCTTAATGTGTTTTGCATCTTGTAGGCCATGCATCAGGAAGGAAGGTGGAAACGTGTCTGTTTAAATGGGTGAATTCCTCATGGAGCAATCTGAAGAAGACAGTTCAGTACAGCTCAGTGGTGCAGCTCCATGGTTCTGCCTCCTCAACACACAAGGAGCTGGGCACCCTGGGTCTGCTGCCTTTCCCCAAGAAGGATGAAGGACTTGGAGTCCAGCAACCTTTTGGCTTATGCCTATAACTTGCTCCTGGTTTGATAACTGCAAGTGGAGAATGGAGATGAGAAGAAGCATGGCATTAAAGCAAACCTATTGTTAAGCAGGGCTGTATTTGCACCTGGGAGGCTGGAGAAGAACCTGTACACTAAGGAGCTATTGCACACAGTTTCAGTCACGGCTGGAGATACTGGTTTTCTCTGTCACTGAGGCTGTCGGGTGCAAGTCTTTTCTTGATGAAAAACAAGGCATTGCTTTGAACATAATCTCGGTGGTGTTACCCTTTATTTACATACAGGTATTTTGAGCCCCTGGGGTTCTTGTTCTCATGGTTTTGTTCACAGCTCCCACAAGCAAGGATTGTCTCAGTATGAAAAGTAGAAAGGAGAACTCAGTAATCATATTGCAACTGCAAGAGCCCTAGAAAAAAAAAAAACAACCCACAACATGTAAGACACATGATTAGAACCGCAGAGACTGGCAACATGGTGCTGGCAAAGCCGCTTCTCTGGAAATCCTGTGAACTTCCCGCTCTGGGCTGCTAGGCAGACCCCTTCCTGGATTCCCATCTTTGCTCTTGATTCATTTCACCTTGCTCAGAAGAAATGTGCTATTGACAGCAATATTTTTAGATCAGCAGCAGAAGTAGCCACGCTAGCCCAGCCCCAGCAGACCTTTCCCTGTCCTACCTCCTACTCTGCAGTGGGCTGCTGCCCTCACTGACTTGCAGGGGCACTGCAGGCCCCACCATAGAACTGGGGCAACGGAACAGAGGCCAAACGTCTCATAAAGTAGGAAATTGCTGGTGTTCCATTGCCAAGAACAGGAGAAGGAAGTAGGACAGAGGGAGCCAGGGGACCAGCCCCCATCCCAGGAAATGCCTAGAAGAACAGCCCCAGGAAGGTATGTTGCCTAGCAAAGGCTGGTGAGACCAGATCCTAATGGAGACCCATGAGGAGTGCGAGACATTCAAAAAAGCAAGCCACAGTGCAGCTGCAGTCTGGGCAATGGGTCCCAGCATTGGCAAGCTGATGCAGGGAAGCCACAGCAAGGCAGGACCTGCCCTGCTGCACCCTCAGTGCCACAGAGCAGTTTCGCCCAATGCCAGAGAAGCAAGCTGATCCCTGGGGCAAGGGCTGAGCTGAGGAGGTAGCTGGCCCAGCACCCCTGCCAGCCAGTGGGGCTGTTAGAGGGTGAGTTTCTCACACTGTGCTCCTTGATGTGGCTGTAGGGCTCTCCAGCTTCCTTGAGGGCCACTGGCTTCTCAGGGCATCTGTCGCTGCCTTTCTTTGTGCTGCTGCAGACAGAGTGACCTGAGTCCAGCGGGAATGAATTCGTTGAACAGCTCATCATAAAGGAGCACAGCGTCAGCTTGCTTGTGTGCTCCTTGCTTTGGCCAAGGGGAGTGGCTCCAGGATAGCATTGTTCCTGGTAAAGATGATAGCAGGTAAGCAGTGGCACAAGTTGTCCCTGCCACTAAGGGAAGCTTCACGGATGGACCCAGGATGGATAGGCTCCTCAGGGCAGTGTACTTAGTCTTGGTGTCTCACCTTGCTCCTTATAGGCATTTGCTGTAGTTTCTTTTCCAATCAGCTCTTTCTGTGCATTTTACTTAAGTATTTATGCTTTCTTGGGTGGGCTATGTCCTATAATCTCCATTGCCCTTAACATGGGATTTGCTGCTACACAGAAGCAGTATGGGGGCACTGCCTTAGAGCCAGCCACTTGTCCTTATAGCATGTGAAGAATCACAACAGGTAGACCCTAAACAGTTAAACTTTATTAAGTACCAAAATCTAGTGAAAATAAAATAATCCGAATGGGAAAGGGGAATCAACTTGGGGATTAGTCATTACTGAGTAGGATTTACAGAGGAGTAAAACTAGCGTAAAAATGTAAACTAGCTTTGCATCCACCCACCATACCATGTTTGCTTGCTAAGAAACACCAAGCAAGAACGAGTAGGCACATCATCTGGTTTACTGCAGCAAAGGTCCATGGGTCAAAACAATCTAGCAAAAGAATGGCATCTCAGACAGCAGATGCACATGCCTGAGCAGGGAAAGACCTACTTACAAACACAGCACCCACTGGTCCATTGGCCTCTGAGGGGTCCTGCCACCTTTACCCAGAGCTCTGTCTGCAGATCTGGGTCTTGCCTGTGTTCAAGAGATGTGTCACAGGGACTGCTGCAATCAAAATTATTTTCCACCTAAAGCTATATTCTGCTCTTTCGTGTTGGCAAAAGGCAGGTCAGATACTTGCCTATGGACAGTCCTGAGCATTGATGGGGTTGTGGACAGATGAGTTATCCCATGGAGGGCTCCCTTCCCTCTGATATGGCCCTTTGCAGTAAGGATACATATTAAACCCCCTGTGTCCCAACAGCCCTCCATGTCCTCTGATAGCCCTCTCCCACCAAGCCCCAGCCAATTCCCAGACAGTGGCACCACCCTTGCACATGCCAGTGCATGAGGTTTGACACTGCACAAGGATGATGTTTTTGTCTGGCAGTTTTGGGGATGTTTTTCATCCTTAGTCATTCAAACTTGTTTTCCATGCAAAGAAGAGATTTCAGTACCTTGCCTGCTGTTGGTTTAGCCTGTATCTCTTCCACTGGCATTAAAGAGCACCTTTTCTTCTGACAGGATCAACACTGCTAAACCAAACCAAGCTGGCAGCTTGCTTACAGCCCCAGCTTTGAGAGTCCCATGAGAATGGGAAGATCCTGGTTTATACTAACCTTTCTCCCTGAGAAAGAGAAGGTTTTCTCAGGAAAGAGAAGGGGTTTTCTCTTTCCAGAGAAAAATTTGGTCGCAGAGACCCAGTGCCCACAGCCTTACAAGCCAAAAGAGGAACAAGAAGGAGCCAACTGTTGAACTCATGTTTTGCTAAGTTTTGTACTTCTGAAGCTTTATATTCTTTTGCAGGACTTGAGTCTGATCAACTTTTGAAGGCAGGATTTGCTTTTCTTCTTCCCTTCTGGTCCTACTATTGTCCATGAGTTCATTTTTATTCTCTTTTGTGTTTCTGGCTTCGGAGCTGCCTTTTTCTCTCCCCCCTTGCATGACTGTGAGAGTTTCTGCTTGATTAATGCTGTCCTCTCTACCTGCGTCTTCAGTGTGACAGCTCTTCAAAGAGGACAATGGAAAGGTGAGGGAGGTCCTTACACTGAAGACCTCAGCATTGGTGCTGTAAAAGTAAATACCATAGGCTCCAGAAAATGTGTGAAGTTTAAGATACATTTTCCCCCTAATTTAAAAAAAAATAATTATGCTAAGCCATCTGTTGCTAATGTAAAAAAAGATGTAAATAGATGATACATAGTGTACGGAGTGTCACATGAGTGCTCCATCTGCTGTGGGGAAAGTCACTATTCCCCAGCAACAACACTGAGTGCTGAAGTCCAGGGTTTGGAGCAGCCTTCGGCTTTCCAAAGGCATAACCACCTCCAGCAGCTGCCCTGAAAGAAAAACAACCCAGATAAGAGTGGATGGGGTAGATCTGTGCATACAGAATCATAGAATCATAGGATGGTTTGGGTTGGAAAGGACCTTAAGGTCATCTGGCTCCAACCCCATGCCATGGGCAGGGATGACTCACACTAGACCATGTCACTCAAGGCTCTGTCTGTTCCTGTTTTTCTGACAAGCAGCAATAGCGACTGTGCTTGGGACAGGCTAAACTATACTTGTTCTTGTTTCAGACTCTGGGCAAACTCAGGGTCCTGCTCCCTTGCCTACAGTTTCTAGGTTTACCTGGCAGACAGGAATCTAGCTACCTATATGTCTCAACTTAATGACAGCAGAAGGCTCCCACAATGTCAAAGCAATCAGGCAATAAGGTGGTCGAGGATGAACATAAAGTAGCGTGCACAGGGCACCAACAGCCCTTGCCATGGCTGCAGACTGATGGATGCCACATCTGCTGTTGTCACTGAGGAAGAGACCCAGGAGGTGCTGTGAATTGTTTGGTGCGCTCAGTGGTGGTTAGGAAAGGAAATAAAAGGAAGGTTGACAATTCTGAGGAGGTAATTTGTTAATTCTCTGGTGTGTCTGCATCATGAGCCCCCCTGTTGGTTCTGATGTCCCCATCTTAAGAAGGGTGCAGTGACAGGAGAGAACAGCCTCCAAGAAACTGGAAGTACACGCCTGGACGTGGCAAAAGTGCTAGGACTCTTAACATGCAAAACAGAGAAGGTATGAGAGAGATCTAAGGTATGAGAGATTTAAGAAACCAGGACTCAAATGGGAAATCTGAACAGGGAAAAACTGCTCTTCACTGCTTTTCATGACACCCCATGGGGTTAGCAGAGAATAGGTCCTAATCTCAGAAAAGGATGAGCCATTTCACAGAATGCACAGTTAACTTCCACTGCTGGAGCTGGCTATCTCAGGAGTTTGTGTGGTTCCCAAAAGCTTCTAAACAGATCTGTGGCATGACTTCCAGGGAGCTGTGGAGGCCTCAGAGCAACCTGTGACCCCAGAAGTTCCCAAATGCTCACTGGCAGCAGATGGAAGATCATTTATCCCCCCTTGCTCTCTTCTAACGTGCCTGCTGCTGTCAGCCACGGAGCTGCATCAAATGGCCCATGGTCTCACTAGCTTTGGACCAGAAGCTTCCCAGAATCAAATATTATGTTTCCTTCTTGCAACAGATTTGGGACAACAAGGGAATGCAAAGCAACACAGATGGCAATCCTTTGCATTACCTTGTAGGCAGCATTGCTAGGTTGAGAAAATCTGCTTCCCCTGTGCTGCTGTGGCCTGTGTGTGGCCCAGAGCTGGGGAGAAAGGCAACAGCACAGGGAGCAGGGCAGACTGTGCTGGCTGGACTCACATGGGGCTCTCCATGCCAGGGTCTCCTCCACCCCAGCAGGGAGGAGACATTATCCAGCCCAGGAATGGAGGGTGAGCCACCCCTCAGGGGCATGGGTTAGCATTCCTCCTTCTTTTCAGGTGTTGGAGTGTATCATCTGGACCTTCTTCATTTCCAGGGGTACAGCTCTACATTAACAGCTTTTCACCTCTGAACAAGAAGGCACTATCTAACTCAATGTGGATTTTCACAGTGTAAGGATGACTGGGAGAAACATTTTGGCAGAAGGGCAGTTTGAAACTCAAGGATGTCCTTGGGCTCCGTGCCTGGCCCTGAGCCAGGGCCCCTTGCTCCAGTGATTCCCAGCACTGAGTGGGATGCGGACGTGCTCACATCAAGACATCCACTTCTGGGGCCAAGATAGCTCTTATGGCCAGGATGGAGCCTGCCCGGTACTACCAAATCTGTCTGAGGAAGCAGAGTGCACACGGGGTTTGTAAACAGCTAAACCAGGAGCAAAAAAAAGGGAGAAGAATGTCCCCCTCTCACCCCAACCAGACATTGTTGATCCAGAGGCTGAGCTTTGATATTGCTCAGAAAAAGGCACCACAAAATACTATTTCCTGCCTTTTTAATAAGATCTCTTGAACATAAAAGGGGGTGTAATTCTGCCTAGCCCAGTAGGGGTTTTTTGGGGAGGCAAGCAGGGTGGTGATGCATGATCTGCCTTTGCACCTTATGAGGTGGCACAAAAGTTCCCACTGGGTGGATCGTGAAACAGCCAATGCTACAAACCCAGTGGGATGTAAATGCAGTTTGTGTGAGCATGCAGTAAGAAAAGAGTAGGTTTTGAGCCTCAAGATGGGATCAGGAGCTGGTGCCAGCTGTGATACCCTCTACCCCAGCTTCCTCAGGGCTTGGTGACGGGCAGCTCCTGCTGCAGACGTGGAGGAAGGGAGATGGCATGGGAAGGCCTTTTCCTTCTCCCTGCCTGGAAAGCTGTTTCACAGAGGTACAAAGCCAGCAGACCAGAGGCAGGTGAGCCTCTGCCGAGATGATGCTCATACTTGTGCTCGGAGGGCCTTTAGGCACGTGTAGACTGGCTGCGACTGGCCCGCTCCTGTTCCTCACCTTTTGCGGCTGCTGGAGAGGCCTGAATGGCCCTGGCTTTGCGTTTATGTCCTCCGTGTGGTGAGCAAACAGGCAGCGCCTTGTCTCCACTGGACCCCTCCACCGTTTGCTGGCTGCTGTCACGTACCTGCCAAAGTGCACTGCAGGCAAATATTTGCTCTGTGGTCTCAGACGCTACCTCACTGCCCAGGTTCTCATTTCAGTGCCTTGAACATTGTGCTTACCCCACCCACACCCGGGGCATTCAGGTCCGTAGGAGGCTGCAGAGGCACAGGATTAGTGCACCCTGCTCCCTGTGGGCCTCCCTCCCCTGCGCTGCAGGCACGCAGGAAGAGGAGAGAGACAGTGCAGGGACAGAGATGTCCAACCCACCTGGAGCCTTTGCAAGCATGTCCTTGCTGGAGCCCGCGCCAGCTGTGCCCAGCACAGCAGTGAGCACCCGGCGGCGAAGAGGAGGGGCATGCACCAGGCCTGCTTTCCGTGGGCATTTGTGTAAATGCTAAGCTCCCGTGTCTCAGTTTGCCGGTCTACTCTAAGGGCAGGCAGTGGAGGAGTGGGGTTGCACATTTTTCACCCAGCTGCAGGTGACTAGCATGCAGCACTTAATTACATTTATAGTTCTATTCCACTGGGAGGGCAGCACTTAATTACATTTATAGCTCTATTCCAGTGGGCTATGCTCCCGTGAGGAAATCCAAGTTAGATAAAATAATTAGTTGTGGACCATGAGGAGTGCTGTGCCTGACATAGCCTGGAAAGACACCTGGGTCTTCTTGTCTCAGCAAAATAGCCTGATTAAGGCAGCTGGAGATCCATTATTTCTGGAACACTCTGAGTGAGGCGCTTAGTTTTGCTGGGTATGCTGTACCCCCCTCGGGAGAGCACTGGCATAGAGCTTAAGGAGCAAGAGGAAATTGAATTTGCCTTTTTTTTTTTTTTCTTTTCCCCTCTCAAAAGATCAGAAGTGCATCCAGACACTTCCATTTACACCACAGTGGGGCAAAGACCCCCCAGAATGCTCCCTATGTACCCTGGTGCACCAGGGAAAATTTAGGCAGGACCCACACCATTGCTACTGCAGAACCTGAGGACTGTCCAGGTGGGGCAGCAGCTTGGCAGAAGGCCTCACATGGCTTTAATTTGGCAGGTACCAGGAAGAACAGCACCCCAAGGGTCAGGTTCCAGCTGCTGGAGCAGTTCCTGGCTGGACTGGCACTTCTCTGGGAGGTGTGTGGCTGCTGCAGTGCCATGAAGCTGTAAGAAGCAATATGAAGGGGTAAATAGGATGCACCAGCCTGCCTGCCAGCTCTGCAATGCCCAGCTGCGACAGCCCAAGTAAGGGACTTCCTGCTTGTTGCAAAGCTGGTGTGTTTAGTGAGGAATCAAAGTGTGCGGTTTTAGTAGAGCAGCACCAGGACGCAGTTTGACGTGTGACAAGTTCTTCTCTTTGAGCCATTTTGCCTCCTAGCCCGGCACACTCGCTTCACACAAAGGTGACAGGGGGCACTAGAAAGTCTCTGCTGGTTTTGGCAGTCAAAACGGAAGTGGCAATGCTAATTCTGAAAGTAGAAGGGAAAGGGAGTGAGGGCAAGAGGCGGCTGTGTATGGGTCCCAGCTGCACAGCACAGAGCCAACACTCCCCTGGGCCACACTGTGCAAATCTGTCACTTCCCGAGAACGACAATGAGTCACATTTGCTCAGTGTCTCATTTAAAGAAACTGAAAGGATTAACTGGTAAGGCATAGGGAAAGGCTCGTCGTGAGTCATGCTGCCAGAGCCCACGTGGCTGTTCCCAAACAGTGGCCCATGGGCAAGAATGTCCTTTAAAATCTCCAGAGTTGGTGATCAGTGGGACGCCAGCATCTTCAGAAAGGCAGGGGTGATTCAGAAAGGATATTGAAGGTTGAAGATGCTCAACGGTTTAATGAGACGGCCAGTCATTTGCACAGCTGGGTTTTGGCTCGGATCTGTCTTATCCACAGTACATGCTCTCAGGCAGCCTGGAAACAGGCTTCAGAATAGTCAGTAAGAAAGCATTTTGTTCACCACCCACTAAAAATAGCCATGCTGTGAAAGAAATGATAGGTGAGGAAGGAGAGCTGTTAATCCCCAAGGACCAACCCATCTGTCCAGCACCTGGAGTTAAATTCGCATCTCCCCTCAAAAGACTACAATGAGGAGAGAAGGAGACTGGAATACATTTCTCCAGTCAACTCTTACTTAATCTCCAGCTGCAAATGCTGGACAGCCTTACCCTGTGGCAAAACAACAGAGGTAATCTGGCATCTCTGTTGTGCTTTCTTAATTACCTCCAAGTTCATGATTTTCTAAAGTGCATTTTGGGGAATAGTTACCAGTCTCCCCTCTCTGGTGTTTTACCACAAAGAATTTACATTAGTCTCAATTTTGTGTAATTTTCTCTCTGGGGTTTTCCTTCATTTTCTCCCCCATGTAAGCATGCTAAACACGAACCCCAGAGAGAACAGAGGTACAAGAAGCGCAAATCCGCAAAGCCCGGCCAGCGGAACGTTCTCGCTGTGGCTTCATCCCAGACCTGCCCAGCACAGGGCAGCAAGTCCATGCTGAGCCTGTGGGTTCCTGGTGCTCTTGTGTTAGGCAAAGCCTCTCCTCCGCAGCTGCATCCATTGCTCAGTTTCCCAGCTCGTCCTTGACGCAGTGGCAGATGAAACCATGGGGGGTAACGCCCCTCCGGAGCACAGTGTCTCTGTCCTGTCCTGCTGAAGAGGGTGTACTCGCACGCTGCAGACAGGAGAAGTACCCACACACCTGGTGGAGGAGGGCATGGAGAGAAGGAGGTGCTCCAGGGAGGCTGCCAGCTGCAGCTGGAGGGAGCAGATGGAGACACAGCGTTAGGGTTAGAGAAAAGCTCTGAGTGGGAGGCACTGAAGGAGAGCTCATGCACAGAGAGAGGATGGCAGCGGGGTGCAGAGTAACACAAAGAGTTTCTCTTTGCAACTGTGTGCAAGCACCAGCACTTGCAGAGCATAAGGAGGTCTGGCTGTCTGCTGAGGGATAGGGTAGCACAGGGGCAGAGCTATTCTGCTATAAAGTGGATAGCTGGAGACCCTCTTCAGGGGTAATATCTGCTTAAGGCCCCTCACTTAGGCTGCTAAGAAGATAGAGTGGTTGCAGCTATCAGCCATTTCATATCCTTGATATCAGTCTTAATATTCCTTTCAGTTGGGCCCACAGCTCAGGGCCATGAATGACTGAGTTCTTTGCTGTCTGCCAGTCACCAGGAGCAGCAAGCTCTCTATGGAAACTGCAGAGAGACTGCTCTACCAGGTCCAAAGGAGAAAACTTGCTTGGTTAAAGAAAATAAAAACAAAAAAAAAGACAATATTTCGACTAAAGAATGGACATTTAACATTGGACATAAAGGATGGACCACTGAGTGGAGAAGGAATTGGCTGAATGGTTGTACTCAAAGTGGTCAATGGTTTGACATCCAAGTGGAGATCAGTGGCAAGTGTTGTTCCTCAGGGGTCAGTGTTGGGACCGATCCTGTTCAACATCTTTGTTGGAGACATAGACGATGGGATTGAGTGCGCCCTCAGCAAGTTTGCTGATGACACCAAGCTGTGTGGTGTGGTCAACATGCTGGAGGGAAGGAATGCCATCCAAAGGGACCTTGACACTCTTGAGAGGGATATAAGTGTTGAATATGAAGTTCAAAGCATGTCCTGCGCCCATGTTAGGGCAATCCCAAGCACAAATATAGGCTGGGCAGAGAACAGATTCAGAGCAGCTCTGAGGTGAAGGACTTGGGGGTGTTGGTAGATTAGAAGCTATGCTTGACCCAGCAGTGTGAGATTGCAGCCCAGAAAGCAAACCGTATTCTGGGCTGCATCACAAGAAGCATGGCCAGCAGCTTGAGAGAGGTGATCTTGCCCCTGTGCTCTGCTCTTGTGAGACCCCTGCAATCTTTTGGGGTTCCCAACACGGAGCTGTTGGGGTGAGTCCAGAGGAGGCCACGAAGGTGCTCAGAGGGCTGGAGCACCTTTTCTATGGAGACAGGCTGAGAGAGCTGGGTTTGTTCAGGCTGGAGAAGAGAAGGCTCTGAGAAGACCTTAGAGCAGCTTCCAGTATCTGAAGGGGACCTACAGGAAAGCTGGAGAGGGACTTTTTACAAGGGCTTTTTTTTGTTTGTTTTTTAACAAGGGACTTTTTCACATGTAGTGCCAGGACAAGGGGTAATGGCTTTGAGCTGAAAGAGGGTAGGTTTAGATGGGACACAGGGAAGAAGTTCTTTACTGTGAGGGTGGTGAGGCACTGGCACAGAGAAGCTGTAGCTGCCCTACCCCTGGCAGTGTTCAAGGCCAGGCTGGATGGAGCTTGGAGCAACCTGGTCTAGTGGAAGGTGCCACTGCCCATGGCAAGGGGGGTGGAACCGAATGAGCTGCAAGGTCCTTTCCAACCCAAACTATTCCATGATTTCATGGTTTAATTTCAGGCTTATTTAGCTTAGGCAGTGTGGTGTTCAGAGCTGCTGTGTTGCGGTTTACATGACTCTGTGGTTACACGTGCACAGGAGCTAACAGGTCCAAGCAGAGCAGGAGTCCATTTAACACAACAGTATGTCTCAGGGAGCAGCTGACTTCAAGAGTATCCACAGAGTAGTAAAAGGTGCAAGGTGATGGTCAGAAATTGTGTCATCTGACCACTTATTTGTTTCCTCCTGTGCCTCCTGGTCTGGTTTACTTCATCCCTGAAGAATGAGCCTTGAGATACTCTCCAAAACTCAATCATTAGGATGCACTACCCGCAGTAGTCAAATCGTGGGACATGGCACTTATCCAAGGAGCTGTGAGAGGCCCTTGCAACTTGGACTCTCAGGAATCAGGCCTCCAGCCGTGACTGACTTACAGGCTGCAGGCTGACAGCAGGGAACAGCCTCCATCCACGCATCCAACCACCTCTCTGAACTGATGCATCCATCAGTTACAGTCGGTGGCTCCTCACGTCCCCTGTGACAGGGTCTTTCTGGGACTGACATTTAAAAGCTGCACCTAGAATGACGAAGGCATGAATTTCGGATTCAGATGATGAGACATCTGCCCAAATGTGCTGAAATCTTGTCATTTACACTTCCTGACCTCAGCTACAGTGGGTGGGGGGAAACCCAACACAACTTGTGTGTCATATCTTGCACATTGCTATGTCACGCCACAGAGAGGGAAAACTTTCAGAAATTACCTTGATGCAGCCAGCTGCAGGTGAAACAGGAAGTTATCAGCCCACATTAGGCCAACTGGGGTGGTCACAGCTTTCGTGTACCACCTACTATTTGACTTCATGCAACTGATACTAATACCAGACCCACCTAAAGGGTAAATCCTAGGACCTGAGTTACCTAGGCTGAAGGAAAACAAACAGTAGGCTGCAAGAGCATCATTGGGCCTTTGCCTTGCTCAGTCTAGAGGATGGGCAGGGGCCAAGTGAATAAGTGATGATCTGTTGAATTGCTACCTTAGGACATTGTTTTTGAAAGCTGTGCAAGGGCCATGTCTGTTCCACCCTTGCAGGGACCTTGGAGACAGAGTGGGAGGAGAAACCAAAAAAAAACCAACCCCAAACCCCATGATTCTGAAGGTTATTCAAGTAATGCAAAGCACCCAGCTTTTATTCCACACCCTGTAGATAACAGACCTCAACCAGTTTAAACTGCCTGTTCCTGAGCACATCTGAAGGCACCACTCTGAGACAGACAAGGCCGGAAGAACTGAAAGCTTGAAGAGAACAAGTAGATCGGTTCCTATGCCAGATATCCAAAACATTTTCTATGGAACTAGGCCCTCAAATTGACACCCAAAATTAGCAACGATACCCTCAGGCATTTATCAAAGCACTAAAGGCTCTCATCATCTTCTTGTACTGCCTCCCCTCTGCATTTGATTTGGAAAGCATCAAGATTATAGCAAGAGTGCCACAGACCTTCTCAGGAAGAAATCTGTATTAGAGTGGAGTGGAAATCTGCAAGGAGTCATCTGGCTAGCATGTGTGATAAACAGCCTGCAGCCACTCACAAGGTGGAGATTAAAAAGTATTAAGTAACTCTCAGAGCACTGAAGGAGGCATGGTTCGCATTTAGAAGTCACAGAAATCCCACACCAAACTGCTTATGTGGTTATAAACCCTAAGTGCCAATGTACAACATCTCGGACTACAGTGTGCTCACAGCTCCCTTTATTTTTTTTCCCCTCTTAACTTCTACATGCTTCTGAAGCCTCAGTATCCATATCTTAAACCAGAGGAAGACAGTCCCCCTACCAGTTCTTCAGTGTCTAATCTAGAAGCTGTACACCTCTAAAGAGAAAACCAGGATCCAGCTACGCGCTGGGGTGTGCAGCCAACGCCACCAGCACTGCTGCACTTCTCAGCTCTTGCTTGAACTTGGCATCACCATTGCGTTCTTGGTGGGGCTTGCCACTCAGTCCTCCCCTCATCATTTGTTTTGGAAGGATGCATCTAGAAGGCAGGGCAGCCTTGCCAGGGCAGGGGAGCTTTCAGCTGGGACTTCAGAAGTGCTTGTAGCGCATGGCAGTGTTTACTGAGTAGCTCTCCTTTATGCAATGGGCATAAGGAACAATCACAGGAAAGAAAAATAATTGCTTTACTCAACAGGTTTGCTCCAGATGTGGCTTCAGAACAGCTCAAACGACAAAAAGGTTTTGCCATAGCTTTTTCTGCTGGAATGGAAAAGGCAAGTCATGGGCAACTGGAGTCCCACAGTGCTGGCAACTGCAGCCAGCTTTTCCTAGTAGTGGCCTGGAATCTGACCTCACCAGAGCTTTCTCTTCCTCTTCTGTTTTGCTCTTTTTAAAAGCTTAGTTTTTTAGTTGCATCTGCTCAAGCATATAAGGGAGTTATCCTGAAGAGCAGCATCTTTACAAGAAGAAATTCTTATTTCCCTGCACTTCAAAATATTGATAAAATTGAAAGAAAGCAGCATATTAAGCTTGATTTTAAAGTATTTTTTAGAAGCCCAGATCAACAAACTCTTCTTGGATTTTCCAACAAAATGACAACTATGCCTTAAGCTGGCTTTGAAATCTCTTCCTAACTAATAAAAAAATACAGTCAAAAATATGAATATAAAGCAATTTTAATTTTCATCTAGATATTTATATCAAAGAAATAATACTCATATCCAAGTAGTGTACATAGAATATCTTCCTTATAAACTCTTTAGTTTAAAACACGTACAAAATTGCACATTGCAGTTTGCAAAAAATCATGAATACCTTTTTGCATGTAAACAATTCCAGCACAAGGATCAATGTTATACATTCCAAGATGTCTAAGTGTCTGTTCATGAACAAACAAAAACAAACAAAACCCCCACTTGATCTCCAGAAGGGTCCTAGTGTTACAAATCGATCATTAGCAGATCTTTAACTGATGTTCTACACACATGGATATACAAATGAGCACAAGGCAAGTCGCCTTTTAGTCATAAGTACTTAAGACAGAGACTTGGAACACAGTTCTGCTTCCATTTAAACCCATGGTATCCATCCCACAGTATTTAGTGGTAGCAGCATTGAGTTAATTTTTCCAAGATTGCCAATTGCAGTATACCTTGGTTTAAATTCTTAAACAAGTTGGCTACCACTGAACATTAGGAACTGGAAAATTACTGTAAACACAGTTATCACTGTTGTATATTCATTAAGTTACAATATTCTCCTAAACACATCACTAAATTAAGAAAATGTTTTACATTTAATCAAGTGCAAGATGCCAACTAATATAATCCACTTTGCCTCAGAAATAAGTACTTTGAGTATAATACTACATAGTTTATAAAAGTAATGTAAAAAAATTACAATGGACATAATCCTCAATTCTGTATTATAAAGCCCTGTAGCTTCTGTTTACATTAAAAAAAATATCACCTTATCAAAAGAAAAATGCTGTCAGAAGTATCCTTGGTAAACCTCTCCTGATCAAATCCAGCAAACAAGTAGCTACTGAATTTTGTTTATTATTACTTCTGTCTGTGTCCAATGTCTTTGCCAGCGCACCTGCTTGAAGAGTTCCTCCCAAAAATCTGGTTTAAAAAGCGGAAGTATTTCTGTGTTGATAAAAAGTAATTTGTTTGGTTGCTTGGGTTTGTTTGTTTGTTTGTTTGGAGTATTTTTTTAATCTTCAAATACTGTAATTCTTAAAAAATTCTTCCTGAAGCACAGACTTTGAAAGTGTTTCTCAGAGGCTTCCTCTGTGCCAGCTAATTTAGTAAGGCAGAATAAGAAGGTACACAAAAACCCAACATACAAGAACCCGGGAAAGAATGTAGGCAGACAACCACCCACCAACTAGTTGCATGTAAGCTGCCAAATCTGAACTGCTCTGTCTCCACCTTTTGTTTTGAACAGCTATCCTGAACAAGAAAGTGTCAGCGCCATGCCCAAAGGCCTGGGAAGAACCTCTCAGGATTCGAGAGCTGTAGCAGGAAGTGGCACTTTGCTCACACTTCTCCTTTTGGACAAAAAGAACTTGGGGATTCTGGTGACTACCCAGCGGCGAGGGGCTGCTTCTCTTTTTCAGGAGACCCTTTTGGCCCATTGATCATCATATGGCCCAACTGTAAACACAATGAAGAACACAGGACTTGCATGATGCTGGCAGCAGCCTCAACCCACAATATTGCAAGGTATTGCAATTACGATACTGC
Organism: Pezoporus wallicus; assembly: GCF_028554395.1. Taxonomy (NCBI): domain Eukaryota; kingdom Metazoa; phylum Chordata; class Aves; order Psittaciformes; family Psittacidae; genus Pezoporus; species Pezoporus wallicus. The sequence continues at coordinate 40,659 of NW_026642000.1, forward strand.
AGGGCATTAAGTGCGTTTTGCATCACAGAAGTTCAGCAAAAACCAGGCACCAGAAACCACTGAGCGCTTTCAAAGTTGGGTCCTATTGCCCCAGACCTCTCTCCCTTTTAGCTGATGGGAGTTAGTTGCTCTTTTCAACTGATGCAAAGACATATTGCTCGAAGAATGACGGATTTTGTTTTTCCCAGTCTGCACATATCCAGAGCTGTTCCTTTCTCAGGAGGTCTACTTTGAGTGATACAGCATTAGCCATCACAAACACCACACAGCAAAGATGGTTCCCTAAACCTCAGAGAGATTTGAAACTGCAGGAAGAACAAGCCAGCTTTGGATGAGCCACTCCAAGTAAGAGAAACTGCCCTGGAAGAATGTCCTACAACTCCACAGACTGAAAAACATGGAAAGCTGAAGAGCAACTTCACGAAAGAGCTTTATTCAGCAACACAGATGCAGCTACCTTTCCTGGTAAGACCCTGCATACGGAGCCTAAGGATTACTGCAGACATCATGAACTAGAGGCCATCTAACAGACTGAGTCTCAAGGTCCACAAGGCCCTGGGCCTTCCACAGCAGAACTGCCCTGATAGTTACTTCTCTTTAAGATCTTTACTCTTTTCTCCTTTTGACCTTAAAAAGCCAGTAGACCCATTCCTAATTAAGAAGAGTGGGAGTGCTAAGAATCAGTAGCCAGATTTTGGTGGGTGAGAGGCCTATGCAGACTTGCTCATCATTTTCTATTTAAAACCCAGGAATTGCACAATACTCTATTGCAACACATATTCTCTTCCCTTTGTCTCCTGTGAAGTGGCTAAGCACAACCAAAGCAGAATCACTGGTGCAATAAGTGTTAACATTGATGGCTCACAAGTCAGAACTGCTCTAAGTGTCTCTGTAATTAACAAATAGGGCTTTGTAACAAAGAGAAACAATTCTCCGAGTTTTGCCTATGTTGGGTCTTTTGTTCCGGGTTTGGGGGGAGGGAGGAGGAAGAAAAAATTAGCGAAGCCTGAATATCTAATCTGTTTCATACGGAGGAATGCTCAAGAGGCTCGCAAGAACTTGTTTTGCTACATGTTGAGCAACACCACGTGGGAAAGCCTTGAAATTAGAGCAAACGCTTGAAGACAGGGCGTAGCTGCCTTTTGGAGCCCGTCCTTCATGGGCCGTATTTTATTAGAGAGCAGACCTTTGCATCATCAGACAGCATTCAGACCTGGACTTCACTTGATGACATTTCAGTACGGTGGTTGCCATGGCTTTAAATAAATAAGGGTAAGTGTGAAACTACCCATCATCAAGACAAACAGGGAGTGGCACAGATTCCAAAGAGAAGTTCAGAAGACACTTAAGTAGTAATAACAAAACATAGTAAGTTAAAAAAGGATTCTGAAGAGCACTCTTAATTCTCTGCCACTTAAACATAACTATTTCCTTTAAATACTCTATCAGAGAGAAATATTATTTCTTCCTTGGATTCATTGTTTTGTCTTACTTTTGCTGATTTCTCCAACTATCACCTCTAACTATCACCATGGGGAAAGGAATAAAAAAGTAGACCTTATTACACACTATTGGCCTGCTGGGAAAGCGGTATCATACCACTAAAGATACAACAGACAAAACAGCTTGTGCTGTGATTTCAGCTGCAGTGTGCACAGAAAGACTTTCAAACACTGCGAAGATTTACAATTCGATTTTAATAATTGGCACGAAAAGGTTTGGCCTGGTAATGACTATTAGGCAGCATTTTAGGAATCCCTGCTCCGAAGGTGTCATCTTGCAGACTGTAAATAGAATGGGTGTACTAGTTACTCATTACCATAACATATATGACATGTAATACATAACAAGATTATTTAACTCTCCAGCAGTCAGTATTTTCCCACTATTTCTGTCACCCTTCCATGAAGGCTATTGAAAGACAGGTAAAAGTTGGAAAAACAAGACTTCAACGACTGTCTCTGCTCATTAAGAAGGGCAAGTTTTATACCAGTATCTTCTACTGGTATCTTTCCCTAACAGTCACGAGGGAAAAAGAAGAAGGGTATCCTGAATACACTCTCTGGAAGAGTCCATGAACTTTATTCTGTGCCACCATATTGCTTGTGTCCTACATTACATGAAAATCTGGAGATTTAGGAAACAGAGGCGTAGGAAAATTTTTCAAGCCCAACATGTGCTCCTTCAAAAGGCTCAGCATGAACCACAAAACTACCTTTATAAGGCTGTTTCTAAGACTATTCATTCTTAAAGGTCAATTTTCCATGTTGGGCACGAGGGCCACACATGCCTCATGATAGTGTGAAGCTTTCTGAAGATGACAAGAAAATGGTATCAAAGAGTTCAGGCTGCTGCTTTTTCAAATATTCAGTCTGCTATCTAAGAACAGGAATGCAGTGAGAAGCCTGACTTTCAACAGCTTCAGCTTTCTTCATCTATGACAGAAGTAATACCGCGACCTCATTGATGTAACTGAACAGTTGCAAGAGGTGCTTCAAGGTACTCAGCAGAAAGGCTTACAAATTTATTTAAATAAATTTCAAGGGGAGAGTAAAATTGGACTTAACAAAACTTGCAGAAGTAAAACCAAAACAAAGACTGCAACCAAAAATTTTTTTTTTTCTGGGATGGAATGGAGGGTTTCTTAACTCCAGTGACACAGCTCTCTGGACTGTGTGTTACTTATTTAGGTGGCTTACAATTCCACCCGTAAGTAGTCCTTAACCAGTAAGTAACAGTAGTAGTAAATCTTACCAGCAGTGTGCTAAACATCAGAATCTAGCAGTGTACAGTGAACTGGTCGTAATTACTATCTCTGTGTGTTAGCAAGGCTTCAAAGTCAACCAATCACTCCAAAATGTTCCTACAAATATCATAATACTTCCAGAAAAGCCATTTAGCCAGCACACATACTCCGTAAACTGCTGCAATTCATGATAGTTTCTAGTACTAGAAATTCAGAGCAAAGCTCAATTTACAGCTAGCTACACTAGGGATGCAGACCTTTTGATAACAGACAAAGAAAGCAAATGGCAGGTAGGTAATTATTTATGGTGACTCCCTTGCAAACATTATTTATAATATAGTTCCCTCCACTTTAGAGCAAATTGCTACACATGAAATGCAGCACTTAATATTACATTAAGGGTAAATGTGAATTTAAATAATATTTTTGTGTTAATTTAGCATTGCAGAACTTGACAGTCCTCCAATTTTGACTGGAAATCTAAAAAATCAACATGCAATCACTTGCAATCAACTTGCCACAAACAGAATTGCAGCTTAGTTTTCTTCTGGGAGAACCTGACCATGACAAAGCACATGAAGATGCCCCATCATCTAGTGCTGTGGCTAAAAAAATCACAGTTCCTCCATTTGGCGTTGTCCTTCTCTATGCATGCTAGTGTCTGTGCGCAACACCTCGACATATGTTTGCAGGTATCTATCTCTGTTCTTCCGAAGAAGAATTTGTTCATAAAGGCTGGATTTTCTGGCTTTTCCCAGATCAGTGGCTAAAACTGAGTTGAGAAGATACCACCCAAAGCAGAACTCCAGCACAAGAACTCATGTTCCCTGCAGGCACAAGACTGAGATTCAGCACTCCTACATCAGTCACCTATGTCAAAACTACTTAACAGAAAGTTGCATTTCAAAACACAGTGTTGGTGTGAGATACAGATTCCAGACTGGTTTCCTTCCTCTCCCTGCCACGGTCTCCTCAGCAGGACGCTAAGAGACCTAGAGCATGACAGTCTGGTTGACTTGCATGCAGTGGAATCTTTCAACATCCAAGCAAAGAACCCGTTTGTGACTATATTGATGCAGAAAGCAAACCTTCTGGTATGCAAAGGCTCAGGAAAACTTCTTCTGGAGTAAAGCAAGCAGCAAGAATCAATGCCAGTAGCAAGTTAACAGGATGATGTCTCAGAAGGCTGCAGTTGTTATGAATTAGGTGCATAGATCTCTAGACTTAACAACACATGGACATTACAAGTTCTCCACTGCGCACTCACTGTGGCAGTGTTTTTCTAGAAACCTACATTTAGTTTGTCACACATGACCACTTTGTGCAGAAGTGGCTTCTGTCCCACCTCTGAGTTACCACGAGCCATTACACAGACAGATTTCACAGCACAAACAGCTGCAAGCCACTTCAACATGGCCTCTTGTCTCCTATGACATACTGCAACACCTCACCTTAAGTCTTCATAAATCCAGTTTTAGTTCATCACCTTCACAGTAAAGTTTTGCCATGTGCAGCAGGATTAACAAGTTTATACAAAACTTCAGATTCTGCAGTTTGTCACAGGAACACTTATCATACTGTATCAGGTACAGTGAATACTGATGTAGCCCCACAGCAACTGACTGTGGCATTAGAAAGAACAGTGAACATTTGCCGGATTGTTATGCACTCTGAAAGCTTTCTGTTCAAAGCTTTTTCTACTGGTAAAGGTAGGGCCAATTGTTAAAAAAGGCAAATCCCTGAAAGATTTTACTGTCCACCTCTGCTGGAATTTGCATGGTCACTGTACACAAAACTGACCAGATGAAGCAACCAAAGAATGACAAAAAAGTCTACGAACTCTTCAATGCTCACCCTTGGTTACAAGTAAAACTTCAAACAAAATACTTGGAAAATGTAAGCGGTTTTGTACAAATCAAATATGTACACAATACTCCAATTTTTCTACTTGCTAAACATAGAAACCTACAGAATCAAGTAAAGAATGAGCAAAATTATCCAGCAGCAGTTACAGCTGCACGTAAGAATAAATGAAAATGTAACTCATCACTTTTTCTTTTTAACTTGCACTCCAGAAGCAGAAGGGCACATAAAATGCAATCAAGAATTACTTATGTTACAAGAAGATGGTTTTGGTGGGGTTTTTCTTGCATATTAATTTCAGATACAGAGGAATTTTCTCCAAGAAACTACTGGATTCAAATAGCCAAGACTCAGGTTACGGCAGCCAAGTCACTATTTTCAGCATAACTGGTAATTCAGACTACAGATGCACTAATTCATGCATCTGTACTTCAGACACCACTGAACAATACTACACAATAATCTGGACAGTATCATCAAGCTACGTAATGAGTAGAAACCAGTTCCACTTTAACAGCTGCAAACTGCAGAATGCCTCTGGGCCTAACTTTGGGAGATCATTCTTATGTCAAAGATGAGACAGACACAGTCAATCAGACATCTAAATGGAAAAATAAAGGATGCCTCGTGACTTCCTTCAGTAATGACATAAACACAAACCAAGATAATAGAGAATTATAGTAGGGCCACTCTTTAATCTTGAACAGTGCAAGATAGTCAATAGTGATTTATAACATACAGTGAACAGTCCAAATCCTATAAGGTATTTACCTCTTGCGAGACCAGGAAAGGCTCATGATAAAAATGTCATGACTGCCACCACTACCAACTCAACCCTCTTGGTAATCAGGACTTAACCATCCCCAAACACCTACACTTCTCAATTTATGTAAAGCACTTCTGTTTTAGGAATTGCTCTCAAAGCCATCATTGCCAGATGGGCTCGACCTGCATTCACAGTGAAAGCTGTAAGAACCACATACCAACCACATGGGCCTGTCTGGACACCTTGTGATACTGACAGATTTCGCTACCTGTTCTACACTGGCGAGCAAACCAATCAGCTTTTCTAGTAATGACATCATTTGAACTAGTCATGGCACTTCCCTGCACCCACAGCAAGCAGGGGCAGAGCAGATGGGAGCTCCTCCCTCTGCCCAGGGAAGGATTGGACATGACTTCCCTCACCACAAATACTCCTCCTCCCCAAGATAGAAAAGATCTGATAACAGTTCAAAGAAATGAAAGCCTTTTATGAATCAAACTATTGTGCTGTAGCACCTTAATAAGAAGGCACTTCACATCTAGGTCAAGACCTTGGTTCAAGCACATTCAAAATACACCGATGAGCAGCAAGCGAGATATGCACATGAGCAAGCACCCACCAACAAAACTAGACAAAGGAAGGGACTGCATAATCTCTAGAGCAGAGATCACACGTAGGGCAAAGAACAAAGAGGGATGTTTATTTGTCGTGGGTTTGCACCTGGTGTGCAAAATCAGATCATGAAGGGCGTAAGGGTAGCCTGCAAATCAAGCTACACAGTGAGAATCATTTAAGGCCTAGCGAATGGTGTGTGCAGGTATAGTAAGTATAGCAAATCACAGTACAGTTTTGAAGGATGAAGAAAAATGCTAAAACCCACTAAGGTTCCACTGACAAAAAGTTTTTTGTTGTTGTTGTTGTTGCTTTTCTACTGTTTATTTTTACTTGGTTTTTTTTGGTGTTATGCTTGCAGGTTTTTGTTTTTTTTTTGGGGGGGGGTCAGGGTTGGGTGTGTTTTTAGTAGTGATACACAGACTACTTGCCTGCAGTTACTGAAAAGGAGCTACACTGCTGCAAATCATATGAACAGTCTGAAAAAGTTTTACTCAGAATCTATGTTTTAGCAACTCACAGTGACCAAAGTTTTAGGCAGAAAATCAAAACCTAAAAGAAATGGACGTGGAAAATGCTGCAGCAACCTGAAGAAAAAAGGCAGGATAAAATAGAGAAGCCATATTTAAGGATTTAGGAAGAGTGCAGGGGTAAAATGAGTACTGATACGTTTTAGAAGATGGTAACAACCAAGCCTAATGGTTGCAGCAGGCAAGCACTCCCAAGCCTTGTATTTGTTCAGACTAGTGCTCAGGCTATTCATTCATATCTCTGCTGCAGATGAAGCAACCTCGAGCAGTACTAATAAGGGAAAAAAACCTCACCCCACCCCTCATACTCAGATTTTGGTCACATCAGTGTTAGATTCTCATAATAAATACCAGCTAAATAGAGGCGTTTACGAAGATAACCTGTCACTCTACAGAAAATGCATTTCTTTGGACAGCTCTGCTACCAGAATAGTAGCCTCTCAGAGAGAGAGGCTGGAGCAGCCAGCCTCACAGTTAACCTCTCCACTCATCAGGGCAACAGAGCTGGCACTCTCAGCACTTCTACCACTTAAGAGATGTCGGCAGAACATACAGCAGGCTATCAGAGAAGTTACCACATGAGATCTTTGAGAGGCTGGATGCAGAATGGCTCTTGCAGAAAGTCTGAATGGGAGACAGGTAACATGCGGTGGTTTCCAGCTTTAAACCTACCAGGCTGAAAAGGGGGAGCTTATTATAATGCTGCCAGGTTATTGCTCATTATAGCCCTGTCCTTGGCTGGGAAGCGGGACTGCAGTGATTTCCTATATCCTATGGATCCCCCACTTCTTCCTGGACACTGCTAATTCATTCTGACCAGAAATGGTAAAATAAGTAAAGAACAAGTGCTGCACAGCTGCGGTTATCACTGCCCTGTCTCCTACTGTAAGATCTTTACCTAGACCTATGCCCATTTTCAAATACAAGAACTGAAACAGCAGTGTCCATCCATATGATCTTTAAGAATTTTTCAAGGATTCCTTAAAAAAAAACTCACCTCATTACACATAAAGCTGAGCACATCAAATCAGTGAATCTACTAGGCAGCATTACCTTTCTCACTAGTAAAAGTGTGTTAAGGGGTTGAGGGAGGGAAGTCTCTAACAGTTTCTCCAGTCTCGCAGCATTTTTGCAGATAGGTTGGTGCCTGCCACACAGTAGAAAAACAGTTCTTTTTCACCCAGTTATTATGTAACAGGCAGTGCTACAGATTGTATGCTGTCTGGTTCAGAATGCCTTTAAAAAGTCTTTAAACCTGGTTAAGATCAAAATATTTTTTTTTTATCTGTTCATTAGTATTTCTAACAGCAGAAGGTATTGTTACAGGCAGTCATTTCAACCACTGAAAAAGGCTCTGGTGACATGATTAAACAGTTATACAATGATTAATATGGCTTCTACCTAATTTGCATATGTGTTAAGTAATGAAATAGCCTCGGAGCATCTCAGCTACAATAACACAATTACTACGCATTGTCATGTCATTTAATGAGTGTGCCAGGAATGACTATGCACTAAAAGAAAAAGCTCACACACTTGACTGCTACAGCTCAACCTTCTGAACAGATAGCACTCACGTATCCCCAACAGAAGAAAGAAAAACTGTGAGTCTATCCTGACCCTCTTGAATTTCAAAGCATCAAGTGTATCCTTCAGAAGAAGCAAGAGATGTTTTAACAGCTCCTGAGTGGCTTTAACAGATCTGAGCAATGGCTCATACACATAAACATGCCTATGCCCCTTGGCTCCTCGTACAATCCCCCATTTTCACCAGCTGGCACAGACACATTATCCCCATTTAAGTTATGCCTCTGAGTTCAAGCAGATCATTTGGCACAGTTTCCAAGGAGGGAGCGGGCCCCACTCTGCAGCTGGATCTGCAGGATCAGCCCTGCCATGCCCCAGCTGCAGCCAGCCCCTGCAACGGGGGGGCTTCTAGTGGGGTGACCATCACACTCTGACAGACCCTTCCCACTGCACCACGCCACAGGGCTCAGCAGCGCTGCGATAGCGGCTATGCTCAAAATACGCAGGTCTGGCAGAAGCAAGATAGGCAACACCGAGCAAGGGATCTAAAGCTTTCAAAAAGTTATTGAGGATTATGTCTAATTGGAGGAAATAGTTAATTTGCTTTACTCTTCTACTGGTAAAATCTTGACAAAGAAATAAATCACACCAAGTTTTTCCAACCAGAAAAACTTTTAACACTCTAGTGTTGACTTGTTCTGTATCTAGAGTATTGCATAAAGTTTCTTCAGAAAAAAAAAACAGATCAAGAAGCAAGATACACAGATTTCTACTCAAAAATAAATCTACTTTTCCATAATAATTCTGTGATTTATTCAAACAGTATACAATGGAATTGCCACCTTTATAGCTAACCCACCCCAAACTTAAGCCCTTTTCTGTATAGCACTGAACTGTTACTATACTATGTAAAGAGCAAACACCACTGGAATGTACACAGTGAAGGAAAAAAAAAGTAAAGCTCTTCTTGCCCAAGTAACGGTTTTCTCTACTAACATGTTATCTAGAAAAATAAGGTCTAGGCAACGTCCAAAAGTGTTCAAGTTTCAATAAGTAACTATCAATGCCCCAAGGTTGCACTTGCACAAGAAAAATGGAGCGTACGGTTTAGAAAAGTATCTTCAAATGACTGAGTCAGCAATGCATTTCATTCTGCTTCAGATTTTACAACAAAAATCATTCCCCTCCAGGCTTTGATTTTAAAACGGAAGCCATGTAAGTGCAAGAGCACCCACATAGTTGTCTTAACTCTCAATGGCAAATTAAAGCTCTAGAGAAAGACAGCATTTTTAAAAAAGTTCTTTATCAATACCAAGAAAATATACATAGCCGTATCATGTTTTAATATATATATATATATATATATATATATACACGCACATCTTCTCAAAAGGGTACGATTCTGGCTTTTTTTTTTTTTTTTTTAAGTTTGAAAAGCTTATCCATTGCTATACAGTTCAGTAAAGGTGTATTAGGAAACACACTTTTTATATCCCCCATTAAAATAAAGTTGAATCTCTCTGTAAACAGGAATTATCTTAATTTCCGAAATCTCTGCAGACCTCACGTACTTCACTGAAAGAGAACAGCCAACCACCTGCCCCAGAACCACCCACGAATACCCTCGCTCCCGAGAGCAACATCGACAGTCCTCAGGAAACGCTTAGCAACACCCGGCTCCTGCAAACGCCTTCTCCGGGCGCAAATAAATAGTAATAATTAATAATAATAATAATGACGACAACAACAACAGGAGAGCTGCGGCGGGCGAGCCCCGCGGAGCCCCGCGCCGCCCCGGCGGCGGGCGAGGACGGTTCAGGGCCCGATCCCGGCTCGGGTCGGTGGCGGAGTCCCCCCTCAGCGGGGTCCCCCCTTAGCAGGCGCTAGTCTCCGGCGGGGCGACTGCCTCGGGGGGCGCCTCCCGCTGGGCGGCGGCGGGTGGAGGATGGCCGGCGGCGTTGATGTGGCAGCCGGACGAGAGGTGGCTGCGGACGCGGCCCTGCAGCTGGGTGACCTGCGCGCGGAGGAGGTTGGCGGTGGCGGCCAGCTCGGCGTTCTGCCCCTTAAGCGCCTTCACCTTCTCTTCCAGCCGGGCGATGCGCTCCAGCTTCCGCCGGCGGCACTTGGAAGCGGCGATGCGGTTCCGCAGCCGCTTGCGCTCCGCCTTCAGCCGCTCCTGGCTCTCCGCGTCCAGCGGCGACAGCGACGGCGGCGTCGGCGCGCTGCTGCCGCCCTCCACGCCCGCCGACGGCGGCACCTCGGGCACCGTCTGCGGCTCTTCCAGGGACCGCGCGGGCGGCAGCCGAGCGGTCCCCAGACCCGCCGACCCGAAGGCCAAGCCCGGCGGCCCCGGTGGCGGCCCCGGCGGCGGGGCCGAGGCGGCGGAGTAGGCGCTGCCCGAAGGGCTCAGCGGCCCCGCGGGGTTGAAGCCGCTCAAGTTGGTGTAGACGGCCGGCGGGTCGGCGGCGGCGGCTCCCGGGGGCCCCGGGCGGGAGGTGCAGCAGGGTCCCGGCGTGGAAAGTGGCGGCGGCGGCCCCGCCAGGAGCTGGTTTTGCTTGTGCAGGTCGGCCAGGGCCTTGACGAAACCGTCGGCGAAACCTTCCTGCTCCTGCGTCACCGGCTGTCGGTAGAGAAACGGCCCCGCTGCCCCGCTGCCGCTTGAGCCGGGCGCCGCCGGCCCTGGGCTGCCAGTGCCCAGCCCCGCGCCCCCCTGGATCAGCAGCTGCTCCAGGTCGGAGGCCGGCGGCAGTTTCAGCAGCGGCAGCTCCGCAGCTGAGCCCAGCGCGGCCTCAGCGCCGCCGCGAGCCGCCGCCGTTCCGCCGCCGCCCGCCGGCTCCGCGGAGCCGGCGGGCGGCGGCGGAACGGCGGCGGCTGGCGGCGGCGGCGGTAACAAGCGCAGAGCCGCCGCGCTGCTGCGGGCGCCTGCGGGCGGGCGGAGAGCGAAGGGCCCCGGGAGCGGCGCGGGGGAGGCAGCCGCCAGGTCCCGCTTCTTCCCGGCACCTAGCAACAGCTTCTGCCCCGCCGCCGCATCAGCCGCGGGGCCGCCGGCGGTACCGAAGCCCGGCAGCGGCACGAAGTCGGGTAGCAGCTCCAGTCCTTCCTCGGGGTAAAACGGCGCCTCCATCTTCACAGCGGATCGCCCGCTACGCCCGCCGCTCATCCTGCCGCCCTCGCCGGCCGGCGGCGGCGGCTTCGGCGCGGGGCGGGCCGGGCTGAGCGCCTGCTCCGCGGGGCCGGCCGCCCTCGGCTGGCAGCGGGAACTGAGCCGCCTCTCGGCGCCGCCGGCCCCACGCCACGCCCCGGCCCCGCCGCCGTCCCGCCCCGCCACCGCCGGTCCCCCCCCCCGCTCCTGCCCGCACCCGCCGGGCTTGCGCGAACGGGCTCCCCCGCAGCAGCCCCGGCGAGGAAACCGCGCTGCTCACCCCCCTTCTACTCCCTGAAAACTCGCCCCGAGGCTGCGGAGCGGGAGAAGAGGAGCTGCCGGGGGCGAGGGGTTCCCCGTGGGCATTCCCCGGGGATGCTCCAGCCACGGCTCACTCGTCCGTGAGGGAAGCGCGGCAAGGCCCATGCGTGGGGGCTGCAGTGAGAAGGTGATCGTGGTTTGTGCCCGTGGTGGACGGGCGCGGGGTGGTGGTGCAGGTGTCGAGGATTCGTGCTTCTCGACTGTGCCGCTGGCGTCTGACTCACTGGGGAGTGAAGAACGTTCGGCCGTCGGGAAACATGCCGACCAGCCCAAGAAAAGTCACTCGCAAGAAGGAGATGACAGCGCTGGTGTGGCTTTTCCTCTGAAAAATAAAAAAATAAAAAAAAAATAAAAAGTTTAGAGACAGGGTTTGAAAAACCTTAGATGTCTCTTCCACATTACAGAACCGTGAAAGTACTGTTTGTTTGGTTTTTTTTTTTTTCAGTTTGGGGGTAGTATTTAGTTGTTACCTTCACTGGAGACAATTCCTTCTGCCCCTTTCCAAGTCCCCAAAATTCTTACAGGATGAGGAAATTGCTTTCCACCCAGTCCATTAAAAATCCCTTCTGCTGGGGATACTAATGTGATCCTGACAGAGCTGCCAAAAGCTCTCCTTTAAGCTGGGTTGCTGACCGAAGGCTTCAGTGGCTTCTTGACAGTTCCTCCCATAAGTGCTGGGATCCACCAGCATCCCCTCAATTAAGCATCACCCCGCTGCAGTCTACTCATGCTTTCTCCCCGCACATCAAGACCAAGTGCTTCTTCTCACAGGATGTGTTTTGCAGCTCACTGTTGAGTTCTGCTGTGGCCCCACTGGATTCATGGCCATCCTTTCCTGTGCCCATATTTGCTCCAAAACCCAGAGCAGGGGAGGAAGCAGAGATGCTGTCGTCAAGTCAGGAAGGACTTTGCCCCAGGCATGCCTCTTCAAATCCACAGGAGAAGTGGAGTCCTTGATGACCTTGACTCACCAACCTTGGGACCCCTAGCTACACACCCTGCCCACAGGGCAGGGGCTCCATTTGAACTCAGTGCAGGCCCTTTAGTCCCTGCCCAGCTATGTCGCGAGTGTTCCAGCCCCATCTCCAGCCCCATTTCCTGGGTAGACCTTGGACCTGTGTTTCCCGTTCTGTCCCTGGCATCATCCACCGCTGCTCCTGCCCGGGCTCCCTGGGGTGGACCTAGTACCTGGTTCATCACCTCGCCTCGTCGGGGTGTGTCAGTGTGCGCAGCCAAGCCCTGCTCCGTGCTACAGGACTCTGCTCTGGCTGGTGAGGGCCAGGCGTGGCTGTGGCTGCCCCCAGCTTGACTTCTCAAGGCTGCAGCAGAATCGCTGCCCAAAGAACTGTGGGCAGCAGGACTCTAGGGAGAAGAAAGCTGCCAGGCAAAAGCCAGAAACAGAGGCACTTGGGTGGCTAAAGGAGGAGTAGGCATGTCTTTTTTGGTGTGGACGGTGGTAGCTTATTTTTGTTTCCTTGGCTGACCTAGCAGCAGTGGGGCAGAGTTAGCTGTACTCAGCCAGCACTGGATACTGAGAGCTGTGAATGCCAGCGGCTGCGTTGCTGCGGCTCCTCGATGTACGGGCTTTTCCTGCCGTATTCCTGGGTGAGCAAACGGCAGTGAATGGCATCTTCTCTGCAGCCGGGCACAAATCGCTGTCTAGGGAGAGGCACCGCAGCCTCCCAGCTAAGATCTGTACAACTTCTCTTCTATCCCTTACAAAGTGAACTGAGGGAAAACAGACTGAGGAGAAAATGAGGTCCAGAGAGAAGACTGGGGAGGTTCACTTGGCTGTGGGGTCATTGCCAGAGAAATTCTAGGCGTCGTGTGATACATGATAGAGATGACACTTTCATCAGTGCTCTGACAGATCTGTTGGTCAGTTACATAGGATGGTTTAACTCACTGATCTAATGCAGAGCCCGAAGGTGACCCTGCAGAACAGGAAAACGCAGCAACTGCTTGAAATAAACTTACTTATAATGCCAGATCGGTTTATTTACACTGCTATCTAATACACCTGCAAGCCAAATTTCGGTGACTGTAAGGGAGCAGTTTTACACCTCCTTCATGCAAGGGCCCGTCATGGCAATGTGGTCTTTCTGTTGTTATCCTCCCTCCCCCCCTCCGCTCTCCCTTTTATTTATTTTGCTATCAGAGCCTGGAGACCCTCCGGGGTGGGCACAAGGACCCTGTGACAGCCCCGTGTGCCCGCCCTCTGTCCTGCCCGCCGGGTGGGGCGAGCAGCCCCGGAGAGGCCCCGGCGGAGGACCGCCCTCACGGCCTTTCCCCGCTGGAGACCGGGCCGGAGCGCGGGCAGGACCGCAGCCGGCCGGTCGTGCGGTCAGTCACGGCAGCGCACAGCTGTAACCCGACCCCCGTGAGCAAGCTTTCCCGTAAAGCTGAAGGTGTTTCGTATTTGCAGGTTTCCTCTTACGAGACCTGATCTTTGCAAAAAATGGGAGGCTGCTGTAAAAAGGAAAAACTTCAAACCGACCAAGTACAGCAGCATTTGCTCAGAGCACTTCACTCCTGACTGCTTTAAAAGGGAATGCAACAACAAGCTTCTGAAAGAAAATGCCGTGCCCACGATATTTTGTTACACTGAACCTAGCGAAAAGGTAAACCCGAAGCATTCGTACAGACACCGGAATGCTGTGTGTTGTGCGTATTCAGGGCCCGAAGTGGCAGGGCAGCCAGGAGAAACTGCAGGTTGTGAAGGATGCCGGCAGAGCGTGTGCAGCTGGAGGCACGTGGAGGGCTGTGGTGACTGGAACACATCCAGCCGCTTTTCTCATGTAGATGTAGGCTGTCTGAGGCTCTGTAGCACGTAGAGCACCGCACTAACTTCCAGTAGCTCTGATCTGCACTTCTGTGCCTATGCAGAAGCCTTGTGCTGAATTAAGTGGAACGGCAGCAGAGTATAGAGGGTACTGCCCTGTAATTCAGTTGTTCGACTGTATTTGTACCATATTTGGAGTTTTAGAGAGCCTTCAGTAGTACTGGCAAGTTGTACTGTAGTATTCCGTGCTGACTGGTGGCTCCTTCCAACACTGAAGTGATGATGGGGTTGTACTGCAGTATTCCATGCTGACTGGTGGCTCCTTCAAACACTGAAATGATGATGGGCCTTAGGTCTGCAACTTAACTGTCCTCTCTAAAGGGCTCTGTCCTCTGGCTTCATGGAGTTAAAAAGTGAGGGGCAGAGGGGCAGAACGGTAGCTGCACCTGCCGAAACCTGTCTGTGCTGAAACCATCCCTCCTTGCCTTAACAGTTACCTTGAATTCACAAGCCAGGCTGGTCCCTAGCTTCTGTCTCTGAACTTCTGGTGGCAGTCTTCTGTGACGTGTTTTGCTGCTAAAGCAACTTGCAATAGATGCAAGTCAGTTATGAGTTCTTCCTTCTTGATGTGATAGCTCCAAAACAGGAATGGGAACATTTGGTTCTTAGCTGCTATAAAGAACATAAAATATTAGATCTCTTGCCATTTTCCTGTAGGGGAAGTGGCAAAGGAGAGAATGGGTATGATAGGTCTAGGGGGTGGAAGGCTAATGGGATGGTGTGCACACAGGGAAATAGGGTCTTTTGCTTGTGTGATTTTTTTCTCTTTATATACAATATTAGATTTGATGCAGAAATAAAAAAGGGAATGTATTTGAAATATGACTGATGATAGAGAAGAGAATATAATCAGAAGGTATTTAAGGAAAACCAGACAATTTCCAGGTAAATATGGCTGTGTTTTTGCTTGGTTATGCTTCCCTGTTATTGTGAGATAGACATTTTCTGTATTGTGTGTAAAATAGTTCCAAAACTTTAGAGGCTGAAAGCTGAATGGGTTTACAGGGTGATCTGCAGAAGGGCAATTGGCATATCAGGATTAGCGGTGAGCCGTGTTCCTCATACATGGATCTACAAAAACTCAAAAAAGAGTGCCTTTTCATTATGGACAAGGATTTAGTGATATTCCTGTTTGTCTCATGGCACTTTTAAACAAACTGCCACATATCTTCAAGAAATAATATAGTAACGAAGAATAACAGTGGCTGTTTTGGAATTGAATCCACAAATTTTGAAATAGAGCTTTTTATCTTTTGTACTATGTAATTTGAAATACTTTTTTTCTTTACTTATGTCTTAGGAGAACCATTTACTGTCTGTAAGGACTAGTTAGAATTCACTTATGATGTGTCAGTGATACCAACGATCTGTTCTCCGTGACACGTTGTGGCAATAGTAACGTATTTATAGAGGTAGCATGTGCTGGATAAGCTGGAAACAGAAGTCACTGTGTGAATTCAGCTGTCCAGCTGATTTTTGCTTGTGCTTCCATCAAGGGTGAGTGTGTCTTTGCCGATTACATCTTTGCCTTGTATTTTTGTTTTAGTAGAAAAGTTTGAAAGTGATAGCTGATAGGGTCAAACTCTTTAGAATATTCATGTGTGAATTAGACAGGCACACTCTTAACAGCAGTTTCTTGTAATTGAGAAATAAGAGTGATGGTTGGCTGGTTTTGTATTTTAAAGTGATAGGTAATATTTGAGTGCATATGAAACTTCCCTTCAACACCAATCACAAAACCGCCTGCTCAGTTACTGTCTACCAAACATTGTAGTTTGTACAAGAGGGATATCTAGAACCCCTCATATCAAGTATTATCTTGTTTGCATGTTAAGTCAAGGAAGGTCAAGTCATGACCTTCAGATCTGGTGAGCTTGATATTTAGGTGATGAACGTTTCCCTGTCCTTAGGCTTTCATGTATAGCAATAATATTGGCAACAGGTGGGTAGCTAGAAAATTGGTTTGGTGCCTCTTTTACTGAGAATGTCTTAGGCTTTCTTTTGACATGCAGTATGCAAGCTCTTTTGTTTAAGTAGTGGGGTGTTTTTTAATCATGATGTGCACAGAAGCATTTCTGAATTATAATTCATTCCCTTGGGGCAGAACAAATCTGATTCTCTGCTCTGGCCTGTGCTCGAGTGGTGAGGGATCTGTGTTGTTCTGAGCCATGCAAGTGAACCTATCAAGAGCAGTATGATAAAAACTGCAGTTTTGTGTGGCGTTGAGCCAGTCGATATACCGCTGCTGCCAAAAGGAAGAATCGTGCTTCTTCCTTCTCCATCCCATCTGCCAGCCGTGCAGTCCTGTTCCTCACTCCTTCCATACACCAGAGCAGGTTTAGGTCCTACCTTGTGGTGCGTTGTTTTGATTTTTAATAAAGAACCGGAGATTTTTGCAGTGGTGGTGGAAAAGCAAATAGCTTTCTGTCATCTTAGCAACTTACTGTGTTTGAGGAAAGACTACGAGGGTTGGAAGGGCTGCTTTGCTGTTGAAGAGCTGTTTATTTTGGTTCATCATGTCTCTTGAAACCAAACCCTTATGCTGCAGTCTGAAACCAGTGACACGTTCCCTTCCAGTTGTTGAGAAGCAGGCCTTGTGTATACCCCTCTGCTCTGCCCCATAAGTAGGTGATCCTTATTCCACCTCAGCAGAAGATTATCTGCTGCTGCTGCACTTTTAAGTCAGCTGATATGTTCAAGGTGTAATGGTAAGATGCCACAGAAAGAAGGAGGGACAGAGGGGGATGGGGTGGCAGTGATGAGTTACTCCGTTTGATGGAACAGGAGCCTGCTTTCTTGCTTCATAGCTTATCGTGGATATGTATTTGACCTAAGTTTCCAAGTGCATATTACTATATCTCAGATAGTAATTGCTACATTCTTCAGTTCTTCATTTATTTGAGACTTCAAGGACTTGAGTTTGAGAGCTGTGAAAATGAAGCTGCGTAAAAAATGTCTTCAGTTTTGAAGCCAGACAAAACAGGCCCAGAACTGTATGTCTATTTTGGAAATATAAGCTTTGAAATTTACTCAATTTCAGTCCTGGTTGTTTTATGTTATTCTGGGGTTGTAGGAAGGGAGTTGTGTTTTGAGCAATGTTAAACATGAAAATGTACTTCGTTTTTCTTGTTGTTCCTAGCCTGAAGAATTTACAGAACAGCCAGAAGATCCGCTGCCGCCTCCCCCACTGCCACCGCCGCCACCACCGCCGCCGCCACCTCCGCCACCAGCAGCTCCAGTACTACCAGCATCTCCTTCATTTCATCTCTCTCAGATAGATGCCAGATTAGTTGATCCAAGTATTGGATTATTGATGCCTCCTCTCCAGACCCCTAGCAATCTTGCGGTTTTTTGTGATCACAACTATACCGTAGAGGATACAGTTCATCAACGAAAACGAATTCAGCAGCTGGAGGAGCAAGTTGAAAAACTGCGGAAGAAACTCAAGACAGTGCAGCAGCGATGCCGGCGTCAAGAAAAACAAATTGAAAAACTGAGAGAAGTTGTTCAGTTTCAGAAAGAAAAAGACATACTGGCAGGAAAAGGCTATGTGATTCTACCCAATGACTATTTTGAAGTTGTAGAAGTACCTGCCTAGAAGTCATGAACATCGGTTTTCACTTTGCTAGGACAAGAAATTTAGTTTGAAAACTAAATGCTCTCTAATTCTGTGCACAAGACTCTCTAAGAGTTCTCAGACAGTAAATATGCAGTCATACAAACGAGAATACAATTTTTCTTCATGGTCATTTCAGTTTGATACACTTCGAAAGTGCAAGCATCTCAGAATTAGAATGTGCATTTAGTTTACAAAATCTGAATTGCAGGAAAGGATGCAATGGTGAATACATTTAAACCCAGGGTTTTGATTTGTTTTTTTGCTTTGTTTTGTTTTTGTTTTTACGTTTTGGTTTGGCTTGTTCATTTGTTTGTTTTTTTTTTTTTACAGCGGCTGTCTTATGCTTACAGGGATTGGGGAACTGAATCTGGCTGAGAGTGAAGTTGAGGTTATACACTTAGTTCAAAGCTTTGTCAAGGCATTTAATGTTGGCTTTGGTGATCCCCAGGAAGTGGTTTTCACTGATTTCAGAAGGAGCAGGATTAAGGCAGCTAAGACTACCTGCAAGTGCTGCAGAAAAATAAAGGAAGTTAAGATAAACATTTCAGCCTGGGAAAACTTCCAGCCTCAGTTTGCTATGCCTTCAAAGCACTGCAAAAAGTCTAATTCCTGGATGCCTTTGGTGAGGTATGTAAATGAACCTCTTATTTTGGAGTAACCTTTCACCACGTGTGTGTTGTGAGGGACATGAGGAGAATTTGCAGCATAGCTGATGTAGAAGAGGCTTTAGTTTGAGGGCACTTAAAAACACTCCTGAAGTGCAGTGCTACACTGAACGTATGTGTTATTGGACTGTTGGCTGGATCAAGAAGGCAGTGTACTGTTTTGGAGTGGCTGTTCTAAAGTACCTTGATAATATACAGTCCTCAAGGTGTTGCAGTGTGACATTCCTACTGTAATGGGTGGAATGTTGTCCTCATCCTTGAGTCTCATCTCAATTGTGTGTAGCTTCAGGAAAAAAGTTTTTTTTATCTTATCGAGGTGTCAGGCATTTGTGACTTCCATTGCAGTATGCTGTGGGTTTTCCCTTGCTGTCTCAGTGGTCCCTCCCCAAAAGGTGTCCACTGAAGGGCAGTAACGGAATTAGTCTTTGGGAGCTGCTTGGTGCTAGACTGGTTTTTAATATCTCAAATGCTGCTGCCTCTCCTTCAGCCTTATTAAGACTCATTGTAAAAGTGAATTTAGCATGACAAAGTAGTGCAGCAGTTTGCACTTACTGTCTGATAGTTTATTTAGTCAATTAACTCATTCAAAATCAGAGAAAATGGTATCATGCTAACCCTGTTGTAGCCTTCACAGCCGAAATTCCTGGATATATTAGACACAAGGAAAATGACTTTTCTCAGTCCATGTCATACTTGTGTGTAGTGTGGATTCTAGCTCTGACGCTAATCAAGGCCTATTCATGATGGCTTTAAAAGCTTCCGTTAATATCCTGTTAGCACAACATTTTGAAATGTTTTGAACCAGTCTTTATACTTCTGACCTCACTCATGCCACATGTCTACTTTCCCATTTCATAGACTTACAGTGAACAAAAATTGATGATGCGTCCTTTTGTGTACATTTATGATACGTGATTTAAAATAAAAAGCAAATGGTGTGTTAGATTTTTAACTACTCTTTCTCCTCTTTTCCCAGGACTTTGCCAAAACTAGCTTCACATTTTGTTGTTTTTTTTTTTTTTCTAAAGTAACTTCCTGGTTTAGATGCTGGGTTTTATTCACAGCATTCCCAAGTCTTGTTGCTGTTATGCTTTATACTTAAAATAAACTTGAAAATGTTAAAATTAAAAAATTGACAAGGAAAAGACGTTCACACAGCTGTTGCTATGATTTTGGCATGTGTGGCCAGAGTAGCAGATTGTTTCTGTTTTCTATGCAATAATACCCTCTTACTCTCTGGGCCTTTAAAGTGTGACTTCCTGAAGCAGGGCAGGTTGCTGCGATACTTCACCCCTGTGGCTGGGGTGCTGTTGCCATTCCACTCTTCCTCCAACCATTTTGTTGTGCACTGCTGTCACCACCCTTCTCACTTGGACCAGTTCTGGTGCTGAGTGCATCCTTCTGTGGGCAACTCAGCTCACCGAAGCACCAGGTTTGGCTTGTAGTGGAGAGGCAGAGGAAGATCAGTGGTGTCAGACCTGATACAAAAAAAAGGCAGGGGCAGGAGATGAGGATGGAGCGAAATAAGTCGTCTCCTCTGGTCACAATGAGTTGTTGCATTGTGTCAGCTGCTTCTGAATATAAAGTGGTAACTTCATTCTCTTAACGCTCAGCACTGTTTCCTTCTACCCTGGCCGAAGATCCCTGTCTCCCCACACTGTAACCTGCTGTGCTTGTTGGGCTCATCCTTTTGAGGATTGTAGCTTCACAACCTTCCAGCCTGACAGAAGCAAGTCAGCAAAATAAATTTAAGGCACACTGGTAAATTTCTCATGCATGAAGTTCTTGTGCGTTTAAGCTTTTTATGTTGAAGTTGGTTTAGTGGGTGACTCAAGGGAATGTTCCTCCTGGTGAGAGGTGTGATTATTGCTTGTCTCGAGGATCTCAGTAGTAGCAGGTGGAAGGGAGAGCTGGTGCCCTGTTCCTTTCCTGTTACCAAAGGATTTTTCTATGAAGAGATGCAGTCTGTTCTGAGAATGGTCTTGAATTTCTCCTGCAGCAACTCCTCTTTCTTTAAATCAGCCCTCCCTAATTCCTGATGCAGTATGTTAAGGCTAGGTATGGACTCTGCTAGGGATGTGAGGACTGTCAGTATCGCAGAGCAATGAAGGGAGAGAAAAGGCTGGCATGGAAATAACCCATTGCCTTTTAGCAGTTGACTTTTCCTGCACCGGACCTACCCAGCACTGCACTGCAATCTCTCTGATAGCAATATAGAAAGAGTAGATGAAGGCTCTCTGCTACTGGCCAGACTAAGGAAGGAATTCCAGCTTTTCATGTAAAATTAATAATCACAGTGTGTTCCCCAAGCATTTGTTAATGTTTCCTGTTTTTTTTTTTGAAGTGGGACCTGTTACATTCACACCATCAGCTGTAAAAAGGGCTGCATCACTTACTGTTAGTATTGGCCACAACCAGTGCCTGCACTTAGCAGCAATTGATTTGGAGCTAAAAAGTAGAAGTGGGAATGTAGAACGATGTGATTGTCCAGTTGCACACCAAGTAGCTGACATTTGTTTAAATGCATGTAGCTGTACTTCACTGAAGCCAATTTTATAAAGCAGACAGTTCAAGGAATTTAGAAAGTACCAGAACTGGGAAAAATGTTTCACTCTTAAAATCTTGAGAGAGTTATTCAGAAACAGGCTGAAGCTGCAGCAGGCAGAAATTAGGGCTTCTAAAAAGAGAAATGTTGGTTTACCTCCCCTGTTGGCCCAGTTCTCTTTTTGCTGTGTTATCTGACCTCTGTATAGTGTTTACTTTTCTCCTTACACCTCTGCAAAGTGTTTGCATCTCACCGTCTAACTGGGACAGTTTAAAACCCAGGGATATGTTTTATGGGGAAAATGAACAGCTAAATATTTGGATTACTGCTTGTCACGCTGAGGGAGTCCTTTGTCACTGCCATTTTTTCTCCTGTGCTTCCAGTTGGCCTCTTGTCTGTGCTGTTACTAGTGCAGTCTTAACAGCTGTGGCAGTGAATTAATGAAACTGAGATTTCCAAGTAATCTTCTGCTTTGCTGAAATTTCATTTTCCTTTAGTGCTATGTAGGGTTTAGGGTATGGGTGTCCTGTGTGAATTTTGAAGGAGTTCTGTAGTAGCTGAGGAAAGTCCAAAGCAAATCCCAGTTTGAATGTAGGAAAAAGGAAACCAAAGACGTTGTTCTGGTAAAACTGAAACCAGAACGGTTTCTTAAGTCCGTTTCAGATGACTTCTCCTATGGTGCTCTTTGCTGGAGCCAGGCACTTATTCCTAGTTTCCCTTTTGCTTTGTTTCTTTCCTTAGAACTGTTTTAGGTTTTAGTCTGTAGGTGTATCTGCTTCCTCTCAGCTTACACCTTCATCAGGTGTCAGGGTAGAAAGGGGTGTTTTGAGCTATTGTCTAATTTTAACAATCAAAACCCAATCTGCCAAAGCACATTGATGCTTACTGTCTGTCATTACTGCTGCAAGTTCAGTTCTGTAACTTCTGCTGTTTAAAGCATAGGAGGTTATTTGCCATATTTTAGCCAAGATTTATTAATAAAGGAGAAAAAAAAACAGGATTAAAAAATATAATTAAAAAATATGATTAAAAATATGATGACAGTTAAGTGCTATTATAGATTCCTCTTCAATGCTTTCAACAGAAATTTTATTTTCTTACAGTTATTTGGATGGAACCACAGCATTTTATTGCACAAATTGGGCAGAAGGCCTTAAAATTTTATGGAGACTGAAGCAGTTTAGAAGTGTGCAAAAATAAAATGTATTGGAAAGTTGTTGTTTAATCCACTAAGAATAAACAGTTCCCAAAGGAAAGCTTTGGCGAGGAACTTAAGTATTCTGAAGTTAAAGAAAACTTTTAAATATGTTACTCAGAAGGAATTTTTCAAGAGCCTCTCTTGAGTATACATTGCATTGTCATAATTAAATAATTTCAGTAATTAAATCTCTCTGAAGTCCTGCCACTATTAATTCATTTAGCACCGAATATCAAGCCTTTTATTGTCTGTTGTGCAAAATGATCTAGTGATCCTCCTGTAGCTGCCTCCTCTCATTGTACAGAGACTGCCAGGCCTGGGCTCACACATTCCTGGAACCTCTGAAAAAATGATTGTCTTCTGCGTCATAATTGGTTCTAGTGGACTGTTAAAAGGTCCTTTAGTTAGAGAGGAACATGGGAGACTACAATGAGGCTAATTGTTTTGGGGGTTGTATGTTTGGTTGTTTTTTGGGGGGTTAGTTTGGGTTTTTTTGTTTGTTTTTTAAACTCAGGGAGGACTTGAGCAAATTAGGCAGGCTTCTCATTTCCTTTCAGGTTTCACTGGATGTGACTATTAAGGGTGTATGTTCTATGACTATACTAGTCATCTATAGCTGAACCCAATCTTCAGTATCTGAGTCTGTGAAAAAAGACATGTAAATTGCTTTTGGGGGGGCATCAGTTCAGTGTCTGGGGCTGGTAATCCAGAAAAAGGAGGTCTTGCCTTCAATAATGGTTTCTTCTTTCATCTTGGGCTCATTTACCAGCCCCCAGCCAGAGTCCAGTACTTTCCAGCCAGGTTCATAGATGAGCCAGGACATTGATTTAGCAGAATGACACCGTATACAGCAGTATACTGAAATGGCAGCATGAGCACAGTATATCAACTGCAATATACATCAGAATCACAGTACAAGCATACCGTACAAATTCCCATTACTGGTCTCTAAATGCTTGCTGTCACGACACTGTGTGTCCTCAGTTGCCAGGAAATAATATGTGGGCAAAGTTCATCTTAAGCCACTCTCCCACACTGATTTGGTGAGTGGTTCAGTTTTTATTTATATGGGTTGAGTCACATACATCTTCTCCTCCCATGCTGGTCTGGGTAGCTGTTTTCAGGGAAGGCTATTCGTGCAATCTGTTGACTAAGTAAGTGATATATTAGCTATATACCTTAAACAAAGGTTACTGTCTATTCCCCCTGGTGTTGAGATAATCTCAGCTTTCTTTATGACAATTTGTTGTTATCACTTACATTCTTCCCTGAGGTCATCATTCTTGACCATCTCCTCTGGGCCTTCCTCCATTGCAGGGATTAGTCACACATCTCCATACCATCTCTTTTCAGGGATGTCTAATGTCTCTTACAGGAAGAACTGAACTTTTTTTTCGCTTCAGGCGCTCTGCAGTCTGCACCCATGGCTCAGAAAGGAAGGTTTTGGTTTTTCTTGTGTTAAGAGGAAGGGATCTTTTTAGGATAATAACCACAGTAGCTGGCTCTGAAGGGAATGAAGCTTCAGAATAACCACTTTCACAGCTCAGTCCAGAGTTCTTGATCTTCTTTGTTGTTACTTGTGTTTTCTTTGTTTGTTTTTCTTGTCTTCTTCTTTTCTTGTATTGATAGGATCAGACTCTTCATTCATCATGCTGGTGCTGGTGCTGTCAGGTCCAGAGGAATGGCAGCTGCATGCAAATAAAATTTAAACGGAGAGAACTGTTCCCAGGCTGGCTGTGAGACATCAAGGTGGACTCATCTGCCCTAGCTAGAGCATGTGCTACGTGAGCTTGGGCTGCAGAGGCTGGCCTTACTGGTAGATGGTTCAATTTCTAATATTTGAAGCTTGAGCTAGACTTGCAGGCTTGTCTCATAGGTGTTCTGAGCTGATACGGTGTTTTATCAAGTGATTTTGTAGTGGCAGTTTATCTGGGGAACTCCAGGAGTCACTGGCAGATGAATGAATGTTTGTGGTGTTATGCCCAAGGTATGAAAAAGAAGTCATTTATGAGTAGCTTCCAATCAGTATGTATATTCAGTTCTTATCTTCATTTGTCTCTTTCTGAGTCCAGGAAAATCTTTTTTGTTAGTTTTATTTTCTTTGACTGACAAGGGACTGAAATTGTTCAGAGTTTATTTATGTGTCCAGCATGGCGAAGAACTGGCAATTTCTGCGCTACAGGTACTATAGCATGGAAATCTCCTGGTTGTGGATAATAAGAAACATGTCTATGCCCCCAGGTGAATGTGCATGTGGCTATTTCAGCTTGAGGAACTCTAGTTATTTGCAAGTAATCTATTTAAAATATGCACACATAAACCACTGTCACAGTATCATTTGAGTTATCTTTCTTCGATACTGCTGTCAGCTAACGTTACCTGATGGCAACTTTTCATATAACTAAATACATATATATGTATGTAATATCCTTTATACTCGAATGTTCAAGCAAGGATATGATGGTGTTTTAACTAATCTAACAATATCACTCTGTTGATAACAGCTCTTCCATCAATATTGACATTTACCTCTTTTTCTGTCTACTAATGTTACGACTTACATTTTTTGCTTTGTGATATACCAGCTTAATATATACCTGGTATATCAGTTAATTGACATGTATATAACTTCAGAAATAAGATGTAACTAAATTAAACTAATATCTACAAATGGTGCTTTCTTGTGTTGTTCCCAGTGTTACCTGACAGGCTAGATCTCTACACCAGATCAAAAAACATCCTCCTTCAACACTTTTTACTCCTTCAGTCAGGGAAGAAATCATAAGCTTATACATGTGGTAGATGATATTGGTCTTTCTTGTTTTTCACAGTATGATGATCACGAAGTCTTGTAAGCATGCTGTCTACTGAACCCACCATCTCTGTGATGAGATAGGACTGTAGAAGTAGAACTTTTCTCCCCATTAGAAATCTATTTGAATCTTCAATGTTATCTCATTTTCTCTGACTTTTTTGTATTTGCTTTGCCCTTCTGCAGCATTGCTTTTCTCTCTTACCAAAGATTAATTTTATCTTTTCTATTAATACTTTCAGAATCTAGAAGTCTGTGTTTCTTACCGCATTTGCCTTTTCTGATCTGATACATGGTAATAATGATATACTAATCTGCTCAATTACAGAGGCTGTCAGCAATAGAGTGCTGGAGTATTTGGAGCATGGGTCAGTAACCTTTTTTTGTAGATTGGTAACTTTTTACTCTTTGATGCTATAAAATGTGCCACAGAGATGAAAATGCAAAATGTTGTTAGAAATAGCATTGGAATGAAAAGCATGTGTCAACTGAAGACTGCTTCAGGTTAATGGATGAGCTTGGCCTGTGAAAAGAAGAAGTTTGGTTATTATTTCAATGGATTTTACTCTCTGTGCATTCAGGCTGAGTTTTCACTCTTATTCTACTTGCTTCTTGATTCCTGTATATAAAATGATATCTGTAAGAGGTTTAAAAGTGAGCTCAGTGATTCTCCGAGGAGCTGAGAGCTTTCTGAGCAATGCCTTCACCACTGGCTTAACTTCTATCCCACTTAAATGAGCAGTAAAGCTCCTGCCTGTGCTGAAATGCTGAAAGCTTGACTCAACATTTTGAGCAGAGCCTTGCCGAGTCCCATGGGGCTGGGATTTCTTCTTTGTGTTGCTGAAAATGATATTGTTTTGCTGTTGGGAAGTCCATCAGCATTATGCAGAAGAGGGGGCACTGGGGCAGTGTCATCCTCTCAGACAAGGCTAAACAGCATTGTTCTTTGGCAACAAAGTCATAATGCCGTGAAGCTTCAGCTGATGTTTGCTCATGATGTCACAATGGGCTCCACAGCAGGGTGGCGGTCTGCTGTGCTGCAGTGAGATCACGGTAAGGTAAAATCCATCTGCAATGATAAATGGTTATTTACCTGAGTGAATAAGGCATCTGATAGCATTCCTCAACAAATGGTCCGCTACCCATTGAGGAATTAAACTCCGAAGCATTCCTGCATCTTTGGGGGTGTTTTTACTCCTTTTGATTTTGCTGATTGTCTGATGCATGTGGAGTTAATGTGTTATGCTCCCTGCACTTGCTGAGAGCCTCAAAATACTGCAACACTTGTGAAACAAAGTCTGTTGGCTGACTGAAATGTCGTTTGAGGCAGGTACACTGTATTGTAAATGAACATGAGGAGCTGCCCCAGTGAGGTCAAGGTAATAATGTGGGGAAGGCTGACAGCAGCACAGTTTGTTTCATTCTGTCTGAGGCAGCCAAAAGGTCTTTTGAGGCCTTTATAAAGTTTAGAGGGGATGGTGTTTATTCTACAAGCTCTACAAGAACAGTGGCAAGTTGTCTTCTGGCACACTTCCTCCTTTTCAGCTTTAAACTGAAATAGGGTAGACTTAGATTAGATACTAAGAAGAAAAATTCTTCACTCTGAGAAAGTGGTGAGACACTGGCACAGGGTGTCCAGAGAAACTGTGCCTGCCCCATCCCTGGCAGTGTCCAAGGCCAGGCTGGATCAGGCTTGGAGCAACCTGGTCTAGTGGAAGGTGTTGCTGCCTGTGGCAGGGGGTTGGAACTGGGTGAGCTTTAAGGTCCTTTCCAACCCAAACCATTCTGTGATTCTATAATGTAACTAGGTTAATTTATCTGAATAGGCACAGACAGGCCATTAAAACAGTTAATGGAAATAGGATATGCTGGCATGGTAGGAAAAGCAAAGCTTGTTTCTACGTATTTTTGTAAGTAACACAAATTACATTTTTCGTGAGGTTAAGTTGTAAACACTTGGGTTTTGTATTCAGCTTCTCTGGCTTGTCAGAAGCAAGACAAATGGCAGATTTCAAAGATGTCATCCCGTAGAGATAGCCTTATGGGTCTCAAAGCCTCTCTAGTTTGCTGTTAAAAGCTTTATTCAATGAACTTACACAGTTTCAAGATACAGCTATTGGTTACATATGCTACCATTTAATTAGGTTACATATGCCACCAAATAATTGCAGCACTTCTACTTCACATCCCTTCTGTTATGATTATATGTTGCCCCAAAATTGCAAGTCACATAAAAAACGTACTCTGACTTCAGTCAGAAACTGTGAAGGCATCTGATACACTGTGCTTTGTTTACACTGATGTTTAACAGCAAGTGTTTCCATAGTCCCAGGCTAATTGATATTACTCAGAGCTGTCCTGTTATATATGTATAGCCTATTATGCATGCAGGTCCAACTCCTTTCTTCTATACTATTATCCTGAGACATTTTGTATGAACACTGAAAAACACTAAAAAAATCCCAAACAAACAAACCACCTAATGCCTATCGTTTCATTTGTGCCACTCAGAAATATAATTGGATTTTGCTTGTACATATTCTGTATTTCACAGTTGTGAGCACAACTGTGAAAACTTGTAACAATCAAATACCTGGAGGTAGGCCACACTGAATTCTAACCGCATATGTAGACATTCAAGAGGATTGTAATGTCTTCATGTAATAAGTTATTATGGATAGGAGTTCCAGAAGTTATTGTATGTGAAAGCTGGTTTCTAGGTCTGCATTTAAGAGTACTATCTGTTCATAAGCCAGTGAACATGGAAGTCTGAAATACGCCACAGATGTTCAAAATTATGGTCCTACACATTCTGTCTCTTTGGTTCCTACCTGTGAAGGTTTCTATCTAACCCAGCGCCCCAGACCTGCTTCTTCCTGGGCAAGTGCTGCAGCCATTTGGTATCATGCAAAAGATGGGTGTATCTCAGACATCAAGAGCCTTGCTCACAGGAGGACTAAACAGCTTGGATCCTGGGTGGCTGAAGATGCTTGGCATTGCCAGTGGCTCCTAACTTCAGCAAACCTGGCCGCCATTTGGAGATGAAATACTTCCAAGTGGAGCCAGCTCACTTTCCCTTTGCAAGACTTGAGCATCTTCTCATTTGGTGGGCCCCTAGAAATTCAGGCATGTAAAATCTCAGTTCCTGAGCAAAGCAGTGCCTGAAGAAGGTGACTGTACTGCACTCACATCGTCTATCAGCCAAAAAGGAAGCTTTTTAACATTCCTGGCTCTGTTTTTCAGAAGGAGGCATGTAAGGGGTGATGAGGCATGCTGTTGATGAGTGGTTGGTGGGAGAAAGAAAGTTTCTCAAGAGCTCTCAAGATGGAGGGAAGAGGTCAGAATAAGTCTGAATCAACCAGAGAGTGGCTGTTTCAGCACTCAAGGAGGGATTAACAATTCTTTGATATTTGTTTTAATTATTGTTGTTATTTACTCCTGACCTTTTCCAATTTCTTTCTGAAAGCTAAAGATGAAGGTGCAGGCATCTGTTCTGTAGCTCAGTGGCCCGTGTTGAGGGGCTGTCTTTCTCAGCCCCTGAGTTTTGTGGGGCTGAATGTGGCTGACAACATTGGCAATGCTGCTGCATTTTCTGTTAAAAGAGTAACTTTCAAAAAAGCCCCCTCCAAAATGGTAGAACAACTCCTGATGTGCAAAATGTCAAGTGTGAGGGCTGTGTTCATGAAGCACAATCTGCTATTGTGTACTTGCAGATTAGAGTATATAATATACAATCTTTTCCTACAGAAATGTGAGTCCTAATACACATGTCGAAAATGCACATGATGGAGAACTAGTTAACTGCAGAAATAACTGCTTTTCTGTAATCCAAGCAGTCAGCAAGAGGCATAGTGCAGCAGAAGAAAATGGATAACAACTGCATTTCTTTTTATTGAAACATCATGAACAAAGCCACAAGCACGAGAACAACATCCAGTATTGAAGAAAGAGACAAAAGAATATGGACCTCCAACCATTCCTAGCAAATATATTACATTGTCATCTTTTGGGCACTAGAGAATTATTATCTGTGTCATGATATCTTTCTAAAGCTAAAAAGAAACCTCCTTGTGAATTGTGGGTGGATGATGTGGACCCACAAAGCAGCCACTTCTGCTAGCTCAGGAAAAGACAAAGAAGAGCAAATGCCCAAAAATGCAGGCAGGAACCTCAGGTCAGAACCTCATCCAGGTTCTGACAAAGCACTGGATTTTGCTATGATATCTCCAAGGGTGTCTCCTGCCCTCCCACACCAGACAGATTGGCTCCAAAAACAAACTCTGTCCGCTACCATCATCAAGGCTGCGTGGCGGGGATATTGCACCCAAAGAGAAGTGGACAAAATTAACAAAGCTGCTGCCAGGATTCAAGCAGCTTATCGAGGCTACAGGACACGTCAGGAAGTGCCCTTTGGGTTTCATGATTGCCCTGCATACAGTAAGCTTATAGTAAAGGAGGAAACAGAAAAAAAGACAGCAGTTCTCCCTCTTGTCATGGAGCGCTGTGTGTGTTGGGCTAAGGGCTCCCAGGCACCAGGCGTTACCACTGAAAATGAGAGGCTGAGAGGTCAATGCAGAGATAGACATGAACCAGGCACTTCGGTCACTCCTGGAGCCATTGCCTTCAAAGCAGAGTTTTCTGTCACACCCTGTAAAGTCTTGGCCCTTGCTACCCCTGAAGTCTTTCAAGCCTTGTCATCTCAACAGCAAGTTCATGATGCTGCAGATAAAATTTGGGCTGCGAGAAGAGCTTGCCAAAGAGCAATAAAATGGAAAGAGCTTGATAAAATGGAAAGACAAGCTGAGAAAATAGCAGAGCTAAGCCAGATCTTCATTTACAGTTATCGATTCACACTAAACTTTTGTAAGAATTACCAAATTTCAGAGTTAGCTAGTGTCACTAAAATGCAGGAGTGGACCACAGAGCCCCAAGACACAGTGCCGCATCCTGGACAAGTCCTCACTGTGAAGTTAGAACTGAGAAAGGAAAACAAAGACTCTAATGCAGAGGGCAATGCACCATCTCTGAGAAAGATTAATGTGCATACAGTAGTGAAGGGCCTGAGCACCTCCAGAAGGCCTGTCTTCCTGCGTGTCTTCAGTACCGACGGAGCAGTGGAAGGCTTTTACAGGGCAGCGGGCGGCAGGCAGTTGCATGGACTGTACACGGTCAGAAAGCACGGGGGCTCAAAGCTGTCTCAAGTCCGCATTCATGTAAATGTGGTGGAAATGGAAAGGAGGACAGGCAAGAGTCCATGATGGTAGGAAGACGCCAAGAAACTCAGAATTGGAACGGCTCTTGTACTGCAAAACCTTTCTCTGTACTTGCAGAGCCTGGTCACCGCTGGAGCAACTGTCTGGGTGTACCTTGAAAGTGAGCTCTGTTCTGGTAGCCTCCCTCAAGGGTCCCAGGTAAAGCGCACACAGCAGCCCGTGAGCATCTCAGCCCGAGCAAGTCCGACGGATCCTTTATATCCACAGACCTCACCACAGCAGGGCCCGGGGCACTGCTGCACTGCCAGGGTCCTACCAGGCGGGGGAGCCGGAACAGCGCGGAATGCGAGGCAGGGAAACGTCCACAGTGGGGACTGGGGAGGAAAAAGTCTAGGAGAAGCTGAAAGGGCCTTCTCTTTGTGTGAGAGAAGGTCAAAAATGAGGAGGAAGACAGTGGTGGCTGTGCTGGGGCACCGCGGGGGAGAGGAAGGACAGTGGGATGCGGTGCAGCTCCCTGTGAGGTAAAGGTGCGTGGAGGAGGAGCGATGGAGGGCAAACGGCGGAGAGGGAGAGATAGAATTGAGTTGTGCTTGGTGGAGCAAGCCAAGAGAGGTGACAGCAGGAAGGTGCCTGGTGGGGACAGGGAGCTGGAGGAGAGTGGAGAGGCTTCAGGGCGTATGGGCAGGTGGACAGCTGGCTGCAGACTCTGTGCCCTCTGGCCTGTGGAAGTGTCTGGTGCTGCAGAAGTTGCCAAGCTGGGCTAGAAACATCCCTTGCCTGGAGAAGGTGCGTATTTTAGGAAGCTGCTGATGGGAGAGCAAGGACTGAGAGCAGAGAGGATCGGTGGGGAAGTACCAGGGCAAAGCTGAGGCTCCAGGAGTGCTGCCCTTTCCCACACCGCTTCTGCTCCAGAAGCTGTCCCTTCTCCCTGCAGGGCTGGTGTTTGCCTGCTGGCTCCCTGTGTCATGTGACATGGCACAAAGGTGACTCAGTCCTCTCCTGGGAGCTCAGGGAAGCCTGGCTCCATCCCAAACGCTGGTACCTGAGGTTTGTCTCCAGTGGCTCCTGGCATACTAACCCCAGGGACCAAGGCGGCAGGCTGGGGAGGGAGAAGGCCCATCCACCTGGAAGGAGCCTCCTGCCCCAGAGCTGCTGCAACAGCCTCACCTCTGCAGCCTCTCTTTTCTGCCCCCTGCAACTGCAAACCCGTCTCAGGCTCTTGATTCTGGAAATGGGTTCTGGTTCACAGCATTTCCCATCCGCATCCCTCCTGCCAATGTCCTTTTCCCCTCATTCTGGGTTCCCCACACTCTGGTTACCAGGAGCACTGCCACCTCTTCCTGGAAAATGCATTTTCCACAGTCATCTCCATGATGCCTTTGGGTAGCGTGTCTTGGCACTCTCCATCATAAACTCCGGTTTTCAGCTGCTCCTAGTATTAACCATATTGGCTCAAACTTTTGGATTTGTGCTTATAGGTGGATTTCTCTATCTTGTTTGTTTGTTTGTTTTTCCCCCAGAAGTCTGAGCTGCCCAGAGGGTTCCAGCATTGCTTGTGCTCAAGTAGCTCTTGTCTCTTTTCAGCCTAGAATTGCAGCCTCACATCAGTTACAAACCCACAAAACCCATGGTAAATCAAAGGAAGGTTCTCAACAGAGAATATTCAAGTTTTACCCAGGAATTCATTTGCTGTCTCAGGGTGGATGCTCCCAGTGATCCATGGTATGGCTGGTAAAACAGAGTATTCGTGTGTACCTGCCTTCCCAAAACGTTGAGGAGCATTGCTGAATAAAGGCTTGTAAACAGAAAGCATTATTAGCAAACAGTTTATTTCTCCAATACCCTCTTCTGGTTGATGGATAACTCTGGAAGCCAAAGACCAGGCACACGGTAGGTTCTTACCTCTTGTCATAATCTGGGCAGAGGGTGGAGGCAATGGTAAAGCAAGAATATATCTTATTTCCTTCCAAGCAACTACCATGTAATAGGAAAAAGCCTACTCCTGTAGGCTACTTGTACCTCAAGGCAGCAGGTTAAAGCCTTATGAAAAGAAGTTTCTCTCCAGTCTGAGATTCAGGATTGTCTAACAGAGCAATGCCTGGGTGCGATCGCAGGCAGTGATTACAGAGGTGTCAATGGGCACAGGCTGGGGCTTGCACACAAACATGAAGCTGTGATTCAGCAAAGATGATGGGTGATGTCTGAGGGTGCTGAGCCCTGTATGGGACTCAAAACATGCTGGAATACACAGGGTAGCCTGCACAGAGCATTTTTAAAGGGTAGCTTTGTTGCAGAAAAATTTGCATCAGACAGATAATGGAGTTATCCCATACTCCGCATTCTGGTGGGTTGTGGTGCTGTCTGTCTGCAGCACCCCAGCCAAATGTTCACTGTTGTTTTTATGCCATCATAAAAAAAGGACTTTGACAAGTTGTGTGCTTACGTCTGGTCTGTATCTAATGGCTAAACCGAGCAGTCTGGTAGTTGAAAGCAGCTCATGATAAGAACACACTTTGTCCAGGACAGTCTGTCAATAGCACTGTTGGTTTTGAGCTGCTTTCTGCAGCTGGGATGAGGAACTGTGCAGAGAAGGGCAGCTGCTCCTCCAGCCCTGCAGAGATGAGGAGCTAGGGAGGACTCTTGCAGATTCCCTATGTGTAGTACAGAAGCAGAATAGGCAAACCCAGTGAGCTGCAGCTGGTAGAGCCTGCCTGAGAGCTTTGGAGGAAGCAGGTTGCAAGCCCACTGCAACACAAATATGGTGGGAGGACACTACGAGAAGGCCACTAATAGTGTCAATGTGACTTTGAACAACACAGAAACAACATCTTTTTCATTAAAGGAAGCTGAATTATCTGATAAAGTTGCAGCTGCCAGTTATTCCTCTGTGAGGAACTTAGATAAGGCAAATCTGAATCAGACAGCCCATGACTGTACTAAAATCTGGGCCACTTCACGGAATGGGCCCAGCTGTTGCTGAGAAGAACAGGCTTTCCATCTAGAAGTCAGCAAGCAATTAAATAACCCAAAAGAATAAATCAAAGCTGAAAGTGTTTCAGGTCTGGGTGCAGACTAGAAGAATTTTGCACCACTCTTTCTTGAACTCAAAAGCTGAGGGGGAATTCTCCTCTTCAGAGAGAGATGACAAAGTGACTTCCATTTGGGAAGAAAACAGAGACGATCCTGAGATCCCTTAGTAGCAGGGGGACCAGGAAAGTCCTGTTTTCCCACCTGTATCTTACTTAGGTTTACCCCCTATTTTATAGCTATAAACCAGCAAGTGCAGTATGAAAAATGAATAAGTTCAATTAGGTCTGTAGGGAGGCTATTAGACCAAGCTGAAACAAACAGACAATCTTTCAGGCACATGATCTATCTTTCGGTCTGATCTGCAGCCTCTTTTTTTCTCCATCTGTAACTGGCAGCATAATAAAAGACACTTCGCCTCCTTAAAAACCTAGCCTCACATCTACTCCTAGCCTGCAGTGCCTGTAGTAACCCAAATACTGCCACAAACACATCAGAGTTTAGGACCCAGAGCCTTGTTTTAGGCTTACGGGGTGTGACAGCTGACTCAAAATCAATGAAGTGTGATTTACAGAGCGTCATAATGAGGCAAGATAAGGCTCTGAAATGTGCTGTCTTGCCTTGCAGACTCAATTGTCCGCCTTGATTTCTAGCCAGATTGTTCTAGTCCCCTACTAAGATGAGCCGGATTTGCTTATGAAAAGGAAAGATCAGATTTAAAGGAAAAGCCACGGTGGTGCCCATGCTTTGCCTAACGCTCTTTGTGCTGTGTCTGACCCATTCAGGTAAGTGTGATTTATTCTTCTTCCAAGCTGAGCTGCAGATGTTCAAGGGTTTTATTTTATTGCTTGCTGGGACAAGGTAGATGCTCGCTTCTGTTGGTCATCTTCTGAACACTGACTAGCAAAAGAGGATTCTATCAGTTGCTGCCTTTGTATTATAGCCACAGACAGTCTGACAACAAGGGCTGGGGGCTGGCCACTGGCTAGAAGTTAACAAATGAATCCTAAGCTTAGCTAGCACTGCTAAAGGGACTTACACAAGGGGATCTCCTTCACCAGGAGGAAAACTGAAATGCCTCATGAGAGCTGACAGGAGGCTAAGTGTCCTGTCTGTGCTTCTGAGCGTGGTTTGCATGTTTGTTTGACAGACTCCCTGCCCCAGCAATCCTGCTCCTGTGCCTATGGGGAACTTCTCCTGGCACAGACCAGAGAGACAAACAGGAACCTGGGGGAGAGGGGAGATGACAAAAAAGGCTCAGTTACTCACACACACAGTAACCTGCCAGGGAGCTCCAAGCTTCTGCCTTCTCTGTTCATCATAGGGTAAATTCAGGGATGAGTCTGTCCTGTGGCCGCACTTCTGTTTTGTCTAAGGCAGTGCTCCTGTTATCAGTGTTTTGTCCATGGCTTTATCTAATTTAATCATCAGACGGGGCTTGACCAAAAGGAGCTGTTAGGCTGGTTTTTCCTCTTGATATGTCTTCCTTTGCATTAAAATCCTCTGCTTTTAAATTGTCTTCCTGCAGCTACTGAGGCTGTCTTATAAGGACATCAATCTTGTTCCTTCTGGCTTTCTTGCTCATGAGACTTCCCAACTATTTTCACTGTCTCCTGTGGCTTCCCCAGCAGCTGAGAATCAATACCTCCAGCCCCAAAGCCAGCTTTACCACCCCTCTGCTATACTTTCTTGGAGTATTAGGGCCCTTAGACTTCATGTGAAGTATGGGCTGTGAAACAGCAGTGTTATCCTATGAGTGGGTTCATACATAGCCACGGACAGCATGCCTGTGCTGTGTGTGGTTGCATATGAGCGTGCAGGGACTTATACTTAAATACACCCAGAGCAATGTATTCCAGCATTAAGGCAAAGCCGGTTTTGTTCCTGCATGTTTTAGGGTTGTGCTTTTTTAAAATCAAGATCTTTCCCGTTAAATTTCCTGTGTTCAATAACCATGCACCCCTGTAAATCTCCAAATGGGAAAGCAAAAGGGCTGGGATCTAGGGTCTTTGCAGAAAGCTGTATGTGTCAGGGGATTGGACCACTGAGGTTGTGGGTAGTGAGGAGGGAGAAATATGTTCTTTCTCTTCCTTTGGTTGTGGATGCAATGCCTGTCTAGCATGTTTGGGCAGGCAATCCAGTTTCCTAGGACGGAGCCCAGACTCTGTCCCAGTTTGCTGTGGTGGAGCTAAGGTTAGCCCTGAGGGGAGAACAAATCCTGGAGCAAACAAAAGGGGCATTTGTAGTTTTCCAGATGGTAATAACAGACCTCAAAGGCTTGTGAGAAAGTGGCAAGGTACAGAGTGGATGCAAAGGCTGCTATAAACTGTTCTGACAGCTGCATGAGCCTGTCCCTGGCTGTGGTGCAGAGCAGGGGGAAAGGAGTGTGAAAGCTCTGTCTAACCGGCTGGCACCCACCTCTCCAGGGCCTGGTAACCCCACCACAACTGCTTGTCCAGCCACAGAGGACAAAAACAGCCTGCCCTAGAACATCTGACAGTACCGTAATCGTTACCCTATGAGTGGTAATCATTAGGCTTCAGAGTTCACAGCTTCTCAAAGAGGAATGGGCATTTGCCCGTTTACTGGAAGTGGGGGATGGCAGTGCTGCTTGGACCTTCTGCTACCCTGAGAGAACAATTCTGCCCCATGGGAGGCTCTGGTGTGGCAGCAGGTTTTTTCTCTCTGGAGGGACTGCTGGGCTCAGATGCCCTTTCCTCAATACCACGGCACAGGGACCCTGCTGGGGGTTGCATTGCCTGTGATGTTGCTGCACTCAAGTGTAAGCCCCTCAGCTGTGCCCCCTGCCAGGGCTCTCCCATTGCCTAGTCCTTGCGCCATCCCTTGGCCATAACTCTGTGCCTAATGGCTGGCAATTCAGGCACTTGTGTCCTGTGTGCTGGAGCTGGCAGGGCACGGGTTGTGAGGGGACAAGATGGACCCTGGCAGCACCCAGTGAGGTCCCCTTTGACTGCTGGCACTGCAGCACCAGCTGTGACCCCTGTGGCACAGTGCTGACCAGCATGAGCTCCTTTTCCGTTCATGGTGCTTTTGAGGAGAGGTGAAATCCTTCTCATACTTCCTGCTGTTTGTATTCAGAAGGGAAGCGGTGGAGATCATGTCAGGACCTCAGCATTGTGAAGAGTGGGGCTGGCATTTAGGAAAGGATGGAGAGGCTGACTGCTCTAGTAGATCTTCTAAAGGAAAATCAACCAAGTCAGACTGAGCAGGTACTTTTCATATCTGGTGATATCTTTTCATACTTTTCATATCTGGTGTATGGGGTCCTTTTCTCTTGAAAAGGACCCCATACACTAGATAACACTAGTACAAAGTCATCACTGCTCTGATGATTTTATTTTTGAGTTGGGCTTGGGCTGCCTTGCCTTCCCCTCCTCTCACCCCAGCTTAGCTGAGACTCTGTGCATCTAAATTCCTACAGATTGTACTGTACAAGACAAGAGCTGCCCAGAGGCAAATTTGTCTCACATCACTGCTCTGCCTCACTTCTTCAGCTTGTGCTGTTCTCCATATCTGCTTTCCGGCATGCCTCCACTCCCTGTTGCTCCCTTCCAGATGTAGCTGCCTTCAGTTCAGGCGCTGAGAATGAGGATGCGCTCCTCAAGCACTTATTTCAAGGCTATCAGAAATGGGTCCGTCCCGTGGGGAACTCCAATGACACCATCAAAGTCCTTTTTGGATTAAAGATATCACAGCTTGTGGATGTGGTAAGTATTGTGTTAGGCTTGGTAACATACCTTCTTTTACAGACAGTTGTGCATCCACCTGGGAGGGCTGGGAGGATGCTGTTGGCTTCTGCCTACTGAGATATGAAATGCAAAGTGCTGGTCAGGCAGCGAAATGCTGGGTGTGATGTGGTGCTGGTGGTAAGACCTCCTGCCCCAAGCATGGCATGGGCCTCATTTGCTTTGCAGCAAACCTGAAGGTAATTTTTTCCCTGCTGTTCTAAGGGAATAAGGCATCCCTTCATCGGGTATTAATCAGAAAGTCCCTGGTGCCTGCATTTGGAGTTTAGTGACAATGCAGCTGCAAAAAGCAGTAAAGAAGGGTAGAACTGGTTGGATATTGCTCACTCTAACTAATCTTGTATCTAGACCAAAGGCAACTTGTATCTTGACCGAGATGGCCATGCAGATAAGATGCTAGAGACTAAACAATCCTGTGGTTTTGCCCATGTGGAAAGCTTCCCTTCCGTTTCCCCTCCATCCCAGTAGAATGTGAACAGGGCCAGACAGAGGTACCCACACAGCAGTGTTCCTCTCAGCTCCCCTGCCCGCTGGCAGTGTCTCCCTGTGCCGTGGAGAGCAGACTCTGATTTTGTGCTTTATTTACATAGAATCATAGAATCATAGAATAGTTAGGGTTGAAAAGGACCTTAAGATCATCTAGTTCCAACCCCCCTGCCATGGGCAGGGACACCTTATGCTAAATCATGTCACCCAAGGCCTCGTCCAACCTGGTCTTGAACAGTCAGGGATATTCGGGGATGTTTCAGCTCGTATCTTCCCAAGCTCACTCCAGGCTGAGAAGTGTGGGTAGATGAGCCATCTTGTGAGCCCACAGCCGTGCGTGTTCTGACCCCACTGAGCCCTGCTGCCTCCCTGCTCTTCAGCACCTGATTCCCTGGGGCTGCTGTGAAATGTAGACCTTGGGTTTCCAGCCTCAGAAGCTCTCAGCAAGAGCAGAGGCAGCACTTCGTGGGTCAATTCACTTCCCCACAACAGTGACTGAAGAGCCCAGGCCCATGGGGAAACAGGACCACAGGGATCTCATTTGCTCAGAACAGGGTTGGACTCAGTAGGCATGGGGTGTGTTTCCTCTGACTGTTCTGAAACTGCAATCCTCTCTACTTTGTGTCACCTTAGGATGAGAAGAATCAGCTGATGACAACCAATGTGTGGCTGAAGCAGGTAAATCAGACCAAATCAAACCTTCCCTTTCATTGTGGTGCTGTTGAGCCGAGTGGCCATCCCAGCCTGCTGCCCACTGTGACATCCATCCCTGTCATGACACTGAGCGGCCAGACAAAAAGAGCACCGTGTTACCTTGCCTGCGGTTTTCACTGTACTCCTCTCACTTCATAAAAAGACATGAAGAGGCCAGAAGGCAGGGAAATGGGCCTTGAAGAAGTAGGGTGCCATCTTCCCCCTGACTGCAGCCTAGCTTTGTGCTCAAGGCAACTATATTTCAGGGAAGCAACATGTCCTGGTAGTGCAGTGGCTATCCCTGGGATGCTGTGTGTGCCCTGAGGGACTATCCTGTCTCAGACTCAGAGGTCGAACAAGTACGGTCTCTCTTGCTCACGATGACTGATGCCTCAGATAGATTTCTTCTTCAGCATAATAAAGGGAAAGAAAAATCCAGCATGCTACCCATGCTACCCTAAATAAAATCTATGCCAAATTAATCAGATCTCTCTAATATAATTGCTTCTGGAAGTGACAACAATTTATACAAGTGGGGAAAGGTGCAAGAAAGGTTGTGAATTAGGTCTCCTTTCTTCTTCACTCCTGAAGAACACTGCATTTGGTTTCGATTACATTGCACCAGTTTATTGACCTTGTGATAATTATTTTAAGTATCTCAACCATGTGAGTATCTGTAAACATGTCAGCTGATCCTAGGCAGAGGACATAAAACCCAAGCCATACTTGAAATGGTGCCATGGGAAACGGTTCCCAGTGGTCACTTGTCTGATGGAAGAGAAATACAGCTCAGTTTTGTTAACAGTTTGTTTGACAGAATATTCCTGGGCCTGACCTTCTTCTTAGGGAAGACTTGGCTGCTTGCTCTATCCAGTACAGCGAAGTCTCCTGTGTCCTGGGCAGCCTTCATCCCTCTGGCTGGCTGACATCTTCACCCAGGTTACAGTGACTGCAGAAAAGAGGGACCTGAAGTACTGACTCACATTAGCAGGCCAAATGCATAGGCAGGCTGCCCGAGGGCATTAGACCTGAGATGTTAATACAGACAGACACCTCCTGATCCTTTCTCAGCTGCTACATGAACAT
Source organism: Pezoporus wallicus (assembly GCF_028554395.1). Lineage (NCBI taxonomy): Eukaryota > Metazoa > Chordata > Aves > Psittaciformes > Psittacidae > Pezoporus > Pezoporus wallicus. The sequence goes on from NW_026642000.1 coordinate 80,119, forward strand.
GTGTGGAGATATTTCAGGTTAGCCCATCCATGCTGAACGCCCTGTCTGTACTGCAGCATAGACCTGCCCGGAGTCACAGCCTGGAACCTATGTCACTGCTCTTGCTGTGGGAAAACAGGTTCTCCTGCATGTTACTCCAAAGACGCTGCAGGAGGTAGGGACATGCAACTATCCACTCATGCCTCTCTGGTGTCGGGGAGAATGAGGTGGAAGCCTCATTTATCTGATCCTTCTGACTCATGCTGTGGATAAAAGATGTGGTGTGACCCAGGTCTCCTGCTTTGGGAGTCATGCATTCTTATAGCTTAGTGTGAACTGGTCCCATGGGCAGTCCATGCTTGGCGGGGGGGGAGGGGGTGTGTGTTATTAGTGCATAAGCAGAACAGCTAGGAAAAGATTTTTCTTTTTCTTTTTTTTTTCTTTTCTTCTTTTTCTCTCTTCCCTTTTTCTTTTTTCTTTTTCTTTTCTTCCTTTTTCTCTTTTCCTTTCTTTTTCCTTTTCTTTTTCCTTTTCCTTTTTCTTTTTCTTTTTTTTTTTTTTTTTTCACCTCAAGTGTCCATATGCTCAAGGTGGTGAGATTTCATGATGTACATGCAGGCAGACACACAAGGTGCAAAGGAGCTTTTAGTGGTTGCTGACAAAGTACCTGGGTTTGAGCAAGTTATGCGGTCTACTAGCAAGGGTTGATAATCTGGGTCCAGTGTTTCTTGGTCCACTTGCTGTGGGTTAAGCACTTGAGTGACATCCCGGAGATAGGAATTTGGCAGAACTGGAGGAAATGAGGACCAATGAGAGGGTCTGGAGCAGCTTGAAAAAAAAGGGAGAAAAAAGGAAATGGCCCTTTGCATCTGCTGCTACAGTTCACATCAGCATAGCCCATAGGCAGATTCCTATTTTAAACTGCTCATCTTTGAAGTCTGCACATAATCTATTTTCTGCTCTAGTAAGAAGACACACAACCATTTGCCCTGCAGACGTGAAAGAGCACTTTAGTTGGGAGAAAATTCAGTGCAGGGCAGGAGGAGGGAGGAGTCTTGAGATGCAGCAAATAACCCAAGCAGAGGGGCTGCACCAATTCAGTTCCAAAGGGATGATTGTATCTCCTGGTGGCTCACAGGAGTATTTGTGTCTGTTGTGTTAGTATAGGCTATGTTGGTTGCTACTGTCAGTACTGGCTATCCCCTTGCGTAACAGATATGTTTCCAGCCTAAGTCCCCTTGCATCTATTACAGGAGGTGTCCAGGACACATGCGAGTCTGTACCCATCCAACAGCCCATGCTGCTGGAAACACCTGGTAGATACCCATCCACAGAGAACAGTTCATGCTAAAAATGGTGAAGCTAAGAGCAGCAAAGATCCATCATCTATTTCCATACTTGAACAGCTCCCATCAATCCTTCAGCAACAGGAGGAGCCAGGGATGTAGAGCTGCGCTCATAGCTGATGCCAGCCATTTGAGCAGTTCAGAGAGTGGGTCCATGTCTCCTCTGGTCCAGGTTGTGGGGCCATTAATCCTTCCAGTGCACCACCCTTAGCAACTGCAACCTTTGTGTGTGCCTTGGGCCAGATATTAGGAGTGGTCTATCTGCCTATGACCTTGGGCCCCATCCCTCCCCTGCACCTGGAGGAAGAAGGTGCTTGCCTCTACTGAGGCTCCGGGTGGCTGTCACACTGTAAAGGACCGCAATAACAAGTGTTTGTAGGTATAGCTGTGAAAAGAATGTGGAATCAAAGACATAAGAGGGGAGCAATATGGTGGGAAAAGAAGCAGAGAATAGCACTTTTTGGTTCATCCTTAAGTCATGGAGGAGATTGCCCAGAGAAGACTGAGGCTTCCACATCCCTGGGGAGCTCTTAGTGCTGAAGCTTAATGGAAAGTGGTTCATCTTCTGCTTCTTTGTATTGACCGCAGTCTATAGCTCTTGCTTCCTCTCTCTGCTATTCCTGTGGGCAAGTGAAAACCCGCATCAATAATGAACTGGGATGAGAGAGCTGCTTTTCCACTGTATCTCTGTGGAAATCTTCAGGTTGCTAGAGCCACTTTGTGACTTTCTTCTTTTTTTCATCTGAAGAAGAAAAAGAGGGAAGAAAAATTATTCTGGAGTTCAACATGGTGAAAATGGACAGGACTCCCCCTGCTTTGCTTCTTTAGTGTTACCTCTTTAGGATTGTTAACCAAATGCTTTACAACAGCATAGTATTACTTACACTGCAGTAGTGTGCAGGTCTGTCTGATGAAAGAACAATTAATTGGTTTGCAAGGACAGCATACGGATATTAGGTGTAATCCATTCACTGAAAGAAGCCAGGTCTCCACTGAAAAGTAGTTAAAGGTCACCTCTCTCTCACCTGGGTAGTACCAGTCATGCCAGCTGGCTCTTCTATATGGTCAGTCTGCCAAAACCACTGCGGGTTGGTTCTCAGAGGGAAGAAGAGGTGTCATACCCAGGGGAAGTGTCTTCTTCCTTTTGGGCTACCTTCAGCTGGGCTGGGCAGAGTGGTGAGTGAAGTGAGAGTCAAGTGCTCTGCAGAAGTGCCTGCCTTGAGGTTGCCTGCAATGGGATGGGGTGCTTGAGCCCAGCTGTGGCTGGAGGGGCAGTGCTTGTGGGGACTAACATCTCCCAGCCATGCTGTGACCATTGTGCTGTGCAATGCAGTTTCTCTGTGGCAGGGGGTTGGAGGAGGAAGGAGGCTGTTGTGTATTAGTGAACAAATGTTGTGTATGGGACTCTGCTGGCTTGTTACAGGAATGGATCGACCACAAGCTCTCCTGGAATCCAGAGGAATATGGAGGGATCACCTCCATCCGTGTCCCTTCTGAGTCCCTGTGGCTTCCTGACATTGTTTTGTTTGAAAAGTGAGTAGCACGGCTCCGGCTTACGCCAGAGCTTGGGCAAGGCATTGTCAGCCACTGTGAAGCTTGTGTGGGCTGTCAGAAGGCTGCTTCTTCAAGCAGTATGAATGTTGGCTTCCTTTGCGCTCCAGGTGATGGGTTGAAAGCAAGAGCTGTGAGGTGGTAGGTCTGGGACAAATGTAGTCTTGAACTTGGTGCTGTTTCTTCCTGTCCAACTCCTAGTGCTGATGGACGTTTTGAAGGATCCCTGATGACCAAAGCCATAGTGAAGTACAATGGATTGGTGATCTGGACACCACCAGCCAGTTACAAGAGCTCCTGCACAATGGATGTGACCTTCTTCCCCTTCGACAGGCAGAACTGCTCTATGAAGTTTGGGTCGTGGACATATGATGGCAGCATGGTGGACTTGATTTTAGTGGATGAAAATGTAGACAGGAAAGACTTCTTTGATAATGGGGAGTGGGAGATCTTAAATGCCAAAGGTATGAAAGGCAACAGGAAGGATGGGCTGTACTCTTATCCATTTGTCACTTACTCCTTTGTGCTGAGACGCCTTCCGCTGTTTTACACTCTTTTTTTAATAATCCCTTGCCTGGGATTGTCTTTTCTAACTGTCCTGGTGTTTTACCTGCCTTCAGATGAAGGAGAAAAGCTTTCATTATCTACATCAGTTCTTGTCTCCCTCACTGTTTTCCTTTTAGTGATTGAGGAAATAATCCCTTCTTCTTCCAAAGTCATCCCTCTGATCGGTGAGTACCTGCTGTTCATCATGATTTTTGTGACCCTATCCATCATTGTGACTGTGTTTGTTATCAATGTCCACCACCGGTCCTCAGCAACTTACCATCCCATGGCTCCCTGGGTTAAAAGACTCTTCCTCCAGAAGCTGCCCCGGCTGCTCTGCATGAAGGACCATTTAGATCGTTATTCCTTCTCAGAGACTGAAGAAAAAGAAACCACCTTGAAATCAAAGCTCCCGGGGAAGCAGAAACACAAGCAAGCAAAAGACGGAGAGAAAATTGTTATTGCCTTTCTGGAAAAGGCAGCTGACTCCATCCGATACATTTCCAGGCACGTTAAAAAGGAGCATTTCATCAGACAGGTAGGTGAAGAGAAGGCAAGGAGGGGATCACAGTTTCCTTGACAGCAATGGCTTCCAAGCCGTTACCTTTTCTGCATTCTTTTCCCTTTGCCTCTTCCTCCTGCTCTCATCTGAGACATAACCTGGGATCTTCTCCTGACTCATAAGTCATATGTTTTCCAGGAAAGCGCATTGCTTCAAGGAGAACTTGTGCTGTGGGAGTGCCTGCTCTTCACAGGCACAGGAGGCCAGAGCAGCCTTTCCTGGATGAATTCTTGTTTGGGGATAATCTGAGTAACTTTTTCCTGCTTGAGCTGGGAATAGATACCAGTCTCGGAACTTTGCATGCTCTGAAAGTGTGTCTTTCTTAGTATCTGTCTCAAGTATCAACACCTACAGGCAGGCTCTGCAGCAGTTGCTAGGTCTCAGTCCTTGTCTCCCAGTGACTACACATGGCATAGCTGCCCTGTTCTGAGCAGGAGTCTTCCCGATCTCCCCCAGTATCAGATTAGTCAGATTAGTCCCTAACTACCATCTTTCTCCTCTTCCTAACAATCCCGCTGACCAGTAAAATGGCAAATTACTGTGTGCATAAACAATGCTTCTCATGCGAGGGCAGGACAGCAATGCAGTGCACTTTGTGGCATGTGGAGAGAGAAAAGCTTCTGTTAGCACTCTCCTAGTAAAAGCAGGGGCTTTGTTCGAACTCTGCTGAGAGGACTTCAGCAGAAAGTTGAACAGTAAATCAAACATGCAGTATGCCAGCATATAGTGCTCATGCCTAAAGCCTTCTGTTTGAAGCTGAAATAATTCTTAATGAAAAAGTCCCCCTAACTGCTCTTTAAAAATAGCTCATTTGTATGTGCAGGGTTGTGCCAGTACTCATAATGCAAAATACCCTTCCTGAATGCACACAATCTTAGCCAAGAGAGCACTTAGGAAAACACAAGCCAATGGGACCACCTGTACTGGAGGCACTGTTCACATCAAAATGCAGTGCTAGAGCAAAGTCCTGGCACTTCACGGGAAATGCAGTTCTGTGAAAAGAAACTGAGTTCGATTTAAAGCCATCTTCAGGCTCAAGTCTGTAAACTTTCACATGGGCACTTAGCTTTTGGACAGGCTGAAAGAAGTCTGATTACCATGTGCGTAAAACAATGGGATTATTTGGGGTTTTGAGTGACTCACAGCTATGGGTGCAGAAAAGGTAATCCATACCAGTCTGAGGGTGCAGCACACTTAAAAACAGACTTATGGAGCTGAAATATGCGTAGCAGTTTCAACAGAGTACTGGGCTGATTACTGTTTCTGTTTGTTCTCCCTCTCCCCTTCCCAGGTTGTCCAAGACTGGAAATTCGTAGCTCAAGTCCTGGATCAGATTTTCCTGTGGTTATTTCTGGTAGTGTCAGTGACGGGTTCAGTTCTCATCTTTACCCCTGCGTTACAGATGTGGCTGAACCGCACTTTGTAGAAAATGCTCACACAGCAGCGTATAACAACCACAATACCAAGGGATGGTGGGGCCTTTTGAGCTTGATCTCTATTGTACAGGATGGGAAGCAACAGCAAGAACAAGGGAAGGTGATGGTAACAGTGGGCATTAGCTAGTGCTTTCTATTTTCATACAACCCTACCAGTTACAGATTTGGCTGAGACCAGAGAAAGGCTCGGTGCACAGCTGAGTCCTAAAGTGAACTGGGATGCACAGTTGGGTTATAAGTATTTTACTAATAGTTTGGTTTATTACAATAAAAGCAAATATTATTAGTAAAAATTGCAAATAGTACTTCTGGCACAATTATACTTAAAAGGCAGATCTGCCAGTTAAAATGCTACTTTATAAAAGAAGTTAGAGTAGGAACACAGATCAGTACTCAGTTTATCTATTTTTCCAAGTGAAAAACACAACATCCGTACAGCTCGCTTTGTGCATGTGTCAGAACTGGCAATTACACAGCATGTGGATCAGAAAAAGTGCAAACACCTTTTAGATGGAATGTTCAAAATCTTGGCTTTGTGGCCTCACCCTGCTGCAGGATCAACTCAACAGTGGCAGAACTTACCCCTCTGCATACTTGCTACCAGCCTTTATGGCATGCACACTTCATCTCTCCTCTTGGCCATCAGGAAGCTACAAGGTGTTGCCCTCTTTTCAGAGATACAATTTTGCCTGCTGCTCTATAATATACCAAAAGGCTGAACAAGTAAGGATTTCCCCATGCTCTGCATTTAGGAACTGTGATTGCTGCACCTGCTTGTTCACAGGACAAGTGGAAGATCACCTGAAGCACGTCACATGTAGAAAGGTCACTGCACTACTTTATAAGGCAATAGTGAACTTCCTAAACAGTTCAGTTGCAGAGAAGTTGCAGACACCGTTTTCAGCAAACGAAACTTGTGGTTGGTGCAGAAGTAGAGCTTCTCCTGAGAGCTGTGGGGTGGGCTGGCTACCAGGACAATACATTTTTTGGGTTTAGCTTGTTTGTGTTTCCAGGCAACCCAGAGTTTCCTGTGAATCATTTAAATGGGATCCCTCTGCATGATTAGAAACAGTTCTTAAAAGCGTAAGTGAGACCTGACAGAAAATGCACAGGTTTCTCTCACCCCTTCTGCTGTGGCAGTGTTCAGGCCAACATGGAGTGCTTTAGAAAATCCCATTCAGAACTTGCAAAAGTTTTCAAGGCTAGCAAGGGATATGGAGATCAAATTTTCAACAATCTAAATGTGAATCTGGTGTTAAAGTTTTAGCTAGCCTTGAAACTTTCCTAGGGGTGGAGGTTAGAAGGTATTAAAAATACACACAGGTATTCTGGTGCATGGATTATGTGTTGCCACCAGACCTCTGTGAGTTAATACAATCCCATCTTGTCATGTCACTACAGAAAGTTCTGTTCACTTGTGCAATTGCTGTTAATAAAGATGTATTTATTAAATGATTCTTGGGGTGACAGTGCTTATATGCTGGGTTTTGTTGATGTTTTGTTGTCAACAAAGTCTAGATTGTAGCCCATTTTAGAAGACTTGTCTCAAATTGACTTTAACAGAGAGGGCTGTCAATGTTCTTGGAAAACCCTCATAACTTTTTAGCTCTGTCTGTGAGTTTGAGGAGGGAGCATTCAGATCTGGTTACTATATTGCAGGAACCTAGAACAGGCCCATTTAATTTAGTGTATATGGGCAATAGATGTCTTAATATACAACACTGCCATAAATCTCTTACACACTGACATTACCACCAGGTAAGGTCCTCTCTTCTTGCGTTAAGTCAGTTTGTTCCCCTAGCCAGTATTGTGAAACATCTGTAGGAAAACACACAGGAAGCTCTTTCTTCCAGCATTTACAGACTCTTGGAATTATTAGTGACAGGCTTTACTCTGAACACTCCTGCAAGGAGCCTGCCAGCTAGCCATGACCTCTCCGGGGCAAGTGCTTTGGGTGCTTAGCTGGCAGATGGTCCTGTCCTCACCTTGCAACACTTTGGTTGCCCACCTGCAGGTGAAGCATGGAATCAGACTCTACAACTCAGAGAGAGTTGTAAAGCAGGTATGTTTATTACGGCACTGGGTGCAAGGGGGATCACTCCTCCTAACTTGCACACCGAGGGGTTAAGCAAGCAGATATTTATTACACACAAACATGCATATTCATTAGGTTCCCAAGAGAGTGGTGGGGCTATCGCAATTAGTTTAGGTAGTCATTACCATAAGTCTCCTCCCTTTCAGCACTTGCGCACTGTCCTCTGACGGTCGTGGGCAGGGGTCTTCAAGATAAAGTAAGCAGTCTTCCTCATGTGGGCAGGGGTCTTCAAAATGAAGTAAGCAGTCTTTCTCATGGTGTATTTTTCACCTTTGGCACAGTTGGATGCCCCAGTGATCACAAAACTAGCTGAAACCAGCCATATCTGTAAGTTTCTGATAGCTGGCAAAGATTTAGAACAGTGTGACCTTTGTACAAAATTTATTGCAAGCAAAATAGGATGGGCAGACAAGGAGTATCCCAAGTTAGCAGATGTTTGGGAGTCACTGTCTCCAAACAAACTGATAATTAGAAGGAAGGTAAGAAATAATTCACTCATTAGAAGGATGGTAAGAAATAATTCACTCATGTAAGACTACTAAATTCTGTCATCACACCACAGACTTACAACACAAACGTTGGTCTCTATCTTAGACCTAAGTTAAGTTAAAAGTATTTTAACCCTATGTTTTCCAGGCACTTGTTTTCCTTATATCACAGGCAACACATGGCTGTGTGTCATGGTTGTGTCAGATGCCAGGCTGCTTTTTCTGCTTCTGCTGCTAAAGGTCAGCAGTGCTGACGTCCTTGGAGTAAGAGATATTATGAACTCTGCCCAGGTATGGCCTTTGGGCTCTGGCTTTCCTGCAGTCTTGCTACTCATTATTTCCTTGTGCTGACTATTTCTGAGCTTCCCTGAGCCTCTGTGCCACTGGTCTGCAAATATATTCAGCACGTCCCACAGCCTGGCCTGCAACTAAAAACCACAACCAGGGAGGACACTGGGGCAGATAGTCCTCTGCTCCTTTCCTCTGCTCCACGTGCTCTATCTGCCTGTGGATAACAACATTGCAAATTGCAAATCTTAAACCCTCCAAGCAACCCTCTGCCTTACTACTGCCTCAACATATGCTGCTTTGATTTCTGTACACTGGTTTGCATCGACCTTAACACTGCTCTGCAGGACCATGTGTATCATCATTCACAGTGAGACAAATATGACAAACTCCTTTGGGGCTTTTAGTGAGGGGAAAGTGTAAAAATGGTCTTCCTTGGGATGGCACCAGCTCTTGTTGAAACTTTTCTTAGTATTTCAGTTAGAAGATCCCCCAGGAAGAGCTGGGACATGCAAAGATGTCACTTTTGTGTGGGGTCTATGCCTGCTCAGAGATGGGCCTCCACCACAGCTTTCCTCAAGGTGAGATGCTTATTGTGTCACTCACCCCCACTCTCTTTAATCAATCAACTGCTTTCACAAAGCTGGCAGGAGTATGCAAGGATCCAAGACTGGAATGGGCCAAACACAGCTGAAAATGGCAAAAGAAGGATCAAAAAGTTACTGGGTGGGTTGAAGGAAGAGGAAATAGTGCACTCAGAGAGACAGAACGTGACTTTGTAAATCTTACTTTCTTAGGCTGATGAGCTAAACCCTGTGAGGTCCAGAGGCAAGCCAGGTGATGTGTAGTACTGTAAATGGCAAAGACAGGGAGCTGGTGCTGAGACACTGAGGCCCCCTAACTGGAGGCAAGGAGCTGTGCAATTGTGAATGCTTTGACAAAAAAACAGGGATTTTGCAAAAGTCATCTTAGTGGCTGTGGGGTAGTAGCTGTCATGCCTAAGACACCAACACGGTACACCTTCAGCCACAGAACTTTCATTGCTCAGATGGTCATAGACTGCAACAGTGAATTTCCTGTAAAATGAAGCTTTCAGGCTTAGAATGCAGCTCTCAGGCTTAGAATGCAGCCCTTCCCTTTTCTTTTCAGTCCCCTCCTTTCTGATTAAAGAGCCACATAAATATCATTTAGTAGCATCTCTAAACACATCATAAAACAGGGAGTTTTTTTAAAAATACAAATTCTTCAAGAAAGTATATCCCAGGATTGATATTTAATTGACAGGCTGATGAAGCAAACCATGCTTGTTCATATATCTGGCTATCAGTCCCACCATTTATGCACCATTAAGGGGGTTTACAGAAAATACAGTTTTCTTCTAGAAAATCATGACTTTACATATTTCAACTACTGGATTAAGACAGTTATATTATTTTCATTCCATCTTTATCTCTAACATGTACACTTAGTCAGTTTTATTTTCTTTATTATGGAGCATCAAAAAAGAGTAAAAGGCCAGCCAGGGACTTCAGGAACACAGAGTTATGCTTTCCAACGACTGGTGACGTTCAAAGCAGAGACTGACACATGGCAGACACTGAAAACATTGCACAGACGCCAAAAACATTGCACAGACACCAAACAGTTAAATTTAGAGCCTCCTATAAGCAAGCAATGCTTTTTACTCTTGCAGCCATTGGCTTTAATTGAAATGGTGTCTTTTAGAGAAGAATCCTTCAGCACAAACTCAGTGACATCCTAAATGGACATGGGATCTGAGGGTAAACTGTCCATATAGAATAGAAACACATAAAACGTGCATCTACAGTATTTCAGGATTAAACACAGTAGGACTGGGAACCTAACCTGGTTATACGGCAGCAACCTCAGCCCCAAAGGAAACGTCCCTGCAGTCACAGGTTTGCACACACAGCACTGACTCATGAGGAGCCAGCAAATGGAAAATTGCTGCAGAGCTGTTCAGCCCAGCATGTGCAGCTTTGCATAGTGCTCAGGATAACCAGCCTTCTCCTGCTGGGTGTGTGTAATCCAAGTTGGTCAACTCAATCCAGTGCTCTAAAGCCAATACTGTCTGTGATGAGTAGCGACCTAGAGACAAAACCTTCCCTGCTGGCCTTATACCTGAGCTAGAGCATGCAAAGATTTTCAGAGCAGAACCTATAGACTGGGGTCACTGCTAACCTGATGAGAGAAATGTGGCTTGGAAAACTTGCTGAAGCTCATGAAACTCTTGGTACTTGGTATCACAAAGTAAAGGGGCACTTTGGTGACATGCAAAGTCGCAGGATTTCAAATGTCACAGAAACATGTAGTTTTCAAATGTGGTTGCCTTATAGAGTAACCACATTCTAATACTATGTCAGTTTGCCTTCAGCTGTGATTAACTGCATAAGACCTGTCTGACTGCAAACATAAATATAAACGCATGCTTTGTTGATCTGGGACTCTCATTTGTGCACATATATAGTGGAAGATGGGGGGCCCTTATTTTAGATTGTATTGAAAATGTTACAGTGTTGGGGGATTAGGTTTTTTTGTGCTTTTATTTGCTACCTTCAAACAAGGACAGGAGAAAGAGCATTGGCATGGTCAGGACTGTGGTAGCTCATCTAAGCACCATGCCAAAAAAACTAGCTGTTGTACAGGGAGAGAAATAGAGAGAAAATGTAAATTAACTCAAAGCTGAGGGAGAGTTATAATCAGGAGAGGAAAATTAAGCCGGGTAGAATCGTCTTTGGGCAATGCACTCAGAAGTGCCAGAGCTGACCTAGTAGCCCCCTATTCTGAAACCAACTGAAAAGCTCAATAAATTCATTCTGCTCCTCTGATCATCAGTGTGATTGTTATTGCTGATCTCATTGAGGGAGAGACCCCATGCCCATCTCCCATTTTCAGTCCTCTTCTTATTCTGTTTTAGGTTGTTTGCTTTCCCAGTGGACCCTTCCCTCTCCTTTTCCTTTCCTCTGTGGCTGGATGCTGAGGGGGTGATGAGGAAAGGGGTTATGTAAGAGAACAGATATACAGGGAACAGCTCTGAACCGAAAATGAACCAAGAACAGAAGTGGATAAAAAGCAGTGAATCGAGTTACATATCTGCTATTAGTGGCTGGATGAAGAGCCCTGCAGTCCCAAACACACAGAGGATTATAAAAACCCAGAGGAATACTCTGTCTATTACCATAGCTACGTATTTCCAATCATCTTCCACCTGCAAGAGAAAAAAAAAATGAAAAGGATAAACTATATGTAATGTAACATGTAGTTGCAAGTTTTGCCCATGGAAGTGGTAAATGCTCCACCCCTGGTGGTGTTCAAGGCCAGGTTGGACAGAGTCTTAGGAGACACTGTTTAGTGTGAGGCATCCCTGGCCATGTCAGGGGGGGTTGGAACTGGATGATCTTAAGGTCCTTTCCAACCCAGACTATTCTATGATTCTATGACATTATGGAATAGAAATGTCCCTTTTGCTTTTGAATGTGAGGAAGAACATGTATACAGTCAAGAATGTTGCTTGTTGTGCTTATAGTTGCTGCAGTTTTAAATATCTTTAGTGGGGGCTGATTTTCTAATAGCATTTACCCCTTCTGGCTGAGAACATCCAGCACAGTCCTAGTGTGCTGAATTTTTCTAAATATTCAAGCCTGTTGACAAGCTATGGCTGTGATGCTGACATTAACGTAGGACCTGATCATTTGGTGAGTGCCGAGTGGGGTAGTTTAACAGCAGGCACCATAGCTGCTCATTACTAGACCTTGTCAAAGATCTATTCTGACAGCACACACAAGAGTTTGCTGTTCTGGCCTGATTAGGCACACTGTCACTGCAACCAAGCCTCACTGACTTCAGCAAAATGAAGAGCTGGTGACATGGACTATAGCAAAGCAAGGGTCCTGACTGAGCAAACAACAGCGTAGTGTGCTAAGCAGGCCAGAGTGGATTTTGTATGTCTGAGATACACCTTAGAACCACATTCAATGGAGCTGCTATCCTTTAAATTGTACTTACATGCAAAGACCACTGCATCAGAACATTCACACATACAAAATTAGTGACTCGTTAAGAGCTCTCTGTTGGGGGATACTGTGCTTGTTTTCCCAGTTTCCTGATGCTTTTCTCCAAGAGGCTGCTGCTGTACTTCTTGTGAAAGAAAATGCAGCAAGAACCCCAGCTGCTGTAAACGTTACCACAATTTTTGAAGGGCTTTTATTTGTACAAGACTAGTGTGTGATACTGCCCATATGTATGTCTAGTGTGTGATGCTGCCCATATGGCTTTGTATGCCTGGCCAAAGCAGAAGAAGCCTGCAGAATCATTTCCTTGGTGCCTTCCTGAGAACACACTCCTTTTTTTCCCCAGAGAGGATTTTGAATGAAAAATCCCACTTCCTGTCACCAGTACATTTTGAAAGGTAAGATACAGAACTGCTGATGCACACATGAGACTTAGGAATACAATTTCATGTGGCAGGAGAGATTTGCAAAATGCAAATCAGCAGAAGTGTCAATGGAAGACATATCATGAGCTGTGTAATCAAGGCGGCATGTTATTCGGACTGCTTCATGCAAAGTTTCTTCTTTGGAGTGCATGGGAGAAATCAGCTGAATATGGTACATGGATGTGTTTTATGCAGCTGGTGTGATAGTGAGAGCAAAACATTAAGAGCATAGGTATTAGCAAGGCTTAGCTCAAACCCCATCCTCCTCTGTGCTGACAGATTACTGTCTTTTGCCTTGGGCTGACTTATCCTATGAATTCAGTCACCGCGCCTTAACAGTAGATTTTATTCAGAAAGTTATGGACTTTTTTTTACAGAAAAAAACTTTCTCTTCAGGATACATACAACGAAAAAAAAAGTATTTTTTTTTTGTTGCACAGAAGTTGTATGCATTCCTACTGATTTCAACTAAATATTCTGATAGAAAGAATACCTTTCAACATTTCCCTCACAAAGTATTTGCATTTTTCAATACAAATACAGTAGTGTTTAATTCTGAAATGGTTTTTGTCATCATAAAGCATCTAAAAAACTTCAAAACCAAAAGCAAACATTTTATGACAGATCAACGATAAATGTTTCATGAGATTCTAAACACTTTTTAAAAACGTACTGAAGTTTCAAATAATTCCTATTCCTTTTATGGCCTGGGTGTGGGGGACGTCAGATACTCTTTTTTGGAGGTTCTTTTTGCTGCTTGTGTTTACACTGAGGATGTGGCCCTGGAATTCTCTACATTCCAATATGCATCATCTTCTATGAAAGTAATCCCAGTTAGGATGAAAGATTTGTAACCTCACACAAGCAAATCTATTAGTTCAAACTTCAAGTTTCATTTTTAAAACCCCTTTTTTAATCTGTCTTCTCAGTGTCATTTCAGCATATGTTTGTCATGGCAGAAAATACTATATTGCTGAAGCCACAATTAGTTAAATCACTAAAAATATCAGAACACACCAGACTGAAACAAAGTACAGACAATAGCACTCTGAAAGGAATACCTTTATGACACTTATCACTGTTTGAGAATAGTTCTCCAGATCAACCACTGCACTGCTAGACAAGCCCCGTTCTTTAAAAGGCAGTTCACAAAGTTTGCTTGTTCCATTACCAACACAGAAAAGCACCCTGCTTAGCAAAAAGCATGCCTTGTATTGAGATGTCCCTTCTTACCAGGACTGAGCAGTTAGTGAGCAGTGGAAGAGTGTTGCTTCTGAAGATCTACAGAAGCAGGGTTGGAAGAGAGCTTGAAACATCCTGTCTAGTCTATCCCCTGCCCTGTGGCAAGATCAGCTCTGCCTGTATCACTGCTGATCAGAGTGCATTCCTCATGGCACAAAAGGCTGATATTCTTCTGCTTTTACTTTGAAGGGTGAGCCTTATATCTCATCTAAAACTGTCTTGCCTGAATTATCCACCAGGGATAGAGGAAGATCAGGTGAGATCACTGTTTTTTTCCCCTCCCAAGTGGAAGATTTATTTTCTCCCTTTCTGTAGGAAACTTTGACCCATTCACAGGTCAAAGCATTTTCTTCTCAATACCCGACAATTCCAGTTCCTCTGGGCTGCCCTCCTAGGTCATATTTTCACTGCTGTAAGTGTGGCCCCATGCCCAGCTAAGTGGTTCCCTCCCTTACCTCTTTGGTTTCATTTTGGGATCTCATGTTCTTCGCGATGAACTGAACATTGCTAATGACGTCCTTCACTTCTGGCGAGTATTCCATGTGCTCTGCCATCCATTTCAGTGATGGATGGCTCAGTTGTCTTCTTTTGGTGGTAGTGAGTTCAGCTGCATTACCACAGTGACTGCACCGCTGCTCCTTGTGTAAATTGGCATCTTTGTGCTTGCTGAGCTTTAACTTGCCTGGTGTATGGGCTGATCCTTTCTTGTTTTTTCTGGACAAGTTTTTTTTCTGCTGTTCTAGTGGTCTCTGCATCAACAGGACTTTGGGGAGCAGGTTAAGAAAGACTGTTTTTACCCATCTAGGCATTGTGTGTGTGGTTGGAGTCCTGTAATGTATGTTCAGGACAAACACCGTGATGACAATTGACAGAGTCACAAATATCATAGTAAATAGTAAATACTCTCCTACAAGGGGAATTACTAAAGAGGTGGATGGGATTGTTTCTGTGATCACCAGTAAAAATACAGTCAGAGAAAGGAGCACAGAGATGCAGAGAGTCACTTTCTCGCCACAGTCAGATGGCAGATAAAAAACTAACACAGTCAAGAATGAGATGAAGAGGCAGGGAATGATCAGATTTATGGTATAAAACATGGGCAACCTTCGAATATAAAAGGAATATGTTATGTCTGTATAGATCTCTTCACAGCAGTTATATTTGATGTCATGTTTGTAGCCAGAAGCATCAATGATTTCCCATTCACTATTTTCCCAAAAGTCATTCATATCTACTTTGGATCCGATGATGAGAAGATCAATTTTGGCTTTGTCATAGGTCCATGATCCAAATTTCAGTGAACAGTTCTGATGGTCAAATGGGAAAAAGGTAATATCCATAGGACAGGAGCTTTTAAAAATAGCTGGTGGTGTCCAGGTGATCATTCCATCATAGCGAAGGAGGGCTTTGGTCTTGCCTTCAACTTGAAAATCTCCCACAGCACTAGAAAAGCAAATGAGGCAAATAAAAGAAAATACCATGAAAACAGAATGTCTTTCATGGACACTGCAAGAGAATACATATGAGAGAAAGGGTAAAATGGAAAAGTGTCCATCATACTTATTATACAAGACAATATCTGGTTTCCAAATCTTATCTGCTGGTACCCGAACAAATTCAATACCATCATATTCTCTGGGATCCCACCGCAACTTATAGTCATTCCAGATCTGAAAGAAGAACAGAAAAGAATTTAAACCTCTTGTATTATCAGCAAATATCTGTTTCTCAGATCTTCCTGTAAAATGACAGGCTATGATAAAGCCTGAAAGTGCAGCACATGTAGAGGGGGACAATGGTCTGAAAGACAACAAGGCTGGGAGAAACGCTGGACTTTAGTGAATATTGCTCCATTGATTTGGCATTCCCTTGTCTGTGAGAGGAATGCTGCCATGCTGAGATCTCTTCTCTCCCTGCTACATCAGTATAGACACTTACCTCTGCAAGGTTACCTCCACACTGCAGAGAGGAAATACATACAGGCCTTGCTGTTGCTGTCTTGAGAGTGCACCCTGCAGCATAGAGGAGGCCAGTGTGAAAGGAGATGAGCATTCTAATGAGGAAGGAGGTATGTATGCACACCAACAGGCAGTTGCTGTCAGGAGACATTATTGATTCCACAAGGGTAGTGAATTACCAAGTCAGGGGCCGTGAAGGATGCCCAGCAGCTCTCCTGTCTTGCTGTCCAGTGCCCTACCAGGGGGCCATGCTCCATGCTTTAGCAGACTACCCTGAAGGTCCTGATCATAAGTACAGTATCTTGTACAGAAAGCTTTGCATGGACCACAGTCAGTGCCTGAAGGAAACAGGTTTTTTTGTGGAAGTTGGCTTGGTTTGCTCAGCATTTATGGTCCTCTAAGGATCTCTGTCTATGTGTAAATGCTAAATCTCTCAGGAAAAATGGATGCATATTCCTTTTGCCAGTAAATGTTTTGGTTGAAAACTTCAATATGAAGATGACCTAGTGCTGCACAGCTGCATATTTAATCACTCTTTAATATGTACATCCACCTAGATCTACCAGATAAACCAATGATCATGAAATTGGGGGAGAAGATACCACAGAGGAAAGATGGGAGATGTAAATTCTTGGAAATAAGAATAAATCAATTTTTTTTTTCAAATATGGCTTTGGTTAATAGTGCTTCTCCTTATTAATAGCTTTAAAATCCTTGTTATGAAAACAAGCACTTATTCTGTATATGTAGCTTTCAAGGTAAGGTAACACGGGTGATCACATCAATGCAAAATGTATGAGAAATGGAATGCAGGGTCACTTACATGTCTTAGCCACAAATTTGTTTCCATAATCTGATTGACTTCATCCTAGAAAGAAACACAGGAATGTACATCTTCACTCCATGAATCAGTTACAGTATCCAGAGATGGCCAACTTGTTTGATAAAAAAGGAAACTAGAACTTCACATTAACTGATACCAGATTTTTTCTGACTTACTTTTACCTTGATTTACAATGCCTTCATTTATCCTTAGCTCCCTGGCTGGTGTTGAATGTTGCTCCTCACAGTTTGCCTGTCACTTCATTATGAACCCAACTAGGTAACTTTTAATAAAAATGCAGCATCTGTTCTGTGGATAATTTGCTTCAACGAGCAGACTTTAGCAAGGGTTAAGGTCAGGTTTTGCTTCTTCTACAGTCCCTCTGCCCTGCCCAGCAGGTCTGCCATCTCAGACCCACTCATCCATGTATGCAGTGAACCCCAGAGCACACAGCTGTCATCCTTGCACTTTGAAACAGCACTTTGCAGGCTACACAGTGGGTTCCCCAGAGAGGCTGTGGGTGTCTCATCCCTGACAGTGTTCAAGGCCAGGTTGGATGGGGTTTGGACAACTTGGTCTAGCAGAAGGTGTCCCTGCCTGTTCCAGGGGGGATGGAGCTAGATAAGCTTTAAGGTCCTTTCCAGCACAAATCATTCTATTTTGAAACAGACTGAAAAAACTTGCAAAAGAAGAAGATTCTATCTCTCAGGACCACTGAGAAACAACATGGACTCCACTAAAGAACTAGCCCACATGCTACACAATGCAGACACAACCAAGTGTCTGTGGCATGGGCTAGCCCTGCGGAGAGTGGACTTGAACTTTGAGTACTGCTGCTTCGAGTGCCAGAGGCTGCTGCCCAGGGTGGAGGGATTTGATGCTACAGAGTAAGCAAACCAGTTTGTGTAGTTTGAACTGCTCATTTGAGCAACAGGAATAGCTCAGCTGACAGAAAGAACAGCAAAGGTCTCAGCATGTATACAAGTGTGCACAGGACAATGTCAGATACAAGAGCTATAGGTGCAACCATTATGATTACATCTGCTGCTTTAGTAACTGTGTGTTTGCAACCACCCCCAAAACAAAGCAGTATTCTGTAAGCAGCCTTACCACATTTGTGAGCTGGGTAATGGCCACTTCAAAATACACAGTGACAGGATCAGACACATTTTCCACTGGCCTGATGAACTGGTTGTACTGGGAGAAGAGTTTGTGAAACAACCGTTCCTCTGATTCACAGGCTGTGGTATCTGTGTAAGATAGAAATAAAGAACAGCTATGTCAGAGGTAAGGAAGAGGGAAAGAAGGTGGTAGGTAACATACTGGTTCATACTATATTTCTGGATGCTGTGCTTGTGACCATGTATCAAGACACAGGAGTATGGACAGAAGAGGGCTGCCAGTTGAAAGCATTCTTCGACAGGATACTGCCCACTGCTCCTTCTCAAAGTGTCTCCTATGCTAGATCTAGCCTATGGGCCTCTCTTTGGCCCAACGCCACTGCTATCAGACCAAGGTAGAATAAAGTGGTATGAAGCAGAAAAAGTAAAAATGTGTTGGATTTCATCTTTGGAAGGTTTTTTAGGGTAAAACTGAGAGTTTGTGAAAAGCATAGCTACTTACTCAGAAATTAAAAACTTCAGGCTGCAACTACTGGGTCTAAATCTAAGTCAGAGACCCTGCTTAGGTTGTTATAATGATGCCTCCTAGTCTTAAAAAAATACGACTACATTTTATCCCCATATTCGTTATTTCAGCTCTTCAAATAGCACAACTTTTGCTCTAAAAAAGGTTCATTTATTAAGTTCTATGAGAAAAAAGTGGAATTATTAAAATTTCTCTAGAATAGCATGCATCTTTGTAATAGAGACCTATTCTTTGGGAACAAGCAGATCATAGCTGCAACCCCCAGTCAACGCAGGACAGACCAGGTGACTTAGCAGGAATAAGGTATAAGAAAGGCACTAAGCTGCCTCACTGCTTGCTCTTCATATTGAGCACAGCTATGTTATCAAAGCTATATGATGATGCCAACAATATTACTGATACAACTGAGGAAAAATTTGTATTTCAGATAAATGGTCATAAGTTTTTGTGTGCCCAGATTGTGCTAGAACATATCAGTAAAGAAGTCACGATAAGCCTTTATGACTGCAAATTTGAAACATAGAAGGGGTTTGCATCAGGCGGTGTGGACTCTAGCACAGCATGGGACATTTACATTTTCTTCAGTGAACACAAAGGCCTGTGGTTGCACAGATGACCTACAGGGAGGTGCTTAGTCTCAGCGTACTGCAGTGTTTTCATGCTTAGGCTGTCCTTCCCCAGGTTTTTCTGCCTCTAAGGTATGCTCAAAGCATGCTCAGATTGTGGGGATTATCACAAAAGCTGAAATGTTGGTTATCGGTGACTTACATATATGGAAAGAAAAATCAAGTAAAATTTCCGTAACTTGATTTTTTGTTTCATCTTTTAGCATCATTTAGAGAAGATACATGAACATCTGTAAAGTCTGGATGTCTGTGTATCACATAGTGTGCTATTCAACAAGGAAATTTCGATTTCCTTTTTAAGGTTCCCCATCATCATCTATCGCACTGTGATTAGAATTACCCTACCATGGGAACATGAATTTCTTGTCAAAGTCTCACGACTAAAGCCAGTAAGTCTAAAATCATTTTTCATTTGAAATATTCCTCCTGGCTTTTTAACAGACATGTGCCTTAAAAACAAAATAACAGGGACAGGTAAGTTATTTCAGACTTTCATTTTTATACTTCAGTTACAGATTCTTATCCCACTGGTGCTGCTTTAAGACAATGCCTTCTGCCTTGCTAACACAGGCACCGTTATTCATAGTTGTCTCAGTCATAAGCAGAAGTGAGACTTTAAAAAAAAAAATCAAAAAAACGATGTAATGTCTTAAAAGCAAAAATCCTGCGGAACCTCTCTGAGACTTGTGCATGGATATCACTTCAGCTCGTTTAACCACAGATCACAAACAACGATGAAATAAATATATCATGTTCTGAACTCTGAAGGTGCGAGAACCAAACATGCACATCTTTAGCCTGCAGTCTTTAAGCAATTGCAAATTTAAGCATCAAATGAAACTACTATAATTCCTATTTCATTTTCATTCTTTGCTAGAAACAGTTCCTCAATTAGTTATCAAACCAAAATTCAGTGGTTTATGTGTGAAAACCAGTGTTGCTTTAGTTCTTTTAAAATATTGTTACAGACTTCAAGTTAGAAATAGCTGGTAAAAGCTTTACGTTGAATTCATTACAGGAAAAAAGAAGTAGAGACAGTGACTAGCAAATATTTTAGAGACTAGTATCAAAGAGATCCTACCTTTAATCAAGGATGTGAACATGAATGCCAACACACAGAAAGCAAGGTAACAGCAACATAGCCACCTCTCAGAATGCATTGCTAGCAGCAGAATAGACCTTCCTTTTGAAAAGAGAGATTTGGGGAAAGAAACAGAAGGCAAGAAGACACACAAGCCCCCTGCACAGTAAGGAGTCCATGCAAAGATGGGTTTCAGTTTTGCATTTATACGAAACTGCAGTCTGCTGAGCAGAGCCTTGCAGAATTGCTCCCACTATCGCCAGGGGAGGAGAGCTTATGCTATGCAGAGAGAAGGGAGTTGGGCAGCATCCTATCAGGTGACTTTTAACATATCCAGTCACCCGCACCCTTGCCTCTGGGGGAATTATAAGAGTGCAGGAGAAAGAGGGAAGGCAAAACACAGGGTAGCCAGCGTGGAGAGGGGGAGGAATTCACTCAGCCCTTCACCCCGTGGTTAAAGAACAGTCATCCAAAAGCAGCTGCTTTGGCTATTGCTTAGTGCTCACCTGAGTGAATTTGTCAGAATATGAAGAGGCAAAACAACTTCAGTGTCTTGGCTGAGGACCAATTCTGCAGCAGGAGAAATGGATGCTGTATGGTTTTAACACCTCCACCAGAAACCATCTAAACTTTGAAGTAAACACAGCACCATGTGACAGACTTGCTTGACAGTATTCTGTATGAATAAATCTAAGGCAAGTGGATTTTTTGTTGCCATGTAACATGAACAACTAAGCGTGCAAAGTTCTTTCCTGACAGACAAGTCATTTCACAACATAAATTTTTCAGTCATTTCTTGCGTTAGCAGTGACTCCTGTGCCTGTATCCTGCGAGTGTGCAAATGGAGCAGTAGAATAAAGGAAAGACACCACGCAGTGCTACAAAAGTACGCAGTATGCCAAATTCAGTGGGATAGAGTGTCAGTATTTGTCACAGAAGTTAAAAACACCAGAGATCATGATCCTGAAGAGATTAATGTGTTCACTCCTCAACTGTATACATATCCTTGCAACAGGAAGGTCTGAAGAGGCAAAGGGTCTGAAAAACTGACCCCATTTAACTGCAGAGGGGTGGGAGGCACCACAGGTTACTCCTGTGGCAGCTGGGACAGGGGATATCCTTTATGCGTACTTAATCCAGCATGAACAAGTCTGGGTGGCTGGATGAATGATTTGATCAAAACAGAAATGCTGCTGGTTTCCAGGCAGTTACACTGTGTAAATGTGGACAGAAGTGAAAAGCTATAAACAGAAAAAGAATGCCCTTCATACTGCAGAACAGAAGCAATGCTGCGGCTCAGGATAAGAAAGATTTATCTGTATATGAGTTGTTAAAATATGGGAAGAAGGAAAGAGGTCTGTCAGGAAGAAAGACTTAGGAGTGAGTTGCCTGCATAGAGAAGGTATCTGAAGTGGACAAAGTCACCATGGCAAATTTTGAGGGATGAAAAGGCAGTCTTGGAGGATTACTAACAGAAGCCCTTCTCCAGAGCTCACCGGAGTCTGGGAGCCTGGAGCAAAGAGATGAGAAAACAAAAAGATCAAACTGCAAGAGTGTCTGAAGGGCTGGGAGTCATCTTGCACTCTCAAAAGCCTCTAACCAAATATGCTTGTAAGTGGATTCCACAATGCACGGGTATGAGGCATCTCCAAGCCGAATTTTACATTCTCTCGCAAATGATTTTAAGATGAGAATGTGGATTTCAGCATAGTGATTTTTCTTGTAAATTTCCATTTTGCCAACATTTTCCAAGCAAAAATCTAAAACCCACAAAAATATTTTGCTTTGTGTGAGATTTTTCCAAGTTGCAGTGTTCGTTAGAATGATGTTAACAGTCCAGATCCATAGCCTTACAGTTTTCTCACATTATCCAATGAACCTCATTCTTCCTCCTGTTGCCCATGGTGTACTGTGGCTAATAGAATCACAGGATGCCTGTGGTAGCTGTAGTCATGGCATATGCGCTCCTGTTAAAATTCCAGTGCTTTTAGAAAGATGATATATGACAACATAGTCAGATGCAATTTGAAAGCAAACTCACCCCAAATTAAAGTATTTTGGCATTTCCAAAATTCTTCCAAAAATACTGTCAGGACAGGGAATTGGTTGTGAGAAGTTAACATACCTGCAAATGCATACCTGGGTTGAACTGTAAGGTCTTCAGAGATTAGGGTAACGAGTCTGTTCCCCATCCAGAGAGAAAGAGTAATGGCAGGCCAACTTGAGGTAAAGGTCTGCTTTGGTATGCGAGGAAGGGTCTGGGAAAACAGGCAGAGTTAGGAGGCAATATCAGTCGTTCTGTGGACAGGTGGCAGGAGGGATTGTGTCATAACTGCCCTGCTTATAGGGCCCTGCTGGAAGGGGTGCTGCCTATGGGGCAGATTGAAAGGGAAGGCAGAGTTCAGACCGGGCCATAACAAGCAGCTGATGAGGCATCCAGACAGGGTCCAGAGTGACCAAATGAAGTACTGCCTCAGCAATAAGAAAGCCAGCGGGGAACAGAGCTGCTTTCCAGGAACACACTGACTAGGAAAAAAGTCTCTGGCTTCTTTTCTTCAGATGGGGTAGCTTAGGCGAAAGAGGACAAAAAGCTTTCAGGGATGCACAAAATCTACCCACTATAAAGGTTTCTAGCACATGGGTGCACCTTACCGCTGGAGCTTTACACTGTAAAAGTTTCACAGTGTTGACTGTGGAAAAAACCCTGTTAGGACCCATTTAGAGAGTTGCCTGTGTGTCCTGTAACTCCGGCTGAAGGTATACTCCCCAGTGCTGCTGTCAATCCTAATGACAGGTCCTGCTAATTGCTCGCTAACTACCACTAGGCAAGTGAGTTTGCACCTAGGGGTGCCTGCTCCACTTTCCATTGCTGGTCTAGAAGCACTGTGAAGGGATGAGCTGCTTCTCACAGTTTTCTTGCTCCCATCTAGCCATACATTTGCTTTTTGTGTCCTTGCTTATTGTGTCCTGTCCAAGTTGTGAAGATGGCATGGATCTCAGCAGTATTGCATATTATGTCTTCTCTGTACTTACTGCTTTTGCAAGCAGGCAACTGTTAAGGAAGTAATCAATTCAGCTACAGCTCACTCTTACCTGGATTTTCACACACAGCACTTCCCTGGGCATGGGATACCTACTGCTAATAAAAACTATGCCAGAGCAAGAAAACTGTAAAGGGAGAGTGAAAGTGTCATTCAAATCACACATCTTACTGGCAGTTCTCTAGTCAGCCTTGAACAGCTTCTTCATTAGCCAAGTTAAAGTAATGAGGGAACTTGGTAAATCTCACAGACAGGGGGGAGATTTCTGAGAGTGGGAGATGCTTTGCTCGAGCAGGAAAATGAAAGACAAGCTCTAACAGGAGAAGTATAAAGCTGCATTGAAGGATCTAAGTGATGAAGGACTAGCTTAGCCTGCACAGTTTGTTGGGACTAGTGCTTTTCTCGTGCCTGTGCTGCATGTGAACTCAGCTGCTTGTGAACGCTAACATTTTACCCTAAAATGCTCTGTTCTGATTCACAGCATTTGGACACTGTCACTTCCAGGTCTTTCAAGCTAAGTTGCTATTCCTTGTTAGGTATAACTCCACTGACAGTAGAAATAAAGCAGACATTTTAACTATTCAAGGCACTGCATACTCTAGGAGGGAGGCAGAGGCTATCTCCTGTACATGCACACGTGTGCAGAGCCATGCACTTCCACCTGTGTGAAATCTGGCATATCTTCTATATAAATGCTTGACATGGAAATCCAACTGGCAACACCAGCCTGCCAAACCCTATATTTTTTAGAGACCCAGTATAATTTCATACAGCTGCACAGAAGCAGTACCAACAGCAGTGCTTCTCCATTATTTTCTTTAATTATACTTCTGTGGAGTAAAAGCCATAGGGAAGTGGAGAAACACAGCTCTTCCTGGGGCTCTGAAGAACAAAACATGATATTGCTCTTTGCTCTGACCTTTCACATGCCTTGTCTGTGCCAATTACAGGCTCATGGGCACAGAAAGTTTCTATTAACCTCTGTTAGCACTGCAGTTGGGATGCCCTGTTTTGTTTGACTCCTGAATATCACTACAATAAACCAGCATACACCACTAGAATATTAGGAATCCAGTTTTCACTGCCACATTGGCAGATATCCAGCTATCACGGGTGCATTTCCAGGTCATCACCCTTTGCTTAAGTGTTAGCACAGTCCAGCTTGTCACGTCTCACACCTGAGTTAGTACAATCACACATCTGGTTCATCTCCTGCACTCCCTACTACAGCTGGTTCATCTCTTGCACTTCCTACAGCAAAGCCTGTGGCTCACCCACTTGTAAACCCTGGGCTTTGGCTGATCTGCTCTGGAGTCTCATGTGCCAACAGCATTTGCTCTCTGACCTGATAGGCACTGACCAGTGGCTTCTAGTGTGCAGGAGATATGAAAGAGGAGTAAGGATGGAACTTCAGTGATACTGTGTGCAAATGTGCACAGTGATATGCTTATGCTTTGGTTCATTTAATTATATTAAAGCTTTCTTTGTGTGTGTTAGTCAGATTTTAAATGATGGGTGGAAAGAGGCCTTGTAGCTTACGTTGATTAGAGAATTTCCACATACTGAGCATAGAATTCCTTTAGTTCAGTAGCTTCCTCTGTGATACAGTCCTTTCTTTTGTTTTGAAGAGATTGAAGCACAATACCTCTGTCAGACATCCCCCGTTGCCCCAGGGGGTCTGTATAAGTCTGGTAAGTCAGGCAGTCACTACACACTGAATAGCCAAGTACATTAGTGAGGATGCCTATTCCCATGATGCTGCCTGCTAAGCAGCAGAAGTAACCAGAGTACAACACGAAGATCCATCTTTTATAAGGTGTACCTCCAAAGCACCTTCCATTGCACATATGGGGTCAAACACCAAGCATCTTTTATCTCTAAACTTTAAGCATTCCTCCTGTTCCCTTCTGATCCCTAAGGCGTACAAAGCAGCATGCACAGAAACCAGGCAGGAGCTATGTGTATGCTGATCAGTGGACTGATGTGTATGTGCTGACTGGCCATGTGACTGTTTCCAAATGAGATTCATAGTCTGTTGCTCCTTCAGATGGGGAAAGGCGAAAATTTCATTTGGATTCTTCTCTTTGTGCAGCTTTGGTTCACAGCAAATTTACAGAAACTTCCTTTCCTTTAAAATTCATTATAAATTGGCCTTTGGAGGGACCAGTGAGTAGACACTGAAAACATAGAAAAATGAAAAAAAAAAAAATATGACGGCATAAATATTATTTGAGAAGGAAGCTGGGCTGAAATAAAGAACATTTTTTTCTATTCCTGCTATAACCATTAGCAACACACACAGAAAATAAAACCCAAAATCTGATTTAGGAAGAACGCCAGCCACTTGGACAATCAGAAAAGAGAGATGCAGGTTAGGCCTTCTCAACATTGGTGTACCTCCTGGAAGCTTGTTGCCCATGGCAAATCCAAGTGCAGCAGCTCTTGTCTACGTGGCAATAAACACTGTATCCATTCTTGTCTCCTTGAACATCAGATTCCACATGGGATAGAAACCTCAGAAATGCCCCAGATCCAGACCAGGCTGCTTGACTTTCCTCTGTAATTTTCTGTCAGAGGACAGAAACTGAAAAACAGCTGAATGAGGGAAAAGCTGTTGCCAGGTTGGACATTTAAGCAAACGTTTGTGCCTTGCTAATATTAGAGGAAAGTCTTGACAATGCACTGGATCCTCTGGAAATCTAGCTCCCAGCTGGCACACCAGCCTACACCAAGAGAAGTACCCTTTGAGAGGACACGTAAATGCATGAGGTTAAAAGTCCATGTCAGCAGGAATTCTGACATCCACTTCTCAGATTTCCCCTGCAATAAAATTAAAACCAATGTACCTATACCAAACCCCAATACCTATCGCACCTCTTCCTAAAAATGTTGGAGGACACAGCTTTTTCACGGATCATAAAGAGGTCATAAACTGAGAGTTGTCAAGACTTCAGTCCTTTCTCTTTATTCTGGAATGCTGGAATGATTTACAAATGCTTCTCTTAAAAATTCTTTATTATGATATTTTAATGGACACTGCAAGGGTGTTTGCATATGGTAAAGGGGACTCTTGAAGATAG
This sequence comes from Pezoporus wallicus, assembly GCF_028554395.1. Lineage (NCBI taxonomy): Eukaryota > Metazoa > Chordata > Aves > Psittaciformes > Psittacidae > Pezoporus > Pezoporus wallicus. Next base: position 106,364 of record NW_026642000.1, read on the forward strand.
ATATCCTCTGGAAGCAAGACAGGTGCTGCAGTATTATGTAAGGGCTCAAGACATTTAAGACATACCCTCAAAAGTCTGTGTGGGAATATGTCATATTCAGTGCCAATGAATGGAAAATAGCTAAGCAAAAGTATAAATAAAATACAAACTCAAATCTCTCATCTTTGTTAAAGTGAGCCAGGGAGCTGGGAAGGTTAAGTAATCCTGTCAGTTTCCAGGTCTGTGAGATATTCTCTTATCTTAGAGTCCTGTGTCTTTTAAAGAAACTGTCTTGTTTGGGATTATTTGTGCTCAGTTTTGTGAGTAGTTTTGATCCCTTTTAATTAGTAAGCATTAATGTTTGGGTTTTTTTTGAACCTGGGTTATTCCCCTACTGCTCCTAAAGACCGCATCATCACTCTGGAATAACATAAGTAGTAATAAAAATGTCTGGGTCTGGGGGAACCCAGTATTTCTTTCTCCACCTATTTTCCCAACCAGTCACTGAAGATTCTGGAATTTCTCAAAGCCACTGTGCAGTGAAGATGCAGTGCTGTGACACAGGGTCAGCCAAATATTCCACTGTCAAAAAGATCAGCTTTGCCTGAGCTCAGCACAAGCACACTGAGAGACAGCCCATCTTGAGAGGAGTCAATTATCTGATCTGGAATAGGAGACAAAGCATGAAGGAAAAAAATCTCATTGGTCACATGAGTGCTTGGAACAGCCAAAGTGCTGGGCAGTCATGGGAATCAACAAAAGCTGAACTGGAAAATGTGGACTTCAGGGAACTAATCACAAAAGGATAATTCCTGGACAATCAGGCATCCGTGTTTTTCATCAGATTTCACTGGAAACTGGTCAGCAAAAGCCCTTCTGGTAAAAACTAGACACAAAATCTTGAGAAATTTTGGAGCAAAATGAGTGACCTAAACAGGTAGGAATTTAGGCAGACCTCAATAGCCATGTTAAATTCCATGTGGAACTGAAAAATCACAATTATCTTTTTCTTTTGACTCTATGAAAGCCCATCGAAGTATATAGGTTTAGAGCAGCACTGATGTCAGATCCTTGAAGTGCAATAAAGCTCAGTAAGCATGCTTGGATTTCCCATCAGCTGAGAACTTAGTCAGAATTCTTCCCAGGGGACATTTTTCTTCTGCAGAAGGAACTGGTGCAAGTCTCTGGTGAATTTTGACCTTGTGAAAGGGAAAATTGTTATCACAGTGCTAATACTGAGTCTGGACTATGCCGTAGAACCTGTATTCAGATTCTGTCAAGAAGTCTTACCAATGTTGTTTTAAATAGCCCAGAGCTGTTTTTCTGAGCCATTTCCAGTGTCTCACATAAAACTGTGCACATTTTCACATTTTAATTTCCTTTTAGGTAAAAACTGGAAAATATGGAAGAGAAGTAAACTAAACTCCCTGACAGAGCTCCTGGCAAGGAGAAAGGAGCACACCATGACTGTAGTGACATATAGCAGCTTCAGAAAAGCAAAAGCCAAATGAATCACTGACGAAATCTTATCATGACATGCCTCCTATGTAAAATATTTCCGTTTTCAGTTGATTTATATGAAAGACAGGAAGAGAGCTCCGCCACCATTAGAAAATTATTCTATCTTTCTGCGAACAGAACCTCTTGGACAAAATCCTGACTTCAGCTGAAAATATTTTTAATCAAGTTTTGCCATTACTTAATTATTGGCTCTTAAGGTGTACTGAAAAAGACACCTGTGGGACTGACAGAATTTAAGTCCCCCTGCAGAGGTGCAAAGAATGAAAACACTCCAGTGTAAGTGACCAAAGCTTCAGTGGTTCTTAAACTTAAACTTTGGGATGCCAAAGTCATGATTTTTAATCTTTTGGGGCTGGCCTAAGTTTGTATCTGGAAGGAGATTACTTCAAGGCTACCAAAGGAGACCATTCACGTTTATGGTCATTCCCATTTAAATGGGTAACAAATTAAGGTCCAAATCTTACAGTAATTCAGAAAGCATTTTTTAAAAATATCTATCCTCTGCCATGTGAGGAGCAATTCCACTAAGAAAACAGTAACTCTGTGACTGAAAGCACAAATGGGTGTATTCAGGCTAATGAGAGCCAAGTGGCAGGATCTTGCTTTTGGTAGACTGGTGGATTGGACTTGGCATTTCTCCTATGGACATCTTTGTTATTAGTGAGGGAGATGTGAAGGCCATCAGCAAAATTGACTGACTTTCTTCTTTATGTAGCAGTGCTTTATTTTTGTTATATGACTGACAGTTACAAGAGAGCTGTACACTTCAGTTAGTGAATGGTTTTGTGAACTTTATGAATTCAGACATTTCTAGGACAGTCTGAGCCATCAATACCTCGTGCCTCTGGCCAAAAAGGGTAAGGAGAAAGCCTGGCGTCATTATAGTCAGAAACCTTCTTATCTGCTTGTCGTGGTTTAAACCCAGTCAGGCAACTCGTTCACTCACTCCCCCCCCTTCCTTCCCTCCCCCTACTCCCGGAGGGATGGAGAGAATCAAAAGAATGCAACTCCCGCAGGTTGAGATAAGAACAGTTTAGTAACTAAGGTATAACACAGATCACTACTGCTACCACCAATAATAACAATGATAAAGGAAATAACAAGGGAAGAGAATACAACATCTCACCACCAGCTGTCTGATAACTTGCCCCCCCAGCCCGACCAAGCACCGACCGATACCTCCTCCAACCCTGCAGTCTCCCAGCCCTTCCAGCTAACTCCCCGTTACATCCTGGGCATGACGTGCTGTGGTATGGAATACCTCTTTGGTCAGTTTGGGTCAGGTGTCCTGTCTCTGCTTCCTCTCGGCTTCCGCTCCTCCCTGGCAGAGCATGAGGCTCACAAAGTCCTTGGCCAAACCGAAACATCATTGTTATCATCTCTGTTCCCAAGCCGAAAGTCAAAACACTGCACTGCACCAGCTACCAAGATGGAGAAAAATGACTGCTACTGCTGAACCCAGGACACTGCTGTGCTCTGAAAGAGTACTTGGAAAGAAGAAAGGAGAGTAACAGCAGCCTCATAATGAGCATTGTGCCTGGAGAGGGAGGAAGTGGAGAAGTTAATTAAAAACATCATCTGCTTTAGTTACACAAGTGTTGCCACTGACTATTAACTATGAGCAAGGCAATGTCTGAAGGGGACAGTCTTAAAGTTTTGCGCATAGGTTTGGGATTAGACAGGAGTGTTCAGTATCAGTTCCAATGTCACAGTCCTTGTGATGCCATCTTAGGTTTAGACAGAGCTGAGGTATATCTACCTCTGATTCAGGCAGGAGTAAACAATCTTCTTATTGGGGGATTAATTCCATCTAACTCTAGCTGTCCAGAAATAAGGTATCCATTTCAAGGCTTTCTCTGTCATGACTGGAAGAGTTTTTGCTGCTGCAGAGATTGACTTATGACAGAGACACCGCAGAGCCTATTCTGCAGGGACTAGCTAACTCTGCCTTCTGGATAGCTTTTTCTTCCTCTTGTTTCATTTCACACAATAGAACAATGCTTTGCCTCTTAGATCTCCTCTAGACTCTGAGACTGACACAGACTCACCATCTGCTGTATGAGATATGTCCTAAAATTTGCAAAGTAGCCAGTAACAAGGAAGATGTTCAGGTGGATAATAATTGGGGCAGACTTAGATGAACAATGAGAAGAAATAATGAGAAGAATTTGCTTCTCCTTAAGGAGAAAACTGTGAAACAGAAGTGAGGAAAAACATAACAATTCCTTTGCAGGCCTCCAGAGGCTGTGCAGCAGGTCCTATATTAGCTTTGTCTGCTACATTCTTTAGGGCATTGTAGCTATAATACTGTACATTTGCATTTGAGCTCATGACTCATCTATATGAATATCTAATGAAATAAAGTTGGTGCAAAACATATGATAGTAATGAGCAATAAAGTTGGGCATCAGAGTGCTGTAACTAATAACTGTGAGCAGTCCGTAGCACATAAAGAGCATCTTAAATCAGTCTGCATTACCTGCATAAGGAAGAATGTAAATATGCAGTCATAATCAAAGCTGAAGCATGCATTGAGCTGGAATGTGCAGAGCAGACCAACAGATTTGAACTGTCATTCATACATACTACAAAAGATGTAACATTTTTGAATCAGTAGTGGTGTAGAAGGTAAGTATAAATTGGCAGGATATCCCTTGGCTTCAGGGGTGCAAATTCAGTTGTAAAGTTCCAGGACCACAAATGCAAATATTAAAGGAAAATATGATGAATAGCAAGAAGTTACAAGAAACAGCAGCTGTGATCCGCTGGACATCACAGCAGGTTGATGTCATGTCAAACATCGGCACCAAGACAGGCAAGAAAGCGTCAGTACTTGTCTAACGTATTTGCATTGTCAGTGAGCTGCAGCTTGATGAGGAAGAGCAAAGGGTGAAATTCCCTGCGTAGACCCATGAGGAATGAGCAGCAATGACAGCTAGCATCTGCTGGAACTAAAATGTGACTGGATCAACCAATAGGACTCCCTTGTTTAGAGATGGCCAGAAGCCTTGCAATTCATACAGTGCTGAAGTTTAAAAGAAGAGACACATTTTTTTGCAAAGACACCTCATTTTTCTTGGCCACCTCTATGGCCAGTAGAAATTTTTCAAGTATTCTAATTTGTGGGTTTTTTGAAGTGATTTGTCTTGAAAAGAAAATTATTTATTTTGGGAGGGGAAAAAAAATAAATTAAAAGCCAGTCTGACAATCACCTCTAGATTTTACTGCCTTAGTTGCCTGTACCCACAGAAAACTTAGTTACTTGTCACATAGAAAACTGTCAAAGAGATTACCAAGCTCTATTTTGTTTCTCTTGTTTCTACAATTTGTTTCATACTTCCACTTTTAAGCCAAAATTCCAATGACTCTGAAGAAATTCTGATTAGTATAAGAATTATTTGCCAAAGAAGAAGGTCTCAAAATAGAGGTTCCAGTGCTGCTCCTTTGCATTACCTTTCCTTCCCCTCAAATGATCCTTTCTCACTCGTTTGGTCAGATAGAAACTGTGAGGAGCAACATTGAAATCTAGAACCAGCAAAATGTATCCTATGAAATTAAATGAAATCACCATGTAGAAAAATGAGAACACAGGATGTCATCACTCCAAGGAGACATGTTTGCAGACAGCAACCTCAGATTGACAGATACAGTCAAATACAGCCAGGAAAGTTGACTCATCTGACAAGGGGAATATGTATCTATGTGTTTGAGTGTGTGCATGTGTATAATTTTTTACTTATCATGTTGATAGGTTGGGAAGGCCCTAAAAGTGCAAGGTGTACTTGAAACTGATGCACTGTGCTAATCTAAATCCTCTGACCCAGTATGATTGGATATATCTGCATTATAGCATGTAATGGTACAGAAGCATATGCCCATAAAGTCCAAACTGAGTGTGCAATACTCCTGTCTACTGAGCTTTAACAGCTTTGGGCTTTGGACGAAAGCAGTTGCACTACAGTTCAAGGAGCTTACCAGTTCGTTTTCAGAAAGCAGTAAAATCGAGAAGTCTAAACGTTCAAAAGAATTCACAAGGTGTTTTAATACATCATTTGATCTTCAAAAATTGCCGGTTTTAGCATGTATTATTTTAAGAGTTCTGTTCTTTGAAAATGAGTACTCAAGTTAAATTGTGCACTTCCACTTCACCATTGTACAAATGGGAAAACCTTGCCTGGGATTTTTTTCCCATGAATCATCTACCCACAAGTACAGTCTACACCTTCTTCTTGTACTGAAACCTGTGGGCAAGCATACCAGCAATCTTTCAAGCAACCTAATAAGTACCTCTTGCTTTAGCCTGGGTACCCCTATGTACAGGTAATTTTCAGGACTTGTTTCTCTCATTCTGTACCAGGATAAGCATGAATATAAGTCTAAGATGCAAATCCCAAGCTTTTCAGATGAGTGCACTGTGTGTTTCAGCAGTCTTCTCATAACATCACAAAAAGCCCCTAGAGAGCAGTGTATAAAATGGTGGACAACTGGCAAGAGGCTGTTGCCTTGGTCATTGCTCTTTTAGAAGATAGATGGGCTTCCTGGGGATCCTGTATGAAATGCTGAGATGAATATCCCAACACTATCATTTCAAATGGCAATGAAATGGGAAGGTTATCACGAACTGTCACCATTTATTTATGGTTTGTGTACAGCTGTAATCACAGGTAAATCTGTGAAGATACGAGGACTGCTATGAGTCTAATCCAGGCAGCACAGGAGAGGGGATATGCCTGAGAATTGTACGCAAATACCTAAGAGACCTTTGGGGACCGCAGGGGAGAAGCACTGCCACTTCACAGCCAGCTCTTGTTCAACCCTAGAGGAAGAAGGGCACAGACTTTTTCCTGTTTTGCAAGGCAATAGACCTGCAAAGCTGCTCAACAGCTGAAGATGTTGACATCTCTTACCTTCTCTCCTGCTGTTTCCCTACCAGATGATGCTTAAACACTTGGAGAGTGCAAAAAGACTTTTACCAGCCTTCTATAGTGCACTGTCAAGCCCACAATAAGACACTACAAGTGTTTGTTATCCCCTACTCAGCTTCAGAGAAGGGACGGTTAGTGTTACTGCTTGATGGAGAGAATGGTGTAGACCCATGACGCAAAAATGTTTCAAGTCCTGCACTGCTCAGGACATGTCTTAGCACAGCTCCCTTCCTAATGCACTAGCTTTAAACCTTCCCAAAACAAAGTAAAACAAATTAATAAATCATTACGCAAAGTATTTCCAGTGGCTTTTCTGAACTTTACTCCTTCAGTTTCTAAGTATCACTTAATGGCCTGTTACTCTTCTCTGTTCTGCAGTTCATGACTAAAATAGAAACGCTACAAAGCTGCAGGGAAGATACTGATGGACAGCTCTGCAAATTGCTCCAGTTGAACCATAAAACTGTCAAACAAATGATGCATGTTGGTTGTGATGGCCCTATGCCTCCCAGAAATAAAGTGAATCTCTAATGGAAGACTTTGCTAAGGAATTAAATATTAAGTAGTGCTTATCCAAGATGGATATCAAAGGGATTAGAGACAAACCACAGGTTTGTAGTTTTTTGTTGGTAGAACAAAAGCTAGAGCATTTATTCCTGACCTTCGGGTTTTTGACTGATTCTGAGCAAGACACACCTATTAGTGAGATGATCACATGGCAAACATCTTTATTCTTTGTTTTGCAAGCGGTAGTGGCCCAATGCTCTTAGTTTTCTTTACCTGTTTCATAAAGCACAATTATAGAAGAGTGCTTATGCTCTCTATTATTGACAGGGTTCCTAACTGAAGATCTTCTAGCAGGTTGCCTCATGAGCTCAAGTGATAGCCACGGAAGGTATAAGGCTACATAGAAATTAAGGCTATACTTGGTGTCAAAGTGGCAAATAGCTTTGTAAGAGAGATACAATTTTGAATACAGTTGGGTTGACTTTTTATACAAAATAAGCTAGCAGAGGGAAAGTCAGACAGACATTTGCTCCTCAGCTCAAGAATACTGCAACTAGGAAAGGACCGCAAGGGTAAGTATACGCCACGTGTAATCCTGCCTGACTCAGGAGGTTCCCTGTTGCAAAGGACTGGCAAACTGGGACTCACCTCTAAGAAACTGCAGAGTGGCTTGGTTCTGATTGCTGATACATAATTCCTCTGGCTGCAGCTTTATCTTCCTTTTGATGCCTTCAGTCCCTGCTGGTTTTGTATGCTATAAGAGTTCACAGCCAAAATTCAGGCAACAGCATTACACCCTGGAGGCTCAGGTACGAATGGCAATCTGGCATTGTGACTTGTCTCTGAAAGGGGATTTTCCTAAATTCTCCAGGGCTCCTTATACTGTGGCTTAGCTCAAGTACCTTAATGCTCTGGAAGAGCAGCAGGGCCCAAGCTGAGTTCTAGAGAGGGTTCCATACACGGTACTGAAGACATTGCCTTTATCCTCACTGGCAGCCAAGGTTTCTGCAGGAGCATTCTTGTTTTCTCCAAACTCTATTTTCTGAGAACACCCAAGGAAGGTGTTAAGCAGGAAGTGGAAGTGCAAACTCAAGTGGCATCTGAGAACCCAGGGGCCAATAGGTGGGGAGCATAAATTCTGCTCTTGGAGGTGGGAAGAAACAACAGACAGGTATCTGGATTTTTTTTTTTTTTTTTGGTGATAACTAAGCCCTAATAATGATGAGGCATTCCAGGGCCTGAGACAGCCTTTGCTTCTTGGATAACTGCACATTCCCACATGGTTGCCGCTGGTCTTTGGGCAGATGGACCGAACAGTCTCTGTTTAAAGTCACATCTCATGCAGTCTAACCAGGGCTCCTACTACAAGGGCTGGTCCTCCTCTTCTTCTCTGTCACTGCTTATCTGCTTCTGCTGTTTCCCATGTGTCATGTCTGACAGCCAGGCAGCTGAAGAGAGGAAAATTCAGCTGGCTGGGTGGGAAGCAACTGTTTTTTTTTGGGTCAGTTTGTTTTCTTCTGGGCTGGCAAGCAGCAGAGATGTGGCACTCTATGGTTCTAGCACCTCGTAGTTTGCAACAGTGAAAGCACAGGGACAGGTGTGGGAGAGAATGAGACCAGACTTGACTCAACAGCCTGCTGTTAGGATGAAGAAGGCACAGTACAAAATTGTGCTCCAATTCATGTATCTTAGTAACTTCTATAGCATGGGCAGCCTTTGTAAAAAGCTAGCTCTCCAGTGATGCTGTCATTTGCAGGAGTCCAGCAAGACATATACACTCATCTTCACCACCTACTTGCTGCCATGCTTGCAATTGTTGGCACCTTACTAAAGGTATCTGTTGATCAGACATATGTGTCTCACATTTGCAGTCTTACCAGCAATGCAGCATGTATCACAGTGCTTCTTTTCTTATGGAAGGCTTGTTTTTAAAGCTCAGCTTATGACAGTGTTGGAGCTATTCCCCAGGACCTGGTGGGCTTTGTGAGCCCAGGATTTGCTTCCTCCTCCTCATTGATTCATTCCCAGCCCTTGGGATGACTACACACTGGATGTAGCCTGCAGCTCATTGTTGCCTTTCCTCTCAAGTCTTATCTTGCTTCAAGGCCTGCAGTACCTCTAGCACTAGGTTTCTGCCCGCAGGCTGTGCAGATTGCAGACATAGCATCTGAACCTCTGATGGTGATTGCCATTGCTTTTCTACAAAGCAGCTGTTATCAGCCCCAGCTAGAAATGGAATGTGGTACATTGGTGTTCTCCTCTGAGGCGCTGAAATCTTGAAGGACCCTGGGCATACCCTAGAGTTGCATGGTCACCCATTTTGGATTAGCAAGGGTTGGTGAGTTAAGTAGAAAACATCTGGTGCTTTATGCCCCTGTGTAGGGTGGGATGTGTCATTTCCACCCAGGGGTTTCAGATTTTTCAGTGCCTGCTACTTTTCTGGTGCCACATCATAATTTTTGTCCAACTCTCACTTTTTGTCTAGAGATACAATGCTGACAAGTTTTACAAGTGTTATACGGCTTTTGCAGTAGACTTTCTGGTAATGCTGTTGCTAATATACCGTGTAGTCTGGGTAGACGCAAACAGCCAGACTCAGACTGATTAAAATATTTCTCAGCCCTTCACAAGTGCTTTCCTTCTCATTACTTAGTTTACCTAAGATGTGATTAGGAGGTCTTGTTATCACCTCTGTAGAATACAATGAATTTAACCAGTATTGTGGGTATTCTTGCAATTCTAGACACCAACTGTGTGCATATCTTTAATATCCCAAAGCTAGATACATTCAAGGACAGGATTTGACACCTCCCTGTATTGGTGATATCTGTCATTCTACCCTGGCTTTCACCCAAGTGTATATTGGATAGGGTTGCTCAGTAAATCCATTCCCATTTTTCCAGGGCATGGCTCTTATTAGTCAGATGTGACCTCCTAACCCATCTTGATTCAACATGACTAAAGGGCCTTGCTGTGCTGCAGTTCAGCACTGTACATCTACTCTTGTCTTCAGATATAAACTGATACATATAATTTTGTCATTACCAGTATTAGGCCAAGGGCTTTACATTAACCTAACAGTGTGTTGTCTTAGGGTTTGTCTTGGCTGATATGATTTTAGCTGTGGTAATGATTTTTTGGTGGTCAGGTGACTGTTTTCTACAATTTTTAAGCTTATCTTGGTGGATACCATCAAGGGTAGAATGTGGGAGAGCACAGCAAGAGCCAGCTGCTCCCTGAGGCTGCGGGAGCTAAGGGGGCTAACACAGCCATCAACGGCCTGACCAGCTCCATCTACTGCCTCTGAACAGAGGAGCAGGGCACGCACTTGTAGGGACCTGCTATGATTGCATTGGTTGTCTCAAACATTTGGCTGACACTGCATGGTAAGGAAGTTGTGGTTGGAAAAGAGGCCCTGTGGAGGTGGGGCAGTACTTCTCTGAGCCAACTTGCCGCTGTGCAACTGAAACTTATATCTGCACCAAGAAAAATGTCACCCCAACAGAGGGAGCTTCAAGACCACAACAGACTCCAATCATCCCACTAATTTTTGGAAGATTCTAGAAGGCTAATGTTAGAATTAGCATGTTACCATCACCTTATTTTACATAGTGGGTGTAAGCCAGAAGGAAAGGACTATAAGAAAGGTGGTCTCTTGCTGACTCCAGACCCTCCAGGTGGCAGAACCAACACTGGATCCTGGACTGGTGATCACTCCTCTTCTTTCTCTGCTTTCCTTCTTTTCTCTGCTTTTCTCTTCCTAGATACCAAAATGGTATACAAGTTTTGTTATAATAACTGAAACTGTCTCTGCTGGATGTCACAAAGATGTAGCTGAAAGCAAGACTCTGGCCTATTCTTTTTACTTCACTTTTCTGTTTTACTCAGTGAAGCCTATTCTGTACTTATGCACAAAGACTTTGTAATGTTCATACAGAGTAAACATGAAGTTAGAAAGAAAAAAGCACAACTTTCTCTTATCATCACCCATGCCTTTTGATAGGCAAAAGTGTGAATGTCCCAAACCATATAGAGGGCCATGAGGTTTCAGAATAGTCCAACTGTCAGAAGCTTGATTCTGAATATGAGGAGGAAAACATGCCTACAAGGATGGAAGAGAAAGGATTCACGCCTGTGTAAGGAGTAAGCAGAACCCTCCTCAGTTAGCTTTCATTGGAGATGTTGTGCTAGGCAACAAAATAATTTTGGCAGCAATGTACCAGCAGAAGAAGCTGCATGGCCTGAGAAGTGCCCATCAGAAGTTTTGCATCTAGCTGTAGGAGGGAACCACACTGTCTGCAACTGCCTGATTCTGTATGTGCACTGAATCTGAAAAGGTAAATCTGATTTATGCTCTGTCAGCACCTTTCTTTTGCCTAAGTTGGAATAGGTAAAGACCAGAAGGGAAACTCAGATTCTGTGGTCTAACAGTAGTAGTACTGTATGCTGCCATTCAAAGAACATTGACTGTTGGATCTTCTTCAGCAGTTAGTACTGTTTGCATGGTACTAAGCAAGTGGTCAAGGTCGAATCACTTGTAGCTGGGCAAAAGCAAATCTTTGAGCTATGGTTACAGATTCCAGATGCTCCCAGATGCTACAAGATTTGTGTCAGCTTCTGTTTTGCACCTGATTCAGGAGGCAATACTTATTATCTCTATATCTGTTTATAATGTGTCTGTTGACTTACCATTTGTCGTAATGCTTGGTAAAAAGAATTCAACAGACACTTTCTTTTTTTTTTTTTTTTTTTTTTTTTTTGCGAATTAGAATTAAATTGTTCGCATTCGGTCTGACAGCAAGTTTTGGAAATCTGCGATGCTGATTGTGTAATATCAGTGATGCAACTCAACAAATTAACAAATACAGGTTTGGAAGTCTTTCCAGAAACAGAAAGGTACAAGATTTATACATTTTCACTTGTTTATTCCTCAGGACATGGATTGTAACTAAAGTTTTGTGTGGGCTGTGGAGAAGCAGAGACAAACATAACCATGAAATCCTCTAGGAAACTCAGAATGGCTGCTCTTTCAGTCCTCAGATATACATCATAAGAAATAAGCATTTAGAAAGTCCATCTACAGCGCCTCTGTTATCAGATGCATTTAAAGCCCTTTGCCATACTAAGATCAACAAACGTGTTTAGACTGAAGAAGCAGACATAGTCTGAATTCTGTTAAAGCGCTTTTTCAGGGAAGGCTGTTCACCCGCACTACTGTGCGAAGCTACTTCTTACAGGCCTGTCAACTTAGAGCACGAGGACATGACAATAGACAAGACAATACTCCCCTCCTGTGGTACCCAAGAGAAACGCATCAGCGACATCGGCACGCCGCGCCGCAACTGCAGGGAAGTAACTCCTGCTCACTGGCCACCACCACCGCACCAACCAACCAAAGGACCAGACACCTGGGCTTCAGGCGAAGACGTTACTAATTTTTACACGTCCTTTTCTTTTTTACAGGAGTGGGTAAGGATAGGATAGGGTAGGATAGGATAGGACAAGGGAGAATGGCTTTAAGCTGACAGAATCGGTTTAGGTTGGATATACGAAATAGATCTTTACTGTGAGAGTAGTGAAGCACTGGAGCAGGTTACTCAAGAAGTGATAAGTGCTCCATCCCTGGCAGTGTTCAAGGCCAGGTTGGACAGAGCCTTGGGTGACACAGTCTAGTGTGAGATGTCCCTGCCCATGGCAGGAAGGCTGGACCCAGACAATTCCCAAAGTCCTTTCCAACCCAAACCACCCTACGACTCTGCGGGTCTATGGAACTACCCGAGCAGCGCTTCCGCCTGCGAGCTCCCCGCCCTCACCGCTGCCTTTGGGGGCGGGACCCGTCGTGGGCGGGAGCCGCTATTCCTGTCGCGTCCGTGGCGCGTCGGTAGCAGGCGCCGGCGTCTCCTGACCCGGCCCGCCATGGCGCTGGTACTTTGGCTGGCCGTGCAGCTTGGCGCCGGCTCTGCGGCGTACGTGGTGTCCGTGGATGCTCGGCGAGCCGAGCGGCCCCTGGCGCACTTCTGGAGGAGCACTGGCTTCTGGTAAGCGCGCAGCCCTGCCGCCGGCCAGAGCAGCCGGGGTGGAGCCGGGTGCCTCTAGCCCTCCTCCAGCAGAGGGTCTCCAGGGAGTGCGAACGAGGCCCCTCTGAAGCAGCCTGGGCCCTTCCCGGCCTTCTGGTGTGGGGTCAGGGGTCCGGCACCTCGCCGCCCTTCGCTGCGCACCCTGTGCTGTGTTACATATGTGGAGCTGGACAAGGGACTGGACAGAGAGTGAAAACAAAGCAGACCACAAGACAGGGCCGGTCGCCAACCCCCCTCTGACTTGCGCCCTTGCTTCTAGTGCAAGGTCATGTGAAGTCTTTCCCCTTCCCCAGCACAGTACATGTGGTGATACTCGGCACTCATTCCCTTTCCTTTTCGTAGTTTCCACTGTCACAGCCCCTACGTAGGCCAGGGCGAAGCTTCCCTGCCTGTCAGTTGTAGGAGTTTGTTCTTGCAGGACACTTCGAAGCATGCACCATCTTCCTGATGTGGCCAGTGAGTCAGGGGGCATGCACAAATCTCGCCTCCACGACTTCATACCCTCGTAGTGCTTTGTGTCTCAGAGGAAGCCCTGTCTTGCTGATCTAACTGGGGTTGAGCGGGCTTCAAGTTTTGTGGGATAAACGAAGGCTTCTGGCAGGCTTAAAAGCAAAAGATGGTATCCTCCTCAGCCATGTTCAAATCTTACTCTAAACTAGTCATGAATAGGACAAGGGGTAATGGGTACAAACTGGAACACAAGAGGTTCCACTTAAACTTGAGAAGAAACTTCTTCTCAGTGAGGGTGACGGAACACTGGAACAGGCTGCCTAGGGAGGTTGTGGAGTCTCCTTCCCTGGAGACATTCAAAACCCACCTGGACGCATTCCTGTGTAACATTATCTAGGTGTTCCTGCTCCGGCAGGGGGATTGGACTAGATGATCTTTCGAGGTCCCTTCCAATCTCTAACATACTGTGATACTGTGATGAATTCCTTCATTTAGACATACAGTGGACAAATAACGGTTGCAGGAAGAAGAGTTACATCAGGGATAGAGGAATCTGCAGTGTGTGCTTTGGATGAAAAAGACTCTGTGCACTTTTTTTTGTGTAATGCATAAAGATAGCCAAAGACAGAAGTTGACAACTTTTCCATTAGTTTTCCCTGTCAGTGGGAAAACAGAAATGTTTGGGCTGTCTGGATCATTTTTTTTTTCCCTTTGGCTGTTTCATTTTTTGTTTTAATACTTGTAATGTTAGGAAACATTAATGAAAAACTGTCTTAAAGAATAGTATGTTTTGCCCATTTTAACTGCAGCCTAAGAAACACCTGAGATTTTAATTGTGTGAAAGAAACTTTGGAAAACTGCAAGCATGAAAAGCATGTGAGGGGAAGGTGGAGGACGAGCAGCAGAGGCAGGGGCTCTCCATGTGTCAGCAGCTGTTCAGTTATGATACCTGGCCAGCGCTGGTATTTCTCAAGGTAGGATCCCAGCTCTTTTGAAGGCTCACACTGTAACACAGCTATGTGCAAGTTGTGAAAACTTCTTTTCTAGTCATGGTTTCACAAAGTTGAGCAAAGGCACAGCCATGGATCAGTAGTTGATAAAATCTGTGAGCAAGGCTTAAACAAGTGGGAGCAAGTTCTCTGGGATGGGCAATTTCTACTCAGAACAGGAAAGGACAGATGCTGGTGCTACCACTAACAAAACACACTCTTCTACCAGCTTTCTTTTATATCTCATCTTGGTTTCAGCTAGATTTCTCTATCGCTTAGAGTGAATTTCAGAGTCTACTAAGCAAAAATATGTGAATGCAATATGCCTTGACTTTTGTCTTTGCCACCGCTTGAACTGAGGCAGATTTGAATCTCAGAGTAGCACTCCCTCAAAACCTGACAGTTAACATTGTCTTTACTGGAACAATTAAAAAACCCCATATAGCTGATACATTTTTAGTATGAGTGGAATTGGTAACTTCTTGGTCTCGCTTGTGTGACTTGAAGCAATCTCAGGGAGATATTTTTAAGTGCCTTGAACATGGCCAAATAATATGTAGGCTGTGAGGGTCTCATTCTGCTTCTTACAAGTGTAGCTTCCACAGCAGAGCAAGAATTGAAGTTGTTACATGGACTTCAGCAGGAAGATCAAGTCCCTATTTGTCTTAGTACAGACTCCAGCAAGTATGACTTGCACTCCAAAGCCTAAAAAACCCTGAGGTCCTTTATCATTAGTTACTCAGAGACAAGATGACTGCCACTGTATGGCTTCTTCAGGCCGCTGCTGCCCAAGGTTGCTATCTGTGTAGGAATGATTGCATGTAATACTTCCCTTTGAGCATGGCAATGAGATGGGCTGGAGTTGTGTTCTGCTTTGCCAAACTACATGCAGAGCCAACTAGCCCCACATAGCCTGCAAACCCGTTTTGCTTTGTCACTATTCAGCCTGTAGAAGAGAAGCTGCGTGGAGACCTCATACCAGCTTTCTGGTATCTGAAGGGGGCCTACAAGAGTGCTAGAGAGGGACTCTTCATCAGGGACTGTAGTGATAGGGCAAGGGGTAATGGGTTTAAATTTGAACAGGAGAAGCTCAGGTTAGATATGAGGAGAAAGTTCTTTACTGTGAGGGTGGTGAGACACTGGAACTGGTTGCCCAGAGAGCTGGTGAATGCTCCATCCCTGTCAGTGTTCAAGGCCAGGTTGGACAAAGTCTTAGGCAACATGGTCTAGTGTGAGGTGTCCCTGTTAAGATAATCTTAAGGTCCTTTCCAACCATAACCATTCTATGATTCTATGTTAGACAGTGCTTCTCAAGCCTGGGATGATCTTTGGTGGTATAGCTGTCCTTGGATACCCAGTGGAGGTACTAGTTAATGTTGCAATGTGTTGTTTCTTTTCTGTTCTTCCTTCCCTGAAGCCCTCCTTTACCTCACAGCCGTGCTGATCTATTTGACCTGAGCAAAGACCAAGAGATCAACCTTGCCTACATTTCTTCTGTTCCACATGGTGGCATTGAACAAGTTCGAATTCATTGGTTATTGGAATTAGTTGCTCTCAGGTAAGCAAACACCTTTTTCTTTATTCCAAGTTATCCTGTTATTTCACCACCTGTGAAAGTATAGCACAAAGCAAACTGTTTTGAAGAACTGCTAATTTTATTTTTCAACCAAAACTACACATTTACCTCTAGGTCATGTGACACAGGAACATTCATTCATGGTTATGGGGGAGCCCAAAGTGTGTGTCATGGACCGGACAATTCCCTGGTTGTTGGCTACCAGTGCTGGTAAATACAGACATTTTGACACCTAGACCACACATTCTGGCCATGCTGCACTAGTCATCAGGAGAGTTTGAGGTGAAAATGCCCAGCTCTTTGCCCAGCTCCATAGGACCCACACAGTCCACAAGTTAAGAACCCTTTCCTATTCTTACGTAGCAGTACTAAAGTTTGTTGGATACATGATTTATACAAGGCACCACAGTGAACAAAAATATAGTCAATCTACCTGATGGATATAACTTTTCCTAAGAGGCATATAATGATTTTATTTCAACATTAGTATTAACCTAGTTGGAATTACAAGCCTATCCCCAGCTTCTCTCCAAGTCACAGTACCTAGTTCCTGGTAAAATAGGAGAGAAGAGAATCAGGAGGTTTTAACATCTTCAGTCTTCATACACTTAATCTTTGTGTAAAGCAGTATAGCAAACATAAATGTGCTAGAAAAAAAACCTTGACTTTTTAGTTACCTTTTACATACTCCTTAGAAATAATTTACAATCTCCCAGCATCACCACATCATAGCACTGAAAGCTGTTCCCTACTGTGTTTGACATTGTCCTACACAAACAAGTTAATTGTTAGCCAGCTCTGCCAATGAAACAGAAACATAAAATTGTTTTTATGGTTTCTTCTGGTCTAGTGTGTCTTCCTAGTAAGAGTCTTAAACCTTACCCCCACTCTTATGCATTGCCAAGTTTCTCTGCTTGGGTATCCTTTGGTACCATTCTTACAATAAATATGATGAAAAAGAGACTTCTGACATTCAATTTGTCAGCCTGCGGATAAGAGAAAGGCAGCCTCTCTTCGCTTTTCTGTGCAGACTGTTGGAAGGATACACATTCATTAGCACTGGAATCTCTTTTTTTCTTCCCCTCTGTCTTTTAAAATGAGATTCATCTAGAGTTAAGGCTGTTTTTGTGCTTTTTTTCCTTTATATTCTAGGGTGATTGCTTGATCCATGAAGGTAAAAGAAGTCTAGATTGCTAGGATATGTGTTTTTTGTACTGAAACAATTTTATTTGACTTCCAACAACAGCTTGCTTTGGCTTAACAGCCTAAGAGTGTCTATATTGACATTGTCTGGCAGTAACGCCTGGAAACCCAATTCCTCATGCTAGGCCCTAACAGGACCTTAAAAGAGGTATTCCCTGATCAAAGAATTGTTACAAAGAGAAGTGAACACAAAGCCATACTTTTTCTTGGGCTCTGCCCATTTGCTTGTTTAACAGAGAGAAGCTAGTTATACCATGTCAGTGATTTAAAGAATAGTAGAATTAGAATCTTTTATGGCAGAAAAATGCTGCCCATCTTCAGTCATTTCTGTCAGGTTTTACTGCTCTGGCAGTACTAATGGCATGCAGCTGATTGATAGGCCTTTTTGTAATGGGTGCATGAAAGTGTCAGCATTGAGTCACTTACCTAATTTTGTGTTATTCTCAATACCTGTGAAGAGGTTTTTTATTTTGTCTTTTACTTTAACAAAGTATTTGTTCTTGAGAGCCAGACAGGCTGTAGGGCACCTGGAGAGCCTCAGTTTGAGTGTTCTTTCATTCAGTGACCTGAAAAGTTGGAATAAACAAGTCACACGCTATGTTGACCTGACTTGTTATTTTAGATGGCACAGTAGAGAAATGGCTTTTGCATACATGAAACCTATTCTAGAATCTGCTGTTTGTAAGAGGCACAGCTGTGGTAGAATTCCCTTCTGTTCTTGCTGCTGTGTATGAACCCAGCCATGAGTAAGGAGAAATAGGGCAGCTGTCATACCTTTTGTGCGGGTAATTACAAGTTTGAGTAAGAGAGACTATATTCTGCCAATGTTGTAGGCTGTAACACTAACTGTGTTACAATCCAAATCTAAATATATGCATATTTGTAGAGGGAGAACATGTATATGTAACAGCACAACTGACTCTGGGGGTATCATTTGACACAAAGCAGAATGAACAACAGTTAACGCAAATTATGATAGAAAGTAACCCAGCCCTGTAAAACATGGTTTAGTGGACCTCAAATCAGAGAATAATATAATAGAAGGAAAAAAAAATAAATATCTGTATTATGTACAAACAGTGGTGGAATTTTTTCTTTCCTTGGCCCAGGTATGCTACTGTAAATCTTCATTAGCACTTTGTTAGAGAAGACCAGCCAGGCAGTTCTGACTGACCCATCAATCCCCTTTTAGTCAGATAACAGATTTACCTTCCCATCCCACCCTCTTTTCTCCTGTTTCTGTTTGCACCCAGGCAGGCAGTGGTAGTTAAAAAACATGCTAAGATGAATCACAGTTCTAAGGTTTTATGTTTGATAGTCCTCATTTGTCCCTGGAGTTGCATGTGCCCACCGAAGGCAACTTATTTTTACAGGATGGTACAACGACGTGGGTAACTGTGTGACTGCCAGATAAAACCATTAATTTTTCTGTTTATCCCCTTACTAGTTAAAAAAGTTACAAAATTGTGCAGCAGAGTCATGCTTCTTCCAGCATCATTGAGGGTTTCACAACTTTTAGTAACTAATTACTGCAAATGGAAGCCAATGGCACAAGTGACTCCAGCAGTAATTTTTGGAAATGATGGTTTTGAGATGAACCAGTGACGGATCATGGTTTCTTCTTTGGCAGGTTGTCTAAGCCTACATAATCAAGGTGGCGAGGCATGCTACATTCCACAGCATTTTATACATTTTATTTGTATTTAAATAGTGGGAGTTGTTCAGGAGCACACCTAGAATGCTGGAAGGGGCAAGACCTTGCAAGACGGAATTTAAACTGTTAGGTGTCCAAGATGCTGGATTAATTGCATTTTCATGGAAATGGTTTAGCTCTCCTAAAACACGCCAGCCATCGAAATGCTGTCAACTGGCACTGGGCAGACCTTCCAGCACGGGAGCCTCCTGGCGTGTATGCTGAGTCACACACATTCATGGCACAAGGGGGCAGTCAATCCCAAACTGCCGTATTGCACACCACCTGCATTTTAAAGTGAAGGTGCAGATAATACAATCCAACCTGTTCCATCCTGGTCCTCCACTGCATCCCCAGTGGCTGTTCTGTGTGGCATCTGACAAACAGCAGACCTCTTCAGGGAAGAGTGGCTTGCATGCCCATTGCTGTACATAGCGAACAGTGTGTCTGATAATTTAATTATTGCAAGCTGCCCCTTTCTGTCCCTTTTGTAGTGAGTCGTTAGGGAAGACACAGGATTAAACTGAGCAATCTTCTGGAAGCTTTTGGTCTTTTGCAAACTGTACAGCATTATGTATACTGTAGAACAGCATTTCCTGCATACTTCCAAAATCTTTCCCAAAGTAACCTCCTCTTTTCAGAGTGTCTATCACTGAGGGATTGCAGCAAGCCAGGAGAACAGAAATGTTTAAGACCTTGTAGTCTTTCAGGATTTCCTTTAGAGTATTAACTCCAGTGGTGTCCAAAAACAAGATGGATGAGCAATCTACAACAAGAGCTTGGAAGTCAGTTTGCTTGGGAACTAGTTGCAGAGTGGTTTCTCCAGTGCCCAGTCCATTAGCAGTTGTGTGATCTCCCTTTTTCAGATGCCTCTTTTCCTTCTTCTCATATTTCTTCCTTCTAGCAACTTCGAGGTTAGGATCCAAGTTAGTCAATCTGTACAGAGACTTGAGGAAGTAGTCTTTATTTGCATAGTAAAGTGGGGCCTCAAAACGGAATATTTTGATCTTTGGAACAGAACAGAGATTTTCATATTCTAAATCATCCTCATAAAAGTTGGTGTCTTGGATCTGACCAAGCAGGGCTGTCCGTGGCCTCTGTGTCCGAACAATGATGCATAACAGGGAGAAAACAATGCCAACCAACAGCCCTATTTCTGTGCTGATCAAGGCAGAGGCAGACATAGTAACAATCCAAACAAATGTGTCCACCTTATTCATATGGTACCGGGATGGCACATCTCGGAACTTCCTCAGGGCTCCTCGGAGGCTGACAATGATGATACAAGCCAGGACACACTTCTGCAAGGAGTAGAAGAGAGGTGCCAAGAAAAGCAGCACCAGCAAAACCACCATTGCACTAATTACTCCAGAGACTTGAGTCTGGCAGCCTGTAGATGTTTTGACAAGTGTTTTTGCCAGAGCTGCACTGGTTGCGAAAGAGTGGAAGAAAGAAGGAATGATGTTGCAGAACCCCACGGCAAACATTTCCTGATTGGCTTTGATAGAGTAAGCATATTTCTTTGCACACATTTCAGAAAGGGATACAGTGAAGACGAAGCTGACTATGGCAAGAGGCAAAGCATCTACAGCGACTCTGAGCATTAAGTTGAAAGGTGGTACCTTGGGAGGAATAAATCCAGTAGGAATAGCTCCAGAAACACTGGATGCATACACTTCATTTAACTTCCCATAGTGTGACACCAGTGTTGCCACAACAATAACTACTAGCTCTGTGGGGAGAGGAAATTTCAGCTTATGCTTATACCGATCTCCCAGTTCCTTAGCAGTAACCAGCACCAGGATACAAATAGCACTTGTGATAACATCACAAATATTAGCCTGAGAAATGTTCCGGAAAACATTAATCCAGGTAATAACAAGCATCCCATGCCCTTGGCTACGTGGGATTTTTATTCCAATGAGATACTTCACTTGAGCTGTTAAAATGGTTAAGGAAGCACCAGTTGCAAAACCATCTAGAACAGCCTCAGATAGGTACATAGATATGAAACCCAGACGAAAGATTCCCATTAGAACCTGAGGAGACACAAAAAACAAACAAACTAATAAAACAGATGAGCCTTAAATGGTGCTGCAAATAATTACATAAAGATGGAAGAGAGCTGGCTGGAGGCAGATAGCATTTGACAATTGTGAGTCCCAAAACATTATTCTTGATGTTTCCAGTCTGCTTTTAAAACGTGTGATTCCTTCTACTGTTGTGGGGTACCACAAACCCAAGAAGCGAATGAGGAGTTTGAGGCAGGGTCAGTCGAGCATTTTTCTGAAGTGACTCCTCTGAAGTGACTAGTCTGAATTTTATTTCCAGTGTAAAAATCAGTGGATCAAAAAATCCTTCTGTTATACCAGAGCCAATTTTCCTTTTATTTTCCCTGTCTTAAAGTGAATAAAGTTAAACCTTAATGGCCATTCTTTTGTAAAGAGAGCTAGAATGACAACAGCTAAGGGTTGTGCCAACTTGAATAAGAACAGCTAAGTGCCTACTTTATTGGCACTGAAGTGGCTGTTATATAAAACAGCTTGTAATTTTAGCCCTGTGAACAGAAGGGAAAGTGAAGTACTGACAGTCTTCGTGGCATGCCTAAGGTCAGAAGTGTCAGAAGAAATCACAAACTTTCCCAAGATACTGTGCATAACTAGTTGCTTTGTCTTTGCTTTGGAAAGTACAGCTTCACAAGGGCACTTTGGTATTCATAAATGTGACCTTAATAAAAAGGAAGATAGCTAGCTCTTTCTTAATTAATCTATAACTATAAATATATACAATTACTAGGTAAGTATGTTTGTCATGCTTTCTTCTGTGTTCTCTTGTTACCTTTCTGATAGGCAGCATATTGGTAAATCTCAAAAAGTCCAGCACAGGTATTGTCTGAAAAGTAGGTTGGTTAGTCAATCTGTTTACTCTCTTGTCCTTTCTGCTTCTGAATTAGCTTGGACAGCAGTTCCGTAGAACATCTTACACACTAGCAAAACACAGCAGCACATTCTGAACCTGTGTAGACGTAGATGAGTGGGTCTGCACCTTTAATAAAGTGTCTAGAAACAAGAATTATTTCTCCATTGTTGAAGTACACAGCTACCTGCGAGTTTCCCTCATGGTAAGATCTGTATTGGATTCATGGTCCCACAAAGGCAGCAAGACCAAGATGCAGCAGAGTATCAAAACAGTATTAATGGTCTTGCAGAAGACTTTTTTTTTTTACCCGTGCCTGCTAATAGCCAAGGAAACTGCCTACCTCATGCATTTTCTGAGTTGCCTATGGTTAAGCTTCCTGAAGGAAACAGTTCAGGGTCATTCAAGTGAACTGGTGTTGCATCTCTCATTGAAAGAGAGTCAAAGCAAAGCTTAAGCCCTGCAAAGAAGCTTTAGGAACTTCATACCTTGCCTTTGGATGTCAGCAAGAACTTACCTGATACACTCCAGCTACAAATGTCAAGGCTGTAGCGATGCCAATAGCATAGCATTCTTTCCCACATTCAGCATTCATCCCTGCAATTGTGAGGTTGAAGGCAGTTGTGTTGGACTGAGTGTCATTCTGTAGAGAGCCGTCCCCCAAGGATGGTGAGGCATCATCATTCAAGTCAAACCCAGCCAGGAGAAGTTCTCGGTCCACAACTTGTCCTACCATTAAGCTTATCAAGCTGAAAATGCCAACTGAGACATGACGGGATGTGCCCATTAAGAAATAGATGATGTTGGCAAAGAATGATGTGTACAGACTATAAATGGGCTTCAGACCTGCCAGCAGTGAGTATGCAATTGCTTGGGGCACCAAAATGATGCCAATCACTAAGCCAGACATAACGTCCCCCCAAATGTACTCTTTGCACTTGTATTTGGGAAGCCATTGTAAAACAGGAAGGAAGTCCATGAGAAAGTTCTTCAGTTTCTGTGGAGTGCAGGAGCAGCTCTTCCTCAGTTTAGCTAGCATGACTTGCTTCCTGTTAATCTTGACATGAGTCTTTCTTTCCATGAGAACACAGGCAGAAGTGGTGTTTTCCATCCTGGTGGCCTCAAGTGGTCTTTCCATTGTCCCAGTGTTTACTTCATGTATGTGTTCCTGCAGTATGAAGGAAATGTGTGTTAGGTTGCAAGTCATGAAGCTTTCCTAGCACAGATGCTTAATGCTAAAAGTCTGTCACCTGATTGTGCTTTTAAGGAAGCACCATCCCAACAGGAACACCACCACAGGGCTTCAGTGACGCATAAGAAATAAATCTGTAGATTGATGCTTTCTTGCAGACATTTAAGAATGCATTCGATTGAATCCGATTTGTTATACTACAAAAAAATCTGAGTTAAATTAATAATTTCTTTGTACAACAAGTATTTCCAACGGCTCTTCCAAATGCACCATTATAGAGGTCTCTGTGGTCAAAGACAGCACTTAATGATATGAAATAAACATACATTAGTGAGGTACGCTATGGCCTTTCTAATAGTGCATCTAGTAGTCATTGATGTAGAGCTCATGTGTGATATAGTGATTTATCACTGCAGGTGTCCTCAATGCACAGGAGAAAAAAATTGCTAGTAGAACCTATAAAGCAGAGTTTTCTGAAGAGCAATAGTTTAGATTTATGCAAAAATTTGTACACAACCATTGATGTACTCTTAGAAACTGCTACATAACACAAACCTATTGAATTGCAGGTTGTTATAATGTGCCTAATTAGTAAGCATCTCCTCACAGCTACCACTTTGGGAGCATATGGACCATGCACCATGATGGAATCTGTTACCATCTCAGGAGAGTGCTGCGTGTTAGTGTTTTCAGGTTTAAACCCATAGTTACCCTAGCTTTGCCTCCAGCATCTACGATACAACAAATAATCCTGTGGGCAGCAGAGCAAGCACAACAGTGTTTTCTGTGGTTCTCCTGCATGTCAGTTTTCTGATACATAAAGACTGGCAAAAATTGTGTTCTTCAGATGCAGGTGGTTTTGGTGTCTCTTGCCTCTATGAACACAACTGTTTTCACCAGACTCAATCTCTGCATTTTTACTCAGTTGTCAAATAAAGTTGATATTAGCTTAATGTATTCATAAATCATTTAGGGGTAGGTGGGGACATGACTGAGAGGCAAAACAGTGTAACATGCAAGTACCCTACCTTAAACAGTTTAAAAATAAAAGTAGGAGCAGGAAGGTGGAAAATGTCAAAAAGATTATGCCAAGTGGCAAATCGTGTCTTCTGGTTTGCAGTGGAAAGAAAGAAGAGACTTCCAAGCATGGATGCTCATGTGTAAGCACTGAGACATAAGGAAGACTCGCTGACCTAGAAGAAGAGAATATGTGCTAGTACAACAGTATGCAAAATCTCTAGGAAAGAACTTCTGAAGTCCCAGTGTCATACAGCCAGGATCTCTGTAACAAAGATTTTGGTGCCAGGTGTGACATTCCAGTATAATGTCAAAGCTTGTCTTCACTTACAAATAAAAACTGTTTCTTCCTCCTTTTAGTATCTACAACAGAAGACATATCTATCCATTTCCTAAAACTTGAAGTATACTCACTGGCACAGTATTCTATTTTAATTATTTTAACACTCAATAAGAGGTTTAGACTCTAGTGACAGAAGTCATCATTCTCTGTGTAAATTTCATACTTTTTTGTTGTTCTTGTTGATAAGAAGAGTATTTTGATTTGTTAATGTTTGGTAACACCCACTTAAAGTGTAGAATTCCAAACTGAGGAAAAACAAAGGTCTTATGAGTCCACCTGGAAACATAATTGATATGCAAAAGAATAGATGTCCAACAGCCTGCAAGTTTTTTGATCTGTAGCCCTCCAAATATGAAATGGCTTATTATAAAGTCTGCTGTCTATCCTGCTGAGATTTTTTTTTTTTAAGATTTTACCAAATACCTTTTGCCAGCAAATTTTAAATGATAAGAAGATACATATCTGTAATTAGTGCAGAAGTCTTCAACAAGTTTGCAGGTATTATTGTAAATGACACAACATGATTTCTAAGGCCATGCAAAGTTTAACCACAACTTGAAACAGGATGTTTAGGTGTTCCAGGTACATAATTCATAATTTAGTAAAAGGCGGAAAAGAGATTCTTTTCTTGTTAGAAATGCATAGACTTGACTGTTCAAGTTGAAAATGAACTGCATAGTAGTCTAAATATATTTTTTAAAATCAGTAGATTTCTATCCATCCCTGTTACATTAAACAGTTTTCAGCTCCCACAGTATAATTTTCTTCATAAGTAAGGTTTATTTCCATCATAAGTGAAAATTAATTACAATTTAATTTATTATTTAGAAAGACTGATGCCTATTTGTTATCAGCAATGCCAAATTTACTTTAGACTCTAATGTATTGTGTGGTTATGCTAGGCAAGATCTGTTTGGACAGGAAATAGGTTGGATCTAATCTTTGTTAGAACACAAAGGTGAGAAAAAATAAAAGAAGTTACGACACTAAGTTAAATATCTAAGAGATTATAATTATAAAGTCTATCAAATACAGAAAGCTAGCAGCTGTAATAAAGACACTAATTTTTCAGATGGAAAAAACTGCAACACTTCTGTCTTACCTAATTTAGTTTGGAGAATAAGAGGCTTGTGCTTCAGGACAGCAAGTCCTATTTGAATGCCACCCACTTCTAACATCCAAGTGTATTTAGACAGCCAAGAAATAATTACTTTGCCTGTATTCCCCTTACTTAAAATCTAGTGGGTACTTCAGTATTCAATGAGTGCTTTTAATAGGCTACATAAAAAAGACTGCATTGGCTTCTGTGCAGTAGGTTTGTATATTTAGTTACACAGTTGTTATCTTCTGCCTCTGTCTAAATTAACATAGTTTACTTGCAAATAAATTTGTGTTTACAAAAAAAACCTACAACCCTAAAACATTAATATTCACATATTTGCCTTGTTTGTGCAGCTTCCTGAGGGCTGATGATAGTTTTTCTTACATAAAATTATCAGGATATAATTTCTCTGGAAATCTGTTAAGAGATATTGTGTAGAAATTGTAAGTTAGTAATTTATATCTTGGCTGTACTGCCTTACTGGGAAATCAGAACGGTAAGCTTCTGTAAAAGAAAAAAAAAAAAGAGCTAGTTACTAGGAAGTGTCCTTGGTTCAGCCATGACATAGAGCATGTATCTTTTAGTTAGGTTTGATGCATTTTAGACAAAGGTCAGAAGCTTTCCTGATAGAATAAATATGTTCAAGCTAAAACACAGCTAAGTGCTGTCAGGAGGGAATTTTCTTAAATTCTTTTTTTCTCCTGAAAATAGGGCTTCCTTCCTATAAATAACCAGTAGTTCTCTTAGATACATTTTCAGAATCCATGTCAAATGATCATGCTAGCTGTGAAACACTCAGCTCTAAATGAGATGCTGTTGGTTTCCAGAAACTGTTAGCGTTTAGTTTTTTGCTTTTATAACATAGTAAAGCCATACTGAGTAGTGCAAGGGACGTTGTTACCAGCAAACCACTTTTCTGTGTAACCCAGGAATTCTCAGGCTTTGATGCCTGGAGCTCAGCAATAACTTAGTTGCTTCACCTGGAGGAAATAGAATTCCACCATGGCTGAGTACTACCCTCTGTGTATTTGTGCAGCTTAGCTGTGAGCTGTGAGCTTCCAGTGCTCTTGCCAGCTCCAAAGACAGAAGGATGGAGAGCAGATCTGGCTGCTCCTGTGCACAGGACTAGACTCCAGCCTTCGGATTCTGGCACTAAGATACTCCACCATCCTTTCACAATGGTAATACTTCAGCAATATTCAAGACCCCTGGGGGTGTCAGCAAATAGATTCCTCTACTGTTTCACCAAACTAACCCATTTTCAGCTTAGTCCATACTAAGTGGTTTAGAAAGGACAAGCCCTATTTCAGGCTCCCCCTCATCCCCCAGAGCTTCCCAGAATATAATGTTTGCACTTTCTTCAAGTGAAGGCTTCCTGTCAATTGCTGAATTAGCTGTTTGTAGCAAGGATGTACAGATGAAGAAGCGTATAGCATAGAATATGTCTGTCTACTCACTGCATTTGACTTTGATATTGAAACTTTTTCAACTGTTTAATACAAGTGAAAGTTACTGGTGTGCACATTCATATATATATATATGTATGTATGATCCATAATGTTACAATGAAAGGTAATCTTGGTTATTTTTAATTATATTGTGATGTTTGGAATCTTCATGGTTAAGTTTTTTGAAGTTGCCTTTGACCATATGAGCAAAAGCAAAAAGGTTTTGCTTTTTTTTTTTTTTTGTCCTACTTGAGCAGAACCACTGTCTGAGCCAGTCATTCTTTTAAGTTAAATGCAGTGACTCAGTTTATCCTGTGAAAAAGAGAAATAAAGACCGTTTGAGCCCCAAAAATTGCTGACTTTCCATTTGGCCTTAGTCCCACCTTTCTTCCTGTTATTTCACCATGCCCATGACCTGACAAAATCTCTCTGCAGGAGAGGAAACATTCATCACAGTATGTTCAGTGGGACTTCTTTGCAGATTCCTTGGCAAGCAGTTTCTGCTAATACACACATAACCATTCTAGCTGGATGAGTTGTTCTTTGTGAAACAGCACAACCCAAAAAACCTTTATTCTGATGAGTCTTTTGTCTCCGCATCCTGATTGTCCACCAGAAAATCTGCAGCTCTATGTATAGAAAGCCCAAGAGGGTGTAGGCTGAGGAAGCCTGCCTCACTGTGCTAAGGAGATCTCTTAAATGCTGTATTTAGGGTGGAAATCAGACAGTATATCATGATTCTGTAGCAGAATTGCTCATTTTGCTGAAATAGTGATTTCCAGTGTGAGTTAGGATAAAGACCTTCATACAGGTCATGCCAAGTGGTGCTTGCAATTTTCTCTATTTTGAGCTAGGGAAAATCGGCTAAAACCTAATGTAGATAGATCAGGTTTTGTATTTATCTGAAGTTTCATTGATTTTTTGTTGTATAAATCACAGGAGAACTTTAGTTCAAATGCTTAGTTAAGCATTTGATTTAAAACACTTGTAGGTGTTTAGTTAAACTGTTCACGTTACTCATCTTCCATATGAGCAACCTTTTATGCCTGTAAGAAACCTCTCTCTTGATCTCTAATGGCTATGTAAGAAACCTCTCTCTTGATCTGTAATGGCTACGACTACATTACGGTTCTGGTTTTGAGTGTTAACAGAGTTTGAAAAAAATCCCTGATTAGCCTCATTTGTGGTGCATAGTTTCAATGTACAGAGGCATGCTTGCAAAACCAGACTTTTTCAGAAGTACCCAGAAGCTCTGCCCCAGGGCACTCTGATTCTTTATCGTGGCATAAAAATCCAAGCCAGCCATTGGTTCTTTGGATGGACTTAAACAGATCTGATGAGGACATTTAGTCTCTGGGACATGACTAGTGTGAAATAAAATACTTGAAATGCATATAATATAATACTTCTTCAGTACCTACTGTTTTGGTTTATTAATCTGCTTTTGTTATGCAGAATTACTTAGAAATGTTGACATAACCTGAGTTTTTGAAAGGATTAAGTGAGAAAACAGAACAAGTGAAATGAATGTTTCTGTCTGTCCTTTCAGCTTTATAGCACCAGGACCTAGAAGTACTTGGAAGCAGACTTAAGCAAGGTGCCAGCAACCCAAGCTATTTATTTAAACACTGGCCAAGCAAGCTTTTAGGCTGTAGATAAAGAATATTACAGGTTGGTTTTTTTTAGGAAATGACACGAAACTTGATGGGCTCAATTATTTATATATTTTTTAATTATATGTGGGCAAAATATTCTGACTTCAAAGCATTTTTCTGTTGAGTTTCAATTTTATGTTAATCCAAAAGGAAAAGGGTGAAAATGGAAAAAACATTGTAGGTTTCTATGAGCCAGGAAAGACAAAACATTAGTCTTAAATCCTCTACAAATTAACACTACTATACTAAGCAGGTATCCTGAGAGTCAAGCAATCTTTTAGATATATGTATGTCTAATTAAAATCTCCAATTCAGAACCTCTACTTCCAGCTATCAATCGATCTAGTATTTCCAAGGCAGGTTAGGCTCTTTTCCAAATGCCTGCATTCACCACCAGCTGTTATTCAATTCATATTTTCCTGAGGATTCTGTGTCCAGTGTCTCAGTGAGTAAAATAACAGCCACTGACATGTAACAATCCCAGGGGTGATGAGCAGGCTACAGCAAAACTCACACAGCCAGCCAGCAGCTGTTAGGCTGGCCTATCAGGTCATCCTTAGGAATGATCAGACTCTGGAAATACATGATCAAGTAGTTCCACTGTTTTTCCAGGGACCTGTTTTGTTCAGGGGTTCCAGAACATGCTGGTCAAAATATTGCATCCACTTGATGGAAAGACAGTGTTATTCTTTTGGAGAGTCCTAGGGCATGACCACTAAAAAGATATTTTCTGTGGGATCAAAGAACGTTCCTAAAAATCACACTTCTTGTTTTTGGAAGGGCAGCTGGTCCAAAGTGAAAGTCTATTTATTTAAAAAAAAAAAAAAAATCTTTCAGGACAGCTTTCTAAGATCTTAGCCATCATTCACAAAGCTAAACACTAAACTCTGTTGTCTGCCCTGTTGTTTTGCTGGACTTCAGTCACATCAAGCTGTTGTAGAGAAAAACTTACAGATATCCCATTTTCATGTCTTTTTCTGTTGAATTTCCTGGTATTTTGGGTTTACTAAGTTAGGACAATATTTTGGAAACCCTCTTTCAAATTTAATCACTAAGAAAATGCTCATTTTAATAATAATTTAATACTTTGAGAACCAGACAAGCTTTATATAGGCCACTTTTCTTAAGTACAAATAAAAACTAGCCAAATGGCTGTCTTGAACTCTCAGACCAGGGTTTTCAAGAAAGATTACTTCCATACCAGTTGCTGCTGACTGCATGTTTTACAAACCTTTGCCCAGTATCTACCTTTATAAGCAATATTTATGAAGAACAGAATAATGAAAGCACTTAAAAAAAACAACAGTGTGTAAAATAACTGCAAAGAGGCAGTTTTCACCTTTGAAAACAAAGAATGAATAAAACCTGAGTTCAGAAGTGTGGGAGGGCGCACAAATCTCTTACCTGGATAGCTTTTTGACAGGAATGTTCAGCTCTGGTTTTGAACGTTGGAATGAATGAAAGTCTTCAGTTAGGCACTGCACTATTTACATAAAGGATAATTATTAGCTAAATATTCCTCAAGGGAATAATAGGGAGTTACGGGATCTTGAGCTCAGTAGTGTGTTATCATTTTTACTGCTCTGAAAACTTGGATATATATGCAGCACTGACTAAGGATTTGAGTTTAAATAATGTGTAAGATTATTAATTAACTAACGTTGATCCAAAAACTGTGCTGATTTCAGGCTAGTACATCTCTGACCTTTGAAGCTGCTTCTTATCTGAGGTTTGATCTGGTTTGTATCCTCATCTAGCATTAGGTTTTGATTTTACATAATCAAAATATAAGAATAGAACTGCAGTCTTGCCTGAGATTTGTTCATTTTGCAGGATAGAGTAAGTACTGTTCTGCTCAGCGCATAGGATGGGATTGCTGGAGGTCAGAGTTCCATTCCTACACGTCAGTGCATTAAAATCTCAAGTTATCTGTTGCTTTTGTACAAACCAAAGACTGTAAAATGTAGGCAGATCAGCAGGACAAAGACTGTCTTTCTGTGCATTCTTGTGAGGTATATAAATGACCTAATCCCCTCTATTACCTTAATTCTTTGAGTAGGTGCAGACCTATTCAAATGACAAATAATCATCCATGTCCTCTCAACAAAGGTGATTGGTAATGTTTAATGGTTACTAAGCAGTGTAGATTGACAGATAAGAGCATGTGGCTGGCATTCAGAGGAGCTGCATTCAGTTAGTCTACAAACTAAGGGATTAGGAGATATGTATGTTTCTCAGCCAAGGGAAGACATGAACATGCATGTAGTAAGAATCTGAGATGGAAAGTGCAAGGACTGAGAACAGGCTGTGTTGCTGAATAGACAGAGATGGTTCAAGCTTCCCTACTAGCAGGAGTGCTTGCAGGGTGGTGCAGTGCACAAGCATGTATACAGAGGGCTATATTCCAGCATCATTTTTTATCCCATTGCAAAAAGTTGCTTGCTGCTCTTTAAGAATAAAAAGAAAACATGAAAATTACGGAAATTAAATGTCAAAACACCAGCATGAGGGTGGAATAGAAAGGGAAGCACATCCTACCTCCGTGATGCTAAAATGGTCATGGGTTCTTAAAACTAGTGGCTGTTACCACTAGTGTGAATTGTGCACACTAGGGGCAGTAGGACAGTATGTCTCTCTGGTCTTGTGCGCCACAGAATAGAAGATTATTGCTTCTGTTAATTTCTTTTCAGGCCTGCAGCGTTTCTTTCTTGAAAATGAAGTGACTTAAACACAGTCTCTCAAATTTGCTCTTTCATCCATTTTACTACCTAATTCTTAGCACTAAGAGTCATCTTCCCTAATGACCTCTTAAAATGTGCATGTCATCTGCTTCAGGACCAAAGCAACCTTGCCTACTCTATTCTCCTTTACAGCATGTTTCCAGTATTTGGCAACTGCAACTTCCAGTATTTTTAATCCTGGAAGTTGCAGAATGATTGGGTTATGCCTCACTTAACATTTTTTTGAAAGAGACCTCTCTGCATCTCTCTCGAACAGAGCTTTTCCCAGTATCAGGCTCCTAAGAGTACTACAGGATGTTTAGGTTATCACTTGAACACAGCATATTGATTTGGTTGTAATTTTGTTTTGCCTCAAGCTAACCTAAAAATAACACTTTCTGAAATTTTAAAAGAAGGAAATTTTAAACTGTAATTCTGAACTATGTGAACACTGTTTAGGCACAGCTTCATTCAAGTGAGGCTGTCTCTGGATGGGACAATTGCATGCGGGGAAAAGATATGAAGTAATCTTTTATTGTCTTTTATTCTGTCTCTATGACTTGTGGAAATAATCTGATTTTGAGGAAACTACATGCTATGACAAACAAGCTTTACTTAATATACAGAAGTACTGACAGCAGAAGATTCTTCAGTGCTTTAATAATGGAGATAACAGTTCATACGTGGTAACATGAAGCCATTCATCAAGGCTTCAGTCCAACAACAGTTCTGGTTTCTGACATCCTTACTGACTTCTACTGAGACTAACAAAGCAGTACTGTTTTCTAAAAGGACCACCTTTCCATGTCAAATGCTCAACTGTGTATTTAAGAAAAAATGGTAATTGGCCAAAATAACCCAAAGACGTGCTAAAGCGAAACACCTATCTTTAAGAATAGAAACTACATTAAAAAAAAGAAGATGACCATTGACCAGGAGTTGAGACTTTATAGATTATTTTCCTTTGTGTGACATACTATTTATCTGTATGAACAGATGCCTCATATTAACTGGATTAAGGAATCTACCTGAGGGTATTTGTGAAATAAATGCTGCAAAGAGAGTAAATGCATTTGGCTTTGTTGTCATGTTTACTTGAGGATTTCAGAAGGTTCCAGAAGAATTTATGACATTACTACGTACAATTCATGTGTACGTAACCTGATTATATAGTTAAAAAAATAATGCTAAATTAGTCACACAGGGGTAATTAATTGTAGAATCACAGAATCGTAGCTAAAAGTGTTTACATACTGGGTTACAATCAATAGCATCAAATCTTCAGAAGTACATAGTACAAATGTAATAGTCTTGTTCTTCCTTCTATGCAAATGTTTGAAATTCAAAAATTCAGTAAATTATAAAAATAACAATTAAGCTGAATATCTGCATTACTTAAAATACCCTCAAGCCTCAGTTAGTCTACAGTCTTACCTTTATACTATAGTGACCAGGTGATGTGCCTGAAAAGCACACGTTTGGTTGCTATTTAATAGGAAAGATGGGAGCACTAAAAATAAGCATCCACTCTTTTAGAAGCCCCTGTGTGCTACACCTAACATTTCTTCTCTAGCTGTGGCAAGTGTGCGTTGCACCTAAAAATTAATGTGTATATGAGAGGGGAGAGACATTGATTGTTCCTGCTGCAGGAGAGAAAGTTCAGTGCAAATGTATATATTCAAAACTGAGTAAAACTGTCCTTTACTATGAATCCCTCTTGTTTTCCACTACAAGGATAGAACCAATTGATTAGCACTTACCAGAGGCATAAAGTAGCTGCAGTAGTTCCACAACAGATTTCTTATCAGCACACAGTAGCACAGTTCCTCAGGAGTACAGCTTTCTGCAAGTATAGATTAGAAGTTCTGTTGTGATATAGTCTGGGTCTGTCCAATGATATTACTCCAATGGTGTTCACAGTGAGATAACATAAATAAAATAGTAGCACTGGCAAAAATCTTTGTCCTGTAGAGTGTAATCATAGGTAGAAGATAAACATAAGATCATTACATTATAGGGGCTGGTAATCTCTGCCTTCTTATTCATCCCTGTTATTCTGTTTTAATAGAACTAGTGGCACTACATGGTGCCACTGTATAGTATTGCAGTCCTAGACAATGTTGAGCTGTCATTAATGGAGTTATGTCCTTTTAAAAAGGATTTTTATTTAAATACATCATGGAGAGGGCTTGGCTAATGAATCTTAATGTCTAGGAAGACTTCATGTACCTTCAGCTGCAATTGAGTGTGATGAAGTTGAGTTTGTCTGCCCTGTAAAAAAAAACGGCCTGCTTTTTCATCCCTAAACAGCCAGAACTGTGAAACCAAAGCCTGCTTGTTGATCGGTTTAGTATGAACACTGCTACTGATATTTGTAAATCTTAGAGGCAAGTTTACTGTGGCAAGGATATTCCCTCAGGAATTCTGAGGCTTCTTCATCTGTTCCTTGCATTCGTATGTAATCATAACTAGACATTCAAACCCCATTTCTATGTGCAAAGAAAAGACGAGGATTTCGTCCTGCATTGTGAGGTAAAATTTCATGTTTGTAAGCAGAGAATATAATGCACTATTTTTCTTGTTACTGGAAGTTGTTTGGGATGGGGGAAGAAAGAAGAAAAAAGGTTATATATGAACATGAAGATCATGGAGTGAAAGAGCTATCACTGCCATATTTAATAATGCCCCAGTAGCCTAAGTAGTAGTGCCAAAACTAGGTTCTGAATAGAATTATCATCTTTCAATTTGGAGAGACATGTAGGTTTGCATCCCATTGAAAATTGTCTGTAAATGCAGTTGGGTAGTTTTACCTCCTTAATTGAAAGATGTTTTGCCATATTTGATATTCAAGAGCCAAGAGCAGACATTGGAATGCCGTTTAAAGAGCTGCTCTTTCCAGACTGGGTTATAGTGCTTATTTGGGAGTTCTGAAGTATTCAGAAACCACTCAGCAAAAAATTCTGAAAGATTAAGAGCAGGACAGTGTAAGACTTTGCCTTTTCATCATTGCAAGTTGTTAAACATCAGTAAATTAGGAAATGAACTAGGTATCATTTAGTGAAGACCACTTCTATTTTTCATTTTCAAATAAGTGATCTATTCAAGTTTAGACATACAGTGGACAGGCAAGGACTGATAGGGAAAGACACACCTGAAAATACATCTGCCATGCATATAGATCCAGGAGTAGTTGTTCTTGGTCAGACACCATGTGCTAGCTGTACTTTCGACATCAGGGAAGTACACCAGCTGAGAAATCTAGCTGCAAATCTTTGCACCTTTTTCTTTTTCAGTATTTTTCTTTTCTTAGACTGTTTGTTAGTTGCCCCTTTGCATGCTTTTCAACACAGATCTCACCAAATGGAAACAAGTTTTGAGAACTGTAGTTACATGTGTGCCATGGAGATTTGTTACTGAAGATGCAGTATTAGGCTGAGCGCTTGAATTAGAATGCTAGATGCATACAGAGAACAGTTTTGCAGCTGTTTGGAAATAAAAGTTCAGTGACAGCTTTCCCAGGCAATGCCAAAAGGAGTTACGTGCTTGAAGTAAGCTAGTTTTAACACTTGATCATAATTTCTCTTCCTTGTGCATCTGAAAAATTACCCTTTAAAATTTGTTATTGATTTAGTCTTCCTATCCTCTCTTGCCAAAACTTCTGCTTATATATGATATAATTTGGAGTTTCATCATGAAGGACAGCATAAAAACACAATGACATTTTTCTTGTAACCATGTGTTAAACAGGAGGAAATCACTTCCATATATCAAACTTGGTCAGAAATGAAAGTGTCCTCTCTCAGCCCAGCTCATACATGGTGAGTGAGCCTACCTTTCAGTCACTGACTGAGCCTTTAAATTTGTAGTGATGAATCAGTCAAAAGCATTTTCTGCTGCTGGATTCACCTTATCATTATTTGATTACTTCCCTTCCTGGATTAATGTTGACACAACAGGTCTCAACAAGGGATCACAACAAGATCTCACAACAGTCTAAATTATCCCTGCCTAGATGATCTGATCAGATATATGCACATGTCTGGAGAGGCTAGATACTAAAATGCCTGATGCCTTTTCCTAAATCATTATGTTTTCTTTGCTTGTTTACCCTTTTACATCTTGAATTTGTTTTAAAAGGGGAAAGTGGGGGAGGGGAAGAGACACAGCAGTCTTAACAATATTTTCCTAGCAAGCTAACTCACCTCATCACAGGAAGCTGTTGATGCTTTGTCTGCCTCTCTCTCTTCCCTTCACACACAGCATGCTCATTGCTGAGAGTAGGACTGAGACTGTGCTCACAAAAGCAGGCTGAGTAAGAAATGGAAAATCATAGGCCTTGATTCGCATCAGCTTGAAGGCATTCATTGTTTGCTTGCACTTCTCTGGGTGTGCGATTTAGCCAGATCACAACAAGGATTTTGTGACTTGCTTTGAAAGGTAAAGGTCAAATGACGCCAATTTCAAAGAGGAAAGAAGCTAATTAAGATGCCGTATAAATCAAAGTAAATTCTATTTTTATGTATTAAAAAAATTAAAAGATTCAGCTGAATGCACAGTCTCCTGGCTGGCTTGTAGAAGAGTCAGTGATTTCCAATAAATCGCAGATTATGTATTTTGCATTTTTGAAGCTAGTTTTTTCCTAAACCACAAAGATTCATACCCATCCTTCCTTTTGCGCATGTATCATGCCAGTTGATTGTGTGGATGGATTAACTGTGACAAGCTCTGACATCAGCAAGGGCTGGATGCTGCCTGGCTGTGTGGTTTTGTAATGCATTCTCCCATTACTGCTGGGCAGACTCATTCACTCTATAGGGTGAGTGAATTATGCATCGTCTGGGCACAGCATGGACTGAAGTCTTCAGCATTGTGCTTCTATGCAGAAGCTGTGCCATAATTATAAAGCAAGCAGATTTTCAGCTTATGCAGATGGTATAGCTGAGCGGCAAATGGAGAGGAGTATTAATGCTAGCAAATAAGCCTGAAAGTGGTAAAATATGCTAGTTCTTTAGCATGGGTGCAGTAGTTTGGCCTTGCGGCTTTGAAAAAGCTTCTGGATGAGGTTTTTGGTCTGCAAAGCATGTGGAAAAGCACAGGCTGTGTTTTGCCTAGGGACTGACAGAGAGGAAGAATCAGCGCTCATGAACCTGCAAAAGTTAAAGTGACTGTAGTTGTTTTGGGATATGGGGAAGAGAGCTGATTTACCCTGTCTGAATGATCAGAGAAAACAAGAGCTAGTGCAGCAAGAATGTGATAGGAGCAGCTCTGATGTGAATGAGTTCTGTATTGTCAGTTTCCACTAAATTCAGAAGGGGGAAGTGTTGTTTATTAATAACCCAGGAGCCTGCTGATTCCATAGTTATTCATTAATGATCTTGTGCTTAAACCTGAAGTAGCAATGTAGGGGGTTTTTGGTTGAAGAAACCTGGAGCAGTAACTGCTGAGAAAGTAGCCTCTGGAAAGATGAATGCTAATGAGGCCTATTCTGCCCTTCTTGTACTCTGAGGCATTATTTCCATAGTGCTTACAGTCCTTAAGACCTGCTTTTAAGGTCCCGAAGTTTTTTAAGTACTCAGCAGAACAAGAAGCTTATGCAGACGGTGGTTTTGGAGCAAACAAGGTCTTTGTAACAGCCTGAACTTTAAACTGGCTTAATTTCATTCCTGGTAACTGCAAAAGTAAGTAAAAAACAAGGAGACAGGATCCTTTTGTGTTGTAAGAGACAATTGCAGGGCAACAAGTTGCCCTCTTGGAGAAGATAAACTTGCTGACATATCCTATCCAGAGCTTTTGACCTTCATTTTGAAAATGCTGTGCTCACAGCTTGTGTGCTTCGTTGTCTCTTCAACGGCCTGCTCTTCTGGCTAAAGAAATAAAACAGTTACTTCTGAATACAGCTTCTTCTGGAAGACCTGGTAGTAGCATGAATTTGAACTGGTATAGTTTGTCGGTGTTTTTTCCTGCATCTTTCCAGTGAACATCTTGGCCTTGGACACTGAGCTCCTCTACAGGTTAGGTGGGCATTTGTGTCTGCTCTGGAGTTTTATGATCCCTGAAATGGCATTATGGACTCTAGAAAGGCAGTGAGCAGTTCCTTGGGACTCTGTATCTAAGAGTGCTTCTGGTAGCAGTCACCTACTGGAACTGTTTACTCTTGATTTACTCTTGAGAGGGGGAATTTAATGATCATGCATACTTTTATTTATCAGAATAACAGTGTCAGTGTTACCACTGGTCTGTGTTGTGGCACCATGGCCAAGGGAGCATATGTTTGCAGAAACTGCAGCTGATGGTCTGGCACATAGCTAAGCATCCCTGTCAAATGGATAGTGGTACCTAATACCATTATCTCAGCAGACACCATAGCAGGGTAGTTATCTTAGACTACACTTTTACTTCTGTCTAAGACTGTACGTAGAAAACTTCCCATGGAGCAGGGTCATTTTTAGGTGACTCCCTCATGGAGTGCACCTTTCAAGTCTTAAGTTGGCCGATACCCTGCTGAAAAATGTTGTTTACTTTTAAAGTGTCATTTGAACCTCTCCTCTGCCAACACCTTCAGTCAGTTTTCTATCCCTGTTTCTTGGCTGCATTTGCACTAGGGGAGCAATCTTTCCCAGCAGTGAGGATGTAAACAGGCTCTG
Source organism: Pezoporus wallicus (assembly GCF_028554395.1). Taxonomy (NCBI): domain Eukaryota; kingdom Metazoa; phylum Chordata; class Aves; order Psittaciformes; family Psittacidae; genus Pezoporus; species Pezoporus wallicus. The sequence continues at coordinate 144,321 of NW_026642000.1, forward strand.
CTGCCTTGGGAGTCGTGTTAGCCAGCCAGTGTGGCCAATCTACCAGAAGAGAGACTGTTCTCAGACGTTGGTGACAGCAAGCTTCTGATGTGCATGGTACCTGTGTCTACCAGAGATGCAAAGGGAGGCCACTCTAGCTGAGTCAGAATGTCAGGATGAGCAGTTTTGTTCAGTACATTACAATAAGGTTTGATGAACTGAAATTGAAGTGTAATTGGAGATTCAGTACTTCACTGAAGATTACCCAGAATGGATAATAATGGATACTTCCTGTCTCTGTTTTTCTTACTCTCTTCTCTGTAGATAAGGTATTTGGTCAAATGCGTGTGTGTGCTTTCCAGGATGTGCAACTATATTCCTGGATAAGATCAACTGAGGGAGGAAGGAAAACAGCAGATTCTGGGCACAGGAAGAAGGCTGTAGCTGTAGGCTAAGGAACAATGTAAGACACGTGTGCCAACTGGATCACATCTGACTGTGACGCAGGGGGATGGCAGCCAAAACTACTTTATCCCTGCCCTCACAAAAGATTAAGTTTGTGAATGGGAGTAGGCTGAAAGTGGCATGGATAAGTACAAAATGACTGTCTTAGAACACTTCGGCGAGCTGTCCACTAGCTGCCTCTGTACCTGAAAATAATTTCCCTGCATACTGGAAAAATCTTACTCCAGTAAAGGGAAACAGTGCAAAGCTATTAGCATGACCATGTTAACATTAACATGACTTTGAGTCAGCAAAGGATGCCCATGAAGCAAGCCTTTCCAAGGAAGACAGCAACAAGATTTTGTGACGGGTCAGTGGATTCCTTTGCATACTCATCACTCCTCTTCATGTTCACAGCACAGTTGTTGATCTCAAGAGGCAGCATGTAAAAATGTGTCTGGAACTGAGACAGCCATGACAAAGGCTGGAAAAAGACTTCACCAGCAGGTAGCAGTCTCTGGAGTATAGAAGCCTCAAGCCTGGGGCATATAAGAGCATTGGTGCCACAATGCCAGTAAACATGCTTTAGTGTAGCTGCTTCTTATAACTGAAGATGAGAAAGACTTTTTCTGGCAAGTCTTCCAGAAAAACACCAGGTGAGGAACATTTGAAAGCCAACCACAGACAGGACAGTGATCACTGCTCCACATCAGAAATACCCAACAGCAGTCCCAGTCTGGCAAGTACTCAAATGAATGGCAAGGACCTAGCCTTCTGCATGTTCATAAACTAAGACAGTGATGTCTAGAGACCAAGATTTAAGTGCAGAGAGATCACAAGAGAAGCAGTCAAAAAAAAAAAAACAATGTAGAAGGCTATAGATATGTGTGAGCTTGCTACGAGGAACCCTATCGCAAATACACAGTGTTGCACCAACAGGTCCTAGATCAGGTGTTCAAAGCTGTTTTGAGCAACTTTGACAATGTCAAGTGGATTTATCCTGAGTCAAGGTAAATCTGCCTGTAAGAGTTTTGATGTAATCTTCCATGTCCTAAAATTACATTTATAGCACTCCTTGTAACAGCCTAGCAGTTGAGCCAGACTTCCTCATTAAGAACGTTTGTAAATACCAGCTTATGAAGGTCCTGCTGTGCCTCACGTGCAGCAATCAGCAACCCAAATACTAGTGGTCTTGTATAGGTTATAAAAAACCCCATGAGTTTCACATCAGAAAGGTAGCATAGGTAAGGATGAGATCAAGATCTGAGCAAGCAGAAATCCTGTTAGTCAAGTAATCATCTTATTGGTAGAAGCAACACTGTTTAATCCATTTGCAAGCAAGAAAAAATTCTCTTAAAGTGACAGATCAGTCGAAGGATGTAAGAAGTGCCTCTGCACCTACACACATAAGACAGGATCTCACATACCATCACTTCATTCATGGCTATCAGTGGCATTCTGGTTTAAATGTTTTGCTTAATTGATACAGGAAGAAAAATGTGGGTGTGCTGGGACCTTATGTGTACATACATGAGATAGAAAGCCGATTTACCTGTATATTTTCATGCAGTACTGCATAAACCTTAGACTGGACTTGGAAAACACTTGTTGATTTGCTATTACCTAAATGGTTATTAAGTTTTTACAAGACAGTAGAGTTAATCATTCTTATGCTCCCTGACTGCAAGTGTGCATGTAAGCAAATATTTCAGTAGAACACAGGGTACAACTGGAAATAGTTAATGGATCTGAGGGAGCAGAGCTACCTTTTGCAACAAAATATTTGAACTTTGGAATAGGACTGTAAGGATTTTTTTTTATTTGTTTGTTTTTATAGCCTCTGTCTCAGCCAGAAACCCACCCCCCTTAGTTGCGAATGTCCATTGCTGAGTTCAAGACTAACCTCTAAAACACTCTTGTGGATACTAAAGTAAATATCTTTCTGCTACTTTCTTCTTTCAGAGTTGCACCATTTGATCTGGCAGGAATTGTAAACCCCTCAGTGGCTGCAGACATGGCAATTCTGTCATGGTGGTAGGACACAGAGAAAAGCTAACTTCAGGTCTTTGGTAAAAGAGTGTGACCATGCTGGAGCCAAGATTGTGTGCTTGGCTGCATCACAGATGGAGCTGGTACAGCGGATATATCTTACGCTTACATTTGCTTTGCCTGTCATGTTTTCATCTTCTAGGTCAGAGATGTTGATGGCACTCCATCCTCTTTAAGTTGCACAGCTCCCATCTTTATTCACTAGGCAATTCTGTCAGCCTTTCTTAATTCTCTGAGAACTTCAGACTTGCTTTTACAATTCACTGAAACCTTTTGTTGGCAAGAAAGCACAGAGGAAAAACCTCAATCTAAGAGGCTCAGAAGTGCATGGGAGAGGACAGAAAGAAAGAAGTTGTGAATCACAGCAAAGCCCAGTATTAATTGAAGAGATCTGCTAACTGCCCCATTCTCACTTGTTATCCCATGTGCCCAGCATGCCTTGCTAGCACTGATCAGTTACAGGAACTGTGATTGTTTCCTACCCTTCCATCAGATCTAGGACATTGCATTTGCTTTCCACCCAAGCAGAAGCAAGGTGCCTAGGAAGAAGTAGGCGAAACAGCAAAGCAGATCTCAGGCTACTCTGTAACAGAGAAATTAGGTGTATACTCTAGCAAGGCTGGCAAGACCCTAATCATCTCTCCCATACGATCAGGGCTGGACCGACCCCAAGGGTGCTTACAAAGCCTTTTGCTCAAGGCATACTGAGGTCAGAATTTGGGTGTCAGGCCAAAGCTGTGGCTTTGGCCAAAACGCAGTAAGTCACACTACCAGAATATTGCCAACAGAAGTTTATGTTTAATTCCTGCTACGCACTTCATACTGGCAAAAATTCTCTGGCCTGGGAGATTTCTGTTAAACCAGGCCACAAGTTCAGAGGTTGTGGGAAATCATAAACCAGCCCACATAGTACATGATGTTTGTTTTCACTGGATAGAAGCAAGAGAATCATTTCAGGAATTTAAAGCATATCTTCAAATGTATCACAGATAAATTGCAAATGACAGTTTTCATCCCCTGTGTAAAAGAACTTCAGTGTTCCCATGTGGGTGCCTGCCCAAATTTTACTACCATTGCTCCTGCAAGATTCACTGACACAAAGGGAGGCATCATTGGGCTACTCCTAAGTCTTTGAACACATGTATTCAAAGCTAGATAACGGGATGGCAGCCTGAGCTCCTGGGAGTACAGTGTTAGCAAATGATAATGGTGAAGTAAAAGTTACAGACATTGTGTGCATAAAATCAGCATTCTTTGAAAGGTACAAATCCATACAGCTAGACCTAAATGCATAAGGAGCATTCCTAAAAAAGCTGTATCATGTATTGCAAATTAAGAAAACATTAAGAAAGACTGCATGTGAGATAATGTGGAAACCAGCTGGCCTAACAATAGGCAATCAAATGGAAATTGAAAAACAGCTTAGCCAAATTAAATCTGGATAAATTTCACTTCCGCAAAGAGTTAAAAACCTTAATATCATATTAATTTCATGTTAAAACCACAAAATCCAGCAAGGAAGCTCATTATATTGCTTCTGTTGCTGCTGCTGGAATAGGTAAAGGGCACGAATTATGCAAGAAACATGACTTGCTTGTGATCACTTAAGAGGAAGAAAGTTTGTATGCAATTCCAAGAACTTTAGTTACCTGTAAATATTGAGAGCCAAAAGGCAGCAGCCATCTGACCGCTCATCTGCAACCAAGTGCCACCTTTGCTGTAATATTTACATTTTTACTTTTTGTTACTGGTATTCTTTAGAATGATGAATGGAAAACTTCACTACAATTTTACTGCTTTGGATAACCTTATGGATCGCCTGTGGGAATATAAGCTAATTCCAGGTAAGGACAGCTCCACACATACACAGCTTGTCACATCTGTTTGCCCATATTGTGCAATCATCAGAAGATTAGTGGAGAGGTTTGCCAAAGCTGATTTTTATAAAAATTCATTCTTTTCTACTTGCCTTTATCTCATGGCTGTGTAAATGTAAACAGTGTGAGCAAAATACTGTTACAGAAATTAAGACAGCACAAATGGTTTTACATGGCTTTCCACAACAGTTTGAGATGTATGAATTGAGAAGTGAGATCTCTTGAAGAGAAGAAAGCTTTGGACACATTAACATGTACCTAAAAGAGCCAGAGAAGCAGATACTCAAATTATAGCTTCCCTTCCTAGAAATTTCTGCAAACATCTGCTATTCAAATTTTTCTCTGAGCCCTGAATTTATGACGGTAAGTATTAGTATTGATTATATAGCTATTGACAAATAACAAGGATGTACAATCTCAAATCTGAAATATTCTTGGTTGGGACATGTAGAAACAGGAAAGAAAGCCCATTTAATGACATTTCTTTATTAACAAGTTTGTTTCAAATAATGCAATAAGCCCTTCGTTAAACAAAAGGAGATGGCATTCCCAAAAAAAAAGGAGACCAATCTTCTGTCTTTTTTAGGATTTGAATTGATGGGGAATCCATCAGGATATTTTTTAGATTTTGAAGATAAAGAACAAGTAATAAGATGGAGAAACTTAATTACACTTCTGGCCAGAAGATACATAGGTAAGTTAAAAAAAAAAAAAGGGAAGAAGAAAAAAAAAGCAAAAAGACCTGTTGTTTATTCTGTTGTAATCCATTCTAACTAGCTCAAAAGGTTTGTATTGTGATCTGTGTATTGTGATTGATTTTAAGATCCTGGATTTCAGCACAGAACAGGAGACAATGGGATAAAAGCCCGTTTTTTGGATGACCCATGACCAGCTGCCTAAATGAGTAGTATGTTCTGGGTAGCACATTGACCTGCCTCTGATGACTGACTTCTAACTTCATTATGTTGTGCTTGCAAACCACCGGCTTGTGCTAGGACATGGTAACCTGAATAATTCCTGCATGGCAGCTTCAACTTTCTATAATGAGTCAGAAGCCTCAATTTAAATTCAGGCTAGGTAAATGGCCTAACCACAAGGCTATAGTTTGCATCATCTCCCTCTCACCTTTCATCTTTTTCAAATATTGCTGCATTTCATTGAAAATGAGAGGTCATTTTGAAACTACCAAAATCTCATTTCCCCCATTATTGAAAATAGGTAATTTTTATATCCTGTTGTTACTGTGGGTGCTGAACCTCACCTGCAACCCTAATCAATAAGATTGTCTGGATCAATGACTAGTTAATAGGATTGTCTGAATATTCAGCTCACTGATAAATGGGGTCTCTCCTACAGATAGGTATGGATTGGAGCATGTTGCGAAATGGAATTTTGAAACATGGAATGAACCAGACCACCATGACTTTGACAATGTGTCTATGACAGTGAAAGGTAAGCATGTTTTGGAGCACTTAACTGGTGTAGTGAAGTGAGACAGGTTTGTGAGTTGGGTGGAAGGGTGACAATGAGAAAGGGGAGATACTGGCAAACAAATAAGGTAGGTGGGAGAGAGAAGGAATCTGAAAGTTAGTCTGTTTTGCTGACTATGCTTTTTTCCCTGCTTGTACATCAGTATAAATACAGGGATAGCAGAACAGGGAAAGCAGAACAGGAATTACATGAAGACAGTTTGTTATTTGTATATAAGGTAAGGTTATTGGGGTAAGGAGGTAGAGTATGCATCTGTTCACGAATACAGCTGAGGTTTCAATATCTTTTCATGTTGTTAGTTCCTAGGAAAGAGTAGCCCTAGTTTATGAGGTCCTGCCAATAAATGCAATAGTAGTTATAACATTTGTTATTTTAGATCAAGAATTTCATTTGAGTTACCATCTCTGATATATGCATTTGCTTGGCCTTTAGGGTTCCTCAACTATTATGATGCTTGCTCAGAAGGATTAAGAGCAGCCAGTCCTCTACTAAAATTTGGAGGGCCTGGGGATTCTTTCCACCCCTTACCCAAGTCACCCATATGCTGGAGTCTTCTGTGGCATTGCTACAATGGAACTAACTTCTTCACAGGGGAGACTGGTGTAAGGCTGGACTACATCTCTCTCCATAAGAAGGTCAGTCCAAGATTTCAGTTTAAGGCTATTTTTTTTTCATCAAGTCAATCCAAGTTACATTTTATTCTTATTTATGAAGTGGTTTTCTAGATGAGTGTGCAGCATAAAGCAGGAAGCATGGCTACATATTCTAATGAATCTCTGAAGATACTCAGCTGCAAATTTGCCATTGCTTAGTTCCCAGAGGGAAATAATCTTCTCGGCCTTTTTTCCATTCTATATGGAAGCAGCATATGCTGTAGTGGATTAGGTAAAAATGCTAACAGCTTCTCAGGGACTCTAGGAACATGTTTTCAGAATATGTTTATGTCTACGTGTTCTGTCACTTTCACTAAGCAGCTATGAAATATTGTTGCAGGGAGGTGGGAGTTCTCTCTACATCTTGCAACAAGAAGTGGAAGCAGTTGAACAAATTCAGAAATTGTTTCCAAATTTTGCTTCTGTTGCCATATACAATGATGAAGCAGATCCAATGGTTGGATGGTCCATTCCGCAACTGTGGCGAGCTGATGTGACCTATGCAGCTATGGTTGTAAAGGTAACTCACTTCACTGACAGTCTTGTACGGTCTCCTGATGCATTAATGCAGTTGCAAAAACAAACTTATAGTCAATTTTTAAACAGCTCCTCAGAATAACAGATTCAGTAAAAAGAGAGCTGCATGTTGATACAGCTGCTATTTCTCTGAATAGTCTGGTTTCAGCAACTTTATTTAGCTGGTGTTATTTTTTTTCATCTTCCCTTTAAAAAACAAACAAGCAACCCCCCTGACAACTAAGAACTAGCCTTCTATGTGCTGGAGAATGTCTCAGATACTTTATGTCCTTTCCAGCCCTAACTATTCTATGATTCTATGTTGTCTCCCAGTCAGATCCGCCTGATAAGACTATACCCACATATCCTTTCTCCATGTAATACTACTGATACCATCTCACTGCCACTAGCTGTCACTTATGTGAGACAGTATTTCCCAGCTCCTTCATAAGTTTATCTCATCAAGAGAGTTATAATTAAGAAGTCCCTTTAACTCTCAGTTTAAGCCCATTCTCTGTTTTTTTACAATATCTATACACATGAATAATTATTAATTACTGCTAGTAAAGACTGCTGCTGATCAGAAAAGCAAAAGGAGAAAAGAATGCTCAGTACTGCTGCCCCTGCAGGCATTGTAGCCTGGCCCCAGAGGAAGCACAGCTTTTGGTCCTCCATAGCAGCAGTTCCCACTGAAGGCCTGTTGCTCTGTGAGCCACTACCTATACAGCATGTGGAGTCTAAGCGCTCCTGTGCAAAGTAGTAATTCCGAAATCTGAGAGCATGTATGTCACTCAGAAACAAGATAAATCTTACTAGCTGCTCTAATGGAGACAAAGGCTCCTAGCTCCTTTAGGCTTCATACAGAAGCAGTCTTCTCCAAAGCAACAATTCAATGACTGCATTGCAGAGAGTTTGAGAGCACAAATATCAGTGTTTATAATGACATGGTGATATGAAGAGAGAAAAAAAGAGACATATCCAACAGTAAATTAATACTTGGGTGGATGGGAGCTGGAGCCCTGTGTTCCTTCAGAAGCACAATTATGAGACTTTTTCAGCCTGCAGTTGTCAGCCTTCTGAAGTTCTGTTTGGTTCCAACAGGCACAATCTGGTAAACAAAGAACTTGGCAGGTCTGACATTTGCAGGAAGGCAGCGCAACAACCAGTGAAATACTGGAAGAACTAATTCCATATTAGCACCAAGTGAGTAAAATGAGTCATTGAGGAACAGAATACGGGGCAGCTCCCAAACACTTGTGTAATGGGTACAAAATAATTCCAGAATTGGAAGACCACTTAGATTTAATTCAGATGGTAAATCCTGATTACTGATTTAATATTTAAGACAGAGAAGCATCATTTGTAGTGTAGTAGTCAAGAAAATATAATTTATGCAGAGTATTAGTAATAGTTACTTCACAGACTCTTTACCTGCAAAACTATGTGGATGCTTCAAATTTTCTAGTGATTAATCACCAAAAAAGTAGTTTCTCCAAGAGCTGTGATGAACATTTTAGTTCTTCAGACTTTTCCATATGGCAGACTGACAGCTCTTTTCAATATGCTGTAAAGATTTAAAAAAAAAAAAAAGAAAAAATACAGACATTGTGTGTTTGTTGGATTTTCTTCAGGATGAAGTTCCATCTTCTCTATGACTTTGCAGGTAATCATCCAGCATCAAAATCTGCTCTTTTCCAAAGCCAACAACACCATCAACTACACACTGCTGAGTAATGATAATGCCTTCTTGAGCTACTACCCCCATTACTTCACGCAGCGGACTCTGACAGCACGCTTTCAGATGAACAATACTGCACCACCTCATGTCCAGATGGTGCGGAAACCAGTGCTGACTGTCATGGGCTTGCTGGCACTGCTAGGTAAAGTAACCACTGATGAAAATGCATATCAATAACCACTTCTACCTAGAAGCTTCCTGCTTTAAGAGAGATTATTCCAGCCATCTCACCATTTGTAAAAGCAGGATTGCTCCTACTCCCTGTTTACCGGTTGTGTTATGAAAATGAAGCTTCATTTCCTCTTGAGAAGTTAATAGCGCAGCAGATTTGCCTGACAGTCAATTTGGTTTAATTTACTGCTTTGTTTATACCCTCTGTATGCCAACCACTCCTTTTTTGTTGACTGGTACTTCCACCTTGTGCCATCACATCAGGCTGCAAATGTCTTTAAGAATTTCTCACAGCAGGAAGACATAGGTAGCATACTAAACATAGATCCTAATTCACTGTTATATGCTTAGGTACTGCTAGCTGAACTGCTAAGTGTAAGAAATGCTGTAGTATGCGCATGATCTGCTGTTGTAAATAAGCCTGACTGAATGCTATATCCAGTAAAATAAGCTAGAATATAGCTCAACCTATAGATACCCATGTTTTGACCCTTCCTGTATCAGAAGCTGATACAGGACTGACTATCAGTGATGCTTAAGAGTTGTCACATTTTTTAAAGGAGAAAAACAGGTTCTTGCAGAAGTGAAGAACAGTGAAGGGGAAAGCACTGAAAACAGCACAATTGGCGTCCTGGCATCTGTGCACACCCCAAATGAGATGCAACATTCGGACAGTTGGCAAGCTACTGTACTGATGTATTCAAGTGAGGATAACAGGACTTCATCCAACATCAGCACTGTCACAGTGAATGCCATCCACTTTCCCAAACTTAGAGGTAAATAAACATCATGTAGGCAACTCACATAATTGATCTTTAGGACAGAACATCAGCTGAAACACTTCTGTTGAGTGAAACTCTCTTTGCAAGAGTGAGTTTCATTTGCTAACTTTCTCTTTCACCTTTTGGGCACTCCCAGATTTTCTGAGATGTGATGGTATTCTTCTAGGAAAGGTTATTTCCTAATGCCTGTGCTTTGCCCCTATCTTTAACGGCAGCTACAAATGCTACCTTTTTTGGAAAGCTATTAATATCAGTGTCCTGATGGACAGTTGGCTGGATATTGCTGGGCAGCAATTCCCTTACTGAAGGTGACTCAAAGACAGCCAACATGACCACATTATTACACAGTTGATGCAGTTGTCCAACAAATATGTGCAGCAGATGTGTAAAAAATAAAAGGGTTTCAATTCTAGTTATGGAAGTAATAGCTTGAAATCTAAACTTGGCAAATTAATCAAAGAATTTTGCAGGAGCCTGAGCCTGGTGACTTTCCAGTGGAAGCCAGGCTCTGAAGTTCTGAAATCGCTTTTGAGAAGGTAGTCTTAAGCAACTTCTGCTAAATTTATTCTTGTTAATCCTTAAATCCAAGTAAAGAGTTTGTTCTTTTTATGTTCCTAAAGACCTGGTGTATGTGACGTATTACCTCGATAACAACCAAACCAATCCCTACCTGAAGTGGAAAAAGTTAGGAAGCCCTGACTTTCCTTTCCCAGAACAGTTCCAGGAAATAAGAGATGCTGAGGTATGACCATGTGTTTGCTTGAAGTGTTGTATGGGTAAAATACTCATGAATTGGCTAACTGCAGCTAAAGAGAACATGAAATCAGCTCAAGTAGTCGTAATTTTGTTAGCCCACAGTCACGTGTGTCTTATATACAAATGAAAATTCACTTGCAATTACACAGAGAAACGTAGCTAGTACACGTTTATTTTATGCAAGAGACTAAATGTAGATGACCAGCTTCTTCTTTGCTATTTCCTCCGTTAACCAAGGGGGCAGAATTGCTCCAGATCAAGTTCTACCGTCTCTCTGGAACTTCAGTGAGCTCTGAGACTTTTTTGTTCAACATCCCCAAATAAGTCACGTGACCCTCTGTATGTTACAGAATGGACAAATTGCTGCATTAAAGAGTTGAAATGGACCCACCTCAATAACAGAAAACAAACAGCTCTCGGTGGAAATTACCCCGTGCAAGTTCAAAAGACACTTGGCATCTCTTGGGGACTGAAAGTGGGGCCTGCATTTTCCCCTCATCCTCTGGTTCTGAATGGACCCCAGAGGGTACTGAGGAGTAAGTCCTCTCTGAGGACTCCTTTCTACTGAGAAAAACCATGCCCACATTACTTACCATATGTGAGCAGCCTGTCACTTTAGCTCCTTCTCCCAAAGTTTCCTTATGCATTCAGACCCATGGGTAAAAATAAGGAAAGCCAACTTTATCTCCTGAAGGGCCCACAGCCAGTAATTGTGTCCTGGGTTTGGTGTCCAGTACTATGTCTTCTGTTCCCAGTCACCATAACCTACTATTGCTAGGGCCTGTGCAATACTATAGAAGCCATCAGCTCTTCCCTCCATAAGGCAGCAGCAGGGTTTTAGGTACTCCTGTCATCTGGTGAAACCTCATTCTCAGAGACCAGCTTGGTGGCTGTTGTAGCTAGCAATAGCTTTCACTGCACACTGGGAATCCTTAGTTGAGAGACAGGGATGTGGCTTATAAAGATCACTAGCCTGAAATGTATCCATTGGAGGTTACTAAAAGTGACAGATCCTGCCTAAAGGGCATTTGCGATCAACTCAGTTTGTGAGGTGGACATAGCCTCCGTTTCCTGAAGAGCTGGAAAACAGGCAAGACAGAAAAGTCTCCCAGCCAGAGGAACTTTGGTGTCTATAAGCCGGTTATCAACACCAACTGTGTTGGAAATTTAGTCCCAAAGTAAACACAGTCATTTCACACTGATTTAACAGTTTGCCTTTAGGTGCTGTAATGAAAGATTACTCACAACACTGCTCTGGCTTCACAGGATCCAGTGGTAACAGGCCCATTCCCATTTCCTGAAGGTGGCATCCTGACACTGAAGCAAGACTTTCCCATTCCATCAGTCTTTGTTATCCATATTTGTGCAAGACCCAGATCTATTCCTGATCAGGTATGTGTTGTATTCTTCTGTCAGACTTACCAAATTAGAAAGTGCTTCCTGCTTTAACTCACTAAGTAGAGCCGGACAAGCACCTAAGCCTATTATTTCTTAAAAGTAGTAAACAATTCTCTCCAAGGCATGATTCAGGATAAAGCACTACACAGCGATAGGAGCCATCAGCAAGATAAATGCAAATTTATCCACAGTGGGAAAATCATAATGCAGTACTGTAAAGTACAGTATCTTTTTTAAAATCACATCATGTTCTACCAAGCTTGACAGCAGCTCTCCAGTTAATAATCATAGAATCATAGAAAAGTTAGGGTTGGAAAGGACCTTAAGATCCTCTAGTTCCAACCCCCCTGCCATGGGCGGGACACCTCACACTAAACCATGTCACCCAAGGCTCTTTCCAATTGATAACTAAACTTAAAATGGAATCATGGCTTATTTAGATTAGACATCTGTATCTCCTTATTCAGTCACACTCACATTCATAGTTGTGCCCAGAACCTGCGAAGGTCTTCTGCAAGGTTAGCAGGATGGAGACATAGGCTACAAAGGCATAAAGCCAGAAATTTTGAATTTGTCTCCTGGTGTCAATTGAAAGAATCAAAGCAAATGGTTAGTAATGAAGGATAAATACAGAAATACGGCTTGGCTGACTGGTTTGTAAGTTTTCTTACATGGGCATGTGTCTTTGGACAGGTGACTGGTGTCCGTTTGATCCCTCTCACAAAGGGGCAGGTCATTGTGTTTTGGGATGATGGCTGTGTAAATTCAAAGTAAGTAGCTTTTAAAATACCATGGATATAACCAAGTTTCCAGCACATTTCTCCCTAATTTGCCACCAGTCCTGTCATCAGATTTGCAAATTGATTGTTACTTGCTCCCCAAGATGCTGCAGTGTATTTGCCTGACAAAGGGAACGGTAGGATCTACATGCAGTAACTATTGAGAGCAACCCTGACTGATCTGTGGTCTGGCCATGGGAATCTGCTTGTTGCTTACCAGCATCCAGTGGCATTTTTAGGGACTTGCCTTCAGCATAGCAGACAGGAAAATCCACAGTAAAAGTTATATTAGCAGCAGGTACCTAGGTGGGATTTTGACTCTCCCTGTAAGAAATTTTATCTGGAAGAGAAAACCTCCACTTCCTTACTCCAGCAAGTTGTACAAGACTGGAAACCCTTTGTAGATGAACTGTCAGAGGCAATCCCGTGTATATCTAGACTCCCTCAAGAAGCAATAACTTAGCCCCTTTTCAAGCCAGTCTCCCTAGACTCTTCTGCCTTGACAACCCTGGTTGGGGGAGTAAAAGATGCTGCACGTACCCAGTATAGCAAGTCAGTCTGGGTGTTATTCTGTAGTGTGGTGGAGCATTGGTTCTTCCTAATACTATAAATTCATGCCACCCCATATTTGGTAGGAATGAGTCAACTGAATATTTCCTATTTTTGGCCTTGTTGTGAAGTAGGACTTAGATTAGGATTTGACTGCTCACTGCATTATCAGTTGTATTTACTGAGCTGTCTGATTTTCTTTTCCAGATGTATAAAGACATTTGAAGTGGAGTTCTCACCAGATGGGAAAGCATACAAGCGGATTAATGCCAAAGACACAATTTTCACTCTCTGGGTCTACAGTCCAGGTAAGGCAAGAATACTGATGGTATCTAACCTGTCATGTTAACAGTGCCACCTATGAGTGCGTGAAACATCATCTAGTAACTATTAAATATATGCAGTTTGCTGGTTACATACACTCCCATAACAAATAAGAGCACAACCCTTCCTTTAGGGCCACATTCTCAGTGAAAGCCTTATTCTCAAGGACAGGCAATGATTGACAAGTAGTCATGAGGACATTATTAGTTTGCCATGAGTACTCATTGCTCATTGCCGTGAGCAAATTCCTTGCCACAGAAACCAGTTGCCCAGGCAAGCTCTCTGAGAGGCAAAGCAGCACTTTTGTCTCTATTTGTAGCTGGTGATTGCTCCACGTGACCAGAGCTTGGTGTTGTGCTCTTACTAGTAGACTTGCCACAGTGCATGTCTCCAGTCTGGGTTCAGTCCTATAGGTATGGGCCTGAATTTGTGCAATGCTTTTGCAGTAGGACAACAGGAGCAAGTTGCCTTGTTAACATTTGGTTTGTACTACTGCATCTTGAGGTGTTAGACTGCCTAAGGATGCGGCACCAACACACAAATAAGTGGGAGGTCACATCCATCTTTTATGAAGGGGTTGGTTGTCTTGCATTTATAGTGTTCTGAGCTGTTCTAGGGGAAGGTCGCAATTCTACTCTTGTTGTGAGCGTCTGTCCCTGTGACCAACCCTGTTATAGCTTGGCAATCTTAAGCTGTTGAGTTCTCCCATGTCAGAACAGAAGAGTCCTCCTGCAGAATGGTTCCTCCTGACTATCTGAACACTTAAGAAAGGAAAGGCTTTTGTTTCCTCTCATTTCCTAGAGCTTTCTTTTTAGCCTAACTACCTGCCTGTGCTTTAGAAAGGGCATTGAGTTTTATCTTTGTCAACAGGCAAAGCTTCTTTCAGAGCCTATGGTCATTTCTCCTCAAGTACAGCCTAGATGGAATAGAAATGTACTCAGATGAAAAACGCTGAAAAAAAGTAGTAATGTTTTCTTTGGGTGTTTTTTTTTTTGTTGTTCTTTGGTTTTTTTTTAGCCAAATGTGGTCTAATCTGCAATGTCACTCTTCCAACAAGTATTACTAGTAAGCACTGATCAGAGCTGTGTAAAACACAGACAGACCTTGCCTCAGAGTAATGCTAATAAAGAACAGTTCAGAGAGGTTTTTGCCAGAAGCATAAGCTCATCTTAGCTTGGAAAAGCTTAGCATCAGCAGTGGATGCATCGTAAGGTTCAGAGCTATTATCGTAATGTAAAGGCTACACAGTTAAGCGAAGATCATAGATCATGGCTAAGGCAAATCTCTGAAATTAGGATTTGTTACCATCTAGTGCTGCACATGTGGGGAACCTGCCGGATTTAACTGTTTATTTCAACAAACAACAACAAAAAGAAGACTGCTTGAAAAAGTCTCAGGAATCTTGTCTCAGCAGCATTTATTGCTGTATACTTCATTCTCACTTATTATTTCTGGCATTTGTTTAAAAAAAAACCCAACAAAACCACACATAAAATTCAAGTGGATAGTTGAGAAAAAACATTTATATTACTTGTGAGGGTAAGGACTCTGCTAGCGAAGGCTGTGTTGTTCAAACTATATCAAGGATGAACACCAGGAGAGACACAGAACATCAACTAACACACCTTTGGAGCAAGTGGTGCTGCTTCTTGAGTTGAGTGGAGGGGCTTCAGTCAGACTGCATGCTTCTTGTGCTGCTGTTTGTTGATCCTCTCCCCACATAACCTGTTCTGAAGACACAATTCAGGCAGAAAAGTCAGAAAAAAGGAAGTTAGTAATTGTGGATTCAGAAGATGTCATAGCCTTCTTCCAAAACAACTGTTAGGACAGAAGCGTACTTGCAAATACTTACGAGGAAAGATGAGGTCCTTGGCGCAGCAGAGAAAAAGAGACAGTACTTGGCCATAAAGAATTTGTAATAGTTTTTAGTTAGACAAGCATAGACACATTCACATAGGATGCAAAACTTATTTCATCGTTTCCCCAACCCGTTCCACAAACCGACATTGTATGGGAGTAGTGCCTGCTCCACATGCTGCAAGCACCACAGGTGTCAGCCTTTCATAGTGAACATTTCTAACCTTTCCATTTGCAGGAAGCTCAGTCTCCGGCTTTTACAGAGTACGTGCCATTGACTACTGGGGGAAGGGTGGCCTGTCTTCTCTTCCTGTGGAGTACATCGAAGCTTTCAAGTGACTCCAAAGAGGAGTGCCTGGCTTGGTGTCTAGGTGGTATATGCTCCCTGCAAACACCCACTGCCCAGAAAGATAAACTCCTCCCAAGCTGAGGAGGGAGTACCAAGAACCAGATGAAGCAAGTTAGGAATGCAAATTAGAAGCAACTACCACTATTAACTCTTCAGTGCTCAAAAGACAGTCTTATTAAGCAACCGCAACTGACAGTCCAGCTGGTACAACTGTATGAGGCTGCTATATGGCTGGGATTCAGCTTGATAACTGTGAATTATGGGAATAAATACTTATTATTCCCTATTTCACACTAGTAGCCACAAACTCCAGCAGGAGCAGGACCATCACTTTGCTGTGCGAGCGAGAATGGCAGCAAAAGCACAAGAAGGATCTGTCTGAGAGTGAAATGCCTGCCTCAGCTGGCAGGTTGTCTTGATGTAGCAGTTTGATGGAGAAGTGCACAGCAACCAGGCACGTCCAGAACATGGAGTGAAGGGTCCCTGTGTCCCTGCCTGTTAGTCATACCTGCTCCAGTGGTTTATTTCAGAGTATTTGCCATGTCTTCAGATGTATGAGACTCTTCATCCTCCCACAGAGGGCTTTCCACTGAACTCTCTCTGCATTTGCAGCTGTTATTTGGATACCAGGGCTGTTCCCTCACGCCGACAGAGGAAGGAGCAGCAGCTCATCCTCAAAGGGGAAAAAGGCACAGAAAACTCTAGCCTCCAGATTTGCCTGTCTTTTCTGCTTTCTGCTTTTGCTCAATCTGCCTGTTTGCTCTGTGGCTGTCAGCTGCTACCTCTTTGTGGTGGAGGCTTTAACCCTGAAAGCCTCTCTTTCTCTCTATTGCTGTCACCTAACATGGCCTTCTGCAGTCTTTACAGCTAATGTCTCTCCTGAGCATGCATCTCCTCTCAAACCGAGTGACCTGAGGCTTAACTTTGGGCGGTCAGGAGAAAGCTGAAATGCTAGTCAGAGCTTTTGTGTTTCCATATTACAGGAGAGCACACTCTTGAATGGAGCAGGGCTGCTACTGACAGCCCGTATGAAATGAAAGAAAATTGGAGCATGTGTGCTTTGCAAAGCATGTGCGCAAGCATGTGATAGCCCCACATCATGAGCTACAGAACACCTCTGGCTGTCCTTGCAGCTGCCAAACACTTTATGTAACAGCAAAGTTCCCTCAAGTCGCAAGGGTGTTTTTTTACTCTCTCCTTTCCACAACTGGCACAGTTTGAGCTGTACCTTTAAAATGCTTGTAGAGGGAAGGGTGATGCCAGTGAAAACAACCCCAGTGTTTTCCATAAGAGGAGCAACTTTGTTGCACAAACAAATCCCCTGCTGCTCTCTTTGCTGACATCAGCCACCTCACCAACATAACAAAGACTGTATATTTGGTGAAACATTCAGGTCTCACACAAAAAAAATAGCTTTGCGCAGTAGGAGACAGCAGAACTAGCTCAAATGGCCTCACGCACGGAGTGCAGAAAAGAAACATATACAAAAAGTCAGTATATATGAGATAAGGCTTTATATCCCCTTATTTCTGGTTACTTGTTCGTGTGCTTACCCTGAAAGTTAGCCTCGAATGATTCATTGTCACAGAATTCAGATGAAATATTTCCTGCCTCACTGAAGTTTGAATAAGGAGCACTTGTAACATCCTAATCTGCCAATTCATTGCCCGTAAAGGCTTGTGCACAACAGAAAAGGGCCATTGGAACCTGCTTAATGGACAACTTTCTTAACTCTGAAAAAGTTAGTGACAAGTTCTATTTGGACAGAGATTGTAAAAATTTATTTCAAAGTTGTAATAACTGCCCCTAAGTGAAGAATCAGAATATGCAGTTAAATAAAATCCAGCAATCAAGACATGCTTGTTTTGTCAGTATGAAGTGAAACCACAAAATAAAAAATACTTTTAGAAATACTTAAGTATAGATCCTTGAGAGATTTTAGTCCATCTGAAGGAGGGGAAGATACATCTTGAGAGGACAATTTACCTTGTTAGGATGTCCTGTTTGAGTAGCCTTCTGCTTTAAAATTTTCCCACACTGACAATCAGAATACAGCAGTCTTTATCAAATCAATGGCTATGCACTGGTCACAGGCATTTGAAATGAAAAGAAAAAAGCATAACTGTTATGAAGGGTATTGATTTTGCTGTGCAGGGATATAGTGGAAAATGTATAGGTGTGTAAATCACAAAAAATAGATCACTGCCCTGCTTATTTAGAAGACAAACTTAAATTATACCTCTCTGAGGTGAGGTTTGTAGTGGCATATATGACACAAATGATGCAAATCTGATAAGTCCTGGTGGAATATTTGGCTTTTGCAAAGGTGCAGAACAGACAGTGGTGATTGACTTCTCTTTCACTGTGTTGAATGAAGTCTATCCCTATGGTAAGTAATTTCCTTTGGGGCAAGTTATCATCTCTTAGAAGATTTTTACTGCTGGGAGTTCTGTTGACCCATGATTTGTGCTTCTTAGCAGAGACAACCATGAGGCTTGCGGCTGCCTTTTTAAAGTGGTTTGTAATTTTTTTGGTTTGTCAAAAAGCAGTGTAAGAGTTCTGGTTTCCCTAAAGTTTCAAGGTGAAATTTCCTACAATATTGTATTGGCTGTTCAAGCCACAAAAAGTCAGAATTTGTATTTGCCTGAGCAGAACTTAGCATGTTGTAGGTGCAAATAAAAGCCAGTTTCTTAAGGTCAAGTCCAGCCACTTTGAAAATGTGTCCCTAGGTCCCTCATTTAGGGCTTTTGCATTAAACATCCTCCAGAGTGTGGAAGGCACGCTGTTTTTTCAGGTGGCAGTGGTAAATACACCTGGAAAGCACAACTGACCAGAAGTGGTGCCCTGCCTGTTCAGAAACCAGTTTTGGATATTCAGCAAGAAATTTTTTCTTTGCTGCTTTGATATAAGTTTATTTCTTTCATCAGTGAGCAAGTCTGAACAATTGCAGCAGAGAATTTGGTATTTCCAGGCTTGAATTTATTTCCAACAAAGTATAGAAGTTTTGGGCTGCCCTTGTCTGTTTTATAATTTTATGTCACAGATAACTGTTATTTTATATTTGAAATGTGAGTTTTCTGTAACCATCTGTTGCTGATTCTGTCTGATGGGGCTTCCAGAACTGTGTTTAACTCTACCGTCTGCATTACTGGACAGGGATCAGCCCTTCCTCACAGTTTTAGTTTTCCGAAGTGCTAGCAGGTGCTTAGTAGTTCTGTAGCATCAAAATCCAAGCAAGACTGCAGAACGCTCAGTAATATCTCTTCCTGGCCATAAATCCAAGTAGGAAAGTGTAACTGCAACTCCAAGGTGAGATTATTTGCCGGCTCTTCAAGCAAAAGCTTCCAGGTCTAAGTAACAGTTTCTCAAGTATTTGTTAAAATGAATGCTAGGGAAAAAACTTTCAAAAAGAGTGTTTTATAATGGTGTATATACTGCGTTTGTTGCCATCTTTTGTGCTACTCAATAAAACCAGGTTTTAATCTTTCACATGAAGCCTGTAAAAACAGGATCTGATCAATGTGTTCTGGAAACTGCTCAAAAATCTAGTGTCAACAACTTAATCTTGGGAAGTAAACCCTGTTCTAAAGGTATAAAAACTTGATTGGTGCAAGTTTCAACGTTACATAAAAATAAAGCATGAAGGGGAGTATGACTGTAAGAAATTTCAAGGCTGAAGTAGGAACTTAAGTGCATACATAGATTGCCTCAGTTACCACAGCCCAGGGAAAACTAGTCTAACTCAACATGATATCGTAGGGTCAGATCTCAGGCCTTGCAGTGTCCTTGCCTGGAGAAGGTTCACTTGTGTGTGAAGGACAATATCCTTGCAGGGTTCCTCCTGCTGTTGCACAGTCATAGCCGTTCTGCCAGCACTAAAGGACCTTCTGAGGACAAAACAACAGTCCTTTTCATTCGTAAAGAGCTTTTTCTTTTCTTAGTGGAAAGTTTGTGCTTGACAGAGATAATGACTTGGGACTTATACACACGCATCAAACCAGGAATAATAGACTGGTTCTCATTAGCCAGCTCAAACAGCAGACAGAAGTGTGTCTGCTTCTAGACATACCCTAGGTGTTTTATGTTGCACTCAATGGAATAATAAGAGATGTGTAAATAGTATCAGAATACACTTGCAACTGCCCACCCTACTCCATCTTTCACATTTCATGCAGTCAGTGGAGAGAAATGCATATGAGCTAACTCCCATCTGTTTACTAGCTCACTAGATCATATGGTGAGGGCCTACATGTGGTCCTGATGGGGTAGTGTTCCTCCCAAGAACAAGGCAGATTCCCGGGGCATGTATAACTCCGTGGTGTATTCACCCAGAATCTCCACTATCCTCCTACAAACCTGGAGGCACAGGCTTGTGTGGCTGAGGGGTTTCACTGCCTAACTCATCTAGACAGACTGTAACAACCACACTAAGGGTGCACTTGGTCCTGCATATTGCTAGAACTCCCATCATACAGTTGCTATAACCATAGACATTAAAAATTCCACTTCTGTAGGACCGGTAGAATTGGTCTGAATGTCCTGGACAGAGGCCAAGCTCCTCCAGCAAAGGGTTAGTGTTGTCTAATCACTTGTGATACAAGTCCTAAGTTCACAGATCTCCACTCAGTACTTCCTCATGGGAGAGGGGGGCAAGTCATGAGCATTCAATCAATGCACTGACCTTGCACTTAGTTCAGCACAAGAGGCTGATATTTTTTCAACACTCCGTGGTCTCTGTCTATGTAATTTTTGTTTACATTGCTTCCTGCTGGTCTTCTGTTTCTGTCCTTAGGTTTAGATGGTAGCTCACTATCTTATTCCCCACCAGGGTAGCTTTCCCTAGACCAGAAGATCAAGGTACACCTTTATTTGGTGCTGGCTGAGAGACTTCCCTGCATCCCTGGGACAATGTCTCTGTCATCATAACAGAGTCTTTAGTCTTTCAATGGCATACTGCAGACAAAATTGTGCAGTCATCTTGCAGAAGCTGTTTTACAGCGTAGTGCTCTGAAGATGTTCCCTCAGTATCAACCTTGTGACACATACCTTTTGAACGTCTCAGGAGCAGGGGCAGTTGGCTTCCATGATTAGTTGGTAATCATGGCTTCTAAAAATTTGTATTGCTGACAAACTTCAGGGTTCAACAGTTTTATTTTTAAGAAACATGCAAAGTGAATGTGATTTTACTAATCGCAGTGGGACACATGCCAAAAATGCTGACTTGGGTTACCTTTTTTTCTACATGGAGTTGTTTAGATACTATTATTTTGATTCCCTCCGTGAAATTCATGGCCACAAGACCTGTTGGTTCTGTATCTTTCCAGTTCTATACCTCTCAGTCAACTGGAGGCTGAATTATGCAGGCAGTGGGGAGTAAATCACTGCTTGAACCAGTAACTGCTCATTTAAAGCAATATCCCAGTGTCGCTGAAAGGAAAATACGCTTTACTGCATTTGCGATTCAGGGGCTGGTTAGAAATTCCCTACACAGACGTTTGCGTCTTCAGAAATAACCATAAGATATTACCAGGCAGCAGGGGTCACTATCAACCTCACCTGGGTTTTTGTTCGAGGGGATACCTTAGCTTCACTATTTAAATGGAATAGGTGCGAGAGGTATGTCACACATGCCAGGGCACCGCAGGCACCTACGAGCCTGCCTTTGTTGCTTTATGCACCTGCATACCCCTTGCCCATGGTCCACAAGCCCTCTTCAGCTCAGCCCATACCCCTGCACACTTGGGAGCCTTTCGCTGCAGGTAGCTCTGCTTCTGAGCCCCTCTGCAGGGCTGTTTCTGCCCAGAGCCACCTTGCAAGCAGGGCTGTGCTTTGCTGCGCTCACTGCCTGATGGACTCCCCAGTGAACTGCAGACCTGCCCCATCACTGTCTGACAGTCAGCACTGTCAGAGACCTGTCCCTGTGACCTCCCCTGCACTGCTCCCCCTGCTTGGTGCTGGAGAAGGACGCTGCCCCCACTGTGCTGGAGTCACCTTGGCCACCATCTGACCTCCCTTCCGTGAGTGTCCCCACTCCTCCTGCTCCCCGACAGGACAGCAGGTAACAAAAAGCAATTCCACAAGTGAGGTTTTTTTTTAAAAACATTTATTGAGAAATGCCACGGTATTCCCTCGAAAATTCAGCTATTGGTGTACTGCACTGCACACAGTTTACAGAATCCCCAAGATTTTCATGTGTTTTTCAGGACAAACACACTACTCAATACTATGATTTTCTTTTCTCATTAGCCGAGTGGCAGCTTCAAGACCAAGAGGTCTGGTTCCTGTGCTTAAAGGTACTTTAGCAGGCCCCTGTAAAGAAAGAAAGAAAAGTAAACTTTAGTCCTTGCAAGTAAATTTGCAAAGTGCTTTAACAGCTTTTGCGTCTTCAGTGGAGCTGTAGCCGCATCCTCCCTAGGGTACTTCTGAATGAAGATTAGGATGGGGTGCAAAAGATGCTGTCTACCTTGCTCTGTGTGTGTTGGTGAAGCACTTCAGCAACCTTTGCTAGTCCCAGCCACCCATGAGTTTTCAGGCACTTCAGCTTGAGCCCAGAAGCCAGCTACCCTTCCTCTGCTACAGTGAGCAATACAGAGGGGCATGGGGCAGGGATGCCCATACCAGTCTCATAACCTCAGGTGATGACAGGACCTGCTCTGAGGTGGAGGGCTGGCTCACACAATGGTGTGAAGTTCAGAATGTTTTAGCTGATATTTCTTTTTTTAAGTCCAGCAGTGCAGGACATGTGTTACTGCAGCAACCCCCCAGACCAACCCCCAGGTTGTCAGGCCTGTCTTAGTAAAGGGCCAATCTCCAGGCAAAGCTGTGGGCGTGTGCAAGGTATGAGCAATTAGCTACCAACGAAGAGGAATTTATACTTCCAGCATAGCCTTAAAGCATTATCTGCCTGTCTCATGGGCAGCAAATGAGCTAGAAGATCAGCTCCCATGCCTCCAGAAAAAAGTTCTTTCAAAATGGGCTTTAGACATACTCTGTTTGCATGTGTGTGGCACAACTGCTGACTGCCACTGCCATCAGACACAGAATGGCTGCTCAGAGCCCCTCATCTCTGCTGCTCAGATCAGCCAGGACACAAATCATGCTGGAGCTAAGCAGGGGGAGGGTGCTCATTCCTGAAGGCAGCTTCTCCTCCTTTCCTAGAGGACAGTGCACAGACCTAAGGTAAGATGCTGTTAACCAGGTGGCCAAGACAAACATCTCCAAGTGCAGAAACACAGGTTGTTCCACCCATCCCTATTCTATCAGAGTAACAAAGATGGTCTTTCTCTGGTAATGTGTGTTTCAGCACACAGGATTCCTATGAGGGTAAATTTAAGGGTGCAGTACTGCCCTGTAACATGCTTTCTCCATTGCATGAACTTCCCTTTGCATCCATTTTCTCATTGGATATAACATGAAAAAAGCTTGCTGAAAGATGATAATGTAGTTTGCTACAGTTCTGTTGTGTGTGCTTGTGAGCTCAGAGTACCTGACTGAAGCACGGGCTGGAACTGGCCAGACATGCAGATTTCTTCCTGCTTCTGGCGCACGATGCGCTGGATGGCTGGGGGCAGACCACGGGGGTTGCGTGAGAAGATCAGGGAGTAACCATCATCGCAGGAGCCATCCTCCTTCAGACTGCGGCAGGCATAGGTAATGGCATAGTTGTCATAGTCGGTGTCAATCACCCAGTAGTTGTCCCCTGAAACATCAGAACACACGTGTTGGTCACAGTGGCTAAAACAGAGCAGAGGTGGATGTAGTCATCCTGCAGAGAGACTCCTCACTTCAGCACATGGCAGGGATAGCTTCTGAAAGTATCTAAAGTCACTTCCCGCATCCAGCTTATCTCCACACCATGAAGTGAAGAACTGGACAAACACAGGGCATCTTTGTTCCCCATGAAACTCAGTGCATTTTTGCCTTTGGTTTCTTAGGCTGAAAGTATTAGAAGGACTAGGACTTTCCAGGATTTCAGTAACAAGAAATTGCTTTATGTTGCTTGCTCAAGCATGGGGAGGCAGGGCATACACATTAAATTTTCACCATACAGATTGCATTTCCTACACAAACAGCCTCAGCAAAACCTGCCTCCTGTTTTGCAGCCTTGCTCACCCAAGTGCAGTTTGGTGTGGCTTATCTGAATATTCTTCTTTCTTATGCACTAGCATGCCGAATCCTGCCCAACCTCCACAGCTGGAGTGCCACAGCTATGGAGACTTAGGCACAAAGTATGAGGTATGCAGAGTACATAACTGAGGTTCAGCAGTTTCTGCAAGGAGGACTTCATTTCACAGCTCCATTTTGTTCATTCCAGCTGTGTCTCCCTGAGAACTGAACCTTGCTGCTGGAGTACAGATGTGGGTCCATATGTTGCCTCCATTAGCTGAGGAGTATAAGGATGACTGCCCCACAGCATCTCAGCGCTGTGGAAGTGCCAGGTTCATCACCCCACCCAGCTGCACAAAATCTGTGTGTGTGATCCGTTTCCTCTAAGCTGCATCCTTCCTGTTAGCATATATGGTGTATAGGAGAGGCCTCTGTGGAGTGTCTGGGTCCTGCCCCTTCGGTGGAGATAAAAAGCACTTCTTGGGTAACGCATCTGCCCCGAAAGAATGCTTTGTCTCCACTTGGAGCAATCTGCTCTCAACTATTTTTCCTGCTCCTGTACGGAACCACACAAACCTGGGCAGCTGTAAGCCATTGCCCAGCACTGGTGGGCTGGAGAAGTTCACTCACCACCGCTGGAGAGGTAGCTGGCCAGTCCCTGGTAGGTCATGTACATCTTTGCTGGAGTGGCTGGGTCAGGTACGGTATACTGAGCAGCCATGTCAGCACAGATCACCCAGAACCTGCAATAACCATCAGACTGGAGGTAAAACCTTGTGGAATGTGAGTTTCTAACAAGAGTCCCTCACTCAGGACTTGGGCAAGAGCCAGGCTATGGTTCATCACAACTGCCTCAGGCATTGGCATGACCTTTCTTACTGCAGTCATTGTCACTAAGTAATGACATACCCCCATCACTGACAGGGCATTGCTCCCATATGTCAGCATATGGTCCCCTCCTCTGCTGTGCAAGCATGCTGTGGCTGGGGCAGTGCCCTGACCCCGCTTCAGCTCAGCAGGCTTTTTATCAACGTTTCTGTACAAGCAAACAGCCACCAAGCAATATGATGGACATAATCTCTTGGCTCCCTGCTAGCAGTTTGCAGCATGAGCTGACCTGCATTTGGGCTCATTTGGGCTCATTTGCTGTGTCCCCGGGTGGAGGTGGCAAGTTTTCTATACTCTTCTAATTCTTCTTAGCTCTACTGGCACAGGGATGTTTGTTACAAGCATAGAAATAATTGCAGCAACTCTGCTGCCCAAGCTAGGTAAAAGCTTTCACACAGGCTATGGGAATCCTGTGCTTATCTTAATCGTCCATTTCTTCTAATGTCCTTCTCTGTTTGCTTTGAATACCACCTGCACCTTAACACCCTTTGTCAAGTGTTACCTGGATTTGTGAAACAGTGGAAGGGTCTGCATTACCTTCCTTGCACAGGCCACACTTCCCCTTTACCCTGATGCTGCAGAAATAAATCCCTGGCATCTTTGAGACCCCACTTGGTTTCTGAAGAGTTCTTTCAGGAATCTTCCCACCCACAATGCATGGCATGCCTTCAGACCTTCATTTGCCCCATTCCAAGACATCCTGAAGTGCTGTGCTTTTGAGACCTTCACAGACACTCTTCTGTGCTATTATTCATGCAGTTAGACAGTTTTTGGTCGTTAATGCACAACAGCACTAGTGCTAGCCCACTGGAAGCCTCATATTTTCTTTTCCACACCCAGAAAGCTATTTAATTCTTTTACATGCTGTAATTCCTTACAGTAACCATGGCCAACAGGCAAAACTCTTAAGCTTCCTTACATCTGTCTACTCAGGCATCACAGTGGCATTCAAGTGTTTACCCTGTGTTTTCCTCAGCAATCTGTCTAACACTGTGTTGAAAGGTCTGTGAAAGTAGTGCCTACTTACACTCCTTTCTTTCCACTGAACCTCTCAATGGAGTAAGAGCCCCACAGGCTTTGCTAGCTCCTCTCATTTGATTGCAATTCATTTAGCTAACCACTCCATTGTTCAAGATTCAACTTTATAACTGACTTTATGCAATAGTTTTGTGATGAACCTAGACCAGAGCCAGGCTGAGAAGTAACCAGGACTCAAACGTGTCTAACCTCTGACCCCTAATACATTACCTTGTTTGTGCTTCCCTTTTTGATGAATAAAGCCCAGAACTAGATGATCTTAAGGTCCTTTCCAACCCTAACTATTCTACGATTCTATGTTGTGTACTCAGGGTAGATCACAGTCCATGTCCCCCTCCTCTAGTACCTCATGGCAGCAACCAGAGCTAAAAGTCAAGAGAACTCACCCAAAAAGTTTGACTCGGCCTTTGGATGATGCTGTCATTGTGCCATCTTCCTCCACGGTGTATTCAGCAGAGATGTTGTCCTGAAGGAAAAGGCCTTCTGGATCCTTCTTGGCCAGGGCATACCATTTCCCTGCATACTGAAATGAAAGACTGTTAATATCTGGATTGATCACCATTTTTGTAACTACCCATTGCCTAGCCTATGGAGAAAGTCTGAGTTTGGGTGGGTATGTAGCACACAAGTCCTGCTACGCTGCCTAATGAATCCTTGCTTCTGTTCCAGGAGTGGGTCTAGCAGATATCTGCACTACTGTGTGCATGTACTCATTGTTGCGTGAGATGTTCCCCATCAACAGGGACCCGACACAGAGAGCTTCTCCCATCCGGAGATGCCTGCTTGGGAGTCAGGCTGGTTCTTCCCTCTTCCCATTCAGGCCCCTGCTTTTCCATGGAAGATGCAATCAACAATGCCAAACTGCAGCCACAAAGACCTCAGCAAGCCGGCTGGAGACACTCTTGTGGCTGCTGGGGGCCACAGTCGATCTTTTCACCAGCTGATGGTGAAAAACCGGCAAAGCAGAAAGCAACAATTCTGCATTATAAAGAGGAAAGGATGTGCTGGGGAGGTTAGCAGCAGGGGAAATGGAATGAAATTAAGGGGAAGAAAACCCCTAGGAAAAACACGGGTCCCTGAAAATGCACAAGCAACATCTAGTAAAATGAAAACAAGATTTAAACAGGTGACAGACAGGAAGCCTCTCAAAAGTTAACATCATTAGTAGAAATATTGAGGAAAGCAGAACTAGCTGTGTTAAATTTGATTCTCCAGAGAAGCTAATGAAATATGCTTGGCACGTTACATGCTTAACCCTGAAGCAGAGTCCAAAATTCCCAAATACTGGAGCCTGAGAAACACTCTGACTTTTTAAAACCAAAGCTCTCCTCAGAGATGGGCTTGTGTCCAGCAAAGCCAATCCTGTATAGAGAAAGTGCTGACCCCTTCCCAGATGCAGCTGCAAGTGGTGTTTCCCGAGGGACTGTTAAATAGTTCTGGACCATTCCAGCACTAAGCTAGCCCTGATTTCCTCCTCGGAGGCAGGCAGATTAAATGCTGCGTTTAAACAAGAGTCTGTGTTCAGGATACCCAGCTAGGTAAATCAGCAGTTTGCTGTGACTCCCAGGAATGGCTGGTGGTGGATGCAAGTCCCCTGGGCATGTGCTGGGACTTTCTCTCTGGTCGAAATTGTTTCATTCATGGGACTGCTCAAAGATGAGATCTGCACCAAGCTTTGAGCTAACAGAAGGTGACATCTAACAGAATAGTGTCCCTGACTTTCAAGGCTGATTTTACCATTATGCTCAGAAAGTTAAACATCAGTAAGAGAAACAAACTACAGGAACTTTGAGAGACACACACAAAAGAAGTTAACTTCTTGGTGAGGAACCCCTTTAGATTAGCACCACCAACAACCTGGAAAAACAGTTAATATATGAAGCTTCTTTACATATATGGTTGAAGTAACCATACTTACCCTTTTCGGATCAAAATTGTCTTTCACAGCAAAAGACTCCACTGCGCAGGTCTGAGCCAGGCTGTATTCAACAGTAGAAAAGATTGAGGCCAGGAAAACATATTGTGTGTATTTCATTCTGCAAGACAAAAGCAAACATGGGGGTTTATTTCATGCAATAGATGTAGCTAGCAGATGTAGAGTAGCTAGTGCTGTGCCTACAGATACAGATTCCCCTCATTTTAAAACTAGTTTTTTTCCATGCTGAGTAGAGTACTAACTCATCCCCTGAGAAACTACTAGGGCATTGTGGTGCCTAGATCCAGCCAAAATTGGACATCAGTGGCAATTACTTCATAAGAGTGTTTTGCTTGCCAGTAATAGCATTGTGGGTTGTTTTTTTTTACATTGCAGATCAAGCCAGACTCTGGATGAGGTTGGTAAGAATTGATACAAATTTGATTTTCTTTAGGTTTTTGTTTTCACAAGAAGAGTGATGTTGCAATGAGCTCTGGTAAAGTGCTGTGGGTTGAAAGGATGGTGAGCGTACACTTTGTTTTTAAGTTAGCAATGCTATGTTCTTTATGACTAGTTCTCATCACTGAAACAGGCTCTTCCTAGCTGCCTACCCTAATGGCAAAATACATCTTAGTATTGTTTGCCCTCATACCATTCCCTCTACACACATGACATGATATTCAGTTTCTAGAGGCTTGATCTGCCATTGCAGCACAGCCACAAGGTGGCCATGGCTTTTCTCAGGTATCCCAGTTCATCTGTATCCCAGCATATTTGCGTTTCTCACATTTTGAGGAGAGAGCATTTGCATTATAGATTCTTGGAGAGTATTTGACCCTGAGTATCTGTTCTGATGCCAAGGTAAAACACAATTACCTGAAACCTGCCTGCAGCATCCAAGGTGAGCTACCAATCCAGGACTTCCAAATACCCAAGCAGCTACTCTGTTACAGCTGCTGTCTTGCAGCCTGCACTTCCCTGCTGCAAGAGATGCTAATCTGGCCCACCTCTGCTGAAGAGAGACCTACCTGTTGGAGTAGAGGTGCTCAAGATCCCTGAGACCACTCTGCTTCGTTCTTTGGGTTGCAGTCAGCAGGAGAGTTTTGTGTCAAATGCCTTCCAGCTGCCTTTAAATAATGAATGTGTAAAGTCACTAATTGGTTATTTTTGCTCGTGTGCCTGAATAAAACTCTTAATCTTGGATAATCCATTATGTAAAAACCAACTGTAATCCTCACACTGGTGGGTCTGACTGCCAGCCTAATACAAACACAGCTTTTACATAATGGAAAAAGCTGTCCAGAAAGCTAATAAATCTGCTGATGTGATTGAAACACACCTTTGTCTTATTGAAGTCTTTCTGCTACTAACACGTGTTAGGAGAATAAGCGCAGAGCATTAACCAGAGAAACTCATGGACTATACATACTCATCTGCATAGGCACGTGTTCATATTTGACAATTCACATGGGGTAGGTATGTAATTAGCTCCTCCAATATCTGCATTATCAAATTAAGGTGATCCTTGAAAAAGTGGAAAGTCATTATGCATTATCTACAGGGAGAGGTATGTGTGTGGGCGTGAAGATGAGAGAAGAAAGATTTTGTCTTCATGTTCACATCAAAATCTTGGAATGCCCAGTTCTCTTGTGCACTGAAATACACATTCTTCCCAGTTCATCCTGTCAACATTTCCAGTTGCATAAATACTGTAGCTCTCTTATTCACAGCATGTTCTTCCTAGAAGCCTTCCATGGGGATGCAATAAAGCACAAAAAGATGAAAAGGCAGAAATGGCTGGAAAAACATTTTTGCTAGCAAACCATGCCTGCCATTCTTAGCATTTCCCCAGTCCCCAAGGAATTTCCCCACCTGCAAAGGCTGCTCATGTAGTCTTTCTACCCAGGCTTGCCTGAGAGATTTGAGACTTCAGACACTCATCTAGCAGTTGCCAGCACTAGCAGTTACTTCTCCCATGAGGCTCCCGGGTGTTGGGGAGCCTGGGGCATACCCTGTAGGCATAATCTTGTAGTTCCTATGGAGTAAGCCCAAAGAGTCCTGAACCTCCTGGTACTGATCCAACAATCTGGGCATTCAGAGTAAGGCTAAAGCCTTCTTGGACTTGCTGCAGAGATCACTTACAACCACTTGCCCAGGAATTCCTGATCGGAAGCATACAACCTTGCCCCATAACTAGCGTTGCTTTCTAGGCAACTTGTTTACAGTTGCCTATTACTATGGAAAGACAGTCCTTGCTTGCTGCAAGAGGAAACTTTGATTTGGCCTGTGTACAGCTTCTACCTGCACTTCAGATGAAGCAATGACACTTTGCAAGCACAAGTCTAGCAGAGAGACTGATCGTACCCTGTTCATGCCATCTCCATGGCTACAAAGGCAACCGGGCAACTTCACAGGGGAGTGACCTGCTGATAACTGAGATGGGAAGGTGACAGCACCAATCCTGGGCTGGGGGAGACCAGGAGCAAGTGCCACAGCGTGCCCCGCTCTGCCTGATGGAGTGGCTGCGTGCTGTCTCCATCACCTCCCCAGCCATGGTGGGGCCACACCACCACACCCTGTGCTCTTGGCCTTTTATAAGTGGCTTTCTTTGGGGCAGGTGGAGCACTTTTGGGCTGGCCAGTGTCATGCACAAAGATCCTTCTTCCCCTGGGCATTTTGACTGGGTTTATCCAGGAACACCAAGACCTGGAGGCCTGGGGAGAGGTACCAGCTGCTTTGTGTTCTGGGCAATGTGGATCTACCTTGTCCTGCCTGGACCCCTTGGCCTGATTTTCTGGAAGGATGCCAAATAGCCTTTTGCCAGACTAATCCTTGAGCTACAGCTGTCTGCTCACCGTATGCACCATGCTCCAGTGGAGCAGTGTCCCTGAAAGGACTGAGCAGGGCTCGTGGCCTCCTGCACTGAGTGTGAAGATAACCAGCTCTGTCAGTTCGGGCACTGCTCATTGCCTGTGGCCTTAAGCACACACTGTGCAGCCTACTTTCAGCTCCCCTCGCACTCACTCCTTGCAATTGTGTCTTCATCACCAGCAGCATTTACTTCATCTAGAAGTGAAAGGAAAATAACAGAAAGCCTAGTTAATTTCTTTATAGTACTTTGCCACTCAAAGAATGACATAAAACGTGAATTCTTAAACTGACTTCTGCATGCTAGATGCCCTCTGTATTTTCAAAGAAATTCCTGCTGACACTGAATCTGAGTGCAGAAGTGTGCTTTTCCAGAATGGCTCAGGGATTTGAGAGAGAAAGAAGTGCAGTCTTTTCTGTGAATTTGAAGGGCTTCAAAACACTCATTGCTTTGTCTGTTTCCAACAAAACAGATTAGTTTATGTCCGTGTGAGACATAGGTGACACTTGAAGCCATGCTTAGGTGACTATTTAATCCCCTGGGGATTAGAGGCATGCTAATAATAGCTAATCACAACACAAGATTTTGGTTGGTGACCATAACATCTGTCACTGCACTGTATGCTGTTTGGAATAACAAAAAAGTAATAAAACTAATCTTCATTTTCACAGTATTATGGTAGTTTGTGCTGCACATAGAAAAAGAAAGGGAGGTGTAAAAGCACTGCAGGATATTCCTGGGCCTGTTAAATTTGGTGTAACATGAAACAGATTGTATAAAAACAAAGCTACACTGCAGGATCCAGTTGTCAAAGAAGGTATCCAAGGGCCTGTTCCAGACCTGCTTATTAAAACTGAATGTTTTTTAATAGAAGATTTGTCCTGACCAAATAAAGCACGTATTCAGTGTACTGGACTCAGCACCAAAGTAACTGGTAGTTTCAGTGGCCTGGTAAAACAGGTGTGCAGGCAAGACAATCTTATTACCTGCCCTAACATATGAAATTCAGCAGCAGCAGTTTTGGGTTTCCTACCCCTAGCAGCCCTTCTCCTTCTGCCTTATTATTGGAATAAGCACGGGTAAACTGCTCTGGGAATTACTGCAATTGCACTGCTGGCAGCTCAGCTGTGCTAGCTCAGCAGCTGATGGCACAGTATCAGGACTCTAAATAGCCTCCTGCGCTAGGCATTAAGTCCCCTGCTGTCCAGTAGGCACTCAAGTTGTGGGCTTGTTTACCAGGGTGCTGGAAAACAACTACGTGTAGATGCATTTTGAGTCAGCTTTGGCATCTCTTGTAGAGGTTATTGCACTGTAAGTTGGGAGGATTTCCTGCTCCAGCTTTAGATCTAACTTGTGAGGCTGAGGATGGAGGGCTTCCTTCTGGGGTGTCACACACATGTGCCTGTGTTGCTGGAGGACCCATGTCCCAAGGACTGAGAGGACAGTGATAGTCTGTTCTACTTCCTTACCAGGGCAGGAGGCAGGAGAAACAAGGTTTTCCCAATAAGGCTTGCACACCACTCGAAGGTCATTGACTAAGAGGTTCTGGGTTTCTGTGACTTCTGCTCAGAAATGCTGATCTTTCCCTGCGAAGGGAGTGACTCAATACAGATGAAGAGGAAATCATTTGAAGTTTGTTCCTCTTGTGGTTCAAGGGTAAGGTTCTTGGGTGTGCTACGTTATTAGATAAAAAAAGCATCATAAATCACTGCCTTATTACTTTCAAGGTGCCATTCAAATACCTCACAGCTTTAAATAACAAAAACTGAAAGGCACCTTTCCCATCTGAAGTGTGATAGTGTTTTTCTTTCTCAATGTTTAGACTGACAGTTGGTAGAGCAAGGGCTCCTATGCGTGCACACAACACATCTCAGACAGACACACATGTCCCCCCCCAGTTCACAAGTGAAAACGTGAGGCTGCTCAAAGCATGGAAGAGTCAAGGAGCCTCAGGGCCTCTGCTGTTATGGGTAGCCAGAACAGGGAGAAATGATTTTCTCAGGGCAATTGACAAGAGCTTGGCAGCAAAAAAGTGTTCTTGTCTCTCTCTCATTCAGCACAGGCTGAATGCAAAGCTGACTAAACTCTCTCCTGAAGTGGGATTTTAGCATACTGGGATCCATCAGCCAAAAAGGAAGATGGTCTTTTGTGCCGTCTCCTGTTTTCTGCACAACTGTATGGACAATGGTTGCAGAATGATTAGTGAGCTGCTGGATATCCCTCTTCAAGCCGTGACAGTTTCTCTAATGGCCTGTTGCTGCTCTGTACCAAGATCATCCAGGCCTCAGGCAACCTGGTGAAAAAATGACCTGTTTTGACAACCAAATAAAGAGATGGACATTTTGGTTGGTGTTTTCTAGCATTTACTACTAGGTGTACTGTTGCCATATCTATATACATATCTAGTATTTACTGCTACTGACCTGGTCCATTTGCAGACATTGGCAGGTTTATTAATTTTAGTTGCAGCATTTGGTTAAACATTTTGTCTTTTCATGCCTACGCATCAGCTCCTGGAGGGCCGAGATCAGGCTGGAGAGCCTGCCTTTTTCAAGTGGGAAAGGAGGGTGGCATCTGCAAACATGAGAGGGGTTCAGCTGTCCTGAGCTAAGGTCTTTGCACTTGAAGACAGCTGTGGAGTATTTCCATGGACTGATCCTACTCTTCTCTTTGGGCAAGGCAGGAGCAAGGGGGATGTTCCCTTGAGGCAGAAAATATTCCCTGCCACATTTTGCAATGAGGTAGCAGACTGGATTTTATTTAATCCCTGGTGTTATTCCCAGGATGCCTTCAAAAACCAAGAGGCACAGAGGGTAGGTGGATAGCCCTGAAGACGTAAATAATGCTTGTATTATTCTAAGTCTGGTTCCTTTTCCATTGGTGCAACAGAAGCATCTTAACTCCATATACTCAGGAATAAATCTGTAGGCTCTAACTTGTTGCAAAGCATCGTGTAACAGTAGAATATATGTCCTCCATTACGTATTGCAGACAGTAAGTGCTGCCTCCAGGTGATTGCTCCAGATTACTCCAGTGGGGTATTTACAGCCCTTCACATGGTATGCATCTCAAGGTACTTTACAGAAGTGATACTGTTGGCACAGAGCTTGAGTAGTTCTGGGTAAGCCAGGCTGCCCCTGCCAGTCCTGATGATGGATTTAAAAGCTAAAACCAGAAGCACAAATTAACAAAGCCAGGGGAATCTTATGTGCATACAGCCAAAGGCCATTAGTCAGGCACCTGGCCTTTCTGAGCATTAAAGGACACAGTTTCCATCTGCAACAGAAGGCAGAAACAGACTAAGGAGGGAAGGTTTAGGTCAGTGCTCTCTGAACTTGAGGAAGAGGGCAGTTGAGAACATGAAGCTTATTAGAGAGTCACAGAGCTACAGAATAAGCCAAAGGCTCTCACATACAACTGCATTTCAGCTTTCTGTCTCTGCTTCCTCTGTGGGAGAAAAGGATGGACTTCATTATATTGCTTTGCAAACGGGAAAAGAACTATAAGGTTTCTAAGCTATCAAAGATGATTAAGTTATTACTACTTATTTCCTGAGCAATTTTGTTTGTTTTATGCTTTAAACAGCTGTTTTTCTTTGAAACTGCAAGACCCGAGATAGAACAAGTCTTCCATTGACAGGAAACTTCCCCATTCTTACCACAGCATGCTTCTCATCAGCTAAGGGCACTTACCTAGCAAAGTGAGGAGCTACAGCTGCTCCTGTTATGACCAGTAAACACCTGTATGACCCGACTTTTTGCTGGCTTCTGGAATATGAGTACTTGCTTCCTCTAAGCTGCAGCCTTGTACCTGCTGATGTTGCACCCCTCTTTACACTGTTCTGCTGTGTACACTGAGACTACCCAGTCTCTCCCAGCTTTTTCTCATGATTTCTTGGCCTGACCTTTTCTTACCCATGGCAGCTATGCTCAGTCTCACACTTCTTGTTCCCCAGTTTTCCACAGTAGTCTGTTCCTTGATTTAAAGCCACTTTCTGTGCTTGCATCCCTGTGCCCAGCACTGTCACCTCATCCTGCCAAGGCCTATCCCTGAGCCACCTCCATCTTCTCAGCAAGCCATCAGCCTCTTTCTAAACTCACCTGAACACATATTCCTCTGAGTATCTTCCCATCCTGGTTTAGTTGCTGTGGAGCAGTTGTGCTGAGAATCACTTGGCACCACCTGTTCATATCTCAATAACCAAAAGCAAACACTGAAATCCTTCCCAGGGGACCCTTTCAGCCTTGATTTCCCCCTACCCAAGAGCTCCCGTGGCTTTCAGAAATGCATCTGTCTGCTGGATCTTCCCTGGCGAGAGGCTCAAAGATTTTCCTCAATACTCAAGCATTTTCTGTTGGCATTTGCCTCATGGCCTTCATGGCTCATCACCACTCTTTTTCATCACTGTACTACCCATGCTTTCCATATTCCTTCCTGTGTTTCAATACTTGGCTGTTTCCACTGCTTCATATGGACTCATTACCCCTTTTCTTCTTCCTCATTACTTTATAATGTCTTCTGCTCTTTCTTTACTCTTGAAGTTAGAGTGAGTTTCTCTGTTCCACTTCTTTTCTGCTCAACAGTGCTATTCTCTGCTTTCTTTTTTTCCATTGTGGCCATGTTTCCCGTAAATCACTGATTTCAGATGCTGCCCTTTTGTTCTTCAGACATCTGCAAACCTTTTCTTAAAGCCTCTTCTCTTTGTAATTTCTCACTGACACAGCATGAGCAAACCTACTTCTGGGAAGATATGAGCACCTATAATTGTGTTATTAATGCTCCTTATGAAAGTTTCATGTGTCCTACTATCATGTTTTCCTTAATTCCCTGCCCACAGTATGTGGGAAGATGGCTTCACAAGGACTGCACATGGTGGAGTTTGGGAAGAGTTTAATGATCTTTTTTGTTCTTCAGCTTCACAGGACATTTGACCAGCTAAGTAATCTTCTTATTCAAGGTTCGGTGATTTGTGCTAAGAGCTTTGGATACAATCTGTCAATTGCAAGATAATAAACTTATGTAGTCTTACTGCAGAAATTGTCATTGCTGCTGTACTGTAATAATTTTTGTAACCGAGGCAGCTCTCCATAAAATTAAGAGAAAGAGAGTCTGTCCATGTTTACAATGTATACAAGGAGGATAAAGACAAGAAGGCATGTCACCATGTCAGGTCTGGTGGACTTCCTCAAGGCTACTTAAGTACATTTCCAGTCTTCTGTCATGGGAAAGATAGATGCCTTTTCTCGTACATGTCTCTTAAAAAATAACAGCCAGACTTGCCAAATCCAAAACTAACTTATGTGCTAGAGTTCAAGGGAAGCGTGCCGCTTTCAGAAATTCAGGACTTGTTCTGGAGCACTGGGCAGTGCAGGGACCGGCCTCTCACACACTACCATTTCCTTGAGTGAAGTACCTCCATTATAGCAGGTGCTATTACACCACTCAGCAATTATTGATAAAACCACACACAAACAAAAAAAGCATTTATTTTTAAAGTTTGCAAGATTCTGAATTTAGGGAGAGGGCTGGGTTTGGGGGGGGGGGTGGGGGTGGGGGTGGTGTTTCGTATGGGGTTTTCATTTCAGAAATAAAATCAAACAGTTAACTGAGAAGTAGCCTAGTGTTAACATGAAAAGGTACTTTTTGGGTTTTACCAAGTTACGGAGCTTAAAAGCATTTGGCAGGCTAACCCAGTATGCCTACTGATTGTTGCTTACTCTGAACATACTACTATCTAAAGTAAAAGTTTGTATTTATGCATGTGTCTATAGCACTACTTCCTCTCTGTGAGTACCATTTAGTTTCAAATCTTTGACTGTTTACTGCAACTCACCAATGCAACACTTAAATTAGTACGCTAATGTAAAAGTAATTCTCCAAAAGGATTCATAAGGGGAGGGCTAATGGTCATGAGAAGATGGAGACAACATTCTGGCCAAAATGCAAGCAAAATTTTGTGAGGGGTGTCGAGGTGCTTATTTTGACTCCAAAACACATTACTCACCCTTTGCAGTCGAGATGCCAGCAGCATGCTTTCCCCTGTTCACTGTAGCACATGGGATTTATACTTCATTATAAACATTTAATGATCCTACTATAATTCAGATATCCCCTATCAAATCAGCAAGAAAACAGAGCTCTAGCATAAGAAGCTGCTGCTCAAGCTGTGACTTCTTCAAACCTCGGATTGTCACTAAGCTGTGCTCCTATGCTCCACTTCTGTATTCCTGTGTAACAGCCAGAATACATTAAAACAAGTGTGCAGCTCAGGCCGTGCTCATGCACATCCCCCAGCTGACACATGTCCTCTTGCTGCCATCCTGCACTAGGGGCAGGACTCAAAGCTTGCCAGGGGTGGGCTGTAGGATCCACTTCTCCACTCCCCGAGGTCCCTCTGAAAGGCAGCCATGTCCTCTGCTCTCCCAGTTTGAACCATCCCCAGACTTATAGATCATGGAATGGTTTGTGTTGGAAAGGACCTAAAGTTCATTCAGTTCCAATTCCCTTGACATGGGCAGGGATGCCTCACACTAGACCGGGTTGCTCAAAACCCTGTCCAACCTGGCCTTGAACACTACCAGGCATGGAGCAGCCACAGCTTCCCTAATGACCTTCACCCCTCATCTATCTCCAGCTTCCTTGCCCACGGGTGCCTGCAGAAAACTGCTGCAGCTTCCCACCCTGATAGCTCTGCTAGCCAGGACCACAGACAGGAATGGGTCTCGACTGCCTGGAACAGGGAGCAATAGCCCTGGAGGCAGGGTCATGCTGTGGTGCCATCTAAAGGCCCGTGAACAGCCATGGAGAGGAAAGAAAAGCCAACAGAGGGTGCTGAGACAGAGCCATGAGTTTTTGCACACTAGTCCACTACATGGCAAGAAGTAATCTTTGTGAGGCTGAAGGACTGAGCTGGACATCAGGGGCAAAAGACCCTGTCCCAGGAGGAGTGAGGGACACAGCTCTGATCCTCACTGGGCTTCCTTGGTTCCAGGCAGGAAAGCTTATTCATGGATACAAGCAGGTGCCATGACAATATTACTTAGTAAATCAGATAAGCTGCAATCTTATTATGCCAACAGATGAGTTGCCCAGAAAGGTTTGAGTGTAGCTGTCAATACATCATCCTGTATGGATAATGTCTAATCAAATTAGTCCCTTGCAGCTGCCCTCCCCACAGCCTCTTGGTTAGGAGGAAAACATTGTTCCCATGAAGGAGGGGCAGAAGAATCTTTGGACCTAACATCCCCAGTGCTTGCCATCACCATTCCTGCTTCGCAGGTTGTATCTGCACCATCTGCTTTGGACACAAAAATGACTCTAACAGTACTGCTTCTCTTGGGCGGTATTTTTTGCACGACATTAGCTGGATGGTTTTACTTCACAGCTGGAGTTTTAGTAGTGTCCGTCATGGGAGTGGGGAGAGGCTGTGACATGAGTTATTGGGTGGGGAGGAACTTTGTCTCTGAGATTCCAGCTCGTCTCCCCAGCCACGAGCCAAGCCTTCAATTCAGTTTAAGCATTTGAGGTTTCCATGTCAAATCGAGTTTAAAGGACATCCACCAACACCCAACAAGGCAGAGGTCTTATGCCAACTCTGCAATTCAGTTTTAAAGCTATTAAAACCAAATGTGTGCAACTACATGTGCTCAGATATTATGCTGTGTGACAGCCCAGTGCAAGTTTCTTAAAATAGCAGCCTCATCCTCCTCCAAAATCCTCCATTGTCTGCCTAAGTCCAATCAAAGAACATTATCCTATTGCAAGCTTAGACTGTACCCACCTCAGTTATCATTGTTATGCCAGCAATGGCTTTCATGGTGCCACCTGTGTTTCCCTGAAGGCCTGGGGAACACCTGTATCCTTTCACCATGCTTGAAATTCTGGGTACATCAGGACATCACCCTTTTCCAAGGGATCTGCTCTGGCACTGCTGGCTCCCTTTGCACAGATGATGTAGATTTCCATGCACTATTCCTGTGTGGTTTCAACTACGCTGCAGTTACACAGCCCTGGCTTGGCTTAACCAATATTACCTCAGTTTCTCCACTTCTGCAGCTATGAACTTTAGTACTTGGGTCCTTTATTCTTTCCCCTTGTTAAGGGGAAACATGCTTGTTAAGGTTCAAACCATGCATGCAGAGGAAAGAACAGAGCTTGGATCTTTCATATTTGGAGCCTGGAGTGTCACTGTTGGAAGCTGCTTGTTCTTCATACAAATGTTTCAAACAAAAATATTTATCTTGAACATTTCATGCAAACGAAGTGTGAGTCTCTGGGAGGTCTGGATCCAAAACAGTGCCAGCTTCCATTCAGTATGAATAGTTCACCCATTTACAATTTTTCACAACTCAAAAGCATGTACAACATTTTTCATACCCTTTAATACAGCCACCAAACCTGTTTATGTCAGCTTACACATAAAGAGTGAAGCAATACAGACTGGAAAACACCATATGCTACCAAGCCAAAAGGACCTTCTGTTCAGACATAGGGCATCCTGAGTATGTCTTACAACTGTATAGCTCTGTGCTATAACATTCTTTTCATACACAGCCTGATTCCCGGACATTGAAATAATTCAGGGAAGTGACCATGAGCTCCCAGGAGAACTTCTCTCCTTCCACAAATCCAACCTGGCACAAGGGAAGTCCACTAAATCAGAAAACTACCAGACCACAGTATGCTAGACTGTAAGAGGAGCTACACTTCACATCAGACATTCTTCAAATTCCATGTACAGGAAACTTCATTCCTTTATGATACCAGCATCCAAAATGTGTTAATAATCTAGCAATATTTTTAATGGTTTTACTTTTACCCAGTCCTTTTTCCTCTCCGTCACTGAGGGATGAAACAAGGCTTGTACTTTACAGCACACTGGAAGGGCCCAGGTTGATACTGGGGTGGAGGCCTTGGAAGGCAGTAGGATGCCTCTGGCTTCCACTGCACACCAAGCAACATTATTCCTATCTGTCAGGTTTACACTGCCACAGATGAAGCTTTTCCTGTTTGTCTAAGCAATCGTTTTCTCACACATAACTGGCCAGTGAGGTCGTGGACTGTAGGTGGCTAGACTCACAGGAAAATGAGTTTTCCTCCAGCTGTAAGAAGTTGTTTATCCATAACACTTCCAGCAGGCTGGCATCATTACATGTGTATCACAGAAGGTATTTTCTGGGAAAAAGGATGGTGTCTCTTGATTCTAGGGGTATCTAAGATAGGGTGCAAGCCTTTTCTAGCTATTGTGGAAGCCTTTCCAGTGCTTCTTGTCCTTCATTACTATGAAGTAATGAAATCTCCTGTCCTACATTACTGTGAAGAACACATAGTTCCCTTTATCTTCCCAGTTGCCTTTTATGCAACTGGGGACTGTTTTGTTCAGAAAAGAGATGACTTGGAAGAGACACGACAAACCTGTCTTTCCTCAGAGATCACATTTTCCTACTGTCTTCCAGGTGACACATCTGTTTAGTACAACTCGGTATAATCTCTTATACAATAGAATGTTCACTTAATGGGTGTACAGCTCCTTCTGCCTGGCGTTGTTGACACATGTTCAGCCTGTGACAAGCCCAGAATAGTGGCTTCATCACCTTGGACTCACCAGATGACTGTTCTCCACATAAGTAGAGCTTTCCATGCATCCTTGGTGAGTTCTAGTCCACCTGCACACACCTGTCTGCAATTTAGTTGTAAGATGGTGCTCAAACACATTTACAGACACCTGGCCACAGCTCATACACATCCAATTTTATTCCACCCATCAGTGGAAATACTGAGATGCTCTACATCTATGACAGCCTCCATGGAGAATCTTACTCAAGAAGTTCTTACGTTTCATTAGTGAGCTACTAACAACAACTCTTCCATATGGATTTGCCACCACCTTCTAACTATTTCTTATAAGCCCCCACCTTAAAAGACAGAATATTTTGTGTGTAATTTTCTCATGAGTCAAGAGCTGTGACAGTTGTTACTTTCTCCCTGCCCACAGACTTCTTACTCTGGCATAGAGGGAATTATGCTGGTATGACAGTTTGCTCTTGACAAAACCACACTGACTTTACTTCTCTCTTCCAGTTATTTGTATAAACATGTTTGTCCCTGTATTTCCTACTAGCTAGATTCAAAACTGTCTGTTGTGGAATTCTTCAGTTCTTACTTTTTGCTGTTTTGCTAAAAGAATCATTACATCTTTTCCCAGCATTTAGAACATCAGAAGATACTCTGTTAATCATCAGGAAAAACTTTGACAGCTTAAAAGTAACTTCACATAACCGTCTAACCACACCAGTCCTTCAATACTTCCCTTGATATTCCTACTCTAGCCAGTATGACAGAAAATGTTTATTGCCCTTCATGTTCCTAATTTAACCTCATTTTGGAATTTAGCCTTTCTGACTTTCCATTTTTGGCCATTCACGGTATTCTTGCACTCATCTTCAATAATTTTGCCATGTTTATACACTTTCTGCCTTGTTTTTCTCTTGATTAACAAGAGCACATAATTTACAAAAAGGCTTTTTCCCCCCCACCAGTTTCAAACTCTCATTTAATGGTCTGGCCCACCTGAACTTCTCCCACCTTCAAGGTCTCAGCTAGTTCTTTCACTTGCCTCCAGTCAAAACTGAAGAAAAATTCCTCTTGCTCTTTCTGCCACCCTTTGTACCAGAAAACCGCTGTGACATGCAACACATTGCTGAACAGCCTGAGTCCTGAAACACTGTCATACCTACAGGTGCCAGGCATTTCCCACTGCCACCAAGTCCTGTGCTTGGGACTGTCCTGCTTGTTGCTCATAGAAAGGCTTCAACCACTCCTGTTCTGGAGACCTGGAGCAGATCCTCATCATGCTACTGCTGAGCAACTCCAGTAGAATGTGGACACTGAAGGCAGTGTATGCACCCCTGGCACACATCACCTTCTCCGAGTCTTCTTGAGCAATAATTCTATTTTAATATCCTGACTATGAGAACTACCAGAGGAAGTTCATGCTATGCTAGCATGAAGGCATCTAAGACATTCAACCAGTTGACCCAGCAACATTCTTACTGCATTTCCACTGATCCAGGGAACTGAAAGAATGAATAGGAGAAAATGGAGTGATAAATAATGAATTTGTACATCTTTGACTCAGTTTCCACTGTTTAACCTGCAATTTTCTGAAAGGATTTCTCTCTTAACTGCTTTCCTCTATACTTCCATGCCTTTGTGTGAGAGTGTTCACCTCCTTTTTCAGGGGTGAACATGAATGAATCAGTGGCTATCTATCTGTTCTATGCTCACTGCTGAAGGGGCACACCTGAACAAGCATTTCTAACAGTGCCACCACAGCTCTC
This sequence comes from Pezoporus wallicus, assembly GCF_028554395.1. Classification (NCBI taxonomy): domain Eukaryota; kingdom Metazoa; phylum Chordata; class Aves; order Psittaciformes; family Psittacidae; genus Pezoporus; species Pezoporus wallicus. The sequence goes on from NW_026642000.1 coordinate 186,188, forward strand.
TTGTCACCCTCCTCCCAGGCACCCACGTTCATATCTGGGCTGATTTGCACCACTCCTGGAAATAGTACCAACGCTCACAGGAATAGGCCTTTTACTCCCTGAGCAAGTAAGCCATGATTATCTTTCAGCAACGTGGTGGATGAGACTTACCCCTGTTCCTCACTGGTGAAAGCCCATGTGCATCATTTAATTCCCCTGAAGAGTAGTGGACTCTGTGGCATTTTGTCTCCCAGCACGATGCTGACCCTCACCTGCTGTTTGCACAGCACGGTGGCTTCACTGATGTGAATAACTCTGTCAGTCACAGCTGTAATTCCCACCCTTTCTCCACGCATAGTGATGAGCAAAATTTTTCTACCTTCCTGGGTGTTTTGATATTTATCAGCTGGGCCTCCCATGATTCCCTAGATTCCTTCCTAAAGGGATGCCCCTAAGAGGCATGTTTTCCTCTCCTGATTCTTACTAGCAAGAAGAAAAGGCTACAGACCTTTCAAATTCAGTTCAAATCCTGGATCAAAGTGGTCAGAATTGGTGCTTCCGTTTGATAACAGCCCTTATAACAGCATATAAAGAACTATGCAATAGCAGAGGGAGCTCTGAAAGAGCAGCATTAGCTCACTGTTTTTGTTCTGGCCACAGTGCCTTTTTGTGGAGGATGCACTTCCTACTACTGCAGGAAGCTGGGAGAGTAGAAATAATAAGATGCTCACCTTGTTAGCCAAGGATTAGGCCCAAGCAGTATATATTTAATTAGACTTTAAAGAGCTTATTTCAGTGTTAGAAGATGTAGCTCTTCCCTGTTGCTGCTGCCTCAGTATAACCGTTTCAGTAGGTGTTCTGCTTGTCAAGAGAAAGGAGAGCGTTTTCAGGTATTGTGAGTACTCAGTTTTTGTTTGCATTTAGACTACGAAGAAGAAAGTTGATCCAAAGCTGTTGTAGAGGTCATCTAATCTGTTTGGTTGAGAAGATCTGTCCTCCCACTGACTCACCTTCAGCACTATAAAGGAATACCTCTTCCTGATGACAAGCTCTTTTGCAGTGTTGCCTCACCCTTGGTCATTCTAGAAGCAACATCTTTTATCAGGAAAATTTAGGAACTACATCAGAAATTACAGTTTTTACATAGACCACGTCTTTGGACTACTACCTACCACAAGACCCAGGGCATTCACAATGAGTATTAGTGAAGACGACGTGGAGAAGTTTCTTGATGGCAACCCTGCTTTTGCTAAGCAGTACTTTGAGAAGAAACAAGGAACAGAGTCCTGGAATAACAATGAGTGTGAAATCCTTTTTGAGTTGATCCAAGACATGCAAGAAAGCATCAACATGGAGAAAGTTGTTTTCAAGACCTTGAGAAGAATCAGGTCCCTTATTCACGCTGACCGCTGTAGTCTTTTCATGTACAGGCAGAGAAATGGCACGCCTGAACTGGCAACAAGGCTCTTCAACATCCAAGAGGGAAGTACCCTGGAGGATTGTCTGGTTCCCCCAGACTGCGAGATTGTCTATCCACTGGACTTGGGCATTGTGGGCTATGTTGCGCAAACCAAGAAAACCATGAACATCAAGGATGTCAGTGAGGTAGGTTTGCCATTTATTCTTTCACTTAGTAGAAGAAAGGTTCACACACTTGCAAGTACAAAAGGGTCAAGAGGCAGCAGGGCATCTTAGTGCTTGAGGCTCAAAGCTCTTGCAGTGTAATAGCCGTATACTGGAAACCAAAACACCAGTGGCAAGTCTGTTAGTTGCTTCCAATTTCATTTATGGAGCAAAGTGAATGTAAACAAATTAATTACAGTAGGTGTTAACTCCTGCAAACAAGTGCAGTGTTACACCTGCTTGTCTAAAAAATCACAGCAAAGTGAGGTACGACCATAACCGCACTGAAGGCACACAGAAATTTCCGCAAACATTTCTATTCCATGAGTAATTGGCAAAAAGAGAGGAATCCTTTATAGTGAGTCCAGAAGGGTTTTTCAATTGCACAAATGCAATTTGAAAATGTTTGCTGTCTGATAAAGTTTGGGTCAAGGGAATTCAGAGGCATTTTTGTCAGAGGGAGTGGACCTGCGTGTGAGTGATCTTCACCAGAAGCAGCTAGAGACAAGCTTTGACCAAAAGAACTCTTTCAGCAAATCTGTGCACTGCAATACCAAGAGGGATCCAAGGATTTTAATGTTACATCTTTATGCCTTCATGACAATATTTACCCCCTATATTCCTGGGTTGAATCATTTAAACCTGAATGGCAGTAATAATAATCCACTTGTTCTAATCATAGGTATAAAACTAAAATCCATGTGACCCAAATATGGCATTTGGGATTACTCCATCTTTTGTTTGCTAGTTACAAAGAGACCATCTGTTTATCCATCCGTTTGTTGTTCAATATAAGCACAGCCAAATGCTTCAGCAAAAAATGCCTTGTCCTTCACAGAACATATTGAAACATTGATTTCGGTTTTGCAACCACTTTTATGTTCTTGGGAGGAGGGAAGCATCAGAATGACTTAAACTCTCCTTTAATGTGACTTAAACTCTCTTTAAAAACTCTCTTTCCTTCCCTTCTATCTATCATCCCATGCACAAAGGCCCAGCAACATGGAAGGGAATGTATGGGAGAACAGTTTCAAGCAAAACAATGGGTAGATGGCTTCATGGAGGCTGCAAGCCAACATCAGCTTCAGCACCCAGGCAAAAGCAGAATTAAAAAGAGGGTGAATAAACTTTCCAATGACTGCACAGGACAGCACACATTATAAAGTGTGGCTGCACAATGCAGTGTGGTAACTGGCTGGTAACTGCGGTAACATGTTAATGGAAAGTTGGAGGAAAGGACGGAGGAAGTACTACGAAGGATGCCAGTCACCTGAGAGCCTCTTTCTTCTGACAGAGTTTGCAATGTTAAAGCTTGTGATTTGCAAGATCTCTGAGAGAAAGAGCTGCATGCATTGCAGTGAGAAGCCACAGTCAGTTCTCTTGATACCAGCTTTATCACCTGTACATTGTCCAATTTTCTGCTAATTCGTTTATCTTCATCAATAATTTTTTAAGCAAAACTTTCTTTATGCAGCTTATTTTGAGAAGCTGTGCTTTAACTTGGTTTTAAGACTACACATAGCGTGGGAAATGCTTAATTTGTAAATTCTCTGTTGAACAGTGTGTCCAGTTCAGTTCATTTGTTGACGAGCTCACCGACTACACTACGAAAAGCATCCTTGCAACACCCATCTTGAATGGCAAAGATTTAGTTGCTGTTATTCTGGCTCTTAACAAGCTCAATGGTCCATACTTCACCAGCTCTGACGAAGCAGTAAGTGGTGCATAGCTCAGTTTCTATCAAGCGGGTGTTACTTTTGGCATTTAACACAGACTCTGCTGCAGTAGGGATGTCTGCTTTAGTGAAGCTCCACCGGTGCGAATTTCCCCACAGGGGACTCACCCTCTAACACAAGAGGCTTATTATGAGGATGCTTATCTCAGAAATCTTTTAGGGAAGTTACAGTGGGATAAGCCTTATCTCATACCGGTGCAAAGCAAAGCATTTATCCAGGGGAATTACCATGACGTTGCTAAAGGGGTGTTATGAAATCTAGTATACCTGAGGCTTCTACTGCATTCGACTCAATCTCATTTTTTGCCTTTTCAGCTTTTCCTGAAGTACCTAAATTTTGCTTCCTTGAACTTGAAAATTTATCACTTGAGTTATCTTCACAATTGTGAGACTCGAAGAGGCCAGGTAAGAGTGCAAATGCAGACTGGGCTGTATCCCAAAATCAAATGAGTTAATTCTTGTGATTTCAAAGCTGTAGCTGATTTGTTCAGAGATTTGTGCCTGAAGAGCAGAAATAAAAGGTGCCCTTGTCTGCTTTAAGATACTGCTCCTCCCTCACAGTTATTCATTACTCTCTGTACCTGCTGTTGCTGGCAAAACTGCAGGAGCTGATGCAGTGGCACCAGCTTCAGCAGAACTGAACTCCAGATGTTTTGTTGAACTGAAACTCCTGGGGCATTTAACCACTTCAACCAGCAGCACTAAGAGATTTCCTACAATTAAGAATGTGGTATTTTTCCTTACCTGATTATTAAAAAGGGCTATAGAATTTTTCTTAGTGCCAGTAAAATGACTCACGTGCCTTTTGAATTGGCCTTCCTCATTAGAAATTAACATAGCTGAGGGGTTTAGGGTATTCTAAATTGAAGCAATTCAGCCACTATTATTTTCCATGACTTGGATTATGAAAGGACTCTTGTATTTATTGGGATTGGATATGAATCCATGCAATTCCTTTCTGTGACAGACATCTGGCTGTTATTGGAGAGGACATGCAATTTTTTCAGTGATCATAAGCATGAATGATAATCAGGTGATAACACCCATCTAGAAATGCTCAGTAACTCAGCTAAAATAGAACTAGCAAAGGTTTATTCCTGTTGAGGTTCAGCAGTAGGACGGGGGGAGGTAATGAAAGGGCTAGAAAGCAAGAGAGGGGACCCAAGAGGTAGAAGGCCTAATGCATCCCACAGTGTGGTCTGGTCTGCATGAGTCCTGTGTTCATGTATCACTGCTGCATCAGAAGGTCCCACAGAAAGAGAGGAAAGTGAGAACGAGATGCAAGACACATGGCCAGCTCTACCAGTAGTTCAACCGGCAAACCTTTGAATATCTAGATCTAAAAGTCTATGCAAGAGTTAATATGATTGATTCTGCGAGACTTTAAAGTAACAAAGTACAAAGTAAGCAAATGACACTTTCTAAGGTAGCCTAAGATTTTAGAATTGCAAATCCCAGCTGCAAACGCTGGGGGATACTGTAAGTAAAACAGATTGTGCAAGGACAGTCTGGTATACTTGTGCTCAGATACTGTGAAAAAGTCTTATTAGAAGATCATGTAATACATTTTTTCCAACTTATTTACATCATTCCATGAATTGGCCATTCTTGAGGTGTTTCTTTCAGCTCCTACTGGGCTTTGTGGCTTTCAGCATTACTTATTCCATACTGTAAAATGCCAAAAAATAAACCATTGATCATTTCCTCTAATAGTTTGTATGACATCACTATCTTATCTGAGGCATGCTCAGAGGCCAGTGATATTGAACACCTCAGACCTTGTAGGGAGTGGTCAAGTTGTTCCAATTTATGGATTAGAAACAGAAACTGATGCAGCTCAGAACTACCAAAAACATCTACTAGTGCCCAGTGAAGAGGTGAGACACTCTTTCTGATTGTGGCCATGTAACAGTGCTTGTTGTTCAAAGCATAGGTCCAGTCACCTTCATCCTCACTTCTCAGTGCTTCTGAAGTGCTACTTCTCATGTTCTGTGGGCTTGGAAAGCAAAGCAAGACACACTCAGATACAAGCACACATGCATTAGCTAAGCCAAATTTAGAATCATAGAATCATAGAATCGTTAGGGTTGGAAAGGACCTTAAGATCATCAAGTTCCAACCCCCCTGACATGGGCAGGGACACCTCACACTAAACCATATCACCCAAGGCCTCGACCAACCTGGTCTTGAACACTGCCAGGGATGGAGCATTCACAACCTCCCTGGGCAACCTATTCCAGTGCCTCACCACCCTAACAGAAAAGAATCTCCTCCTTATATCCAATCTAAACTTCCCCTGTTTAAGTTTTAACCCATTACCCCTTGTCCTGTCACTACAGTCCCTAATGAAGAGTCCCTCCCCATCATCCCTATAGGCCCCCTTCAGATACTGGAAGGCTGCTATGAGGTCTCCACGCAGCCTTCTCTTCTCCAGGCTGAACAGCCCCAACTTCCTCAGCCTGTCTTCACACGGGAGGTGCTCCAGTCCCCTGATCATCCTCGTGGCCCTTCTCTGGACTTGTTCCAACAGTTCCATGTCCTTTTTATGTTGAGGACACCAGAACTGTACACAGTACTCCAGGTGAGGTCCCCCGAAAGCAGAGTAGAGGGGCAGGATCACCTCCTTCGACCTGCTGGTCACGCTCCTTTTGATGCAGCCCAGGATACGGTTGGCTTTCTGGGCTGTGAGCGCACACTGAAGCCGGCTCATGTTCATTTTCTCATCAACCAACACCCCCAAGTCCTTCTCAACAGGGCTGCTCTGAATCTCTTCTCTGCCCAACCTGTAGCTGTGCCTGGGATTGCCCTGACCCAGGTATAGAACCTTGCACTTGGCATGGTTAAACCTCATGAGGTTGGCATCAGCCCACCTCACAAGCGTGTCAGGGTCCCTCTGGATGGCATTCCTTCCCTCCAGTGTATCAACCAAACCACACAGCTTGGTGTCATCGGCAAACTTGCTGAGGGTGCACTCAATCCCACTGTCCATGTCAGCAACGAAGATGTTGAACAAGACCGGTCCCAACACCGATCCCTGAGGGACACCACTCGTTTGCCACATAACCTCAATTATTAAAAATGAAACAGCTTTCCTAAGGGTGCATTTGTAAGGCACAGGATAGGGAAAGGGGTCATAGGCTGATGTGCACACAAAGCAGCAGTGGAAGGGCTTTGAGTAAAATGTCAACTTGGATATTTCCAACTCCAGCCTCCAGAATTTGCAAGACTTTTGGTGAAACTGTTTTTGGATGCAAGATTTTACTTACGGATATAAAATTTAAGTGGGGTCATCTTTTTATCTGGCACTACTACTTTTTTGTGCTTTATTTGTAAGACTGAACTTTTACATAGCATTCTATGGTGACCTGACTTGTTCTGACAACACATCTTTCACTAGTAATTCCCAGTGTGAACAAGCAATGCTTTTACACTTTGCAGCATAGGTTGCTTTTGAAGTTTTCAGAAACTGCAGTATAAAGCCCCGACTGTTTCCTTGTTATTCCAAACTCATTTGGGAAGTCCAGCTCTCAAGGAGAAGATATGTTTACATTTGGATCTTATCCTGCAGGTGCTGTTGTGGTCAGCTAACAAGGTTTTTGAGGAGCTTACAGACATTGAGAGGCAGTTCCACAAGGCTTTTTACACAGTGAGAGCATATCTGAACTGTGACCGGTACTCAGTAGGTCTCCTGGACATGACAAAGCAGAAGGTGAGTGTTCACATGTGTCTTGTATATCTTTTGGCAAATGAAGAGCCTGGGATAAAGGAAAAAGAGAGAAAGGGAATAGCAGCTCTGATTTGGTCTGACTGCACCTTTACAGGCTACATGTGGGGGTTACACAGTTTCTTTGCCATGGGAGCCCTGCTTTATTCCATGGTCAAGCTGAGTGAGGCTACCATGAACTGTCATGTCCACCATGTTGCCAGAGGCTTTATAGCATGCTCTCTTGTGAAGACGTGTATTAAAAGATCGCAAGTGTCGTAATGACACTTTGATCAGCATCATAATGTAGCCTAAGGGAAGAAAATAAAATCTTTCACTTTAGCAAGATGGCAAGTAGCAAATCAGCCCTATAGTCACACTCTGGAAAATTAAGAACATGGTATATCGACGTACCCATTTGCTCTGCGGGTACAGCCTGTGCTGTTCACTAAATGAAGCAGCATCCTGTGTATAGGATGACTATATACAGCCACCTAATGCACCTTACGCTTTGTGATTTGGACATACCATCATGATGCATAGTATCAAATCAGTCTTGTTATTTCATGCTTTCATTACACAGTACCAAAACCAGCATGGTAGAGCAGTGGTTACTTCAAGGCTCATGGCACATTTTTACTCTAAATATACTTGTTTTACATTTTAAAACCAGGAATTTTTTGACCTGTGGCCAGTCTTGCTGGGAGAAGTTCCCCCCTACTCAGGACCTCGCACCCCAGATGGCAGGGTATGTGAGAACCAGATTTCTTAAACTCTCTCCTGTCTGGCTGGATTGCCTCACTGCTAATTTTAATGTCACATTCATTTTTATTTGCAGGAAATAGTCTTTTACAAGGTCATTGATTATATATTACATGGAAAAGAAGACATCAAAGTCATCCCGTAAGTGTCCCCGTTTTGTTTGCTAGGTACTGACACAGAGAGTAGCTAAAACCAAGGTTCTCCATGACATTAAGACTCATAAGGAAATATTCAGAGGACAGATAGAATACAGACTAAGAGAGCCAGAATGCAAGTTGATGCTTTGACTCACATTTCTACAGGACAAAGATTTCCTCCGGGGCATCGGGACCATGGCTAGCAAGTCAGGCTCCAAAAGTTACTGCGACCAGTGATTCTTTTTAGATGTAGAAGTGAAGTTCCTTGAATGCCTGCACTTTTGCCACTTTCCTTGGCAGGCTGAGGCATCACTTCTCCTTGGTAACTTCCCTGTGTCAGCGGGTGAACCCATCCAGGTTGTCCTTGTATTTAGGCACCCGCTGTCCCAGCCCTGCCATCCATCCCTCTGCCCAAGTTCCTATGGTGAGTCCTGCTTCCCTAACTGTCATCCAGCTTCCTTACTTGTCTCTCATCCTCCAGTCACTGTCCCCATCTCAAGGCTACCTCTGGCCTTTCTTTCTCTCTTGATACCACACTTAGACTTGTCTTCCCGAAAGCCTCCCTCTTTTCTTGCCACCGAAGTTTTCAAAGGAGCCTTGGGCACCTTGGACAAATCTGACATAACAGGCATTTTGCCCAGTTCTAGTCACACCACTTTGCCCTGCTGTTCATGCTGCAAGAAAATGCCCCTTTACAGCAGTGTTCAGGAGTTCAGGCTCGCAGACATTCTGAGCCAGGAGCTTTCTTAAAAAAAGCACTTTTCTCTGTGCTGAAGGTCTGAAACTTACCCCCCACTTCCAGGAGCAACTTCTTAAGTGTCCACAGACTATGTTATTTTATGGGTTATTCTGCATTGGATCCTTGAGGGAAAAGTATTTACCTTATGTGGAAATTTTTTGCTTGTGCATGTGAGTCCTTTCAAAGTAACAGGACTGTTTAGTAACTGATGGTGAAAAACGTAAAAGTGGAGTGTGTGATCAGCTGAATACATGTCATCTCCATAATCATTCTTCAGTAAACGTATATCCTTAATTTCCCTTACATGTTTTTCTTCCATTCAGAAATCCTACCCCAGATCACTGGGCGCTGGTTACTGGACTGCCAACCTACGTGGCTGAGAGTGGATTTGTAAGTACTTAACTAAGGCCTCATCAAGGCTTTCTGCGATGAAGTCAGACTAATGCTGCTTTCTCATCAATTCAGTTTTTTGTTTTGGTATTTAAACTTCTCATTGCCCACATTGTAAAACGTTTTCTTGTGTGATCCCCTAGATTTGCAACATTATGAATGCTGCTGCAGATGAGATGTTTAATTTTCAGGTACAGTGAAAACTTTCAGTCCCATCAAGGGTTCTACTTTTCTGTAAAAATGTAATTTAGAGTAAATATTATGCATATTAGTATTTCTTTAGCCAGCAGCCTTCATGTAAAATGGGAATGCTGATGTATTTAGAAAACATATTAAGTACATGGTGTCTTTCTGCTTGCTATTGCTTCAAGGAAGGTCCTCTAGATGAATCAGGATGGACTATCAAAAATGTTCTCTCCATGCCAATAGTGAACAAAAAGGAAGAAATTGTTGGCGTTGTCACATTTTATAACAGAAAAGATGGGAAACCATTTGATGAACAAGATGAGACCCTCATGGAGGTATAGTTCCTTGCTGCAGCTGGAAGTAATTCATACGCTTGAGAAAGGTCACTCTTACTCATTGTATACCTACAAAGCATCCCCCAGTGTTTTGCAGCTAAGTAAGTTTCTTTGTTGCTTATAGAGGTGTTATGCATCAGCTTGAAAGTTTTCAAAGCAACTGTATAAAACACTGGTGGTTTTCAGTCTTGGAAACCCAGCTGTGTTTGCATCCTTTTGTTTCAGCATTCTTGGACTGCTGAATCCAAGCAACTGCCGTGAGCAGTTGCTATGTCCAAATATGACCATTCTGACCAGTGTTCACATACATGTAGCTGGCTCACAGTGGCTGGGCAACTCCTTTGAGAAATTACACAGAAATTTTCTGTGTAGCTAAGGTACAAAGGGTGGGCAAGTATTGAATCTACCAACAGCAGCTGTGATTAGAGACCTTGCTGCTTAGAAATCCTCCAATGCTAGTTCAATCCAATTTAGGCATTCAGCTCTTGGCATTCATTATCCGTCAGAACATTTCCTGAAATAGACTCTTTTTATCAAACAAAAAAAATGGAAAAAAAAAATCAGTTTGAATTGGCCACTGAACAGCAAACAAGATGGGAGCAAACACAAGGTGTAAGTAAACATATATGAAAGGTGATAAGAACACCTTTCTCTCCCTTGATACAAGGGTTCCTGACCTCCTGTCAGCATTGATACACCAGGCTTTCCACAGGCACGGAGACAATTGCAACAACACAGAAATAGCTTTCCATATGCTGAACGTCCACCCTGGATAGAGGGTCCTCCACGCGTATGGATCTCTGGAGGTCTAAGCAGATCCAACATCTGGGGAGCTGCTCTGCTGAGGAGCAAGTAGGGGTTGGCAGCAAACACTCATTGATAGACATGTGGCCAAAGGGGAGCTTGTGTTTTTCCTAAGGTATATCATTCAGTGTTATATTTCTGTGTGCCTAAGGAACACAGGTTTTGTTTATTCCACTGTTTCCTTCTTTTCTCCTTACCAAGTCCTTGACACAGTTCCTGGGTTGGTCTGTACTCAACACAGACACATACGATAAGATGAACAAGCTGGAGAACAGGAAAGACATTGCTCAGGATATGGTGCTCTACCACGTGAAGTGTGACAAGGATGAAATCCAGGAAATTCTGGTAATGCCTCACAAGGTGCAGCACACTCCCAAGGGTGCTGGCCGTGCCCATGACTTAATGCACAGACACAAGCCTCCCATCCCATAGAAAACTTCCAAGCACCACGGTGTGGAGGCAGGACCCAGGGCCCCAGTTACTGCACAGATGCAGAACAAGTCTCTGTTTTGACTCTGTGATCTGTCTCTCTGCCTCAGCTCACTGCCACACTGTGTCATTCCTCATTTCCTCAGCAAAGCCAGTCTTGGATATGGGCTGACACAGGTGCTACTCAGGAAAGGCAGGTAGGGTGAAAGAGGAGCTGATTTATTCCCAAAGATCTCCCTAGTGCAGAGGGTGTGGAGTCAGAAGACCCAGCTGAGACCCTGGCTCAAGGGGGACATTTGCAAGTGGAGGAAACATGAACATGAAACATGATCAAGGAGAGGGAGAACATTTTACCAGGAAGAATGAGCTGAAAGACCCTAAACAGAGCTAAGGTCCCGGAAGAAAACGCACTTTGCATATGAGAGCTGCCCTAGGGTGCCCCAAAGCTGCACAGTGCAAAGTCCAGTGCGGTTTGGTTGTAAGTTTAACATGTGTGTGCTCTTTGCAGCCAACACGAGAAAAGCTGGGGAAGGAGCCAAGCGAGTGTGAGGAAGATGAGCTGGCAAACATCCTGGTAAGAGCAATGTACCGCTCCAGTGGATAGCTCTGGCAAACAAATATTGCTTGCGTGGATGCAGGGAAGAGTTCCCAGTGTTGACATACTGGTACGCATCAACAGGGCACCTGGTGAAGGGTGAAGGCAAAGCATACCCTGCCCTCCTCTGCTGTGTGAGTTTAAAGTTATTATCAGGTGGCAGCAAATGCCTTACCCAGCACCCAAGGGAGCTCTCCGCCACTTTATCTCAAGAGGGTCAGAGTCCACCTGGAAACTCATCAGCCAGCTTGACCTGTCACACTATTTGTTCTCCAGAGTAAATACGGAGGGTTGTAAGTCTTCCCTGTAAGACCTCTCAAGTCTTGGGGTCTTTAAACTATAGCAAATCAACAAGAAAAGTGTTTTACAGAAAACAAGCAATATTTCTTGAACTTGACCAAACATGCCTTCCCTATTCCCCCTCCCCTATTCACTTATGGTGTTATCATGAGAAGCTGCATTTCAGTCTATTTAGGTGCTATACTCTAAAAGCAGAAGTTCCTAGCAGTATGATACTGATAAATTTGTATTAAGAAAAACCCATTCCAAGTGTTTCTAGGGATGGTATAAGTAGTACAGCAACAAATTGTCCCACCTCCTTTACAGAAAGAAGAACTCCCGGGGCCCACCAAGTTTGAAATCTATGAGTTCAGGTTCTCTGACTTTGACTGCACTGAGCTAGAGCTGGTGAAGTGTGGCATTCAGATGTACTACGAGCTCGGCGTGGTGAAGAAGTTCCAGATCCCACAGGAGGTAGGAGCTGACAGCACTCAGGGCCTCCTGCCTTGGATGGCCAGCGCATTCAGCGCTGAATTGTTGAGGTCCCCTTTCATGCCCTGCGTACCTCATGGTGCAGCCATCGGTCTGGGGTTGTGGGAGCTTGCAGAGGTGTGTATCCTGAGCACCCCTGCCCCACTGAGGGCAAGGGATCCCCTCACAAAGCCTCTGGCTGCTACATATGTGCTTGGGGAATGAAGCTGGCCTCTTCCGCCCTGTGCTGTCTGCCACAGGCATGGGTTTGTTGTCAAATCTATGTACATGGGAAAAACACCATGCAAAAAATGGGTTGCACTTGCCACGTCTAATGGCTCTCACAGCCTCACTGTAAAAGCACAGTTTCCAGGCACAACGCAGGGCAGTGCATAATTGTGCATGCTTTGCTTGCTGTAGTACATACCTGACAGCTTTCAGACAACATAATCACAATGGCAGGTCAATCTGCTTTTCTTCCCCTGCAAACAAAGACCCGCCTTCATTTGGTGCAGTTGTTGCCTGACTGCTGGCAACAAGAGCGGTGTGACCATGTGAGAACAAGGGTCCACTAGCACCTGATGTGCAACTTCACATGTCTTGGCACTCTTCACATGTGAAACCGCAGGAGCCGCGAAACTGGCATTTCAGCAGTGTTTTCCCAGCACATCATGTGACGTTAATTGCCATCTAGTGGGATATGAGCGTAACTGCAGGAAGAATTTTCACGCTGGAGAGGCAGGCGGCGGAGCAGGAGTGAAGTGGGGTGCTCTGGACGGGAATTACTTGTGTGCTTTTTACTGGTAGCATGTCATGTCAGAAAGTATTCCAAATATCTAGTCTGTAACAACTAACCTCTGATACAGGCATGAAAATCAGTCATTCTTTGCTGCCACTCTGAGCAGCTAAGATTTTGAAAAATGAATTACCTATCCATGATTAATTTGCTCCTTAATGAGAAAACCTATGGAGCTACAAGAGGTAGTACATGTGGAGAAGTAGAATCCAGAGGAAAAAAAAAACCCTGGTATTTCATGCCTTATATTGTAATTGTTTAGATGATATAAACACTACCCATCTCTACATCTATGGAGCCATATCACTTGAAAAGAGGTATCAGTATTACTAAACCACAGTAATTTAGTAAAACTAATCAGGAGTAATACATCTTATATACATAGAGAAACACAGAACTTCCACAAATTTGCAAACAGTAGGATCAAAACTATTTTTATCCAGATGTTGTTCTTTCTTGTTTGTCCCTCAGGCATCTTTGTTTTTGTTTCTCTGAGAGAGATTAGAAAAAAGACAGCTATATTTTAGTGTTCCTTTTAGCCTTCCACTAGGCTTTACTACAGCAATGCTGTGCAGTAAGATGATGTTATTACAGCTTCCTATTTCTTTCTAGGGCCACCTCCGAACCTCATTCATGATTTCTGTGCACAGTCTTTATTACGAGCTCAACAGGCAGCAGCTTCATCACACAAACTGACATCCTCTTCCCCCCATTTGCAGGTACTGGTGAGGTTTGTGTACTCTGTCAGCAAAGGCTACCGGAAGATAACTTACCACAACTGGCGCCATGGCTTCAACGTCGCGCAGACCATGTTCACTCTCTTGATGGTAAGGTAACACCTCCCCAGCTAATGTTGTGGCTTGACTTTGTTAGCAGGAGGTCTTCTGTTGCACTTGCAACAGGTAGGGGAAAGAGACTACAGGACTTCTCTTCCTCCAGTAGTTTCTGACAGTAAGAGCCAGACTGAGGTTTGCTGGAAGGGATGCAGACAACCTCACACTTTCCATTTCCAGGCAGGTATAAGTTGATCGCCAGTGTGAATGTGGCAAGTGCCATTTCTCACAGGCTCTCAAGGCCACAGATGCCCCAACAATAAAAGGTGTCAGACCTCTGCTCCGTACGAGGGATGGACCTCGTGCAGACAGTAAGACCCAGACAACTCACATCAGAATTATGTCTACAGTCCCCCAGATAATCCTTTGGGTGATTAAGATTGGAATCTAAACTCCATTGCTCAGAAAGAGGCAGAGCCCCTTCACAAAGGGGTTCACTTTGTGTCCAGTGACTGGAGGGGTTCTTGTGAGGACCCGGGTGTCCCCAGGGCAAGAGGCTGCTATAGAAGCAGGCACGCAACTTTGCAGGTGGGCAACAAGCACATATGTACAACATGCCTACCTGAGTCTGAATTGTTTTGTTTCCAGCTGCTTCCCCATTTTAACCTAAGTGTGCCACATATTGCATTTAGCTTCATGAGTTATTTTCAGTTCTCCTGGGCTGTTTCAATGAGGAGATCCCCAGAACAGAGCAGTAACAGCTCAGTACCTTTTTCTATAAGAGATACTAACAAATGGCATGCAAATTCTCACCCTCCAGACTGGCAAGCTGAAGCGGTATTACACAGACCTTGAGGCCTTTGCAATGGTAACTGCTGCTCTGTGCCACGATATTGACCACAGGGGAACCAACAACCTTTACCAAATGAAGTAAGCACTTTCCTACTACTTCAAACCATTTACTGTTGCTCTTGTGTGGAGTGGGATCAGCCTGTGATCACACCAGACTCCAGAACAGCTGTTTTATACACTGCAACCTTTTTTTTTGCAAAAAACTTTGCTTTTCAGGTTGCTACAGCACTTGAAATCTTGCAGTGCTCTCTGGGGCTTTCTTCGACTCACAGCAAACCTCCTTTGGTTAAAGCCACACCCTACATTACTGTTACAGGGTGGAACATGTGCAGCACAGGCATTTAGTAGCCTCAGCATCATAGAAGACTCAGGATGCCACTGGGAGGAACCTGGCCACTAGAGGCCTACTTTTTGCTGGAAGGTGTCTGTGGAAAACCCACCATGCATGGCACTGCCCTCACCACCTGCAGAAACAAAGCACCTATGAGTATGAGGGTGCTGTTCTCAGTAGGTAGTGACTAGCTACAGAAGAACAGCTGCATAATTTCATGACCAGTAGAGCCTTTGTTGCTTTGATGCTCAGTAGTGTCAGATCACAGCTCTTCTGCAGTGCTTGCTGGCTATACTGTCTTACTGTCTTCTGGAGCTTTGGGAAATGTAAGTGAAGGTGGCTGGGTTTTTTGCATAAAAGAGAGTCTTGTTTATCAGCTAGGAAAGTGCCCAAGGACTGATGTTTCTTCTGTTGCTGTTACTAGATATGAACATGTAGCTATTCAGGAATTTAAACAAGCTTACTGTGCTGGGTAATAACAATCCAGTCATAAACAACATTTTTGTGAAATCTGTAGTGGAAGACTGTTTTATACGTCATCCAAATAGTCATAAGCAGTGTTATAAAACTCTTTTACCAGACTGAAGTCATTAGCTATTAAAAATATTACTCTTAAGCCTTTTAGAATGAGTTGAACTTTTGTGTGTGGTAAAATTAAAAATAAAATGGGACACTTCTTTTCTTTTTTTAAGTAAGTGCTGTGGTAACATCTTTAATTTTTCATTTGCACAACCAGATCTCAAAATCCTTTAGCTAAACTTCATGGATCCTCCATTTTAGAGAGACATCACTTGGAATTTGGAAAATTCTTGCTCTCTGAAGAGGTTGGTAATAAACTGTAATGCAGGGACATGAATAATTTACTTTCAGGGAATTTTTTTCAGCAACAGAGCTGACAGCTTAGCACAAGACCTTTCTCTGGTTGGGATACCCACTCTGCAGCTATCCCAACTGCAGTTGCCTCACTTCCCAAGTACTAGATGCTCCTCCAGAACCAAAATGCACAGGCTCCTAAATGCATGACTTGGTTTCTTCAGAAGCCATATTGTTATCCCCATATAAATACGTTAAACACAGGACTGTCCTCCTGTAGCCCCCCTGGCAGGGCCAAGGCTAACAGACTTCCCCAGCTAACTTCTCATTTCAGGAAAGCTTGAAGTGGGACCAGGGCACAGGGTTTGGGCACATGCTGTGTAACAAGCTTCAGGACACTGACCCTGTTCAGTGAACAAAATGGGAGACTAAGCATCAGCATATAGTGAACAGGACTCACAACCCTTGCACCTTAGAGGAGCAAGCTGAAGCTATTAAAGATACATATTAAAAAAGTGAGCACATTTCAGAAAGGGAGATGGCCAGGAACTCACACCACCACAATGACTGGATTTTGCAGCTCCCTTTTCTTTGCTTTTCAGTCACTGAATATATGTCAGAACCTCAACCGCAGACAGCATGAGCACATGATTCACCTGATGGATATTGCCATTATAGCCACAGACCTGGCACTCTACTTCAAGTAAGTCGGTCACATACACACCTATTTTACAAAGGCAAAAAGTGATGTTTTGTTCTGAGAATCCCCCATGCAGAAATCCTATTCACTGACTAATACTGACATGAGGGCTGGTGTGGAGAACTCAAGCTGCTCAAGAAAACTTTGGACTTTTACTTATTATATCAAATACATGACATTTTAAGCCTCAATTTCCAGCAAGGCAGTGCCGTATGATCCTGTAACAGAAAGAGATGTCTGTTGGTTCAGACACTCTTTGCTAGCACTTCAGCACTAAAGATACTCATAAATGGTGAATGGCCTGGCGAGGGCTGCATTATCAGCATGCACTGGCTTCCTGGGACACACAGCTAGAATTCAATATGTGACTTCCTAATTAGCAGGGAGCTTTCAACATGTGCTTTCAAAATGCAACGCCAAGACCAGAGACTGCTTCTGTGGTTTGCACTGAAGAATGTGCAAAATATAAAGTCCACAAAAGAGGAATGTAAGGAAGGGTGCAATACCCAGTCCTCTTACTCCAGAGGTAAGGTGGCTATATGTGAGCAGTTGCCACTGCTTCCTTACCAGGTGCACACAAACTGGTCTTTGCCATCCTTGGTCCATGCAAACAAAGGCTTGGTTGAGATCAGACCCAGGCAAAATGATACACATAGAACATGTATGCAAGCTGCTTTATGGATCTGGCCTAAATGTCTTCTCTGCTAGCAATGAAACAGCAGGTTTTTCCAAATTTCACACCACTCAAAATATGGGTGTGTTATGTATAAACCCCTCCCCAGAATTTGATGCATATGTTTAGATATATAAATAAGGTTAGCAAGGGCAGACTATGCAGGTAAAACCAGGTAGTTTCACAAAGCCAGCTCTAGGTTTCTACAGGTTACTTAACATTCAGGGAAAAAGCCTTCTTGCACTACCAAAAAAGGTGGAAGCTGACAACTTGCAGTATCTCATACTTTCAAGTTCTTACTCATGACTCACCACTACACTCATTTTTAAGACATTTATAATAGTTTCCCCTACTTAAGAGAAGCAGGTGATGGTGGTTGGATTTGCTGGGGGCTTCCTTGGGGACCTAAATGCTAGGACAGCAGCTACTGGAAACCCTTCTGTAAGGGTTATCAATGCCAGGATCAGCCATCTTTTTAAACTTGTTTGTTTCCTTGTTTTGGAGCTTTTCATATTTATTTTTTTCCCTCCTCAAAGAAAGAGAACAATGTTTCAGAAGATTGTTGATGAGTCCAAGACATATGATAGCATGACTGCCTGGACTGAATACCTGTCTCTGGAGACAACAAAGAAAGAGGTTGTCATGTGAGTAATCAGCTCTGAAAAGGTTAGTGATGCAGTCACCTGGTGAGAGAGCTCAGAACATGCCTTGTGCTCCACTTATTACAATCAGCATGTGATACATTACTGTATGCTCAAATCTGACTTTCTGGAGAAACAGGGGAAAACAGGGACAATAGTGACTGGATTTGGAGTGTCCTTCTGGTCATATACTCCTAATGAGATGCAGAATCCCTCCTGGCCATATACCAGACTACCCTGCAGGCCACAAGCTGGGGCAGGTTGCAATGGCAGATGCATGGGAATCCAGCCCATTAGCAGTTCTTCCCAGTGGCAACCAGTCTGAGTTGCACAATGCTGCTGCTGTGACCGGACAGATGCTTTGCTCCGGTGACGAAGTGCACTCACAGCCTCAGCTGCAGCAGTCTGCACTCCTACACCTCCATATGGGAGACAAAGATACCACTCCACAGTCAAGATATTCAGCCCAGTAAATTATTAAAGCAGCAAATATCTTAGTGCCAGAAGCAAGCAGTTCCCTAGCATAAATCCATTTTAGTCAAGAGAGCAATCCTTGATGAGTGTCCCAGTGAGAGCCAAGGCTGTTCCAGCAACCCATTTTTCTTTCTTACTTTATCTATCTTTATGACTTTATTTATCTTTATCACATTAGCTATCTTTATAATTTCAGCAGGGACCTCTGATTCTTACGGGAATATTAGAGAATGAGCATCCTGAGCCCACAAGAGATAGGGTGCAGACTTAGAGAATAAACTAATTTCTTTTCTGGTTTTAGGGCCATGATGATGACTGCCTGTGATTTGTCAGCAATAACAAAGCCTTGGGAAGTCCAGAGTAAGGTCAGATACTAGATAGACTGTTAGATTTCTCTAGCTTACACTTCAAAGTAATGCAATAAGCTGCCTAGAAGCTGAATCAAAGCCTCCTACCAAAGCTACCAAAGGGACTTGAGAATAACTATGATTTTGATGCTAAATCAATCTTTAAGATTGCAATTGTGAGTTCTTTAGAAAATTCATGTTTACCAGAGAAGAAAATAACCCCTCAAAATGTTTAGCTTCTTGAGCTACAGTGAGGGGTTTTGCATGTAACATATGGGTGGAGATTTTTTTTTACAGCAATACTTGCTGTCTGCTCAGTTGTTTGGTTTCCTTTAGAAGTTCCCTCCTGAATGGTACTTCATTAAACTGTCATTAGATTTTAAAGGAGGATAAAAGAAATAAAACCCACCTTCCTGTTGAGCCTGGAGGAAGGACAACTGAGAAAATCATAACAGGCAGCCACAACTGTGATCAAGAGGCAAATCCTTGAGGGGGACACATTGCAAATCTTTCTTACTAGATGAGCAGTACTAATAAGCGTCAGTGCAATAAGGACTGTTGAGCTGACACTACATGGGTGCAAACCCGTGGTCACTGCGATACTTCTGAGGAGAAAGTTTGTGTCTGGGCTCGGACAGAAAGAGACAGAGGGGCTAAAAGTGAGATTTGCCACATGTTAGAGACCTGAAGCACATCAAATTGTAAAGCTAAAGTCAATGCTAACCTTTCTTTTTCTCTCCTTGGCAATGCAGGTAGCTCTGCTGGTAGCAGCTGAGTTCTGGGAGCAAGGAGACTTAGAAATAAGCGTCCTTCAGCAACAGCCTATTGTAAGTATCATGTGACAGCCAGAAGGTTCAGCTCAGACAGCAAGTCTCAGCAGAGACTTACTACAAGCAACACTGCTATCAGAGCCCTGTGAGTTTTCTGAAATCACCATGCCTGCCAAAAGCCACTGGAAAAGTGGGTATTCAGCTAGGGAAGATGCTCTGTGACAGAGCCTCTTACACAGTTCGCCATTTAGTTAGATCAGTCACAGTGGCTGTGAACCAGCAGGGAGTGACCCTTTCCCTTGAGACGTTCCACTGATCCCTTGCAGAAAAAAGGAAAATGGAATACATGTATCACAGAGGAAAGAAGGAGTTCTATTAAAAAGAAAAACAACAGACACAAACTTTGTAGAGTCCAGAAATTATTTCTGGTAATTAGAAGTACATTGTTACTTGGCATATATTTTTTTCTGCTATAATAACAAATACTTAAATATGGCATTGAAAGAGCCAAGAGTCTTCAGCACTATCTAACATAAGCCTTTTCTCAGGTATATGGTTGAGAGGCACAAGGGAAAAGCATTTTGTCCTCCTCCCAATACAAACAGAGACCTGTCTGAAATAGCTGCTGACTGCTCTGCAGCAGAGGAAGTGAGCTGTGGTAGACAGCCTTTAAGGATGGCATGGCATAACTGCCAGGTTGACACAAGAAGGCACTTTCAGGGAGAAAATAGAGGTGTCTGTTTCAATGAGGTGTCTCATACAATATGGCAAACTTGTGTCCTCCCACAGCCCATGATGGACCGGAGGAAAGCTGCTGAGCTTCCAAAGCTTCAAGTGGGTTTCATCGACTTTGTGTGCACATTTGTCTATAAGGTAAGCAACACACCCTTGCACACCCCATCCTTTCCAACAGGGGTTCAAATCCCAGGTGAGTGCAGCAACACCACTCACGGGGAAAAGGGCAGGTACAGGACCCAACACCTGCCCCTCCCTGAACCACTGTATCTTGATCCCTCTTTGTGCCCTTGGTATTTTACCTGCATGAGCCAGCCCAGGAGGTGAGGTGCTGGGGTTTTCCTGGGGTAAGATGGACAAGCATTACCTCTGCACTGCATTGTGCTGATGGGTACATTTTGGTTAGGAATTTTCCCGTTTCCATGAGGAAATTCAGCCTATGCTTGATGGGCTGCTGAACAACAGAAATGAGTGGAAGACCCGTGCTGATGAGTATGATGCAAAAATGAAAGCTCTGGAGGAAGAGAAGAAAAAAGAGGAAGAGAAGATGGCTGCAAATAAAGGTCAGAAACAATACTTAGTTTTTCATTCCAAACTTAAAAACATACTTATGCAATACTTTCCCAGATCTGCAGCAAACTCTGCCAACAAGGTAAAGAGTCAGATGCCCAGAACAAGTTTTCCCAGTCTTTCTCCCTTGGCAAGGTTATCTTCAAATGTGATGCTATGACAGGCTGTCAAAAAGGCCACCTGCCCAAATGCCCAGGAGATAGTGCCTGAGAAACCAGTGCAACCACGCAGCTGGGAGACATCCTATTGTATACAGAGTCTGTGGCTGATGTGCTATCCCACAGGTCACGAAGCAGGAGTTAAGAAAACCTAACACTTGTTGGGAGAACACTGAGGAATTAAATTTCATTCAATTTCTAGCCCAGATCAGGTACTTCCTAGAAACAAGCAGTAATAGTGTAGCAATTCATTTTGGTTGAATCCTTTTTTTTCCTTCTGTGGGCTCAGCCTCTGTAGCACTGAAATCCATCAGCTGCAATGGGCACTGGGTGAAAGCTTGTTTGGTAGCATGAGGGTTTGTTTGATTCCCAGAGAGGTGGGAGCGGAAGGCTCTTCTAGCCTCTCCCAAGTGCTTGATCAAACATCCATCACAACTTAGTGCCTTCACAGAGACAGCACCTGAAATCTGCTTTTGTTCCAGACTGGACCAAAATCCCAAACAGCCCATGGAGTGGGCATTCCTCACATGACACAGTTTAGGAATCATTAGAGCAGTCTGGATATCTGCTCTCAGTTTAAGTAATAGTAATTAACATAAAAGATTAAAAGTAAGTGCTTTATCTAGGATTTGGAGAATTTTTGAAGAATTGTTTCCTAGGTAATCAGTATTTAAGTGAGGAAGGTTTCTACTAACTCTAAAACATTCTTTCCAAAGCAGCCTTACATGTATGACTAATTTGCACAGCAGACAGCTCTTGATATGGGTACTATAGGTATGACCTACATTGATCACTGAATAACTTAGAAGTGCTAAAATACTCCTGTAATGGCTGAGAAGTACATTTATGACTGTACCTCTAATTCTGTGTTTTTTTTATACCACAGATGGAATAACCTGCAATGGAGGAACAGCTCCAGCTTCCAAAACCTGTAGCATACTTTAGACCTATTACCAGTGCAATATATGCCACCCAAAATGAGAATGTCCAGGCTTTAAATATATATATATATACATATATACATATATATATATATATATATATATATATATATAAAATGGCATACAGATACATTTCTGATTGGACTGTTCTGCTACTTTAATTAGGCTTATGACCAACCAGGGAAGGGCTAGATCTCGTTTGCCTTAATTGCATCTCTTCCTGATGGTAAGGAGCCAATTCTGGCCTGTCTTTTGCTCCATTTAATGCACCTGATGTCAGATGGCATATGGCAAGTCAGAATAACATTTGGCCCAATAAATCAGGTTGCATGACTATGGAAGAGCATTTCTCCTGTACAGTAACACTTCTTACCCAAAGCAGATGGGGCCAGTTGAATTCATATTTTGCTCTATACAACACTGTGTGATTGTCAATGCATGGAACTATAGCTTGCAGAGTAGAAAAACTGAAAAGGAGCCAAATTTATCATATCTAAGCCTGTATCTGTTAGGATATAATAAACAAATCTGTAGGTAGATATAAAGCATGAAAAATGACCCTAGTAAACCTCTGAACTGCTCTAAAAAGTTGTAATTCCATGTAAATCAAGGAAACACAGTGATAGCAGTTCTGCACCTACTTCAATAATTTGTATAGGTTGCTGCTTTAAAGCATGGAGCCATTCATACAAGACCCAATAGCTGCAGTCTTCACAAGCGGGATGCACACTCTGCGCTAACCAAGGCTATGCTCTGGCACATATGATTGTAAGAAGACAGTGTTACTATTACCTATTACAGTTAACCAAGCAACCTGAATCATGGCATCTCCTAAATTTGTTCTGTTTTGCCTCATAATGCCAACGTTATTTGACACAGTTCTCTTCTGAGCAGTATCAACTCTCCTTCCTTTCCTCCTCCTGTTCTGAGGTATCCTGGTTTTAGATTTCCCTCCAGACTTTAAAAACTGATGACTTGTATTCTTTTATTTCAGATGAAAGCTAGGTTTCATATTTATCCATGCAACCATATTAGAACATTTAATTACGTTCTTGTAGCAATACAGAAATCCTTCTCTGCTCCTCTTTTTTTTTTTTTTTTAAGTGTTTGGAGATCTGTTCTGCTGGGGATTTTCTTCTTCTTCAATTACTCCTGCTACCTTCAGTGCTTTCATCCTTCAGTACCTTGTTTTGCATTACAAAAATACTGCAAATAAAAGGAAGACTAGAGCTATGGGTGTACCTGGTGATGATTTATCTGTGTCTCTGTACAGTAAGCAAGTGTAATAGAATCATAGAACAGTTTGGGTTGGCAGGGACCTTCAAAGGTCTTCTGGTCCAAACCCCCACAATAAGCAGGGACATTTTCAACTAGATCAGGTTGCCCAGAACTACATCC
Organism: Pezoporus wallicus; assembly: GCF_028554395.1. Classification (NCBI taxonomy): domain Eukaryota; kingdom Metazoa; phylum Chordata; class Aves; order Psittaciformes; family Psittacidae; genus Pezoporus; species Pezoporus wallicus. The sequence continues at coordinate 209,327 of NW_026642000.1, forward strand.
AGCCTGGCCTTCAATGTCTCCAGGGATGGGACATCCACCACCTCTCCGGGAAACCTGTGACAGTATTTTACCACCCTCATTGTAAAAAAATTTTTCCTCCTGACCAGCCTGAATCTCCCCTCTTTTAGTTTAAAACCATTAATCCTCTACTGCTACGCAGCAATTCCATGAGCAGCAAGTTGCCTCTCAGGAAAATGCAGAAACCTGTCCACTTGCATGAAAGCTAAATAAGCCACTAGTAGTGACTTCATGTTGTATGCTTCAGTTTCATTGAGAACCACGTAGGAGACTTGCGTACTAAGTCAAACAAGTCTTTTTTTTTTTTTTTTTTTTCAGTGGGAAAAACGCCACAAGATTATCATGTTGCAGAGTGGTGAGCAGTGGGCTTTCAAAAAAATGGCCACAAGCCACTGTACACTTAAGCGTTGAGAAAAGCTCCTTATGTCCTCAAAGATTTACAGGAAATAAAGCTGTGAGGCTGGGGTCTGTCCTGGGGTAAGATGGACAAGCACTGCCTCTGCACAGCATTGCACTAATAGATGTGTTTTGGTTAGGAATTCTCCCATTTCCACAAGGAAATTCAGCCTATGCTTGGTGGGCTGCTGTCACTCTGTGGGAAGCCACATACAGCAATCAGAGGGCAGTAAGGGAAATAGAAAGCCAAGATCTTTCATTTCCCTTTTATTTTTTCCTTTGCACTATATACATTTCTAATGGGATGCTGTCTGTAGGCAAAATCTTTCCCCTGCAGCTTAATCTCAGGGGCTGCAGAGTTCTTCCCTGTCTGCACAGAACTTGCACCCCTGCTGGACAGTCATTGCTAACTTCTTTGACAGGAGTAACCTGTGAGCAGAGGCAGAAGTGACCCCTGCAGGTCCATAGGCAAGCAGCATGTCTGCACTCTTGGAGCTGAGAGGAGTTGCAGGGTAGGGTGAAAGGGCTGATGAGAGAGTTTACAGCTGCAGTTCGAGATTACCCAACAGCAAAGTGTCAATCATCCATGGTACCATAGGACCCCTCACCTCCCAGACCGGCTCACCCAGGGAAAGCACTAAAGGAACAATGCAGAGCTCAGAAGAGGCAGCTGGTGGGAGGAAACCCTTCCCTCCCCCCTACCTAGGGAGATGCTGTGATGAGATGCTTCATCTGCTGTTCCTGCTACCTTCTCATCTGGCACAGGCCATGTCCAGCCACAGTACACACAGCCCTGAGCTCCAGGCAGCCTGTCCTTCCCTTTTGCCCTTCACTGTGGCTCTCACTCCCACTGCCTAACACGCACTGAGTGTCTGAGGAGAACACTGACTTTTATTTCAGTATACATCAAGCAATTGAACTTGCTTTTTTTTTTCCTTTTCAAAATGGTACCACCTAATCACACAGCCACTTTGCCAGAAGACTGGGATCAGTGTCCTTTTCAGCCAGCAATCCCTTACTAATATGTGTTTCTGTGTCTTTTTGCACCATCAGAACCATACCACTGGAAGTTTGCTTCCCACTGGAGGTAGGTCAGATGGAGGCGAAACCTGGCAAGTTTCCTACCCACAGCGCTCCCCTTGGCAGCTGGCTGTCAGGAATTATTGGGCAAAGAAAAGAGAAAGGTTAAGAAATGTATTTTTGCAGTCAGTATTTTCCCAGGCCCGAGAGGAAAGTGATGCCACTGCAACACAATTTCAGGAGAGGTCCATTGACCAGACAGCTCCCAGAGGAGTGTGATAGAGCAATTCAGCTCCGCTTGTGGCATATTTGCCTGTACCCCAGGGCAGTGTTTTCACTTCTGGCTTGATGCGGTTCCCAACTCCAGTGAGAGACACGAGGGGCCTGCCTTGCAAGTGTCTCACTGAAGGAGGTAAGGCATCCAGACTTCCATTCTGGATTTTGAAGGCTGGGGACAACAAGTGGTAGGGAAATGAATATCCCTGCGAGACTGGGAGGGGTTTCTCAGACAGGAATTCAGGAATGGAGAGCAGATTTTCTCTCCACTGCCTGAGTGAGAAGCTGCCAAGAGATTTTTAGTGCTACAGCTTGCCCATCATGGGGTGGAAGGGGTAGGACAAGCTCACTCAAGACAAGACCTCTTTGCTCTGCTACTGAAAAGAACATGTGGATGCCCTCCAGCTGTTCAGTCTGCTGAAGTTCAGCTTGCTCTCCCACCTGCCCAAATGTGTTAAACTCCGTCTCTTCTGATCACAAACATTACCTATTAGTTATAGGCGTAGTGACTGGTTGCTGCTGGAGGAATACAACATGGTGTTTCCACCACAGCAACAGCCTGTGACATAAGTTTCCTGTCATATTCTGTAATTATTTCTGCTGCTGTTCTGTGCAACTCACTCAAATACCAACTGAAGCATTTTAAGTACTTTATTGAGAGAATAGCATACAGAGTCCATCAACCACTGCACAGTTCAGAGCCTAGCCATATATTTCCATATGTGAAATTAGGATTCAATCTTCTGTTCATTTCAATATGGATTCTTCGCTTGCTAGAAGGGAAGAAAAACCAAACACAGTTAGGGCTACTAGTCAGTCCCATGCAGTACTAAAATATGCAAAACATTACTGAGACCAAAAGCTACCTTTAAGTGCGACATTTCTTTCTAGCCAGTTTTTATGATTCCCGCTTCTGCTTATTCAACAGAAGTGTATTTGGGGTAAAAGACCTTTTTTACTTACCCAGTAGTAAATTACTGTTTTCTGAACTGATAATTCAAATTAAGTGCAGAAAAAGCTATCATTATGGGTATGTCCAGTTATTCATCTTTAAAGAACAATTTCCAACTGCATTGCACTGAATGAAGTTATAACAATTGCTTTTATAACAGGAAAACCACACAAAAACCACTGTTGGGAAAGCAGACTGGTCATCTGTGTGCCGCTTTTAAATAAACATTCTAAAGAAATAATCACAGAATTCCATTATTAAGTGAAGTAGCAACACTGTAGTACAGCCTCTATCCCCGAAAGTATACAAAAGTTTCAGCTAATCTAGAAAATACCTATAGGCCCATTTATTTAGTCCATGAATAATGGAGACTATATATTCAAGATGGTAAAAAGAGCTATGCAAAATAGCTTCTAGTAAGTGATAAAATTCATCAATTTGCCTATTTGATTATATGTATGTGTGGCTCATTTAGTTTTACAGGGTTTTGTTCAACATTAGTCTTGTTTAGGACAATGTGAATGCCACTAATTCCCATGGAAACAGTTACTAAGTGTGTAGCTTGAGTTACTGATCAATTTCTTAAAACTTCTGGACTGTATGTCCACCTAAAGAAAAAAAAAGGTGAATTCAAGCCAGACAGCACACTCCTCTGTATGGCATGGGGAAAAATCCTGTCAGAAATGCACAAATAAATAAACAATTCTAACAACAAGGGAAAGCATGCTGCAGCAGGAATACTATAGGGCAGAACGGAATGAGAAAGAAGCAGCAGTATTAGTCCCAATAAATCACCTCCAGCATACTCTTTTCATGTAAGATATAATAAAGCTGACCTCTAACACTACACCAGTGATACCACTTTAAAGTTTGAGTTGCAATTTCAAGCAGTTGCCTATAACTTCTGGTTTAGGTAATCAGTCACACTTGTGAGACTTCTTCATTGCATGGAGCAGAGGGACCACAGGTTTGCTGCATCCAGCTGAATAACGGACATCTAAGTAACGTTAATATGCAGTTTCATGGATTCCTCACAAAATAACCAGCACACCTTTTAGAGGTTTGTTTTCTCAGTGGAAATTCAGACTGCCATTTAATACGCCCCATTTAGTTACAAAAGTGTTTTCAACTCTTCCTCTACCAAAGCTTACATTCAGTAGAGCCTGTCAAACAGCAGCACTATTTACCCTTCACACAGCCCTAACCACTGCTCCATGGAATCACAATGGTGTGCAGCCCCCTGGCTGTAAGCCTGAATTTCTCCTAAAAACGCTGCATTAAGATGTCGGTCCACTTGCAAGCCAGGGTATACGGTTTGGTCTGGAATGTGTGAATTAAACTGAGGGACTACCTTCTGCAAGCTCTTTCGCGATCCGCTCAAGTTCTTCACGTCTCTTTTTCTCTTCAGCCTCTATTCTTCTTTCTTCTTCAGCAATAGGCTTTAGGTAGTCTGTTATTAATACAAGCGCTTTACAACACAGTTTCTAGGAGCCGGCACAAAGCTCTGCATCTGCTAGCTCACTCAAAAAGAACATAAAACCACCTTCGCTGGCACGACGGCACATTTTACATGGATCTGTCACCTCACACCGGTCAGAGCCCAGCCCCAAGGGCCACCTCGCCGAGCCCTACCCGGTTCCCCTGCAGTGAGGCGGGGAAATGGCGCCGTGCCCGCCTCAAGGTGCCCTTCGGGTCCCGAGCGGGGAAGGGGAGAAGGCCGCCCGAGGCGCGCACTCACCGTATCGCTTCTTGCCGTAGATCATCCCCACCAGCAGGGCCGAGTAGCGGGTGAACTGCGGGAGGCACAGACAAGGACGCGCCCTTGGCTCAGCTCGCACCACTAGGCCCAGCTCGCCGCCCCCCGCCCGGCCCGCCTCACCCCGGCCCGCTGAGGCCAGAGGTCACCTCCCAGCCCCGGAGCGCGGCGGGACGCCAGCATGGCACCGCGGGAACCGCCTCTGCCCTCACCTTGATGAGCGGAGAGACCTGCACCGGTGGGATCATCCTGGCAGCGGTGGCAGCGGCGGCGGGATGTGACGCCTGCGGAGCGGTGGCAGGGCGGGTAGCGTGTAGAGCTCGGCCCAACTCGGGGCGGAGCAGAGCTTCTGCTACGGAAGCTGTTAGAGCCGTTCGTGTTCTGTCCGCCCAGGGGTGGGTTTTGGTGTCTGGGGGCGCGTTACCCAGGAGCCGTTAGGTCGCAAAATGGGCCGTGCCCCTTACCCCGCGACACAAAATGGTGGAAGCGAGAGCGTTTTCTCTCTTTGGAGCCGAGCCCGAGGAATCCGGTTGAGTTTCGTTCTCTCGTAAAGTCGGGGAATTGAACCTTCGGTCGTTAGTGACATAAATAGCTTGCGTAAAGTTAAGAGTACGCACCGAATGGGCCGGAAGGCGGTGAACTGCCGGCCCGTGGTGGTCTCTGTTAATTAAGACAGGGATAATGGAAGTTCTGCTGCTAAAAGAAGCCTGACATGTTTCTCTCTTTAGGGAGCCTGGAGGAAGGTTCTCGGTATGCCGTCTATTTGTAGTATCATGAGGTTTTTTAGTTACTGTTTTATGTCCTGTACCAGTGAGACCTGAGAGTGGGTGGAATGTATGTAACCTATTGCTTCTGGGCTTTTGTATTGAATTTTTTACGTTTTTTGTTTACTTTCAGTGGCAAGAACTCAGACACTTGGAGCATTACAAATGAGAAGTCAGTGCTAGGTAGTTATCGCTTTAGTTCCGTGCACCAGTGTTAGCTGTTAATGGCAGAGTAGTTCACCATGAAGCTCAACGCCAAGTCAGTACCAAACCACTGAGGTTACTAGCGGCACAGTGGTTGCCTGTTCAGCCAGCTGACAGTTTCAAAATCTGTAAATACCCAACAGTGGAATGATTTTAATTAAGTGATTTTCAGGGTTACTGATGGAGCCTGATACATTGAAAATACCAAAATGCTCCATTTTTTTTTAATGATTTTGAGCAATTTATTGAATGACATCCCTATGCTGGATGCTTTCTGCACTAAAGCTCTGAGAAAAAAAAAAATCACTGCTGCTCTTCATTTCGTACAATACAGATATTCTGGTCTTCCCTAGTGATGCAGCAGGCAAGTTGGACTACAAGTCATGATACTACCCCATCACATGTGGAGAAGAAAAGGAGGAGTACATGGTGCCATGTAGTTACCTGTGATAAGATCTCAAATGATAAACATTAAGAGAGATCTGTGCATTTTCTTCTCATAGCAAGAGCATTTGTCTGTGCCTCATTCCACAGTAACAAGTTATGTGACGCTGTCCCACATAACCTCACAGGTTACCAGGCTGATGTTTGCAAAGTTCCAACAATGAATTTGTGCTTTACACACTACTGTCAAGTACTCTCACACTGAAAGATCAAACCAAGCAAGTCCAAAATTCCTCGTGACTGACCTTTATTTTACTGAAAAATCCGATTGCAGGAGCTGCTCATGGTTTATCAGATGCCGAACAACAGCTGTTGAAAAGTTGGAAGTTTGAGTCATTAGAAGAAATTCCTGGTTAGTTGTAAGAGAATTACTTGCACTAACTAGTTGTTTTCAAGTAAAATGGAAAAAGTCGTAAAGTGTATGCAATGTTCATTGCGATTAAACACAAATTCTGTATTTGCAAAGAACTACAGCTATGACTGTTACTCTTCTAAAGTAAATTAAGAGCTGTCTACATTCATCATTATTCTGAAGGTTTCAAACAAAGTACATCCCTAAGCAGTCTTTAATAGAATTTTTCATCTAGCACTATCTGTATGCAAGGCAAAGATGACAGTGCTACAAGTGATTGTTATCATCTTTTAATGTCTTTTTAATGGATTAATCTTGAACTTGAAACCATTAATGAGGCTAACTGGCCTGAACAAATGAAGCAGCTGTCATTATGGGATCACCGTTGTGAGCTGAGAGACAGCAGGCTTTTAAAACACCCTCCCATGCATTACCATAGTTTGTCCAACGTGACCTATTTGGTTTATGAGGCAGTTGTTCCTGACTGGCAGTACCAGTATCACAGGCAAAAATTTCCGTGTCATCAGAAGGAAAGTTTTACTGCAACATTTTACTACAATTTTACTTGTTTTCAGGATATTTAATTAAAACTATTATTCTGGCAAAGAAGGCCAGCAGTCTCCTGGACTTAGGAACCTAAGTGCCCTTGACTGGCAGGTCAAGGGGGGTGAGTGATCAGAGTATATATAGTGTGCAGTGTACAGTTCTGCCCTCCCCAGTACAGGAGAGACATGGACATTCAAAAATGAGTCCATCAAAGGGCAGTGGAGGGGATGCAGGGACTAGAGAGTGTCTTGTGCAAGGAGAGACTGAGAGCTGGGACTATGCAGCCTACAAGAGAAGGATTGGGGGGTTCTCATAAATGTTCTGAATGCCTGATAGGGAGGAGCAAAGACTGAGGCACTCTTCTCCTTAGTGCCCAGAGATGGGATGAGATCAATGGACACAAACTGAAATGCAACAAATCCTTTTAAATGGAAGAAAAATGTACCCTTTTTTTAAACTCTGGGGGCAACTGGACATTCAAGCAGGTTGACCTGCTGAGTGGTTCTGGTGTCTCCATCTGTACAGATGCTCAAAGTCTGACTGGATAAAGTCCTAAGCAACTAACTTGAGCTGAGGCTTAAACAGGAAGGTTGGACTAGACAGTCTCCAGGGGTCCCTTCCAACCTCATCCATTCTATGATTTTGGGATTATAATCATGATGCTTTACTTTTCTAGAGATGAAAACCTGTGGTCATTAGTAATTATGTAAAGAGCAGCTAGTTACAGTTAGGTTGGGAATGTTCTTCCTACTTGAGAATCACGCAATTCAAATTAATGTCTCATTCTGAAATGCAGTTTGTTTCTCCAGAACTTCCCAAAAGTATTAGAGTAATCCTAAATCAATTCTGTTTATACAAAACCTCAGGTCTAAGTTTGCCTTCAAGTTTAGGTTCTGAGATATTAGTAAATTTGATTTGAATAATGGTATCTTGACTACAGGCAAAGAGTCCAATTAGCCAATACACAGAAATTAACTACTCTTCAAAGCATCCTTGTAATGAAACTCCATGGTCAGATTCAGTTTCAGGTCTTGTCTTCTTCAAGTACCAACAGAATTAGAAGCAGCATTTCTTTACATCACATTACAAGCTTTAGGGTGTTTCATAGAAAATCACAATGATTGAGGTTGGAAGGGACCTTGATGATTTTGAATGGAAAAAAAGTATGTCTGACATAATTTTAACTGTAGACATCAGACTTCACTTTCACCAACAGAACCAAAATAAAGGGCTAGAAGATTTGATTTTTTTTCACTGATGAAAATTTATTACAAATACACATATTCACTGTTTATTATGTGCCTGCTACACATTAGAAACAAAACCATATAGAACCAAAAGTGCTTTTATTAAATATCAGAAAAACACTGTGATACAAATGCAATGCAAAATCCTCCCAAAAGTCATTTTACCTCAGACAGGTATAAACTCCCTTGGATATCTGAACATACTCTCTCACAAGAAGTATGCAATACTACAATTACATATTGGTATCAGGGTGCTTCAAACCAAAAGCACAAGTGCTTTCAAGACTGATCTCAACTGAAGTGAGATACCAGAATTTATCTTCACTAAGAATTACTCCAGACATAGTTTGCTACAGTATTTTTAATTCTTTCTTTTTTAAAGGAACAACAAAATCCCTCAAGTGCCTTTAAATATGGCATTAAAATTGTCAGGCACTAAGACAGTTCAAGATACAAACTACAGGCTCTGCCAAAAAGAAATGTAAATGCTTCCAGGGCAGCCGGAGGCTAGATGACTTTGCCCATTCTTTCTGAACAGCTCTCTGCAGTGTAACTTTTGGTAGGCATAAAGCTTATTAAACTGAACATAAGTGTAGAAAAACTTCAACATGCCATGGACTGGAACCTTTACAGGGATAGGTTTTTTTGCTATCTTGCTCAGCAAGACTCAGAAATCTGTGTGATCCCTTGGTTAGCTTCTACTTAGGGAAAAACTCCTTACCTGATGGGGAACTCTTGTTTGTGGCAGGAAAGTCACACACTCTCTCTGAATATGACATAATGCCATCAGAATGGATGGAAAGATGTTCTCTCAATATGAAAACAGACACGAAGAGCCTGAGAAATCCAAATCTTTCATTTCAGATGAGCAACTGCTTCAGAACTGAAAATAATTTTACCTCTAGTCTTTGAATCACCTCTCTGGGAGATACTAAAGCTGGTTCAAACCTTGGATACATAACCACATGCATCCTCACGTGTTAAATGCACCTTTTTTTTTTTTTTTTCTTTTAGAAGAGCAGATATGCCTGAAGAACTTGTGTGCAGCTAGCCTTGAAGGCTGCACATGGTCACAATTGCGACTCCCATCTAAACCCATACTCTGCACAACTCAAACACAAGTAACTTTCAAAATGCCATCACAAGTTCTTGACTATAAAGAAGAGACATTGTAACCTTAAAAAAAAAGGGTGATGAAAGGGGACGGAGTAGCGATCTGTGTAACATGATGCACTATCTAGAAATGCAGAGGTCTCCATGCCTTTCAAGCCTTGCTCCCCATCTTACAGTAGCACAGCCAGCTTCTGTACCTGTGTTTGGCTGCCATAATTGCTGCCCTATGTCAGAAAAAAAAGGACATTTTGCAGGGCATGTGTTTGTGCACTTCTTAATTGATCGTCACTGCAGTTACATGTCAAGCAGCATTTTTTTCATAAGGGTAACTCTAAAGGAAGGGGAACATGCTTTTCTTTGTATCCCCTATTTACCCAATTATTTCAGTTACAGGTTTTGGAGACAGGGTCTCAAGCATGACCAGCTAAAACTTAAAATATGCCCCAGTTATGGCCAATGAAGGCTTTAGTTTAGGTCAGTATAATCCAAACATGAAGATTACGTGAGTCAGAAGAACTGAAGTTAATATTCTAACTTCACATGCACTGCACAGAAATTCAGGACAGTGGTTCAGTAGGAGACAGACATGCCTCCTCTTCTTCTAACAATACAACCTTCCGTCTGGAGAGAGACATCACAGACCTTAGGACAGTTAAAGCAATTCTAACAAAAATGCGCAAGGCAAGAAAAGCAAATGGGATTACAATCTGCATAAGATGGAAAATTGCTGTGCTAAATTCACTTAACAAGCATGTTAGAAAGAAGACCCCAAGGCTTACACAAGGGTAGAGAGCCAGCTTGGCAAACATGAAAGCATGCTCCTTGCCACCATATCTAGCAAAAGGATGCAAAGTTTCCCTTTCATGGAGAAGGGCTGTAGTCCATATTGCAAACTGAAATATGCTGGCAAAGAAAGTGATAACACAGCTGACCTGAATAGCTTCTATTTCATTGTGAGACTTCTCTGCAAACTCACTGGTCAGCTGATAAGCTAGTGGAAGCCCACCAATGAAAGCCAATGAAAGTATGTTAAGCAGTCCCATTAATCGTGTAGCTTTTGTTACATAAAGGAAAAGTGAGTGATGGACAAACCACAGGAGACCAATGGTTACAAATGAGCCAAAGTATGCAAGGTAGTTTGGTCCATATTCACTTAAAGCTTCAAGAAGGCTGCCGTGGAATTTCTCCTCAACTTCTCTGGGATCAGGGACATTGTCTTCACTGTGGAGAGAAAACTTACTTTACTTTGCATATTACCGTTATAAAAACACATCTGAAGCAAAACTGAACTACACTGTTTACTTTGAGCAAGCAGAGAACAACAGGCATCCACTTTGTATTTCTCCAATTTGTGACTTAGAAACAGCATTTCAAATAACAGCTCTGCAAATAAATTAGATCTGAAAGGAAGTCCCAATCTAAGTTGGCATTCCATTCTACTTCCATGTAGTAAAGTTGCCTCAGTGACTAAATACCTTTTTTTTGATAAAAGCTTTGTATCTGAAAACATGACTAAGCAAAATTGAAACTTTGTTCTTTAAAAGTGTCTACCCCAGGACACATTACGTAGACTTAAGATCACTACTACTGAAATGTGGGCATTAGAATTATCTTTTCTTTGTGTTTTTTTTCCAGAAAATCATACTCAAAGTAACCATTGCAGGTTTTAGAAGTCAAGGACAATGGAAATAATTTTATTTCCTCAAAAGTTAGTATTATATTTAATAACAGAAAGCGTAAGAGGCAACACAAAGCCTTACCATATATCCAAAATGAGCAGGGTTGCTACAATAGCATAGACTCCATCACTGAATCCTTCTATTCGTTCCTTACTTAGAGGCTCACTGAGGTAAAAAGTGAAGGTTTCTAAGCTGTGGTGTTCCTCCTCTTCATCTCTACGACCTGGAAACAAACACCAGACAAAATCAGATAGTATAAAAAGACAAAATCAGATAGTGTAAAATAGGTATTTAAACAACCTATTGTGACCTCCCTTTCTTTTTCTCTCCACCTGCCGAAATCTTTCTGTAGAAAGAAGGCTGTCATGCATCCACACAGGTCAGTCACTCCATTTTTTTGGAGCTGTGCCTCTCCCTGAAGTTTATGTTGCTTCAGGGCCCAAAAAGCCCTGTCCTTTAAACTGTATGGCAGACCATTTCCACCAAGTGAATAAAACTCAAAAGCTGTAACTGAACCAAACATTTGAGCTAAACAAATTGCAAAGCCCTAATAGCTGTAGGTCTTCTACTGCATGAGATTAAAAACCCACTGGAGGATGCATTGGGACATCAAATAACCTTCTTTAAAATAAATCCAATCTTTGGACAAAAGCTAGGGACTGGATTCTGAACTGGCCAACTAGCCAAGTTGCACCACTTCAGCAGTATGGACTGGATGAAGAAAAAACCTCCAGCTTCCAGAGGAATTAGAGAAACTGAATGAAAAGCAAGTATAACCACAACTCAGTAAACAGAGCATTAATTTAAGTTAGTTAGCCATACAACAGGGTGAGATGTATCTGACTGCACACCACAGTGCCCCCATCATAACAGGCACAAGCATTGTTCCTACGTGTTTATTCTCTGGCTCTGAGTCTGGCTTTAGCTGTTTCACAGCATTTCTGCCTAATATTGCTGCCACATGGGGGAGTCAAAGGAATGTTCCTAAATGCAATGTAGACAGTTGGACTTCTGCTAGGCTGTACAACAGCAGAAGCACAAAGGTGTTACTCTTCTGACTCAGCCTGGGAGTGGCAGTTCAAAAGACGTGATCTGTTCAGTGTTTTTGTGGTCGGTTTATATTGGACTCAAAAAGGGGCACTCCACTTTGAGTGCAATCTATTCAGCCAAATATAGATTGCATGATACCACCTCTTCCTCTGTTCTAGCACTGGCAACCTCCTCAGCTCAGTTTAAGAACAGTTCTAGCTGCCGGTGTGGTTGTGCAATTGTTAGTGCTGACGCAAGAGGGCACAAGAAACGTAAGCAAGGAGTGTGAGGGAAGGAAGCACGCACTTGAGACGACTTAAGGCATATGTGAAGGCATAACTTTAGACCACAGCAGTTAGATTAATGAGATGGAACACCTTAAATAATTAATTGTCCTGAACACATTTAATTTATAGGTACTCTTCTTGCCAGTTTGAAAATGTGGGACCATAAAGTATTGTGGGGAAGAAAGTGATACAAGCATAGAGCTTGCTTCCTATTTTCTTCAATCTCCATTCTCCCTTTTTAGGACAAAAGGTTTAGATGGTCTGCAGCCGTCATTCATGTACTTGTGTGTGTGTACATGCATGTGCATATTCAAGACAAAACAGACAACTTTTCTACTCAGAAATGCTCTTTGAATGTGTTGTGCCTTACACAAATCTAGTCACAAATTAAGGTAAATGAGGCAGCACGACAGAAACTGTTTGGATGAAGCAGACAGTTCAATAAATGCCAAATCACTACGTTCCCAGTATGAAAATGGAAGTACAACTAGAACTACTTCATTTCAGGCTGTCTGGATAACATGTTGGCAACTTAATAATGTATCTGGACAAATACCCATGAATACTGTTACTCACCAACAATCTTAGTTTTACACCACGTAGTGAATCGACTGAGATGTGGAAAAATGATTACGAGCCCAAGAAGTACATAAGACTATGGAGAGAAAGTGAATACGGTTTAAATTGTTACCAAAATATAAATTACCTTCCAAGTTTAGTATGAAACTATTGCTCTCAATCCTCAGGTATTGTCACATTCAGAAAAACAAATCCTGACATGATTACATGTAAAAGGCGCATGTGAAATGCACATGCACCTCCTGAATTTTGCACGTGCAACTTGAAACTGCTTTTTGATAGCTAATTTAGTACCAGAATGAAGCAAGATAAAACAAGAAGGGAAATAATTCTGCTAACAAAATGTAGTAATGACTTCATTGGAAGTTGGAGAACTAACCTGTCTGATCCTTATGGGTCCCTTCCAACTGGAGATACTCTATGATTCTATGATTCTACTACTTATGTCCCAAAGACACCTAAGTGGGTCTTGAGTGATGCACAGGCTTTGCACAAGAGCAACTTGGAGACTATTTTCATTGTTACTAATATTAAAGAAAATATACTAGTGAACAAGGCATGGGAGAAGAGGGAAGTAAGGGTTTTAGAGGAAAACATATTTGCAGTTTAAATTAGGCATTTTCACATTTGGATTCATAACTGTCCCAATTCCTCCCAAATCTGGGTATTATTTAAACACTGCTAATTCCCATGGGATTTTTCTCAAAATTCTTTTAAATCCAGCTTTTCCTAAAGAATAAGAGGAAAGAAAGCTCAGGTTACATCAAAAAACTAGATTTCGGTTCCAAGCAGGAGTTCTGAGAAAGATAAAAGCTATTAATAAGTAGGAGCAACTCCCTGTAACTTATAAAGATGGCAGAGAAGAAGGCTGCCTCAGAGCAGGTCTTAGCCAAAACCATTTTTTTTGAAATGCAGGTTGGCTAACTAGTCTGCTTATTCTGTTTGCTCTTACACTCCGAGTGCAGCAATTACATTTACTTGCCTTCAGTTTGTGCAGTGTGATACTTACTTCATATAACCATACACATTATCTCACCTACTTCTGATAAGCAAGATGCTAAGTTACAGTTTAGAAGACCTATTTTGAATTAAGAGAAGCATTAAAAAAAAAAAAGTAAATCAGGCATAGAAACTAAAGTTAATACTGTAGCAGAATATTCTTTCAAAACTGTCCATATCATGGATCAAATAATTACGGATTGGTATCTGTAAACTGAACACTTCAACAGAAAATAGCAGCCATGATTACAGCACCACAGAACTGGCATATTAAGTTGACTTAAGTCTGCATATTTAACATAGGTACAATTATTTTAATACAGAGTCCTAAATACAAGTAATATAAACTGCTGCATCAAAGTTTTCAGTTAACTGGAGAACTTACCAAAGGAATAAAGAAAAAAGAGCAGATTGCTGCTAAAAAGCATAAAATCGGTCCTCTGAGGATAATCTTTAAGATATGACGTTTATAGAAATTCTGATTTTCAGACACCTGTATCTGTTGATTAAGTAAGTGTGGGTGATAAAATCCATATGCTACTATCACAGCCTGCAAGAAGAAGAGCATTACTGATGTTATTACATATAAGTACATGCAGCTTATCAAATGTAAACCCATAAATCAACAAATTCCAAACCACTCACAAAATTATTCTTCACTCCCACATGGAGGGCTGATCTTAGAAACTCTGAGATTTCACCATACACTGCATGTCAAGATTTTGTCTCCTCTAAAAATCCATGTCATGACCATAGATTTTAATGAAGTGGAATAGGGAATATGAAGTGACAAGGACTGAGACTGAAAGACCATGTTCACTCAGCTATGGCTGCACAGCTCAGTAATAACCTCAACAGGAAAAGTCAATTGCTATTTGCCCAAGAAATTTTAAAGAGTGGGAAAGGAATTATTATTTTGTAGACTTTGAGAACAGCTGATTTAGTGACACAGATCAGCTTCACATGACAATGCAACCTTTCATCTTACATACAGATACTATGTTATTACAACCGACACAACTTTGAGAAAGAATGCTGTACAAACAAAAAAACCCATTTAGCAATTACCCATAGTTAATAAACATATTTTAGTTCTACCAAAGAAAATCTATTTAAAAGTGAAAATTTAAATAGATGGCTGCAATACCTGTATAAGGCCAATGACAACAGCACAGACACTGAACAGGAAAATGCCAAAAGGTACCTCTGGAAAAGAGGCCATTAAGGAAAACTAGAAAAAAAAAAGAATGCAACTAGATAAAATATTTAAGAAGCAATGTAGGAATAACCATAGAGAAACAGAAGCACTCTTCATTTGATATTGAAACTCAAAAGCCTAAACAGTGTGTTGCATTCCAACATAATTCCACTCAGTGCAATTTCTATCCACAAACACAGGCAGGCATCCCAACCAAAGACATATAGAGAGACGGCTTTATGTTGATACTGCAAAACCTGAACCTCTCTGACACTATCTCCATAATAACTACAGACTGGCTTGTAGCTGTGCATAATGTTTAACAGTAGTTTCAGTGGGAAAAAAAGTTGATAGTTGGGAAAATTTGTTTTGAAGAACCTTTTTGAACCTTTTAATTTCTCTACCTCCGTGGCTCCCTGTTGTATTAATTTATCCAGTTTCATTAAAGGAGGGAGGAAAGCATGGTTTAGTACCATGGTAACATTGAAAACCTTCCAAAAATTACTTCAGCTTCAAGTCAAAGTAAAAAAACTATGTTCTGTTGCTGACAGAGATAATTTTAATGACCACAGCCTTATTCTTTCCAGCCTAACATTTCTATATATATAATGTAAAACATATTTGCAGAGAAAAGGATGCCTCTCATATAAATCTGTTCTACACATACAATAAAAATCAAGATGCATTTTAATCAGCTGTTTTGTTCTGCTAATATGGTGTTCAGCTGCAAATATTCTTGCCAGGTATAAAGGTTACCTAATCAAAAATTGTGCAGAACATCAGATTTGCAGATTTGCAGATGAATGAATGTCTGTCAGAATCAACCTTGCTGTCAAGTCAAAATGATACCAAAAACTGTCTAGGTTACAAAAGGAAAATATTCTATCATCCAAATCGGAGTTTGAAACACAGCTTTAGCTCCCTTACAAAAATGTAAAAACTACCATCAGACAACTCCAACATTTTTTGATACAGATGTTTTTTCAACAAGAAATCACAGGAAACTACGACTTCCTGTGATTTTAACTTTTCTTCCACAATACCCATTTTCTGCCTGGTCTGTAACATGCAGTGACTGGAGGTTATAACGTCCTTATGAATTTAAAAAAAGTAAGGCTTAACTATTACAATGGATTCAGGGTTTATACAACAGTAACGCTTTTCTGGGTTTCTGAATACTTTAGTAAAGTCTCTCCAAATAAATGAAGAACCCCCCCTGTAATTTAAACATATGTCAAATTTTAGAAAACTACTTACTGTGTATGGCAAGAAAGTTATGATCATCATACAAGCCTAAGAAAAAAAAAGTGTACTGAAACACTAGGCAAAATACAAAGCAAGGAATTCCATCATTAAAGGTACGTCCAGAGAATGCAACACAAACAGATCAAATACTTGTGCTGTATCGTGAAAAAAACATATTTCTAAAGTTGCTGAGCTTTGACTGTAACAAACGGATAGTTTTGTACACATTTTCCATGTTTGCTATCTATTCTGCACAGGCTTATTTTAGAAAACACTACAGTTTTGTTACCAATACCACAGGCAAAAGTTTTGCTGTGGTTCTTAACAGACTTCTTTGAAAACTATCAATGCCAAGAGTATCACACCTTCTAAAGAGGAGTTTCTGGTTTGTGGAAAACATTTATCTCAAATTACAAATACTCCATATGTAAGGAAGCCAAATTTAAAAGAAAAAGCCACCTCAAGCACAAAGAAATGCATTGCTTTGAAAACTACATTAGATAAGAATTACAAGAATATGTTCACCATTGCAGCATCCCCATTACAACCACTAGTAACCAAGATATTACAGGGTGGCTTGTAAAAAAAAAATAAAAAATCAAAAAATGTAAATAAATGGAGAAGTTTCAAGAGATAAGATTTAGGCAAGCATAAAGCTCAAAACACTGATTTAGAGATTGGTATCTCAGTGGTAGGTTTTGAAAGATCACATTATCCTGTTTCAGATAAGCTTCTGAATTACTTCTGGACAACTTAACAGAGAAATGTCTAAATACTGCAATTCAAACCTACCACTAAGATTTTTTTATTTCTTTTTTTTTTTTCCACCAAAGACATAGCATTTAATGTTCTTAAGTCTGGAGGACAGATACTTCAGCTGAACAGAGATGAACAATCAAAAGCTTTTGCCATAGGTGCCTCTCCAGTTCCCTCAGACGAACTTCAGACTAACCTGCTGCAGAGCTTCTTTTGGCTTATAGTAAAACGTGGAAGTTAAAAGCAAGTTAGTTACCAATCAGCCACTCTGGCAGGGAGGAATTCAAACTCTTTACATCCTCCCAACTTGGAAATTTTGCAGAATTATGTTATTTTGGATATGTACATACAGACTTAGAAAAATTGACCTATACTTGCTAGTTAAATACCCAGTTTATTTGACAAGACTCACCAGATTTAGAAGAGCGAGGACATCATCTATAAGCTCTATCACCTGAAACAACCTTTCAAGGCAAGACAAGATACTATGAACAAGCCGGCTCCCAAAATAAATTTTACAACACTGTAAAATTGTACATTTATGGTATTATAGGACAACCTGATTTCCTTTCATCCAGAATTTATACAAGTAGTCCAAAACTTTAGCTCAAGCATGGAAGTAATTTCTTAGAAAGCTCTAAAAAGAGAGATATGAACAGTCAATCTCAATCATGGAGAAGTTATTAAGAGCATTTCTATTTGAAGGGCAAGTGGCATATGATGTAGCAAACTGGCTTCCTTCCAACTCTATCCTTCCTCTACACCTGAAATTACGTATTTACTTTGAATTAAATTTCACTGTTAACAGTCAGTTCATCTGTGAAGTTATCCAGATGTCAGTTCTCACCCATCAAGTTACATATCGTAAATCTAACAAGGCAGTGAGCTACAAATGGATAAAATTCCTTGGAAAATAGAAGATACGGGGATGATTCAGAAGCAGGAGTTAAGAATGATTTTCTGGAGAACTTGCACTTCACTATAGGATGAAATGCAGCCAAGTCACAGGGCAGAGTACTGGTGTGCTTTCTCCCACTGCAGTTTGTTTCAGAACATCTTTATCTTTTGCCACCTGACACATCTGGGACAGGACAGCTAGCAAACTGCTGGTGAGCTGCACAAGACTTGGGAGCCACAGGACACCTATCATCAGCGGTCAATCACCTATTTACTTCAACACAGGCAAGGCTCAGAATGAACGGGAGACTGACAACCTGTGTTCACTGCTCAACCAAATGCTCCTGAAGCATGAACAAAGGCAGACTTTCACCAGCAGGCACTGTCCACTGCTCACACAAGAATATGAGTGAGCCTATTTGATACTCTGATGCCAAAATAAAACTACAGGCACCAGACTGACTTTTAGCTTGTCAGATGAAGCAGTGATGTGTAGGGATCTGAGGCCTGCAGTAGCACTGCACAGATCTTCCAGAGCAGATTCAGATGTTCAGAGTCCATCCAGAGTCCCAGATTTTTCTTTGTCTCATATTGCCATGTGAAGAGCTATTATTCTGATTTTCTCTGAGTTTTACTTTGGAGAACAGAGGCAAATTCATGCTGTGAGTGCCAAAGTATTTTTAGAATTTTAAGGCTTAAAATTATTTCTCCTGAACATACAGCATAGGGTTGTTTGGTTTGGTTTTGGTTTTTTTTTTTTTTTTTTACACAAAGATGATAAGCTTTTCTTCCAAACTGCCCCACATCTTGTAAATGAAATTCCTGCTTCACAGAAGTGTTGCTTAGAATCAATAGAACCAATCACCCTCCAGAAAAACCCAACTATGCAAAGACTATGCCTTGGCATTTACTTATGCAGGCAGTGTGATGTATCAGCTTCAAGTACTGAATTACAGTTGTACACCTCTGTTAGAACACAGATAATCCACTTTATAAATATTACTATATTCTTTAACTTCAAAATTCAAACAAAAATTGCCCTCATTCCAATATGATGTTTGCACATCAATTGCTTTTTAACTACCAAGACACGGGCAGGTGATGGTGTCCACAGCTTGTAAAATGCAGCATCTGCAATACTGCAATTGATTTTGTGAGAAGCATTGCTCAGAACTGAGAGACAGAAGTTTTGGGCCAGCTGTATTAACAGCAGTTCATCTATTTGTGTAGCACACAAGTTATGAAGTAGTTAGTTAGCTGAAGCATAGTTAGAAATTTAATTCCGTCTAGAATATGAAGTAAAATGAAGAGCAACTCTAATTTCAGATATATATATAATGCTTGGTTTTGGTTTTCTCTGTATCACTGTGTATCACTTACACCACTGCAAGTGGTATAAGAGTACAGTTATTCACTGCTTACAGTTATTCATTGCATTTCTTTACAATTATTTTTTTATGTTATCCAACAAAAGAGAATTCAGAAATTTATCAGCAAGACAGAAATGTATCACACACATGGTTATTTCCTGTCCTTTTAAACAGGTTTTTTGTAACTTTGGGGTTAAACACTCTGTTCTTACCTTACATGAGCTGCCCATGCCACTGTGACTATTAAGAAGGTCATTAAGTATACTGCAATTTTTGCTAGAAGAAGTTGCTGAACACTTTCACCTAGTTTCTGAAACAGAAAGTGAAATGCAGAGACAGAGAAAGGGAAGTTAAATGTTACATTGTGACATTATTAGCAGTATCTGCAAATAAGGAAAGTCATGCAGCTGTGTTAACATATTTTTTGAAAATGCCTGCCAAGAGTACAGTTCTCTTTCATCTTTTTACTACGATGCGGAGAAACTGGTTTACTAGACACTTGTAAGTGTGCTGAAATGTGTAGTTAGTGGCATATGAGGTACCAACACATCTCTCCAGTCTGTTTCCCAATGCTCTGTTCACCGTGCGATTCATTTATGCACTCTCTCATCACTGCTACTGTAATAACACGTTTCAGGGGAGGGCTGGCCACAAAATGTCTCTTATGTTTTCTTAGCACAGACTTGCAGCATAGAAGCAGGTAACATGTTAACAGTGAGGAAGGGGAGGGCTTAACCACAACAAATTTTTCATGTACCACCACAATGGCTTAAATAGACTCCTGGCATATTTGCAGTGTTACTGTTCATACCTGGGCTTCCTTAACTAAATGATACAAAACATTTGCATCTAGGTCTGGTTTTAAGAGCAGAAAAAAAACAAACAAAATCCTGATTAAAAAGAACCCACTCATTTATCAAATGATTAATTTATGTCTCCTAACATTCCTGTTTGAGAAGTTTGTTTTCTGTAGGTTCTTTTTTCTACCTTTGCTTATCCTGATTACATTTATTATTAACTTGGTTTAAAACCCAGCATTCAGTTCACAGTATGTAAGCAACTTTGCTAAGTGCTGATGTACTACCAAAAAGAGCAGATGCTTTCTGAAAGATGCTTTGGTCAGATGGGCAGTTCATTTTTCACACAAAAGTAACTGGACAAAATCTATGGCCTACAATATACAGCTCATTCAGGTTTTATATCACAACTTCTGCAGATTACACAGATCTTGAGTATTTAAGCTCTTCACCCCAAGTTCAACAGATGTTTTTCCTAGGGGAAATTTCTGTTGGCTTTAATGTTATTTAATGGCCTGAGCTATTTGAAAGTCTGGCACTTGAAATGAAGCGGGGGTGCTAAATTAGGATGTTACATGTACTTGAACAGAAGATAATATAACAAAACACAAATGATACCTGATCGGGATGTATTTTTGTGTGAGCCACAGGCAAAATCTGAAACAACAGAACCTTATCAGTACATGACATTCTTCTCCTTACCGAGAGCTTTACTAAAACCCAACAGACAGCAGGTGCCCGCAAACTTCCGAATCACGAACCTACCAAGAGCCCGCAGTTCTGTAAGGACAACACTGTCCCCGCCACCCCCCACATGCACCGCGACCCTGCACTGCGGCCAGGGAACAACCGCACACGGCTCTCCGAAAGCGCCGGGCAGGCACGGTCGCGACCTGGAGAGCCCGGCACCAGCTGCCGTTGCTCCAGTGCTTTCCCCTCGCCGGAGGGCCCCGGGCCTGGTCGCGCTGCCGGGGCACCGCTAGGCGCCAGCCTGCCCCGAGCCCCGCAGTCCCGCCGCCGCCGGCCCGCGGTCTGCGGCCGGGCCGGGCAGGCTCTACGCCACGGCCGGGCCGGGCCGGGCCGGGCGCTCACCATCACCGTGGCGATGATGGAGAGCAGCGCATCGCTGTAGGCCAACAGCCGGTGCGACGTCTGCGTGCTACTCCCCAGCTCCAGCTCCATGGCCCTGCCGCGCACCGCCACCGAGTCCGGGCACGGCACCGCGGCTCGCGTAGCCGACATTGCCGGGCTGCGCTCCACCCGCGGTGGGGGCGGTGCTCCCCCTCCCACTGGCCTCTCTGGGGCGGGAACCGCCGCCTCCTCCGGGGCGAGCCTCAGGTCTGCCGTGCGGGGAGCGGCTGTGCTGGTGTCTTGACGTCTGAAAACAGATGGCTGAGACAGTCTGAGGGCGCTGGGGGAAGAAGCAGTGCAATAAAGGATGCGTTAATATCTTAGCGCCACCTGAGCTTGTTACAAGCTGAAGTACAGACACCGAAGATTACGCTTACCAGAGGCTGTAGTGCCTGGAGATTCTCAGCTTCATTTATAGATCATATTTTAAAGTCATAGAATTACTGAATGGTTTGGGCTGCAAAGGATTTAAAGGTCATCCAGTTCTAACCCCTGCCATGGGCAGGGACACCTTCCACTAGAGCAGGTTGCTTCAACCTGGCCTTGAGCACTGCCAGGGATGAGGCAGCCACAGCTTCTGGGAGCACCCTGTGCCAGTGAGTCAGCAGCCTCACAAGGAAGAATTTATTCCTAATGTCTAAATCTAAATCTGCCATCTTTCAGTTTAAGGCCATTACTCTTTGCCCTGTCACTCCCTGCCCTTGTGAAAAGTCCCTTTCTCCTGTAGGACACAAGAGACACTTTATTTTCCTTTTTTTTTTTCACTTCTTTTTTTTCCTTCTCCATTCAAGACTGGGGTTGGATTCTACATGTACTGTACATTATAAAACATGCTGAGGAGCATATTTTGAATGGAATGTTGCACAAGACAGTGTAAAACACAAGTATTTTAGAATGCAGCATGAGTTCATGAAGGAGGAGACTGAAATTCTTCATATGAATTTTTTTTATGGTTTGTATGAAGTGTTTTATGAAACATGTAACTTGAGCTCAAAGTGTATTTATTAAACATAACTGAAGTACCTCCAGGCACGCAAATCTCTGTATGACTAGTTTAACTTTGTATTGTCTCACAATAAATTCTGAATCTAAAGAAAGGCAATGAAATAGATGAGTTAACTGATTTCATAGCACACTTCTGATTAACTGTGGTTTAAAGTCCTTCCTCTTTATTTTTCTCTCTCACACACACTTGAGCAATCACTGTCCTCTGAGAACAGGCGTTTTCTGGTGTTAAGTGCTCAAACCTATATTCCAAGGATTAAAAAAAAAAAAAGGCAGAAAAAAAAAGGCAAAACCAAAAGGGGTGCAGATGTTGTTTTTTTTTTTTTCCTTCAACCAGTTACCTCTTCATGCATCGCTCTGTGGAGGGTGTTTTCCACCGAGGATGACTGGCCTGTTGCATCACACTAGCTACTGCTTGAGTTACCACTGGTAGGCAGTGCCTTTTCCAGTCATTCTTGCAGCTGAAATACAACTTAGCTTTATATTTTTGAGGGTTGGCTTTGACTCACTCATCTAAGTGCTTTGCCTTCATTACTGCTTTTATTACCTCACTTCACTGCTGGGAGATGTCTTGAAGTGAAGGCATGCTGCTTCCTGGTAGCGAAGACTTCCTTGCAGAACAAACACACATCTCTTGCGAAATGTTTTCTGGTGGCCTGTTAGGGAATGTGGTTTGCTTGTGATGGCCAGTTCCAAAGCCTTCAGTTGTAGCTGAAGTTACGTGTGCATCTCAGTACCACTCTTATTACTGTTTAACTTGCCTAGGTTATGGAGGCACTAGTGATTTAGACTAGTGATTTAGAGAAGCTGAGCTTAGCAGAACATACTGCAGCAGTGTTGAGCTGCTCACTGGGACAATGCTTTTTAAGACCAGATGCATCTACTGTTGTTCCTAGGTAGCTTTGTGATACTGTGCTGTTGTCGGGTGTTCCAGTGTGCTGCTTCACAGTGTTCTGTCTTAATCACTACTTCTACAGAGCATGCTGTTGGTTGCTCTACAGTTCCTCTCTTAGTCACTGACACAAATACTATTTGGAAAGAAGAACAGAGCTTGAACCTGGAGCTGTTATGAACATCTGTTCTCACATAGAGATATATATCTGCATAGTTCACTACTGCAGCTGAGTACAATGTATGGATATTATGCCTAGGAGAAAGTATCATTTTTCCCTTAAAAATTAATCTAAAATCTCTGTGCTATGTTACTATCTTGAAGTCCTTTTTAGTTAGGACTTAGAGTAAGAATGGCAGCTTGAGGAAATGTGCAAAAACACTGAACTCTGGCTTAGCTGTGTTCATATTTCACATAATGATAACACTTCTGCAGAGTTTAGCATAACCATGGTTAGCCAGACACAAGAGTCTTATGAATGGAGTTTCTGTAGCAGTACATTGTAAAGTCTGCACAAATCAGTCTTAATCTATTGAACACCTAAGGAACAAACTAGCAGAAGCAATTACATCAGCTGTTTGTATAGATACATTAACATTTCCACTTCACGTTCTGCCTGTGCTTGTTCTGTAGTCCAGTTGCTTTGGGTCTTTCTCATTTGCAGGTAAAGACATGTCAATTCATACCTCAAAAAACCCACAAACAAAAAACCAAATGACCCCAAACCCAAACAATTTCTTTTTACCTCAGAATTCATTGCTGAAGGACATTCTGGTAAGTAAAGTGCTGACTGAGTCTTTGTTTTTATTAATACTTGTTCTGGATAATGCTATCTGATGAAAGTTCAGTCATATCTCACCCAGTGGAGAAAAGAAAGAACCAGTTAATTATTTTGAATAGATTTCAGGTTAGCGTCTTGGTTTGCTTGGCAAAAAATGGTCTTATTTGTTTAGTGTGAAATATAATCTGATAGGACAAGGGGTAATGACTTTAAACTGAAAATAAAAATAACATTACCTCG
Source organism: Pezoporus wallicus (assembly GCF_028554395.1). Lineage (NCBI taxonomy): Eukaryota > Metazoa > Chordata > Aves > Psittaciformes > Psittacidae > Pezoporus > Pezoporus wallicus. Next base: position 233,300 of record NW_026642000.1, read on the forward strand.
TACTTTTTCCATAGCAGAAGACAAAAAACCTAACAGTGAGAAATTGAGGGTGGTGTCAAACACTGAATATTTGCGCTGCAGTTTTTCTTCTGTACCTGTATTCTCAGGGTTGTTATTCATTAGGTGAGAACGGCACAGTATGAGACCAGTGATATTGGTCTGTCTGGCCAGCCTGTAGTGAACAGCAGCTGCAAGACCACTGAAGCATGTGGCATCGTATCTTGAACCACCGCAACCAATTGTTTGCTTTAAAACACAGCACTGTTTTAAAGTACATTGCACACGTACCTGAAGGCAGTAAATCTTACTGGTTGTTCCAGGTTATGCCATTCCTGCTTAAGCATTGGACCCTCTGATGTGAATCAATTTTGGAATCTGCAGGACTCAGTTTGCCTCAGGGTTGTTGACAAACTAGCCAGATGACAAACTCTGGAACTTGGCATTACTAGATGTTATACTTGATTACACAAGATTATGACCACATGATGTTTCTGTCTTTCATCTTATGTCCTTGTATCTTCAAATTGCGGTCAGTTTTTACCAGTAAAGGTGCAATATAATTTAAGTAACTGACCAGGATTCTGATTCTCTGAGTAAATACACTGGCAAGAAATTTCAGTGAGGTGACGTTTGAGCTAGGGGCCAGTGCAGCACAAATAGATGAAAACAAGGTTTTGAGGAGACAAGGAGGCACAAAATGAAATACAAACCTTTGTAAATAAGAATCAGTTCTAAGTAATGTTAAGTTTGATGGCTTTGTAACAGTAGCAATGAAAAATAACTGAGGTTCATGTTTCACAGAAAAAAATGGAGTGCAGCTAGAGAACAGAATGAGAATCCTCGTATAAGATAAACTGTTGTAGTTGGCATAGTTTTAGGTCCTTATGACCTCAGTACAAAACCAAGGGTAAGAAAAACAGGATAGAAAAACAGGACGTGTAGATAAAGAGTATCGAAACTAGCAGGTGTCCTGGATGGGCTGCAGCTAAACTAACTGACAAGCAAAAGGCCAGGATAATTATGTCTGCAGTGTTACCGAACCAATTAAGCTGGTGTAAGCATTATCTACTGTGCGTGCTTCGAAGACTGCCAGAAGTGATGAAGATTGTTGGAAGAAGTAAACGACCCCCAAAAGACCACTAACAAGTTGTGCGCATGTGAAAATGGGCGTGGAATTATGTAAAGCGGTTCTCGGATGGTTAATGAATATGTATGACGTTTAACGAATGTGCATGTTAAGCAACGCTATAACCACAAGTCTGTTTGAGGTTCGGCTGAGACACGCTAGGAGGAGCTATCCCCCGTATCTCCCGGCGCTGCATAAAGAATACCTGCTTGTCAACTTAAACCTTGTTGGCGAGCTCGTGGAGATTTCTCCGAAACAATTTACAGCTGTCAAGTTAGCTTTTTTTTTGTTGTGGCTGTTTTGCTTTTTCCAAGCTTTTAAAGAGTTGGACTTTGCAACTGCTTATGAAATGCACAGTTAAATGTTTAGCTTCAGCTTGAGTGGGGAAAACACTAGAAACAAAATGTAAAGTACAGAAACTGTTGAAACAGATTGTGAAACTTATGGCAGTGAAGGAGAGACCTGTGCACCTCCATAAGTAAATCTCATGCTGACATTGAAATCACTGTAGCTTGTGTGAACAAAAAGGGCACATACATTTTTAGCACTTGTGCTTTGCTTTTAAACTGGTTTAATCCATATTTGAGTGTGGTAGTGATGGCACGATGGCACAATGGCTCATCCATTCAAAGTTCCAAGTTAGCACATTTCACTTTTCCTAGCTTTATAGATTGTACTGGAAGATACTACTTTACAGTTCTCATACTAGTCTGGATTTTGAACTTAAACTTTACACTGAACTACAGATTTTTTTTTTGTGGTACAGAATAACTCCACTCTTACCTTATAATTTCATTCTGATGTTTGTTTGCTTCCAGAACAGATTATCTTTAAAAGTGAGTAAGTAGTTTAACATGGGATATTCAGTTATGCTTCTGCATTAACTTCCTTTGGGCCCTCAAGAGAAGTTACTATAGATTGGCAATTATACGGATAATTATACAGGCTGTGCAAATAATGCAGGCACCTGGCTGATACAGACAATGCTGTAGGCCTAGCTGTGCAGTGGTGTGGCTGAACATATTTTGGATACCTTTATTTGTAATGATGGTGGGTGAAGTTCACATTCTGCATGTGAATTGGTTCTGCAGATATGCAGCTTTTAAAACCTGGACTTTTCAAGAAATAATACGAATTGCTTTTACCTGGTTCAGTTACCCTGATGAGACAAAGAATTTTAATTTGTTTCCTGATTTCTTCATGAACTTTTAACAAACCAAATGCGATTGGCATATTCAAGATCTTACTCGGACAATAACTCGTAGATGATAAATACAAAACAGGTAAAAACTTTTTTCTCCAGTGCTCCAGTGCTTTTGTATGAAGAAAACAGACCCAAACTCAGAAGTATAACAGTGGAAACTTGTGAGTGACCAATGCTTATCCCTGAGAGCATGTTCACAGATTTTTTTTTCTAAACTGAGATGAGCCTGATAATTGTGGATAATTGCAGGAGTGAACTTCAACCTGACATACCTGTTTGCAGGAGAGTAATGCTTCTCGTCATACAAAAAGTTGACAAGTGAGATCTCAGAGGTACCCACTGGAAGTACTGAAGGGATAAACACTGCTTAAGTGCAGACTTCTGACAGTTATAAGATGTAGATCAAAATAGGTAATTCACACAGAAAATGCAATATGAGGTTTAAAATAAAGAGGGGAAGAATGTAAATTGCCTACAGAAAGGTCTTAGCTTAAATACTTCTTCTGAAGTTACTACTATTCTCCTGAAACTAATATTTCAGGATGCCTTTGCAGGTCTTCACCTTGGAGGCTGCTGGCCCATGCAGATGATAGTAAAATGTCAGCTAAAACAGACTTGAGGAGAGGTTTGAAAACAGGGTAAGATATACCTTTCAGAATATAAGTTACCAAAATTGCCTCTTGATAGATGCTCTATAAACAGAAGTCTCTTGCCCACAGGAAATGAAATTTTATTAAGAAATCACTTTTCTGTTTTTATCACAAAAAGAAATATTGTGTATGCCTTATTTTTATCTTCTAGTTAAGATGTGTGATCAGATCATAGAATCATAGAATCAATCATAGAATCATAGAACAGTTTGGGCTGGAAGGGACCTTCAAAGGTCATCTGGTCCAACTCCCCTGCAATGAGCAGGGACATCTTCAACTAGATCAGGTTGCCCAGAACCACATCCAGCCTGGCCTTGAATGTCTCCAGAAATGGTAAATCCTCCACCTCTCTGGGCAACCTGTGCCAGTATTTTACCACTCTTATTGTAAAGAATTTCTTCCTCACGACCAGCCTGAATGTCTCCTCTTTTAATTTAAAACCATCACCCCTTGTCCTGTTGCAATAGGCCCTGATAAAAGTTTCTCCCCATCTTTGTTTTAGGCCACTTTTAGGAACTGAAAGGCTGCAATCAGGTCTCCTGTGAGACTTCTCCAGGCTGAACAAGTGCAACTCTCTCAGACTTTCCTCTTAGGAGAGGTGCTCCGGCATTCTGATCATTTCTGTGGCCTGAAATGCAGTCATTTTTTTTTCATAGGAAAAGCCATCAAGGTCATAGTTACAGCACAAAGGAGTAGATACATTTCATAAATAGTGGGAGCTAAAATGACGCTTCATCTCAAAAATCTCATGTGATCCTTGATGCGTAGATGTGAGCAGTGAGGTGATATGGTGGGGAGGGTTTAGCATATGTGTTAGACTTGACAAAGCATGTAATTCAGTATTGGAGGCAGTTATTGCCTCCAAAACTGCTGAAAAGCTGGAGCTGGTTAACAGGGAAATGCTGCATAAATGACAAGGACTATAAAATGTGTCATGAGAGGTGAGAAATATTATCAGTGTGTCTTGCCAAAAAGAAGACTGAGATATGACATGACTACATACATAAATTCCTGATTTATGTACTATGTTAAGAAAAACATGCATTAAAACTGTTGACTGGAGTCAGAAAACTGGAGTATTACATTAAAGCATAAGTCTGGAAAAGATAAATTGATTGACCAGACACAGAGTCTGCTAAAAAAGTAGTGGGCTAGAGGACAGAAAACAATTATGACACTCACTGCAGGGCTAACTGACTGAAAATTAGAATTTCTGTTTAGTTGTGCAGGCCCTGACTAAAAGTTTCAGGGAAAAAAAAAGAAATCTCAAAGTGTTATGTAAGTACTAAGTCACTGTATTTTATGGAACTATGAAATGTAGTTGAAGGAGATGATCAAACTTGATTCTCTCTACCAGTAGAAAAATATATCTGTGGTTCCCTGAATTTTATTTGCTGCCTTTTTTGTGATTGCTTTCTGTATGTATTAACATAAACTGAGAAAGTTTGGAGGCCAAGTGGATGCTTGAAAGAAACAATGAAAGGAAAACCCTGAAATTGTTGAGACCAAAGAAGTATTTGGAGAAATAGCACTATGCACTTGTTCTTTTCCTACAGAATTTGCTACTGGTTGCTGTGGAGATAGGATAATTGGGTAAGATGGACCACCCATATACATTTTAATATTCGTATCAGCTGAAGAGTGGTTGCATATGGACCTGTATGTATGCTACCGCTTTTCACTGAGTTTCTGCTATGACTAATGCTTTGTTCACAGAATCATCTTCAGGATCTCCCTGTGTAACTGTAAAATAGTACCAGTAAAATTCTGATGTTTCATCTTTTTTCTGCAGTGCAAAACCTGTAAGGATTTTGCTTTGTGGAGAGATAACATCCCAGGCTGTAGTAGATTACCAACAAATTGTGAGAGAGAAAGGTGAGCAAGACCCTTCATGTGTTCATTCTTAGGTGTGTTCTGCATGTGACCAAAGTCATGTTTTTGTGATCTTTCAAAAAGTAAAAAAGAAATGTGCATTCAGATCCAGGAGAAAGCCGCATAGATGTTGATACGCATTTTTCAATGCCTGGTACTGAAGGTGGCGTAGCTGTAACAGACTTATTCTCGAAAGTGCTAGGTACCTTCTGCTTCTCTGATGCAGGAGAACTAGTGTTTGCACAAAAGTCAGAAGGCGGTTGTTACACTTGCAGGTTTGTACAGTGAAAGATTTAACACTGATGTTCCTTGTCCTTGGCATGCATAAGCCTATGACACTTGAAGTTCACACCCAAGGGAATTCCTCAACATATTTCTCAAAGTAGCATCCTTCCAGCAGTTGAATCCCTTATATAAACTATTCCCCTTCAGTCTTCCCTTCACATGCATGATATATGCAGCTTTTCTCTAATTCTATTGAACCCTATTACAAGAAAAAAATGAATACCAATTTCTGGTACATTTTACACATTCCTCTCCCAGCTTTAATACCTAAATGGTTTGAACCCTAGTCATCGTAAGCAATATAACAAGTTTTGGTGGGGCAGCTTGTAGGATTACACTTATCCTTTCAGTTTTAACAGCTCAAGTCTGAACTAATACCACTAACTTGCCTAGATCCTGAGACTGTTAGATAAATATGCTGATTGTCTGCTTCTATTAGCAATACAAAACACAGTATAGGAAGCTTACATGCTTAGAGTTAGAAAGGTTTTAGCCGAGATAACCAGATAATCCCAAAAAGCTTCTCTAACAATTTATGAACTCTCAAGAATGTATGAACTAACTTTACAAAACTCCCTTCACTAGAACTGGACTGAAAGACTTGCACAGTTTTAGTAGCATTCGAATAACAGTGTAAAGAGATCAAGCATGCTGTCTCCCATGGCAAAGTGACAATGACACTGGAGCAGGGGATCAGGTAATGGGACTTAATTCTAGGTGCTTAGTCAAATTTAGTTTCGGCACAAGCAGTTAGAATTGTGTAGGACCAGAGCCCTTCCTTAAAAGCTATTGTGCAAAGTCTGAGAATTGGCAGTTAATTGTGTGCTCTCTTAATCACCAGAAGTGAAAATAAGTAGCACAGCCTTCACTAGTTTCAGTGAAAGTGGCTTTTCCCATATCTAGTGGTCTTATGGATAGAGCTACAATTAAGGTTTTTATCACTCAGTGTCAGTTTCTGGTCTTTCAAGTTGTTTTGGTAGCCTGGTTTTTCTTCTTAAGCATCAAATGCCGTGTTATTTTAGTTGTCATGTGGGGAGAAGACTGAGCAGTCTTTATGAGCTTCATGTGTGTTAAACCTTTGCAGCAGGTTCTTATGGATGTTTAAGGTAGAGTCATTCTTGGGAACCAGACCCTGCTGTGACTCTGATTCTTGTGCATGCAGATACATAAACGTTATTTCAGGCTTCTTGTATGTCAAAGTGTATGAACTCTGTATCTTTCTAGGTTTGGGTGATTTTAAAGTACTAAATAGCAAAGACAGATGCAGAAATGGAAAGAGAATGTAGAAACAAGTGGCTTATTTCCCTGTTTTTCAATGCAGGGCTTGGTGTTTGGCTATGCCACTGATGAAATTGAGGAATGTATGCCCTTAACAGTTCTTCTGGCACACAAACTGACTACAAGCATGAAGGTTCTGGAACGGAATGGAACAGAACATGGACCTGGGTTACGCCAGATAGGAAAACACAGGTTCGTAATATAGATGCATAAACCATAAGGTTGTGAAACAATAAAAATAATTTATCCCGCCTCCTATTACACCAGAATTCATGTTCATCAAAATGCTGTCATTTTCATGTTCCAGGGTGGTGTAAGTTTCACAAGGTATATTTGCATGTAGCACATGTGTTTTTATACAGAGTTCTATCACTACCTTAGCAGGTTTCTTCAAATAACACTTGTCTTTAGCTTATTTTCCCCTGGAGATTAAGAAGATTTGCAAATTGCTGACAATCAGGCGGATGTTTTTTTTTACTTTTTCCTGGATGTTTGTTTTTTTTCTGAATAAATATCAGCATTCCAGAAGCATGGACTGTAATAGGGCTATAGTTTCTCAGCTAAAACAGAGCTGTTTTGATTCAAACCTCATCATGTATACTATATTTGATAAGTGGTCAGAGCCACTGGCAGCTGTATTCCAGAGCTGAGTGGATGAGTTACTGAGCCCACTGTAAGAGTGGTGCACTTAGGCAGTCTCAAAGACAGTAAGTTATGGGCTGTGAAATCTGCAGAAGAGGAAAGGAAAACCATACATGTGGCATGTAAAACTGGAAATATTTGCAAATGTAGTGCCTTTATTTTTTAGGTGCATGCTCCAGGAGATGCTGACCTGTCATATTGACCATTGGTTTTCTGAGTGCTCAGAAGACCTTGCAGCAAAGCTTACCCCTGCAGCTACAGCAGCTTGGTGAAAGGACTGCATTAAGGTAGTGGAGAGGACTGCCACTCAGGTCTGCCCACCCTGTTGCACAAGGGACAACTGGCCAGAGAAGCCTGAACTTCCAATACTTGGTGTGATTGCTTGGCATTTACATGCTTAACACATCTTCACACTCAGTAACATCCTTTGCTGTCACAAATATAGCAACAGCCATGAAGACAACATGTCACATCAGGCAGAACATATCCAGAAGGCACATAAATAGTTACCAATAGTCCAACACACTGATCTCACTGCATGTAAGGAAAGATCACGCCAAACAATTCTCTCTATTGTTCCTTTGGCCTTAAGTTTCACATTGAAAAGACAGCACACTTGCCAACATTTCACCTTAAATTCAATGGGAATTTAGTCCTTGATTCAAGGATAAGCAAATTTTACCCAAGGAACATCATTAAGTATTCAAGGCCAGACTGGATGGGGCTTTGAGCAACATGGTCTAGTGGAAGGTGTCCCTGCCAATGGCAGGAAGGTTATAACTAGATGACCTTTAAAGACCTAGCCAACCTAAACCTCTTTTGCATTTAAGGAATGCCACTTAGGTCTGATATTTGCCCAGCCTGAGCATTCTCTGTGGAAGTGAGATAATTTTCTAGCATAAAATACAAATAGCAGAAACATATCTCATATCTTTCTTTATGCAGAAAAGATGTTCATAAAATCTTTCCCTCATACATAAAATAAGCGTTTCATAGAATCATAGAATCGTTAGGGTTGGAAAGGACCTTAAGATTATCAAGTTCCAACACCCCTGCCATGGGCAGGGACACCTCACGCTAAATCATATCACCCAAGGCCTTGTCCAACCTGGTCTTGAACACTGCCAGGGATGGAGCATTCACAGCCTCCCTGGGCAACCCATTCCAGTGCCTCACCACCCTAACAGGAAAGAATTTCCTTCTTATATCCAATCTAAACTTCCCCTGTTTAAGTTTAAACCCATTACCCCTTGTCCTGTCACTACAGTCTCTAATGAAGAGTCCCTCTCCAGCATCCCTATAGGCCCCCTTCAGATACTGGAAGGCTGCTATGAGGTCTCCACGCAGCCTTCTCTTCTCCAGGCTGAACAGACCCAACTTCCTCAGCCTGTCTTCATATGGGAGGTGCTCCAGTCCCCTGATCATCCTCGTGGCCCTTCTCTGGACTTGTTCCAACAGTTCCATGTCCTTTTTATGTTGAGGACACCAGAACTGCACACAATACTCCAGGTGAGGTCTCACAAGAGCAGAGTAGAGGGGCAGGATCACTTCCTTTGACCTGCTGGTCACGCTCCTTTTGATGCAGCCCAGGATACGGTTGGCTTTCTGGGCTGTGAGCGCACACTTGCCAGCTCATGTTCATTTTCTCATTGACCAACACCCCTAAGTCCTTCTCCACAGGGCTGCTCTGAATCTCTTCTCTGCCCAACCTGTAGCTGTGCTTGGGATTGCTCCAACCCAGGTGTAGGACCTTGCACTTGACATGGTTAAACTTCATGAGGTTGGCATCAGCCCACCTTACAAGCGTGTCGAGCTCCCTCTGGATGGCATTCCTTCCCTCCAGTGTATCAACCGAACCACACAGCTTGGTGTCATCGGCAAACTTGCTGAGCGCGCACTCAATCCCACTGTCCATGTCACCGACAAAGATGTTGAACAAGACCGGTCCCAACACCGATCCCTGAGGGACACCACTCGTTACTGGCCTCCAGCCAGACATTCAGCCATTGACCACGACTCTTTGCATGCAGCCATCCAGCCAGTTCTTTATCCACCGAGTGGTCCATCCATCAAATTGATGTCTCTCCAATTTAGAGACAAGGATGTCGTGCGGGACAGTGTCGAACGCTTTGCACAAGTCCAGGTAGATGACATCAACTGCTCTACCCCTGTCCATCAGTTCTGTAGCCCCATCATAGAAGGCCACCAAATTGGTCAGGCAGGATTTCCCCTTAGTGAAGCCATGCTGGCTGTCACCAAGCACCTTGTTGATTTTCATGTGCCTTAGCATGCGTTCCAGGAGAATCTGCTCCAAGATTTTGCCAGGCACAGAGGTGAGACTGACTGGTCTGTAATTCCCCGGGTCATCCATTTTCCCCTTCTTGAAAATGGGGGTTATATTTCCCTTTTTCCAGTCACCGGGAACTTCACCTGACTGCCATGATTTCTCAAATATGATGGCCAGCGGCTTCACAACTGCATTCTCCAGCTCCTTCAGGACCCGCGGATGGATTTCATCAGGCCCCATGGACTTGTGCATGTTCAGATTTTTAAGATGGTCTCGAACCAGTTCCTCTCCTACAGTGGGCGCAAGGTCTTCATTCTCACAGCCCCTGTGTCTGCCTTCCAAGACTTGGGTGGTTTGGTCAGAGCCTTTGCCAGTGAAGACCGAGGCAAAGAAGTCATTCAGAACCTCAGCCTTCTCCAAATCCTGTGTAGCCAGTTCTCCTGAGAGCTTCCTGAGGGGGCCTACATTCTCCCTAGTCTGTTTTTTATTTGCTATGTACCTGTAGAATCCCTTCCTGTTATCTTTAATACCTCTAGCGAAGTTTAATTCTAACTGAGCCTTAGCTTTCCAAACCTGGTCCCTAGCTTCCTGGACAACATCCCTGTACTCTTCCCATGCCACCTGTCCTTGCTTCCACTTATTATAAGCCTCTTTTTTCAATTGAATTTTCCTCAGGAGCTCCTTAGCCATCCAAGGAGGTCTCCTGGCCCTCCTGCTGCACTTCCTTCTGGTTGGGATGCAACACTCCTGAGCTTGCAGCAGGTGATCCTTGAATATCAACCAACAGCCTTGGGCCCCTCTGCCCTCTAGGGCTGTATCCCATGGAACCTTCCTAAGCAAGTTCCTGAAGAGGCCAAAGTCTGCTCTTTTGAAGTCCAGGGCAGTGAGCTTGCTGCACGCTCTTCTCACTGTCCTGAGGATCTCTAATTTGAGCATCTCATGATCGCTGCATCCCAGGCTGCCCTGGAGAGTCACATTTCCAACGAGCCCTTCCCTGTTGGTGAGCACGAGGTCAAGCATGGCACCTCTCCTTGTCGGCTCCTCTATTACTTGCAGAAGGAAGTTGTCTTCCACACAATCGAGGAACCTCCTGGACTGCTTGTGCCGGGCCGTACCGTCCTTCCAACAGATGTCAGGGTGGTTGAAGTCACCCATGAGAACAAGGGCCTGTGAGCGTGAGGCTTTTCCTATCTGTCTATAGAGTGCTTCATCCACAGGTTCTCCTTGATCAGGTGGTCTGTAACAGATCCCCACAGCAATGTCTCCCATAGCTATATTCCCTTTAACCCTAACCCACAAACTCTCTGTGGACTGCTCACCTGTCCCCAGACAGAGTTCCATACTCTTTTCTCTTAAGCAAAAAGTAGGAAGGACTGTTTGGGTTGTATGCAAGTATTCTACAGCTATCATATGGTATCGGTCTGAGTCATTCTCTTGTGATCTCAGTGTTTCATTATGGAATGTCAGACAGATCTGAAGAACTGCTTGAGATTGTGCAGAAAAACTCATAAGTTTTGTGTGCTATTAGTATTTACTAAAGTGAATAATTTTTTTAATGCTCTCTTTAACAGTTTAATGATAAATTTCTCTGGCTCCTAACCTCATGGAAGTCATCTTCATAATAAATCTTTAATTCCTGTCATTTCTGCTCTTCCCTCAGCCATGCACCCAGTATGACATACAAGGGCCAATTCATAAAACTGATCACACACTGTACTGAGTAAGTAAACCTGGTCTTAATTATACCACGTTACATCTCCCAGTAACCTTGGTACTGTGTGGCATTGCAGCTTGGTAAAGTGAACTTGGTAAAGCAGAATTAAAATTTAACCCTGGATGTAGTTAGGCTTTCTAGTCTGTTTACAGGGTGTGTGAGGATCCCAATCCCTGCCCTATCTGGAAGGCACCAGAAATATCGGCTTTTTTTCTGAAAGAAGTAGTGGATAAGTATAGTCTCTCTGCCTTTCATCTTTAGGTGGTAACAACTTGTGAGGCAGCTGCAAGACAGAAAGGTTCTGGTGCGCTGACTTCTCAAGCAATCCCATTGAAATGAGTGGGATGTCATGTGCTGTAATTTGCGCTTGCTCATGCACAGAAGCTGAATGTCACTCTGCCACAATTGTGGCAGTATGGTATTTGCTTTTGCTGTTCTGGGGATATTGGCCATTAGCCCAGAGGAGAAAGGAACACCCTTAAGTGACTGGCTTCTTTATGAGATGCAAGTGTAACCTACCTTCCGCTTGAGAAAAACTGAACATTGACTGCTTGTCTCTAGTCATCATGCTGTCTTGTGCAGCCTGTTTGAAGTCAACTAAACTTAATTAAAAAGGAATCCAGGTTTCTTAAATGCTCTCTTATGATTTCTTAAGCCATTGAAATATAGTTTGCATTTAAAAAACAGAACAAGAATAGCCATGAGATGAGCTGTCTTGAAGTGAAAATACAGTTGTGATCAGAAGCATCACTGAGGCTACCATACAGTCAAGACAGGAGATGAAAACCCAAACCTACCTACATTGCTTCCTGCAGCCAAACCAGCTATTTTCCTTTCTGGAATATTTCTGGACCTGAAAAAGCAGATCTTTCTGACAAACATAATCCTTATGCTTAAAGAAGCATGGGAATTATCCTTTTATGTGAGAGAAGAAAGGGTTGAAAGGATCCTTTTTTGAGAGAAGAAAGTATCTGCTGGAAAGAAGCAGATCATCACCTGTCCTTACCATTAGTTACCCACTTACACACTTGACCCTAACATTTTTCCTTCTTTTTCTTCCTTTTGTGACTAACTCATACGTGTCTTTATGTGAACATTGAGGAAGAAAAGCGTCTTGCTTGTTTATAGCACAGCTTCCTAAGCCCTAACGGTACAGGCTTATCTTCTCAGTGCTGAAGAGCTTTTGAATCTTTTGGCTGATTTTCTCCAAACTTGACAGGCTGGAACTCCTTAGAAGTTTAATGAAATATGCAACCATTGGAAAGAAATACTAGATCTTTCCTCTTCTCAGGAGGCAGCCACACTCTGAGTTCACCCCTTATTAAACTCTGTGACATTGTCCTAGGAGCTCAAACCTGAGACAAATATGAGCAAGAACTTGACTGCATGTTCAGAGGAACTACTTTGTCACTTTGTGTAATACAGGTTTTAAAACTTCTGTTCTGAAATGCTAAACCATTCATATTAGCTTTCTTATTACGTGAGGAAAATGCTTTTAATAATTCATGTCTCTTTTAAAGACACAGCTATTAATGTCATTCTAATGTATTCCTGAGGAATCTTGAGTGTATTTGACTCCAAGTGGAGGAATGTCAACATGTTAGTGAATAGGAAGTCTCCTTTTTCCTTTAAAAAGGAAAGACATTTCTGACAAGCTATATCAACATTTTGCTAGTGTGGCCAGCCTTTTCCTGAACATATATGCTGAGAGATAGAACTGACTTCTATTTTTAATAGTCTGAGATGATGTAAGGCATTATGGCACATTCTGTTGCTAGGTAATGTTTTCCAAGTGTTATCAGTTCACAAGTATCACCAAAACTCTTCTTTGCCTGTGTCATTATGGCAGTTCATCATCATCAGTAATGTATGACACATTCCTTGATTTGGGTGCTCAGAAATGCTGCATTTTAAAAATACATCATCATAGCACTGGAAGTGGTGAAGGCAGTAAGAAGGGAAGAAAACAGGCAGAACCATGAGCATTGTTTAATGGTTCCTGCTAAATATTACCTTGCAATTCTTAAAATCCTGTAAGTGGTGCTGGCTATCCATTCTAATCAACTGCGCACCAAAGTACTTCACGATGCCTCACTTTCCGTTTAGTTAGCACTCACATTTCAATGCTTTTGTATGACGGTCAAGCACAAACGACTGCAGCAGCCATTGGAGCCTGTTATCATGTTGCACAAAACACTACCTGAACAAAAGACGTAGCTACTGTACATCATAAATGACCCCATTAAATGTGAGAATGGGTAATTTCTTCACTATCTGAAATGTATTCATTATCCTGTTAGCATTTGTGCTTCTTACCTTACTTTGCCATTCCTCCACCAATTTCCTCTCCAGCATCTTAAGATATGAATCATCTATTTTAAATGTCGGAATGCTGTAACTGCTCTTACTTAATACCAGGGAAATGTAATAGACAATAAAGCAATACAGCTTCCCATTCACAATAAGGGAAAAATATAGGCTTCAGAGGTAAGTCTAATCAAATGCAAGCAGTTGAATATAACATTACTCTTGAGTAAATTTTAAAAATCTGCTTCCTTTCACATGAAGACTGATGGATCCACATCCACTGCTTTTTTGATAGACCTGAGCTGAAGTGAGGTCACTGTACCTGCGCCTTACCCAGCCAGACCTAGTTAACTCGATCTAGCAAAGTAGAACTGTACTCAGTGTTGTGACCTACAAAAAAGGCTTTTTTTTTTTTTTTTAATTGTAAGTGTACAATGCTTAGATGGCAAGGGATTGCAAAGATTACCATAGATTAAAATGTCTATGACTCTTTGACAGTAATTCAGTAAATGGTCATATAGTCTCAATTTTACAGCTGTTTCAATTACAGCTAGTATCAGTTTTACTGTTGTGGTATTTCATTCTCCCAAAGCCAAATAGTGCTTTGGTAAGAAGCTGTTATACTTGTTTCTCAGAGGAAAAGACCATTTTGATAAAGCCTCTTGTTAAATTTAATAAGGAAATGATTTGTTCAATGGAGATGTCTCTTATTAACTGCTCATTGTAAAAAAAAAAAAAATTAAATAAAGCAAAGTTTAGGCCTTTCTAACTGTTCAATAGCTGGAGCCTACAAGAGGCATATTGGACTACTGTGTATATATCGTGTATTTCAGACAGTATGATCACATTTCTGCAGCACTTTTTTGACCTTGCTCCCTGGCTTCCTGTAAACAGACTTGAGATCAGTGTTACAGACCTTTTCTTCAAGGAGTTGGATAGTCTCTGTCTCAGACTACCAACATTTCTTTCCCCTTGTTGCTGGTTTGTGTCTCAAAGCAGCCAGGAGCACCAGTGCAGAAGAAATCCCTAACCACAGGTTGGAACGTGTGCAGTATACACCCAGTCTCCAGAAAGCTGACTACACATTTTAGCAAGTTTTCTAATAACTGGTAAGCTAATTTTATTTACATTTACATTTAATTTGCTCAAAATTTTCCTCAAGAACAGGGAGACATATGCCTTGTTCGAAAAAAGCACACAAGCTACCTCTGCTAAATGTGGTGTCTAATCCAAAATCAGAGACAAAACTACCACTCCACAAAATCAGTGAAGTATGTTTTTCAAATGACTGTCATGTTTTTTCCAGAAATTAATCACTTGCACTGGAACCTCAAAAGTAAAAACAGGTTCCCAAATCAGACACAAGCATTAAGATGCCAGTTACTGGTGAAAGCTTAGTAACTTATAAATTATAATGTAGCCCACATACAGGGATCAATAAAAATATTTTTATTTCCCAATGTTGCAAGTATTGCTTTATTAACCTTGTTATTTTAACATTAAATGAACAGGCATTTATTTGAAATATGTGGTTACAACATGTTATAAAACTCCCCCAAAATACAGTGGTTTATAATCTGTGTAAGAAAAAACCTGTAATTGCACATTAGAACACAACAGTTTATGCACTGTGTTTTGTTACTTCATCCAAAGTAGCAGGCTGTACAGATATTCAGCGAATACAAAAAAGCTACGTGAATGAAAAACCTATATTGCACAAAATCAGTTGGGTGCAACATGTGGAAGTATTAGTGGCGGTTCTAAAAACTGAATTTTTCAAATAGTGAATTTGGATTGGCGCTTCCAAAAGCTGGTGATTCTTGCTGGATTATGCAAGGCAGAATTAAATGTGTATCTTTCAAAAGGGCAGTTTCACTCAAACGTAGACTAGCCAATTAGGAAAGAAAATTAACAAAACAGAAGTGCCAGCTTGGCTCTGAAAATGTGTTTCATGTCTTTCTGGCCTTAGAAGAGAGGAAGGGTCTCTGCATAAAAAGTGAAGACATTAAATTACGAAATGGCAAACCTGTACTGTTTGCTTTGTATCAGGATTAGCTTTGTGACTCATGCGTTCAGAGCACATCACAAAATTGGCTGCACTAAAAAGTACAAACCTTGCAGATGTATCTAGTCTTCCTTCCAAGATGTACTTCTGAAACAGATTCTCAGCTGTTCTGGATTTAATAAGCTCTATCTACAGCCATGCAGACATTATTAGATATGCCATTTTCCTAGCTATATTTTGATTAAATGCTATTTAGAGAAATACAAAGTAGAATGCTAATTCATTACTGTTTAATTGATTTAATTCATAAGGAGCTGAAAGCAATTACTGGAATGGAAATTAAAGTGTGTATCTTTACTACATGCTAAGAGACAGAATGAACTTTTTGTTTAATAATTCCCTGGTTTATAGCTGTGCCTTGCCTTGACCTTACGATACAAAAGGAAATCCCTTCTTTACCAGCTTCCCCACTTAAGCTTTTGTACAGAACAACTCTTGGCTCATTTTGGGCGAGGCTGTAAAAGGAAGAGGACTGGGTGAGAGTTAAATGCAGACCAGAGCTTTTTTCCTCAGGAGTTCAACCATCCTGCAGCAGTCCAGTGTGACTGTCAGAACTGGGATGCAAATTAGCAACAGATGGCACAATCTTATTTCCCTTTGTGTTTCGACAGGGATGATGCCAGCATATAAATGGGTAAGCCTTACTGTCTTTAACACTTAAAGGAAAAATCCATAGACATCTCAAGCTGCATAAATAAAAAGAATACATTATTCTTCTTGGCCCAGTACTGTTAAAAACCAGAGCACTTTACCATATATTTGTCTTGGCAATATATAAAACGCTCAGCCCCACTAATGCTCAGCTGTACACATTCAAACCACAGCTTACTTAGTGGTCTGCTTTGTCTTTCTAGTATAGTCCTGGAAATTTAAAAAGACGGGTCAGTAAAATATTACCCAGGCATTCTTTATATTTTTTGGCCAGAAAAGCTGCATCTGCATCAAGGCTTTCCTAGCACACCACACCTGCAGTGCCCAATCCACCCAAATCTTCTCAAATGTAACATTCCTGCTTCTTATCCTACATTTTTTGTTATGCTTCCTTTATATGTAACAGGTGCTGCTCCTGTAATCTTTCTTAGGAAAATCACTGTAAGCTATGACTGACTTCTCTGAGCAATTACAAGCAACCAGAGGAAATTGCACAAATTTTTAGCTTGAGCTTTTAGTACCAGACCTCACACTTCATGCCTATCTGCATATGATTTCTGGACTGAAATTTTGAATTATGTGTGCTAAGATCCTTTCTCGGCAGTAAAATTAAACCTCTCTTGCATAAGCAGTAAACCCACAAAATTTTAAATACAATGTTTTCACTGATGGAATTTTATTTGCTAATTTTTATACAATTAAAATGTACACACTGATAAGAGAATCAAGACAGTAAGTTCAAGAGCATTTCAAGCAGGCATAAGCCTGTACTGCTGCTGAAAGAAGTAAGTAAGTCTTGCTGCCTTGTCATCCTTGGCTGTTTTTTCCAGCCTTTGGAAGAAAGGCTCTTCCATGTTAAGATAAATGTGAGGTTTAGCAGTGAGACAGGAACTCTCCATGTTAAAGCTGGTTAGCAAAAAAAACCCAAACAGCCAAAAAAACCACCTCCCCCAAAAGAGGTCATTTTAGCCCAAGTCACTCAATCTGTTACTGAAGGTGCAGCAGAAACATCAGTCTTCATTTAAGTTGAGTTAATTGCGTTTTAGTTGCTTCATATTCCATCTGTGTCAGCCTCCTTTTGGGAATAAGAAAATTGCTAACATATAATCTAGACCTTCAAACACACCAGCATTGCTTCTGTGGTTCCTTATAAAAAATCCTGTTCCTTTCCCTGTGGATTTGTATGAGTGAGTTATTGAAGAGGAATATGCAGGTGAACGATAGGACAAGGAACATGGAGCAGAACAGTGCAGTATAGTAAGCCTAACTAGCACTGGTTGTTTGTCCAAAGTAATTCCAGCCCTTACCTGAAAAAAACAATTGGAAAAGTCAGAAACTAAAACGGGATTAAGACAGGATGATCCTGCTCTGAATACAGTCTGCTGTTCTCAAAATGGTGGTGGTGGTAGTATGATTTATGATAGTAAAAAGGGTTTTATTACATGGGCAATAGAAAAACAGTAGCAGATCTCACAGACTGAATGAAGTTGTCTATAAAAAATCTGACTTTGATAATTTTTTTTTTATAAGACATATAAAAACATGGGAACACTATACAAATCTACCAGCTTTTAAGATCACAGTTCTTGACTGGTAAGGGACTGTATAACAAAATCACAGAGTATCTCGAGTTGGAAGAGACCCGTAAGAATGATTGAGTCCCAACTCCCTGCTCTTTGCAGGACCACCTAAAACTAAACCATATCGCTAAGAGCACTATCCAGATGCTCCTTGCACTCTGACAAGCTTGTTGCCATGCATCACTTCCCTGGGGAACCAGTTCCAGTTACCAGCCACCCTGCTGGTGAAGAATCTTTTCCCAGTGTCCAATGGGAACTTCTCCTGATGCAGCTCCATTCCATTTCCTTGTGCCCTATGTCTTGTTACAGCCACCAGAGGCAGATCAGCACCTCCCTCTCTGCAGCTCTCCTTGAGGAAGTTCTAGACTGTCATGAGATCACCACTCAGCCTTCTCTTCTGCCCGTGTAATTTACACAGTAGCATGGAGAACAGTGAGTTCTTAGTTTATGGAAGTTGATTGAGAAATACAGCTATAAAATATTTTACTACTGATCTGTGCAGGAGAAAATTAGCATGGCTACCTGAAGTCTTAAGGAATTTGGGAACGTCTGGAATCAACTCAAAAATGATGGCTGCTGGCAGGAAGCAGACTGCAATAGCAGAGATCTAACAGCAAAGACATGACAGCATCTGAAGGGGGCCTACAAGGATGCTAGAGAGGGACTCTTCATTAGGGACTGTAGCAATAGAACATGAGATAATGGGTTCGAATTTAAACAGGGAAACAGGAGATTTAGGTTAGATATAAGGAAGAAGTTCTTTACTGTGAAGGTGGTGAAACACTGGCACAGGTTGCCCAGAGAAGCTGTGGCTGTCCCATTCCTGGCAGTGTTCAAGGCCAGGTTGGATGGGGACTGGAGCAACCTGGTCTGGTGAAAGGTGTCCCTGCCCGTGGCAGGGGGGTTGGAACTACATGATCTTAAGGTTCTTTCCAACCCAAACCATTTTATACTTCTGGGACTTTCTTAAGGACAGTCCTGGCTATAGCAGCATTCTTTCTGAAACAACAGGCTTGCAAACAGCCTTGCTTTTAGTCATCTGCTGCCCTAGGCTTCCTCCAGCAGATAGGCCTTACCGGGAAGTGATCTGCCAGTGCTAACACACAGTCAGCCTCACATCCAAACGCACAGGGTACCACTCTGCACGGATTGCTGCAATTATCAGTATCCATGTTACCACTGTTCTGCAGCACACCGCAAAGGCACCACCGCCCCTGCTCACCCCAGCGCAGGTAGCAGCACTGTGGAAGAACCTTCAGTGCAGGGGAGAGCAAACAAGACGGGAGGTCCCGAGGGCAGGTGAACAGTGAAAGGGTTCCGACAACGCTCTGTGAGAAGCGCATGCTCTTCTCGAGTGCCGCCAGTGCCGGTGTGAGACGTACAGACACGAGGGACCCCCGCGCTTGACACGCGGTAACAGCGGGATAGCCCTGCTGTCCGGGAACGACGCACCTCCCACGCGCGCAGGCCCTACTGCTTTGTCCCACTGGCTCCGCTCCCGGCCGCACAGCCCGCCCGCAAGGCGCGTCGGGAGGAAACTGGCAGGCCTGGGCCGCCCTTCCCCGGCCCCCGGGCTGCAGCGGACAGCTTCCCCCGAGGGCGGGCCCGCCGGCGGCGGAGGCCCGGCTGGCTGCGGCGGCGGGGCGGGCACCAAGAGCGGCCCCATGAGGTCATAAATGACGCAACTCTCCCGGAAGCAGGCAGCAGTGCAGGGAACAGCGAGTGAGTAGGCGGCCTCTCTCCGCCGCTGCAGTCGGTAGCTTGGCGGACCCGCCCCGCCGCGCTGCGCCGCCCGCGCGTCTGTCCCTCAGCCGGGCAGCGCCTGTCGGGACCATGTCGCTCTTCCAGTCCGCCCTGGACTTCCTGGCGGGCCCCGGCTCCCTCGGGGCTGCCAGCCGCGACCAGAACGATTTCGTGGGGCAGACGGTGGAGATGGGCGACATGAAGCTGCGCATCAAGAGGGTCATTGCGGAGGGTAAGAGCTGGTGGCGGCGGCTGCAGGAGCATCCGGGGCCGGGCCGGGCCCGACTTTCCCGCTGCCGGGCTGAGCTGTGCTCCTCTTCGGGCCTCCGGCTCGCCCCGTCCGCCCTTTCTTGGCCGGGAGGGCTTCCTCCCTGGCGGGCCGCGCCCTGCAAGGGGAGCCCGCCGGGCCGGCTCTGGTCGCTTCCTCCTGCGCCGGCAGTCGGCCCCTCTGACGGGCTGGCTGCCTCCTCGTACCTACTCTAGCTGGGACCGTGGGCACGCTGAGCTGTCGTAAGTGCTGCGGTGGGTGTTCCGCCGGGACCGGGTGTAGGAGCGGTGCCCGCTGTTGTTAGTCCTCTTCAGGAATACCCATCGAGAGCAAGTGTTCAGCGTGGAGAGTTCTTCACTTGCTTTGTGTTTGAGAATAGCTTCACCACCTAACAGAACTCTCATATGAGTTCATAGTCCACATAGAACCTCATGGAAATACGGGATTGCACGTATATATGTATGTATATATATATATTTAAAATGACAATGTGTCATATCGTGCCAAAGATGCAAATTCGCTTCTGCTGCTCAGGGTTATTTAGAATACCGTGAAATGCAGGAAGAGATGTTAACTTTAAGCAGCAGTGTCAAGAGGCTGATCTCATTCTGCGTATGGGCTTTCCTGGAGTTAAATATCTGGGTAGTTTTCAGTTTCTGTGGATTTTTGGGTAGGTATTTTGGCACACGCTTGCTAGTCTGTTTTAAAATAAGTTCTATGGTCTGTGTAAACTACTTAGAAATTAGTAGAAATTTGGATCTTGCACTTGTGGTAAGAAGAATTACTTTGTTTTCAAGCAGAAGAGGCACTGAAAGCTTGTCTTAAAAGGCTAAAATGTGACTGTCCATATTAGTGCAGTTACATAGTTCATTATCTTTGAACAGGTCGTTGAAGTTATTTAGGTAGAGTACCTCAAATTTCTATTCAGAGCTTCTTTTCAGTGTTAAAGTTATTTTTTGTAGTTGCTTCTTGTAATTGCCTTGTATGTAGCTGGTTTAATAAGTAGATTTATTGAATTTTTTTTCTGGGTATTGTTTTTTTGTTGAAATATTACCACCCTAAACTGACCACCATGGAAATAAAAATGGTTCTTCAAGGTTAGCTGCATCAGTTAAACTTAGAAAAATTTTGCTTGTGTAAAACAACAGGACATTGGTCTTCACAGCTGTTTAATCTTCTAAAGGACAAATGATTTGTAACTTCACTGCTTAACCACTTTTGACATGTGATCTTAGACAAACCCTGGCAGTTTTTACATAGTAAGTAGCATTCAAAATGGAACTAAATGTCAAGTCCAGTTCTGCCATTAGCCTTTACTTGGACCTTCTTTACTAATCAGCCAGAGTTTGTGAGTGAAATGTAAGCGCTCAATATGATGTGACTGCAAGGTGAATGCTGGATGAACTGGCTGGTGCTGCTGGTGCTCTGACATTCCTGCCAGGAGGAACTGCAGCAGTTTCCAGAGAGCAACAAAGGAAAAGAAGAGCAGAAAGCTGTATTTGAGATGTATCTGCTGTTTAGTTCTTGGTTCTGAAACAAGGATTTTATACTTTACTTTGGCAGCAGCTTACTGTTACCTAGGATCTGACACAGGCTTCCTAAAATGTCAGGGTAATTACGCCAGGTTAGATAACTTAAAGCAAACAGGGACATGCTTTAAGTCTAGCATTCTTGCAAATTTATCTGTAACCACTGCTTGGTGTTCCACCTTTTTCTCGGCATTACAGTTTATTTCATGATGCTTTCAGTGTACTAAGTGAAATTGGGCCTTTCTGCTTTTGTTAGAAAGACCACATCTTGGCTAAAACAAGCTTTAGGATATATTGGGTATGAATATAAAAATGCATGTGAAATAGAGAAGTCTGAACTTCTGCTGTCTTCAGATTTTAATTTCTTTAGCATATTATTTTTGTTGCTGATAATTAATTTATCTTTGAGCTTTGAACCTGTTTGATACCTTGTGATACTTGCTTGTATAACTGTGGCTTATAAGCATTCCCTTCCATGCTTATAAATACAGAATCTTTTTTTCTTCGGCATGAGTCCTTTCATGTCCAATTCCTTACTAGAAAATGAAGTGATACTTTCAAAATTCAGATTTCAAACCATGGTGAACTGTGTGTCATCTGCCAAAGCAGAGAGATAGCCTTTTTTGTAAGATCATATGGTCTGCTTTGTTTGCAGTTGGTGTGAACACAGTCTGTGGATTAGCATTACACAGTATCATACGGCAGCATAAGTTCAGTTGTTCTCACACCGTGCAGCTCTTTCCAGTTTTGTAGTGTGCTCATCATCTGCGTTGGTGCAGATATGTGTTTGGCCATGCTGTCAGCTGAGACACTGGCTTTGTGAGCAAACACCATTCAGTTGTTTTTCCATGTTTGTTTTGTGGAGGTGCCACACTAGGAGTAGGACCCAGCCGACTGAAAAGGTGTGCTGTGAGAGGAACCTGAGACAGGTGGGGGGGGGGGGTCAGGGTCAAGGTGATCTCCAGTATTCCTTGCTACCTCCCAGCGCATGACTGAGCATGTCACAGGATGGACTGAGTGCTGCTGGAATATGGTGTTTTGTACTTGGGCATTTCAGTAGCTCACTGCAGTTAAGAAATTTTCAGAGGAAATGGGTGGGGGCCTTTACATTTAATCCTTACTTGCCCTTCATATGATCACAGAGTCATAGAACAGTTTGAGTTGGAAGGGACTTTCAAAGGTCATCTAGTATTATGCTGGCTTCAGGTGTTAGGGTTCTTCTGTGTCCTCTGGTTAAGTGCACAGACTGCCACACAATTTTATTTAAGTAAAATAGTCACTGATTGCATACCTACTTACTAAATGTGAGTGAATGTAAGTATCTCACAGTCTTTCATGACAGAGGACGCTTGCATGGCCATGAGGCACTTGCCAGTCTGGGTATTCTGTATGTGTCTCCATCACAACATGGGTGTCTGCTCTCACCAGGGTGTCTGCATACACATGGCCCAGGTACATGAGATAAGAGTTCTCCAGACGTTTACTGTTTGGTTTTTATACAGTTAGGTGAGGGTGCCTTAACTGTACTCTGTCAGATCCCTTTCTATTAATGTGAACAGGATGTGCATTTTTGTTAACTTTTTGCTTCCTCAGTTGATGAGTATCCTTTCCCCTTGTTCAGATGTGTCAGGATTCTTGTACCAATCTGTGCCAGACGGTTGTGGGACTGAGATGGTCCTTGCTGAGCCAACAGTTGACGTAGCCTGCATATTTGACCTTGGGAGAGAATGGGGAGAGCAAGGGACCACACCAGCCTGAACAGTAGCTATCAGAAATTTCTTGTTTCTTGCTCCTGAAAGCATATTTGCACAAACAACCTAGCAAATTTGTTTTTCAAATGCTAGATGCTGCTGGCTTTCATTTTTGCCTCTGTTGAACAAAGCATCTCTTCTAATAGACATTATTCTTGTTTACCTGCTAATGGTGACACTCAAAGATGATGGGCATGTAAATACGGGAAATTTCTTGATCTGATCTTCATCTATACTGTAGAAGGAATAGAACCTGGTCACTGGGCTGTCAGTATTCATTGAGAGACTGCCAGTGCCAAAGATGGTCAGTGAATTACGGAAACTTGTTCTTCAATTCTGTGTAGTAATGCTACTCCAATGGGAGGGTGAGTTGATATGAGAATACCGTGTCCTGTGATGCGCACTGTCAAGTTTCAAAGTTACATACAAAGGAAGCTGATTTTTTTTTTTAATGATTGTAAATTGCATGGTTGTATTAGTTTTGGTAGTTAGCTAACTGGAGAAGCCTGTTTGCTTTGTGCTGAATGAATGTTTTAATGAAATTGCTGTTTTTTAGAGCATAAATGAAGGGCAGAATGATTTGGAAGCTAAATAAGATATTGACAGAACTGCTTATGTGCTTAAATTATTCAGTCTTTCAATATAATCATATTCTTTGAATGTTTCCATTGAGGCTTTTTTTTGTAAAAACAGGCAGCTGTTGCGTTGATGGGTGGCAGAAAGTTTGTAAATTATTTCATATATCTTGTTGATAAAGTAAAAATAGAAGATATGAAACCAGAAAATGTCTATTCTAGAGGTCCTTCCATGAAAACAGGGAACTTAATCTTTATGGTGAGCCATGGAACAAAATCTGATACTGTTCAATCTCCTATCCTTTTGAAAGGATAAAGGGATCTTCTAAAAGTTTTCTGTTATATATTCAGTTAGGTCAGGTAATATTTTGAGGGGGTTTTAGTGTAAAAAATCAGTTGACAACTCCACTAGTAGTTCCTGCTGCCACTCAGTGTGTAATGTAACATCCCTACAAATACTTAACTGCCAGTAAGAGAGACTTGAATTTGCTTCTTGAGTACTGTTATTGAGTTTTGTAGGTTAAATGGTAAATATGAAACTATCAGTAGGTGTATTTTAGCTTTAAATTTTCTAGAACAGAGATCATACTAACAGAAAAATAATCTTCAAAAAGTTTGGAATATTTATGTCCTGGTAAGCTGTTTTAAATGCCATAAACCAGATAGAAAAATTCCCTTATTAATCCTTTAAATGGCTTGTTTTGAAACACTTTGTATTTGAGTTATTCAGTTTCTTAATATTTGTGATAAAGGTAATTGCATCAGGAAAACAACTTTATGCTATAATTACTGTTTAAAATTATAGTTTTTATCTTTCTTGGCCACTAATTCAACTGCAGACTGAATATGCTATAGTTTTTTAATTCTTGGGTATAATTGCTGTTCTGTGAAGTACTGGCTAAGTCTTTGTTTTTATGTGAAATGGGGCAGTGTTACCTTCGTTCAATTTAAAAAACTTATATAAAACAACTCAGGGTCTTGTCAGTGGAAGGCAGTGATGGCATGGAATGAGCAACACTTGTCTTTTAGAGCCTATTGAGAAATGTTCTGCCTGCTCATATATACTGTTTGTAATGTGTTTGAAAATTGTTTGTGTTACTGCTTTAGCCAGGTACTCTTTGGCCTGACAAAAATGCAGCAAAAGCTGAGAATGAGTGATGAAATTATAGTTTCAGTGTGTGTGAGGTTCTCCTGCAGAAGAATCAGGGAGTTGATATCCTGAAGAGAACAGTTGAAGATAGAGATACGATAGAGATACCTCTATTCATGTTAATACTCCAATGAGTAGATGATTGTGGGGTGCTTGCGGTCTCTTCAAATAATAGTTGTATCTCATGAAGCATGTGGACTTTTTAGTGCTGATTTAGGTATGGGATAGCTGAGAGAAATTCCAGAAGGGGGCTTTTCAGACAGTGCAGAGGTGTTAGACAAAGCTGTGGAACTTGGGCAGTTTAAGGATCACTTAAGACTCTAGATAAATTACAAGTTTATAATACACTGAGTCCATTTAGCCTTGTTTTTGATTCCAGATAATGGGTTTTTGCTTCTCACTACATAGTTTTACTTGCCCCTGTTCCTAGATTTAGAAAAAAACACACTTTGAGAATAGACATGGATTTTTCTTCCTCCTGTGGGGGTTAGGGCTGTGACTTTCAGTTTCTGCATCATCTCCAAGGCTTTTTGATATGAGTTAATGTTAATACTAGCCTTTTATTCTTTTTAAATAGAGAATTTTCCTCTCAATACAACAGTATTTTGCAAATAAGACGAATCTTGCTTGTGATGTGCCACTTTGTCTAGTTGTGCTGTCAGTAGAAGGATGTTCCAAATGGTCAGGATTAATTTTCTGTATTTGAAAATAGCCAAGGACAGTTAGGATTGAGATATAAGAAAGGGAATTCCCTGAAATTTCACCTTTTCTTTCTTTTTTTTTTTTTTTTAGAAGAAAATGATATCCCTGTTAAAAAAAAACAAAACAAAACAAAAACTGCTTACGGTTCCTCTTTGCTTAACTATCTATGCAAACTTGCTAACTTTCCAATATTTTGTTGCTTGTTTTACATATAAGGCTGAAGAATTAAGAGTAAAGGAGGTGCATGATTGTGTGAAAAGCAGGGAACAAGAAAGCTATGCAGCACACAGTTAGCAACCATTCTTCATGTGTATTGATTTCTTATGCTTCCTTTGAGCAACAAGTGTGGATGAAAATAGCAGAGAAGAGGAGAAACATGGAAAAAAAATGCCTTTTTCAGACTGACAGGAGTCTAAAACTTTCACCATGAAGCTTTAGTGAAAGGAAGCTACATTATTCCTTGGTCAGAAAGGTGGCTACAGGCTATTTTAAAAAGCTGTCATGAATTGAAGCCATGTAGGTGACTTGTTATAAGCTGCATTCTGGCAATGAGCCTTATGGCTCATTAAAGTATCAAAACTTGCTGCTTTAGGCTTACAGGCTTTTTCAGTATTTTGAGTGTGAGCAGGCAATACTAGTTTACCAAGCTTCTAGGCACAATTCTAATTTGTTATTAAATGCTGATTTTTTTGATGGTTATAATTCATAAAACTCTGGGCAGCAGAGGGACAATGAACGCTTAACAGCCAACTTTCTGTGAACACTAATAGTTCAATTTGCTGGCAGATGGTTGAAGTAACTATAGAAGAAGGAGAGCTCACATCAAGTTAAGAAGTTGCAACAGCCTGTGATGTAAAGGATGATGACAGTTACTCTGCAGACCTTGTATAAGGCAGGCTTCTTGGAAGTGTGAAAAAAACATGGCAGTCAGTAAAGAAGAACAGGAGCACGGTGACCTAGCAGCTTTCCAGTTGATGTTGCCTTAGCTGTAGATACAGAGAGGTTTTTCAACACAAAGCATGGAAAGGGGGTTGGAACTGGGTGATCTGAAGTTGTGATTAAAGTCCTTTCCAACCCTAACTATTATATGATTCTATGGAGCAGAACAGTGATGTTTTTTTTTTTTTAAAGCTAGTGTTTCTTTGGATATAGCAGTTTCTGCTTGCAGGTGATCTCTGCAAGTCTGAGGGTGTTCTACCTCCTTGCTTCTCAGGGTTTACTGAGAAACATTCAGACCTTTGAGTCATCCTTCCTATTTGAGACAGCTTTATCTTGTTATTATAACTTTGCAGTTGACACAAATGGATGACTGGACTTCGGGGAAAAAAGTTTGAGTCAGTGCTTGCAACAGTGACAGAGCATTAAGGATGTTGCTTGTACACTGGTAGAAAAACATCTGTTTGCTTTCATTAAGATGCACTGTAACTTGTAGTTCAGGCTAGAATTTCCGTCTTTTAATCAAGTTATAATTGAAACGTAAGTACTCAAAATTGATTTGGAAGCAAATTTGGTCAGTATTTGGGAGGGCAGCAGATAAGTCATATCGGTAGCTATAAACAGGAAGTTATCCACACCATTCCTTTGTCATGACTGGTTTAGGGTGTTATGAAACAATGCATTACAATAGCAAGCAGTTTTATATTGTGGTTGAGGTTCCTGTTTTGGTGCTTCACTAGCTGACAAGTAGGAAAACTGTCATTTCACTGAAATTCCTTGGCTGAAAAAACTAACGAAGATGGGGAAAAAAATGGACAGTTTTAAATCCAATTTGATTTATAGTGCAGTGAACTTAATTGATATGTGATGCCTAGGTGTATCTTGAGGGGAAAATGCAAATCTCTTGGTTGGAAAAGAAAACTGAGTCTTGTCAGCTTTAAATTTGACCTCAGGAAAATCTTAATTTGGACAATTTGTATCCAGATTTCACTGGATTTCCAGATAAGTGAGGTATACTTGACATTAAGAGTCAAATAGCAGTGCTTTAACATAAGTAGAGCTTGTACTAACTTCCACTGACAGCAAGAACTTACCATTTTTAAATGGCTTGCATTGCTGAAAATGCTCACTTGCATTGTTAGGTAAAAATGAATGTTTCTGATTTTCAGTTACTGTTGAGACCAAAGACCAGTATGTATGTTGAAGTAGATACATAGTTGAACATGAAATCTCTGTAGATTCCTAGCTAGCAATTAAGAGCAGTGAAATTTATTTTTCTTGTTAGAAATGAGATTCTTTTATGTACAGCAAAAATCAGTCAAACTTTGGAATCCTTCTTGGGGTAGTTGTAACATTGTGATTTGAGTGTTAAAACACAGGCATTTCCATCCAGAAATTAACTTTTGTAGTTCTCATAAATGTGGTTGAGTTTTAGACCTGAATTTCAGGATCATTTGTGAACAGAGGGAAGGATTTCAGGGCAACTGTGAATGTGTCTTGAGTTTTGAGAGGACTGCATGATGTTCACTTCCATGAAGATTTGAAATTTATGTTTTTTGAAGTCTAATAATCTGTTCTCAGTTGGGTAAACATATTCTTTTTACTGCTTCATGCTGGATGTCAACAAGATTAAACTTGGTGATAATGTGCAACTTGGTCTATGTTGTAAGCATTTCTTATATTGGAGGAAGGGCTTGTAATTTGTCAGACCAGTTTGAATAGTTGGAAAGGTATGAATGCTTCTAGAGGTCTTAAAAGTTTGTATCAGCTTGGTGGTTACTCAGATATATGCTTAAAATGGTGGGTAGAATTGATCTGATGAGTTAATTATGATGCATAGGTGCTTTCACCAGTGAAATATCCAGAAAGGCTTTGGATACATTTGAATGAAGCATAGTTATCTTTTGGAGTACATACATGTGTGTAAGTCAGTGTATGTTTGTAGTAGTATCTGGGTGTATGCCTGAAGTCCAGAGTAGACTTGCCCCATTCCAGCCATGGTAGAACCTTTGGCAGTGTATGGAGCTGAACTTGCAGAATAACTTTTCCCTAATTTGGGGTTTTTCTGTTACCATTTTGCTCTTGAGCGCATTCCAGGAAACTAACTGTGCTGTAATTCTGTGTATGAGAAGCACTTAATTTTGTAATCAAAGCACATATTTTCAAGATGCAGCTTTTGCAGCGTTACTAGAATAAAGAAAAGAAATATATACCAAGATGAATGTAAAGACTTTCTTCTGGAGGGCCAGCAGTACTTCTACTGTTTAGAAGGTCTGTAGTATCTGTGTAGGACAAAGACGTGGAAGCAGTAGCTCTGCGGTACAGTGACTGGTGTACACTGCTGTTGGAGCTTGCAACTCACTGGGACAGCACACTCTGAAACCTAGGGCATGCCTCTGGACTTTAGTAGGGAACTGGCTGGGAAATGAGGTCAAAAACCATGGATTTCCAGACCCAGCCTCAGTAAAAGGATGACTTGCAGATTATCTTGATTGTTTCACAAGCTCTGTGAAATCCATAAACAGTCAGCACTGTCCAGAACCATGTCTTTCTTTCATATGTTCTCATTCAGAGAGGAGCAAATTCTCTTCAGGTGGTAAGCATGGAGTTTATTCTGTCTCCAGTCTCTGTCCCATCAGTGTGCAAAATGCTGATTGTAATGGCTGATCAGAACACTTGCACTGGGGCTTTGAAAAAGCTGAGAGAACTTCCTGTTGTGGGAATTACCAAATTTGATGAATGAATGAATCAAAGTAAATAGATAAGCACAATGCACGTATGGGTAATGTATGGTGGATTGAACTGCAGCCCTTGCTGTCTCATCTTCAGTATTTTTATTGATACTCTAGCTCTTCTGTGGTGCACTAGTTGCACTCTTCTGTTTATCCTCCCTGCAGCTGGGATCTTGGTTTTGCTCGTTTTGTGTATTATTCCCTTTTAGACACCAAAAGCAAAGGCAACATCCAGGAGTCTGTCATTTATTTGTTTCATGTTGTGGATGCTACTGTCAAAGTGACAAGGTGTGTAGCAGGAGTCTTGGAGCACACTGTGATGGTCAATTGCCATGTAAAACTTTGGAGAGTACTTCTTGGAAAGCCTTGTATTTGATGGAATTGCACAAAGCAAATACCGTATTCACTTCAGTCTCATGTTAATATTCTTTATCCACAAAGAAGGTATTGGGTACTAAAGTGACTAACGATCTGCATCCTGCATCTTTCAAGAGAAGTGCCTTGTCAACTTGTTGCTTGTCTGTTGTGGTTCATTCTTTAGTTATTCTGTTCTCATAGCCTTTTTGACAAGTAAAATTTTGTAGTTCATTGACATCCTCTATGCTGTTCTCCAAGTTACTGCTAGAGGAAACATTGCAGTGTAGTTTGTAGAATCATACAATGGTTGGGGTTGGAAAGAACTCTAAGATTATATAGTTCCAACCCCCTGCTATGGGCAGGGGCGCCTCACACTAGACCATGTCGCCCAAGGCTCTGTCCAGCCTGGCCTTGAACGCTGCCATGGATGGAGCATTCTCCACTTTTTTGGGCAACCCATTCCAGCGCCTTACCGCCCTTACAGTAAAGATCTTCCTCCTTATATCCAATCTAAGCTCCCCCTGTTTAAGTTTTTAACCTGTTACCCCTTGTCCTATCACTACAGTCCCATGGAAATAGAATGTTATTGAAGGAGTAGAAAGGCAAATCGTTGAAGTTTTGTCACTTTGGTTGTTAATCTACTAAAGAAACTCTGCAACAGATGGAGTGAATATGCAACACACTGTTGGTGTAATGACAAGGATGACATTCAGGGAAGAATTTAAAGTGGTACCAGGATCTTTAAAACGGAGTCGAACTGAACAAATACATTCTTTTGACAGTTTAACATAATTAGCCATTGAAGAAACTTGTCAGACTTATCTTTTTCTTAGTCATCTTTACCTTCTAGAAGGTTGCACAGTGTTTTGAGTGAACTCATAGTGTTAGATAAAATAAGTATTTTCCTTCCAACTGCTTTGGTCAGAATAATGCTGTATGGAGTTACAGACAGCAATTTAGTAACAGTAACTTCCCTTATTCAAAGCATTTGCTTCAATGCTTGAAATCTCTTTCAGCTTTTAATATGAAGCCTGAAGCATGGCAATTACCCAAAAAGTATGAGGAAGTGTATATTAAATATTTTATTTCTCTTGGTTATTGCTATTCTTATAAGAAGCTTAATAGTGCAAAACCAAATAGTTGTTTAATTAAAATAATTAGGTAGTATTTGCAGAACTGAATCTTGGTATTATAAGGACCTGTAGTAAAAAGAAAAGAAATACATCATAGGAAAACTGCATATGTAGACTAAAAAATGCATGAAAGTAACAAATTTGCTGTGCTTCTAGCATGTATAAAAGAAATAAGAAAATATTTTAGCTCTTTAATGTAGGTTACCCATGCTCTTGGCAAGTCACTGAAAAACACGTATTCTTACATTCAGAGGATATCTAAATTCATGTGATAGCTCTGTTAGACTAAAAGGAATGATTTACTTGAATGTTGAAATTAAAGCTTACTTAATGTCCCTTCTTCTTGTAGGTGGCTTTGCTTTTGTCTATGAAGCTCAAGATCTTGGAAGTGGCAAAGATTATGCTTTAAAGGTAAAATGTCCTTCAGGTTTATAAATTCTGTCTTTTTACTTGATGCTTTAGCATGGTAGTTAACCTTTGATGCGTAGCATAAACAGGTAATTTGGAAAAATTCAGAATGATAGTGGTGTTTGTAGCACGCTGTACCTGTTAGGACCCTGTGTTTTCTACCAGAGATTTGAGCTGCTTTGTTGGGTACTGCTGCTGTTTGTCTTCATTTGGTCTAGAAATTCATGACCCTGCATAAGCATTTTGGGTGAAAAAATCTTTCCTAATTGCCTGAAATGGGGTATATTAATAGTTTCACTCATCAGCAGGAGATTTGGCTCACTGGCTAGCCTTCCTTTGTACTTCCCGAGTAAGCTTCATCAGTATTAAAAATAATGGTCTGAACTTTGACTCATTGATCAGATATTCAGTCTGGCATTTCTGAAACACCCCTGGATTCGTGTTTTTGAAGGCTTATAATAACCATGTAACAGCTGAAAAACTGAAGTATTGTGGAAAGGACAAAGGGAAGTCATTGTGTTCACCATAAAATTACTTCATTTTTGGGGTAGGGATGTTCTGTGACTGTATCCGTACAAAGACTTCTTACCTTGGAGGAAAAGCGAAAAAGGGTAGTAGTAAGAGAAGTAGAGAGGTAAGATTGCCAACAGTAATTACTCTTTTTTCCTTTTTTGTATCACATCTTGCACTAACAAAACATGGCCAAACGCATACAGTATGTGTGTTCAAAATCTTATCAAGAAGTAGCCCCATTAAAAAAAATTACAGCTAAAAGGTGAACCATTACTGTACTTCCTCTGTTTTATTAAACTGGTACTTTTGTAGCAAATGCTCAGATTGATTCTAGTCAAGTGGTGGCTCTAAATCCAAGCTATGTTGGTAATAGTAATGCTTAATTTTGCTACTGATTACTCAGGTACTATTGAAAATGTTGGGTTACATAATTCGGACAAGTTGTGGCTGGTATAGGTTGAAGGTTGTTTAGAGATTTGAGGCAGAAAATGAGTTTTTACTTGTCAGTGCACAGTGCTGTAGCCAACAGACTTCAGTGTTTTATACAACAGAAAACTGTCAGAGCAGTTAGTTCATGAGTGTTGAAGGTTACAACTGCTCAGCTATTGCTAAGCCTGAACAGTACAGGTAGCTGGAAAACTGTGTGTTTTGCTCATGGCAATATGTCCAAATGTACAATATGCCTACTTTGTTTACTGTCCCATCACATTTCCTTAGGTTTTTGATTGATTGTAGCTTATCCTTTGTGTTGTGAAAAAAAAAAAATTATCCATGCACTGTTTTCTGTAAGCTTTAATAACTATCGTCTCAGTTTTTTCTGTTCTCTGGCAGCGGTTGTTGTCTAATGAAGAAGAAAAGAACAAAGCCATCATTCAGGAAGTTTGTTTTATGGTATCCCTTTCTGGAACATATTTTAATGTTTTGATTTAATTGCCTGATAACAAAGGTTTCTGAGAAAGGGGACTGCTCTACACATTTGGTTCTTTCCATGCCATACACTACTTAAAAGGATAAATATTCTGAGGAAGGTTTGGGTCCTGGTTTATCAGGAATCTGGCATCAACATCCAGCAAGTTCAGTTCTTCAAAAGTTGCAGGAACTTAATATGTGAAGATAACTTTCACAGCTTGTGTAGACTTTGTTATTTACTTTGCCTAGCAAAAAATGAAGTTCTTATATGGGCTTTTTTGCATTCCTGTGACTGTGTTCAAGAGACCTTTTGGTTAATCAGATGATACTTAGATCTTAAGTAGACTTCCCTCGCTTGCACTGGATATATTGCCTTTTTGACTACACAGAACTTTGCTTTTACTTTCAAAATTTATAAATTTTTGCTCAGATGCATCTGGCTTTATAAAGTAATACTGAATGTTAATTTAGTAGAATACATGCATCAGAAACCAGAAGCAGATGATTCTCAGGGTCGTTGCTGTCCTCTTCCTCTTCAGTGAAGCTAGATGGTAAGGTATAATGCAATCTCAGTCCATGAGTTTAGTAAACTCAGTATTTGCTCCCTGACGTCTGCTGTAAGACCCTCAGTTTGTTTCAAGAGTCAGTGAGTAGCTGTATGCTGCTGTTTCGTTTCCAGTCTGAGTATTCAGCTTCATTTTGAGTTACCATGCAAAACCACTTCATTTAAACTACTTAAATATTTTTCTATGATTACTGAAATGTTTGGCGAAGTCTTACACTAAACACCACTCACTGGAAGTATACTGGCAAATAACAGACTGTGGTAGCGCTATATGTTTTCTAGGTACTCTGTGTTGTCAGGAGTAAAGAACTGAATGTACTGTAGATGTTTTTTCACAGTTTGGGCTCATTAAAGCATATGTACAGCGTGAATGAGGGTTAACTGTTGCTACCTTTCCAAGTTACAATTGTGAAACTAATTCCTGTGGCTCTGAGTAAAAGGTTGTTAAGACATGCATAAGATGTAAACTAGTACTTTGGATTCATTCTAATTTGATGCATCCAACTTGTCTTTTTTTTTTTATAGCTTTGCTGTACTTACGACATCTTTGCTTTTTTCCTTTTAGAATTGGTGAATGCATCTTGTAAATAGTGTGTGTTTGCCTCAGGCATGAGTATCAGTACATGACCAGAGTGATGGCTGCCAGGGGCAGCACAGATGGGCGTAATGCAATGTAACTTCCACTGGCAGAAACTGAGATCACTTAAATTTTATTCTCTTTTACATAGTTCAAAAATGGTACCATGAAACATGACAAAGGTTTTAGTATGGAGAATTATTACTCATGATGGGACGATAAGTTCCTTGGTCTTTCAGAGCTGTTATTTGTTTTGAACTTTAATTTCTTAAAATTGAAACATAATATACTTACTACTTCCTTTGAAAGGACAGGTGTTGCGACAGCTGCCCTTTCTTAATCAGCCAGCTAGAGAAGTAGCTAATAATTAAAAGGTCTCTCTGGTACATATGTTAATGCCTTGCTGTCACTATTGGAAGACAAAAATAAGTAACTAGGTCTGTTATGAAGTCCAGTTTCCTCAGCCTTAATCACAAGGATTTTTTTAATGTTTTATTTTGACTTTTTATAATATTATCTTCAGTGGCTTCCACTGAAGTCTATTTTTTTAGCTGAGGCATGATTCCTTGTTCTACTTGATATCTTTTTTACAGTGATAATGCTTTTTGTGGTTTTAAGCTAACATTTCAGATGAGATGTCTGTGAACTGCTGTATACAATTGTACCAGTAAACTTGGCAGTCTTCCTTGAACGTGTTACCTCCAGAAAAAGCTTTCAGGGCATCCCAACATTGTCCAGTTCTGCTCTGCTGCTTCAATAGGAAAAGAAGAATCGGACACAGGGCAAGGAGAATTTCTTCTGCTTACAGAGCTGTGTAAAGGTAAACTTTTTTTTTTCCCCAGCAGTACATGTTGCTTTTGACAGCTGTTTGCACAGGTTGCATCACAGTTCAGAAGCTTTGAAAGCCTTGTAAGGGTAGCATAGTTAGTGGAGCTGGAGTTCAGCCTTGTCACTTATGGGATAAGGAGCATGTTGAGACTATAGTTCAACCTCATCTTAAATATGGGGTTAGTATTAAGTTCTTTAAGACTGGCTGGAGGAAGGAAGAGGAGGAATAGTTCCTTAGAGCACTATTTCCTTTGGGCACTGCAGTCAGTGTGGATTTACAATTTTCAGAATATCCATCTAATATTCACAGCTCAAGGCTGTAAGTCTTCCTTGATGAGAAAAGTATTTGCCTATTTGTGCCAGGCTTTCAGAATTTGTGGTGTTCTCTGCATGCTTATGTGAATTTTTCTCATTTCCTGTAGGGCAGCTGGTGGAATTCTTAAAGAAAGTGGAATCCAAAGGTCCTATCTCCTGTGACACAGTTTTGAAGATCTTTTATCAGACCTGCAGAGCAGTGCAGCATATGCATAAACAGAAACCTCCTATTATCCATAGAGACTTAAAGGTGTGTTGCAGTATTTAAATAAAGGCTGAATTTTTAAACACCAAAGGAACTCATCAGGCTGAATCAGTGTTAAGACTGTTGATCAAGTACAGTGGACACTCTTGAAAGTGGTGCTTAACTGCACCTTTTGCCTTGCCAAGACTGCTGGATGTCAGTGGAGGTCATGACTGAAATACTTGCATCTCTTTCAGCATTGTCATCCTGTGCTTGTGGTTAGTACTAGCTGTACTGTCTGAACAAGCTGACAGAAAAGTAATATATCATGGTTTTCTCGTTAAGTCAGTCTTCAAGTAGTTTGCTTTTGATAAAATAACCAGCTACAACTTGTGTTGCAGAGGTGAGTGAGTTTTCTAAATAGAAGAGAGGTAAAGCTTTTAAGGAGAAGGGGGGGCAATGTTGGATTCTCTGTAAAAGGTTACATAGCCCTTTGAGAACATCTAGGAAGCTGTTAGTTTTAGAACTAACAACTTGTGTTGCATTTTAGGGCTTGGTTTTAAATTTAATTTTAAAATTTGGTAGGCATAATTCAAAGCTGCTATAGGATTATGCTATAGAAACTGGTGTCCCCTTAAAAACTTCAGTGATTTGAGAGGACTTCATCTTTTTTTTGAATTTTGAAGGCAGCACCTTTACATCCATGCTATATAATAAATGAAGGAGACCTAATCATCAGTGGGATTCTGGTGTACTACAAATAGATTGAAACCCAGTGGAGGGAGGTGGTCTTTGTAAACATAAGCAAAATAAGATTTTTATTCCTCAAACATTATCTGAATTTGATATGTCAGTTTCCTGTTTGATGTGATACCAGCTGAATATAAGAAAGGAGAATTCATTCCTCCTTAAGTAAGGATGTACTTGATTACTTTAGGAAAAGGAAGATGAAACCACTTACTAAAAAAGTAAATGTGTGCTAAGTGTTTTCAACACTGATGAACGCTTTGATTTTAGGCAGTAGTATGACCCCTTAGTATCAAAATAGTTTTGAAGATGAAGCACTCTTTTCCCCCATGCCCCCTGTTTTTTTTTTTTCTTGGTACCATTGAACAGACTTTTACCTCATGTAAAAGAAATCTTAACCAAGCTGTCATAGAACTTTCTTGGGGTTACTTTCTAGAAGAAAATCTTTTCAACACTGAAGTTTTGGTACACCAGCCCCTAGAAAAGCTTGTAGACAAGCCTCTTCTCTGAAAAAAGGGTAACAAACTCTACAGATAAATACATAAATACACAATTTCTACATAGCAAGCTCCATAGGAGTTGAATGAATGCTATAATTCAAAGTCTGTTTTTTCTTGTCAAGTAATTCCAGTTCCTGGCAAAGATAAAATACAGAAAAAGGCAGGCGTTTGGTTTTGTGTTGGTTTCACATTACCAGGGCTCCAAGGCAAGATTGAGTGATAGTTGTGCTGCAGTAGGCAGAGGCCTTACTACCAGAAGCCAAATAGGGTCATTTAACTGTGCTGCCCTTTCAAAAGGCTGAACTAAGGTCAGCAGCATAAAAACGTTTGGTCAAAGTTTTGAGCATGAGATGTAATGTGGCTGTTGGGGAGGGGTGTTGTAGTTTGGAGTTGTAACAGGATTCATGAACTTCTACCGTGCAGCCTAAAAACAAATTCACCTTTGTAGTGGTGGCTGTTTCTGTTTTCCTGTGCTTTTCTTCTCTCCCTTGTCAGTGTAATGCATTAATTGTTCCTCAGCTTCTTTGGATGAAGTTTGCACTTACAGTGTGTTACAGCACTGTAAGAACCCAGCTATTTACTGTGTTGTAAAAATTCTAAGCTAGTTAGAGGATGGTTTGTAAAATATCAGTGCTTCTCTGGTATTTTAATTGTCTGAATTTCAGCTTTTCAGGATTCGCTGTGAAGCGCACAGCTAGTCTGTGTAACGCAGGTCACAGAGCCTGTTCAGGTCTCAGTAAGCAGCTGGAGTATTTTACATTACTAGCAGCCTTTCCGAAGCGTGAAAACCAGAATGTATGTGTGCAGAAACTTGATCTCTGTTCTTAAATATGATGATTTTTAGTATCTAAATTTTATGTTGAATGCCCACACATCTTTCTTGTTGTACGTGGAGATAAGCAAAGGTTATCCAACAGAGAAGGGAATTCAGATTGGTCATTGAGATTGATACTTTAACCATTGTTAACAAAGCTTTTGTCTTCCTGTAGGGTAGTCAAAATTAATTTTATGGTGGAAGAATTTGGAAGGGGCATGTATAAGACAGGCTAGTAGTATGTTCTGAAAACTGAGGTTTTACAGAAGGATGTCCATAGATGAGGTTTCAAAGGGAAAGGGAAGGCAAACCTAGTTACCTGAAGTGTAGTGTTGTAATGTTACTAATACACCTTTTGGCTTTTACACCTTTACCTGATTTCATGCAGAGATACAAATTTTCTTTTCAGCTTCTTTGTGATTATGATCCCCCAATACTTCTGCCCAATACCTGCTTTTAACGTCTCCTTGCGCTTCCTCACTATTTCACTTGGCAATCCCAGGAGGTGGGGTTATATGAAGTAGAAAAGGGAGGGATGATGAGCTACTCAGGCAGCACATGGTCCTCAAATAGCTGGTTTCTATCTCTACAGTGATACCAATGTCACAGCTGACTCCTTCTGGGGGTCTCCCAGTAGCCTGCTTTTCTACTAGAACGTTCATGTCTTATGTCTACAGGAGTTGTAGCTTTGACTCAATTGCAGTTAAGCTAAGAGTGTTCAGTTTTATGCATTAAAATGTTCAGGTTTAAAGACACTGCTTCTGCAAGTGGTCCTTTGAAGAACTGGCTTCTTATTAGGCACTTTTTTTTTTCTCCCTGGGATTTATTTTCTGATCATTTGAACATTTCCTGCTCATAGTGTTTTTTGGTACTTCTTTTTAAAAATTGGCTAGATTGCTACCGTATACATGTACGGTACTGTCTGAAATCTTTGTGCTCCTGTAAACAACATGCAGAGCTAAAGTGTGCATTTTTATATATATGCACAGGTGAGTTGATGTTTAAAAGAATGCCTTTTAGTATACAGGAGAAAAGGCATCTTTGATTTATTATTCCACCTCTTTTTTGAAGGTCGAAAACTTGCTTATTAGTAACCAAGGGACAATTAAACTTTGTGACTTCGGTAGTGCTACAACTATAGCTTACTATCCTGACTACAACTGGTCTGCACAAAAGAGAGCCCTGGTTGAAGAAGAGGTAAGACTATTTTAATGCGATTAATCTTAATATCAACAGTGGATTCATTTAACTGTTACTATTAGTCTGGTATTGATTCATGGGAATTCTAAAACAACTGAAGATGGTTTCAGTTGTAATGTTGTTTGTAAAGGTTTGGTTTCGTATTTGTGTTGCCAGAGTTCAAACACTGTCTGCAGCTATAATCATAGCTCTGTAGCTGTATATGCAAACACTGCTTCAACTTGAGCAGTGTCAGTTCTGCAATCTGGTGCAAAAATAGAAGTGATTACTAGAGTTTCTTCTAATTGCACATTTAACAGAAAGTAAAAAATTGGTTATGCCAGAGTGATTTCCTCATCCGTTTTTTCAGTTGAATGGTTTAAATAAAGAAGTGAAAAGTCTGCTCAGTGGAATATGAATAGACACTACGGCAGTGCCTCCAAGACTACAGTGACAGTGTCAAGTGTGCACTGTGTTTTTGCAAAGTGCATTTGTTCTTAGAGTAATGCTGGCAAGTCTAATGTATCAGTTGGACTCAGAATTAATTATGGAGAAATACAGTGACACTTAAAATTCATGTGCATGATTTCTGATATCATAACTACCCTATGAGCCCCCCCTGTTTTGGAATCCAGCATCATTGGAAAGCAGCCCGTTGATTCCTGGAGAAGAAATTATGATGATGTACTACTGTCTTGTATAGCCATGCAAAAAGATGGTAGAAAAGGTGTCTTGAGGGATCCCTTTGAACACAGCTTAACTCTTTGGATGTGTTTGTCATTAAGTGTGATTAAGTCAAACATACACACTGGAGCATGAATTCACTACTTGGTTTATTGGCTTTTTTTCTTTTTTCTGTATTTGTGTCCATATCTCTTTGTCTCATGTAGAACAGTAATTTTACTTAATGTGCTTTGCGGTTTGGAAGAACTCTTGAATATCACTATTACTACTTTGAGTACTGTCTTTATATGGCCTTATATCAAAGCTGTTGTCACTATTGCAGGATTCATAGTATCATAGAATCATAGAATAGTTAGGTCTGGAAAGGACCTTAAGATCATCTAGTTGCAACCCCCCTGCCATGGGCAGGGATACCTCACACTAAACCATGTCACCCAAGGCTCTGTCCGACCTGGCCTTGGAACACTGCCAGGGATGGAGCATTCACAACTTCCCTGGGCAAGCCATTCCAGTGCCTCACCAGTTGATGGCTTCTGTCATCAAGTATTTCTGAAATTAATTTTCAAAGTGAGAATGCTATCCATTCTATATGGGGAGCTATTTCCTTTTTGATTGTCATTAGAGCTTATTAGTAAAACTTCTGTTTCAAGAAATTCTGTCTTCTGCAGATCACGAGGAATACAACGCCAATGTACAGGACACCAGAAATGGTAGACTTGTATTCAAATTTTCCAATTGGTGAAAAACAGGACATTTGGGTAAGAAATTTTTCTCTTGCTGTGTCATAGCTGCTAATGTCATGTTTAAACTGAGTTTGCAGTCTTCATGTTAATTTGATTAAATAAAAACACTGAAATAAACACAGGATAGATTGCCTTACGTCAAAATGAACTTCAATGATGAACTGTGTATCTAAATATTAAGAGAATATTTAGAGATAAGTATTTATTAAGAGATGAGTATTTGAGGTTTTCTCCCAGATCTAGCTTGTTTTCCACTGTGAGAAAGAGTGCTGAACTTTGTAATTTAGTAGTATTGTTGCCTAGTTGAAGCTTGACATCCTAGATCCAGAATACTTGCAGTCCTTGGATTTAAATTCTTGCCTTTTGTGCTCTGCCATATGTGTAATCCTGGGACAGCCTACTGTGGAGTTAAAGATGCTAGTGTCTAAATACTTCATCTAGATGAAATACAGACAGTGAGGATGAGAGTAATGCAGAGATCATTCATGCTTTTTGTAGAAAAGATGATAAATTGTTAACATGCACTAAA
This sequence comes from Pezoporus wallicus, assembly GCF_028554395.1. Taxonomy (NCBI): domain Eukaryota; kingdom Metazoa; phylum Chordata; class Aves; order Psittaciformes; family Psittacidae; genus Pezoporus; species Pezoporus wallicus. Next base: position 273,332 of record NW_026642000.1, read on the forward strand.
AAATCATAAGCAGATACTAAGTAAATTCTCAGTTCTGACTTTCAGCTGTGTAATACTGTAATAATCCTGAAGTATTGCCCGGTGGCCTCATGCTTAGGGACTTAGTTCATTGTATGTTTTTTACAGAGTCGGGTATCAAGTTGTTCAGCTGTTATCTATATTGGCAGTGTTAAAAGACAAATTGAGAAAATGTAGTACTGGTGCTTTAAGAGTTTTTATTTCTAATCTCAGAACTTAATTGAATTTCTTAAATTAGTTACAATATATTGTAAAACGTTATTCAGCTTCTACAGTTGTTAACGATTTTCTTCTGGCATGTGAAGAAACACCAAAAAAAATATATTTTTCTGATCATTTGATCACTTTATGTGTGCTAAATGCTGGAAGTCTAGGCCAAAATTACACCTAGGTAAACATGAAGGTAGAAATGTGTTTAACAAAAGCCTCACTCAAAAGGCTACAGCTTATATTTTGTTTAGAATAATTCCTCATCCATTAGTATTAACATGGTGGTTGTCTCCTACTGTGTCTTTGGAAGATCTGCTCCATTTAGTAAGTTTGTGTTGAAACATGTTGTTCTATGTGGTTTCCATTACACACTGCATTCAATGAAAATGTGCAAAGTATCTGGCAATAGAATGTCGCACTGTCTTGGAAAGCATAACTGATCTTGTTGCGTTCCGTAGAAGGCAGGTGGGATGATTAACACTCCTGGTTGTGGTCACTATAGTGATCACGATGTGAGCTTGGATGGCCCTTCATACATTCCCACTCTTGCCAATCTGTGAAAAAGCAGAAGAGTAAGATTTGGAATACATTAGCTAAGGAACAAAATTTCAAAGTGGGGTTCAAAGAAAAACCACCCCCTCCCCCCCAAAAAATCCAAAACAAAAAATACCCTCCCCAAAAAGCCCCCCTGCATCCCCCAAAAAAGACACCACAAAAAACCCAAAACACAAAAAAGCAGGGAAAAAAAGAAACCTAAAAACAACAAAAGCCAAAAAATCACACAAACAAACCAACCTTAAAGTCAGTGCAAGACATCCAGCAGGTAAACTGAATTATCTCTTTACATTTCATGTAGTTTAATTCTTTTTAGGAAGTATCCAGGTCAAATCACAATTGGTGTTTAAAATATTCAAAATGTATCACTCCTGCAGTCCTGCAGTGCAAAAGTTAGAGGGAATGAAAAGCATTCTCTAGCAGTGGATGCAAAGATCAAATCTAAGTGGTCTGTTCACTTCCTGTGTGTTCAGCTGATTCCCTTTGTGTTTTTCTGCCCTGTGTGGCTATGGATGCTGTCTTCTGATGTGCATGGTGTTGTTTTGGACTGTGCAAGAGTTTTTTCATTCCTCCAGTTAAATTATTGTCTGCCTTACTTCTTTGTAAACAGGCATTTCCATAGCAGACTAGGTAGTATCCTGTACTCTGATACTGGATTAATTAATGTGGTTTTACACGATCCTTCAGTACATACATTATGGAGAGCTATATACCAACAGACTGACAAAAATCTACTTGCTATACAGTAACACAGAATTAATTATATGCAGTTTATTTCTGTCCCTGGATTGAGAGACTCATCAACTAAATACCAGACCTTTGAGACTTAAGTAATGTTCAAATCTTTGAAACTCTTCTTGGGATAAACTGGCGGTGAAGGAGAGTTGGAGGTTGTTCATGCAGAGGACTGGAGGCAGTGAGCAGATTTCTTAGCTAATGTTATTCACTAGCTTGTCTTGTCTGTGGGGGCTGTAAGAGTCCATATGCTGAAGTAACTGAGCTGGGGTTCAGAAGAACTTTGAGGAGTTTTCCAGTCCTTTGTGTAAACATTTGGTGGAGGCATTGGATGCTTTATAGTAAAACTCTTATAGGCCAGATGGAACACAGTTTTCTGTGTTATTACTGTGTAATTACTGTTATTACTGTATAACTGCCATATTTAATCTGTTAACTTGTATGAAAACATAGAATATATATCAGTTTACATTTTCTTGGGAAAGAGATGAGATTATCCTAACTAAACCATAATACCCAGACTATTCTAAGATTAGAACTGGAAACTGACTTCTGGGTGGTTGGTTGTCGGGATGTACATGTGTCACATTTGGATATACCAGCATATTTGAAAGTTGCCAGCATTGGTAGTCCTGGTTTTGTGATTTATGAGACTTGAATGAACCTGAAAATGTTCTTAAACATTATTTGGTTTAAGCTTTGAGTAGCCTTCTGATTGCAGGTAGTAAAGGGGCTGTCATTTCAGGCTTATTTTCTTAAAATCTTTACCAGAACAAGTGTTTCAGAGACTATCTGTCCCCACAATATCATTTTAACTGATTAACATTTAAATGCTTACATAGCAGGTGCATTGCATAATGAGTTAGAAATACAAAAGACTGAATTCTGTCTCCACAAATAAAGTGAGTCTCCTTAAAATGCATGATGAAGGTATGAAAATGCCAGAGCCTCTTTAAAAGAAAAATCTCTGTTCTTGAACATGTTTGGTGTTGCAGGACTACTCATTTTTGTATACTGTGAAATTCATAAAATGGATTTATTATAATTATTTTTAAAAAGATAGGAATAAAAGAATCCCTGAACCTGAAAAATTCCATAAATGGGAAAAACGCCACAAACCTATGTAGCAACAGAACTGCTTCTTGGAGTTCTCTAATTGACATACCAAACAAATGAATGTTTCACTAAGTGTTCTATCTTCAGAAAAACATCAAAAATGTGAAGCTGAAAGGAGTTCTAAATTTCTAAAGAAGTGTGAAGCTGATCTCTAAAGCTCTGGGAATATATAGAGTTGCATAAATCAGCAGTTGGTGATTGAAACCTGAAATTTGTAGGTAGCATTAGGAAGCTTAATCAATTTAATTGTCTAAAATTTTGCTTTAAATATTACTGCTTGAATTAAAAACCGCACAAACAAGAACAGCCAGCCAATTGGGTCATGAATCAGAAAACTTGAGTTTATAAACTCTTCTCATTCTAAGACAAGTTTTATGTAAAGAAGGTGGATATTGCAGACCTCATTTTGTTCATGGCTGTGAGAACCTTCCAGTTTTCTCTAGGACTGTGGTGCTAACTCATAAGATGCAAGATAAGGTATAGAGGTTAAGGATAAGGTGTTTCTTTATCATTGGGTCAATATCTTTGTATAAAGTATCAACACTCCTTTGAGTGGTGGAGGAGGAAGAGGGCGGAAGTGGGCTCATGCCCCAGTCCAGGCTACAGCTGCTGAAGGCAAGAGAACCAACAACTGTAGTAGCCACCCTCTGTTAATATGGGCAACCCTGCCTGGGGCTTACACCAAGGTTTTCCATTCTGTGCCTCCCGGATTGCTGGGAGACACCCATGTGGGACAATAATGCTGGTTACTACAGGCATTCTGCCCACTTAGGTGGCCACTGCTTCACTGGGGCTAGTGGCAGGAGTTCAGTCCCATGGTACCCCTTGAAAACAGAGCTCCCTTTGCCCCATGTCCTTGGGGAACTTCCAGCTCCTTGTAGAGTACCATGGGGTAAGAGCTGGTGTTACCTGTTCTGCAGACTGTTGGCAACTCTCCAGCTTGGTGGCAGAGGACTGCAGCACTGCAGCATGTTGTGGTCTGGTGGTTTCCCTGTCTTGGATGTCCAGCTATAGTTCAAAGTAGCCACCATCCATTACTGCAGGCAGGCCCTGTCTCTGTGCCCGCCTTTTCCTGTCCTTGCTTATCTGGCAGCTCATCTGCCAGTGTGGGCTCATACTGCCCTTGTTATACCATCCAGGGCTGGCAGTATCACCAGCTGCCCCTGCGAGCATTCTGCTTGCTGCAGCACCACCACGACATCTTCACACTGTTTGCTGGGTAAAAAAACTGGGTGGCCAAGCTTCAAAAGTGGTGGTGAGTGGAGTTAAATCCAGTTGGTGGCTGGTCACAAGTTGTGTTCCCCAGGGCTCAGTACTGGGGCCAGTTCTGGTTAGTATCTTTGTCAGTTAGCTGGATGAGGAGATTGATTACATGCTTGGTTTGCAGGTGATACTAAGCTGGGGGGAAGTGTTGATCTGCTGGAGTATAGGAAGGCCTGTATCAGCTATAGTGTGGCCGGCCCGACCAGGGCAGTGATCATCCCCCTGTACTGGGCACTGGTGAGGGTGCACCTTGAATCCTGTGTTCAGTTCTGGGCCCCTCACTGCAAGAGAGACATTGAGGTGCTGGAATGGGTCCAGAGAAGAGCAGCGAAGTTGGTGAAGGGTCTGGAGCACAAGTCGTCTGGTGGAGCAGGTGAGGGAGCTGCAGTTGCGTAGCCAGGAGTAGGAGATTGTAGCAAGGTAGGTGTTGGTATTGTCTCCCAAGTAAGTAGCAAGCTATAGGACAAGAAGAAGTGCTTGAAGTTGCACCAGGGAGTTTAGATTAGAGGTTAAGACATCTTACTTCCCCAGAAGGGTTTTCCAGCATTGGAAAAGGCAGTCCGGGGCAGTGGTTAAGCCACCATCCCAGGAGGTGTTTAAAGTGCTTAGGGACATGGTTTAGTGGTGGACTTGGCAGTGTTAGGTTAATGGTTGGACTCTGTGATCTAAAGTGTTTTTTTTCCAGCATAAATGATTGCATGATTCTGTGAAATATTTCTGTTTAACTCTGTCTAGGCTCTGGGCTGTATCCTGTACTTGCTGTGCTTTAGGCAACATCCATTTGAAGATGGAGCTAAACTTCGTATAGTCAATGGAAAATACGTGATACCTCAAAATGACACCCGCTATTCTGTGTTTCATGATCTTATTCGTAAGTTTACAGTGTTACTTAATTTAGTGTCTTCATGGATACATTTTATTAATGACTGTTGTTTAACATGTTGACATGGGATGATGAAAAGCTTAACTTAAACAACTTCTTGGTTTGTTAAAAATTCCAATCCATTATAAAAAAAAAATAAAATTGTAAATGAAATTTAAAACTTGTGGTTTTTTTAGTTTTGTTGCCTGTCTTGCTTAGGATCTGAATTAGGCCATAGGAACAACTAGTGTTTTGATTTAGTTTCTTTGAATTTTTGTTAGAAATTCTGTTTTCATTAAGTTTTCAATAGATTACTAGAAACTTGAATATAAATATGTCTCCAGCTCTAACAGGATTTAAGTTACTTCTGATGTTAATCATCAACTGATCCTAAAGTATATTCTTTGAAATAACCAAAAATTTTTTTTTGATGGATACCCGTTATGACAATTATATCTGGTTACGGATTTAGCAATTGCTTTACTCTGTTAACATCTTGAATTACTTAGTGCACTGGAGTGCCCTGAAGAAATTAATATATGCTGGGAGAAAAGCTCTGAAGGATTTCTGTTACATTGAATCTCTTTTTTAGGTTCTGCTTTGAAGGTGAACCCTGAGGAGAGACTATCAATCACTGAACTTGTGAATCAACTGCAGGAGATAGCAGCAGCTAGGAATGTGAATCCTAAATCGCCTATCACAGAGGTAAAGATATCTCATAAAGGGTATTACTGATTAGGTCTCCTTTATCTCCTCTTCTGTGCAGTAAGTGTGTTTAGTAACAGATGTCAGTAGGTGCCCTGTTCCTTAAGTCTTTTGAAAATTTCACACCAATTTGTTTTGAAGTTCAGTTGAATTGATCTGCAGGACTTCTAAGATTTGAAAACTTTTGAAAAGGTGCCTTTTAAGGCACAGAGCTTACGTGACATGCAAGGAAACTAGTTATTGTTACTATTTGTTGAAAAACTTCTCATGTTCTTGGGTCATTCTTTAGTATTCAAGTGCTCTGTTTAACATGCTGCACTTAATCATAATAGCATAGAAAAATCTAGCATATGAAGGCTTTGCCTACACTAACTTGAAACAAACTGAAGTATCCTCTGTTCAATGCTTAATTCTCACAAAACTGCATGTGAATCGATTAGATTATGTTAACTTCATGGCTTTTTCCTGAGGTTCAGCTTGCTTGTTCTCACCATGTAAAAGTGATTTCAAAGCCTAATAAGCTGGCTAAATTGACAAGAAAGTAGTCATAGTAACTATTAATCTTCTCAGCTCCTGGAACAAAATGGAGGCTATGGAAACAATGCTCAGCCTCGGACATCTGTGACCTCCGTTTCACAGAGTTCCAAGCCTGCAGGACAGCTCAACAATATGTACAATGCAGGTAAGTGCAGAAGAAGACAACGTCTTAGTATAAAACCAATTGCATAACTTCTGGGGATAGGGGGGAAATCTTTTGACGGTTTTAGACATCTTGCACAAGATAGCAAAAATGCTATTTTGCATTTATATTGCTGTTTCTAACTTTGTTTTATATTTGTCAGGGTTTGGTTTTGTGTTGATGCATGTAAAATTTGAATTTCTGCTGTTCATTGCTGGGCAAGATAAAATTTGGTTTTCTATATAAAGTAATTGAAACTAAAATACATTATTGATGTGTGGATGTGAGACAAGTCAACTAAAACTTGGTGAAAGTGCAGATACAATAAGTGGCAATATTCTCTAGAACAAGAGCAGTGGAGAAAGTAGACTTTAGGTGATAAAACCATGTAAAAGTGGGTTATTTTTGAAGTCCAAACTTCTCAATTCAGTGAGGCAATGATATTTTAAAGTGTCTTCTGTAAAGTGGAGAATTTGAGTTTAAGTTCAGACTGTTAAAAATCTTTCAGAGATGCTGTATTTTAACTGAAAATGTGTTACTTTAACAGAAGTTACTGAAACCAGTACATACTGTTTGTGTACAATATTGGATCATTGGGGTAAGAAAGGGACAGCTGTCTTTGCTTTCTAAGAACTACTTAACATCAGTTACAACTTAAAAATATAGCATCTGTTCTGTGGCTTTTGGTATAATTGTGCTAAAATGGGCTTGGTGTTTAACTTCAGAAAGTCCAGTAAAGAGCTGCAGAAGCAATTGCAGGGATTTGACTATGGACCACAGTAGTTCATTAATGTTAAGGAGTCACTGACCTGACATGTATTTATTTTAGCCTGCAAAAAGCATGTCTGAGGACTAAATACTTCTGTAAGTATCTGGGGTCCTTCTCTCCCTCTTGCTTTCTTCCCCAAGAGGCTTTTGATTCCCCTGTGATAGTTTGAAGTGTATCTGACAGTGATCATAGTCTAAAGCTCTTCAGTATTTTCACTTCCAAAAAACTAATGTCTGACAGCCTCAAAAGTAAAAAGCAGTATCTTAAATTCAGTTTATTTGATATCTAGTCAGTAGTTTCAGAAATAGCTGGTACTGCCTTGACTGCAGCTAATTAAGGGAGTATTGTGCAGGTAGGCCTTCAGGAGGTGGTTGCACCATAGGACATCAAAGGTGAGAAGAAGTTGTGGTTTCATCTGAGGAAAAATAATAGTTGCACTAGCAATACTAAATAGTCAACCAAAACATGTTTCCACAGCGACACGATTAACAGCTGACATATGCATTCTGTGAGAACAGATACTCCAGAGTTCATTCAGCAAAAACTAATTGCACTTAATATAGTAATGAGAATTTGGTAGGCTTATTTGCATCTAATATTGTATTAAAAAGCAGTTTCTGTACCCATCATATATATCATATGTGGATATGGAACACTTCAATTAATGTAGAAGATATCAAAGGATTTAGTGTGAGGTGTCCCTGCCCATGGCAGGGGGGTTGGAACTTGATTATCTGAAGGTCCTTTCCAACCCTAACTGTTCTATGATTCTATGATTATTTTGTAGTGTGTTCAGTTTTCCTTCTAGGTTGATACTTCTTGCTTGATATACTGAATTGTGAGTGAGACAAAGGATATTAATGTTCCAGGGAAACTTCTAAAATTGGGTAATATTTATTATTGTGGTGATGTTACCTATCTATCAATTTCTGTGGAAGAATCCAGCTTCCTAATAGGATTATGATCGAAAGGCTGTCTGGCCATCTGTTTTGTGCAAGAATGAGTACTGTTTGCTGTATACAATCACATTAATAGGGATGTTGTGCTTGAAAAGTAACTGAATTATGACAGCTGCTTTTGAAGCCCTGCATTAAAATGTGTCTGCTGGGGGTGCTTAAGTAGATTTGCTAATGATAAGCTACACTTTGATTGATATTAAAAAAAAAACAACAGTAGTTTGCTGCACTGCCAATATAAAATAAATGCTTTACTTTCAGAATTTTTTTACCTTTTTTTGTCTTAAATGCAGCAATCAATTATAATGTGTTAAGTAGTTTGCTAAACCTCCTGACTTCAGGAAGTACTATGTTTTGCGTAAGTCATAGTTAAGCAGAATTTTAGAACTCTTGAGCCTTTCAACAAGGTGTAGCCTGTATCTGCATTCACTCCCAGATTTATTGGCAACTTGCTTTAGTATGGAGCCCATTCCAGGATATGACTTAAAGTACAATTATTTTTATTCAACTACTCTAGGCCTGACTGTTGCGGAATGTGACCAGACTTATGGAGGGTTCTTTGATATTCTGAGGGGTGGAACAGAGCGATTTTTCACTAATATTAAGGATACATCTTCTAAAGTTATCCAGTCTGTGGCCAAGTGAGTAAAAAACCCTAAACGACCAAACTTAAATTGTGATGGTAAGAGTTCTAAATGAAGGATTGGGAGCTTATTCCAGAAATGATCAAATTCAGTATCATTTTCTAAGTATGAGCTCTAAGAGCTGATAGCTGGCTCTGAGATTTTATGAATGATATAAATACCAGAGTTTCTTCAGCAATTATATACTAGAAATGAGAATGCTGGGGGCAAAAGCCTTTCCAGAATTACTGCTTTCTCTGCTGCATTTTAGTTACTAAGGCTTGGAAGAGATGAACAAGTGGGGGCTGAGCAGGGTGGAGAGGTATGGACTATCATGGTTCAGAATGAATTCAGTGAATTATGTATAAGAGAGGGAGAAAAAAAGGTGGTGAAAAGTACAAATAAAGGAAATGGGGGCAGGAATTAAAACTGCAGGGAAACAGTGTATGAGTTCTGTCCAGTTTAGTTTGCAGGTGGAGTCCTATGCCCTCTAAAGCAAAGTGAGAGAATCTGCAGTTTGTCTCCTTTGCCCTATATTGCATGGAAAAAGACTCTCACTGTTTTGATGTATATGTTTTCAGGTATCTCGTATGTGATTATTTTTTCCTAATCAGATTTTCAATCCTATTCCAAATGTTTCTAGTACCTCTGTGTGATAAATATTATTCTGTTATTCCTCCATTTTTCATTTGTAATACTTTATGCGGTGTAAAAGTTTTTTCTTAATCCTAAAAAGAACAGGTATGTCACTACTGAATACCATGGCTGAACTAGAGCTTCCTAAAGAATATTGCACCTTGTCCCTCACTGTACAGTCTGTGGCCCTGTAATTGGGATACTGTGCTGTGGCACTGTGAAGTCTATTGCTTGCCACGTTTTTCTGCCACTGAGAATAACTTATGCATAATGCATTCTAAAATGTTTCTAATAATCGGGTAAGTTAGATCTGTAGATGGTGCACCTCTGTAGCCAGTTCAAGTGCATTTTTAGCTGTTTGCTCTTACACTTGGACTGTTTAAACTTGCCGTGTGTGGGTTAGAAAGATCATGTCCTCTGTTTTGTAAAAGTCACAAAAGCTGTTCAGCTTTGGTTTGTCCTTAAGCTTTCTGCAGAAGCTGTAGCATCAGACTTTGCAATCTGGGGAAACTATGATGACTCAAGAGAAGACAGGGGAAGTACAAGGGGAATGAGCTGTTGCATGATGAAAAGTGGTGACTTGTTAGCAGCTCAGCAGAACTGTAGGAATTCCATGTATGAAATAAGATGATCAGCTACAACTTTTAAGCAACTGCTCTGCATTTTATTTGTTTGGCATGTGCTGTCTTGCAGCCTCTGTTCTTTACCTCCTTGTACCTGCTACCGTCTGTGGAACTGATCTCCCTTCCTGTTCAGTCCTACTTCTGTTCCTTTTGTGGTATCTTGTTAAATGAAACGTACTTTGTCAGTAAAACATGAAATGTTCTGCAGATTCTTTGCCTTTGATGGCTCTACTACTTATAAACTTTAAGGTAGTTAATTCCTTGTCTTGAATCATGCCCGTTTTGCTTAGATTAAGTTCCACAGCAGAGAAATTGCTTTTCTTCCTTTGTGGTATATAACACTTAAATTCTTCTTTACCTCTGACAGTGTTATAAGCCTTATTTTCCCATGCCTGTGTTCCTGTATTAGATCTTATTCTGATACTGTGTTTTGATTGTACACTACATGCTTCTGAAGCACTCTTGCATTTCCACTTCCTTGTGTTCTTGTTTCCACATGACTTTATGGATTGTTGCCTCCAACAGTGAATTATGTTTGAAGAAGTTTCCTTTTCTTGCTCCTGCAAATGGCATCTTCCTTAAAGGCCACTGGAAGTTTTAATTACTTTTTTGAATTTCTTTTTTGTGCCATTTTCCCCTTTTCTAGTAGTGGATTAGCACTATCTAAAATAGAATATTTTATATAGAATGGCTTATTCTTTGCCTGAAACTTATTTTTATCTCTTACTTAACAGGTGTGTGTTGCTTTTTGCTTTGTGTGATTTCCTTTGATTGCATAGTAAGTGTAGTGTGTGAGGAATGAGGTAGTAACTGTACATCCAGCTGCATTTACAGAGGTCATCTGATAGCTTCTGAAGTATAGGACATTGATTACTTGCTGTCTGAAAAGATGCTGTTCATTTCACATGCTCTTCATTACTGTTCCTTGTTCAAATTATGGGAACTGGCCAAAGTTCTGCATCTCGTAATTCTAGAGTTCTGTGCAACTCTGAATTGCTGATTAGTGTTCTGTGGCTGAACTATGTGCTTGGCACTTTAGTTAGAATCCCTTTTTTGACAAAAATGGGAAAGCGTGATAGAGGTGAAACTTGAGGCTCTTGATTCCTGCAGAGACCCCCATGGCAGTATTGTTTATACCTTAAATTTGTGTGGGACATTTGGAACTGTTGGAATCTTCTAAACTGCTTCAAACCATACTTCGCATGATTATTTACATTTTGGTAGTGTTTGAGCATCTGTTAGGAATGTGAGTGCTATTGAAGGTATGTTAGTGCAGGTCTTTGTGGAACTTACTATTAGTGAAGGAAAAAAAAAAGTTCTTTAATTTTCATTCCTTCATATAAGGCTTTTGTGTATTTTGAATCTTAACTCTGTTTGACACTTCACTGAAATGCCAGGGCATGGAATTAACATGAGCAATACTTAATGTTATGTAGGACCTAAGGTAGTCCCAGGTTCTTTAGCTTTCACTGTGCTGTTGAGAGTCCCGCCACTGGGCTTGTACATTCTTAAGCTATTTGTGCTTTAACCAAGCTGAAGTGTTAATTCTTCGTTTGCATCTACTATAGAACATATCTGTCTGTCATGATCATTCTCTGCCTTCACAAACTTGTGGCTACAGCCAGTACCATCAGGGATGTGAGTGCCTCTTCTGCAGTTGCATCCTTGACTGCCTTTCCAAAACTCTTCAACCAGCATGAGACACAGACATTCTGGACAAACTAAAATGTCTCTTCCCTGTGCATTTTCCTCACCACACTTAAGGACTCCATGTGTTGGAGTCTGTCGTTTCATCAGGTAGGCGCTCTCCTTGCTTATCATTGCTTTCTGAATGTCGAGTTACTTCATTTTTATGCAGACTGGCTTCTTTCTAACTGAATGCAAACCACAAATGTAGTTAGTGTTGTGTAGCTGCTACAGAAAATGTTTGGGGTTTTGTTTGTTTTTTTTTTTTTTTGTTGTGTTTTTTTCCTCTCCCATGGCTGCCTTATCTTGATTCAAATTTTGGTCTTGTTTTACACTAATAAGTGATAAAGCCTGAAAACTGGTATGTCACAGGCTTCTAGGAACAGGAGATTGAATGAGGGCCATCTTGATTGTCCCCCAGGCCACCTCACTTGCAGGTGTTGCAGTTCTTGTTACAGATTTAGTTTAGGCAGAAACAGTTTATAGCTATGTAAGAGCACAGAGCAGCAGAGGTTTAGCCCTCTCTTGATAAAAACTGACTTAAAAGGAAGTACTGGGTGTATACACACATAGAGCCAATACGAACTGCTCTGTGAAGGGGCCTGATATGACAGAGTAGCATCTGTGTAAAAGGGAAGTTTGTTCCAGTAGATGTACCTGTTTGTGCCTGATATCTCAGCCTGCAGCCATGTGGCCTCAACATAGCTCTCTTCTGTTCATCTTGTTTATGATGCTGCTATGACCAGCTTTTATGCTTATTGAGGTCTGCATCCACAGAGGTTACAAATGCCCTGCCAAAAAAGCATACCAAAATGTTTTAAATATCCAGTCTCCACAGGTGTTGAAAAGCAGCATGCAAAAGTTAGGATCAGTCTTGTTTTGCTTTGTCGGAACAGTGTCTTTCATTGAAGAGATGATGATCTAACACTCGAGGGAACAATTGGCTGCCTTCTGTTGCTAGCTTTTGTTGCTTCTAAGGTAATTTTGCTTCTGGTTTGATGCTGCATTAATGCTTTATTTCATGGATCTTTGTGTTGCTTTAGGTAGTTGAATGATTAATTCAATTTTATGAAGTAAAACCAATTGGGAGTGGGTTGATGTGGATTTCAGTGCTGTATTTCTTCCCGGCTTTTAAAAATTAAACTGCAGAATTGTGGTTTTTAGCTAATGAATAGATATTTTTCTAATCTTGTGAGTGTAGAGATATCTGGAGGAAGATTGCTTAGTGTTAGAGCATTATTTAAGTTAAGGTGGTTTGTGTGCTTACACTGTAGCTTTGCTGCTTCGTCTGTCATTCTTTATTCTTTCCCATCTTCCGCTGTTAGTAACACAAGGTAACGATGCAGTATTGTAGAATTTTGTGCTTTATGCTAACTAGTTGATTTTGTGAATTGTTACTTTTAATTGAATTTTTAATTTGATTTGCTGGAATGATTTTATTTAATATTAGTTATGGTATTTAGTGCAGCTGTTCTCTGGCAAGATTGATAATGCCAACCATTAACACAGTGAAAAGTTTTCAACATCTAATTAAAACTTCTGATTTTGTTAAGGTATTTGGTCTGAAAAATGAGCATATCTTCTTTGCTAGTTTTCCCACTGGACTTCTCACTGAATACCATGAAGTTACCTGGTATCATCACAAAAGTGACTAAATATTGGTATCCTAAAATACTTTCGTGTTTGAGTTAATTAGAGCTTTAAAAAGCACACTGTTTTCCATATAGATTACAAGCCAGAAATACTCCATGCAGTCTTTTGGTTTGTTTCTGTGTTCTTCTACCCTTATCACCTGCCAACAACATCACTAAGTAAATAAAATTTCTGCTGTCAACGAAAGACCTTATTCTAATTTATAGTTACAGGAATGTTGTAACTGAATAAGTAGGAATGCTTACCAGTTACACACTGATAAACACAGTTGGTTTTGTTTTGTTTTGTTTTTTTTTTAAACTTCCTGCTGCTTAAAGCAATCTCTGTTACCAGTCTGACATGAAACACTTCTCTAAAACCAGTGTAGCTTAGCTGATGTTCAAGCTTTTTACTAAAATAGCTTTGAAGTAAAGTTCAAGGAATAGTAATTTATGGACGGGGTCACATGTTTTAGGAGACTTTTGCTGATTTTGCAGTTTAGCAGCTACATTTTAATTATGCATTCTGATGCTTTTCCAGTTGTTACAGGCATACATTTTTTTCTGCAAAACAGCAAGCTTGAATTGGCTGTGCTCTGATGTAGACATACCAAGCTTTACTTTTTCAGCAGTGTGTGTATGGTGAGATCCAAGGTCTTAATAATTTTAATTTGGATAAATGTAAAAAGCAAGTCTGAATTTAATGGTGTTGCTAGTAAGAAGTCAGTATGTGAATGTGTTCCCAAAGGAATGTGTGAGGATTGTTGATTTTTGCTCTTACTAATTCTGTGCTTCTGCTTCTAGTTGCTGCGTATCTTCAGTGCTGTAACACTGAGGTTATAATGGTTCTTTGTTCTCAGGCTATTGTATTAGATGGTTCTTTATATCAAAAATAGTTGATATAGTTAGAATCATCTGCATGTTTTCTTGCTTGAAGCTGGTGGGTGTAGGCGGCAAGTAATGGTTGACACTTTGCAGTCTTATGAAGGACTATGCTCATCACTAATTTTAGTAAGAAATCTTGATTAGCTGTGAATGTAAATTTCTGCCTTAATTAGTTTGTTTACCACAACATTACACTTGAGCTACATGATTAAGTTACGTACTTTCAAAGATGAAGAATTTTGAAATAGTTGTTACTCGGCCATTTTGTCTACGTCCTTATACAAGATTTTCCAAGGTTGCCTTTTTTTTTTGTGATTTCAATTCCCTTGAGGCCTTGGGTTGTCACTGGTTGATAGGACACTGATTATGCCGTTCTAAGTAAATACTGTTTAATGTGTTTTTCAAAACAATTGTTCTTGCTTTATCTAAAATTATCCTCCCAATCCTTGTAAATTCAATAATCTTTTACTGAATCCCTCCAGCCTCCTTCAGTTTTAGTAGGAAGCAGTAAGGAATCAAAGCATATGTTTCAAAATTTGAGTGCAGTATTTAGGTCTGCTCTTTCAAGCGGTGTCTTGAAACTTCATAGTGCTATAGAAGTTGTGCTTTGCTAGTGCCTCTGCATTCCTTAAACATGCATTATAGGGATGTCTAAACCAAATTCTGTAGGTGAGGTTTGTTTTTACTTTGCCAATCAGGAGTGCAGACCTCTGTGATTATGCCAAAGAGTCTATGTGATTGTACTTAAGAATATTGGCCTGCACTGGGGCTCTTCATTCTTTTTCTCAAGCTTTTTTTTGTCCTACTACATAGCGGATACCCTATAAACAAACATTATTGTGGTCTTAATAAATTATTGGCATAATGTGAATGAGGTAACAATGGAAGGAATGGACCTAAATATAAAAAAAATCACTGGGAGAGTGAAAAAGGCTGCCCTTTAAAACTGTGCACAACTATATGAGAAAGTTAAGTAATGATCAAAGCCTTGCTCACTGTGGGAGTTTTGGAAATGAATTTTTTGAGGAATGAGTTAAATGAGGATCAGATATTCAGGTATCCTCTGTTCATATCAAATCCAGAAAATGGGCAGCATGGCCATCTGAGCCAGATAATAACACGCCAGAGTTACGTAATTTAACATGTAAAGTTTCAACAAATAATCCTTGTTTTAAGATAATGTTTTACTCTGTTAAAGATGCTAATGCATCCTCATTGGACTTTCATACTGTTACCTACAGTGAATGTTTATCAGTAAGAGGAATGAGTTAAGCATTGAAGGCATCTGTACAAAATCCCCAGAGGTGGTTTTGTTGCAATTGATGTAAATGAGTAACTGTTCAAATACATGTCTGTTTTGGAAGCCTTGAAGTGTGAGGTAGCAAGCTTCAGATGAAAGTAGTGAAGCATTTGTGGGAAGGGGGTGTAGCCTGAGAGACCTGGGGCTTGGACTTTCATCTTGAATGGATTATTTCCTGGTGTTAACTTCAATTTGTTCTGTTTCAGTTATGCAAAAGGAGACTTGGATATATCTTACATCACTTCCAGAATTGCTGGTATGATGACTGTGTGTGTCTTAAGAATAATTTGGTTGCTCTTAATGTGTGAAAAAAGTGAGTACTTCATCTGGTGTTTGTTGTTCTGTCTTCAGTGATGTCCTTTCCAGCTGAAGGTGTAGAATCTGCCATCAAAAATAACATAGAAGATGTGCGGTTATGTCTAGACTCTAAACATCCTGGCCACTATGCTGTGTACAATCTCTCTCCAAGAACGTACCGTCCTTCCAGGTTCCATAATAGGGTTTGTATAGTTACTGTTTTTTTCTGGAAAAGGTTTTTCAACACAATGTCTCGGTTATGCATTCAGTTTTTTATTGTGAAATATGTTAAAGTAGCCTATATAATCAAAAAGATGACAAAAGAATTAGGTATAAACATGAGGTAAAGAATAATCTGTATCTGCTTGCCTTTGCTTTCAGTCTAAACTTAACTGATTAAAGACTGATCTTTAACCTTACTGACTAAAGTCTATGTTTCCTAGGCTAGTAATATCTTTGAGAACATGACATTTTTCAGGCCTAAATGGAGAATACTTAACTGAAAATGTTACTAAAATGTCAGTCTCCTCTAAATCCAGAGGTTTCCCTTTATCAAAAGTGGTACTCCTTTGACTGATATACAGAACGTGTTTACTGGGCTTTCTCAGTTTCTTTCTGCATACCATTTGACTCCCATATGGCTCAGCCCTATCTGACTGCTTGTTGCTACTTCTTGAAATATTGGTATAGCTTAGCTGAGCCTCCATAAGCCTTTCTGGCTATTTCTCTGATACTAAAATGAAGACCTCTGCCTAATTCAGTAACAGGGTAGTGAGGACCACCTGTTAGGTGCTGACAGAGTCTGTTCCGAAGTACACCTCAATTGACTTGTAAGTAGCTCAACAGTGGAGACTGTGTTGTGAATTGTCTAGACCTGGACACATTAAACCTCACCTTAAATACTCTGTAGTGATCATAACCCTTCCCTGCAAATACTGACTCCCCAGAGGAGAGTCTAGAAACATTATTTATCACAGGGAACCCCTTTTGGGTCTTATCCTGCAGAGTAATCCTTAGCATTACTTAGGTTATCCAAGTTCACTTAAACTGTCAGGCTGAGGTATGTTTAATGTATTCTCTCTAGTGCTTGTCATTCCTTCTTATTCCTTTGTTTTTCCTTGTAAACCTCCTGTATAATTCATTTGGAGCAGGTACCTCAAAACATAAGCTTCAGCGGTACTTTTTAGCTCTAGATTACTGGAAAGTCTACCAAGGCTGACAGTGAACTGATTTATTCCTCATCATACAAAGGTATCGATCTCTGTTTATGGAATGATAAATTCTGTAACTGGGAGATCATTTACCCTAGGGATAACTTTTTGGTTATGCAGTGCAAGTCTGAGGTGCCTGTACACTGATATTCCTGATGTATTGGGACTGTGAGTGGTTAATAGGAGCAAAGCTAAATCAACCAGTGGTCTTGGACTGTTCTGGTCTGTATTTGTCATTAATTTTGTCTTTGATCTTTATTTTGCTGGGAAGTAATAGTAGTTCATAACTTGTCAAAACATTATAAGTTCCTGTCTACTTTATTGGCTAGGAGTATTTAGTGAATTCCTACAAAACCGTTTTTTTTTAAATGGAAGACAAAAGCAGCTATTTTACTTGAAAACCAGTCTTTAAATGTATTGGGGAAATTTTTGCTATCAATCTATTTAATTCAGGTGCACAGTGAACAATACTGACTTGAATTCATTATCAGTGCTGAGTGACAGCAGCCGTGTAGGAAGCTAAGGAAGCTTAGTTTTTCTCTAGTGCCTGCAAAAGATGATTATGGCAAGACTTAAACTTTATCAGAGGAGACCAGCTTCTGATCTTCTTAACTCTGATACTTTTTTTTAGTGGGTATTTATGAAACTATGTTTTCTTGCTGTATGTTATCTGTATGTAACTTTTACAGATTTCTTTAACCTAAACTAATGGTAGTTTTGAAGTCATCTTTGCTAGTTTTGAGTCCTGCTTGGAACAGGTTGTTTATAGAGGTAGTGTTGTATGGTACACATCTTTTAACAAAAGTAGCATTTGAGTGGAAGGTGAAGGGTAAATCAGAAAAAGTCCGTTTTTTTTTTTCTTTTTTGGATACACCTGCTTTTCTAGACTGTTTGCTGGATTGTAGCTGCAATGCTGCAATATGATTTTCACTGCTGTTGTAATATTTGAGATGTACTGAAGCCCACATTGAATCCTGTAGGGAACTGGAATATAAGAATAAAATAAATAAAAGCCTTAGCTTTTATTTATTTAGTGATGACTTTGCTTAAGCTTTCACTGACAAAAGAATGCTCAACTTAAGCATTTTTTTTTCTAAATTAAAATACTAGAATACAGTGAAACTGTAGGGGACTTTGTAGGTCAGACTTTCTTTCAGTCTTTTTTTTGTCAGCTTGGCACAAAAATAATCCAGATGAGAATCTTTTGTGATAATTGATTCAGGTAATTAATCTCAGAGTAACCCTCATATACTGCATTCTTACTGGACTATGATTTTAAGAATATAGACTCTCAGTAGTAAAGATGATTATTTGATAATGTTTTGTAGTACTAATTGCAGAAGGAATATTAACTGTTGAGGCCCTTTGAATAAAGGACAAATGTAAAGGCAAACAAAGTCTTTCTGGTTTTCTTTTTTGCTTAAGAGTATGTTAACACATGTTGAAAGATCTTTATCTGAAATTTTTTTTGGAACAAGAAATCTGAGTTCTTAATACTCCTAGTGCAGGACATTATAGACAGGACTGGAATTATATTGCACTTTGTTCTACAAAGTGTGAGACTACTTTTCTTGCATGTCTTGCTTAATTTCTACCTGAAGGTGGCATTAAATTATAAAATCGCCTCTTATACCCACAGCTTATCCTATGTAAATGTTTGTGACTGCGTGATCTAATCTCTCACCTCTGTTTCTCTCTTGCTGCAGGTTTCTGAATGTGGCTGGCCAGCAAGACGAGCACCAAATCTTCAGAATCTCTATAGCATATGCAAGAACATGCATTTATGGCTGAAACAAGACCAGAAAAATGTTTGCATTGTGCACTGCCTTGTAAGAAATTAAGTCTGAAATGTTTTGCTCAATACTTTAAATTTTGAATAAGGATGCTAGTATCTACTCATTTTGTGAGTTTTATTGGCTATCTTTACTGTGACACCTGGGTTTGATTCCATCCTACTGTGTTTTTAGGAAAGGTGTTTGCATAAATTTTCTCCTTGCTACATGCTTACTAAATAAATTTTCTTCCATGCTATATGCTTACTTGCATGTAGCATGGAAGGCACTATATAGGTGGGACTAAAGCAAAGTAGGCTTTGGGAGAATCAGCTCTGTTATTTCAGTCTTCTGCTTTTTTGTTCATGCTTTATGAATGACAGGTGGGTGTACACTGCATTTCTAGCTACTGTTGATTCAGAATCAGGTAGAGCTTCCTCATCTCTTAATCACTCCTGTAGAGGTTTGCAGTAGCACAGTGAGTTTAGATACTTCATTGTAATTTGAGTGATCCAGTTGAAAACAAGCAGTTGAAAACAACTGCAGCTACAGTTAAGTCTTTCTGGACTGGCAGTTTTAACTGGCATTGTGTTCTACTGATATCACAAGACTGTAGCACATATGGCAGAGACTGGAGTAACTCTTGGACATCTGTAGTAAAACTTTGCTCTATGTAATTATCTGGGGCCATGCAGTGGTGGAAATCCTTGAAAATTTGCCCAGCTTTAAGAAGGTGTGAGTACAAGATTATCTTAGTGGAACTTAACGGCCAAGACTTGCAACTGAGTATGCTGCAGCTCTTTTAAGTGTGCTTCAGGTAACTGTTTGACCTGTGTTTAAATGAACCAAGTTAAGATAATTATATACACACTGTGAAAGGTACTTTATTTCTTAAAGGTTATTCCTTTTCAAAATAGTTTACACACAAAACTCCTCTAGCTTTTTGAGGCTTTGGGTCAAAACTTATGCTCAAAAATCTAGATTTTTCTGATAATTGTTTTTTTTTTTTTCTGCCTTAAGGACTGTTCGTGCCTGAAGATTGTTTGATTTTGTAGCCAATATCCATCATCCTTGTAAAAACATGTGGGGAAAAATGTAAATTCTTACTGTCTTGTCTCCGGGAGTGTTTCTTTTTCCCCCATTCTGCAACTTATCAAGCTTCTTTCTGAAGTGCAAGGTTCTGTCGTCAGTTTTGTTTACCAATGTGTGAGAGATTTTTTTTGAATCCTGCATTTCTGGTTGTAAGGTAGTCTTTAAACTCATGTGAGGTTTTTGGCTGACTTCATGTCATAGTTGCTAAGGGTTTGCTGTGACTTGCTTGCTGACCTCTTTGTATAATGACTTCTCTTCCCTCCCTCTGATGGTTGAATTTGGAAGTGGTGGTGTAATGCAAGTGTACATAGGTCACTGCTTGTTATTCTGATCAGTGTCGTATTTAATATTTTGTCGTAAGTGTAGACGTTTCAGTGTAGGGACAATATTTGTGTTCCATCTGTGTGACATTTAACTGAAAAGCAGGTTCCAGCCCATAGAATCAAAAACTAGTTTAGTGACTTCTGGAAATCATTGGGCTTGCTACAGTAGTGATACTCTTGCTGAACTGCTTTTTAAATATCTGTCTGGAAGACCTTCTTTTCATTAATCTAAGTAATGGTTGGAATAGAAGCCTGGCTTTCAAGAAAACATACTAGAAATGGTTGAAGAAAACCATCTCTTCTTCCCCATCTCCACACTTACATGACAAATGATTTACAAAAAAGAACATGTTCTTTACAACTAGCAAAAACGCCTTGAGAGGTCCTGTTCTGTCAGCCTTTACCTCTTCTGAATCATCAGTCTCTTATGTAACATAAGGGTAGTCTCAGATGTGTGTAGCCATGGTTCTTGCAGAAAGAAGTTCAGTGTTCCTGTTTCCTTCACTTAGTCTGTGGCAAGTCATTAATGTTGGGCAGTTACAGTCAGAAGACTGAAGAGTTTAGTGTGGGTTAGTTCTTCTGAATCTTAGGGCTTCTTCTGTAGCAGAAGTCCGTGGTTATCAACCAAAACCAGTGCTGAACTGGGGTTTCTTGTAGTATTCAGGAAACGAACTTAAAGATGTGTATTAGTGATAGTAACATGAAGACAAAAATAGTTCTAAGCTAAAGCAGTTATTCACATTTAAGCAAGCAGATACGTAGTACCTTTTGTATGGTGTGGAAATCAATAAAACTTTTCACATTCAAATACAGCCTTAAAATGTAATGATCACACTAGACCTTGGACTTTGTTACATTGAATAAGGAGATAGAATGTTCTTCAGTAACTTCTGTAATTTTTTTTTCCTAGGTTTAATAGGAGTTACAACTTTTTTTGGTGTTTTTTGTTTTTATTTTATTTTTGTAGGATGGAAGAGCAGCATCCGCTGTGGTAGTTTGTTCTTTTCTGTGTTTTTGTCGTCTCTTCACTACTGCTGAAGCTGCGGTTTATATGTTCAGTATGAAGCGCTGCCCTCCTGGCATTTGGCCTTCTCATAAAAGGTATGGTAGCAGTCTGTAGGATACCATTGAAGCAAGTAGTTACACAGTTGTGAATATGCTACTATTTTTAAAGGATGCTTTTTAGGAAGATATATTATTTCAATAGTGTCTGTGTTTGAATAGCTAAGTACTTGGAAAAATGGGTCTATCATGAGTAGCAAAAGTAGTTCTGAATTTTGTGAGCCCTTAAGTTACCCATTATGTTCTTATTAAAAGTGGGTCAAGTATAGCCTGTAGTGAAGAAATGTTAGGAATGAAAGCAAGAGTATGTGATGCTTTTGAATGATCTCAAGCCTTACACATGTGAAAGAGGATTTTGTCTTTATTCCACATTTGCTAGACTTACAGTAGGTTTTACTGTGTCAGAACATTGCAAGCTCTGTGAAAAGACCAGTCTTTTTTCTGTTTGGGTAGGAATGCCTCCTGCTTTTCAAAGGAGTGCATGCAGAAGGGATTTCATACACTTTGACAATGCTTTAAACTGATTCTGTGTTTTAATTTGATCGATGTTAAAATGGTGAAGTCTTGGTAGGAACTCTGATTGTAAGGGTGACTACTACATAAAGAATTAGATTTAGAAAGATAAGTTAAATATAGGTAACATTATGCTGTTGTACAGATTTACTTTGAGTGTGTTTACTGGGTGCTCTGAAAGGTAGCCTCTACTAATGAGGATAAACTTAAAGCCTATAGGAAGCTTTGACTTACTAACTTCAGAACTGTGCAACTTTGATCTGATGTGTAAGGAAAAATAAATACTTCCCCTAGTTCAGTATTTTAAGGCTTTTGGAAAGAGTAGATAGTTTGTTTCACAAGTGAATATATGTCAACCTACAGACCTAAGGCAGTATCTGGAGTTGTTTCGAAGGTGAGACATACATGCAGATGAGTTTGTATGAAGTGCTGTATTCAATTTTCTGGGCAGTATATGTCTGTTATGATGCAGGCTTTTGGACAGAAGCTGTTTCTGTCCTTACTTTGAGGCTGGCTAGGGATCATAAATATTTCTCCATGTTTCTATTTAATTTTCATGAAATTCTATAAAATTTGAATGTAATTTGCTGGAAGTGCTGTTAAGTTTTCCCAGTGTTCTATTGTTATCTGTTAGTGCTCAGTGGCTGGATATGACTGAAAGTAACTTGACCAGGAATTCACCCATTTTAGAATTTGGTTATCTGACTAAATTAGTACCTTTTGGTTTTGGCAGATACATCGAATATATGTGTGATATGATGGCTGAAGAGCCCATTATTCCTCACAGCAAGCCCATTCTGGTCAGATCAATCATCATGACTCCTGTTCCTCTTTTCAGTAAGCAGCGTAATGGTTGCAGGCCTTTTTGTGAAGTTTATGTAGGTGATGAGAGAGTAACCACTACCTCCCAGGAATATGACAAAATGAAGTAAGTGCAAGTTGTAATTTGTGCTGAAACAGCGTGTTCCATTTTTGTAGACTAACTTTAATCTGAAGGCCTTACTGTGAGAAGAAAGCATGATTTTGGGTGTGCCAGTTGAGCAGAAAGCTTCTTTAATATATGGAACATCTCCTCTGTCCCCTTTAGCTGATATGGAAAGGTAAATCATGGGGAAGAGACAATGTGGTTATAATAGCATGGACCTATTCCTGCAGAAAGTGCAGGAATGGATGCCACCTGAATGAAGATGGGTGGCATAGTGGGCACTGGGAGGCAGAGGTGAGCAAGACCTTTCTTCTTACTCCACATTGTATGAACTAGGAAGGTAGATCCCTGGTGTACATGTACTGAGTGAACATCATGCCTTAATCATGGAAACAGTAAGGGTCCCCCAGGCATGGTAGCTGCAAGGGGTGTGCTCATTAGTCTCTGTACAGCTCTGAAGTCTGCTACTGAAAATGGGTTCTATATTAATAGAACCCAGGAATTTCAAATGGTACTAGCAGTACTAGGTGTAGATAGTAATAAGCAGAGGAAAGATGAGAGAATACCAAGGTTCTTCTAGGGTTCCTAAAAATCCAAGCCCTTTATGGAATTTAGTTAATTTGAAGACAGCAGAAACAGAAACAGTTGTGGGGTGTTTTTATTTTTCTCTGCTACTGTCCCTTGGTGGGGCTCCTGACATAGCATTAGTGCAGCTACAGTTTTTCTCTGCATCTTTCTTTGTAACAGCTTTCTTTATACTATCCTGTCTCTTGCATTTCTGAGCAATCCTTGAAGATATTTCTCCTGTATTTGATTTGAGAACTACTGGTATAAATTTCTCTGTTGCTCTGCTGTAAGCAGCTGTTAATGTTGTTATTTTTGGAGCAGCTTTTAAGTTTTAATCATTTAGAGCTAATTCTTAACTGAAGCAGATTTTTATGGGTTGATATTGAGGGCCTTAGGTAAACCAAACTAAACATAAGGTGAGACGTACTGGTTTTCTTGTTAAATGAAATTAACTGTTTCTGTGTCTTTTCTTCAGGGAGTTTAAAATTGAAGATGGGAAAGCAGTAATTCCACTAGGTATAACAGTCCAGGGAGATGTTCTCATTGTGATCTATCATGCCAGGTCAACACTAGGAGGCCGACTTCAAGCCAAGGTAATAATTAATTTTAACAGCCTATGTGAAGGATTTGCTTTTTCTAGTTGCAGTTTTATATCATACTTGTATTTATGATATCATTAAGGACATGGATTTATTTGCTTTTCTTTGTCCGAAGAAATATGTGAGGTTTTAACCTACTTAGGAATTCAGCCTTTTCAAGCCTAATAAGTATGTCTGTCCTTAGTGCTCTGCAAGTAGATGCTTTCATAAGCATTTCTGGAAATTACTTCAGTAGTGATAGTTTATTATACTTGCATGGAAAGACTCTAGCCATTTTTTGAGGCATTGTTTGTTATATGTTAAGTTGCACAACAATAATTTTTTAATTCCGTTCATACAAACTGCAACCAAAACAAAAACGCCGCTCAGAAGTAAAATTCCAGGGACTGTCTGTAATAAATAGGTTAGAAAAATCCATTTGGATTTGTACTCCTTGTAGTCTATCTAATCTTTGCACTCTTATTTCTAGAGCTAGGTTGAATTTTTTTATAGCTGATTTTCTTACTGGTTTTTGTTCTCCTAGTGAGAATGCATGTTTCCTTTTTTAATTCAACTGTGGATGCAAATGAATTGCAAGATCACAAAACTTGTTAATGAAGCCTGTCTTCAAGTTTCTAAAAAAGAAGCATGTTGGTATATGTTGTTTTGTTGTGTTTTTTTTTTTTTTTTACTCCAGATGAGTAACCCAAATTAAACTTGGAGATCCATGTAAAAGGTAGGAAGGGGTAGTGCAAAGTTTAGGTTAACCTGGGGCATTGTGAAAATCGATCCAGAGGTTCTTCAGACAGTTTCCATACACATGACGCAAACAAGCATATTCATTTCAGCTATTACTGAAATGAATAGTTTTCCCTATGCTTTTTCTACTTTGTAGGAAGGTATTTTGTTGTGTTGCAGAGGTACAAGACTTCCTTAATGTTCCCAGAGTGTTAGGATGTTCTGGAAGAATCTGGTCCTTAAAACTGAAAGCTCAGTGAAATGGTTCTCTAATGTACAAAAATAACTAGTGCATTTTTCAAGGTCATCAGTGAGGAGGGTACAGAACTGATGAAAGCTCATCAGTTGGCTTACACTCCTGGTGGAACCTCAGTTTCACTGATAATAGGTTTTCTTTCATGTGGTTTCTCTGCCATTTAGTCACTGATTGGAAAAGATTAGAATTTTGTCATCTGTATGCTATGACACATTATACATCAATAGTGTTTTTGATGATCCTGGTTTGGTGCTTTGATGGAACAACATTCAATGTGTCCTTAGTTTCACATACTTCAAATTGCCCCTTGAACCTCTCCGCAGAAATGTCACGGAGATCAACAACCACGTTTCAATATTGCTCTTAAGAGCCTAGATCTGGGCACTGTGAATGTTGCCAACTTGCTCACAGTTCAGGGAAGATTTAGTTAGGATTAGTCTTCTAGGAAATGTCTTGCATAGCAGAAAACTGATTCAATAGGGTGTTCAGGTTTTCATTTGTAGGTCAGGGTAGGGATGAATGGATCAGAGAAACTCTCTTCACTGTGTCCTTGCCTCTCTTGTGTCCAGTGTTGGGTTCCTCAGTACAAGACTTGAGATGTGTCCTCATGAGTGCTGGATAGAAGGGAAAGATCACCTCCCTCAGCATGCTGGCAACGCTCTGCCTGTTACTTGACTTCTGCTTATGATGTTCAGTAAATGCTCATTTACAAGGAAAGCTTCCATAGTTTAGTTTTATTATATTGTATTTCCTAGACTATTATTGTATGACTTGCTTTGTTAAGGACTGGCAAGACTATTCCTCATGTTGTACTAAAGACAGGGAACAAATACATTGTGGATTTATCATTTTGCTGTAATTTGGATTTGTGCAAGACCAGGAGATAAGTGAATCTTCTACAGTAGCATTTTCTGGACTCTTGCATGCTGATTAGGCATTAAGAAAGTAGCTTTTTTTGTCAGCAGAAGAAAGAGTTGGGGAAGTTGAATGGTTATAATGAATCAGTTGGGAAAAGCCTTATCTGACTGGGATGAATGGCTGACTTGAGAGTTTTCAAACACGAACTCTTTGCATGTCTTATGAAGTGTCCTTTTAAGTGTGCTGTGGTTAAAACTGTTCCAAATTGACTCCTTTATATATAGAATCATAGAATAGTTAGGGTTGGAAAGGACCTTAAGTTCATCAAGTTCCAACCCCCCTGCCGTGGGCAAGGACACCTCCCACTAAACCATGTCACCCAAGGCTCTGTCAGACCTGGC
This sequence comes from Pezoporus wallicus, assembly GCF_028554395.1. Classification (NCBI taxonomy): domain Eukaryota; kingdom Metazoa; phylum Chordata; class Aves; order Psittaciformes; family Psittacidae; genus Pezoporus; species Pezoporus wallicus. Next base: position 299,177 of record NW_026642000.1, read on the forward strand.
CTTGAACACTGCCAGTAATGAAGCATTCACAACTTCCCTGGGCAACCCATTCCAGTGCCTCAGTACCCTCACAGTAAAGAATTTCTTCCTTATATCCAGTCTGAGCTTCCTCTGTTTAAGTTTGAACCCGTTACCCTTGTCCTGTCACTACAGTCCCTAATGAAGAGTCCCTCCCCAGCATCCTTATAGCCCCCCTTCAGATACTGGAAGGCTGCTGTGAGGTCTCCACACAGCCTTCTCTTCTCCAAGCTGAACTGCCCCAGCTTTCTCAGCCTGTCTTCATATGGGAGGTGCTGTGATATATTTCTTGATTAATATTTTTCTGAATGTATGTTATTTAGAAAAGTAATGAAGGTCACACAGTTTCAGCATCTAGAACAGGGTCTGGAAATATTTAACAGACTTCAGTTGCCTGTTGAGGTTAGTGATGAGATGTATATGGTTTCAAGTTGTTTTGCTTTCTTTATGGTAGTAATTGATTTATCTATATTCTGTATATAGATATATATATATCTATATAAACTGCATTTAAATCTCACAATAAAATGTACATGGAATTAAACAGCAGCAAAACAAACAGTTTAAAATATTTTAATACTGGAAGTATTTTGTGTTATATTAAAGGCACAACACTGTGTGTACTATTCATGTGTATTTATAGTTTCCCTGTATTTTTTGTTTTCAACAGATGGCTTCAATGAAGATGTTTCAGATTCAGTTCCACACAGGTTTTGTGCCCCGAAATGCCACCACAGTGAAATTTGCCAAGTATGTTTCTGCCTACATGTTTCTGTAGGAGACTGGATGAGCTTTTATTTAACTGTTTGACCTGCCAAGCCAACATATGGCAGGGCAGGAATATAGTCAGTGTAGAAAGTGATGACTTTGACTGCAATAAGATTCTTCAGTTTTCTTACCCCAAGGAAACTGAAGGTTTGTTCATGATACAAAAAAAGTTCTTTACCAAAATATTTAAACTATATGGAAAAAGTAAACAAATACAGTATGTTTTAAGCCTTATACTATTTTTTCTTTTGAAGTTTTTTCTTGGACTTCATGGGTTTAATCAAGTTAGCTGTCAGTATCAACAATCTACTTGTATACATCTTTGCAGGTATGATCTGGATGCCTGTGACATACAAGAAAAATACCCTGATTTGTTTCAAGTCAATCTGGAAGTAGAGGTAGAGCCCAGAGACAGACCTAGCTCTGAACAGCCACTGTGGGATAATATGAATATAAAGGGACTGAATCCCAAGATCCTTTTCTCCACCCGAGAGGAACAGCAAGAAATTTTATCCAAATTTGGTAATGAATCTCTTGAAAAACTAGATAATATGACAAAGATTTTCATGTACTTAGTGTTGAAGGGTTTTATTTAATTTCTGATCTTTCTCTTAAGTGAAAGAATTCTAAAAGGTGGGTTTTTTTTTTTTGTAAATAGGAGTTAAAAGTTTGCATTGTATGAAAGAGTATGAATTATCTTTCAATAATGGATTATAATTATCTTTGTCTTTCCTCCATTGTCACTACATATGCTGGCTTTAAAGCTATGAATATGCCACTGGCAGGGACTGTAGCAAATGAAATTGTGACAGCCAGGTTTTGAAAGAGCTATATTTGGCTAAACTGACACCGTTGTCTTTTCACTTAAAATCATCTGAGCATTCCTCACAAATGGTCTTCACTAAAAATGTTTTTATCGAGGCCTTTATGTACAGCCAAGTAATACTGTAATTCAGTTTCTAAACTTCGTCTAATGTGGTCTAGTAGATGTTTGTGCTTTTGTTGTTTTTTTTTTAATACTACATATTCTGTGATTCATTTGTAGATGCCTTCATTAATTCCAGTTAATATTGTTCAGTATCTTTCTTCTCCTGGTATCAGTAATTAGCTTTGACATTTCCTTTAAGGCCCTTAAACCTTATCTTTGCTTCCAGAATAAAAAGCATGATGGAGATTACTGTAGTGATTTTAGTATACCATATGTGAGCTCTTACTTTCTGCCCCTTAATATGATACATCTTAATTACACTTTTTTTGCTACAAGGTGGGTTGCTGCTCTTACATGCTTTTTTAGAATCATATGTATGGTTCATATTATGATTTAGGTGATTTTCTATTTAACTAAGTTTATAGAGATGTAAAAAAATTTCTTACTAAAGATGTTTCACTGATAATGCAGATCTCTAAAAATGAATCTTATTTTTAAGTGACTTCCATTTTCTGATTTATAAATGAAATATAAGAGTTTCAAATTCCACTGAAAATACTTCTTAAAACTGGAGGGAAGGGAATAGGAGAAGAGCAAGTGCTGTGAACAGGTTTTATAAAACTTGCCTTATTAAAATTGAATTTGTACTAGTTCATTACTCATGAACGTTCATATCTGTGTTCTAAGGCAGACTATATTTTTCAGCATCTCTGTAAACGATAGCTGAGTTTGTGAAAGGAAGGTGAAGTGTTCTACCAGTTTAGATTTAGACAAGTAATTTTCTCCCAGGTATTCATTCTATTCTTTTCAAAGAGTGGTTGTACACTTACTAATTTAGGGAGTCTTCCTACTTGCCATGAGGAAGCCTTCTTCTTGAGAGGTGGTACAGTAGTATGTAACTCAACACAACTCAGTTTTGCACAAGAGTCGCTTAATATCTGATCTCAGTAAAATAAGAAACATAGGGAGTAGTTAATCGCTCCGTGTTCTTCTCTGGCTATATACTCTGGGGTCTCCCTATAGCTGCATTTGCTCTTTTCTGATATTCTGTTCCTTATTGCAGACATTGTTCATAGCTCTTGCATATTTTAGGGGAAAGTTGGTACAAGTGAGGTGTTAATTACATTTCCCTGCAAACCTGTAAATAAAATATTTCAGTGTTTTTCTGTGAGTCTGATTTAATTAAATGCTGTTGTTATGGTCTCACCAGCTTTTAAGTTGAAACAAAGTCAATTGCTAATTTCAAATAGGCTCTGGGAGCATGACTTCCGCTTTGCAGAGCAGTGGATACTTTGAGACAGTTGTCTTGCTGTAGTCTAGCCAACTCCTAGGACCAGGATTGAGTTTTAGAAGTTTCTGTGTAAGGGTTTGGCTTAAAATCTGTGTTACAGGGAAACCGGAGCTGCCTAGACAACCAGGTTCAACTGCACAATATGAAGCAGAAGCATCTCAGCTAGAGCAATCTTCAGAAAGTGCACCTACTGATACAGAATCCCCACAGAGCAGTAGTACCGATGCAAATAATTTCTTTCATTCTCTGGACTGGAAAGGTACCTGTTTTCTTCTGAAGTAACTATCTGGTGTATCGTTGTCTTGTACACCTTCCAGTGAGTGCTTAAGCCTTCTTATGCAGCAAAAGTCACTATTTCAGCAGAACATGAGAAAAAGCTATTTTAAGAGTGAGCTCTGCAGGTTTGCAGGTGGCCATTCCACTCCGCTAGGATAAACAGCAAGTAGCAGTTTTTTGGTATTGTGTGTAATTTAAATGCCAAGCTGAATTTTTCTTTTTCTGCAGTAATCTTAACCTTAAAAGTCTGCAAGGAAGCCTTTGTATTGCCACAGCTCCACTCTACAGTGGTTGAGGAACAGGAAAAGTAGACTAACCAGTGGGCTCTGTATCAGTGTGTATGGACTGAGATAGCATAACTTTATCGTGTGTGTGTGTAAGCCTTCCTTCTGGGTTCTGCTTTGATGGCAAAAACATCAGTAAATGCTTATGCTGTCATTGAATGCTGTTACTGAGTAAAGCAGCAGTTAGTGACTAATCTTCTAAGCCGTAAGTGGTAAGGTGTTCTGAGATGAATGTTGAAGTCAGTTTTATTTTGAAAAAATCTGCAATACCTGCCCTTGCAGAGTAGCAAATATGATAGTGAGCTGCCGCTTGCCTGCCCTGTACGAAGAGGTGGTAGGCATCAGTTAATTTTTTATCAATTCTTTTGTGAGCTTTAATTAATTAAGGATTGACCTCATATGATCTTACCATTTAAGTCTGTGCTTATTCTAGTTGGCAGAAGAATCCTGGTAATCTAAAGATGTTATTTCTTTCTATTCAAGAAGGGAAAAGTCCAGAAAGTGGAATAGAGGACAGTTCATCTAAAAACGATTTTGTTCAGCTGTCTGATGGTAGGGAGGAGAGTGGGCCTTCAGATGAAGAATTCCCTACATTTCCAAGTGAAGAAAGTGCAGTAAGCGTTGAGGAAAAAGACTCTATTACTCCAGAAGGAGAGTTGCTTTTTGAAGCCAATTTTGAAGCTCCATCTGCACCAATACAAAAATCTCTTCCTGAAGAAAATGTAGACTTACTGGGACTAGACTCTGATATTTCACTACAACAGAAACAACCTGTCTCAGAAACAAATTCTTCATCGAGTAATGCGGACTTATTGAACAATCTGTTTGTGGGTAATGCATCACAAGAGCCCACTGGGGATCTTCTTGGACAAGGAACAGATTTCTTTTTCAGCAGTCAGTGTCCAACTGCTACTCAGGGTACATCTTCAGCAACAGCCTTACCTTCAGGTAGGTAAATTTAACATTACTACTCTGGCTGGCCAGCAGGTGAAAACTGCTGCTTACATTGTGCTTAGAAAATGAGTCTTGTGTTTTGGTTGGTACAGTGAAGACATATGCGTCTGTAGCAAGAATCTGCATAGAATAGATGCTTCTACTGTGTAAAGGAGAGAAATGGCTGTATATTATCTGGGTGTTTTGTTATGTTGCCAATATCAGCTGTAAACCATGTAAACAGAAAAGAATCAAATTTTGAATTTAAAAGAGATTCAGTATTCTTAAACAATTTCCATACAAACATCACATGCCAGATTCTCTTCTAAATCCATAAGGAAATAACTTCTCTTGCTAAGGAATATAATTCTAATGAATTACTGCTTTCTTGCACTTTATATAAGCAATAGCATTAGATGTAGTACAGAGCTGTGCTGCTTAAGTCAAGCATCTGTGTGGGATTTTTGAGTGTTAATCATTTAAGACTGCTAGGGAGCTGGAAATTGTGTAGGTTACTGCTCAGACCAGTAGCATACTGCTAGAAAGCGTTTTCTTGCTGGATTTGCTGATAATGTTTGCAGGTTTATACCTGAAAGAGAATGTTACACACTGCTAGGTACTTGGCATTTAAAACAAGATGTTTTACTTTAGAGGTTCTGTTCCTCTTGCCAATGGATAGCTGGGTCATTGTCACATGACTAAACTTTTGGGAGTAGCAATTCTCTGCCTGCATTGAACAGATTTGGAGGATATTAGTCAAAGAATCTATGAAACTTCCAAGGTTTAGTTTATTTGCACAAAGATAATTAGATAATTTATTTGGTGTAAAAGCTTTAACCTACATACACCTGAAGAGTATTTTTGTAGACAATTTACGTTATTTAAAATATTACTTTCTTTTGAAGCAGTTCAGTATTGATTTTCATCACTGTGATCTATGTGAAATCAATTTACCTTTTTTTTACATAAGCAAAAGTCTGTAAGTGAAGCCTTATGGCTTTTTTTTTTCTTTGAAACACCTGGACAGCAGTCCTGTATGTATCTAACTACTTTTGAATTGGATAAAAGATACAGAAGTAAGAATATTTGGCCACTGTGGTATTTTCATTTTCACATCAAACTTGTACTTGAGGTTTTATGTACATGCAATGCCAGAGTAGATAGCTCGATGTCAATTCAGGGTTTGTTTTTTTTGAAGTGATACTGAGTCTTGGACAATGTGGTTATCACCCCTGGATGTGCTAGTGCGTTGTGGCAGGATTATTCCTTCTCTTCAGCATCTGAGTGAATCTGGCAAGAGTCCCTGGGCTCTTGACGATTTTGACCCTAGGGGGCAGCAGAAACGGGAGGATCACAAGCCATAATTCCAGCTGACTGTCACATGTTGCCCCATACTATAAATACTCTTCCAATCGCTTTTTTTCTTCACTGTGATCACTAGAGACCTGTTGAAAGCCTTGCTTCTGTTGGTTTTCAGTCTTGGGTTGACGTGCTTTCTGCCCCAGAGTCACCAATGCCTTTGAGTCAAAATGGTAGTATGAATGTTTTACTTAATATACTTTTTAGTAGTTTAGTAGTCTGTTTTGTTTAAACTCTCCAGAGATTTGACATTATAGAACATTTAACAAACGTAATTCTTCTATTTTATGCAGCTGATTGCTCACTTAAGGTGTCTTACATGGATGAAATTAATAATGTTATTGAATGTATGCAGTCTTGGTAAGGATTTGTGTTTGAAGACATAGCTGTGCATATTGTACATGGCTAAAATACTACTTGTATCAACATGGAAGTACGAATGTCTAAAGGAAGGGGATAGGTGGTAACTACCATGAAAGATTCTCAGAAAGCTGCTGCAGTTATCAGCATAAGCTCTAATCTTTGTGTGCCCCCAGAGGACTGAGGCTTTATCAACTTTGTTCTAAAATTTGTTTTGTTTTTGTTTTTGTTTTTTTGTTTCCCCCCCCCCTTATTTTTTAGCTGATCCTTTTGACCCATTCACAATGTCATCAAGTTCAGGCAATCAAGCCTTGTCTGGTCCAGACCTCTTTGGAGACTTCCTTCATCCAGCTTCAACATCTACATCTAGTACAGTTCCTTCTGCACACAGTTCATTTCCTCCTTCTTCCAGCTCAGATTTCTTGCATTTAGGTAAGTGTGCTTCTGGTGTTCTGTTTCTCAACAGTTTCTGCTGCTCTGTGCATTTGCCTTTCAGCTTAGTCAAGGTGGATTAGAGCCTTAATAGATCCACTTGTTGTGACTGCTCTTTTAATTAGCTCTGTGTTCTGGGAATGTGGATATGAATGCACCAAGTAACATATCCTGTATAATGTCATGCTAATACTTATGATGAGAGGATTTCTAGCATTGCTTCTGTTAGGAGCTGTTGTTTCCTTTGAGAGCTCTTAGAGCTGAGGGTACACAAACACGTGCAAACTTACTTAGTTTCAGATAGCAGATTGCTAGTTTGCTTGCATTCAGATTTTAAAGATTTTCTAGTAGCCTTGGGAGAGAAATGAGCAAGTCAAGTTATAGAATACCCAGTTCTTAAAATGCAAGCTGAGGATAGCTTGGACCTTCATGACCTGAATGCAGTCTGGTAATATACTTATGGAGTATGTTATGTAATATGTTAATCTTGTTTCACTTAATTTCTCTGATGCATTCTTGGTGAAGCCTTTTCCTCATGCATTTATTTTAAAATCTATTAATGTAAACAAAAAGCTTCGGTATATTTGGTCTTCCCATATCTCTATCCTAAGCACATCATTTCTAAAGTGTTACTAAATAGAGCTGCTAAGCATGCTTATTCTTCAAAAAGAAACCTTGCAAAAATGATGGAGTGGTAGAGCCTGAAGTGCTGCTTTTTAAATGTGTCTTTCAAAGAAAAACATGAGTCTTCCTCATAGGAATGGGAGTCTGTAACAGTTCTTCTCTGCTGCTCTTTCATCCCCACACTGTTCTCCTGCTCTTGCATAGGCCCTTTCCATGGGATAGTCTTTCAAGAAGATGGGTCTCTAGGATGCAGTCCTTCAGGAACAGGCTGCCCCACCGTGGGTCCTTGCGGGGCTGCAGCTCCTACCAGGAGCCTGCTGTTGCATGGGCTCTTTTCTGTGGTCTGCAGCTTAATCCAGGGCATGCAACCTGTGTGGAGTCCCCCATAGGCTGCTTGTGGGTATTTGCTCCACTGTGGTCTTCAGCATGGGCTGCAGGGGAATCTGTGTTCTGGCACCTGGAGCTCCTCTTCCTCCTGTTCCACTGACCTTGGAGTCTGCAGGGCTGTTTCTCATCCTTTTCTCACCCCTGTCACAGCTGCTGTGCAGCATTTTGTAACATGTTTACCTGTGTTTTCCCAGAGGTGCCCCCATTTTGGCTGAGGGGCTCAGCTGTGTCCTCAGCTGCGTGGGTCTGTTGGAGATGGCTGTTGGATACAGCTGTGTCCAGCACAGAGCAGTACAGGTCTCTCCTCAGAGGCTACTGCTACAGACCCCCACATATAAATTGAAGGTAGCTAGAAATGGTGGTATTGCCTCTGTTGCCCTGAATCCAGGAGTGTCTTCCCAGAGCATATTGCATGTGGTTTTGAGTTGCCCCTCCTTGTTGGCCAGTTGGTCTGCTTGACCATGCAGGGTGATGCAGACTGAGTGTTAGCTACAGAGAAACCAGATTAAAAGAAAGATGCAGTATTTGCCTGGCTGAGGTGAGAGCTTCCTCCTCAGAAAATGCAAGGTTAGCTAGCCGATTGCTTGCTTTATAATGTATTTAAGCAATTATATTCAGCTGTGGTTGACTCTTCTGAGAAGTTCCCACTTGCTGCTTCCTTTGCAACAATTTTGTTCTGTTATATAAATAGTAACAGATGTATTTTTTTAGTTGTGTACTTTTATAATTGCCAGTTTTATGCATCTTTTAGTTAGGACACTGTTGTTGTCACTGCATGATGTTACCAAACAGATGTTTTTTTTCTGCTCATTAGAGGATTTAATCAATATTGATCTGTGGAGCATCATCTCAGGCAAACTCTGCCCCACTCCAGAGACGGGGACCTCTGGAGATTAGCTAGTTGGCCTGCTCAAAGCAGGGTCAAGTAGAGCAGGCCACTAATGACCATGTGTTTGCCAATTTTCATTTATTTCTGGGAATGCAGACTGTACAACATCTAGGGAGTACCTGTGCCAGTGTTGGACTACTTACAGAAGAAACTGTTTCAGTTTGTGCCCATTGCCTCTTTTGTCCTTCCAGTGGGCAGCACTGAGAAGAGTCAGGCTCAGTCTTTATTTCTTCCTGTTAAGTATTTATGTACATTGATAAGGTTGCCCACCCCCAGTCCTTCTATTCTCCAGGTTAAACAATACCAGCACCCTCAGCCTATCCTCTTGCCAGAGGTGCTCCAATCCCTACATCAGAGAACTGTTTTATGTACCAAATTTAAATTGGAAAAAGACATACATGTGAATTTCTACAGTATAAATATGTACCTGCATCCTCAAGGAGACCACTGTTAATGTTCAGCTGTTAAGCTATTGTTGGAGCAGTAATAAATGTCTAGAATTAAATTTTAGTGATGAGTTGTCTTCAGGAGTAAACAGTTGCTAAACATTTATAGATATCAGGAGAAAAGCTGTTTCAGTGAACACAAGTTCCAGAATTACAGTCCAAGGTTTGTAATTCTCAGTGTGGCTTGAAATTTAAAAGCACAGGAGTTTTGAAATGTAATTTCAATTTGTATTAAAGGTCTTAAAGAATATCCAGTCTGTTAAGGAATTCTGTCTTCTAATATGAAAATGTTGAGCATTTGCTGCTAAATGGCAGTGTGTTAACAAGGTAATTTTCTGTGAAAAGCTGTACTAATTTGGCAGAGAAGCTATTAGGTAGAATGACTGTTCCCTTCAGAATTGGTAACCTGCTCTTAAGTGGCCTCACTTGCAAAAGCAGGCTGTTCTCAGAGGCTGGAGGAGTATCCACTTTTCTTTAGGTATCTGTTCAGTGAGCATTTTTGAGAACATTTGACTATTCAAGTAGAAGCCATCTCTACTAAAAGTTGAGTTAGGCATGTATTTCCCTGTATCAGAATGATCTGATCGAAAGATAGAAGGAGATGTGGAAGGTGATCAAAAGAAATCTAAGTCTTCTCCTGAGTGGAAGTTAATTTCTGTGACAACTGTGTTCTCAGTCAGGCTTTAGATGTGGCTAAAAAACCTTGCATCATACTAAATCAGCCTCTTAGTTCACAGGAAATCCTGTTGTCCTCTGTGATTAAAGGATTTTCTGTAGAGAAGTTAAATAAAGAAAACTGTACATGAAGTTGCGTGTAGGATATAGTAAAATGCAGATCTCTTATTTTGGGAAGATGGAAAGTGTCATCTGATTACCACCATCTTACTTTTTTTTTAGTTTGGTTTGAGCAGTGTTAGTATAGAACTGTGCCCTGACCTCCAGTGGCTTGCTGCTATATGGATAAGGGTTATAAATAAGCATGTTAATGAAGAACTTAAGGGACAAACAGGAATGAATCTGCTTGTCCAATATCTCAATTGCTTCAATTTCTGCCATATTTAGCTATGCTTCATGTTTTACCCTTTGTTTAGATACTCTGCTCCTTTACCTTGATGCGTCTGTACAAACTCCAGCGTGCCAGGTTACAAAACCAAAGGATTCTGCCTTGCATCCATTGAATGTGACTGTTTCATTGCCCGTTTGTAGTTGGTGTGGTCTTGTCATGCCTCGTCAGAATATGTATAACACCATTTCTTGATATTAGAATCTATTGCAATGCCTAAGTTGTACAACTAGAAATACTATCGCATAATGATAAACAGTTTGAGGAGGAACATCTCTGTTCAGTATGTTCTTGTACTCCGTTGTTTCAGATTTTTCTGATGGAAGTGTAGTGGATGTATGTGAGCTTATGCTATTCATAGTGCATTTAGGAGTGTGCATAGCAGTAGGCTACTCCTTGCTGTGTTCAGGGTGGGGGAAGTGGTGAACTTGACTGCTCTTACAACAGCAGTTATAAAACACCTGATTATCCTACTGTATTCTCGGTCTTTCAGAATGCATTTAGCTGTAGTTTACTTTATTCTCACTTCTCTCAACTTGGTTTTACAATAGTTAATTATGTATGTGGTGGTTCATTTCCCCATGCCCTGTAAAAACCTTGCAATAGCAGAGATAATAAGCTAAAACTATTTCCAGCTTAAAATCAATACTAATTCAGTATTAATTGAATTAATGTTGAGAGTGTCATCTGGTACAGCAGATTTTTAAACTAATGAATAGACACTTTCACATACTTTGATGTTTATAGCCAGTGACACTGCTATGTAGCAGATAGCTGGGGTCCTGAGTACTGAGGCAGATACACTGAGGCTTAAGTCTGGAGAAAGAGCTAAAAATTGTACTATCCCGTCAGAAGACTTTGATGGCTGCTCTACATTTTATTCTGTTTTCTTTACATGCAGCAGAAGTGACTCGTCTGCCTAGAGCCCGTATTATAGCAATGTGTTGCGGAGTATTTGATGTGTTCTCTTTGCAGCTGTAAGATCTAAGTATAAATAGGATTAGTGGATTGAGTTGGTGGAGGAGGTACTTCATTTGCTTCGAATTGTTTCCTCAAATAAGATAAAATGGCTTCTGTGATTTGATATCAATATTCAGAATGTAAAGTTGAGAAGCTGAGAGAAGTGAAAAACTGTGATGTAGTAGTGAAAACATCCCGAAGTATCAAAATGGCACTATTTGTGTAAGGGTGGCTGGGTTAGCTTTCCAAACTTTAGGTCCTCAAAATGTCTTAGGACACCACTAAACTTACTGGTTTTGCTGAAACACCACCTCTCCTTTGGCACTGACTGTTGCTGTGGCACTTAAGGGGTAGTTACATTCAAAAGCTGTCTTGCTTCACTGAGTCTCTGAAAGCTGTGCTCAAAAGGAATGCACGGAGCTGGCCTGAAGCTTTGAGTGTTCCATACTTAGGACCTCCCACTCTGAGGATGGCTTGCCTCATACTGTGTGTGGCAGAGGGTGGAATAATTTGCAAGCATCAGGGGTGAAAGTTTTAACTTTGTATTGGATGTGATGCATTCTAGAAGTTAGTGGAAGCAGCCTTGCATCCTTTGAATGTGACTGTTTCATTGCCTGTTTGTAGTTGGTGTGGTGGTCTTGTGTTGAATACAGAAAAATGGCTTTTTCCATGGATGTAGTGATTCTCAGTCTTTTCCCAGAATCGATCTTTTCCTGTATCCTGCTTTTCAATTGCATGCCTTCATTCATGGATTTAACCTAAAGGGGATGTTAGTTTATCAAGAACTCTTGTTTGTCAGATGAGGCCTTGGGTAGGCAAACCTGCAGTTTGAAGTAGACTGGTTCCATCTCTGTAGTACCCAGACTGCTGAGTGGTATGGAACACCACTTCATGAGGCACTGCTGATTTCTGGTTACCTACTGTGTTGTCAGGAACAACAGCGTGCCATCCCTTAGCTAGTCGTAGTTCATAGCATTGCGGGTGCATGAAAATATCCTTTCTGTGAAGTGGATGGGATGTTTCAAATACAAATGAAGGGATTCCAGTGGTAAAACCATTCTGAGGCCTGTGATATGGAGAAATTTCAGTAAGCCATGTAGCTGGCCATTATAGCTGACAGTCTGTTTCACAGTTCTATTGATTTTTGGCAAAATATCCATTATTGTAATGGTTTTCTTAAAAGAATAATCAAAAGATTATTTTTTCTCTGCAGGAAATTTGACACCAGAGCCATCTAAAATGCCATCTTCTACGAGCCACCCAGATCTCTTAGGTGGATGGGATTCTTGGGCAGATTCCTCAGCATCTGGCAATGTAGCGTCACCACAGTTGAAGCCTCTTTTTGAAGGTATTATGAAATTAAATCTTTACATTAGAAGGAATAAGGAATATTTCAGACTTGGTCAGTTTAATCACCTGAAACTGCTTAACATGTCCTCATGCCTTTTGTTGCTTAAAGGACTCTGTGCACTTGTGCTCAAATGCCTCTTTAATAAGGCACTTTTTGTAGTTTTCAAGTTCAAAGCAGAAGAACCAAATAGTTTCAGTTGTCTATAGAATCATAGAATAGTTAGGTTTGGAAAGGACCTTAAGATCATGTAGTTTCAATCCCCCTGCCATGGGCAGGGACACCTCACACTAAACCATGTCACCCAAGGCTCTGTCCAGCCTGGCCTTGAACAATGCCAGGGATAGAGCATTCACAACTTCCCTGGGCAACCCATTCCAGTGCCTCACCACCCTTACAGTAAAGAACTTCCTCCTTATATCTAATGTAAACTTCCCCTGTTTAAGTTTGAACCCGTTACCCCTTGTCCTGTTGCTACAGTCCCTATAGTAATGGTGATTCTTGTGGTAAAAGGTGTCATGGAACAGAATGCTGGGGAGGTTTACACAAGGCATTGTGGAAATAGTACTTTTATTCATTTTCTCAATTTCCAAATAACACCAAGTACGTAATATGTTTTCTTATCATACAGGTCAAGCTTTTACAACAGGGAGCCAGTCCAGTGTGTCTTCAGGTCTGTCTTTCAGTCAGGCAAAATCTCAAGACTTTGATCCTTTTGCTGATCTTGCCAATCTTGGATCTGGTCTTCCAGGTAGGAACTTACATTTAAGAGACTATGCTTAATGCCCTTACAGTTTGATTTGCTTCATGTAACAGTCAATGAAACTGACAGCTTACATAAAAGAAAGTGTTTTCTTGTAATTCTTAACAGCCAGCTTGAGGTAGTTGCTGAGAGTGGACTCAACCAGATTGAATCTTTACAGAGATTTTGTGAAACATCCAGAGTAATATTTCAGAAAATAACCACAACTGTGATTTAGAAACAGTATAAATACTTAGTGCTTCAGAATCTAGTTGTTAGAAGGTAAGAGAAACAAGGAGTTGCTGATCCAGTAACTGAGCATGAGGTTTCTTATCATTATTGATCTATCTGTGAAGGATATAAATGAAAACTTGATTAAATTGTTAGTTACAAAGTGACAGTTGTTTTCCTTTTATTCAGTACTCTTATTTGAATTCATAGCTGTGCTACTCAAATCTGTCATGTTTGTGTGAACACAGATCAAGCCCATACTTGCTCATGTTATTCCTGTGCATCATGAACACTTGTCAGTTTGCAGTGGTGTGCACAAGAAGTTATGGAAGATGAGACACATTGTAGTTTAACATTTGTCCTGGGATGTTATGTTTACCCCAGACTCAGAAATTAGCCCTGCAGCATTCTTAAACAGCAGAAATACTAAGGGCAATAGAAGGAGCACAGGTCCTTGCATTTCAGGACCTCACTGCCGTAATAGCAGATCACTGATTTGTTGCTGTTTGATGTGACTAGCCACCAGAAATCCAAGGAATGATTTGGAACAGCCTGTAGTTGTGTAGTTGCAGAATTGCAGGAATGTTCTTTTCCTTTAGCCTGAAGCTCATAGAGGGTTTTATCCTGTTGCCTTGGGAGTTACCATGTGTATTGAATTGATCACCCTCTTGGTGAAATAAACACAGGGTCACATACAACGTTTGACTTCTTAGTGTTGCCTGTTTGTAATTACTCACAAAATTCTAGTGTTGAAGCAGTACCAATAAGGTGGCTCAGTAGTAAAAAAATCTACAGAAACTTTTTAGTTCAATGAACATGTTAAATCTATAGTGTAGCAGTAAAAAAGAAATAGTCTTTGACTTGGAGATGTAGGTATAGCACACACTGAACCAGTGAAAGAAACTGTACTGGTTTTAGCAGGATTTAGATCAGTTCATTAGTTCTGTTAGTTAACTTTCAATAGGAAAAGTTACTGTGTTTAAAATTAGCCACATGTCATTGTACTAGTTAACCTTCTTGGGCTTGAACTAAATTTTCTGGGAATTACAAGAACTGGAGTTTAGACTGTTGTATTTTTCAAAGGACTTTTTTGGCCTTCACATACAAGTCGTTACTCTGGAAGAACAGTTATGAGAGAGAAAGCTGCTTATATGGGGAATGCTATATAAACAGAAAACAAATTATAGCTAAAGGTAGTTAGTGGTAGTGTATTTGGCTTTTGGTAGGATACCAGTAGTGTTCTGTCATAGTTTGTATTCTTACACTCTTCAAGGAGTAATCTTGTAGCAGAAAGTGGGAGTGTGATGCTGAAAATTACTGATGATAGTGAGGCATTGGCTTGTCCTACAGGAAGAATTGGTTGGCCTTGAACACTGAAATAATGAATGTAGAATTCCTTGAAAGAGTGGTAGAATCAGATTATTTTTTCAGTGTATGAGGTCATGTACTCTGACTAGTAACAGGGACCACAAATTAGAAGTGACCAGAGTCTGACTTGACAATGCAATTGTGTGCTTTCATGAAAAAACAGTGCAATGGTAGATTTTATCAGGTGTTGCATTGCAGTAGTAGGTTTTAATCAGGTGTGGTATTTAGAGGCTTAGTATGGTATACTGTACGTGGTCCTGGGGACTGTCCTGTTGTGTAAGCTGTCATAAATGTGAGCAGCAGCAGCCGCCACAAAAGAGCTATCAGGGGAGTTGAGGAGCTGAAAGAGGAAACTGAGTTCACATTGCTACGTATACACAGACAAGCTTGGGTGTTTTCTTTCTGAGGCTGTAGGGTAAATAAAAGAGGTGGGAAGTAAAAACAAGTTTAAACTGGCTTGGGATGTGTTTTAGCTGAAAGTCAGGTTAATCATCATCATCTGATGAATAATGTATGTGGAGATGCAAATACTGATTCACCTTCCTCCAAGAAATAATGAGATGGGATCATAAGGTTGTCATTCAAGACCAAGTGATAAAGACTTCTGTTTTGAAGCGTTAGTGTTGCATTCACTATACTTTCTGGAGGCTTCAGGTGTGTAACCTTATTTGACCACTAGTCTTGAATTCATGTTCATTTTTAGGGAATTCTTTCAACATGGAGAGGTCTTAATCTGTTTTAGGATGCCATAAGAGTATAAAATGTTTTCTCTTCCAAAAAAATTAGACATATCTAAATTCAACCATGCTATTTTTATCCTGTGATGGATACATGCCAGGTATAAGCAAGTTGTCAAGGGAACTTTGTTTCTAAGAGTCTTTCCAAAGGAAGTCAGTCAAGGGCAATTTAATGGTAGCTTGGTTTATAATAAAAAAACCACCAAAACCATGTTTAGTCTCATCAGGGAGAGAAAAAGCTGAAAAATGAATTTAAAAGGTTGATTTGTTTGCATTTTGCTCAATTTGTTTACATTTCTTAGCAGCTTCACCTGCTACTCTGGAAGAACACACAGGGCCTTTTCTGTGTTCTACAGTACTCAGTGTTATTCATACTGGTTTAATGAAGGGAAATGGGATGCTGAAAATTTAGTCCATATTTGTTGATAAAGGCCTATAGATCACGCCAGGGTGATTACAACAGTATCTCTTGCAGGCTTCAGTGCTTTTTTGCCCATGTGCAACATTCCCTGCTAATGTTGCTGTAGAATAACTTTCTCATCTTTCTTAAACAGTAGTGCAAGAAATCACTAGACTTTGAAAGCAATCACTTGAAAATACAATTTATCTTACACTTTCTTGATTGTGTGATTACTTTTTCCGTGTTCTCTGCTTATTAACAGATGTTGAAGTGTAATGAATTCACTAATGGCTCTAGCTCCTGCCATCCAAGTTACTTGTTAATGAGACTCTTAACTTCATTTTACACTTTTCTGTTACACTTTCTCCTGTGTAGTGATATCACTGTGGTGACAGTGTAATAACACACTATGTTAGGTGTCAAGACAAAACTGTCTTGTGTTAAACAGGTGACAGATACTGAGCTGAACAAATAATTTAGCGTTTATTGTTAGGTTCCTCCAGTAGTGGACTCTTGACTGGTGGCTTTGGTCAGAAGACTGCTCCATCTCAGAAACTGGGTAATCAGTGGCAGAAATCCACAAAACCACAAAGTACTTCATGGCAATCTCAGCCTAAATCCAGCACAGCAGCTAAACCAAATTATACAGTAAACTTCGGTGTTATTGGAGGACGAGAAGAAAGAGGAGTCAGAACCCCAAGCTTTGGTAAGTTTTCTGAAACACTACTTATAATGGTGCTTGTGATACATACAGTAAAAAGATGCGACATTCTTCTTAGCTGAAGAATAGTAGCTAGTCTTAGTTTAAGGTTAAACTTACTGGAAATTCTTGTGTTTCAAATCGTGGTGGGATGGGAGCAGGTGGAATCACTTTTGGAACCAGTCCTGTAAGATGTTCCAACTGAACAGGCAAACCTAGAGGTATAGGGATGGACAGGGGCTCATCTACATTCTTGGAAAAAACTATTTTCCTGGTGTGTTGGTATTAGGATTATGCCTCCCTTTATTTAATTGGCATATAAATGAACATCAGGTACTTCCAAAAGTTGAAATTATTCTTTTGATCTGTATCTGGAAAGAGATGGGCAGGATGGAAAGGCAGGGGGTGTGAGCTGCAGCACAGGAAGAAGGGAGAACAGGGAAGAAAATATCAATTTTCTTTAGCATGATGAAATGCTGAAATGGTGCAAGAGTTGTTGCAGTTCCTCATTCTTGAAAACGGGTGGGCCTCAACTGGACAAGGACCTGAGGAATTACCCTGTTTTGAGTGGGGACTGGACTAGGTGACATCCAGAGGCCTCTTCAGAATTCAGTCAGTCTGCAGTTCTCTGAAATTTGTTGGTTCTATAATGACCATTGATACTGATATTTCATTGATATTTTATTGGTATTTTTAAGTTTTGGCATACTTAAATGTTGACTAGAGTATGAAGTATATGGTCACTTGACAAACTGCTGTACAGCAGTTAAAATTACTTTATAGTGGAAAAATGGAACCATTTCCGAAATCATGAATAGGTAGATGGGTACTCCCTCTAATCTACTCAGTTTTTTGGGGGGAAAATAACACCAAAAGACATGCAAATAGTCAAACACAGCTGTTTGTTTTGCTGGACTGAAAGTACATCAGTGATCACTTTGTTCCTGTCCTTCTGTTAATCTTGTGGAGTTAATCAAGCCACTAAAGAATATTTATCATGATAGTGAGAAACGTCATACAGGTGTATCTAAGTGCAATGTATTTCCCCTGTTAATATATACTCCTATGTAATTTTTCATTTCATGTTTTTCTCCTTCCATAGGTCAAAAGCCAAAAGTTTCAGAAAATGACTTTGAGGATCTCTTATCTAATCAAGGGTTTTCAGCTAAATCTGATAAAAAGGGACCAAAGACCATTGCTGAGATGAGGAAACAAGAAATGTCTAAAGATATGGACCCCTTGAAACTCAAGGTTTAAGAGTTTTCTATGTAAATAAAATCTCAGCTTATGCTTAAAACTGCTGATACCAGGACAGGAAATACAGTGACTAACAGAGAAGACTGATAAAGCAGAATGAAATTTTATCTGTATTTAAATCATATGACTGTAGAAGTTAATTAGCATGAACAAGACTCAGTTGGCAATGAAACAGCAGTGGCAACAACACAAAAATTATTTGGATGGAATGCAATTTTCTGTTTATTTCAGCTAACCTTGGAGAATTTAGGAACTTGTTTTCCTGTCAGAGCCCATTTCTTGAAGCTAGATATGTCTCATAATACAAAACTACTGTTTTTAAAAGCAGGCAGTGAGAATAGCTGTCTCCAGGGTGACCATTAACTTGCATTTGCCATTAACAAATACTGCTACTGTCCTAGGAAATAACTAAAAGATGCAGTTCTGGAGATGAGCTATAGAACTAGTCTGTGGGGTGTTACCTGGTAGGCTGTTAGGGTTTTTTGATGTATTACTCACTGATAACATCACATATTAATATATTTTCAGTTTTGTGGTCTGTATGGTACTTTAGAAAACCTTGTAAAATAATTCAAGGGATGCTGAAACCAGTTTTCACAGAGTATCTTACCTTAAGAGAGTGTGCAGAGCTTGCCTGAGTACCTTTTAACACAAATCACAATAAATGGAAATAGAGATTTTTATTTACCATACTGATTGCCGACAGAAAGCAGAGATTTTCATATTATGTAAAGTAGTGTTCAGTGAGGACATTGTATTACTGTATTGTAGAGGCTTGAATAGTATTTTTAAAGTCTGTGAAATGGCCACTTATTCTAATCGAGTTTCATGGGGGGTATCTGAAAAAACACTTCAGTTTGTGCACCCCTGCAGGTTGCTTAAGTAAACATTAACTACTAATATATGTGACCTGCAAATTGTGTACAGATCAGGGAAGAATTTTAGTAAATCAGTGTTGTGCCCTGACAGGGAATTAATGTAATCGTAACAAATGTTTTTAATTACTCTGTCAATTCTCTTGTCATTATTTTTGCAGGGTTTTCTGATGTGTAACCATCTGAGTAATTTCTCTTCCAATGACTCAATATCCGCAATAAACTAATGACAATGAGTTACACCCTAGCGGCAGATGTAAAATTTCACTTTGGGTGGCTAATTATCTGGGTGCCAGAAAGAAGAATATAGTAGGACACTTGGACCTGGGGGCTAATGCAGCAAGACAACTGTACTTGAGTCTTACTCTTGTAGTCTTATACATAGTGAAGGTTGTATCTCTGGACAGACTGAGAATGCTGACAGTGCTGCATTCAGTGCTGTATGTTCTATTTTTCCCAGATTCTTGAATGGATTGAAGGAAAGGAGAGAAATATCAGAGCATTAATATCCACTCTTCATACAGTGCTTTGGGAAGGGGAAAATAAGTGGAAACCAGTCAGCATGGCAGATCTAGTAACTCCTGAACAAGTAAAGAAGTACTACAGGAAAGCAGTGCTTGTAGTTCATCCAGATAAGGTGAGTGTGTTCCTCTGATCTTTTTTTTTAATTTCTTTTAGAAGGAATGCAAGCTGCTTTTACCACAACATGCTAGTCACTGACAGATGCTGCGAACTTGCTTCTTGATCAGCATCCTAGATGCTCTTCACATTGTTTCCATTGTCTGCTGAATTTCGTGTCCTACTGCATTCAGGTAGTACAGGACTTTTCTTGTCATCCTGACACAGCACAGAATTCAACAAATAAATGTTAACATATTAAAGATCCCCAAAAGTCATTTATACTGGGTTCTAACTGACTGCTGGCAGGTTTAATGCTGATTAGTGGAATCTGCTTTATTTATACCAGCTGATACTTCAGGTGTTTTGGGACTGTTCAACAGTAGATGAAGACTCTGAGCAAAATGCTTGGAAAAAACCTGCTGAACTTCCTTTACTGAGAACTAGAAAAGGAAACTTTACTGGAATGAATTAGCAGTTGAAAAATACTTGAATGACATTCCAGTTGTCTTTTAAGAATACTTTATGCACTCTATTGCCGCTTGGTAGTCTCTCTCAACGTATGAAGGTTAGCTTCTTGTTCTGAGTCATTGTTCTAAGATGTGTTTTAGATATAAGTATTGAATATACCTGGTTTGAATTTTCAGGCTTGCCTTCACTGGTGGTTCAGTGAGCAGTAGTCGTAAGTCCTGTGTCTTGTACCTGTAACAGAGGAAACAAGACATTGTTTGTTCTTTCCTTCCTCCTGTCCTTTGCTGTTCTTGGCTGTGTGGCTTCCTCCACCATTGTAGGGGTCTTCCTGATGCTTTCTGTAAGCCCCATAGCATATCAGTGCTAGAACACAGGTCTTTGAGGCATTTTCTTCCCCCCCCCCCCCTTTTTTTTTTTTTTTTTGTTCTGCCACTTTGAGTCCACTTCAGCAGTCCCTGAAAGTGTCTGTGGAATGCTACAGTTGGCAAAAGCCAAACGGCCGAAGAAAGGGAAGGATACTGGAGAGGGCTCTGGAGCTTCCCTTTTGTGTTGGACAGAACCTGTAAAAATGACCACTCATCTTGTGGGACTGGATCTTTACTAATCACAGGAGTTGTGTTGGCCCAGAGGCAGGGCTGCTGTATAATAGGCTGAAAATCAGGAGTGTATTATCTCTGAGTATGGAGGCAAACATACAGGAAGTGCTATGTTGTTAATGTTGAGTCTTAAGATCATTCACAATTGTAGAATCATAGAATAGTTAGGGTTGGAAAGGACCTTAAGATCATCTAGTTCCAACCCCCCCTGCCATGGGCAGGGACACCTCACACTTAACCATGTCACCCAAGGCTCTGTCCAGCCTGGCCTTGGACACTGCCAGGGATGGAGCATTCTCAACTTCCCTGGACAACCCATTCCAGTGCCTCACCACCCTTACAGTAAAGAACTTCCTCCTTATATCCAATGTAAACTTCCCCTGTTTAAGTTTGAACCCGTTACCCCTTGTCCTGTCACTACAGTCTCTAATGAAGAGTCCCTCCCCATCATCCCTATAGCCCCCCTTCAGATACTGGAAGGCTGCTCTGAGGTCTCCACGCAGCCTTCTCTTCTCCAGGCTGAACAGCCCCAACTTCCTCAGCCTATCTTCACATGGGAGGTGCTCCAGTCCCCTGATCATCCTTGTGGCCCTTCTCTGGACTTGTTCCAACAGTTCTATGTCCTTTTTAGGTTGAGGACACCAGAACGGTACTCAATACTCCAAGTGAGGTCTTAGTCTCACAAGAGCAGAGTAGAGGGGCAGGATCACCTCCTTCGACCTACTGGTCACGCTCCTTTTGATGCAGCCCAGGATACGGTTGGCTTTCTGGGCTGCGAGTGCACACTGAAGCCGGCTCATGTTCATTTTCTCATCAACCAACACCCCCAAGTCCTTCTCCACAGGGCTGCTCTGAATCTCTTCTCTGCCCAACCTGTAGCTGTGCCTGGGATTGCTCCAACCCAGGTATAGAACCTTGGACTTGGCATGGTTAAACCTCATGAGGTTGGCATCAGCCCACCTCACAAGCATGTCAAGGTCCCTCTGGATGGCATTCCTTCCCTCCAGCATATCAACCAAACCACACAGCTTGGTGTCATCGGCAAACTTGCTGAGGGCGCACTCAATACCACTGTCCATGGCAGTGACAAAGATGTTGAACAAGACCGGTCCCAACACCGATCCCTGAGGGACACCACTCATTACTGGTCTCCAGTTGGACATTGAGCCGTTGACCACAGCTCTTTGCATGCGGCCATCCAGCCAGTTCTTTATCCACCAAGTGGTCCACCTATCAAATTGATGTCTCTTCAATTTAGAGACAAGGATGTCGTGTGGGACAGTGTCGAACTCTTTGCACAAGTCCAGGTAGATGACATCAACTGCTCTACCCCTGTCCATCAGTTCTGTAGCCCCATCATAGAAGGCCACCAAATTGGTCAGGCAGGATTTCCCCTTAGTGAAGCCATTCTGGCTGTCACCAAGCAACTTTTTGTTCTTCATGTGCCTTAGAATGCCTTCCAGGAGAATGTGCTCTAAGATTTTATCAGGCACAGAGGTGAGACTGACTGGTCTGTAGTTCCCTGGGTCATCTGTTTTCCCCTTGTTGAAAATGGGGGTTATATTTCCCTTTTTCCAGTCGTCAATCAGCAACAGATTTTTCTCCAGGAAATCTCATCCAGAAAGAGTTATCTTAAGTAATGCTTAAATTTTATTCTCGTATGCTATTGCATGATCTGCCAGGAAACAAATGAAAAAAATAAGTGGATTTGGTCATTAACAGTATTAACTAAAACTGTATATGTGAAGCTTGGAAACTGGTTTTAGCTAAGTGTCAGTTATTTATAAATTGTACTGAAAGTTTAAAGTAATGTAAGGAAACCAGGGCTTTGGCTTTGTTTAAAATACTCATGGTAAACTTTGGGTAAGATTGGAGAGAGCTCTGCGTCTGCAAAATTATATTCACGCAGGTGCCTAAAGCTGTTGAATAAGATGGCAATATTTATATTTATAAAAGGGGTGAGATCTTTCCTAAGTCTCATAATTCCTAATATTTTTATGCTTCTAATGTGCTTGTTTTCAGGCCACAGGACAACCTTACGAGCAGTATGCCAAAATGATCTTCATGGAATTGAATGATGCGTGGTCAGAGTTTGAAAATCAGGGATCAAAGTCCCTTTTCTAGAACTTCACCTCTTAACACAACTGCTTCCAAAACATGGAGCTGAACGTTGTTGTGACTCTATTGCGCCTATCAATTATGAAGCGCTTTTTCCTGATTTCAGCACAGTTTCTAATCATGCACTTACATGTGGTGAGGTGTGGTGTAAGATGTACAGTAGGAAGCATTACATAGATGCATTAAGAAAACAGCTGCTCAGTATTTGGAAGAAATCAGTCTGGGAGTAAAGATTTCCTTTCAGTTTTATATACAGTAAAACAGAATTTTAATGAAGCTCCATGATTTTTGGGGTGCTAATTATAAATCATTCCTGTTTTGTTGATCTGTTTTACCTATACATTCCCCAATTTGTCTGTTACTTCAGTAGTTTTGTGATTCAATTTTGATGTTTGGTGCCTGTCACCTTATTTAAAGTGCTTTAGTTATCAGCAGTGAGTTTGCTTGGCTTATCTCAAACCTGAAGGTGTATATTTTCATCTGTGTTTTATGTAATCAATCTGATAATCATTCTGTAAATAACACTTTTTCTGACAATACCTGCGTTCCTTACAATAAAGTAACAGTTGTTTAGCCAAAATCCCCCCAAATCCTAAATGTGGGAAAGTCAGCCAGGATTGTTCTTGGCTTTTTTTTTTTTCAATTACATAAGAATCTAGAAACAAATAATAACTGAAGGTCTGCATGACCCTGATATTTTGTTATTTACTATGAACCTTTGGAAGGCAGTGCTCTGATCAGTGCTTATTTCCTAGTTCTTGAAATGGTGTCTTTTGCTTCCAATTTCAGTAGAACAGTCCTTTCATTGCACTTCACATACTTTGATAGGAATAGTGTTATTCTGAAACTTGAAGCACAAAACATTTTGCTCTGCTTTGATTTGTCTGAGTAAATACTACATGACTCATTGTCATCAGGAGAGCATATAAGGTGCTTTAACACATTTTGCTGCATGTCTGAACTTCTGTATTTTGAGATATGCACGACATCAGTGTATGTGGAAACATGGAGTATATTAATAGGCTGTTGTATTTCTGCTCACCTACCTTCCATGCACTGGCTAGTGCAAGACGAGTAGAGGCACAAATTGATAACAAAACTTGCCGTGTTTTCTCATCGCTATGCCTATTCAGAAGGCAGTTTTTCACTAGTGCTGGGGTGAATGAATACAAATGACCAATGACTGTTATACTCTGTGTAGTAACAATGCAATTTTCATATCATGTTTGAAAATGTTGAAAATTAATGTTGTGGTATTGAAGCTTTGGCAGCAGTCTCTTGAAGCAGTACAGGTGGACATTCAAGGGGATATTTTTATTGTCTTGCCATTTTGTACATTTTGCATGCTTAACTGAGAGGGAAGCTGTACCATTATAAGAGGTAGCTGTTCAGTTGAGCAACATCTGAACAGAAAATGTAAGATTCTAATGTCACCTCAACAGTTTTAAATCTCAGTAGGTGTCTTTATAAAAACAGGTAATTTTCTGCGTGATTTGGAGTAAGCTAATCCTTTTTTCTTTGGGACGCTTCATTAATTCTTTGTATTGTGGTCTGCATCCATGGAAATTTAAGGCTTCTTCTGGTAAGATAAGTTTGTTGGTGACCTGCATGGCTTTTTAGAGTTCTAGGGCAAATGATGTATAGTAATAGGTTTAAAAAGACACAGATATTTATATAATGACCGTGATTGACTGCATTCCTATATGCAGCTGAGAGATAAAGTGTTTCTGAGAGAGCTGATTTTAGTAAGAAAGGGCTACTTTGAAAGACCATATTCCTTTCAGCATGTGTAGGCAACTTAATTTTGAGGGACACAATTTCAGTTGCTCTTTTCTTGACATACCTGTTTAAAGAATTAAAACTGAAAATTGGAAGAAAAATTCCTTCCTCTGCTTTGTATGTTTGTAGCATTTTCTCAATGTCTACATTTCTCTTGGTTTGATTTCTCTACTCTTGTTTGCAAAACTTTCTTGAACAGTGGAGAAGACCCTCAGGTGTGATATAAGTGAGCAGGGAAACATGAGTGCAAGTATTTTATCTAAAACTCAACATCTCTTGAAATGGAGTCTCACTTCTTTTAAAACTATTGAAAACCGTGAAGTTTGGCTGTGGATTCTTCGAAGAAGCCATTCAGCAATTACTGAAACTTCACTCAGGTTGACAGGACCCCTTGACTTACAGCTTAATCAGCTGTGGTCCTCACTGATGCAGCTGGCCAGTTTCACTGTCCTGCACCTTTCTGTATATTTGAATTTCAGTGCTAACAGTCTGAGAGGCTCATTTGAAAAGTCCTGAAATCTTGGCAGTGAAACTGTTCTGTTTTTTGTGTAACTGTCATTTAGTGGTGTGGCGTACAAGAATGTGCAAAAAGTTGGATTTTAGTAAGGCCTTCCAAGCAAACTTTAAAAAACTCAAGTGATGAACATAGTAAACTGGTATTTTTTTTCTTTACAAGATAAAGCAGTAAGAGAACCACTAAAGCTGTTTCCATAGTGTAAGGCTTGCACGACGTAGTGTAGGGTTTTTCAGCCTTTTCTTGTGCTCTGTTGTTGATTGGTTGCTGTATCAGATAGGATGGCATTCAAAATATTACACATCTTACTGTAGTTGTATTCTTAATGTCCGCAGGCTGAAAAGCTTTTAGAATAGGCTACAGAAAAATTAATTAAGCTGAAACTTGATTAGGTACTGTGAATTCTCTCCGAGTTTAAAGTGTATGTTTTCCATTCGTGCTTATTGCACAGTTAAATTTGGAAATGCTGAAGTGAGGTTATACCCTGAGAGCTAGCCTTTGTATCTGCTTCTGCTGACTGGAAAGCTTGAGGTTGAGGTAAATGTTGCCAGTAATTTGATGTTGTGTTCGCCAGACCTCATATGTGGCACTTGAATTTCTGTGTGAAACACCTCCTTGACTCTTGCAGTAAATCATGGTGCCTTTTGGCCCATGTTTGTAGTTCCTCTGCCTGTTAATGACAGCTGACTAATACCATGTTGTCTTTGCAGCCTACCAGGTTATAGTTCTTAAGTGAATAGGTTGACCATGGTTAAGCAAAGAAAAAAACAGTGAAACATAGGTTAAGGGGAGAGTAAAGAACATCCAGATGCTAGCCTACATCTCAGATGTTGTTTTCTAATTCTCTCTTCACCTATTCCTACCTACCTCTGCTGAAACTCAGTGTAGACTAGTAGAAAGAACTCAGTCTGTAGCCTGCTTTTTCAGCCCTTTTAGAAGAGCTACTGTCTAGCTATGTGCAAGTAGCAGTACTGAATGCTCAGCTTTTTTTGTGGAAGTTGCTATAAAGCAGGGCTGATAAAATGGTACAGCAGATTTACACCAGTTATTTCTGAATTAAGTTACTTATGTCATATTGATGTTAGATCTGGAGAGCCAGGCAACTTGACGTTTAAAATGGAGATCTGCAACAAGTGGTGTTGAGTGTGTGTGGCTGGAACCTGCCAAAAGAGAAGTGATGTGTTTTGACCATATTGGAGGAAATCAGTTGATGTCTTTAACCTTGGGCATGCCTGTTTAGTGTTTCCTCGTGTGGTCAGGTTTCCTTGGGCTTAACAGCAGGGAAGAGAAAGAAAATGAGCAGTTAAGCACCTACTTTCATACTAAATCATGGGGTTATGCTCAGTATTGTTAGTGGGTAGCTGTTCCCCAAGCCTGGGGTCATCAAGCCTGGTAGGAAAACTTGCTCTGTATTTTCAGTCGGGTAGAGTTCAGAGAGCTTGTTCATCGGGGTGGCTTCCTTCGACAAATACAGAAGTAATACAGAATTTCCAAATATAGAATGGAAAACC
Organism: Pezoporus wallicus; assembly: GCF_028554395.1. Classification (NCBI taxonomy): domain Eukaryota; kingdom Metazoa; phylum Chordata; class Aves; order Psittaciformes; family Psittacidae; genus Pezoporus; species Pezoporus wallicus. The sequence goes on from NW_026642000.1 coordinate 325,460, forward strand.
TACAACAGTGCTGATGAAGTTCTTTTCCTTGTGACAGTGGCAAAGTCCTTGGTGTTGCTGCTGTGAGGATCCCTAGTGCTCATGAAAAAATGGCTTGTTTACCTCCATTTCTTTGCTAGTTCTCGAAAGCTCCTCCAGTGTTGTTTTGCCAAGCACAGAGTAATAGTTTCTTCCTGAATGCAGACTACGTCTCAAAGCTGCGTGAACAGGATTAATAATATATTGCACAAACCAAAGCAGAGTTTGAGCATAACTGAAGTCTCAGCTGTCCTTTGGGACTGCTGAATTATGTGCACCATTCCACCTCCCAAAGCCCAGACTACAGTTTCCCCAGCAGCAGCTGTATGTTTGTGCAGTCATTGCCCATTGCGTTCTCGGCTGCTCACAGGAATTTTTCAGGGGTAGCATAAACACAGAAATCTTGTTGCTCCTTAGCTGTGTCCTTAATTGTCTCGTAACTGCAGTGTAACGAATGCTTTGTAAGTAAGTTCACATCAGGCTTGTACAGTTGCCTGTGCTTTGTGAGTCAGTTGACATTTTCTGTCAAGAACTTGCAGGTGAGTGATCTGCAAAAGCTGTACAAGAAATGTACTCTTTCTGACCCTTTGAGCCTGTCTGTGGTGCAGAGTAGCTCTAGCTACCAGGGGCCCAGAGACCACGAACAAAGAGTGACTCAGTTGATCTGTGGTTCTGATCTTGATGAATCATACAATGCTTGCTTGCTCTGTTTGGGTGAGCTTATTGTAGGCTGCAGTTTAGACTGCATTAAGCTTCCAACATACGCTCCAAAAATACAAAGTAATTTTTATGAAGGATACATGTTGTCATAGAAGCTTTTATTACCAAAAGAGGATTAAGAGGCATTGTGAGAACTCCCAAAACTCTTTAGTGGAATGTACTGTATATTTGCAATGTAGACTTCTAGAAGCGATTGTCATCTCTGATAAGGTCTTAATTTGCTCTGAGGTCCTTATTGTATTTACCTGTACTTGTGATTGTACTTTCTATACCTGTGATTTTTCTGGTTTGGGGATATGTGGAAGGGCAGAACAGATCTTCAAGTCCTGTTTCTTGCCATCTTTCAGGAAATGTAATGTACTGAGTAATTTTGCTACTAGTGAAATTAAAATTGTATGTATATAATGGTAATACAGTCAAATTGTCTTGTTTAAAAGTAGATTTAATGTTTGGCACAATGTCCTTGAACAGAATATTTTGCTTTGAAATGTATTATGACTTAACCAGTGATCAATTAAAAAAAAAAAAAATCACTTTGCGTGTTTGTTTCTTTAGCGATGGAAAAATGACCAGAATACCCAAAGCATTTCCTTAGCTCTTTCAGAACAATATGCAAGTGCTAAAGATGTGGTTCTCATGTTGAGGATGACTGAACCTGTTAGAAACCACGTGTCTCTTCAGAAGCCTTTTGTGCTGGAGGGGAGTCCCTGCAGCGTGCTCTGTGTTTAGTAGCTGAATGTCTCGGACTGCCTTTATCAGGCTGCAAAGGGGTTCTTGCATGGGACTTGGTGCAGTGCCACTCTGTCCCCCAAGGGAAGCTCTTGCATAGGTGTGTGGGGAGAGCAGAAACTAGTGGACAAGACTAAGGAATGAGCAGCCTGTGTGGAGGGGGAGTGGGACATACAATGGTACAAGGACTACAGATCTGAGAAACCTGTGAGGGAATGCTGGGGAAGGGGGGAGTTGCTGCTGGGACAGTACTAACAGGGTGCCCAGAAGCATCTCTTGACTCCATGCTCTCAAACAAGAATGGAGTGGGAAGCAGGGTGTTTTATAGCTTGGAACAAGCCACTTGGCGGTACTGAGAAAGTTTCCTTAAAAACAGCTGTTCTCAGGATTAACATGCAGCATCCAGAAGAGAAGGGTGGAAAACAGGGAGTATATGGGAGAATGGATGGTCATGACCAAAGGAGGATGGGTGGGGTAGGCATGGGGCAGGAAAGAAGTGTTAGCAAGCTGAGGAGTAAGCAAGGCAAAGTTATGTTAGGGAAGGGCCTTTGCCATTGGTAATGTTTTTTCATATTCTGCTTACTACTTCAGATAGTCTCATTGGTTTGTGAGAACTTAAGGTGGGTCTTACATCATTTCCTCACTAAATTGTCTTTCTCCCTGTACCATGTATAGAACATGCTGCTACTTTTGTTGTTAATCTATTTATTCTTAATGTGCAAAGCTGATGGAAAATGTATTGATACCTACTTCTGGTCCTTTGCTGCAGCAAACAAGGGTAATACTAGTCTGTCTTTGCCATATACAGAGCCTCTGGCTATGCTGATGTGTACTTAGAAAGACTGAGTAGGGAATACAGTCCATAGCAGATGAAAATCCTGCAGTGTCCAACTGGCAAGCATCAGTAAGTAATTACACCAGGTAGGCAGAATGTGTGAATAGCATGGCCCTAAGTTCAGTATTAAGCAGAGCAAAAAACCAGCAAGAGCCAATGAGGTGTTACAAAAAGGAATACTGTGTACTGTGGTGTGGAGAGCAACCTGTGGCAATCCGAGCCAAAGTTTGGATCCAAGTTTGTGCTGTAGGCAGCAATTCCAGATGCTGAAGTACTGAAGAGGATATAATTTGTGCTGCCTCAGGAACACCTCTGCTGTGGGCGTGAGAGGAGAACTTCTGGCAGGTTCTTCCCCTTCTATTGCAGAACTGAGCAAAAAACACCTTTTAGTACAAGCTGTAAGGGATTCTTCATGTTCTGTAATCCGTAAAGAAGCATTTGCTGCTCTCCTGGGGTGTCTTCTGCTCCTAACCAACAGTCTGGGCATGCACAGAATGGTAGCTCTGAAGTTCTCTGGTGTGTAACGCTGACAGCAGACCCAAGGGTAAAGTAGTTATCCTTGTGTTGGTGTTCGGGGGCTCACATTTATTAAGGCCTCACTTGGCCATTATCAGTCAGTGAACTTGCTTGCTTCCTTGTGCTTAGTGCTGGTGAGCAACAAGACAGCATCAGTACCCTGCAGGCTGCACTCTGAGGAGGTGGGATTGCCAGTGCACAGCCTCCCTGCCAAACAACACACAGTGTATTCATTAGACTTCTAATGTGCAAGATGAAATCTGATGAGACAGGCAGCTCATCTAATGTGCTCAGGAAGGTAATTAGAATAACAAACATCTTCACAGGCTTAAGATTGCAGCTGCTAAATCTTTTTATTTCCCTTATATGAAGCAAATTGAAGTACTTTTTTTTTTTTTATTTTTTTAATGAGCTTAACCCTTGTGGCTTGGATGGAACTGCCTCAATAAAAGGGAGAAATCAGGAGGCCTGGTTGTATTTGGTACTTGTGTGCTGTGAAGTGCTGAGTTTTCCCTAGTACAGAAGCATTTGAGCTCAGGCCTTCCACTGGGCCTGTTCCTCTCCTGATCCTCGTTAGCTCTGTCCTGTCAGTTTCATTATGAAGCTCAAAAATGCCGAGTGATGTTCACAGCCTTCCCAGTAGCTGTTAACAGTGTGTGACCCAGAGCCTTCCCTGTTGGTCTTTGGTTCCAAGACTTAAGTTCCTCTGGGCTTCTGGAGTTTCCACAGCAATGGATTCACCACACTTAATGCGGAAACTGACCTTCAGCAAAGCAGAACCAGTCCACCTGCAGCAGTGAGCAGCTGTGATGTCTCATGGCTCCTCATTCCCTGCTGCATGCCTGCTCTGCCTGCATCCCAGCTGAGGTTCACCCTAGAGGCAAATAAGGTGCAGGTTTATTATAGGGATGTATGAACCCTGAGAACTGGACTCTCCCACGTTCTCGATGAATGGAATTAGGATGCAGAACCAGTGCATGTTCAGTACATTTCATTCTGAGACTTTTTTTTGTATATGATGGTTAAACTTGCCTCTCCTGCCCTCACTGACTCATGAAACCAGGGATGAATGCGTGGGTATTATTACCAACACCTTTTTTCTTTTTACAACTGTCTTGCTTCACCATGGAAGCTGCTGCCCCTTTTCCTTTTCCTTCTCACTAGGCTTCCTACCAGCATGAGCCTAACACCTTTTAGACCTGGAAATACCTCATCTGCTTCTGCCCCTACCTACTGAGCTGCTCCCTGCATGTGCAGGGTAATGACCACTTTGGACCTCTGCTTCTTCTCCAGTGTAGGGGGCATCAGGAGGAGCACATCTCCCATGGGATTTGAATCCATCTGTAGTCCCTGCTGGAGCTGGGAGGGAAGCGTGGCCGAGACGCACCGAAGGTGTGCCATGCACCACCGGCACTTGGATTTGCTGCCCTGTGTAAAGCGCCTGCCTGCCAGTGGAATTGATCAGAGCTGCATTTACTTGTTTTGATCGCCATCTGCCGGCAGGAGCACACGTTCATACCCATTTCACACCCCTACCACACAGCGCTGTGGGGTTTTGTTACCCAAACCTCTGTGCCACGCTAATCATTTTGCATGTGTTTGTGTATTTTTGTATGTGAAAGCTGCAGAAAAGGGGGTGCTTTTGGCTGTCGGCATTCACAGAGCTGATGATGCCCGGGGCGGGGCTCATGGCTGTCTGTGGGGCTGGGGCTGAAGAGCAGCAGAGGCGCGCAGCTCATCCGCTCAAGCCCGCTGGGAACCGCGCTGTGCTCCTGTCCCAGACTGGGCACCGCTGCCTGCCTTCCCGCAGGAAAGGCCCCAAGGATGCCTGTCTGCTCTGACCAGCACTAGTCTCAGGGTGGCGCCCTTGGTACGCGCTGTAGTAGAAAAGACCGATCCCTGAGCAGTGTCCCTGTGCCCCATCGCGAATGCCATTAAGTTCGTCTGATCAGCATGTTAAATACTTCAGCTCAGGTGCTGAGTAAGTTTGCCCTGGGAGGCTTCCTGTCCGAAGAAAGATGCCAGCAGCTTCACAGCTGATGTGAATTTATTTACCCTTACGCAGGAAGTTATAAAATTCAGGCTAAGCAACAACAATTCGCAAGAAGTTGATACCATCAAGGCCTTAAAAGCGAACTGATTTTTACCCGGAGAAATGATCAAGCATCTTGTGTACAGTAAATAAAATTAGATGAGCTTCAACTTCTAATTCTGCTGCTGTCAAGTGTAACGTGTCTTCTTCCACTGAGGAACGATAAATGCGGTTCTTTAATTTCAGTGTTATGTAAATAATATTAGAAGATTATTTGTGATGCTGGAAGCTCAGTATGTGATAGAAGATGAGCATAGGCTTAGAAAAACTATTGCTGTGATCCGTGATAGCATTTAAAAATACCTAATCTTTTCCCATATGTAAACTGAAATGCAAATGCATTTCCAAAGGTACTTTCCCTAGCACAAGTATTTGTTGTTTGTGCTGAAGCATGCAAAGAGGAGATGGCAAGAGATCACGCACTTATCCAGGAATGCTAAATTAAGTTCCAGGTCTGCAGAACACTGAGGGGCCTTTTCATCCCTTAACTTGGAGAAAGGTTGCATCACTTTGAATGACCTACACTGGACAGTGCATAGGAGAAGGCACGCATCCATCTGCTGCTCCCACTTGTGCCCTCCTGCCAGACCCACCCTGCTCTTTCTCCCAGGAAGCTGCTAGAGTTCAACAAAAGCAAAACCGAGCATTTTTCCTCTACCCTTCTTTGGGAAATGGCTTGAGCCTTAAGAATGAGAATCTCCTGAAACCTGTACAGGAGAGCATGGGGAAGGTGCATGTGGCTGGGAGGAAAGTATTACGAAGGGTGCCAGGGCTGTCTGTGTGGGAGCAGTGCTGCTGCCAGTCCCTGTATGAACCCAAAGGCTTGGAGTCCAAGAGCCTGGGCAGGTTCTGGCTTCATCTGTGGGCACAGCTTTGCTCTGAGATGGCTCCTCCAATGTAAGAAAAGGAAAAGAGTAGAAAGTTTACTTTAAAATGCACAATACTTTGTTTCTAGCACCAGATACTTTGCCAGCATCTTGCCTTAGCCCTTCCTGTGCCTTGCCCATTGGCCTTCTTAGCCACAAGGGCACAGTGTTGGCTCATGGTCATCCTGTCGTCCACTAGGACCCCCAGGTCCCTCTCCCCTACGCTGCTCTCTAATGTATATGACATGATGATTTTTAGGAAGGGAGAACCACACAACTGTACTAGCTGAACAAAACTTATGCTAACAGAGTTAGGCAATAGTGCACAAAAAAACCACCCCAACCTCAAACTCACAGGACCAGAGTGGACACTGGCCATTAGACTTTGCTGCTGCAGCTAAGACAAGCTAGACAGTATGTGTATAATCCTATGGTAAGGTGCAGGTGATGCATCTTGATTTTGTATAGATGGCTGAAATGAAGCAAAAATAGCTTCAAAACCTATTGAAAGGCTTGTATAGTCCATTAACATTATAAAGCTTAAGGTCTGTTATGAGGATGGCGGGGCTCCAAGGCTCCAGTTTCTAGGTTAGAAAACGTAAGTCCAAGTTCTTTTAGGGTCTTAAATTTCAGAAGTTTCTGTGTGCCAGTGATGTGCCTGTGATGAGCAAACACCCACCTCTCCCTCTAAGGAGTTTCTAATGCTTAGGAGGAATAAAGTTCTTCAAACAACCTACAATACCATGGACTTTGCAATGGGAGGTTAATACTTTTGATTATTTAGATAGCTTCTAAAAACTCAGGTTTGGTGCCATTATAGTGCAGGTCTTACAGGCCTGCGTGTTTCCTATATTCAGATGTTTGCCTGTGTCTGAAGCAATTTTTGCCCTTGTTTTACATATCCAGTTATTGATGCTGAAGCCGTTCAGTTTTGGTGCAATGAGCCATGAGCAATAAAGCAGCCTGGCGCTCTTGGCAAACATGCACTAAGGCAGAGTCTTGTTTTCAGATAAACAGAATTATCTGCTTATTGATCTCTCCACAACCCTAGTGTTGGAGTCACCTAAAATAGTGATGACTTCTCTCATTATGGCACTTTTGGAAAGCTGGAGTGGTTCCCTCGGCATCACGTAAAACTGCAGCAATACCTCCACTTAGGTTTTTAGCTAAACCTTGGCTTTCTGCAGTGCAGACCAGTGGGTACCTGGCTTGGGCAGATGTTCCTCCTTGGTGATTATGGGTATTGTGCTGCCAGCGCTGTGCCTCCGAGCTGTGTGTCTGTGGGAAGCCATAGATAGGCCTTTGTGGAGGAGACAGAGGGTGTCTGTGGCATTATCAATGTGCTGTCTTCCCAGCAGAAGGGTTTAGTAAGAAACTTATGCTCTGCAGCTCTGCTTTTTGCTAAAGGGCAGAATAAATATTGAAGCGCTAGCAATATCCAGCTGAGCTGTCTGAATAATCCTCTAAGAAACTGCATAACAAAGAAATGAATTCTGTAGATCAGCTGTTTACACTGGTCTGCAATTCATCTCTGTCAAATAACACATTCACTTTGCATCTTTCCTGATTTCAGGTATGCCAACATGAACCTTTCAGCCCTAGGAATTTAAGGATGAGATGACACGAGCTGTTTGCCTCCTCTCTACCTGCAATGTCACCATGTGCGTAGTCAACAGGATTAGGAGCATCCTCTGTCGTGCGAGCCCCTGCTAGCCAATTGAACCATGGGGCTTTGTGTGAGTAGAATACACAGATTGATGCTTGCAGTGTGCTGGCTGGTAAAAACACCTTGCTAGGCAGAACTGAATCTGCTCCTGCCGCTGCAGAGTCAGCACCAAAGTCTGACCAAGGGAGCTGGATCAGCATCGCCGCAGGGAAGACTGTTGGCAGGACCTTGCTCTGGAGCTTGCAGGGGCTGCAGCAGGGAGCAGGGTGGCTCTGGGATGCTGGGTACCTACTGGGCCTCTGCCTTCAGGGCAGGCGTTCTGGAAGCACAGCATGTGGCATCTGGGAATTTGCACACTGCTTCCCCAAGGACACTGGCCTAGATCCACCTGCCTTGCACAGTCTGGGCCCCTTGAAGAGGGTGGAGCTGTTGTGGCTCCAGGGCAGATCAGACCTTGGGGTTTCTGGAAAGCTCCCTGATATGATTGCCTGTGATGCGGTGAGCCTGAAGCTGGAATGGCCAGCCAAGCAAACACAGGTTTAATAGTTCAGCATCAGAAAAGGGATCTGTCCTTCTCCATTGACTCCATGACATGGTGACCTACCCTTTGGTGCCATTGGGCAAGGGACTGAGTAAAAGCAACTGGGTGCCCTCAGCCAGCCCTGTAGAGGTACACACTCGTCTGCTCCTGCTGCATCCTCCTGCCATTTCTCATGCTCTGGCAGGAGACCAGAGGAACCAGCCCATTGCTCTGTGTCTTGTAAATCCCACATGTCCCATGTCCTGTATGTCACAGAGAGGGAGGGGATCACTGCTCCTCTTCCTGTCACAGTAGCTGGAAAGCATGGGACACACAGCAGTGGGCTATTTCTCCTTGTGGTCCAAATTTGCACTTCCTAAGTCTTATACCTGCCCTTCTATAACAGATACACTTCTGCCTAATACAACAACAGCACAAGAGGCTCTGCTGTTCAGCCTAGTCATTCTTCAGTGCTGTGAAGGGGCTGGTGCTTCCCACAGGCTCTCTTCCTGTTCCCATACGTCTGACAATTGCTCTGAGGGCAGCTTCCAACCTTCTGCGTAAGGAGCTGCCGGGCCTGAGGTCTGAGGTCTGCACCTAGCATCAAGTGTGCTTTGGCCCCAGGACAAGTTTTATGTATTTACTTTGGAGTCCTGCTGCTCATCTCATGCAAGATAATAAAATAGTTTGGGCTGGAAGGAACCTTCAAAGACCATCCAGTCCAACTCCCCTGCAACGAGCAGGGACATCTTCAATTAGATCAGGTTGCCCAGAACCCCATCCAGCCTGGCCTTGAATGTCTCCAGGGATGGCACAATCACCACCTCTCTGGGCAACGTGTGCCAGTGTTTTACCACCTTTACTGTGAAGAATTTCCTCTCATCCAGCCTGAATCTCCTCTCTTTTGTTTTAAAACCATCACCCCTCATCCTATGCAACAGGACCGGCTAAAGAGTCTTTCTCCATCTTTCTTATAGGCCCTTTCTAAGAACTGAAAGGCTGCAATCAGGTCTCCCCAGAGACTTTTCTTCTCCAGGCTGAACAACCCAAACTCTCTCAGCCTTTCCTTATAGGAGAGGTGCTCCAGGCCTTTGATCACTTCTGTGGCCTCCTCTAGACCTGCTCCAACAGGTCCATACAGAGCCTTGGAGTGGTGGTGAATCCCATCAGTGGGGAGTTTGGGTGGTGGGAACAGGCTGACAGCATGTCCTTCCATCATCCACACTGTGCTCTCTGCATGTTGGAGTGCACAGAGACTTAATTTGCACGTGTTGGGTATGCAAAGCATGTTGCCATATGCATGGCCAGTTTTACTGTGAGGTAGGCTTTAGTGGCTGTGAAACAAGGTAAGTTGAACAGCGTTTTGTTGGTATCGGTTCACAAAAGAATTCAAAGTGAGGGTTCTGCATAACAACAACAACAAGAGATATATTAAGTCCAGTGTTAGATGGTTCATGAAATAATGAGCGTTTCCAAGTGTGTCCTAATTTCAGGCAAAAGTGAAAATTCAACAAGATGAACAGAAAATGACGGGTTACGCTTTTGGAACAAGGCACTTTAATTGAGCCAGTTGGGCCCAGATGTTTCCTCCCACTCCCTGACTGCCATGATCACCTATTCAGAGAGAAATGTGGGAGAAACTGTAACAAAGATGCAAGAAGAAATTTTCCACGAGCAATGACTACATTAGGGGGACTTCAGGCAGCTCTTACTGCTCCAGTGAGGCTAATCGTGTATGAAAATAGGAACATCTGGAGGCTGATTTAAAGAGGTGTTTACTGCTGCTCACTCTTCAGTTTGCATTTTGATCCAAGAAAGACTTTATAATTAGTCCCCTCTCTCTTCAGTTGGCTTTCTCCCCAGGTTTCCTCTTGGTCATCTGCCTTGCCTGTTCCTATTAACGCAAGCACACCTTTTCTCTCTGTTTCAGCTTTCCTGATGAGCCTTATAAAGTGACGGCTTTTCTTCTGATCCATTTTTAGAGCTTCAGCTTGCAGTTGCACCTGAGAGGAATGGCGCCAGGTGCAGAGCTTCATGGAGCTGTCCTTGGACAGCCCTGACTGCACACTTCTGCTACTGGATCCTCCTCTTTGTCCTTCCCCTTCGCAGCTCAATCTCCTCCCAGATAAACAACTCCCTCCATATTACTGTTCCTCCATTGGCTCCAGTTTTGCAACTTCCACACACAAGTTTGGTATTTCTGATACAGTTATCCATACCATCTCTGTCCTCTATGCTATTACTGATGCAGTTCCCAAGTCACTGCTGGCCTGGAAAGAATTGTTCCCTGGAAGACCCCCAGATGTTCTTTCCCTGTGAAGTTCAGCCACTTCTCACACCTCTGAATGGGCTGTGAAACCAGCCAGCCATCAGAGTGCCTGGAAATTCCCATCTTCTTCTTCCTCCACCACACTCTGTCCTGAAGAGTTGGCAGAGTCCCCTGCAGGGCCACGTCCCAGCACTGTCCACAGGTTATCAGCACGCCACCTCCACTCCTCTCCATCACAGCAGGGACAGAGGAGACACAGCAAGCAGCCACCCAAGTCATCCCTGCCATCACCCTGTAGAGGGTAGGAAGGGCAGGGGAGGGGGTGACTTGTGAGAAACAGACACAACTCAGCTGCCTTGTTAGTCACTTTCAATTGAAGCTTCTGTAGTATCCTGATGTCCCCAGTTCATCTTTGGAGACGCTTTTGGAGACTGGGCACAGCACCTTGTCCCTCACAGGTACTCCTGGTTGGATGGAGGTGGGGCCATCCCAGGTAGGTTTCATCTTCCCTTCCTTGAACAGCGTGTCATCCCAGAGCTGGGACTGGATCTGGAGAATTGCCCCACTCGTGTGAGTCCCGGAACCTGCAAACTGCATGGGGGTCTTTTGCCAGGGCTGCCAGTGGTGGTGCTGCTGGGAAAGGGAAGTAACTGTCTTTGGCACCAAGAAATTCTCCGGAAGGAAACCCCTCTGGTCTGCGGGTCACTTGCCCTCTTCCAAATGCTCTGTTAGGAAAAAGGCCTCTCCTGCCTGGTCCAGCCTCCAAAGTGCTCCACTGCCAGCCTATGGGTTGGAGCTGTGGCTCTTCAAGTCCCACCACACCCCAAGAAGGAGCTGATGGGCCTTAAATCGGGATCTCTGCCTCTTCAGAGAGGTTCACTGGGAGCTGAGCGCCCTTTCTGCATGAGCTGCATCCCAACCGAGCTCAGGGGCAGGGGATTGTTGGTGAGTATTACACTAATTAACACTGCAGAGCAGCATTTATCTCTCAGGTTCATGTGACCCTGCTGGGAACTGATTCCTGCTACAAGGTTCTTCCCCAGGCTGGTGGAGCGAAAACCCCCAGGGAAACCCACTGCCTCCTCTTCCTCTCTGCTTGGTGCAAGTGTTTGACCAAGGGATTCAGATTTGCTTAACAGCCAGACAGGAGACTGTCCCCTTTGGCTAACCCAGGGCAGTGTGTTTCTCACGTCACACCTAAAACGCTGTTACAGACTGGCAGGGGAGCAGGCACAAACTGCCTGAGGTTGCTGGAGGGGTGTGAAGCTGCTGCATCTGTCACCACAACCAGGTTCTTCTTGGGAGGGATTCTCTACATGAAAGCAGTGGAGAGCGGGACAGCACGGATCAGCAAACGTCCCTGCAGAAGCTTGCTCCTCTTCAAGTTGTCAGCTGCGGTCAGTTGATGTTCTGGTGCTTTCTGTGGGGGCCTGTCTTCAGGTCAAACAGTGAAGAGCTGTACTGACAGCACAACAGTCTGAGACAAACTGCCTTGTAGTTCCCATTCATCAAAAAGGAAAAGCTTAAAGCTATTAGACAAGTCTTTAGCCCTGCTCTGGATCCCCCTATGTGGATTAATCACTGACAGCCCCAGGGATCAGAGCTAATACTCATGTTCAGTTATTTCAAGCAACAGTACAAGCCAAACAGCTGTTAAAAAACATCTTAAGAAGACAGTAAACTCCTCACCACCCCCTCACACTTGTTACGTAGAAGCTTACAAAATCTCCTTTCTGTTGATGGGAATAAAGAGGCTTTGCTTTTCCCTCTCTCCAGTAGGTTCCTGCGTAGGAGTTAGTTGCACAGAAACAAAAATTACACAAGTTCCTGGCCTGATCTTGATGCAGGAAAACAGCACCCTACGTGGTAACAGATGTAGTCTATCTGGGCTTCTGTAATGCCTTTGACAAGGCCCCCCACATCATTCTTCTGTGTAAGTTGGAGAGATACGCATTTGATGGGCAGACTGTTTCAGTGGATAAGGAATTGGCTGGATGGTCAGTCACATCCAGAGGGTAGTGGTCAGTGGCTGAACGTCCAGATGGACATCAATGACAAGTGGCATCCCTCAAGACCTGTATTGTGGCCAGACAATAGGCTCTGCTTTCTAGCAGCCTAGAAATGGGCAGGGAAGCATCTGCCAATATCTGCACACTCTAGTTTCTTCCAAAGGAAATACATGCCACCTCTACTGGTAAAGGAACCTGATTCCCTCACTGGGTATATACACAGGCTTTATTTTTCTGGAAGCAGGAACAAAAATTATTTAGCATTCCCTAATTTCCAGAATAATTTTGTTTTTTTCATGAAAGGTACAAGGGTCAGATCTTCCCCTGAAAACAGCTGATCTTTGCTGCTGTCACAGCCTGGTCAGGACATGCCTTCACACGTGGGAGAGGTGACAGGTAAAGGCAGAAAGGAACCTTTTCTTTTTGCTTTTTAATCACTAAGGCCAAGTCACTGTAGCAAGTGCTATCTGGTTATCAGCAATACAGAGCGAACAGAAGCCCCTATAAATAAATGATGACTAGCTCTTGGCTTGTGAAAGGAAATGCCTGCCTTATCATTGCAGTTGGGATGGCTCCCAGTAATGGCTCCAGTTCAGTCCTGGGAGGACATTTACTGTCAGCACGTGGGATACTACAGAAATTAACATGCCACAGGTCTTCATCTCCTCAAAGGGGTGCACCCTGGTCGACCACCACACTCTGCAGAGCTGGGTCTGTTGTGGTGAAGCACCTATCCTGCCCCTGCTGCTCCAGAGTGTTGTGGAAGAAGGAGAAGGGCTCAGCTGCAGCCTGGAAAGACTTGTTCCTGTCAGTGCAGCCTGCAGGACTCTACATTACCAGGTACTGTGTGGCTCAGAGGAGCCTGCTTGGTTTTGAACTGTAATTCTGCAAGTCTAGTGTCTGGTGCATGGAGCTACTGGCTCGAACACACAGTCATCTTAGTAATGGGCTCCTGAAAATGCAGCCTTCTTCCCACCTTTCCTTTTGCTGTAGAAGCTGGCTCTGCTGACCAATGGGCCTGCGGGGGAAACCAAGCTTCTGAACAGACTTAGCCCCTTGTATATGTGCATGAGCATGAATCCCACTTCTGCTGCCACACACAAGTCCTGCACACTGAGCAACCACCTCCAGTGGCTGAGCCCTGGCCTGGCACCAAATCCCATCAGCGAACCGTGAGGCTGGGTCCCAGGCTAAGGCAGCCACTGGTAACCCTGTGAGGGCTGTCCACATCTACACAGTTGAAAAGGATGTTCTTGTACCACCTGAAGCCCAGGCATGGAGCTCTCTCCACTTCAAAGGCCCTGGAGAGGAAACTGGCTTTAAATGGATGATCAAAGGCTACCAATCAGGTAGCACTAACAGTGTCCTTGAGTGGTGCCTGCTGCACCCTCTCCTGAGCAGTGGGCTGGGAGAGGGACCTGTGGGTGCCTTTACAACTGATGAGTATGAGGGGGTTTGCATGTGCCCTTTTGAGGGGGTTTGTGGGGCCAGGGAAAGTCCCTTGCAGGTGAGAGGCTCTGCCCTGGAGCTGAGGAGGCTCCCAGAGACAAACCCCTTTGTCAGGAGTGTATGTGCCACCCCGCATCCACCACCTGGATGCCAAGGAGAAAACGTCCTGCCTGACTGTCTCTCCCAGGAACATGTTTCTAAGGGTTCTCCCACAGAGAAAAACCTCCTGATCTAGGTCACTGCTGCTTCCTGCTGTTTGCGAACACCCTCAGTAACTGTGCCACTTGTTTCAGCACCATGCAGAGGTAAGTCAAATGCCTCACGAAAAGTCAGAGAAACTTGTGCCAGCCTGGATCTTCTGTGCAACCACTCCCTCCCTCCCCCCCCCCCCAAACAGATCCTGCTCTAATGATGGCATCCTGCTTTCCTCCTTCCCCCCAGTTACTACCAGGTCTAGCAGTAACTACATTTGGGAGTTGTACTGTTTTAATGGTATGATAATCATTCCCCCTCTGCTCTACTTCTGTGATCTCCAACATTCAGAAAGGTCAATGGTTTGATTCCTAAAGGAACTGAATATGTATTTCTTTTGTATCTGAAGGACTGAATAAAAAAGAGGGTGATTTTTTTAACATTCTATATTGGGCCTCACCTAAAACCTTCCGATTAGTCTAGTTCCCCTGATATACCTGCATTACACAGACCTCGCAACTCCAGCAAACAAAGCAGCTCTATCAGCAGAAGACAGCTTTTGCCAGCTGATGTAGAGCATCCATCTTTTCTATGGTAACACACCTTTTAAAGAGCAGCGTTTTGAAAGCAGAGGATGCAGCATCTATGTGACAACAGCCAAATGCGCAGGGAGGGGTGAGTGGGGGGACAGAACAAGCTGTCTGGGGAGCCTGGTGCAAGGAAGGAGAGCAATGGAGTGTGCAAAAGAGCTCAAGCATGGATTTGAGAGCAACCATGAACAGACCCACAGTTGTGCCTTAGAGAGGATGCTGAGCAAAACTTCCCCAAGGATCTAGGGGAGTTCTGGCGGTAGTGGAGGGGAATTACTAAGTGCTGGGAGGATACTTATGCCTGCCATGAACTGCCTGCCCTGCCTGAAAAGTGCCAGGAGCTAGAAGGAGTTCATTTGCTGTGCTTTATTTCTGTTTCAGTGACGATGAGTTCCCCCAAGAGAAAGTTGTTTAGTGCCTGTTCTGGCAAAAAGCTGCCCCAAGTGTGAGACTCATCATTGTCATCAGGGCTGCACCATAGGCAGTGTGGCCACAACAGAGAGATGACGAAAACATTCCTTGTGTTTGTTCAGACTTCAGGGTGGGAAGTGGGGTTCACTCCAGCAGTAATGGATGGGTGACTTGTTCTGCTTTCCTTGCACAGGCAAGAGGGAAGGAGACTGGTGCCTAGTGTTCTCCCTCCAGACCCAGCAGGCATAACGTCAGCTCTGTGGTGACCCTAAATGTCAAGCAGGTTCGTGAGGATGCAGAGCATGTGCTGTTGTTTAAGCAGATATCCCAGCCCCTGGTCTCTAGATGAGAACTGAGTTCCAAGGGTAGCTCAAGAGAATGCAGACTTTGCAAAGGAAGTGAAATTAGAAGCAGTGTATTGAAAGTGAACTGTGTATTGCAGCAGGTGAATTCAAATGAATGCACTATAAATATTAAACAGAATAAATAACATGTGATATAAATTCTACAAATATAACAGAAGGGAATACTTGTACCAAACATTCTGAAAGCTTGAAGATGTTAAACTGCCACAGATGGGTAGCAAAACACTGCACAGACTTCTGATGCAGCCTGGTTTTATTATTGTTCTTTTGCAAGACCTAACTTGGCTCTCTATCTTTTAGTCAGTTCGAGAGCAAAATGAACAAACAAAAAGTCTGAATTACTTCTATAGCTGCTTAGCTTTTAGACCAGTAACGAGTGGTGTCCCTCAGGGATCGGTGTTGGGACCAGTCTTGTTCAACATCTTTGTCACTGACACGGACAGTGGGATTGAGTGCGCCCTCAGCAAGTTTGCCAATGACACCAAGCTGTGTGGTTCAGTTGATACACTGGAGGGAAGGAATGGCATCCAGAGGGACCTTGACACGCTTGTGAGGTGGGCTGATGCCAACCTTATGAAGTTTAACCATGACAAGTGCAGGGTCCTACACCTGGGTTGGGGCAATCCTAGGCACAGCTACAGGTTGGGTAGAGAAGAGATTCAGAGCAGCCCTGCGGAGAAGGACTTGGGGGTGTTGGTCAATGAGAAAATGAACATGAGCCGGCTTCAGTGTGCACTCACAGCCCAGAAAGCCAACCATATCCTGGGCTGCATCAAAAGGAGCGTGACCAGCAGGTCGAAGGAGGTGATCCTGCCCCTCTACCCTGCTCTTGTGAGACCTCACTTAGAGTATTGTGTGCAGTTCTGGTATCCTCAACATAAAAAGGACATGGAACTGTTGGAACAAGTCCAGAGAAGCGCCACGAGGATGATCAGGGGGCTGGAGCACCTCCTGTATGAAGATAGGCTGAGGAAGTTGGGGCTGTTCAGCCTGGAGAAGAGAAGGCTGCGTGGAGACCTCATAGCAGCCTTCCAGTATCTGAAGGGGGGCTATAGGGATGGTGTGGATGGACGCTTCACTCAGGACTGTAGTGACAGGACAAGGGGTAATGGGTTAAAACTTAAACAGGGGAAGTTTAAATTGGATATAAGGAGGAAATTTTTTCCTGTTAGGGTGGTGAGGCACTGGAATGGGTTGCCCAGGGAGGTTTTGAGTCCTCCATCCCTGGCAGTGTTGAAGTCCAGGTTGAACAGAGCCTTGGGTGATATGGTTTAGTGTGAGGTGTCCCTGTCCATGGCAGGGGGGCTGGAGCTAGATGATCTTGAGGTCTTTTCCAACCCTAACTATTCTATGATTCTATGATTCTTGCTGAAGACCACATTCTCTGGTTCCTCTTTCCTATTTCATTGAGCTTAAGCTGAAAGTCTTAACATCATGCTGATTAACCTTCAGAGAAATCTAATGCATCTGAAAGAAATGCAAAAACATATTGCCTTTGTTACTTTTCTACTTTTTTTTTTTTTTTTTGTATATACAACTTTGGGATTAAGAAATTCCCAAACATTCTGTTTTGCTTGCACAATACCCAGCTCAGCAGATTCAGCCCATCTCTGGGGTCTCTATCTTCTGCTGAAAAGGCTGCAAACCTTCCCTGCCTCCTCCAGACATCCATCAAGCTTGCATTCCTGCAGGAGCCCACTCTGGATCTATGGCTGACTGAAAAAGCACTACCAGATGCTTTGCTCCTTCACACTCCTTTGCCAGTTCTGAAACAGAGCAACTGTCCTTCCAAGAGATTTCTGCTCTCATTTATATCAGCTGCACCAGCTTGGGAAACAAGCACATTCCTGCTGCTTGCATAAAAACTTTGTGGTAGTGCTTGCTGCACCCCATCTCACCCATAGGGTCAGACACCAATGTAAACACTTGTGTTGTGTCCAAGAAGTAGACCATCTCCACTGCAGTGATTCCCAGCAGAGATAAAATACCACAGGATTTCTAGGCAAATATTGCTTTAATCAAAAAAGGTACCTGTCAGCTGCTGTGCTGCACTGCAGTCCTTAAGAAAAATCTCAGGGACCTGTTTGGAGATATTTGGTTTAAATGGGGGAACACTGTGTTCTGGAGGCTTTGTAAAATAAAACCTTGTTTGGTGGCATAATAAAACGTAAGGTCTGAAAACATTTATCCCGTGGTGCTATGCCATATTCTCCTTTCCTTGATTTCTGTGCGGTCTCTGGTTCCCTACAAACTTCAAATGAAAAAAATCCTTGCATTGAAAAAATACAACAAAGCTGCCACTTGACTATGGCTCTTGCATGTAGAGGTGTGCTGGTGCTCCTTTCCTGAAGAAGCCCTGGCTGCTAATGCACTGTTTTGTGACAGTCAGTGCCTGACTCCAACACTGGCCCTGTGCAAATAATTGAAACCTGCCACAGATTAGAGTTCTGCTCATTCTGAGTAGGAAAACCACATCCTTGGTTAACTTTTGCTCACCCTATTCTTAGTGGCAGCAGTCCCCAGATGGCATTGTTTGGACACTTTATGTGCATTTTTCTTGTTTGCTTTTTTTTAAGGTTCTTCCATATATAATGAAGGGCTGCTTCCTAGGAGCCATGGCATATTTCTTTTTGTTTTTAGAATGTCCTCCATAGAAATGGCTTTATTCTTTTTGACTGTCAGTGTTTCACAGTGCTTGGCTCTCCTCCTGTAACAGATCTTCTCCTCTCTTAACTTCGAATTTTCTTCAAGTACTGCAGGCAGCAAGAATCTGATAGCAAGACACCTGTATAGTATGCCCTGAAGCATCATAATCAACCTGGTATCTTGCTTTGCAGCTCTGAATTTCCATACTTTTACTGCTGAGTGTGTTTGTGTTTCTTTTCGGTTTTTAATGTCCTTTTTATGCCTGATTTCATTGTTAACTCATATTTCAACTACTTAAAGAAAATCAAAATTACTTTGATACATTTTTCTCCAAATAGCAAAACAAGCTAATAAGGGGCTTCTAAGCTGTTAATAACTGCTAAGATTTCTATTGCTATAATTTGAGGAAAAGCGTAAGAATAATTCTTGCTATTGCATTTAGTACCCAAGAAGAGGACACAGGACCAGATGAAAACAAGGTAACACAATGGACAGAAATGTTCAGGGAGAAAAGCATAGTGGCAGTGAAACCTGTTCCTGGGTGGAGGGGATTACATTTCTCACCTAGTTAAGGAAATGGTGAGGTTCAGAAAGAAAATGTCTGTTCAGTAAAGTCATTTTAAAACAACAAAATGAGGAAGACTGACTACTGTTACTCAGTTTCGGAACCTGAGGAATAGCTGATTTAGAGAAGGAAGGAGAGAGGTGATAGGCACTGACTGCAACAGCCCATTCAGAGACAGGACTGATCTACAATGTCCTGTGGGTTATAATTTGTTTACATTTTTACTAATAATTTTTAGCACAAGAGTTAGAACTGGATTATGTAAGGAGATGAGGGCAATGACACAGCATGAGTTTCAGTAACCTGAAGTGGTAAGATTATGCTCTTCAGAATCAGCAGCTGGAATCCTTGTTATCAGCTGCAATACATCAGAGGCAGTGCAGGAGAAATGAAACATGTGAGAGTATGCCAGTTACAGGATGATCAGAGTACTGGTGGGGCACAACTGTGGGGAAGTTCTTCAGCTATGTCATAGCCATTGCAGCAGGGAGGCAAGAGACACTTAGAGTCTCAAGTGACCTATTGAGGCCTCCTTTGTGCAGCACTGGTCAGTTGCAATACCAAAATGAGTCCCAGTGTGACAAATGACAATCTTGGTGGGTGCAGCACAGCTGAAAGGGGCTGAGCTGCAATGACAGTGTCCTCTGCAAAGTCATCAGTGCAGGGGGATGGAAAACCAGCTGGGAGTGAGGAGCTAACTATGCTGGATGACATGCAGTGCTGCCGTATGAACAAGGGATCACCAGTATGTTGAACGTGGGAATTTGGAGCTTTCTAGCAACTGCAAGCCATCTTTTTGGAACAGCCTAAGAAGCTTGAATGACAGCAAGATGGACTATAACAGATTTATGGAAGACAGAATATAACATGATGGGAAAGGGATGGTTTTAGTGGCTTCTACTTCTCTGTGCTATTTTGCTTGAAAAAAAAAGATGTGATTTGTCATAATTAGTCCTTCTTTGTAAATTTTTTGGGACTGAGCTTAATTACTGTTACAAGTAAAACCCACACAAAACAGAAGGAAAAACAAAGAAAAGAAATCTTGCCCTCCTGTTGTAACTATTATACTATATGATTTTGGTGTTATGGATATTCTGATAATTACAGTTCAGCCTGCTGCAGTTTGAAATGGTGTGTGTAATGGAAGACTTCTGTTTCAATACAAGAGAATACTCAAGATGTCTGTCCTAATAGTAGAGATATTCAAGGAATAGAAAAGCATTTTTGCTGAGGGCTATATAGAAATCACATCTTCTGACACTTCTTGATTCTTAGTTACAGTAATTTGTGTGCTCACTGAAAGCTTTCAAAAGTCATTAAAATAGACAGAAAATACTTGTAATTTTTTTCCCTCCCCTACTATTAGGAACACCAGTGACCTTTGAAAATCTTTCAAAAGCTTAGCTAATTTCAATGGTGCCATGACCCAAGCCTCATTCTCCATCTATACTTCAAGAAAGGCACTGTGAATAGCTAAAGTAAGGGACAGATCACAGATCTTGATTAAGCCTCATTTCATTTGACGGATGTGCCAGAAGCTGTTTTGGAAATGAAAAGAAAGCTCAGACAAGGAAACTTTGTCAGTTTACTAGTGCAGATAAGCCTGCAATTGGACATAAGGACTCTTTGCCTGATTTCCTCTAGAAATAGGACTTATAAGCTCATAATGTCTCTATATGTCAGTGACAGTGCGTCTTAAGGTTTTAATCTTCTTGTCAAGTACAAAGAAACATGGTAGGGAAGCAGCAAAGCTGCATGATTTGAGGACACAGGTGGCTGAATAAAGTGGGGAGGTCCTAGAAAAGGCTAGAAGCAGTAAAGCGAACTTCTGTCTTATTAGACCTTAGGAACCCATGAGACTTCATAAATGATTCAGTGGCAGGGGAAGCAAAAGGTCCAGCCATCTTAAGAAATGAAGCTATAGAAACCCTGCATGGTTTTGTATTTTTGATTGGCAAATCAGTTTTCTTGACCCAGATGCAGTGGCCAGGTGTAAATACAGTGACACGCAACACAAATGCAGTGATGCAGATGGTCTGTTTTAGGGACCAGCTTCACTGAGTGACTGCACCAGGCTTGGCTTCCTGTGACCATCCAGGCAGGCTGAGCTCCCTCTGCTACTCAGTGCTGCTTCCCAGGGCATGCAAAAACTGACTCTCAGCTTCCTCCCACAAAAAAATGCAGCACTCTGCCATTACAGCATCAAATTGGGGAACCCCACAAAGCAATGGTCTTGGAGCTATAGGTGGGGGACATGGAGGAAAGTGGGCCCATGTACAATGCAGAATGACTCTGGCCCACACAGGAGCAGCTAGCCTTCCCCACAGGGAAGGAAGTGGGTATGACTGCCTGACATGCTGTGAACTGGTGACAAAGCTACCAAAGCAAGAAGTTCTAGCCACAGGGTACTGGAAGTGATTTATACTGAAAATATAAGCACTTGAAAACCTATCTGAGAATTTATTGGTGCCACAGTTTGATGATGCTGATTCATTGCCCATGATGCTGATTCATTACCTTATGTGAATAAAGACAGCTACGTTATTGCTTCTTCCTCCCTCACAAATACTTTTGATTTTAATAACTTGCCCTCCAACATGTTGTTTCCTGTGCCTGCACAGTAACAAGCAGTGTTTCTGGACCTCTCTGCAGCCACTGACACATCCTATTAAGGACGCTTGTATACGTCCAGCTTCTCCCTGGGTGATGGCTTGGCTATTCAACATCAAATTTGAGAAAGTGCACACTTCAGTTAGCAAATGGGCAACCATTCTGTGCTCTTAATGCCTGTCAGCCTTTCACATTTTCTTCTTTCTTAAGCTGAACAGCTGAATACTGCCTGAGCATAAAGATCAGCAGGCTTATGATGCTAGCTTTGTACAGCTTGCTATTTCCCAGCAGTGAAAAGACCTCTCTCCTGGTAACAAATATATGTGATAAGAAGTGTCAGAGAAAAAGCTGGTTGCTAAAACGAGAAGTGCTTACATTACACGCTGGTATTTCTTAACATGAACAATGTGGTGTTTAGCTATTAATAAATATGTAGGCTTAAAGGAATTAAAAGACAGTATTACTGAACATCTGATACCTGCAGGTGAATTTTGAAGTTAGCACATTTTAAAATTAATACTTGGGCTTAGAGAAGGGAGAGATACAAGGCAAGAACGCAATAATGATAAAAAAAAGCTGGGCTAGGATTTCTTACTTAGGAAGGTTATTTCAGTAAATCCATATGTCATGGAAGAATGTAACTATATTTCCTACTTCAGCATTGTAATTGTTTATTACCATTGTTCATGGGGACCATGGAAAAGAGGATTTCTGCACTACGAGAAATTCTCTGTGGGACAAAGGCCACATGACTAAAGAAAGCCCTATAACACTAGGCAGATCAGGCAAACCAGGAGGGCTGGAGGGGGCTGAAGTTGTCACTTGCATGCTGGGGATAAACGTACTAATGTCATGGGGAGAGAGCAGCTAGGCAGAAAATGGGGCAGTCCTGTTTCTTTCGATTGTGGGCTGCAGTTGCTGGACTCCTAAGCGATCAAGATGCGAATGGGGCTGTTGCAAGTGTTCTGGTTGGGATGTTCCCATCATGCCCCTTTTCTCCCACTGCTCTGTGGATTCTTTAGCACCTGCTAAAGGGTCAGCTTACATCAGAGAGGACTTTCTTTGTGGGGGCACTGATAAGAGTCTCTTTGCTGTTTCCAGGTCCTCATTAAATCCGGAAGAACCAAGTATCACCGGGCCCCCTGTTTACTGCCTAGTGATGAGTAAAGGCAATTAGGAAGAGCAGGAGAGAGGCTGTCAAACATAGAACATGGCTACACAAGCTTTTTCATTAGGAATAAGAACAGAACAGGAAAGGAAACAGGATTGAAGGAAGAGACAAAATAAGATAAGGGGGCAAAGTTAGAGGGAGAAGGGATTTGGGTCAATTTTCATGTGCAAAGCGAAGCTGTTGCTTTAGCTGTGCCCTGATTTGGCTCCTTCTCTCAGTGTCTGCCCTGAAGGCTAAGTGGCTGGCATTACTCTAGCTGGTGGAGTCTGCTGACTTTTCAGGAAGAGAGGGGTGTCAGAATGTCATCTACTCAAGTGGTTTTGGAAGATTTCCTTGAGGACTTCTTTTTTTTTAATTTGTGTTTTATCCAACCCATTTAGACTGAATGAAAAACTAACATCGGATCAGAGCATCCCAAGATCTGTTCTAACCAGCAGCACATGTGGGGATCAGCCTCAGCTATCCCAGCCTATACTTGAAGATCTCAGAGAACCTGCCTGCATGGGAGCACAACAGCAATTGTAAAGCTGGTGCTTTCTTAAGCAGAAATGGCTGTTTACATCTCTGTACAATCCTATGCAGAGAAAGGGGGATAGAGATATTGCTACTAAGCAGTGTAGGCTTTGAGTACAGGTCTCTGGGGGAAAACTAACAACCAGGCTCTTTTTTCAATTAGTTCTTGCTCTGCAGCTTTGCTTCCCCTTTGAAAGCAAGTAATTTCATACTGCAGCAAGGAGTAAGTCTGCAGTCTGCCGAAACAAAACAGATTTTGCTTTCCTACAGCTCACCACCTGAGGTTATCAGGGTTTATCTTCTTCAGTGGTCCCTGGCTGCCTCAATCTCAAATCCCTTAGGCTCTGTAAGCATGGTCTCCATAGTGTCTAAACCTGAAGGCAGCCTCTGTGCGTGTGCACGTGTGTAAAGATAGACAGCCAATTGTTTGATGTGGATAAAGCTACTGAGAGATTTTTTAATATGTTTTTG
This sequence comes from Pezoporus wallicus, assembly GCF_028554395.1. NCBI lineage: Eukaryota > Metazoa > Chordata > Aves > Psittaciformes > Psittacidae > Pezoporus > Pezoporus wallicus. Next base: position 348,683 of record NW_026642000.1, read on the forward strand.
CTGTTTAATTCTCCTCTATGTGCAGAAGTTCTCATTCGGGCTCATATTTGAGAAGCAGGGTTTACAATGACAAGTGTTTCTGCATTGTCTTTTGTCTCAGCAACTACAAACCTCTGGAGATTTTGCAGTGCACCTAAAGAGAGGAGGAACAGTCATACTTCAGCAGACAGTCTTTGATAACCTTTTCTGATGTTTTATCATGGCTTAACTGCAGCAGAGACCAGACATACATTCAAATTACTAGGTACTGAAGAATGGAGAAATGATAGGAGAGAAGAAACTACTGTGTGTCCTTCTGATTTCTAACTACACAGCAGTACTTTCAGAGTGCCAGATTGCTTTGGAAATGTCATTTATTTATTTATTTATTATGACAGCTTCAATTTACTGTTATGCTACAGCACACTCACTGAAGGTAAAAATGGTGACTTTTACTTACACAGGTCAATTTTGAAACTGCCCCCATTCCTGCTCCTCCTGCATGCTCCCCAGTACAGTATTGTATGTATTTGGAACAAGTTTATGAAGTACCACTCTAATCATAGAATAGGGATGCTTGTTTAAAACACTGGCATGCGGTGTTCACATACCTGACCTTGTAAAGTTTGGACGAAAGTGCAGGTTTCACAGAAACACACACAGTCACATGTGAAACCCTGTTAAATTAGGACCACATGGGGAGAATATGGGCTGCAGTTCAAAGAGAAAGGTGGTAAGCTGCAGATGCCTAGAAGTTATTAACAGCAGGTAACCTGAGAGCAAGACTACAAGGTAATCAGTCAAGATAAGGCTCTTTAGGAAGGACAGGCCTGGCAGGTGGGGAGGGGGAGTTGCCCTTTATGTTAGGGATAGGCTGGAGAGTATGGAACTCTGTCTGGGGACAGGTGAGCAGTCCACAGAGAATTTGTGGGTCAGGGTTAAAGGGAATACAGCTATGGGAGACATTACTGTGGGGATCTGTTACAGACCACCTGATCAAGGAGAACCTGTGGATGAAGGACTCCATAGATAGGAAAAGCCTCACACTCACAGACCCTTGTTCTCATGGGTGACTTCAACCACCCTGACATCTGTTGGAAGGATGGTACGGCCCAGCACAAGCAGTCCAGGAGGTTCCTCGATTGTGTAGAAGACAACTTCCTTCTGCAAGTAATAGAGGAGCCGACAAGGAGAGGTGCCATGCTTGACCTCGTGCTCACCAACAGGGAAGGGCTCGTTGGAAATGAGACTCTCCAGGGCAGCCTTGGATGCAGCGATCAGGAGATGCTTGAATTTGAGATCCTCAGGACAGTGAGAAGAGCGTGCAGCAAGCTCACTGCCCTGGACTTCAAAAGAGCAGACTTTGGCCTATTCAGGAACCTGCTTAGGAAGGTTCCATGGGATACAGCCCTAGAGGGCAGAGGGGCCCAAGACTGTTAGTTGATATTCAAGGATCACCTGCTACAAGCTCAGGAGTGTTGCATCCCAACTAGAAGGAAGTGCAGCAGGAGGGCCAGGAGACCTCCTTGGATGGCTAAGGAGCTCCTGAGGAAAATTCAATTGAAAAAAGAGGCTTATAATAAGTGGAAGCAAGGACAGGTGGCATGGGAAGAGTACACGGATGCTGTTCAGGAAGCTAGGGACCAGGTTCGGAAAGCTAAGGCTCAGTTAGAATTAAACTTAGCTAGAGGTATTAAAGATAACAGGAAGGGATTCTACAGGTACCTAGCAAATAAAAAACAGACTAGGGAGAATGTAGGCCCCCTCAGGAAGCTCTCGGGAGAACTGGCTACACAGGGTTTGGAGAAGGCTGAGGTTCTGAATGACTTCTTTGCCTCGGTCTTCACTGGCAAAGGCTCTGACCAAACCACCCAAGTCTTGGAAGGCAGACACAGGGACTGTGAGAATGAAGACCTTGCGCCCACTGTAGGAGAGGAACTGGTTCGAGACCATCTTAAAAATCTGAACATGCACAAGTCCATGGGACCTGATGAAATCCATCTGCGGGTCCTGAAGGAGCTGGAGAATGAAGTTGCGAAGCCGCTGACCATCATATTTGAGAAATCATGGCAGTCAGGTGAAGTTCCTGATGACTGGAAAAAGGGAAATATAACCCCCATTTTCAAGAAGGGGAAAATGGATGACCTGGGGAATTACAGACCAGTCAGTCTCACCTCTGTGCCTGGCAAAATCTTGGAGCAGATTCTCCTGGAAGGCATGCTAAGGCACATGAAAATCAACAAGGTGCTTGGTGACAGCCAGCATGGCTTCACTAAGGGGAAATCCTGCCTGACCAATTTGGTGGCCTTCTATGATGGGGCTACAGAACTGATGGACAGGGGTAGAGCAGTTGATGTCACCTACCTGGACTTGTGCAAAGCATTCAACACTGTCCCACATGACATCCTTGTCTCTAAATTGGAGAGACATCAATTTGATGGATGGACCACTCGGTGGATAAAGAACTGGCTGGATGGCTGCATGCAAAGAGTCGTGGTCAATGGCTCAATGTCTGGCTGGAGGCCAGTAAAGAGTGGTGTCCGTCAGGGATCAGTGTTGGGACTGGTCTTGTTCAACATCTTCGTTGGTGACATGGACAGTGGGATTGAGTGCACCCTCAAGTTTGCCGATGACACCAAGCTGTGTGGTTCGGTTGATACACTGGAGGGAAGGAATGCCATCCAGAGGGACCTCAACACACTTGTGAGGTGGGCTGATGCCAACCTCATGAAGTTTAACCATGTCAAGTGCAAGGTCCTACACCTGGGTTGGAGCAATCCCAGGCACAGCTACAGGTTGGGCAGAGAAGAAATTCAGAGCAGCCCTGCGGAGAAGGACTTGGGGGTGTTGGTCGATGAGAAAATGAACATGAGCCGGCTTCAGTGTGCGCTCGCAGCCCAGAAAGCCAACCGTATCCTGGGCTGCATCAAGAGGAGCATGACCAGCAGGTTGAAGGAGGTGATCCTGCCCCTCTACTCTGCTCTTGTGAGACCTCACCTGGAGTATTGTGTGCAGTTCTGGTGTCCTCAACATTAAAAGGACATGGAACTGTTGTCACAAGTTCAGAGAAGGGCCACGAGGATGATCAGGGGACTGGAGCACCTCCCGTATGAAGACAGGCTGAGGAAGTTGGGGCTGTTCAGCCAGGAGAAGAGAAGGCTGCGTGGAGACCTCATAGCAGCCTTCCAGTATCTGAAGGGGCCTATAGGGATGATGTGGATTGACTCTTCACTCGGGACTGTAGTGACAGGACAAGGGGTAACGGGTTAAAACTTAAACAGGGGAAGTTTAGTTTGGATATAAGAAGGACATTGTTTCCTGTTAGGGTGGTGAGGCACTGGAATGAGTTGCCCAGGGAGGTTGGAACTGGATGATCTCAAGGTCCTTTCCAACCCTAACGATTCTATGGTTTTATGATTCTATAAGATTGAGAGCACGGGAAAGAAGAAAAAAAGACTGAAGAAACTGGCTGCACATTGGCTGTATTGGAAACTAGAGAAGAGAGGAAAATCAGGTTTGTTTGGGCTGGTTGTTTTTTTTTTTTAATTTTCCCCCAGTTAAAATGTGAAATACAAAAAGTGAAACAGTCAGGAGAAATGGAGCTAACATGCAGCATTTCATTAACTGTGGAGAGTGTTGGAAGGTGGTGTGCTCTTCCCTCATGGGACACACCAAACTTTTTGTCTTAACCTGTGTTTTAATTGTTGCCGTACCCTTAGGGATGCCAGAGAGATTAACAGTATCCCTTGGCTGCTTTAAGTGTTGGTTGCAAAGAGCTTTACCAAAATGTGTTCCTACTGGTTTAGTGGAACCCACGGTATGCCTGGTGAAGGCAAAGCTTGATAGGCCTTTTATCTGCCCACTTCTCAGCATACTTTGGGGCAATGCTTCCCATGAGGATTTGGCAGGGAGTATTAAATCCCTTCTTCTTCCCCGAGACACTCAAGTTTGCTTGAGTGGCTCTTCACAAAAACAGCATTAGCAACATGCTGCTCATGCATAGAAATACATAGATTCATCTTCCACATGAGTGAGTTGCGCTGTGCTTTAGAGGCTTGCTGGTGCTGATGAAGTGACAGCCTCCTGAACGGCATGGATTGCACTTTACTGCAAGACCTTTCCTGACACTCTGACATGAACGTTTTACCTTCTGAAGGCTATTTAAATTAGTAAACACCCATTGGCATAAACTGGTGCACACAACGCTGTTCATGTGCTTAGAAACTGGGGAGCGCACAAACATTTACTCTGAATTCTCATCAAATGAGCAGCTCTCACAAGGCATAAATCTGTCATGCACAATGGAAGAGGTTACACCCAAAACCTTGTAAAATGGGTAAAGAAATGCATATCAGCAATTTTGAGTACATTATGCCATAATATCCTCACAGATTCACAGGCAGTTACTCAGTCAAATCTAAAGTTTTGGGCAGCACTCAGTTTTTTTCTTAGCTATTTGATGCCTGCAGTGAGTGCAATAATAATGACCTTGAAAGCATGTTGCTACAAGAACTTGCCAAATGCTGAGTGAGTGGAATGGTGATGCTCCTGATTGAATAGCCAGATAGGTACTAAGGAGTGTGAACCACATGCCAGCTAGTGTATTCATGTCTTTAGAGGAATCTTTTTGCATGAACACAGAAATTGGGATCTTATGTGGGAATTTTAAGGTGTGGAGCGTGAAGAAAGATGCAGTGTTTGGGGAATTTCCACCTTACTCCTGAAAGGGAATGTGCTGTATTTGTCCAGAAAATAAAAAGCAGGTATTTCTTAGTTGTTGTTTTGTGATTTATAAACACTGCATCATTAGGGTGTTTTGTATGTGTTAGTAGAGTTAACTTTTCTTATTTTCTGCTCAGAGAATCTTACTAGTTCAAAGTAAAACACAAAATGCTCATTAAAAGTAACAAAACCAGCTCAGTTTTCTGGACATAGAAATAACGTAAGTTTGAGGTGTGTTACATAAAGACATCTTAGAACTCGAAGCACAGACAAAGTGGCTGCCAGTAAAAGCCAGAAGTTTGCTTTTGCCCTTACTAATGATTTAAAGCCTTGCACATTCTCTCTGAATTTCACTGTGCTGTCTCTAGTCAGCTGCAGTCAATTACTGAATACTAACTTTCATGAGCCTTGCAAGCCATGTTTCTGTAAAGAAAGAACCAAACTGTATCTAACAAAATGCAGCTTCTTTTTTACATAATGGCTTTGCTTCTTCTTAGGAGATGGAAATGTTAGAAACAGTCTGAGCAGCATCATAATGTGGTAAAGGGGATCAAAAAAAGCACTTACTAGATGGCCTAAATGTAGCACACTAGCCAGAAATGTATCCCCAATCTGCCACATAAGCAGTGTGAGCCCAAAAGACACAGGCTCATTAGGACACCCTAGGAAAGCCTTGGAGGGATATGAAGTTATACAAAGCTTTCATCCCAAACCACTCACCTGTCTTTCACATCAAGGGAGCTTTGCCTAGTGACAGCTGTTGCAAAGTCCAGTATGAGCAGTTGGCCAGCAAAAACTGGCAGTAAAAGCACAAACTGATGAGTTTAAGTGGGAAAACACTCTCAGAAGTATGTACAATGCATTTGGCTTGTCCTTATGCAAAACAGATCTTATTTTGTGTCAAAGGAAATGACCCAGCAGAAAAACTGCTCTGGACCCCAATTACATAGTTCTTGTAGAGTCACATCACTAGGCACATAGCTGTAGGATGGTGGCTGTGAACAGGTGAGGTGTCACAGTGGCATCAAGCTGTCGCACAGCAGCTTTATCTGGTAACAAAATACAACTTAGGCCAGGATGGTGACTGCCAGACAGGCAGCCTGTGGCTGCTGGAGCGCTTCTCAGGCAAAACATGCTGCTCACAGGGCAAGCTAAGGAGTTACGTGTGCTGCAAATAATCTATTCCACATCTTTCTAGCAAAGAGTCAGGACACAAACTGCTTGGGTAGAGATGAAAAGCAGTTTTGTTAGCAGAAAGAAATTTCTGAGTTTCGACGCTGTCATTATCAATGATCATAGCGAGATCAGTATCAACTCTGCTTCAATCTGCAGAATGTCCTTTGTTTCCTTTTTCACAGAATTAAAGTTTTCTACAAATTTATGTCTCCTCTTCCACCTGCCATGGCACGCCCGCTAGTCTGTTTCCTATCAATGAAAAGGTTAAAAGGTTTAATACTACTCAGTAAAAAGAAATGCGTATGCATGTGGGGAGGTCCTGCTTGCCACACACCTGCAAGTCACCACTTGTTTCTTTTCTCCTCCAACAGTCACCAACTTGTTCCTTTTCTCTCCTGCCACGCCGGTACTGCAACTTCACATTAAATCTCCCTGCCATCACAGCCCTGTTTTCCAACCTGCGTTTCAGGGCAAGCAGCTCTCAGCGCCACTTGTCCTTGGAGCAAGCACCAGCACCAGCACCAGCACCAGCACCAGCACCAGCACCAGCACCAGCACCAGCACCAGCACCAGCACCAGCACCAGCACCAGCACCAGCACCAGCACCAGCACCAGCACCAGCACCAGCACGAACCTTAACCCCCGGGACCTCCCTCCTCCTTCCGCAACGAGACAACCTCAACGCGCAGCTGCGAGTGAGGAGTCTACTTCCGCCTTGGGACCACGCCTCCCGTGGAGGGGTTGGCTGGCCGCTAGCCAATAGTAGTGCTCGGCGGGCAGGTACTGCGGGCTCTAATTGGTCCGCGGGGGCAGGGGTGGGGTGGTTGGTGTGCTCCCCCGAAAGCCGGCGGAACGGGGTTGGTGGCCGTCGGCTCCGATCCGCGGGAGCAGGATGCGGCTGCGTTCGGGTGTGTTCGCCTCCTCCTGCCTCCTGCTGGAGGTGCTGGGGGTCGCGCTGTTCTTCCGTGGCTTCTTCCCGGTGCCTGTCAGGTCCCTGCCCCGCAGAGAGTCTAGCGGGGACCTTCCCGCCGAACCGGCCCCGCCCGGCCCAGGTAATCCGAGCAGCCTGCTCCTCCTCTCCTCTGTGGCTCCTGCTCGGCGGGGCAGCTGGCCGGGCCGGGCCGCCCCGCCCCGCCTCGCCTTACCCTAGGCAATGCTTACGGCTGTCACCTTCCTCCGAGGTAACCCTGGCCCGGCGCGGCGGGGTCAGGGTCGGGCAGAGAGCCCCGGCGGGGCTGGGTGTCGTGCTGCTCACCGTCGCGTGTGCGCCGTCGGTGTGTGCTGGGTCACCGGGTTGTGGGGTGCAGAGGCGGGAGCAGCCGGTGAGAGCAAGCGGGACAACTGTCTGTAGCGTGTTCCCACACCTGCTTCCGAAGACGATTAGAACTTCACTGATTTTGCACGTAGCTGTCGGTCACTGACAGCAGAGCTTGCTCGCAAAAAGGGCCTGAGCATCAGCTGCCACATTTTTTGAGGGTGTGCTTTTCTGTCCTTTAGTCCCTTCCCCAATCCCGATGCTCTTTAATGGCAAGCTGTTCACATTAAATAATGCCATTTCAGTTACAATGTTTCACGTGCTTGCTGCGTTAATTTACTGGTTGCATTGTGGTGGAGAATCGTTGTTTCTGTGGTGTGTGGGTGTCTTAATGCCACTTTAGTGACACTTTGACACTTCAGTAGTGAGGAAAGCAACTGCAGTAACAAAGGTTTGCATCACAGTCTGGTCAGATTGTGAAATGCACAGTGTTGCTGTCCATTACTGTTTCTCTGAAATCATGGTCACTACAGGTCCTGCTTAGTATTTCTTAGCTGAAACTGTGAAATCAAAGTCTTCAGGCATCTTCTTAATGAAAGGTCGGTAGAGGATGTGCTGATACATAGCTGTCTCGTGTGTCCAGTCACAAGTTACATTAAAATAATGTGAAAAAGAGGAATGTGTACTTGAAGGAGTGTTCTTTACCAGTGTTTGGGGCTTGGGTGGAACTTAAGGATCAGTGGACAGCTGAGTTGAGTAGCATTTTGCACATACAAAACTTGCTCAGTACCACCACTTATGGTTAACTTGGTGGACAGAACTGTAACTGACAAACTGGGCCTTTATCTGCATGTTATTGTGAGAAAGAGTGGAGGGAAGAGAAGGTTGTGTAATTTAGAGCATGGTGTGCTGATACCAGTTCAGCAGGAACACTGAAAGAATCTAATCTGGTAACAGTGTGTGGATGCTACCAAATGGCAGGTTGCTGTTTAGCTGGAGGTTACCAAGACTGTCAGAGATGCTTGATAGGCTGCTGTGAGTGAAATGTTCCATTCACATGTGATTATTATCAGGAGACTACCATAGCAGGGGACTGTTTGGCTGAGAGGGAGGTGTCAGACAATTGGGTTTTGAAAAGACTGCTTTGAACTGAAGATTATGAATGTGTGCCCCAGGGTTCTACAAGCAGTTTAAATTTAGGCATGTCACTAGTACTCTAGGTAGATGTAGGCAGAAATGGAGTGACAGTGGAAGAAAACTTCCTTCCTGTAGTTCATGCATGACAGTTTGCTTGCAGAGTTATCTCTTGGTCTGGATTATAAACTTTGAAGGCAGAAGATTGCTTACAAAACCATTACACAGAAGGCTTTCAGTGTACTTTAGAGCTGTTCAGAAAATAGTATTTCTTCAGTGCTCTAAATTTCTTGAATGATTCACTTTGTGAGTCCTGACTGCCACTGGATCCATGCTGTCTTGCCTGTGGAAAGACTGTATGACAGTGAAACCTTACCTCATTGTGGTAAGTTTTTGGTAGAGCCTCTGGTTTTCTTTGTGCCTTACAGAAGTTCAGATTGGTTTAAATTGACTGTTTTCTAAATAACCGTAGCAGGAATGAATAAGCATGTCGCATGCCAAGAGTTGCACAATGTATTGCTTTAACTGTCTTACAATAAGTATTTTAAGGTGGCTTGTTGTCGAATCCTATTTCCTTTCCACTTTTCAATACTTTGACTCACTGAGGAATAACGCTGTAAGAGGGAGTTGTGAGAAGGATGTGTATGTGATATGAACATTTTTGATGTCCAACAAGTTTTGTTTCCCTAGTCAAGTAGATAGGAGTAAATGCCAAGAAAGATTTAACTAACAGTATAGTACCACCAGTTGTGCCTTCACTGAGAGCTAAAGCATGTCTTCTAAGTTGATAAATCAAGTCCTGGAAAAACAACATTATAATTTTAATCAGGGTTGCTGGCACTTAGTGATTTGTTGTTGTTGAGACTTCCTTCTTTCCCTTGTTGTGCCCCCTTCCCCAGTTTCCTTATCTGGATAGAATTGCTAGCAGTAATGAGTCTGCGAATGTAAATTTATTGATGTTTGTCTATCTACCCAAAACCACAGTTTCAGAGGTTGATTTTTTTAAGGTTTGTTTGTTAGACACAACATTATCTGTGACCTTTCCAACTTTTCAACCACTTACACAGAAGCACATTTTACTGTGAAGGAGTGTAAACCTGCTAACTTTATATAATGCATGTACTGAGAAGCTGATTCACCACAATATTGTTTAAGTAGAGATCGGTGGGTAAGATCCATTCTGCTTCCATTTTATCCTTCTGTGTGTTTTTCTGGTAGAGATATGGGACCTTTAGAGGTTGGGCCAAAAACTACTGCTGTAAAAGCTAAATGTCAGTGTGTGGCCCAGGCTCAATGCAAATGAGGAGCTGCTGTAGCCAGTATTAAGTCCATAAAAGAGAAAGAGGTGGGTTTGAAGGCAAGACAGTGCCTATTGCCTGATGCACAGCAGCATTTTGCTGTGCTTGGTCATGTAGCATGTTCAGGGGATTTTGGAATTGGATTTTCACCCTGAAGCTGCCATCACTGAACAGTCCTGGCATACAGGCTTCTACCTTGAAGGGTGCCAGTGTGCACAGATCTTTTCCCTTTAAATTTCAATAGATCTGTCTGTTTGTAATTCTCATGTTCTCTTATGGTGGGATTTAATTGAGAGGCCTTGATGGAAATGGAGAAGTGGATATTAGCACAGGTGAGTGCTGCATCTTTTTTACTAATAAAAGTTGTATTTCAGATACATTTAGTTCAGTTTTACTAAATTCGCCAGAGAGAAGGTAGCAACTATTCCTTCTTATTCCTTTGAGCATTCTCCATTTCACAGCTTTTCCATCATGATGCTTCCCATTGTGCACTCCATTCATGTTTTGTTTCACTTCCTGGATGGTGTACTGTATTTTTTGTTGTGTCATTCCTGTGCTGGATGGCCTGAAAACTCTGCTTCCTCTGATTACTTCTCATGTTTGCTATTGTTTGCAACTTCTCAGTTATGAATATAAATTTAGTACAGAAGTTGTCCTTTAACATCTGTTTAGCCATTGTTAAAATTTGTTAATGACTTTTAATGTCCTTTTTTTTTTTGTTGCTGTTTAGGAATGGTTTCTAACTGGACCAGAATTCCACCACCACTTTTCAAAAAAGTTGTCATTGTGCTGATAGATGCTTTGAGAGATGACTTTGTGTTTGGGTCCAAAGGTGAACAGTTCATGCCGTATACTAAACAAATTATTGAAAAAGGGACATCCTACAGTTTCATTGCTGAAGCAAAGCCACCCACTGTGACTATGCCTCGAATTAAGGTAAGTGGGTGTTTTTTCCACTTAGGGTAGTTTCTCTCTTAAAAACTGAGAAAGTTTTTAAGGCTGGGTTATTTCATATGCTCGAAGTTGGCATAAAGGGTAGGTTTGCTGTGTTACTGCACTTTGTGGCTGGAACTCGCTTTGCTGTAGTGGTGTATGGGATAGAGTCCTGATTTGCTCTGGCCCAGAGGTTTTTCCTGAAGAAAGGGTCAGGTCAGAGGTCAAAGGAATGTGGAGGGGGCTGAGCAAGAGGAAGAAGTGGCAGCTTCAACTCAAGTCACATTGACTTTTTTTTTCCTTAGTTGGTAGCTCTGTGGTGGGCAGGTCTGTGAGAATCAGTCAAGGGCAGTTAAGGCCCTTGTGTTGGCATAAGTGATTGGTATAATCCTTCTATTTATAATCATGTGAAGGCAATAGCTTCTCAGTTATCGCATTTTCCAGTTGTCTTCTATTCAAGAGCATGTTCATTGCCATTTGTGTTCTTATAACTTCTGACAGGAAATCCAGTTTGGTGTAAATTTGTTTTGACATAGGGGTGTTTATGCAGAGCTTAAAAATGAAACTTTGCAAAATTCCAGGTAACTAAAATATGTATTGTGACTGTGTCATCAAAATACTTGATCATCCAGGCTTCTCAGTGATGGATCTGAGTGACATTTCTTGCACTGAAGAAGCTGAGGGAATGAGCTTTGGTAGGTCAGCTGGAAGGTCAGTGAGAGAGTGAAGGGGAGATAGCCTGGTAGCTCTTGATAGGGGGAGTTTTTTATTTTTTCCAGAAGATGCTTAACTACTATTTTGAATGTGCTTCCATTGTTATCTTAAGTCAGCTTACTTGGGTCTTCTTTTTCGTGGTTTACTGACTAGTAAATGAAGTGAATTTCATCTGGCATACAAAGTCTTTTTGCTGTATGTTAATTAAGAAAATACAGTTTTCACCTTTTTTTTTTTTGCAAAGAAGTTATAATTTCTTTTGGTTTCTGTTCATATGTCTCTTTTATGTTCTTCTTTTATGTAGGCTTTGATGACAGGTAGCATACCTGGTTTCATTGATGTTATTGTGAATCTCAACTCTCCAGCTCTTTTGGATGACAACCTGATATGGCAGGCAAAAACAGCAGGGAAAAGAATAATCTTTTATGGTGATGATACTTGGGTTAAATTGTTTCCAAAGCATTTTGTGGAGTATGATGGAACAACATCCTTTTTTGTGTCAGACTTCACAGAGGTGAGAGGCTTTGTATAATCCCAAGTTAAATGAGTACAAACATAGTTGCAACTTCTAAGAATGAATGAGTACAACTATCCTTGTGTAATACAAACCTGACAATTAAATACAAAATGGCATTTATATGTGTTTTCAGTATTGGCAATGCGGAGATAACCATTTCAGTCACTTGTGCATATGCTGTGGGAAGTGTTTGGATGATACAGTAACAAATATTGTGCTACTGTATAACTTTCCTAACGTGTAGTAGCTTCACAAAACTTGTGTTAAGAAGTTACACTGCTTCCACTCTCCGTGTTTCCGGTTTGCCATCACATTTATATTAGTGTATGCCATCTTTAAAGGGCCAGTTAATATATAATCTCACTCCTGTGGTCTGACAACACCAACCTGTGTGGTGTGGTCAACGTACTGGAGGGAAGGGATGCCATCCAGAGGGACCTTGACAGGCTTGAGAGGTGGGCCAGTGCCAATGTCATGAAGTTCAACAAGGCCAAGTGCAAGGCCCTGCACCTGTGTCAGGACAATCCCAAGTCCAGAGGAGGGCCATGAAGATACTTAGAGGGCTGGAGCACCTCTCCTGTGAAGACAAGCTGAGAGAGCTGGGCTTGTTCAGCCTGAAGAAGAGAAGGCTTTGGGGAGGCCTTAGAACAGCCTTCCACTATCTGAAGTTAGCCTACAAGAATGCTGGAGAGGGATGTTTCTTAAGAGCGAACAGTGCTAGAGCAAAGGGTAATGGCTTTAAACTGAAAGAGGGTAGATTTAGATTATATATTAGGAAGAAATTCTTTACTGTGAGAGAGGTGAGGCACTGAAAGAAGTTGACCAGAGAATTTGTGGCTGTCCCATCCCTGACACTGTTCAAGGCCAGGTTGCATGGGGCAACCTTTGAGCAACCTTGTCTACTGGAAGGTGTCCCTGCCAATGGCAGGGGGCTTGGAAGTAGATGAGCTCTAAGGTCCCTCCCCACCTAAACAATTCTATGATTCTTAGAGCCATACTTTCTATAGCATTGTTTTGCTTTCGTAGTTGCCATATGAGTAGTGTTTCAGTATGTTATCAAACAGGGAGCATAGAAAGTAAATGAAACAAAAATGAAGGAATTTCTTATTCTGAGCACACTAGAAGAGTAAATGGTTTGGCAATTCTAGTTTGTATTTTGAACCTTTACGTTTTGTAAAACCTGAGGCTATCAATCTGCTGCTACTGACATTAAGTATTCTTATTACCGTGTTTAAGGAAGTTAGATAGGTCTAATGTGCACTGGAAGACACTTTTAGTTGGTTGCAGTTACATGTCTCTCAAGCTCATTATTCAGAAAGCATAAAGATTGCCTATAGTCCATTAAACAGAAAGCTTTTTATTTTTATTTTTTTTTTAGGTAGTTATATCCAGAGTCATCAAAATGCTGTTGCATGTGAAATTTTGTAAGGCTTCTTAATATCCAGGGAGAAACATATACAACTAAAAATAGGTTGTGAACTAAGCAGGAGGACATATGAATTAGGCCCCAAATAACACTTTCTGAATAACTCTTATTTTTTGCTGTGTTGTCAGTTCTTTTACCTACAGCAAGTACAATCTTTTTGTGTTTGCACAGTAGCAAAAATTGAGTGGAAAGAAGGGGAGTGGGTTTTTCCCTTGTTCTTCCAAGCACCAAAGAGAGGCTTTTCCCTATACCTACTTCTGAAATGATAAATCTAGAGTGTGAAGGATAGAAGTGACTGAATATTTCTTAAAGCAGTTATTAAAAGTATCTGTCGAAGCATGGCAACCTATTTTCTCTGTTTCCATGTAATCTGGTGCCTCAGGACCAGAAAAAAAGTGAAATGGGTTAAAGAGTCTGTGTTGTAGGACAGATTTTTTGACTGCTTGACATTGAAATAATCGATCTGATTTTCTTTTTCTTTTTATTTTTGTTTTCTCTGTTAACATTGTGAGTGACTCTAAGTCTTATCAGCTTTTACAGAATTTTCATGGGTAGTGTGATCTCATTTTTCTGTGCTGTATACAAAACTGAAACAATTCTTACCTTTTAATTGTTTTCCTTTTATTTCTGAGGTTGATGATAATGTTACCAGGCATTTGGACAGAGTATTAAAGAGAGAAGACTGGGATCTCCTAATACTGCATTACCTGGGCTTGGACCATATTGGACACGTGACTGGGCCAAACAGCCCATTAGTGGGAACAAAACTGCGGGAAATGGATAACATCCTGAAGAAGATTCATACTTCTCTTCTTTCAAAGGTAATATAGCTCCTTCTTGAATCAATTTCTGTTAGTTGTGGACTAACTTTAAAATGCTTGCTTGGTTGTGGGTTGTGGCTTGTTTATTCCGAGACCAAAATGGGTATTCTTTTCCTTCCCTGGCCATTCCCCAGTTAATGGTATATAGTATTATTTTTAAGGATTTACTGACTGACCTTAGTAACATCTGTTAGCAGTCTCTTCTGAATAGCTGTGGGAAGTACTCCCCCTTGGTGTGCAGGAAGAGGAGAGGAATGCATGCCAAAATTCCCTTATCACTCATAAATTAAAACGGTAGTTGGTGTGCTTTCTGGTACTGAAATTCAGCAGAAGGACTAGTGGGCATGTATAGCTATTGGCTCTGATTTCTACAGTTGTGAAGTCATACCTAATTCTTAGATATTGAAAACATTAATATGGAAATGGTGGTTGTAAGCAGCATTTTTCTTATGCTAAATGTAGCACAAAATACTAAAGCTGAATCTGGTTTTAGATATGGAAATACAGGATGTCAACTGAATAGTCTGGATTTTGAAATACTAAGTCCTAATTTGATGTGGCCTGAAGCTTTTTTTCTTGTTTGCTTCTGGCAACAGCAGTTCACAGTAGCTGCTCACAAAATTTCAATAGTATTTTTAGTTGGATAGTATTGTATGACAAGAGAGGTTAAATCATGCTTGTGGAAGCTGTGATTTAATGAACATTGCAGTGGTTTTGCTGCAGTCTGTTGGTATGTTTTGCTTTTGCCGAACATATGCAAACCTTTATCTCTGTTTTAGAATACAGAAATAATAAAATCATTACTTTTGGAAACAAGTAATACTGGTAATAATGAGATGACAAAGAGCTGCTTTGTTATGGAATGACAATATTTATTTTCTGCTGTCTTTGTTAGCTTGAAATTGTTGGAGAGGCTTCATTTATGCTTATGTTTCTTTTTCTTCAGAAAAATAAACATGATTTGAGTGCAGTCATGTCATATTTCTACCCCAAAGGCACTTGAGAGACTAGAGATTCTTAGAAATAGGATATTTTTTTATATTGCTTCTATAATACTTATATTTACAATACTAATAATTTTGCATTTATATTAAAAACTTCATGAAGTTGAAGAAATGGAGGGCCAAATACTTCTCTGATAAAGCTACTGCTCCTGGACTCCTGATTTCCCCCCCTCCTCCCCCCGTACGATTATTTAATCCTTCAGTTAGTTTCTTGTGACTCTCTGTGTGGCTTTGTGGGTTTTTTTTTAAGCTTTTTTTGTGGGTTTTTTTTTTTTTTTTGTAATGTGCTGAAAAGTGTGTAGCATACATATGTGTGCCTTAACTGTTAAAAATTAATTTTATTGTATAGCAGTTGCAGATGACTCTTGTAATCTGCCCCAAGTGTTGTGAGCTAATTTAAAAAATGGAAATTATTTTGAGAAATATTCATATGTGAAAATAACAAAGATAGTGAGGCATTATGTATGCGCAACTTGTTTGTGCAATATCTTTAATTTTTTAATGTGACTTGCAGGAAGAAGCCTCTCTTCCCAATTTGCTAGTTGTTTGTGGGGATCATGGGATGTCTGAAACAGGTAGTCATGGTGGTTCTTCAGCTGGAGAAGTGCACACACCACTACTGTTTATCAGCTCTACTTTTGAAAAGAGAAGTGGTAAGGATCAAAAAATCTTTGACCTTTTTTAGAACACGTTGCCATCTCTATATTAGATCTGCAATTCTTCCTGAAAAGTTCCAGAGATATCTGGCAAAGTCATTATGTGTGACGTAGAACTCTGGTTTTAGGCCGAGTTTGCACCTGTATCGTTTTGAAACCATGATGTAGGCTTCTCTCTCACTGAGAGTATTGGGTAATTCTCAGATGGTAACCTTTTGCAGCACTGTCCTACTTGAGTGTTGAGAGCTAATGTGATCTGTTGTCAGGATCCTGGGATAGTGGTAAATGGATAGGATTAGAAATAATATTCTGTTTAGACTGAGTTTTGTCTGTCCTGGCTAGAATATTTCCCTGGCCTCCATTCTTCCATCTCAGAGAGCCAGCATAGAGGAATGAATGACAATTTCTCATTCTGAGTGTAACAGGAAAGAGGAAGAATTGCTTTTCCTCTCTGAATTTATCTCTGAGTTTATCTGTTTCTGAAACTTATTTTCTACTTGTGTAGTACAGCTTGAGGTAAGAGGCAAGAAGGGAATGGTGTGGTAGAGAATCTTTAATCTAATATGTAGTTTTATTTAAATAAACTCCTTGAGTGAATAGGTGAAATGTAGTTATACCAGGACTGAATATTTTCTTCAAAATATTACCTCCCTCTTCCTTTCATTCTGCCTTTTGCTCATGTCAGTCTGATTTCCTTGTTTTTAAAGCCAAATCTTGTTTGCAGAACCTTGTTTTGTTTATCTTGCTAGAGGTTTCTGCAGCATGGTGGAAGTACATTTATCTCTGTCATTTATAAAGCTGTTACTCAGCTACAATAGAAAGCTTTGCTTGAGGAGTCATTGAACTCTTTTCAGATATAAACCCAAAACAAAGTCAAGAGCTGACCATAGTGTTCAGGGAAGTTTTTGCTTTACAAATTTCATTATTATGTGTTAGGAATCGGGCCATGAGAGTGTAGATTCTGTAAATGCAATCGCCTATTCATTTGGATTAGTTTCTATTAGGTTTAAACCAAACATGCAGGTTTTACAATACAGTGAAATACCTCTTTTCACCTCGGGGATAGTCTTTGGGATCAGGTTTGTGATTTCTAATGATGCTCATGTAAATACACAGCAGCTTTCTCATTGCTACACTAATCAGAATTCTAGTGACTGCTCTTTATGATCCTATTGTAAACAAAATGTACTGTGGTTAATTTGGTAGATCTCAAAATAGTAATCCTGTGGGCTTTTGCATTTAGTATGCTGTCAGAATATTACTTGTGTAGCCTTCTATAGGAATGTGTCACCCATGATTGGTTAAATGCATTTAGTAGTTTGTCTTTCTTTAACCAGTGAAGAGCTTGCCTTTAAAGATGAAATCTGAAAACTGCTGATGTACAGGCACTCGTGCAAAGAGGCTTTAGGGATTATAGATGGCATTCTGTACAAGTATGGGATTAATCAGAGCTACACGAGAAATGAGGGAAGTTCTAATGCTCTTAAAGGGACTCTTGAGAGTTATAAAGACTGCATAGAAAATTATTTCTGTACCATACTTAAGTCAAAACACTTCAGTGCCTGGAGTTACAAAGAGAACAAAGAAAAAGCATAATAGAAAAACAGTGTTATGTAACTACTAAAGCACACAAAGAAACAATTGACAAGACAATCTTAAACAAAAGATTACTTACATTCGTGAAATCATTCATGTGTGTAGATGTCTGTGGGACTGAAGGCTAATCCATATAACTGCAGGAAGGTAATGGCATCCTGCACAGAACTCTTTAAAAATCACTAGGTTTGCCTGTAGAGAGCCATGGATTTGGGCTTCAGCATTCTTTATCTGACCTCTAATTCTGTTTGCCTAGCAACCTGATATTAGTTATATCTTGAGCTGTTGTCATTATCAGGAACATTCCAGAATGCTGTCAAGATTGTTTTAATTCTCATTCTTTGTCCATGCATTAAATTAGTCTACTGTAGTGCTTTCTATTTTTCTAATGTAAAAGTTACCTAACCCTTTTATGATGTGGACTGCAACTTGGTATTAAGGTGATCTCCTGGACCACCACCACAATATTAATGTTGTGTTTATAGCAGTTGCTGAGAATTGAATAAATTTTGTTTTTGCAATAGCAGAGGACAGCAGCTGAAAAAGATCACTCAGCTCTTTGTAGGTTACTCGAAACAGCTGATCTAACACCAATGGAAAAAACTTTGAAGCTAACAAGATGCCAGCTGTCTCTGGAGAAATAGAATGGACCTATTACTGAAACACCATCTTTCTTTTTCCTTTTTCTGGTTGATTCTAGGTCGTCTAACACAACCTGAACTTGTGCAACAAACTGATTTAGCTAGCACTCTGGCAGTAGGCCTTGGTCTACCGATTTCAAGAAACAGTGTTGGGAATCTTATATTGCCAGTTGTGAGAGGCAGGACAATGAGAGAACAACTGCGTTTTGTGCACTTGAATGGGTTCCAGCTTAGTAGACTGCTGCAAGAGAATACACCTGCGTATGAAAAAGGTAAATTGGCAAAAAAAAATGTTACATGTACAAAAGGAAATTGTTCACAACATTATGTGGGCATTTACAGTCAAGAGCATAGCATGGGACTGCAAAGTAGCTATTCAGTTGAGAGTAGTGTTTGGAGAAATAATACTGAGTTCAATCTTTACCGTAACCTACTCTGGCACACTGTCTCTAAACAAAGGTTTTTTCAATGACTAGTACTACTCCTGTTAGGCAAAAGAGCAGAAATAATGCCGAGAGAATAAGATTAAATTGAAACTCCCAGTGTTGTGAAATTGTAGGGGTTCCATACTTGCTATCTCTAAGGTATCCTACACAGGGCACTGATTTTGAGCTGTTTGGAATAATAGCACAATGAAGCTGAATTTTCTAGTTTAAATAAAAGCATGCTTCAAGTAAAGTTAGGAAATAATTTAGAGTGAGTTATGTTTTTATTCATTCTTATGTATGAATTTATTTGGAGTGAAAATGCAGAAGACTGCAGAGTTGCTTATTAAAAATACGTGTGTGTGTGTATTTGAAGGAAAGAATAAAAAAACAGTGGAAAAAAATAAGCCAAATCTAGCAAAATGGAATATATTGTAATGAAGCATGTTACAAACTGCAGTATAAGTGGGGAAGCTAGTATGGTAATTATGTGGAATAAAATCGAGTTGGAGGATGAAGGAAGAATATTTTACCATGGACATTAGAAGAAGTTGTCTTTAAGTGACAGTGAAGCTTGAAGTCCTTGTCACGATTTATAATGTTGAATCATTAAAATAACTGAATGAGAATGCAGAGCTGTGTTACAGCTATGAATAATTAAAGTAGATAACATAAAGTTTAGCAAGATGATTAGTGTAGGTCAAGAATTAATTATCTTTCAACATCACAGCTTCTAATCATAATTAAACTCTGTCCAGAAACAAAACAAATGCCGCTCATGGTAGCAACATGTCAGTAGCAGGACCCATGTTCCATCAATTCTGAGTTGGTTTTCTTCTGCACAGATTTTCTCTCCTAACCTGTTTGTGTCAAGTGAGGAAAATTAAACTGTGGATGGAGTTTAGGATATGGCTGTGTTACTGAAAATTCCAACACAAAGCTCCATCTCACAGTATTTCTGCAAGCGCTGGTGAAACAGACAGGTTTCTAGTAGCTTCTGATTTACATCTTCACTTTCATTTTATTTTTGCCCAGGAGCAGCTTAATTTCAACTTGCAGCTTTAATCTGAGAAATTTAATCAAAATTGCTGAGGATGGAAATGTGATAAATTTTTATGCTGCTCTTGCTTTGCAAAGTGCTATGAGAAGTGCTACTGTACTTGAAAGGGGTTGGGAGCCAAAGCACCCCTCATGAGCTTCTCTTTCTTCAGTAATGGAGAGTATTAGTAGCAACTCAGGATTAGTGGACAGACGAACACAGGGCAATATTTTTGTGGGTGTCTGCTACAGACAGCTTGATGGGAAGAAGTAGTAGCTCTTCAGACAACTTGAGGAAGCCCCATGTTCACTGTCTGTATTGCTCATATAATGCTTCAACCATCCTCTTGCAATTTAGGTTGGGTAATGGGATAGTGAGATGGATTGAGGACTGACTCAGCTGCTGGGCTCACAGGGCAGAGTACCTTTTCAGCAAGCCTACACACAGTTCAGAACTGGGAGGAGTGGTTGGTACAGTAGATGGGTCTGCTGCCACACAGAGGCACCTCAGGCTGGAGAAGAGGGCTGAGAGGAACCTCTTTAAGATTCAGTGATGATGTGGCACTGACTGGCCGAAAAGCAGCCTGATGGAGAAGGACAAAGGACTCTTAGAGACACCAACTGAACATCAGCCAGCAGTATACCCATGTGGAAGGAAGGCTCGGCAGGGATTGTATCAGTGTAGGTAGTATGTGATGGGAGGGAATAAAGAAGATTGAACCAGGGTCTACTTGGTGGTGGCCAGTGAGTAGGCAAGAGACAGTGCACATAAACTGATACACATGAAATCTTGTTTAAATGGAAGAAAAAATCTTTTTTATGTAAGGGTTGTCAAGCAGTAGAATCTGATGCTCAGAGAGGTTGTGGAGTATCCATACCTGGAGATATTCAAGACCTGATTGGACACAGCTCCAAGGAAACTGCACTAGCATATCCTACTCTGAACATTTGGGTTTTATTTGTGCACCATCGGGACACTCTTTAGAGTTGTGCTGAGAGATGGCCAAACCAACCACCTTCCACAGACAAGGTGTCTGCCACTTTCTTTGAGGGAAAGAAACTCCAGAAGGTAACCTAGTTAGACATCTCACATTTGCTGCTGCGGGTTCAAGCTTTCCAATGCTGGTTCTTGGCTAGAAACAACTGAAGGATCATAACATAAATGATAAATGCTAAGAGAAATGCCTATGACCGGAGCTTTGTTTTAAAGTGAGAGATACTTGCAGGGATAGCCTAAACTTTGTTGCTGATTTGTTTTGTTTTTTTCCTAGTTGTTATTATTTTTCAACTCCTCAGCACAAAAAGAGTAGGTTCTTCTGTAAGGGGAAAACATGGAATTCCTGCAAAGGCTATTGTAATTTGCAGCACAAAGATAGGGCACCAGCTACCAGTACCTTGAATATGATGACTGAATCATAGTAAGAAAAAAAAAATCGCACAATTTAAGCTATAGCATAATGTATACATTCATTCTCCGAGCAATGTTCATTCCTTTTAAATGGAAAAAGATTAAGTTGGATGTTGATTAAGATGACTCACAGTCAGCTGGAAAGGCAGAATGACCTTTACATGCTCTTTTATGAAGAAGACATAGAGTGCTCTGGATTCAGCCACTCCAATATTAAGTACAAACCAGAGCAGTACACAAAAATATCGTATTGTTCAAGTGTGCTTTCAGTGTATCTGTTTAATAAAGAGCCGAATGGAGGCAGCTCAGTAACTTCTCTCCTCTCCCCCCAGTGTTTGTTCATGCAAACACATTTTCAAACCAAGAGCTCGTACAGCATTTCATGGGACTTGGATTTTGAAGTACAGAGGAATCTTCACGGTTAAACCTATTTTTAGGTAAATTTTTAATGAGAAACTTGAAGCTCTACCAAAGGCATCATTATCTTGAGAATGATTTTTTTGAAACATACTAATAAATGCTAATGTGAGACATTAGCTTTTCTTTTGATAGAGATGGACACATGCAGCTAAAAAAATCTGAAAAGGAGGATAAAAACAGCTGACAGAAATAAAGCAGCTGAAAGAGGAAGTATCTAGAAACTCTGAGAGAGTTCATAGCTCCCTGTAGGGTAGGCAGCTGTAGGTAGTAGTGTTTCCCTTATTCTGAACTTCTGAACATGACACCTGAAGTAGGATTGTTACAGGATTGTTTCTTTGAAAGGCACTTTGTAGTGGAATGAAGAGTCATGCTTGAGGGGTAGTTGGATGTTGTTATTAAAATGAATCTCTTCAATTTGGAACTAATTCTGAACTTGTGTCAATTGGAATAAATTGATTGTTACTGGAAGATTTATATATTGAAACTGGAGGAATCACTTGTATGTTATTCATTCTTTTCTTACAAATATAACTTTCTTTTAAATTGATTGCTGCCTGTGAGTAGAACTAAGTGAAATTACTGCCAAACAGATGCTTGAGAAGCAGAGCCATTTGCTTGTGATAACACTGCTGAAGTAGAAATTGCTAGTGAAATACTATGCAAATAAACCATTGCCAGTGCTTTGGGAATCATGTAACTCATAAGCTTGCTTTGGATTTTGCTCCAAGTTTAACTTGTGAATATCCCATGCAGAAATGACTTGCAAATGTTTCTCAGCAGATACCTGACTACTTCTTCAACAGAGTCTATGACCTGTCTCATTTTATACTTACTGCAAACAAATGTACCATTGAAGAGATTATCATTGGAGTTCTCAAAGGAAGTTTGGTAGTCATGGTCCTTTATTTCTTTCTGTAGGATCTTTAAATCATTCACTTAATGTATCTCAAAGATATAAATGTGGATCTGACTAAAGCAGTCCTCTTTCTTAATGTAGACAGTGTGGGTCTGGTGGACAGTTTTATGGAAAGAGGTTGGTTTAAGGTTGGTTTCAAGGTAGGTTAGATGGAGCTTTGACCAACCTGGTCTAGTGGAAGGTGTCTGCCCATGGCAGGGGGTTGGAACTAGGTGATCTTTAAGGTCCCTTCCAGCCCAAATCATTCCATGATTCTCTGAACTGCTAAGGTAGATGAGAATGAAATAAAAATGTTAAAAGGAACAAAGAGGTAAACTGAGCATGAAGAGGGAGCAGAACAGGAGCAGAATATCTGGAGAGAATCAAAATGTAACTTGAACTCATTTCAATGTTCTGTTTAATGAAATAGTGTCAACTCAAATCTCAGTTTGAATAGTGTCATTTCAAATCTTCCGGTCCATTTGTTTGAAGCTCATTTTAGAAGATTCTGTCTGGATTTCTGGATTTCATCAAAAGTATGAATATTTATCTCACTTCAGATATACTGGAAGAGGAACTTTCTGTGGAATTCACTGTTCAAAGAACTACTCTAGGACAGTGAAAGGCCCCATGAGCACTGACAACTATCTCAGTATACAAATGTTTGCTGCCGGCTGAATTGTACATTTTAGCAGATACCCTCTGTCATAGCAGAATCTGCATGCTTTGCGATAGCTTGGGAGACTAAAGATAGCTTGGACATTCAGTTAAACATTACTTTCTAAAATTCTAACTTTGAATTCAGGCTGTAGTAGACCACAAATTGTCTTGCAATGATAAGAGGCTTACAAATGGTAAGCACAGTTCTTTCGTAACTGTACTAGAATCGTGAATAGAAATACTTCATTTTCATTCACTTGAAATAAAATTTAAAATTTCTGGGTTTGGGAATGCACTTTTGCTGAAGAGGCTTAGCAAAGAACATGGTATGTTTTTCCCAAGTCTGATATACTGTTGATCTACCAGGAGTAAAAATTAACTGTAACTTAAGTTCTTTTGACACCAAACCTTACTTCAGTCATTGCATTAACCCTTGTCATCTGAAGCTACACAGCAAATGTGTTGCCCTACTTTTAGTTAAGAAGGTAAGGGTTTCAAGATGGGAAGACGGTATCTATCTAAATCTGAAATTTCCAAATTGTCCTTTTTTTTGCCTTTGTCATTAGCTTACAAGTGAAATTGCAGGGAAATAGCATGGATTATTAATGT
Organism: Pezoporus wallicus; assembly: GCF_028554395.1. Classification (NCBI taxonomy): domain Eukaryota; kingdom Metazoa; phylum Chordata; class Aves; order Psittaciformes; family Psittacidae; genus Pezoporus; species Pezoporus wallicus. The sequence goes on from NW_026642000.1 coordinate 372,010, forward strand.
GAAGTGAAACCAAACATATGTTTCTTGCAAATAATGAAGATGTATGTGGATGTTCACACATAGCATAATGTCCAGTGAGATACAAGTTTCTGAAAGTTATGCTCATGTTGTCTTTGTGTTGTTGACTAAATGCATGCTGAATGAATCTGATTGCATACTATATACAAATGACTGACATTTTAAACACTGTATGGCATGTTGGACTATGGGGTGATGCCTTTGTAAAATGAAGAGGGAAAACATGTCTTAAGTGCTTTCAGGAACAACACCATTTTTCATTTACAGTAATACATAGAACTAACCTAATTGTTCTATTAAAAAAAAAAAAAATCTTGAAATTAATCTGGCGTGTAGTGAATAGAATGCTTTTTAGGTGCGTGTGGGATCCACAGTAATAATTCTGGCAGAAATCGTTTTCATTTTATTTACTTATACGCTTGTAATGAGCACTCTACAATTTTTTTTGAATATGTGAATATAGCGATGCTCTTCTATTTTCATCTGCAGAATCTGGTTATTGTCACTGCTGAATATATCTTTTGGGGAAGTAAGCAGTCTATTGAGACTCAGCTTTTTGTGCTGCAGCTTTTTGTTTAAGTGTTTTGTAATGGGAAAGTTGATGAAAATCAACATTAGTTGGTGGGAGAACAAAGTGGTAGACTACTTTCATGTGTCTTTGAATTGGTTCAAATCACCCTTTGGTATGTATGAACAGGAAAAATTACGTAAAGTAAGGATTCTTTGGAATAACTAGGGAGGGGAATATATGTAGGAAGAAAGGTACTACAGTTGTACTTGGGAAGGACTTCTAAAATGTAGGATTTGGCTGTTTGCTTCTTTCCTGTTGTCCTTGCTTAAGCTTTTAAAATACATTTAGAGAGAAAAGAGTAATGCAGACATGTTTCAACAGTACGAGAAAGAAAAGAAACTGTATCGTCTCTGTACCTATATTAAAAAGCATACTTGCATTGAAACCTGAACCCTCAGAATTCAATGGTTGATTTAAAATTATTTCCTTCAGGGACATAGTCTAGGGCTAGTCATGTTCTCATCTGTGGTTCTGAAAGCAGATCAGAGTCTTGGCGTGTGTTGTGAGTGTTCAGCTTCAATGCATTTACATGTATCTGTATCAGAAGACTTAATTAAAACTACATTTCTAAAGAAAATATTACCTAGGTATAGACAACAGATACACGGCCTGGAGGGTTTTTTTTCCCCTCTTTGTTTTATTTTTCCTCTATTGTTTGGTTTGTTGTTTTTTTTTTTTTTTTTGTTTGTTTGTTTGCTTATTTGGCTGGTTTCTTTGTTTTTCTTCAGGTCAGGTTTTTTTTTTTTTTTTCCAGATAGGTCACTATGAAATCACTTTCCACCACAAGGGTCTTGCTTTCACAGGTTGGTAGCAGCCATCAGGTTTTCTCATTTTTAATGAAGTTAAACTGTGGGCCATACTTATACTATGGCATAATTACTAAGTTTCACGGCTGAGGATTGCTTTTCTAGCTTCATAGTACAAATGCCTGAAGCCAAACTCTGCACTTCAGCTGTTAACTTTTCTATTACTGCTTCAGAATCTTGCATCCCACGTGTTTAACTTCATGTTAGCAACAGATTCTCCCTAGTTTTGCTGCAGAATCAAGGCCTCTAATATGATGTGTATGTTCTTTGGTGTTTTGTCCTGAGATCACCTATTTGATAATTTCCCATTTGACTTGTACAATTTGGCCTGGATAAGAGTGGCTCCAGTGGAAAATATTACCTTTTTTTTTTTTTCAGGATTTAAAGTATTTGAGTAAGTTTGTCCTGGAAACCTTTTGTAAGAGTAAATGGGTGTTTTAATAAATTTATCACTTTTAGAAGTCTTGACATTTTATTGGGTGAGAGATTAATTGCTTTTATTTTGAGGAACTGGCTCATTACGGTCTTGCTGCAGAAGGATAATGTAACGTTCTAGGTGCGAAAAACATTTCAATCCCCGTAGCAATTTCTTTTAAAATACTATACAAACCAAAATACCACATCTCTAATTAATCTTCCTTTGTTTGTGGATCCTCTTACCTTTCTTTTTTTTTTCTGTTTTATTTTTTCCCCTTCTCCTTAGATCCTGGATATGAACATTTTAAGATAGCAGAAAAGTCTCATGCTAATTGGATCAAACTGTATTTAGAGGGGAATAATTCAGAAATACTCTTGAATCTTGGCAAAAAAGTCCTGAAGCAATATTTGGAGGCCCTGAAGACTCTGAGTTCTTCACTAAGCAAGCAAGTGGCACAATATGACATGTATTCGATGATGGTTGGGATTGTCATCATTATGGAGGTAGGAAAATGTATATTTCTGTGAAAAAGCTAAGTGCACTAATGTAAAAGTTTTTTGGTTTTTACTATTTTGTATATCCTTCTATTGGTCTTTAGAATTACTGAGTATGAACTCTTAGAGTTGGCTGACTTTCTGGATGAGGTTAGTATTCTTGTATGACCTGGTCTCTAAAATGATTCAAGAAAGCTTTTGATAGAAGCTGCTTATAGTAAATATGCAGATGTGCTACGACTTAAACTAGTCACATCAGTTAGCCTTCTACCTTTTGAGTATCCTTACTGTATTAAAAAAAACCCCAGCATCTGTCAAGTAAGTTCCTACCCGTTCCTCTTTATCTAATAGTGGGCATAGCTGCTGAGAGCAAACAATACCTTGTATGGTCAATTTCCACAATTCTCAGAGTTGTTCTTCGTACTGATAGGTGTAGAGCCCAGAAATAAATGCTGTAAGGTGCTGGATTACCACTTCATATCTCATGTAAGAATAAAGATAAGATATCACATGTCTGGAATTTTAAGTGGTTGTCTGCAATTGATAATTTGGTCAAATCTCAAATGCTAGAAATATGCTCTGTGGGAATCCTTTGAGAATCATGCTTAAGGGAAAACAGGCATGGACACTGAACTTCTATGTATCAGAGCTTGCACTGACCTTCTAGAGTTTCAACTTTTGTAAGGGTAAGCACTGTTCCATTGTTCCATGGAAATACCTACTTTAAGCTTAATTTAGTAATTGCGTGTATATAGTGCTGTCCAAGACCTTAATTGCTATAGCACTGGTCCTCTTCAGTGCCTGGAACAAATAACAGTACATAAACAGCTATTTAGTATTTGAGCCTCTTTTGTCCTGGCAAGACTTTATGCTTTCTGTATACACTGTTCTGTTTAGAGTATGTCTGAAATGGTTTTCTGGTAGACTGCTCTGTGCGGTTTATCACACTGCTAACCACTTCACAGGAATTAGTTCCACAGTGTCCTTAGAAAATGGATGGTAGGTTCAGTTCCCACTCTGCAGAGGTATACAAACCTCAGTGTAAAGCTTAAGTGCTCATAGTTTGTTCCTTTGCTTTGAGAACCTATACGTTCAAGCTCTTGACTGTTACTTTGGACCTGAAATATTGGTTTAAATTTTATTTTTTTTTTCCTGGAGTGTAGTTGTAGGCATTTACTGCTTCTACAAAACAGATACGAGGTATTTTACTCAATGGGCCTTCATCAAAAGAAATGTGCAGCTACTAACCATGGAAATTTTCATTGAGAAGAGCTTGCTCACCATCACTGTAAGACTTGGTGCAAAACTGCGACAATGTCTTCCTTTCTCCAGTGCAGTGCTCCAGAAACTGCCTTGCTTTCCAAAATCTTTTTGCCTTGATATGTATTTTCCAACCTTTACTGAATAAATAAGGGTAGGGAATCTCACAGGTGGCTTCAAACTACACCATCCCATAAATGTAATTTATCCTGCATTTCAGATGAGGATAATACCTCTAGGACATGAATTGCTAGCAGTGCATTTGCTCAAAAGAGCTCAATTTAGGTTTGTAGATAGCTACAATTCAAGTGTTTTCCTATCATGTCTGCTGTTTATGTTTTATGTGTTGTGTTAAAGGTTAAGACCTAAGCCAGTTTGGTGCTATGATAACTTAACCTTTTCGTAAACAAATGAACTGTATGAAGTAGAATATGAAGAAGAAGGAAGACTGCGGCACTGCTTTGCATTTTTTTTTGGTCTGCTTTACCTCTCTGTATTATGGGAAGAAGTTTAGGCAGAGGTCTTCTAAGTGCTAGTGAAAATCACAGGTTGGCAATGGTCTGACATGGTTTTTATCTTGATTTGTTTTCATTTTGCGCTAGCTCAAACTGATCGAACTCAGTCTAGTCCTAGCTCCACCTGTGCCCCTTGCAAAGCATTTTAGCATGTGGTTGAATTTTCCTTTTACCTGTAAAGGTTTGTACATGGGTAGCAGAAATTATTCATGATATTATTAATCTCTACTGCTACAGTTACTTGAGAGGAAACTTTGAATTCTTCCTGATCTGTGTGCAGGTTAGGTCAAAGTGAATGTAAAACCAGTCAATCAAATGAAGATGAGAAGAGGTACAAAAAAATTAATACCAGGAGAATTAATAAGCTTGAAATACAACATACACTTGTGTGATAGTGTAAGAACTTTCCCTGATCTCGGAAAGTAACTCTCAGTATCTCTGTGTATGTGTATCTCTCACATTGTGAGATAAATGGCCTTTGGCAGTGTGTGTATGTAGCTTTAGGCATTTATAGGTGACAAATAATAAGTCAAATTTGTTCACTTAGGAACTATTTTGATATCGGGTATTAAACCTTTAACTTTTGCAGGGAACAAAAATCATGCATGTGATCAGTTGCCACAGATAAGGAACTCTGCTAACTTGTGTGTCCAGGCCCTTAATAAATAGAAACAATTTTTATTTCTTCCATTTATATGGTAATATCTTACTGGGGATAAAAAAATCCAGTATAGTTCTTCACAGATTTTTTTTATGAATTGTGTATATCAGCAGAATGACATGGTATAAGCAGAATCACAACAGTGTGATTTTTTTTTTTTTTTCTTTTTTTTTTGGTATGTGTATGTGTGACTTCTCACTCTATGTTTTAGCTAACCCAGATTCTTTAAGTATTATTTCTCTATTTTATTCTAGGTTCTGCTGCTGCTTTTGCTTAGCATTCCAAAAGCCCTGAGCAGCAGGGCAGAATTTGAAGTGCCGCTTTCCCCTCCACTCTTCTCCCTGCTGTTTTACTTGATGTGTCTGATGCTTTGTGCAGTTCACGTCATTGTATGCACATCGGCAGAAAGTTTATGCTATTTCTGCAGTATGTCCTGGTTCACAGCAATTGGAGTGATGGTGCTGATATCTGCACTCATGTGTGGTATTTTGTCTGCCATTGCAAAGATCCTCGATAATTCCGGACTTACAGTGAAGGTGAGATCATGCATTAGTTACTGTTCAGAATGTTTCGCTCATTATGGCATACTTTCAGGTAAGCTTTATGAAGGTTTTCTTTGTGTATACTTAAATAATTATTTGTAATGTAACTTGAATAATTAAAACGTGTAATTGAAAGATATTGTATTCACTGTGGCCTGATACTGATTTCTGTAAAGAAGATCACAGAAGTGCTTATTTTTACATTACTTAAAGAAGTGTTCTAATTAGCATAAATTATTTTGCAGTTAATGTGGGAATTTATGCTGTTACACAGTGATATTTCACAATTGCAATTAAAGTGGATCTATGATATTTTGCAACAACATGCAGTGGTGATGATCCATCCTTTTGCAAATACCACATACATTAGTACTCTAAGACTAATAAGAAAACATTTTGCTAGTACCCTTTCTTATATTTGTATTCTTAATGCTTTTTCAAAATAGTTTTGAAACTGTAACCGAGAAAGCAAAATTAATCTGGCTCTTCTACTTTTTAAGTTAACTTTAGAAGTTTTTTAAGTTTATGAAATTGAGTTTGTTACAGTCTTTGGAATGCTCAGAAATGTTCTCAGTTGTGTGAGTAGTTACCATCTGTAAAATAGGTTGATGAGCTTTATTGTTGTATTGTTGAGTAGTATTCAGGTAATATCAAGGAAATAGAATTTGCAATGTCTTATTTAATTGTTAAACTTAGTGTGCTAAGAACTGTTACTCATATCATAAAATCAGTCTCTAGCTGTTTTTTTTCTGATATTTGTTAGTGGTATCTTTCAAAGGTATATGAAATTCAGTAAGTTTAATGTTCATAGTGCTCTATTCAGTGCTGTAGCCTCTGTGCAGTACTGTCCTTTGTCAATCTGGGTTTCTTTGAATCACTTTTGGGATTTTGTATCTCTTTTCTTAGTGTATGACAATGTGTGGAAAGTGCATTGCTTTAGCGATATGATGACATTTCTCCTAGCTAAAAAGCAAACTTTCTGACTTAAGCATCTAATAACTGCTGTATTCATATAATTCAGAAAACTCACTGCCTCTGAGTGGAGATTAATGCTGCACTCAGTGCAGTTCGTTTCAGTATATTGAAAACTATTAGAAAGGGAGTTGTTGATACAACATGGTATTTCATTCCCATGTTTTTATTTGTTGACCACATAAAATTTAGGTGTGTCTGTTGATCATTTAGAATCACAGAATCATAGAATGGTTTGGGTTGGAAGGGACCTTAAAGCTCGTGCAGTTCCAACCCCCTGCCACAGGCAGCGATACCATCCACTAGACCAGGTTGCTCAGAGCCCCGTCCAACCTGGCCTTGAACACTGCCAGGGATGGGGCAGCCACAGCTTTCCTGGGCAACCTGTGCCAGTGTCTCACCACCCTCATAGTGAAGAACTTCTTCCTAATACCTGATCTGAATCTCCCCTCTCTCAGTTTAAAACTGTTATCCTCTGTACTGTCAATACATGCCCTTGTAAAAAGTCCCTCTCCAGCTTTCCTGTAGGCCCCTTTAAGTACTGGAAGCTGCTCTAAGGCCTTCCTGAAACCTTTTCTTCTCCAGGCTGAACAATCTCAGCTCTCTCAGCCTGTCTTCATAGGAGAGGTGCTCCAGCCCTCTGAGCATCTGCATGGCCTCCTAAAGGTCTACATCCTTCTTAGGTTCAGCTCCAGAGCTGAATGCAGGTATTTAGGCAGACTAAAATAGAGGAACAAGTCAGTTAACAGTGCCTGCTCAGTTAAATCGGGGAAAGAAGTTTCAGCTCAGATGTATAACTGCAAACAGAACAGTCTTTGTCAGCGTAAATCACAGTTTGCTTTTGGTACTGAAAATTTTTGTGTCAAAGTAATATTAATGTTTTGCTGCCAAAGCTAGTGATGCTTATGGGTTCGGTTTTTTATATGGCAGATAAAAGAAGAAGGTAATGTGAATGGAGAAATCTGTTGAATGAGATGACTAGCTCTACAGCGTATTAGCACTGCTGGTACATTGTTGTGTGTTGGTCTTGAAATGGACTCAGTTCACTTCTGCTGTTTCCAAACATTTATTAACCCACAGATAATTCCTTGTGACACGCACTGCAGTAGGACTAACTTTAAAGTAACCTTATATGACCCAGGTAGAATGCTTTCCTACTAGGTCGAAGAATGTAATCTGGGAAAATAATGCTATTCCTTGGCTATTACTAAGTTTAGAATAGGCTATTGGTTGACAGGTACGAGGTCTGCCTTTTTAGTTTGTTCTGAGTCCTTGGGTTTCATTCCAATCTGTTCTTGGCATGTTTTCATTCTTGGTGGGAGACAGCTGCTGGTGTGAACAACTTCCTGTATGTGGCTTATATATTGCTAATACAGCAGCTCTGTCAGTGATCACAGCAGCAACTGAAAAATGTCTCCTGGAATTCAAAACTTGAATTCAGTAGAAAGGCTTTTCTTATGAAAGGAATTAATTGCTGGCTCCCTGATGGAGGCAAATAATTCCTCAAGGTACACATACAAAGAATCACCCATACAACCTGTTGGAAGCTGTTGTGCTTCTGGAATGAATCTTTCTGAGGAACTTTAGAGGAGAGAGTTCTATTTACCATATTACCCATAATCTGTTGGCCATTTCTGATGATTCCTCCTCATCAGCTATGCATAGGGAGAATGGACAGGAGTATGTGTGCAAAGTCACAGAATCACAGAATCCTAAGGGTTGGAAGGGACCTCAAAAGATCATCTAGTCAAACCCTCCTGCAAGAGCAGGGTAACCTAGAGTACATCACACAGGAACTTGTCCAGGCGGGCCTTGAATATCTCCAGTGTAGGAAACTCCACAACCCCCCTGGGCAACCTGTTCCAGTGATCTGTCACTCTCACAGTAAAGAAATTTTTCCTGATGTTCACATGGAACCTCCTATGCTCCAGTTTACACCCATTGCCCCTTGTCCTGTCACTGGACATCACTGAAAAAAACCTAGCTCCATCATCCTGACACTCACCCTTTACATATTTGTAAACACTGATGAGGTCACCCCTCAGTCTCCTCTTCTCCAAGCTAAAGAGTCCCAGCTCCCTCAGCCTCTCCTCATAAGAGAGATGTTCCATTCCCTTAATCATCTTTGTAGCTCTGCACTGGACTCTTTCAAGCAATTCCCTGTCCTTCTTGAATTGAGGGGCCCAGAACTGGACACAATATTCCAGATGTGGCCCCACCAAGGCAGAGTAGAGGGGGAGGAGAACCTCTCTTGACCTACTAACCACACCCTTTCTAATGCACCCTAGGATGCCGTTGGCCTTCTTGGCCACAAGGGCACATTGCTGACTCATGGTCATCGTCCTACCCACCAGGACCCCCAGGTCCCTTTCCCCTTCACTACTGTCCAGCAGGTCAGCCCCCAACCTGTACTGGTACTTGGGGTTGTTCTTCCCCAGATGCAAGACTCTACACTTGTCCTTGTTGAATTTCATCAAGTTCCTCTCCACCCAACTCTCCAGCCTGTCCAGGTCTCGCTGAATGGCAACACAGCCTTCTGGTGTGTCAGCCACTCCTCCCAGTTTAGTATCATGAACGAACTTGCTGAGGGTACACTCAGTTCCCTCATCCAGGTCATTGATGAAAATATTAAACAGCACTGGTCCCAGCACCGACCCCTGAGGGACTCCACTAGTCACAGACCTCCAGCTAGATTCTGCCCCATTGACCACAACTCTCTGCCTTCTTCCTTCCAACCAGTTCTTGATCCACCTCACTACCTGATCATCAAGCCCACACTTCCTTAGCTTATCTGTGAGGACGCTGTGGGAGACGGTATCAAATGCCTTACTGAAATCAAGAAAAACCACATCTACCGCCCTACCATCATCCATCCACCTAGTTACTTGCTCATAGAAGGCTATAATGTTGGTCGAACATGACTTCCCCTTGGTAAAACCATGTTGGCTCCTCTTAATGACCCCCCTCATCCTTGAGCTGCGAATTCCTTCTTTTCTGATGGCAGGAGTAGAATCCTGGTTCAGGGTTTTGCTAGTTAAAACAACTAAAAGTATTTTCTAAGCTCATGCTATATGATAAAATGTAGGTATTTTAAAAGTAACTAAGATAAGCTCTCCTGTTAATGGCTTCAGAGCTTTTTTTCTACAAATTGTTTCCGTTCACATCTAAAGATTTCTCTGAAGTGCTTCTCATTTGTAATGCTTTCTTTCCACTGTGGCTGAATATAGAAACTGATTACCAAGTTCATGAATTTTCTGAAGACCAGTGCAGGCAGTGTTAGCATCTGCTTCCTGACTGTTGTTTATAGGTTCTGATTACTATATTTCTAGCAGCACCAGTCCCTTTTTTTAATGACACTTCAGGCTTTAAATAGTTCTGCAGCCCTTTATGAATTACAGAAAATTGACAAAAATTCTGACTTCATGGTTCATGGTTTCATTGTAATTGCTTGGTAGTTGACTTTAAGTATGGTATTTACTACTAGTAATTGTATTTTTCCTATTTCTGATAGAAATAAAACTGATATTTTTTTAAAAATGGAACATAAAAGTTAATGCTTGTCAAATACAGCTTTTTGAGAATTTTCATTATGCATAATTGTAGTGTTTGTTTTATTATGTAAACAAAATATTCTTCTGTTTATTTTAAACTGCCCTTTTTATTTTAAAATATTCTTGTTTTTCCTCCTCTCTGTGGCATTATTGTTGAATGGAACAATGAAACATTTTTATGCAGTTGTACCTTTTTTTTTTTCCCTTTTTTTCCTCCTTTTTTCTTTTTTTTTTTCTTTTGTTTTCCTTTTTTTTTGACTTAGGGAAAAGCAGTAAGTACAGGAAAATGTGGTCTGTATTACTCTGTCATAGGAAAGTTATGATCACTGGGAATCAAGAAGGTGCAGAGAATTCAAATTTCAGAAGGGAACAGAATGATGAGTATGTAAATTGTGGGTGATGGTTGAGCATGAAAAATAAATCGTTTCTCTTCCGAAAGTGATTGAAAAATTGCTCAGGTATTAACTTTGGATGGTTAATATTCGTGAAAAAGCTTCAGTCTCAACCACACAGAAGCCACATCAGTGGCACTGGAGGACCAAGATGATAGACTACAGGAGGTTTTATTTCAAACTGAAGAAAATGAAAGTTTCATAGGCAGACATTCATGTATTCAATTTTTTTATGTTCTGGCACTTCTGCAAACTAGCAAGATATGTTCAAAGATAGGGCAAAGAGGTCCACTTCTGTATTACTTAGTTACTAATGCTGATACATTGAATGATAAAGCTACCTAGGCTTGGGAGATAGTAGGCTTAAGTTGAAAGTCTGGCATTTATAAATTTCTAAACCAAAGATTCTGTATTAAATTTGTGTGCCAAGATACTGGTGCAAGTCATATTAGTCTTTTGGTATCTGGAGTGCCTGCTGAGTTCTTGAGGGTTGGAGTTGTTCAGCAGCTAGAAAAACAGAGCTGCAGCTATCAGAGTAGGAGCTACATTTCTGTGTGTGTAAATGAGATCTAAAAAATTTAGTATAAGCAATCTGATGTCAGGCTATAAAAAACCTGATGGCATTCCTAATAAGGCACAGTACATACATGAGGGGTTACCAATGCATTTAGAAAAAAATTTATGAAGTTGTTTTCTGTATTCTTAGATCAGGAGGTTATAATTTTCAGGTAAGTTTTCATTTTGCATGTGGCATGTGGCAGTGCAACTCTAATCTGAAATGTGTTTTATCAATAAATGCCCCTGGACTTTAATCCTTTGGGAATATAGTAGTAGTTTTTTTTTGTTTTTTTGTTTTTTCTCTCCTGGAGTTTTGAGAGTCAGATAACCAGGCAAGAAATACGGATTTCTGTCTGGCACTGGGACATTCACGCTAATACCATCTCTTTATTGAGACTTTTGCATCTTTGCTGTTGATAATACATCACTTTTTCAGTTTTCCTATCAGTTCTAACAGCAACCAAATACAAGAGAAGAATACTTATATGGATTTTATGTTGTCTTATAAAGAAGACGAATTGTATTGAAGTCTGGTTTGTTCTCATTTGTTGAGGATCTCTGATTCCTTTGTCTCTGCAAACAGATGGTGCTTTCGTGCTCACTCATTATTTAGTTAGCCAAGATCTTTAAGGTCAGCCTGATGAAATTATTGGAGTTTAAATTTTCTGTAGTTTAGTCATGTACTGATTTTTGTCTCAGCTTTGTGAATTTCATGGTCTTTGGTCTTTGCATGGACTAGCTTGTCCTTTTATTCCAAATACCAGCTTATGGTGTTTAGTTTTTCAGAGTAGAGTACTAAACAAAAAGGAGTGGTCTTCAGAGCACCAAAGGAATCAAATGCTAGTAAATTTAGACTCATAGAATCATAGAATCATAGAATCGTTAGGGTTGGAAAGGACCTTAAGATCATCTAGTTCCAACCCCCTGCCGTGGGCAGGGACACCTTACGCTAAATCATGTCACCCAAGGCCTCATCCAACCTGGTCTTGAACACTGCCAGGGATGGAGCATTCACAACCTCCCTGGGCAACCTATTCCAGTGCCTCACCACCCTAACAGGAGAGAATTTCCTTCTTATATCCAATCTAAACTTCCCCTGTTTAAGTTTTAACCCGTTACCCCTTGTCCTATCACTACAGTCCCTAATGAAGAGTCCCTCTCCAGCATCCCTGTAGGCCCCCTTCAGAAACTGGAAGTCTGCTATGAGGTCTCCACGCAGCCTTCTCTTCTCCTGGCTGAACAGCCCCAACTTCCTCAGCCTATCTTCATACGGGAGGTGCTCCAGTCCCCTGATCATCCTCATGGCCCTTCTCTGGACTTGTTCCAACAGTTCCATGTCCTTTTTATGTTGAGGACACCAGAACTGCACACAGTACTCCAGGTGAGGTCTCACAAGAGCAGAGTAGAGGGGCAGGATCACCTCCTTTGACCTGCAGCCCAGGATACGGTTGGCTTTCTGGGCTGCAAGCGCACACTGAAGCTGGCTCATGTTCATTTAGATTGTGTCTGGGCAGTTTTTCAGATTATGTATGTTCTTGTGCTAAATTTAGAGTGTTCCCCCCCCCCCCCCCCCCCCCGCCTTATTGTTGTCTGTAGCCTCATGGGGAGTCCTTTTTTTTTTTTTTGTGTTGGTGGGGTGGGTTGTTTTGGTTTTTTTTAAAGTGTTTTTTTGAGGGGTTCTTTTTGTTTTTGCTTTTTCTTTTAAGTGAAATGACTTTGTAATATATTTCTCTTCATCAAGGACTATAGTGATAGGACAAGGGCAATGGGTTCAAATTTAAATGGGCGATTCTTCAGGTTGACTATAATGAAGAAATTCTTTACTATGAGGTTGGTGAGGTACTGGCACAGGTTGCCCAGAGAAGCTGTGGCTTCCCCATCCGTGGCAGTGTTCAAGGCCGGGTTGGACGGGGCTGTGAGCAACCTGGTTGAGTGTGAAGTGTTGCTGCCTGTGGCAGGGGGCTGGAATTGGGTGATCTTAAGGTCCTCTCCAATCCAAACCGTTCTGTGGTTCTATGATTTTATTTCTTTAACAGCACAAGAAATGGAGGGGATGTTGAGTACTTGATAACTTTAACTATACCTTCTTCGTTCTTTCACATCTTTAAAATCTTGATTTTTGCAAAATTTGTTTTCCTCAAAGCAAAATTCCAGATAGTCTTAGCTTCTTGCATCAAGTATGTTTGTTGTTCTCTCCATGTTATGTAGTTTTGCTTATTGATCAAAAATACATATACTGCTGTCAGTATATCTTAAACATAAGTGAGACTGTCATCTAAGATACTCAGATACTTGTATTGTTTACAGCCAATTTCTTGTACTTGCTCTAATATTAGTGAGTTTCTGTATTCTTCTAACAAATTATTTAAACAGTTCAGGAATCGCAATACACTGTGCATCTTTGAATGTGAGTACATTCTCTATGAGATATATCTCTATGAATATTCAAGGCTGTCCTTTAAAGCTTGTTCATAAGGTCAGATGTAGGAGGATGATGCACTTGAAGTGTGCAGTTAAGGAAGTACATGAAAGTAGGTTCAGAGATCCTTGTTTTCAAGAAAAAATGGCATGCAGTAGTTTTAATGTGGCTTTTAAGTTGTTTATTAGGTGTTTAAAATACCGGTCTGAGATAGTCTGTGACATTTTCTAGTAGAAGCAAAATTGAGAAAATAAAATGGTAAAGGATGACTTTTGACACTCCCTTTCTCAGAATGCTTCACAAGTATGTAACCCTGTTTGTTAAGGCATCTTGGGAAAGCCCTGCTGGCTCCAGTGCCCTCCACAGCTGGGACATTTGTCCTGCCCTGCTGCTGGAGCCCAACTGTATGCAGTCAGCCTGCACCCATGTCCCTGCCTCTGGATCAGACTTTGAGGAGAAGCTAAACAGGCAGAGGTGTGTCATGTTACCTTTCAGACATAGGTGTGCACTCTGAGCCCTCCAGCTGCTGATGCAGCCCTACAAGCTTGATGATCCATGGTCACTTCTGTTGCTGACACCCTGACCTCTCCTGTACTCTGATCACCCAGCTGCTGATGCCTCGGGCACACAGTCCTATGGCCTGTGGTCCCTACTCAGGTCTCAGGCACATGGACCCTCATGTGCTGCAGTCACTGGCACTATGGAAATGTGGGTCCGATGACCCATGATCCTGCCCCAGTTGCAGGCATTTGCTTTTACTTGCTCTGTCTCAAATTCTGGCATGCAGGCTTATCCTGAGTTACAGTGAGAACTTGCAGCACCCACAAGTGGGACAAGGAGTGGAGTTGCACAGAAAGATAAGAGAGGATTTAATAACACAGAATAGACCACAGTGATCAGGCACAGAGCTCAGCCAGTGAAATGCATTGAATGGCACCTGCTTATGTGTGACTCTGGCTCCTTATCCCTTCCTCCTCTCACTTTGCCTCCTGCCTCCAGCTTTTTCCTCCCCCACCTTTGACACTTTCCTGAAGCTTTGTTTAGTGAGCTTGCATAGATCTACAGGTGCCATCAGGCATCTGTAATACTCGTGTTCTGTCACTTCCTCCTGATCTGTTACAAAGTCCAGACTGATGCTCTTCACAGCTATGCTTGCGGTTTCTTAATGGCCTGTCAGTTAATGGCTGAAGAGTTTTGGTCATCTTTATGGTCTCCTGTAGTGCTTACTTAGCAGGTTTGTGTCTCTGTGTGATCTTTTTATGGCTTTCCCTGTTACTTTGTATTCCCTGTGAGCTGAAAAGGTCCTTTACTTGATAGTGTCAGTGGACCAGATGCTCTCACCTTCCACATGCCCTTATGCTCTCTTTTTAGCTGCATCATCAAGGGCAGTAATGATGAGGCAATTCCTAGTAGCTGCTGTGAACAGAAAATCAAACTAATGGAGGCTTTAGAGAATTTTGTGGGTTTGGATAGGCACAGCATGTGAAATAAATAATTGATGGCTAAGGTTTAAAGTAGATTTTATGATGAAGGGCATGTTTTGAGCTCTGCAAGATTAAAAGGTGCCATCATGCTATCTGCAAGTAACTTTTGTTAATTTTAGTAGTGAAGGCTGTCACTGTACTGAGTTAAGGGTAGCACAGATTGAAACTATTAGAAAATTACCTGTTTTCTATGTCTCAGGTTTGATTTCTGGAGGATTTCTACTTTAATTTCTACAAATATGCAGCGGGGAGAGAGCTTGTTTCAAACCTACTGTCACAGGGTGGTAGGGAATCTTAATCAGTAGAGTTGTGATGATTATTTGTAGAGCTTTTTCCTTTAAAAAGAATGTCACCTTAAAAGGTATGATTATGTTGCAATGCTAGCTAAATAGCCTACACCAAAATGATTCTTTTATAAATTTTTGTATTTGTCAAGATAGAAATAACTTGTCTTGCTGTTTTCTTGGAAGACATTTTTGTAAGCATAATATGAATGCTTAAACAAGTGAAATTTGTGTATACTTTCACCAATGGTTTGTTGTTTTTTTTTTTTTTCTTTTTTGTTTTTTTTTTTCAGAATTCAGTTTTGTCCAGTTCCAGCTGGTCAGAAATTGATGTGCTGATTCTGGCTGGAACAGTTGCCCATGTTTTGAGTTTGGGGGCAAGCAGTTTTGTCGAAGAGGAGCATCAAACCTGGTATTTTCTAATTAATACGCTTTGTTTGGGGCTGAGTCAGGAACTTTGTAGGAACAATTTTCTTCTGAAAGAATATGACCCTCAGCATAGTACCAGTGTAAAACAAAGTTTTGGGAAAGCCTCTGAGTACAAGAACATAGACATTCCAGCAGCAGATAATTCAAAATTGGGCAAGACCACCACTTCAGCTGAATTCAGTAGAGGATCAGATAAGTGGATAAGCTTAGCGAGTCCATGGATCATCCTTATTTGCTGTCGGCTTCTTCGATCCTTGAATCAGACAGGTGTTCAGTGGGCTCATCAGCCAGACTTGGGACACTGGTTGACAAGGTGGGTATTTGATTTATTGTCATACTTTCTGTCTTAATTAAAAATTAATATATGTTTTCTATGGTAAAATATATATATGCATTTCTATACAGTCTCTTTTTAGAAAGTGCTGCAAACATGCAGAGCAGGTAAATAGTGAAGTAACATAATGCATTTTTCACTTCTATTTCCCGCAGGAGTAATTCCTTGTGTACTATCAATAATAATCTCTGCCCTGCACCATGGCTTATCTAATTAATGCCAATTATACATGATAGGTTTATCAAGGCAAAAAGTAAATATTTTCCATGTGCAAGTCAACAGTGTCTGGTTTGGAAATTAAAAATCATGTAATGGAATTAAACCCTTGAAATTAAGGCTGAAGGTTTTGCTTAGTTCCAAACTTTATGAAGCTGAAGAAGATGCTGCACATAGAATTCTTCCTTGTCTTTCACAGACATAAAACGTATGGGTGGAAACCTGAAATTTTTCAAATGTAGTATGATGAACAAAAAAGCATTTTTTAAAACTTCAGGTGTAATTGAGAAGGGCTTCTACTTTTTCTACTAGCTTCTAGTATTGTGAAGAGCTATGGTCATTATTGAGATATAAGGAGTACTTGATATTTGAGCTGTCTACTTCATCTGGCGGACAGAGATACAATACCTGGTAGCTGACTAGTCAGGGTTTTGCAGATAGCAGATGGGGGAGGGGGCTGTGCTATGTAAGATAAGTAGATTTCTTGCTAGTATCTTGTGGAAGAATTCCACATGGAAGGAATGTCATTCGTCATTCATTAAAAGTGACATGAGCAAATGAACCAATATGAAACTTGTTACTTATTGTCAGCCTTACAGATAAAATGCTAATTGCTGTGACAGGCATGGGTGCTGGAGACATGAGTTACGAGGGAATTTATTGCAGTATAGCAATTCGATACCAAAGCTTTTGCTATGCATTCCTCCTCTTCAGATGAGGCAAGGGATTGAGGAGGGAATGCTACATTTCCAACATTAAGTCCCACACCACAGAGAACTCAAGTTGTTATGAGCTTAAGCAAGTGTGAGAGCAGGATTAAGTGTGATTTGGTGCAACTGGGAGGATTTTTTTAATTAATCCTGAGACCTCCCAAAGATCTATTGCTTAGATCTAATCTAGATCTATTCTGAAGATCTGTTGCATAGATCTAATCTAGATCTATTCCTGGGTCAGATGTCTTCTTCAGAATGTCAGCCCTTTCCTTTGGAGGGGAGTAGTGCCACAGAGCTGAGAACCAAGGAGTTGACATTCTTTCAGCTGAAAAATTGCATTGTTATAGAGGTACACTTTTGCTCATATGGTCCCCTGGGAATGTTTACTGATACTTGGAAATGTTACCAGCCTTCTAAAAACTGTGCGTGTGCTCCTGGACTTCTGAGAATCTGTCTTGGTTAAGTGTGCTCCACCTCTGATTTCTTGGTGCTAGGAATGCCTGTAGAGCAGCAAAACCTCTTATAGCCTTGGGCTGTAGGGACTCAGGGAGACAGCATGGGTAGAATGTAGTCTACAGCTAGAGCAAGTGCTTCTAGGGCTTCCTGATTTTATAACAAGAGCTGGGAGATTCTGTATGCCCAGCTCTAGCACTATTGCCTCTTAGGAGCTTCCAGGCAATGCACTCAAGTAACCCAAAGCTCCTAACACCTGCTCTGGCTTAGTCTTTTTGTAGTTGTTGGGGAGAGAGGGGGGAAAGAGAAGGAGGAGGTTTTTTTTTTTTTTGTTGTTTCTTTCTTCTTTTCCTGTGATTCGGTGTGTTTTGCAGAATTCCTATCCATCTTTAAAAACCACAGAATCACAGGACGGCTGAGGTTGGAGGGGATATCTGGAAATGGTTTGTTTCAGTCCCCCTACTCAGAGTGGAGTGATCTTGGACAGATTATTCAAATCTGTGTCCAGCTGGGTCTTTGGTATCTCCAAGCATGGAGACTCCACAGCTGTTCTTGGCAACCTCTTCTTCTTCTTCTTTTTTTTTTACCTCCAAAATTTTCCATCTGTTTAAACAGAATTTCCTTTATTTCAGTTTGTGGCCATTACCTCCCTCTTGTCCTTTTGCTGGGTACCATGAAGAAAAATATGGCTTCAACTTTTTTTAACACCTTCCACCTCCAGTGAGGCTGGTAAGATCCATACTGAGCCTTCTTTTCTTGAGGCTAAATGGTCTCGGTGCTTTGAGCTTTTCCTTGTAAGACAGATATTCCAATCCCATCACTATCATTTTCGTAATCCTTCACTGCACTTCCTCCAATATGTCGATATGGAAGGACCTCTTGCCTTGTACCTGCTGTCTTACTCCTCCCCTCACTGGCCCTGTATTTTAACAGCATGGCTGTTGCTTTGCCAGTATGGTGAGCTAAGTCATTGAATAGATGTGGCTGGAAAAATAACCCAGGATGGTGTGGGGGACTATTGGCTTTCACGTGGACCACTTCCCACTCTGATTTACCATCTAGCTCCACAAGTAAATGGGCTGGCTTAGTAATACAAATGCAGGGAGGGAAGATTGTGCAAGCCAGCACTACTGGTGTTGAAATTCCTGTAGGGAAAAAAACCTCCAAACCTGGAAGTATCTGCATCCTTTTAAGTGCTACAGACATGAAGAGTTTTTAATTTCTACCACTGTCAAGCATTCATTATACAAACCCAGTTGTCTTTCAAATCTGATTGAGAAAGAAACAATGATTCACAAACTTACTTTTGGGGGCTTTAAGAAGTTTATGGAACAGTTCAGAGTGCCATGGCAGGCTAAAAAGTTGTGCCATTTGGGCTGCCACAGTTACGCTTTCTTTCTTTCATTGGTGTAACGGCTGCCATGTTTAAGGAGCAGGTGAAAGAGCAGAACCCTGGCAGCTCTGGCACAGGTTGGCTTGGGCTGCTGTGGAACTACATCCTGACTTAAATCAATGGAGCAGTTTTTAGATTAAGAGGAAAATGTAATATATGTCACCATATTGATGTATACTTCAGTTGCTGTATAGGGTTAAAAGATTGCTCAAAATAGCAGCATTTGAAGTGTACAGTTTTTGAACTTGAGTGATGTGATGTAGGTGAGTTTTTTAGTATGAAATCATTTACTGTACAAGCTCTGGAAAGATCGGTCAACAATGCAACTAAATATTTGCACATCCTGTGGTTTGTAGAGTGTCTGTGAATTCCTATTCAGCAAGCATGCCTGCATTTTCTTCTGTTGGAAGTCTTAACATCTTTGTTGCTTCTCCTTCACAAGAGAACAGGGTGGTAGAAATATCTGTTTCCCTAGTGTGTTGATCAGGGTTGAGATGATGTGTTTTCCTTACAGTGTAAATTAAAAGTTGGTGATAAGCCAAGTTCCATAAAGCACTTATTCCTCTTCCCAAAATGCATTGCTAGTCTGTAAGGTTGATTGTTATTCTATTTTAAGTATGTGTTTAATTTGCATAGTTATGTCGTAATAGCACATTTTTTAGTGATGCCTTTTAGGCATCACACTCAGACTAATATTTTGTTTATCTGGACAGTGCTCAAGGGGCTCAGCATTTGAGAGAGACTATTGTGCAGGTTTGTGCATGGAAAAATGTAAGCAGCAAAACCCAGAAAATCAATCTAGCTATAGTGTGTTGAATTTGGTTACTAGAAATGCATTCAGCAGTGCTGAAATAAGGGAAATGTTCTTTGTTATTTGCAGAGAGCTCTGTGAAACCTGGTACATGGTACAAAGGGGAAAAAAAAAAAAAAAGACTTTGGGGAAAAAGAGCATAATAAAATCAGACAGTAGATGAAGCGGAAGAGAACATGCAATTCCTAAATTTTCTTGGAAGTTGGGTTTTCTTTTTAATTAGTTGGTATGCAGTTAGCTTTATTTGGCTGTTAATCTTGCTCAGAACTGATACTCAGATGTCAGAGCTGCTACATGGCTCAGTGTGGAAGGGGAAAGGTGTCGATGACAGCATCAGCTTGAATAGAACTGATGAGAAGCAGCACCATAGGAAAATGGTAGTACTTTCTTTCAATAATGTACTTAATCATCCCCAAATACCCTTCACCCCAAAGTTAGCATTCCGTGTGACTCTTGTGCATTCTATTGTACATAGTAGAATGAAAGTAAACAAGCAAAAAAGACTTTATCCGCATAAAATGTGAATTTCGTGCATACATAATTTCTTTCATTCTTGATTTCCAATAGTGAGGTGAAAACAAAGCAGTGGAAGGAAATGTTTTCAACCTTCATTTTGATAGCAGAAGTATGACAGTGTAGACCACAAGCTGTTACTGTAAAAACATTATAGCTGAAGCACTCTTTTTTTTTTTTTACTTTCCCCCTCCCCAGGTTCTGTCTCAGAAAACCATTGGTCCTTCAGTTTCAGTTTTGTGGTTTAGGCAAAACCCAGTACATTTCAGCTGAGATCAGTTAATGCTTGTATTTCTGCGTAGAATATCAAAATCACTCAGAGCTTTGCTCAGTGACTGGGCTCTGTTGAACAACAACAATACCCTTTCAAAATATGTGTTAATTTGATATGCATTTAGCGGCATAACTGTAAGAATGCTGGCTGCAAAGCTTGAAAATGTAGCTGATTTATACTGAACTGACTTCACTTACTATAAAACCTTTTATTGTATTTTTGTTTTGTTTTATTTAGTTTTATCAGCAAACTCTAAAACACTGTGGGGTTTTTTTTTGTTTGTTTTTTTGGTTTGGTGATTTTTTTTTTTCCCCTTCTTTTTTTTTTCCAACAAATTTACATGGTTCTAAAAAATTTAAACCAGAAAACACAGAGGACTGTTCCCAGAAAATTTGTACATGAGTTGGTTATAGACTCCTGTGCTAGGAGTTAAGAACACACCATTACTAACTGATGGCAAAAGGACTTTGAACCTTGCTGCCCAACTGGGCCTTCTCTGAGAATGTTCTTTCTTTTTGAGGGGGTGAGAGTATGATTTCAAGTGTTCACTCTAGAAAGTTGCAGCTGTTAGTGAGTGTCTTGCTTGATATAGCAGTTACTTCTTGCAGTTAGGAATGCTTATTTTAATTTTTATGTGTTGCTATGTTGGGTTTGCCTGCAAGAGTCTCCTAACAGAAGTGGATTGACTATTTTAGATAAAGATACAAAGATGACGATGATGATGTGCTGTTATTTATCTGTGATTTATCTTGCTCTCATACGATGAGCAGCCAAGGATAATATAGCCTGAAACCTTTTAAAATTTTCCACAAAGGCTCATTTGAAAAATGCAGTGGCTGCTAAATCAGTTCTGTGTGTTGGCATGGGGGCTGGATCTTAAGGGCCTTTCCAACCTTAACTATTCTACTATTCTGTGGTCATAAGAGATGGTAGGTGCACTGTCTTGCTGCAGCAGTGTATTCACTGCTTTTACTGGCTCTTCCTGTAGTTAGGAGAAACATCAAAACTACCTTTTCTCTCCTGTAATGTTCCAGTGTTTATTCCTCTCACTTTCTTTTACTGGCCTGCAGAGAACAGTGCATCTCTTGGGAGTCCTATAAAGTTGTATGGAAGGATTCTGCAGGGAGGACTAACAGGACAATTTTTCTGCCCCGTATCCTCTCCTCTGTGAATTCCAAGCACAATAGGTCAGACAGCTATTGGTGAATGTCCTGATAAAGCGTATACTGGGGAACAGGAAAGAAAACCTGTTTGAAGCACTGTAATTTTGATTAAATCATAGGTAAAAACTGGAATTTCATAAGTGTTAATGCAGGTAACAGCCAGGGCTTACTGTCAGTTTGCTGAAGTTAGTGATCTTTTATCATGGCATTTTGAAGTGCGGAAGACAGAAGATGGAGCCCTTGGCTCTCACACTATACACAATGTTCTTTAAGTAAATCTAACAAAATAAGTGGTTCTAGGTCATTTAGGGTACTGGGGATATTTGCAGTAAGCAAATGTTAGCAATTCTTGGATTACAGTGGGCTTTCTGGAATTGCATCACCAGCTGTGGTAGGGGTTGAGTTCAGATCTTTACCTTACCCCATTACATTTTGCAGTGGTAATTGATAATCACTGTAGATTTAAATACATAATGTTGGCAGCATGCTCAATGAAATGCCTTTGATTCTGGAATGAGCGTTAGCTATTTAGGATGTAGGGGAACAAACAAACCATGTCTGCAATCTTCTTGGCCATAATGCAAATTTAGTGTCTTTATTCCTTGTATGTATTGATCCAGTACAAGTGCTGTAGTTGTGTAAAGGAATTTTACTGTGATAATGCATTTGGGTGTGTATATTTTAATCTATGTAAGTACACTTCTGGTAATTTTGGTTGGGTAATGTTTTGTATGTCTAAAATTAAATTAGCAGTTATTTAAAAAGAGAGAATAGGTCTAATTCTATAGTGCAAAATTATTTTATACCTTATGCTAGAAATTGAAATGCTGTACTATAAGCAAAATGCACTGTTTCAAAATGTATAAATAACAAAATGCTAGTTTAAGTGCATTAGTCCCTTTTCCATTATACAATATGCAGCTCAGTTTTTATATAATTAACACAGTAAGTAGCATATGGTAGAACACAATAATTATACTTTTAAACATGCATGCTTGAATAGAAAACCTCATTTAAAATACTGCTTTTCTAAAAATACTAAAATATTTTACTGTACCTCTTGGAAAGTTCGTAACAGATGTCATTGCAGTCATTAATTTAGATATAAAGTGCTGTAGCTGTGTCAAATGTTTTAAACAGCAATTACAGTGGTTTTAAGGGGGTTGTTTGCTTGTTTGTTTTACAGTTCTGAACATAAATCCGAACTCTCCTTCTTGGCTGCAGTATCCCTACTTATGATCTTCTTTCTGGTTCAAAGAAGATGCTCCCTGGTTTCAAAAATTGCTATGGCACTCGGGCTCCTGGGAGTCTACAGTTACAGGGCAGCGATTGGAAATGTCATATTTCCATGGCAACATGGTAGCAAAGATATTTCAAAGTAAGTTAATCAACAGATACGTAACTCTATTTCTAGAGAGGTGTTAATGCTTTGGATATCAAGGAATGAAGTGGGAGGGGACACTATGTCTAGTCTAAAATCGCATTCTTTTGAATAAAACTCTATTTTGTAGGTGGCCAGCACTCAGATTTTGTAGTGTGTGCATAATTTTGAGCTCCATGAAGTGTCTTTTGACTGTGACAGTTTAGAAGCTAATCAGATAAGAATTAATATGAGGAAAACCCAAATATTCATACCCTGTATTTTTGCTGCAAAGAAACTTCAAATGCACTATTTCCTCTTGTTCTAAATGGACTTGCCACATTTAACAGAGCATGTGCCAAGCTCATTTAGCTACTTCTTAATTTTGATAAATGCTTAGGCAGTAATTTGGAGAGTTACTTTTCCGTATCTTTCATTTGCTGGTGACTCTTCTGTACTGTTTGGCCTTTCAAGATGTAACCAAATCCCTCTTGAGGTCTAGGCTGTGCTTCAGAATGCATACTAAGGATTTTTATGTGGATATTAAGTTTCTTATAGAACTAGTCTGTAATGGTAAGGAAGCTGTTAGCTGTTTCACCAGCAGGTGCTTCTGGAATATATATAGGTATAGCTAAGTGGACTTACTTTTATTATGATACTTTTTACTGTTGGATGGTCTGGCTCTGCAGCCTCAAGCTTTTGTACATGTCAGAGAGCTGTGGAAAACTTCTAGAATCAGTTAGGTCATTTGATGAGGAGGAAGGGATTGTGAAAGAGAAGTAGTAAACCAGTCATTTTCTGGACTTAATAATCTTTCTCTCAACTTATTTTTTGATATTTTGATATGGAATTTGATATGGATACAAACGGTTTCTGTTGGCACTTCTTAATCAGGGGCCAGAGATTCTTAAGATATGCAGAGATGGAAAAATCCTCTCCTTACAGGAGAAGATCTTAGGACGTATAAAAGATCAGATTTGCTAACAAGGCATGTTTTATAACAACTGTGTATGTATGTATATCTAGATATATTTACATACATTCTGTCTCTCCAAATATTGATGATAATTCTAGTTGTATACTAGTGTTAAGCTAACATTGTGTGCTATTTCTCCTGGATGTGAAAGTAAGGGTTATCTATACACAGTCTGCAGGATTTGGTTCTGTATTTGCAAATGCTTGATTTCTGAGTGTGACCTCTAGTTTTGCTTTTTGCTTTCTGTTTGAGTATAGTCCCTGGAGAAGAATACTGTCCTTGCAGTGAGAAGCAAAATACTGCAGCGTGGGACTGAACATTAAATACAGCAATTGATCCACAAATAAAATGCCATTAGAGAAATAAATGGGGTACTTACATACTAAAGGCAGAGAATTTACTGTGAACCTGTTCATTCTATAATCAGTATATTGATTGCAATTATAATAAGATAGATACTGGCTTTTTGTGTTACTTCACTGTAAATAAATAGTGAACATGGTGATTTGCTTAAATTACGCTAGGTCTTTATCTCGGGTTATAGACTTGTCTAAAAATTACTGTTTTGTTTCAAAGCTTTGTACCCTTCAGATTCTCAGTGTAAGCTGGTAGGGTTAGCAAATGCAGGTTCTGACATTTGTGTTGACACGTGTTTTGCACCTGGGGCAGGAAGTGTCATGCAGGATTAAGGTCACTTTCCAGATTTCAGTAAGAAAGGACCAACAATAAATGTGTGACAAAATAGCTGTTTTATAAGATAGAGTAAAAAGAGGAATATAGGTAGTGAGTATCTTCAGATGTTGGTAAACCTACTTTTTTTCAGCGTCAGAAAAACCCCAGATGAATCTTCCTATGGCATGCTGTGGCACACCGGTCCCATGTGTGAAGAGGTTCTTCCTCCCTCCCATACTATGATGCCTTTTATTTTATGTTAAAAAAAAACCAAAAACAAACCAAAACAAAAACCCAAAACAATAAAACTCTCCAAAAACCCAAACCAAACAACCCAGCCAACCAAATCAAACCAAACCCATGTGTCTGCTCCTACCCTGTCAGAATTATCTTTGTTGTAACACCCCCCACCCCCCCCCCCAGCACACAACACAGGCCATCACAAGGGCTCCAGCATGGTCCCTTGCCAGAACATCGAGAAGCCCATGATAATGTGGGTTTCTCGATCCTGAAGTACAAGGCCAGACAGTACAGTATAGAGCAGACATGATTTGCCCAAGATCAGTAACTTGTCAAACATGTTATCTTTGTCAAGGCTCCCAATACAGCATGTCAAAAAACATGGTACACACATCTTAGTTTTGAGATGTTAGCTGATGTGTTGTCATAGTAATCCTAGCTCATCAGATTGCTGGTGTGATAAATGGTAAAGGCCTGTTTAAAATACCACCAGGAGCAAAACCAGGACTTTCTTTTAAATATGTCTAGAAGTACGTTTATTCATGTGTGTTCATGATGTGGAATAACTCCAAATCCAGGTGCAAGGAAGAGGTAATTTTGTGTAACATGAGAAAAAGCTGTAGGCAGCCAAAGCATTTTTCATACCTGATGTTTGTTCTGTAAGATGAAGAACTTTTGCTCTGAAACTCCTCGTCTCTGTACTCTTTACTGAAGATAAGGTGTTGGGTTTTTTTCTCTGAATGTGACAGTTGCTGGGAGGTAAATGAGGGACAAGAAGCAATTCAAGTATATCACATCTTCTATGGCTTACACTAAGATAACCTCTAAATTAAAATATGCAAGGAAGTAATTTGGCTTTCCATTTCTCATTGTTTAAAAATGATAATTTGTGAAATGAAAAAGATAGGTATCGTACTAACTCAAACAAATAATAGTAGTGCATTTGCTGAGAAATTGGTTTTTTAGTCTGAATTTCTATCAAGTGGTTAATTTCAGTTTTCACTTACCTCATTTAATAGTGACAAATACCCAAAGCTATGTCCTAAAGTTTTACTTCTAAGTTGCATGAATGTATTTTAATGTTTTATGGTAATAATTACATCGGAATTTCCAGAGATGCTGAAAAAGGGCACTGAATTTCTGCCTTCGCCAGAAATGGAAGAACTGTCTAAACTTTACGGATTTTGGTTTGGGTTGGTTTTTGGTTTGTTTGTTTGTTTTTTTTTTTTTGTTTATTTTTGTTTGTTTGTTTGTTTGTTGTTTTTCACATTTTTTTTCCCCCTAAAGGAAAAAGCCAATTGCCCTACAAAGATTTTAGAAAGGCTTGATATTTAAGGGAATAAAACAGTAAAGTGCCTTTGCTTATACCATTATGTATGAGTTTGCAACTCTGAAAGCTAAACCACAGAACATAGCGCTGTATTCAGGTTTAGAAAGCCCACATCACTGTCATGAGGTGGTTTAATCTTTTTTCTTGGTTCTGTGAGTGCAAAAAGAAAACTGAATTTATAAATACTGTTGCTTATTATTTCTCTTCACGCTTTTTGGTTCTTTTTCCTGCATGTGGAAAATAAATACTGAATTCAAGCTCATTTGTTAGCAGTAGTTGAGAAGTGGCCTTCCAAAGTCTGAAAAAAATAATTAAAAGAAATTTATTTTTAGAAATTTTTATTAGTGGTGTTTTCTGTTGTCAGCTGGTTACATTAGTTCCACCAAGTACAACTAAGCTTTTACTATTTTTAGTGTCATGGTCTAATTCTCCATGTATTATTAAGTCCAGATGACTCAACAATCTTCAGTTCTGAGTGAATTATGTTAGCTTTGTAGGAGAACATGTTTGTTCACCACTCAAGTATAAAGTGACTGCTAATCCCTAAAGACGGTGTGTATTACCTTATGGATAAAATATGTAGATAATGTGTTTTTTTATCTTTTTTAAAACCAGCAGATTTTTTAATATGCTCATTTGGTGAGTTCATTGGATTATTATTATAGTTTAATAATCTAATGATTAGATTAATAGGATCTGTAACTTTTTTTTTCCAGTAAACATAAGAATATCAGTGCATTCTGGCAGATATCTGCATTTACTTTCTTTGTTCCTTTGGCCTTGTATTACTGGAATAGCAGGTCACAGCTTTTAAGTTTACTGGTCCTTGTCTTTGTCAGCTGTTTTGGACGAGATGCTGTGTTTTTTTCAGAAGCCAGCTTTCACTGGAAATGAAGAGGCCAATGAATTTATAGGTGCAGTGAACATAGCAGTAGATTCTAATTACATTTACAACTTAAAGCGTTCAAATTTTTTGCAATGGGATTGCTTAGGGATTTGAAAAATGTGTACAGTTACAAGGAAAAAATGTGCTGGTATAAGCCAGTAAGTCTCACTTCATACAGCTGCACAGATATAGAGAAGATGTCTGAAGTATGCAGAAATTTCAGAGTGAAAAAAAGGATCTTCAAATACAATCACTGTCTTTTCGGTTGGCTAAAAAGAAGTATATGTTTGTGTGAATGTTCGGTGGAAGATTACTGAGCAGCTTAAAAGGAATAGTAATTTTTAAGTAACTTTAATTCCTGAAATGAAGATTCCATATCACTCTAAGGAGTATTTTTGGGGAAATTCATTATGCCATATAAATGGCATATTTATATGACCATATTTATAGATTGAGACCTTAAATAGTAATAACATATTTTTGTTATATTAATTGACATGTCACACTAATATGATATTTTATTTTATAGGTTAATTTTTTTCTCACAAGCTGCTTTCTTTGCTAAAGTTGATTTGGATGTCTTGCAGTTTAATTATAAGCTATTTTTAGAGTTTTGTATTTGAGAAAGCTGTCTCATGAAATTGCCAGTTACTAGCTTTAGAATTTAACCTGTTTGGCAGAACTGCATTGGTCTGCACCTCTCTTGAAAGACTTTCTGACCTCTGAAATAGACATTAGTAAGTAGCTAATATTTCTGTTTTATTTATTTATTAATTATTATTACTTTTTTTTCCCCCTCCTGTTTAGGGGTATTACTGAAGCTCGTTTTGTTTATGTCTTTGTTCTTGGCATAGTCTTCAGTGGTACCAAAGACTTGCTGAAGTCACAGGTTATTTCTTCAGACTCTGGTGTGAAGAGTACAGGATTATGGGAAGTATATAGTGGATTGGTTCTACTAGCAGCCCTTCTATTTAGACCTCACAATTTACCAGTCTTGGTGTTTTGTCTGTTGATTCAGACAATGATGACAAAATATATCTGGAGACCTTTGAAATTTGATGCAGCACAGATTACTGTCATGCACTACTGGTTTGGCCAAGCTTTCTTCTATTTTCAGGTAAGCTGAATACTCTTTGTTACAGGGGTGGGAGGGAGACCAGTTTTTGAAAGAAACAGTGTTCATTGTGAGTAAAATGCCAGCTAAATCTCAAAAAAAAAAAAAAAACAACAAATTTACTGAGTTCTCAGAAGGGTTTAGTTTCTAACTGTATTATTAATGTTTGGTTTTCAGAATAGGGGAAAGATAACTTATCCTCAGTACAGGTTTCCAAAAGTGTTAAAAACATCAGATACCTATACCAGGGGTAATTTTGGTCTGTTAGTGGGCCTTCTTAGTACTGTTCTGGTAACAATAAATATAAGAATTTCAGCTGAGTTGATTAATACCAGTAAAGGGCAGATGTCTTTTGTCCCTGATTCTTGAGGCTTATGAAACCTTTGGTACCATCACAATACATCTGCATACAGTTTACGACTGAAGGGAAGTTCTGTGACAAGGTAAAGTCTCTTACGAGAATCAGAACTAATTGCCATTCTTATTGTATCAAATGGTATCTTCATTCCTGAGGAGGCTTACTAATTTCAATAACATTGTCTCTGCATTGCAAATAAGGTTGCAATTCCACAGACTTTCCTTAGTATTGAAGCTGGAGAGGTTCTCTCCACTTCTAATAGCACTGAAAACTTCTTGTAGCAGACTGTCTTAGGAGGGCATTTGTTAAACTGGGAATTGGGTTGTTTAAGGTTTAGGAGGAGAGGCTTTCTGATTCGTTGCAAAATGTCAAGGTGAGACCTGTGTTGGCTTTACTTTTAAGGCATGGCAGAGGATGTTAAAGGTGTAGTCAAGCTTAGGGTACTTCCCTACTCTGTTTCTGATCCTGTTAGCACTTTTCCAAGGACCAAGGATTGGCTTGACTTTCCTGAGTACATGTGAGGACAGGGAATTGCTGGTGGAGGTTAAGATCATCATGATTCATCCCTTCCTACCCAGTTTTCCTGCTCAGAGGACATAACACTTCCTGGTTCAGTAGCTTTTGCATGGCTTGAATGTTACTGTTTAGGCAGTCAGCTCTGATTATGGCATTCTGAGAGCAGGCCTTAGTGGGGCTGTCAAGAGGCTGAAGGCAGGGCCTCTCAGTAGTAAGGTACAAAGCAAAGTAGCTGCCACAAGTTTCATGGTGGGTAGGCTAGCAATAAAATCTAGGCTGTGAAAAAGGGACTAATAAAGAATGGCTTGAATGTTTTCATAAAGCACCCATTTTCAGTGATGATGAATTCTTGGTACAGTTATCTGCGAATTTCAAAGAACAACCAGATTACAGAAAAATTGAGGCTGGAAGGTGCCTCTGGACAGCATTTGGTCCAGCCTCCATCTAACAGGTCAGCCACGTCAGGTGTCCAGTCCTACAAGGACAAAGACTGTGCAACCTCTCCAGACAGTTGGTAGCAGTGCTCGAGCACCCTAGCCAGTAAAAAAAACCTTTTCCTGGTGTTTAAACAGAGCTGCTTGTACTTCAGTTTGTGTGCATTGCTTTTTATGCTTTCACTAGTCCCTACTGAGTGACTTAGAAGGTTGGAGTCTGACTACGTTTTCTTTACTTCCCCTCAGCAGGTATTTAGACACATTATTATGATCACTGCTGAGCCTTCTCCTCTTGAGGGTAAACAGACCAGCTTGTTCAGATCGATGACATATGCTTTGTTCCCATCATGATCTCTGTGGTGCTTCTGTAGACTTTCTGTGCTCCATCCATGTCTGTTCTGTGCGGAGGAGCCCAGAACTGGACCCAGCGGCCCAGATGTGATCTCACTGTTGCTTAGTAGAGGGAATGAAGCATCTCCCTCAGTCGACTCATGCAGTCCCAGATACTGTGTCTTTGCACAAAGGGCACATGTATAGACAGCATGGTGTCCACCAAGACCCCATGTGCATCTCTACCAAGCTGCTTTCCATATGCCCAGCCCCTAGCCTGACCCAAAGCATGGATTTCTTTTCATCCCCGAGTGCCAGATTTGACATCTTGTTTGAAATTCATGAGTTTCTTGTCAGCCCTCTCTCTAGCTTCTCTGAATGGTATCAGACCCCCCGGTGTATCCAGTATACCGCTCCTCCCAGTTCTGTACAGTGTGCATACTTGCTGGGGGGGGAGCACTCTGCCCCATCATCCAGGTCATCAATAAAGATGCTAAAGAGTATCAGCCCTAGTGTCAAGGCCTGTGGTCATTTGCTAGTGGCTGGCCTTCAGGTGGACTTCGTCCTGCTGATCAAAACCCCATGAGCCTGGCATTTGAGCAGGTTTCAATCCACCTCACTGTCCACTTTCCTAACCTGGACTGCATTAGTTTGCCAGGGAGGGCGTTACGGGAGAGGTGTTAAAGCCTCCTTGTAAGGTGAAAGTGCTCAACTTCAGTATTGACCTCTGTTAAGCCTGCCTTGGTGCCAGCTAGTCATTTTTTTACTACTTCTGAAGTGAGTGATACCTGTGCTAGAGTGCTAGGGAAAAGATGTGAAGGAAGCACAACTGTATTATAAGGCATGATGTGCACTGCTAGCATAGATGTAAATGTCTTCCCTGACTTTCCTTCCTCAAGTTTAATGGTTGAGCAGAGTGGTAGAGCTACCACTATTAAACTGGCTGGGTTCACAGTGTTGCTAGGTTTTTAATCACCAGACAGGCATAAAGATCTAATGTGGCATACAAAAATGGTAGCAGGTCTATGATTGAAGTACAGAAATGGAAAAAGCACTGAAATTTGTTGTTGATATACATGAGACTGAATACTAAATTTAAACTGTGCTAGCTAAATGAGCCAGGAAAAGAGAAATATAAACTAAATCTAAAACCTTTTCATCTGGAAATATGAGAGATTTAGAGAGCTACTTTTTGCACATGTCCTGATGCGATTATGAGAAGAATGAGACTTCTTGCCTGCGTTGCTGAGCCTTTATTAAATCTTGGTTGGCAAGAGGGTATGTAATGACAAAACAGTCACTCTGTCTTGCTAAGTGTTGAATGTGATGGCCTTTTGAATATGATAGTGAGTAAAAATAGCCTTGCTCAGGATAGCATATTTAATGAATGAGGCAGTGTTCTGCCAAAAAATATTGTAGTGTCCTTAAAGACTTTATGGAAGTACAGCTGTGAAAATCCTGTGTACAGAGTAAGCAAGGTTCATAGGAAGAAATACTATTTTTCATTAATCAGTTGGTATAGCTGATGAAAGTGTGTGTGGGGGGGAATCAAGTGCCTGGGTGTGGAATCTAATATTTTGATCTTAAGTAGAAGTAGAAAGAAAACCAAAGTAAGCATGGGTTGAAATCAAGTGCCTTGAGCTTACACTTAGTTTTGCATTCCATGCTTCATCTCTGCTAGGACCCTGAGAACATCTCCTGTCTAGGAGCTTAGTTTAGTGGATTTCAAGGTGATCTCCTTCACTGAGAGGAGCTGTTGGGGGAAAAGCTAGAAGGAAAGGCCTGGCCCTGCTGTTCTGTAAGACCTGCTTTTAATGTGATGCTTTACTGGCTGAGCTGTGTCACAGATGTGTAAGCAGGTATGTTTGTGCCTATCTCTTACTCTCTTAATCCTGATCTGGACTTGGACATGGTGTCTGGCCTTTCTGGCTTAATGTGAGACCTGCTGTGTCACTACAAACCTTGCTGTGTAACCCTTGGACTGAGTCTGGCCCTGATCACTGTCTCTGGATCCAAGTGTGACCTGGGCATGTTGCTTAGCATTCCCAGTCCTCCTGACTTACTGCTCTCACTTGCTTTGTTTTCACGCTCATTTCCCATCTTAACCTTCCCATGCAGAACCAGCTTGCCCTTGCTGCTTTCTGACAATGTGAACTTAAAAGGCAAATCTATTAACCAGTTTTTTAACTTGGGAATACTAGACATAAATTTGTTTTTCCAGCCCTTCAGCAAGACTTGTGAATATTAAGCAGTGGAAAAGGTTACTCACACTGATTGTGCAGTCTTCACACTTGGAGGTTTTCAGAGCTTGAGTAGCTAAAGTCATGTATTACTTATGTGGAGCTGGATACAATCACTTCTTTTTTTTAGGCTTGTTTTAGTAGTTAGGATCTTTGCTTTATTTATTGTTTTATCTAATTCAATGAAGAGAAGCAAAGTTAAAAATATTTGACTATTGTCAAAAAGCTGTGAAATTAATACATTTAGTCAGAATGCCACTTATATGTCAGGATGTTATTGCAAGCTTTGAGAACCTCTTGATGAATGTTTAACAACATTGAATGATGGATTGCTTTATCCTAAGCTCTGTGTTGTCCACGTCTCATAACTCATCAGTCACTTCCCAGAAGTATATTATATCTTTAGCATTGCTATGTGCCCTTCAAATACAACAAGAATAAAAATAAATATCTTGGTTGTTTCTCTCAACTACAGCAGATCCTAAAAAAAATTGTTGATGTAAATATGTCTTAAAATACTTTTGTTACTATGTGAAAGCTCACAAATGAACAAAAATTCCATGTATTTATTTGTCTTGCAGGGTTTTGTTTCCATCCTTAGAGCAGTATATCTGCAGAAGCGGAGAAAAAAAATACAGTCTCAAAATGTTTAAGACTTGCTTATACTCTGTTAATTTTAATTATTGGAGAAGAACAGAATAGGTTTCTACATTTTCAGAAAAATTTGTATCCAATTCATCTTGCCTTTATGTAAAGAGAGAGACTGAGTGACGTTTTGAAGTGGTTGATAGCTTTCTCTTGTTATGATTTCAAAGCGCTGTAGGACAATTTAGATGGTAGAGGACCTCAGCAGGACCACAGTTCAATCCGTTCTCGGGGGTCGTACCAGGTTGCTCAGGGTCTTGAAACCTCCAACAGTAGAGACAGCAGAATTGTCTCAGTTTTATTTTTTTCAAATTATTCCACTTTTTTTTTTCTCCTTAAATTATTTGTTTCACATGACTAAATTCCTCATTCTGTGCTTGTTCATAGGGTTCCAGTTATTAGAAAGACAAAAAATTATGTGTGAAAGTGCGATAACAGTCTGCTATGCTAAATCAATTGTTAAGCCAGAAGTATGTCATTTCTGTCTTGCAGCTCTGCACCTCTCAGTTCAGTGACAGTCATTGAGACACTGCTCATTTTCAGTGAGTGATGTGATATCTGCAGCATTTTAAGAAAAATCATTGCAGCTTTGAAGAGGGTTTTAGATTGTTTCATTACTGTCTATGGAGGGATTTTCCTTTGTTACTGTTGCAAATACGCTGGACAATTTCTTTAGCCAGTGTTCCTGTATTTGTGCTTCATTGATCTAGGTGATGATGGATTATCATGGAAAGCTTCTATGCAATAGTGCATTGTCTCCTGTCACTTCCTGCCCTTACCACAATAAGCTATTAGACCATTCAAATACTTGAGTGATAATTTAAAATAAAAGCAGACACTCTGAATTGACATTTATGTATTGTGTGGAGTATTAGAAGTTACAAGCTACTAAAATTCAGATCAAATGTATGAAGTGGTCTTGGCAAAACATATCTAACATGAAGAAAAAATGCTGCTGACTGCTCAGCAGGGCTTTTTCAATAGTGGCTTTGGAGCCGGGTGAGAGTGAAGTGTTTGGACACTTAACATACAGTGTGGTCAGATTTCTAAGTGTGTGGATTCAGGTGTGCACATCTTTGTTTCTCTTTGTTCTACAGCTATAGCACATTAAAAAAAGTCAAATGTAGGTGGAGTGAGCCCTGTGTGAAAGGAAGTTGAGAAGGTGGAAAGCACTGTTCCTTCCTCTGGTTCCTTCCTCTGTCCTCAGTACCTTCCAGAGGAGAGTACATCTTTTTGCTCTTTTGTGCAGGACCAGTGACATGCACTCCCAGTTGCTGTATTTATTCTTGCTTCTTCTCACATGCAGTGGGATGGGGAGCTGCTCCAAGGTGCCATGGATCAACCATGTACATGTCCAGGAAGAGCAAACAGTGTGAAAAGACCTTTCAGCTCTTCATAAGATGAGCGGGATTGCCTGGTCTCTCAGCTTTCCTGCTCTGCATGCATTATACAGAGAAGAAGGAGAGAAGAGAAAATAAGTAGATGTGGTGGGGAAAGACCTGTTACTTTGGACAAGGACTGGGGGAAAAGAGAGCAGGTTCTCTCCCTACCTGTCCCTGGCAAACTTACTTGTTGAGGAGGAGCACCCTGCCCTCCTCTCAGACGGTTGCTCTTGACCTTTCTGCTCTTGCCTTGTCCTCGTCTATACACCTTCAACCTGAGGAGGAGCTTTGCTTTACAGCTTTCTTTTCCAATCTCAACTTACAGTACTAGGGCATAGATCAGCTTTTACTTCAGTGGCTCATCATAGTTATTTGCTCTGCTCCTGTCATTGCTGAACATTACACTAAATGCATAACAATAATGTGTTACACTGGTGCAGTGTAACAGTCACTACAGTGGTCCATGGTGAAGGTCAAAATGAGGAAGACTGACATTCATAAGTCAAGATCTTTCTGCTGTATGGTGTGTTGGTAAAATCCATAGCCTACTGCCTTCTTACAGCTTCAGTTTCCTCTTACATTCTGGGGCGACCTTCATGGTAGGATTCACAGGGAAAGTGCTGGTGATGAGCTCTGAATTGTTCTGTTGTCATAGATGGTCTTTTTCTTCTTAGTTATGAGGGCTATTTCAGAAACAGTTTTTCCTGTCCCTCATGGCTATTTACTTATGTAGTTGAAAAAGCTATCTGGTCTTCGTGCTTCCTGGTGTGCTCTGGGTTTTGTGGGCAGCCCAGACATGTATTTGATCAGAAGACTTCCTTGCTGGGATATCTTGGTGGCTCAAGACTGCTCACTAAGGTGAGAGGAGATCAGGTTGGAGGGAAAGGGGGAGCTGCCATTCCTTATATGCTTTGTTGAGACTGGATTTAGGGTCTTGGTGGTTACAGCACTTAGTTTTGTGTTGGTCTGGAATTCTGTAGGGGGAAAAGGAGAGTTTGATGACTGTTAGAATACCAGTGCTGTAGAAACTGATGAGCTTCTCCAGATATGGCAAGAATATATGAGAGCTTTCACACTAGTCTGAGGAAACCTATCTTTGACCTGCTAAGAAATATTCTGCCTTAATCACAGGATGTGTTTTCTGCTTTAGGTGTTTGAGTAAAGTTAAATACTTAGGCATTTTCAATAGAAAATACTTCCCTCAATTTTTTATTATCCTTTGTTACTTTGTGGTCTTAGTCACTGGAAAAAGAAAACTAGGTAAAGCATACAAGTCTTGGACAGCTCTTAATACTTTCATTACTGTATGTTCCTTCTGTTTTTCTCTTTCTACATTTTAAATTTCCTTTATTGATGATTCAGTCTATCTAGGCTGACTTTTGGTCTGTTTCAATGCAAATGTGGTATAGAATCTTGGAAAGCAGAAACCTCTCTGAATTTGTAAGCCTTAATCTGGTTACATGCAGCAGCTTGTGTCATGGGGCAGGTGGGCAGTGTAGTGTTCCTCTACCGGTCTAAATTGGAGCCCTTCTGTCTCTAACAGCAGGAAATATTAATCTCCTGGTATAATTTTGGGCAACAAGCCTAAAATCTTGGGTTTGAAACATGCATGATAAAAAATGCATTTTTAATTTCATTACTGTGACTGAAATCAGCAGGAGTAGCTGCTTGCTTTAAACTCTTTTCTTGGATGTAATTTATTAAACAATAGCCATGTTAATTTGCATAAAAAATAAGACAAATAAAGGATCATGCTGTTTATGCCCTTATTGGTCTGTAAATCTTCAATAAAAGCTCTTGTTTGGTAAGCTGCTTTATTGAAATTCTGATGTAAAGAATATGGTTGTATTGTAAAGTGGCTTAAAGAGTAAGTGTTCAACTGGTACAATAATTAATATTATTATAATGTATTCTAAATGTTTCTTCAGAGGTATTTGAAGCCTTACTTTTTTATTCCTGTTTTCAGGGAAATTCAAATGGCATTGCTACTGTGGATGTTTCAGCAGGTTTTGTGGGACTAGAAAGTTACGTGGAAATACCAGCAATCTTCCTTACAGCATTTGCAACATATGCAGGACCTTTGCTTTGGGCCATTCATCTGCTGTGCTACTTGAGTTCTGAAGTTAGCAGGTAATCATGTTTTGTATTAAAGTAATACTTCTCTCTATGTACTGCACATACAAATGCATCCATATAGTGTACTCCTTGTCAAACAAATAGTGTTAGTCACATAATTTTCTTCCTTGGAAGCTAGTTTTCTGGTAAGAAAATGCATGTGTTTTGTGGTTTTTGTTTTTTTGTATGAGTTTGTATCACCTTGCTCTTCCTTTTTCTCTGCAGAAGTTCTGCACTGGGGTTATAAGTGTGTGTTTTACTAACTTTGTTTCCTAAGGAGTTCTCAGTTTGCTGTGCTGAGTTACTTACAATTTTACTATGTTTTGTTGTAACAGCATGTGCTGCCTAAAAACGTTCTTCTTGGAACCTACTAAGTAGGAGAATTGAGAAGGACTTTTTAAAGTAATAGAACACAATTCAAACTTAACTAATGGGCTGTTCTTTGAATGTCTGTCCTTGTTTGGCATAGTGACATACGTTTTATAGATAAACCAGATTTATTGTATGTTACTGGTTATTGCAGTCATTTGTAGCTAAAATATTCATACTTTTTGGTATCTTGTGTGGTGGATTGGTTAATGGAAAATTAATAAGTGCATTTGAAATTTTAATTGGAATATACTCATGTAACTTAGAGTGTGCATGTAAAATCTAGTTGGACTCTCTGATATTGCATTTAACTCATCTTCCAGGACATTCAAAGTGAGATGCAGTATGTTATAATAGAGGAATTGTAAATTCCTTACTGTATGATAGCAATGCAAAAAGTTTATGTATTTTAACAGACATAACATTTGACAGTGACTAAGTTCTTACCATCCCAGAGTCTTTTCTGTGTTATCTGTGGAATATAAATGTACTTTTTCTTTTTCTTTCTTTTTTTTTTTT
This sequence comes from Pezoporus wallicus, assembly GCF_028554395.1. Classification (NCBI taxonomy): domain Eukaryota; kingdom Metazoa; phylum Chordata; class Aves; order Psittaciformes; family Psittacidae; genus Pezoporus; species Pezoporus wallicus. The sequence continues at coordinate 408,740 of NW_026642000.1, forward strand.
TTTTTTAATGGGGGACAGCCTCTGACTTAGCTTTATCTTCAGAGTGTCATCCAGTCTCATCCTGTTAGTGCTTTTTGTTTTCTGTTTTCTCTTCTCTGTTTGCTTTTTTTGTTCTGGGCTATACCTACACTGTGAACTTCTGTTGGCATGTGTGTGTCCATCAAAAATGTAAAGGCGAATTGACCCCCAGCTGACCAAGCTGGATAGACTAGTGGAGGTTTTTGAGCCAGGAAGGACATATTATAATAGGCTGTATTTCTGCATAGTCATTGTGTCCATTGCTCCATATTAGCAGGCACCTTTTAGCAGGTAGAGTTACTGTTTACCTTAATTCACCAATTTGCCTGTCTGCCATATTGCTCTGTAAAGATGTCCGTCTCTCTCTACTTTATCATAGTGGAGTTATGCAGCCCAGTGGTGAGTCATTGTATTGCTCTAGTAATGCATTCCGTAATGTAGATTAAGACAAACTGTAGAATATTAGCTCTTAGTCTGAGGCCACCTACCTTGAAGTCATCTTTGCTCTTATATAGATTGGTACTGTCTAAGTGCTGGTCTTTATCTATAATGCCTTTGAAACCCATCACTTTCTCTGTTCATTCTGATTTTTTTTTGCTTCAGAGGAATACATGTGAAATACACTAAATATTGATGTCTGGATTTGTATAACCACAGAAACCCCTTCCTTGAATTTTCCTGTCGGGTGACTTGACACCAAACTCAGTATTAAATCCCTGTTTCTAGTGCTCCTAAGTTTACATTTAGTTACTGCTTTGCTCCATCAATGCATCTTCCCAGTATCAAAGCTCTTCAGGTTTTCTCCATTCTTTCAACTCTCTTTGAAGAGAACTATCATGTATCTCGTATAAAGCCCCATGTCTTGTCTTCTAGTAAATATGTGACCCATGACCCAGGGTATTACTTACATTCTAGTAATCTACTGTTTTCTCCAACTCCTTTATACCTCTGTCATGCTTTGTTTAAAATAGTGCTAGACAGTTTCACTGGTCACATCCATGTTCCCATGTTGTCTATTTTTTTTTTTTAGCAGTCCCGCTTACTATTCTTTGTTATTACACTGAAGATGCTTTGGAACTGGAATTTTTTACTTGTGCTTAGAGGGCTCTGAGGACAGAGGAGTAAACTGCCTCAGTGCCAATTTCTGGGAAGGGAGAAGGAAAGAATAAGACCACCCATAATATTTTTAAGAGCTGAAGTTTTAATGTTGTTTAAACCTTAGGCTGCAGACTGTGATGAACACTAACATAAAATGAAGAGAAAATGGTACCATACAGCATGCTTTTTCAGTGCTCTACTAACAAAATAATAAAGAACTTTAACAAAATCTGTAAGGGTCTGTACTTGTTTAGCATTGTTTCAAATAATGTGCCTCTGTAGTCATGTTGGTTGTTGTTCTGATGTTTTCTTGATTGGATTTTTGCAGACTAAAAGCTCAGCTAGTAGTGTTGCCAGGTACAGTGCTCATTTAAACTGCTCTCAGGTGGGTAGCTGTGACCTGTAATACCCGCATCACTTATGTAAGTAGATTCCACCAAGCAGCTCTTGTCTGTAGCCTTTTTAAAGTTCATTTGGGACAACTGGTAAGGTTGTTTCCTCTATTGAACAGTACATAACTCTGGACTGGAATATCTGTAGCTGCTGGAACTTCTTTAAATTGGTATGTGATGGTGCTCAGAACTTGGTCTGTACACTTTTTATTTTACTCTTCTGTTTCATTGTTGCTGCCCAAATTACTTTGTTATTCCTTGAAGGCAAAGCTGAAACTGCAGAAGGCAGAGGTTCAGCTGCTTCATGTGTTTTCTTAAACGTATAGGAGAGTGAAATTTTAAAGTTGTGGAAGCTTTTGAATATTCTTCATAAAGGATTCTTATTCAGTGATTTATAAACAATATGCCTTGGTCAGTGAAATTCAACCCCCTTTTTAATATGGTCCTGAATGCAAGATGAAGGTCCTTTCCAGTCTTCCTCCAGGTAGGAAGGTCTAATCCAGATGCCAGCTCCAACAAAGAATATGCTGAGTGGATCTCATTAGATAACCACAGGATGTCATTAGGATTCCTGTGCCATCCTGGTACAGTCTTAGCAGAATGGGTGTGCCCAGAACTGCTCGGAAGTGTCATTCTTGACAAAGTCCTTGGCATCCTGCAGCCTGTTTTAGTACTGTTGCATCTGAGGAAGTTGACCTGGACAGGGAAGCCTGACTTCACTGCTAACTGCCTTTGTTTATTCCAGACATTTAGCAGAGCTTGTGTAATTTACAGCTGCATCAGTTGGGTTGGCTTACCAGGGCTTCTTGCTGGAGATTTTAGAAGCTAAGTTCTATTGGGACATATCTTCCTAGGGGCAAATATATGTGCGTATCCTTCCTTCTCTCTGCACTTTGCATTTTTGGAATCACAGAATAATTGAGTCTGGAGTCCATCCCTCCTGTCCAAAGGAGGGTCAACCAGAACAGGTTCATCAGGGCCATGTTTAGTTGGTTTTTGAGTATCTCCAAGGATGGACACTCCAGGGTCAACTTGGGCAACCTGTTCCAGTGTATGACAACCCCCTCAGCAAAACAGCTGTTTTCTGATGTTTAAGGGGAATTTATTACATTTCAGTTTGTGTCCATTGCCTTTCATTCTTTCACTGGGCAACACTGAGAAGAGTCTGAGTACATCGTCTTATTTCTGCCCATTAAATGTTTATGAACACCAGTGAGATCCCTGATGGGCCTTCTGTTCTCAAGGCTAAACAATCCCTGCTTTCTCAGCCTCTTATTTTATTCAGATGCTCCAGTCTCTTCCTCATCTTTGTGGCCTTTCAGTGAACTTGCTCATACACCCGTGTCTGTCTTGTACTGAGGAGCCCAGAACTGGATCCACAACCCCAGATGTGATCTCACCACTGCTCAGCAGTCAGGAAAAATCACCTTCCTCAATCTGTTTGTTCTTCTTTTCCAACAACAGCTGGGTTGGTTCAGGGGAACATTGCTTGCTCATGATCAACTTACTATCCACCAGGAACAACCTATGTCCTTCTCTGCCAAGCTGTTTTTCAGAGAGCCCTGAGTCTGTCCTGCTTAATGGAATTTTTCTTCCCCAGGCACAGGATTTGGCATCTCCCTTTGCTAAACTTACTGAGTTTCTTGTCAAATGATTTCTGCAGCCTCTTGGGGTGCCTCTGAGTGGCAGCAGACCCATCTACTCTATCAACCACTCCTCCCAGTTCTGCATAGTGTGCATACTTGCTGGGGTGGCACTCTGCCCCATTGTCCAGGTCTTTAATAAAGATGCTAAAGAGTATCAGCCTCAGTGTCAAGCCCTGCGGTTGTTTGCTAGTGACTGGCTTTCAGATGTACTTTGTCCTGCTGATCACAGCCCTGTGAGCCTGGCATTTGAGCAGGTTTCAATCCACCTCACTGTCACTTTCCCAGCCTTAACTGCATTAGTTTGCCTGGGAGGTTCTTATGGAAGAAGGTGTTAAAAGCCTGCTTGTGAGGTTAAAGTACATTAAATGCATGCAGCCAATGTACCTTTGGCCAATATAGTAAAATGGAGTAGAAGATAACTCGGTTTTGAAATAATGCATTTGCTGTGGAAATGTAGCTGTAACTCCTTAAACAATTTGCTTCCATCTGATCAAACATGTGGAACTATGAAATATTCTTCTCATATGGAAAAGTAAATATGTTTCTAAAATAATTAAGTGGCTTGTGATAGACAGTAACATGGGTATTACTGCCACTTTTAGTCCTTCAGGCTCTCCTGAGAAACTTGGCAGCTTAAATGTGATGGGATTTGCACAGACAGAAATAGAAAGAACAACTCTCTGGCTTCAGTCTCCATGGAAACTGTGCAATAACTCTTGAAACTATTTTTGAGACAGAGAGTACTGATTAAACGGATGTCTGAACTTAACCAAGTATTCTGTGTGTGACTTGCATAAATTCCAGAGAGCACCTGATTCATGTGAAGAGTAGTTTTTACAGTGGCTACTGTGTTGCTCTGATCTGAAGTAGAATTTTGGATTTTGGGATCCTTATGTTTAGGAAAAGGGCCATGTTTTTGGATAATCTGACCTATATTAGTGATTTCACTGTGCAGTACACTCCAGATGGATTCAGTTTTCAAGCTCCCACCCAAAATTGTCATGTGGGTGCCAGTGTTGTGTAATTACCACTCTTTTAGCTAGGCATTGTGCTAGTTCTCAGATTTCTAGCACATTGAAATCTGTGTTTTAATTGGTTTAATGAGTCAAGTGTCAGGATGAACTGGTGGACATCCCTATAGCATTAGAAGGCTGCATGCTTATTAGATTTTCTTCATTAGCTATCAATAGTTTTAACAGTGCTTTGATGTTAGCAAATGGCTTTCAGGTATTGAAAACAGGAGTTATGCCCAACAGAAGGATGTTAATAGTTGACAGACTTGTTATGTTGTGACTTTGTTAATTTAGAATGCTGGCACAGCAAGCTTAAGTTTTGCTGTGAATTCTTTTATAATGCTGATCTAAACAGAATTAGGAAGGCAGCTAGCTAAGGGAATTTCAGCAATCAACATCAGCTTTTGCCATCTTCAACCTAATGTGTTTGATTCATAGGGTCCCCCATTCACAGTCGATGTTTATACATTAATTCCTTTATCTTTCTGCCATAGCCTGTCTGAAAATACTGAACCCTTTGGTATTTTACCAAGTAGTTTTTAATTCTGGTTTCACCCATTCTCTCTTAATTAATTTGGTTAATTAAAGCTGCAAAAATGTTTGCAGCTATGAATATACTACTGCTTTCTCTAGAATGGTAATATCTCTTACCTATTGTGTTCGCTAGTAGTCCCTTTCTGTAAATAAATAAACAAAATTAAAAAGGGTATAAAAGAAGGTACCTACCTTTTGTTGATGTGCATGAAAATCTGGAAGTGATTTGATAAAACTGGAATGGAGTTTTATTTTGACAAGCTTGAAGAGTATTTTACTCAGGTATTTCTTGATATGCTGTCATTGCAGTGATGGCTGGAGATTTCTCTTATATGTTGTTAGTGCTCTCTCTTTATTCATTCCTTTGTCATGCAGGTGAGACACTGACTTTTCCTATGTGGTCTCTTTTAGGCAGCCATGGCTCCTACTACTGAAGAGTATTTTCTTAATGAAAAGTGATCCAGCTAAGTAGGATTGCCTGAGTTGCCTCTACGCTATAAACAAATGACAGATTGCTTCAAAGCCATTTGCAAAATAAATGTCATCCTCTTGCTCCCTGAACCAGCTATGCAGCTGTGTTTTAGGAGCTGAAACACTTTCTATGTAAATGTTAGGGAAAGTTCTGTGCACAAAATTTATAAATGCACAGATTTGGCCTGGGTTAGGTTATTTTTGCTTTGTGTAGATAGAAGTAAGCATCTGAACAGATTTGGAACTTCGAAAGTTATGATCTAATTTTTTGGTAGAATTGGCATATCCAGTTCCAATGAGGCTTATTTTCTCATAATGACTGATGACCCTAATTGAGAATCTGTGGTCCAGTGTGCTTGCTACTACCCAAATGCATTGTAGAGTTGGCCACACAGCTTTTAAATGATCTTGTTGATACTGTGTACTGCCATTACTACGAGATTTGTTCTCATTGATGGAACTGCTGGTTTAGGTAGAGGCCACTTTAAGTAAGCACATCAGAAATGCTTTTTAGTTTTTTAATTTTCTGTCACTTTGTGGGTAGTCTTGAATTGAAAGATTTATTTTTTTTTTATTTCTCCCCAAGCTCTAATTTGGGGGATTTATGGCTCTTTCCGTAGAGGTACTTTCATCCTCTCTCATGCACGGGTATTCGCCATCTCTTTCATGTTGCAGGCTTTTCTGACCTCTCATGTGTGCTTCCCACCTCTTGCACATGTACTTCCCCTCCTTGAGGTGCTCTACTCTCTCTCATGGGCTTTCCCACTTTTGCTCTTTCCTCTTCCATGCGCTTCTGTACCTCTCGTGCTTTGGCCCCTTTGCAAGCATTCTTCTCTCGTCTTGTGCTTCTCCATGCTCTTTCCTCCTCAAACGCTTCCTTCCTCACACTCGCCGCCCTCACAATCACACATCATGCGTTTCCCCTTTCTCATGCATACTTTCTCCCTCTTCATTGTGCTTTCTCATTCTCATGCACACGCTCTCCCTTCCTTGTTTGTGCTTTCTCCCTGTTCACTTGCACATCCACCTTCTCTTGCACACTTCTCCCCTTCTCAAATGCATTTCCATCTTCTTTCATGTGCTCTCTCCCTCTCTTCATGCCTGCTTCCCTCTCCTTTGTACTCTTCCCCTGGCTGACATGCTGACATGCTTCCATCTCTTTTGTGTGCTCCTCCTCTCCTTTGTGTGTTCCCCTCTTGCATGTATCTCCCTCCCTCGCTGATTGCCCTCTCACACATGCACTCTCCTTCCTGCGCATGCATGCTTCTCCTCAAACGTTCTCTCCCTCTCTTACTTGCATGTGCTTTGTCTCTCCCTTGCTTTCTTTCTTTCTTGTGCACTTTTGCTCTCATGTGTCTTTCTTGCATGTTCTCTCTCTTGCTTTTCCTTTTTCTGTCTTCCTTTCCCTGTATAGATTTTCTCCTATCTTGCATGTTTTCCCATGTCTCACTCATTTTCCATCTCTCTCACACACACTCAGATTCTCACAAATTTAAATAACTTGCATTTTCCCTCTCCGTTGCATGCTCAATAGCTTATGTCTCTCTCACCTTTTTTCTCTCACCTGCCTTCTTTATCTTGTACTTCTTTCCCTCATTCACGCTCTGCTGCTAACATTCTCTCTCCTTTGTATGCTTTCCTGTCTCTGACAGACTTCTTCTTTCTTGCGTGCACTTTCCCTCTTTTAATCTTGCAGTCTCTCCCTTGTGCTTTCTCCTTCTTGCTAGCTCTCTGTCCCTTCTATATCTACAGTTCTTCCTCTCAATCTGTAGAGCTTCCCCCAGACAGACCCTACTTTCTGCTTGTCTTGGACCTGCTTTCCCTCCCTGTTAGCTTTGCGTTTTCCTCTCTGGGGTTATTTCCTGTCTCTTGGATGCACTTTGCTTATGTCTTTCAAGCTTTATGAGTCCCTTCTCACACACACTGGCTTTCCACCTTCTCTCATTGCTCTTCATTTTCTCCCTTCATTTCTCTTCCCTCTCTCTGTTGGTGTCTGTGTCCCGCTGCCTCTGAGCTTCTCCTCTCTTTCTCTGTGCTCCCGTATTTCCCTTTCTGACACCCTTTTCCTGTGTGCCTTTTGCCTTTCTCTCTGATGTGCTTTGCCTGCCTTTATGTACGTCCTTATCAGTGATCTGGACTTGGGAATTAAGTGCAACCTCAGTAAATTTTCACACAGCACCAAGTTGGTTGAGAGTGTTGACCTGCTGGAGGGTAGGAAGGCTCTGCAGAGGGATCTGGACAGGCAGGATCCATGAGCTGTGGTCAGTGGTATGAGGTTCAGCAAGGCAAAGTGTCAGGTTCTATACTTAGGCTGCAACAACCTCATGCAACACTCCAGGCTTGGGGAAGAGTGGCTGGAAAACTGCTTTGTGGAAAGGGACCTGGGGTGCTGATTGATGGAGCTGAACATGAGCAGCTTGTGCCCAGGCAGCCAAGAAGGCCAATGGCATCCTGGCCTGCATCAACAATAGTGTGGCCAGCAGGGCCAGGGCAGTGATCATCCCCCTGTACTTGCACTGGTGAGGCTGCACCTCGAATCCTGTGTTCAGTTCTGGGCCTCTCACTACAAGAGAGACATTGAGGTGCTGGAACAGGTCCAGAGAAGGGCAATGGAGCTGGTGAAGGGTCTGGAGCACAAGCGTGATGAGGAACGGCTGAGGGAGCTGGGGTGGTTTGGAGAAAAGGAGGCTCAGGGAAGACCTTAAGGCTCCCTACATCTACTTGAATGGAGGTTGTAGCAAGGAGAGTGTTGGTCTTTTCCCAAGGTAGTGAGTGACAGAACGAGAAGAAATAGCATCAAGTTTACATTGGATATTAGGAAACATTAGGACTTGATGATCTTAAGGGTCTTTTCCAACCTAAATGATTCTATATGTCCCCTCTGTTATGCTTTCCCTACTCCCTAATGCTGCATGTTTTGCCTCTCTTGGCATTTAACCTGTCCTATGCGCTGTGCCTGTCTGATGTGATTTTTGTCTTCTACTTACCCTCTTCCCTGTCTCATTATGTCACTTTGTCCATTACGACACCCATGCCTCTTGTCTGCGCTTTCTTCCATTTGTGTGCTTTCCCTCTTGCACACTTCCTCACATGCATTTCTCTCTCTTGTGTATGTTCTTTATCATGTACATGTTGCCTCTCTTGCACACACTTTGCCTCCCACATGTTTTACTTTCATGTGCTCTGCCTCTCCCTTGCTTGCACTTTGCCTCTCGTGTGTGCACTTTACTTTTCTCCCTTTCTTGCATGCATATCTACTTTCCACCTCTTTCCCTCACTTCTCAGTCTCTTGTGCTCATGCATTACCTCATGCATGCAAGCTTTGCTTCTTTTGAATACGATTTGCCACTCTCCCTCTCTGGTACACACTTTGCTGCTTTGTCTTACTTTGCTGCTGTTGTGTCAGTTTGGGCGCTTTGCTCTCTCATTTTCTCTTGCTTCCCTGTCTCACGTTCTGTCCTGTCCTCTCACATATTTCCATCTCCCAGCTTTTCTCTCTTACTTGCAGTCTTTCAGAATCTCACTGTCTCCCTCTGTTGCACTCACTGTCCCACTCTGCCCTGCCACAAATCTCTCACCACCACACCCCTCTCTCAGTCACCCCCCCAACCTCTTTGTAGGTTCCATCTCACTCCCCATCTCTCTCTTCCTGCCCCCACTGCCATTTTTCTCACAATCTTAAACATGCTTTTTCTTTTTCTGATGTACTTTGCCTGTGACAGACTTTGCTTTTCTCTTGGTTTCCTTACATTTTCTTGTGAGCATTCACTCTCTTGCAAGTTTCTTTTCCATTTTCTATTTCTTCCCTGCTCTGCACTTTTACATGCCCCATCTCCCTGTTTTCTTTTTCTCTTGCTCTCACTTTCCCTATGTATTTTTCTCTTCCCCCACTTCCGTGCTTTCTCAGATATGCTTTCCTTATCTCAGGTGTATGTTTTCTCTTTCTCTAATGTGTTCCTGCTTTTGTGTTTTCCTCTTTTGCTTGCATTTATGCTTGGTCTTCTACTTGTGCTTTTCTTTCCTCAGTCTTGTGTTGTTCCTTGATATTTGTTGCTGTCCCACTCTCACATTTTCCTTTTCTCTTGCTTTCCTTGTGTCTTGGGCTGTCTTTGCCTATGTCTCACATGATATTCCATCTCTGACATATTTCCTCTTGTATGTGCTTGCCTTCTCATGCTTGTGGTTTCTTGCTTGTAACCTCACTCTACTGTTCACGTTTCACTCTTCCTTGCTCACTTCTTCCTTCTATTTCTTTCCCTCTCCTGAGCTTTCCATTTGTCTGACATGTTTTCCTGCTCTTTTGAATGTGCTTTGCCTTTCTCCTGGACATGCTTTCCCACTCTCTCGTAAACATTTCCTGTTGCATGTGCTTCTCTTTTCCCAAGGGAGACTTTCCTTGCCTCCCTTGTGCACTCACACTCCCTTGCATACCCTCTAGCATGTTTATTCTATCTTGCTTTTTCCTTCTCTTGCATGCTCTCTCCTCTCTGCCACACATACCTTACAGCTGACCCACCTCTCCTTGTACTTTCCCTCCCTCTTTCTTTTGCTGTTGCTCTTGATCATGTACTGTTCCTCTCTCTAACACACCTTTCCTTTGTATGGCTTCACCTCACACACAGTTTGCCTCTTTCATGTGATTTGCCTCTCAAAGGGGTTTATTTCCTCTCTCCAATGCATTTTTCTTCTCTTGCCCTCTGCCCCTTGCTTGTCTTCCCTTTTGGACATAACCTCCCCTCTACCCAGCCCCTTTTCCCATCTTTTCCACTCTCTTGTTCTGCCTCATTCTCCCTCTCCTTCTTTTACTTTGCTACTCTGTCTTTTGTTTTTCCCCACCTCTTGCATGCTTTTCTCTCTCTGAAACATTTCCTTCCTTGCAGGCACTTTCCCTCATCTGTTCTTTCAGTCTCTCTTTTGTGCTTTCTCCTGCCTGTGGCTCATTATCCCTCTCTATTGCACAACACGCTCCCCACTATCCCTGACATTTACACTCTCATGCTTTCCCTTTTCTCATGTGCTTCAGCTCTCTTGCATGCCTTTCTTCTTGCATTCCACTACCTCTTTTGCCTTTCCTTTCTGTGTCTTGCTTTCCCATTCTCCTTTTTTCCTCATCTTGCATGCTTTCTCCCTGTTGAGCAATTTTCATCTCTCCTGCTTGTAGCTTTCCTATTGCTTGTGCTTCCTTTACCTTGTGATTTTCCCTCCATTTCTTGCTCTAGCCCGTTCTAACCCTTGCTGTCCACCTCTTTCACTTACTTTCCTATTCACTCTCTCCCTCTCCCCCTTCTTTCTTTCTCCCACTCAATTTACTTCTGCTTTCCCTCTCCATTCCTTTTGTTTTCACCTCTTCTTCTCACTACTCTCCTCATTTGCCCTCTCTCTCTTTCTGGCACAGCTTTCTTCTGTATAATTTTTGTGCTCTCTTGCATAATTTGTCACCTGCTTTCTTTTCTCTTGACCTTCTGTCTCACAGGTGCCCTTTCCCTGTCATGTGCAATTTTTATCTTTCTGTCATTTCAGTCTTGCATGTTTCATTTTTTTTCCTGCATTTTTCCCTCTCTTCCCCCTCCCTCACATGCTTTGTGTCACATAATACCTTCCTCTCCTGCTTGTACTTTCCCTAGCTCATCTTGAGTTTTTCCTTCCCCTTTTGTGCTATCCCTATCTCTCACCATCCTTCTTTCTTAGTGGCCTTCTTTCATCTCTTTCTCAACCTGTTGTCTGTCTTTCCACCCTCCAATTTCTTCCCTTGCTGTCTCTCTTCACCCTCCTTGTTTCTGCTCTTTCTCACACACTTTCTTCTTCCACTTTCCCACTCACATTTCCTCCTTTTGTCTTACATTTTTTGCTTCTCACAGATCCTCTTATGTCCATTGTCTCTCTCTCACATGCTTTGCCTCTCTTGTGTGTTTTACTTTTCCTTGCACTTCCTTCTCTTTGCTCTCATTTTCTAGCCCTTTTATGTTTTCCCCTCCCTTGGTCTTTTTCCATCTCTGGTATGTTTTTCTAGTTTCTTGCATTTACTTTTTCTCTTGCTCATTCATGGTTGCAGTCTCTGGCTCATGCTTTCCCTACTTCTGTCACTTGTGATCTCTTTTTCTATTGCTTGCTAGCCCTACATCTCAGCATCCCTCTCTTTCTCTTGCTACCCCCTCTTTGTCTCTCTTGCCTTCCCAGCATTGCCTCAGGCATGCTTTCCCTCTCTCTCTGATGTGCTTGCTCTCCCCTCTTCCCTCTCTTAAGCTTTCCCCTTGTCTTGGCCACCTCATCTGACTGATATGCCTCATCTCTGGCATGTGCTTTGCTTCTCTTGTGCATATGCTTCACCTCTTTCAGATGCTTACCTGCTCTTGTGGATTTGCTTTGCCTCTGTCACATGCTGTTGCATTCTCTGGCATACTTCCTCACTCTCTGATATGATTTTCTAGTTGCTCATGTTTTCAGGCTCTTAGTTGTGCTTTTATTTACTTTATGCTACCACTCTGTATCTCTTGCCACCCTCTCTCTGATTCCAGTTCTGATTCCAGCTCTTTCCATCTCCCTCCTTCCCCTCTCCTTCCTCCCATTCTGTCCCTTCCTTACCCCCTTAACATTCCCTCTCACATGTCATGTCTACATCATTCCATTTGCATGTCTCTGCATCTCGCTGCCATGTAATTCCTCTCTTCCAGACATGCTTTACCTTCCTCTTTTTATTGGTTTCTTACATCCACTTTGCTTCCGTCTTTGTTCCCTATCTCTCATGTGCTTTTGCTTGTCTTGTACCTTTATTCTTTATCAGGTGCTTCCCTCTCTCAAAAGCTGTTGCTTTTAACATCTTTATCTTGCACCCCCCCTCCCCATACGCTTACTGCCTCTCTCACACAATTCTTTTTTCTCTTTTTATTGTACTTTTCCTCTGGCTTGCATGTTTACTTGTGCTTTTCCTCCCTCCGCTTCCTGCTGTCCTTGCCTTGGTTTGCTTTTCTGTTGCTTTGCCTCTTTCCCTCTCCCCCCCCCCCCCCAAATTTCTCTCTCTCTCCTTTCTTCTAAGACATATCTTCCCCACATACTGCTTTCCTTCTCTCCCTCACATACTCCCCTACTCCCAAGTCTCAGGTGGTTTGCATCTTTCACCTTTGCCCCTCTGTCACATGGCTTGCCTCTGTCTCTGCCACCTACTTTACCTGAGCCTCTTGCATACATGGTTTACCCCTCTTGTGCTTTCTTCCTCCTGCTTGCATCTCCTCACACTCTTGCATGCTTTCCTTCTCTCTTACGTGCTTTTCCTCCTGGGTGCTTTCCCTCTCTCCCACACACTTCCCCTCTCTCAGGCTTCCCATGCCCTTTTCCTCTGCTTCTGGTACACCCTGTGTCTGTCTCTCAACAGCCTCTCTCTTGCATGCATTCTCCCTCATGTGCTTCCCTCACACATGAATTTTGCCTCTCTTTCATGCTTTCTTTATATCTCATGTGTGCTTTTCCTTGCTTGCTGTTGTCATTGTCTTTCACCCCCTCAACTCATGTGTCTTATTAACCTTCTTTGTCTTTCTTGTCTGCTGTCTCACAGTTTCTCTTCTTGCTTGCACTTTCCATCTCACTCATGCTTTGTCTTTTACTAGTGACACTCCTCCCTCTCTCTCCCTGTCCTGCTATGCCTCTCTTGCTTCCCCATGTCTCATCTCATTCCCTCTTTCTTGTCCTCGGTTCCCCTTTCCTCTTTCTTCAAATCCCACCCACCTAATCTCTGTCACTGCCTCCTCTCCCTCACTCACGTGCTCACTCAGCATGACAGTTTGCCACTCTTACCCACTGTACCTCTCCGTGGTGTGCTTTTCCTGTGTGTCATGTACCCTACCCCTCTCATCTCCCCCCTCCCACACTCACTATTACACGCTAACCTCATCTCCACATCATGCATTCTTACTCGCACACATCTTGCTTCTAGCTGCCATGCAGTTTGCCTGTCATGTGCTTTGCTTCCCTTGCATGCATTTTCTTTGCCTTGTCCTTTACTGTTTACCCTTTTCTTTCATCTCTTCCTCTTGCTAACACCCACTTGCATCTTTTTCCACCTTTCTCATACTTTTCCTCTTTCTTGCATGCTTTTTCCCTTGCTCATGCTTTCAGTCTTGCTAGTGCTTTTCCCCTCTCTTGCTTTCCATGCATCTCTTGTGTGCCTCCATTCTTGTGTCTTCGCTCTCTTGCACACCCCCTCTTAGTTTGCTTTTCTTCTTGCGTGCTTTCCCAGGCACTCAGTCTTCCTCTCTCTCACTCCCAATGTCAGGTTTTCTCTTGTCCTCCCTCTCACCCCATCCTCTCCCCCATCCCTGTCTTCCTGTCCCTCTGCCTCTCTTGCTGCTCCCAAATAACTCAATGCCCTTTCTCCCCGTGCTGCCCTCCCACTTCTCTAGGTGCTCCTCTGCCTCTCTTGTTGGCCCTCTGTCTCTCATGCCATCTTTCTCACTGTTGCCCCCTCCCTGTCCCTTTGTCTGTCTCTCTTCCTGATTTTGCTGTTCCTTTCTCTCAAATGCTGTCCCTGCTCTCTTCCTTTCCTCTTTCCTGCTCAGTGTCCTTCCCTCCCTCTCTCACTTTCTGTGCCTCCCTACTCTTGCTGTTTATTACACTCATTTCTTCATCCCCCACTGATCCTTCTGGTCTTTCCCTGCCCCTGTCCCTGATTCTTCCCCTGCTGCTGTACCTTCCTGTCTTTCCCTCTCACTGCCTGTACTGCCTCCTTCCCCCCCCATTCATTCTCCCTGTCTTGCTTCCTGCCCCCTTCTTTGTCTTGTTGCCCCTACATCTCTTTATGTTTCTCTCACCACCCGTACATTTCTGTCGCACTCACTTTCCCTCTCCCTTTCTCATAATTTCCACACATTTACACTTTTTCTCTCTCATCTGTCACTATTCTTTTCTCTGTCTCTCTTGTTCCTTTTTTTTTTTTTGCGTATTTTCCTTTCTTGGACATTTTGCCTCTCCCACAAGTATTGTGCCTGTCTTGCACGTATTTTGTGGCTCTGGCATGCTCATTCCCTCTGCTGTATGGTCCTTGCTTGCAAACGTTTTGCGTCCCTTAAATAAGCTTTCTCTCTCTGCCTTACAATCTTTTTGACTCATACTTACTCTGTTACATCCTTTCTGTCTCAGTTTCTGTATCTCATGCTTTCCTTTTCTTGAACATGCCATAATGTGCAACTTGGCATTCTTGAGCTCTCTTAACACACCCTTTCTCACACTCAGACTTCTGCAACCTCTCTTGTCATTTTCGTCTTTCATGCTCATATACTGTGCTTCTCACTTGCGTGTCCCATTTCATGTAATTTCCCTTTCTTCTGCCTTCTCTCCAGTGCTTTTTCTCTTGTGCTTTCCTTTCCACAGGTGTGCTTTCATGCTCTTGCATGTGTGCTTCCCTTCTTAGTTGCATGTACTTTTCTTGTCTTGCATGTGCTTCTCCTCTTATGTGCACTTCACCGCAATTGCATGTGCTTTCCCTCTCACCAGCTTGAACTTCTCCCTCCATTTCTCACACATGAATTCCTTCCTTGTGCGTGTGCTTCTTCCTCTGTATCTATCATGTATTCCCTCTGTTCCTCTTGTGAACTTCTCTCACCCCCTGTGCACTTATCCTCCTGCTCATGCTTGTGCTTTCCCTTTTGTCTGTTGCAGTTTTTCTAGCTTTTTTTGTACACTTTTCTTTCTTTTGTGTCAGTACATTTACTTTATTGCTTTTCCCTCTTCTCTCAAGCTTTCCTTCTCCTACATAAATGTTTTCCTTCTCTACTGTGTATTTCTCCTCTTTTGCAAGTGCTTTTCCTCTTTTGCATGCTGTTGCCTTGTCACTCTCTTGCACCTTTGCTCTATTGGCTGTGCTTTCCTTTTTCCTTTTTCCTTTCTTGTTTGCACTCTACCCCTCCTGGGCACATTTTCTCTCCCTCCCTTGTGCTGTGTTGCATGCTTTTCCTCTCACTTGCACACCAGCTTTCCCTCTTCCATGTGCGCAGTCCATTCTGTCTGTAATGAACATCTCTTCTTTATTCCATAAGTTCCCTCTCTGATATATTTAATCTTTTTTAGTGTGCCTTTGCCTCTCTGGCACCTTTTCCTTGCTCTTTCTGTTGCACCTTTCTCCTCTTATGTGCATGCTCCCTCTCCTTCTTGGTCCCCCCTTCTCATATCCACACTCTTGCCATCCCCACCCACTGTGCTGTTTGCTTTCTCTTTCTGTCTCTGGCATGCTTTCCCTTGCCTTCAAGCTTTTTGTCTTTCTGTCATGCACTTTCTCCCAGTCACAGTTTCCTGCTCCATCATGCACATTCCCGCATTCATAGAATCATAGAATAGTTAGGGTTGGAAAGGACCTTAAGATCATCTAGTTCCAACCCCCCTGCCGTGGGCAGGGACACCTTATGCTAAATCATATCACCCAAGGCCTCGTCCAACCTGGTCTTGAACACTGCCAGGGATGGAGCATTCACAGCCTCCCTGGGCAACCTATTCCAGTGCCTCACCACCCTAACAGGAAAGAATTTCCTTCTTATATCCAATCTAAACTTCCCCTGTTTAAGTTTTAACCCATTACCCCTTGTCCTGTCACTACAGTCCCTGATGAAGAGTCCCTCCCCATCATCCCTATAGGCCCCCTTCAGATACTGGAAGGCTGCTATGAGGTCTCCACGCAGCCTTCTCTTCTCCAGGCTGAACAGCCCCAACTTCCTCAGCCTGTCTTCATACGGGAGGTGCTCCAGCCCCCTGATCATCCTCGTGGCCCTTCTCTGGACTTGTTCCAACAGTTCCATGTCCTTTTTATGCTGAGGACACCAGAACTTCACACAATACTCCAGGTGAGGTCTCGCAAGAGCAGAGTAGAGGGGCAGGATCACCTCCTTCGACCTGCTGGTCACTCTCCTTTTGATGCAGCCCAGGATATGGTTGGCTTTCTGGGCTGCAAGCACACGCTGCCAGCTCATATTCGTTTTCTCCTCAACCAACACCCCCAAGTCCTTCTCCGCAGGGCTGCTTTGAACATCTTGTTGATATGCAAGCAATAACTAAAATATTGGTGTGTTTTCTCTCTGTTTTCCTCCACCCCTCTTTTATTCTTCACCTCTCTTTCATGCTTTCCCTCTCTCTCGTACAGTCTCCTTTTCTCTTTGGCTTGTTTTCCTGTCTGTCTAGCATATGGCCTTTTCCTGTCATGAGCACACCTTCCATCTCTCCCTTTGTCACTCACGCTTTGTCTCTCAAACACACTTTTCTGCTCATTCTGTGTACTTCCATCTCAGAAGTGCTTTGCTGTTCTTAAGGCTTTCTATCTCTCACATGCTTTACCTCTTCCTTGCATATGCTTTCCTTTTGTTGTATGTGGCAATGTTTACCCTTACGCTCATGCACACTTTTCCTCTTCCCTGCACATGCATGCTAATTCTCTAACTTGTGCTTTCCTTCTTACTTGTGATTTCTCTCCTGTTCGCCTCCATCCATTTACTTTTGCTTTTTCAGGTCTTTCTCCTCCCCTGGTGCTTGCTCTTTCAGTCATTCATGTTCTCATGCTTCTTCATGCATTCCTGCCCTCACACTTTTCTCTTACTGTGTGCTTATCCTCTCTTGTGTGTGATTTTCCTTTCTCGTATACTTTTCTCTCCGTTGCAGTTTCACTTTTTTTACGCTCACAGTCTCATTCCTTCTCTCTTGCTTTCCCCCCATCTCAGTCTCTCAAACTTTCCTTCTTTCTCTTGCATGCTTTTCCACTCTTGTGCTTGCACCTTTCCCTCTCCCACACTTTTTGTCTTGCATACTTTCCATATGCCTTTTTTGTATGTCTCTCTTTTGTTTTCCTTCTCACACAAGCTTGCTTTCTTGTGCACTTTTCATGCTGTCACTCTTTTCTTGTTGCTGCCTTGCTTTTCCATCTTTCTCAGTGTGGAGCTGTACCTCTTTCATGTGCTTTGCCTTTGCTTCCCGCTTATGATGTCTCTTCCTTGCTTACGCTGTCCCTCTCTGATGGTTTCCCTATGCATTGCATGCTTTCCTTACTTCACCCATTCATGTTTTCCCTTGCTTACTGTTTCTTGTGTGTTGTTTACCTTTTTTGCACGCTTTTACTTTTTTTGGAGGCATTTCCCATCTCTCTCTTCCTCCCATGCTCCTTCCCTCTCTTGCATGCTTTTTCCTTCTCACTGTCTTGTGCCTTTCTTTGTCTCTTACGCTTTTCCTTTCTCACTGATGTGCTTTCTATCTCTTCTCCCTCCTCACTCCCCAAATGCTTTCTCTATTTTGCAGGCTTTACTTTCCTGTCTTGCCTGCAGTCTCTGCCACCCTCCCTCCCCACCCCCCTTCCCTCTCTGGCACTCTCTCATGCTTGCTGCTGCTGTTCCTCGCCCCCATTTTATGGTTTCTCTCTGTCTCTCAGTGACAGATTTTCTCTGTTTCTTTGTGCCACTTGCATGTGTGTTCTTTCTGCCACTTCCTTGTATGTGTGTTCATGTGTTCTCAGTGTCCCCTCTCGCTGGCATATTCTGTCCACTTTCTCCTAGTGTGCAAGCTTGCTTTCTCTCACTATCATGTGCTGTGTTGCTCTCTCTCGTGGCTTTACCTCCGTCATGTGTTTTCCCTCTCCCATATGCAGATATACTCCGCCCCCCCCCCCCCGGTGCTTTCCCCTTTTTCCCTTTATTTTGAGCATTCTTTCATTCTCTTATGGGCACACAAATCATTCTCCGTTGTTTTCAGTCTCACATGTTTTCCTTTTCTCTGTTACGCTTCCCCACTCTTGCATGCTTTCCCTTATGAGCATGCTGCCCTCTTCTTCTATGTACCTTTTCTCTCACATGCTTTTCCTCTTGTTTTCATGGTCTGTCCCTCTCTTTGTGTGACCGTTTTGTCTCTTGTATTCACCCTTCCCACTCCTGTGCATGGCTTTCCACACTCATGCACACTTTCCCACTTTTATGTGCTTTTTGTTATTGTTGTAATTTCTCTCTTGCCCACTCTTTAACTCGCAGTCTTTCACTACTTTCATCTGGCTCTCCTGCTTTATTTCTCTTCCTTTTCCTCTCTTCTTTGATCTCTTTCACTCTTCCCTTATTTCTTCTCTGTCACTCTGTTATGCTATCTTGTCCTCTCTCACTCTGCCTCTCTTTGTTTGGTCCCTTTTACTTTCATGTGTTGTTTTTATTTTTTCCCTCTATTTCAGCTCATCTCTTCCCCAGTGTCCTTCTCTCACTCCCCGTCTCATTTTCCCTCCTGATTGCCCTGGCTTGCAGAATCTCTCCTATCTGCTTCTCATTTCCTCTTGCTTCCTTTATCTCTCACTCTTTCCTCTGTCTCTGATCCCCTATGCATCTCATTTCTCATCTTTCCTACTGATTTTCTTTCATATCCATTTTCACCTTCCCACTTGCTTAGTCTATTTTTCTCTTTCCCTTTCAGTTGCTCTCTTTCCTGCATTTTGGCACACTTCTCTCTCATTCCCTTTCCAGCTCTCTTTTCCTTCATGTCTTGGTTGCTTTCCCCATCTTCTTTGTGCTTTCCTCTTCCTCTCTTCCACTCTTGCTCACGCTTCCCCCCTCTAGGTACCTTTTCCTATCCCTGTCTTTCAATCTTGGTTGCTCCCTTTGACACTCCCTTTCATTCTTGCTCTTTACTTCTGCCTCTTTCACTCTTATTTCCTCTGCCTCTATGCCATATCCCCCTCTTTCTCTTTTCCCCACCTTTCCCTTTCGCTCTCACTACTTTCCCTTTTGCTCTTCTCCTTCTCCCCCTCCCTTTTCCTTTTCCCTTTCCATTCCTCTCATTCATGCTTCATGGAATCACAGAATGGTTTAAGTTGGAAGCGACCTCTGAAAATTGTGTTCTGTCTGTTTACTTTACATTTTCTGTGTCAGCGAAGATTAGCATTACAATATCACCAGAGCTATGGCATAAAAAGTCTTATGTTGATTTTTCTGCATTTTTCTCAGATAGAGTCCAGTGAGGACAGAAGGTCAGCAGCTAGTCTATAAAAGTATCTTCCTCAAAAATCCAATTGGTCTTGACCTCAATTTCTTGCCAAAGTGAAACCATTTTTGTTTACTGTTCCTTTTGTGCTTAATAGTATTAGGATTATCTCATCCTTTGTAGAGAATCATTTTGCTTCCAAGAGAAAGTGTGTGGGGCTCTGCAGTCTTTATGCTAACGCTGAATATTGTTTCTAATTATTCAGCTTCATGCGAGTTATTTCTAAGTCCAACACTCGTATAAACTTGTCCACATAAAAAGTATATATAACACTTGGGCTCAGTAAGAGTATTCTTGCATAATCTCAGAAGTCATCTCATTGCACCACTAGGAATAATGAGTCTCTGAAGATGAATCCACTGCACATTGCACCAGAAGATTCTGTGAGGAAAGCTGGGGGCAATACTCTGATACACTGCATGAAGTATACACAGTGCACTAAAGGAATACTCTCCCTTTTCTCTTAATTACTTTGAATATTCCTTCCTCTTAATTCTGTAACTGTAATCTTCAGACTGAAGCATAGTACAAACTTTATTTCTTCTCTACAATTAGTAAGGGCTGCACATTGAAGCTGGGTTGTCAGTGGCTTATGTGACTGCTCAAGCAGGAGCAGAGCCATTCATGGGCAATTCTGGAAAGAGAGGACCATATTTTGAGACTTTTATTTATAATTTTTGTAGAAATGTTTCTAGATATAACCTTATATTTTCTAGATATAACCTGTACTTTTTGCTGTTAATGGTTTTGTCTTACTGTTCTAACTTGCAGGTTTTTCTCTCTCACTATTTGTTTTCTTTTTTTTGTTCTGTGGCCAAAAAAACTGACTGCTTGGTTCTGGTAGCTGTGGGTAGGACTGTATATGGGATATGGGATGTTGTCCTTCTGCATTTATCCAGGATTTTTCTATCTTCTTTTCTCACACCTTTTCTTGAAGTGCACAAATTCTTTTCAAATGTGTATGGTATTGGGGTGGCAGGAGTAATTTGAGGAGAGAGGTGTTATTCTAGTTCAGTCACATGTTTTAAAATAGTTGCTGTAATGGAAAAATACAAGAAAGAACAAATTCTGCCTTCAGTGCAGAAGAGTGAGTGCTGCTTCACTGAACTATAGAAGGCCCACATTGGAAGGGACCTCACAAGATCATCTAGTCCAACCATTTGTGAGAAAGGGAGCCTCGATGGGATCATCTACCACCCCATCCAGCTGCATCTTGAAGACCTCCAGTGATGGGGACTCTGTCATGTCCTTGGGGAGATTATTTCAGTGACTGATTCTTCTCATGTGAAAAATGTCTGCCATGTACTGAACTGAAATCTCTCCCTTGTACCCATGGCCTCTTGTCTTCTCCATGTGGTGTACCTGATGAAGAGAGCACATTCATCCTCTCTGTAGCCACCCTGTTAACTACTGGAATACTATAGTAAGATCTTCCTGAGCCTTCTCCAGGAAGAGACCTAGGTCCTACAATGTAGGGCAGGCTCTCCAGCCCTTTGATAATCTCTAGCCATCTTTAGGACCCTCTCTAGTCTGTCTGCATCTTTTTTGAATTGTGGGGACCAGAACTGAACACAGTATTCGAGGTGTGGCCTCTCAAGCACTGAGTAGAGTGGGATGATCACATCTCTCTCTCTGCTAGTGATGACCTTGTGGATGCAGCCCAGGACCTGATTTACCTTTGTTGATGCAGCAGCACTCTGCTGACTCTGTTCAGCTTGCTGTCCACTAGCATCCCCAGGTCCCTTCCAGCAAGGCTGTTTCCCCACCACACAGATCCTGTACTGGGCCCTTTGGTTATTCTATCCCAGGTGCAGGATCTTGCACTTGTCTTTGTTAAATTTCATACAGTTCTTGCTAGCCCACTCTTCCAGCATGTCCAGGTCTCTCTGTAAGATGGCTTTCCCTTCTGATATGCCCACCTCGCCACCCAGTTTAGCGTCATCAACAAATTTGATGAGCATGCTTTCAATGCTATCATCTAGATCACTTACAAAAATGTTGAACAGCTTGGGGCTCAGTATCAATCCCTGGGGAACCTTCCCTAGGAGTGCCTTGTGACACTGTTCATATGTCCCATTAGGCTGATATATTCTAAACTGTTAAGTTTGAATTTAATTAAATAACATGGTAACTGTTTATTTAAGTCTTTTCAGAGCCTTCCTGTCCAGAAAAATTGTCATATATTATTTTTCTTTACATCTTCATCTAAGTTGATGAAGAAGAGCTGTTTGTTTACAAAGTGGGCAGGAAAGCCTGTAGATGCACCTTACCAGAAAATCAAGCTATAGTTTCCCTTTTATTCCCTGCATGTATTATGCTGATGTAAAATGCTTCAGGATTTTTTTCTACTGGAAGTCTTTAGAAGCGCTAACTTGATTTTAGAAGAATGCTTTGCAGAAAATTGACTAATGTTGAGCTTTGAAATACTTAGGATTTGTGTTTTGCTTGTTAGGAATTTTAATAATTTGGTTTATATCTTGTTGCTTTAAAGTCTGGGCCAGTGACAACAGGAATAGACTGATTTAACTTCTTTGGTTTTCTTGGAGCTGAGCAGAGTAGCGTGTGTTAAGTATTAAACTAAACAGAGCCTTATGAGAAAGCTTGAAGCAGTGGTAACAGGCAGGAACAGTCACTACATATATACCAGCATGGCCTGCCATGAATGAAGAAAATACCTATAATGAAGAAAATGCCTGTAAAGTAGAAGAATTTTCTTCACTACAAGCATGTAAAATGACAAAGGTATCTGCTGAAAAGGAGTAAAACTTCTCTGTGGTGAAGAAATCTATATATTGCGTGGCCACATTGCCTAGAGTGCTATCTCTTTGCCTGCAATCCTGGAACAAACATGGATGATCTAGATTGTGAAGATTTTCTCTTTTCTGTAAGGGAAGGTGAGGACTGATCAAGTAAAAGCTGAAAAGCAGAGAATTTCTAGTCCTTTGTAAGTTGATTGCCATAGGATCTGGAGAAATGAGCAGATGCAAGGGGTGAATTGGATGTAGTGAACATCTTTCCAGTTAGGTTGCCAAGATTTCTAGAAACCATTACTAAAGGTACCCAGTTAAATAGTGATGGTAGCCATTAAGAGTGGCTTTTCAGACCTTCTGGCCCAATGTCAGCATAATTGGATTCCTACTTGCAATCTAATGTAGATCTTTGTTAGGTATCCAGTTTAGGGAGTTCCACTGGAACTGTTTTCAGGGGCCAAGCCTGACTGAAGACTGGAAAAAGAAGGCTGAAATTTCATTGATATGTGCTCTGTATTTTAGATAGAGCTCTGTTCTAACAGGTTAGCTGGTAGTACATGCCAGCAAAAAGAGTTAGCTCTGCTGGGTGACTGTAGCTACTTCTTTTCCTGACAGGAAACTCCCGGCACAAATGATTATGTCAGCAATGAAAACAGGCAAAACTGTTGATATAATCTTATTTTTCCTGCTGTTAATGCTGAAATGAAGAATATTTAAGATTCAGGTGTAATAGCCTTTTACAGTTAAATCTTTATGAGAACCTGCTGAACTCTACACTGCCTTCCAGACATAGTACAGTGTGCTGTAACTTACTGCCATGGACATTTGACTTTGCTCAGGTAGGTAGTTGTAGCTTCTCCACCTTTATTACTGGGAAAGAGGATGCATGGGAAAAACAGTGGTCATCCCCAAGCTGTAGAATATACTCAATGACTCTTTTAGATGGGTGCCATCTACTGTTTTTGACATCTGTCTGTTGATACCGTTTGGTGTCAAAAATTGTGACTCTATAGAATTAATGTTGTTCTGATTGACAGCCTGTAACAGAGTTGATCTTGTAAATTTTCAAAGGACTCTTGGTTCCCTTGAATCTGCTAAAAATTGCTTAAAAAGTGTTTTTCCATGACAATGCAGGATTGTATGCTACAATCTAAAATAGCACAGCAAGGACTATACTAGGTGAGAATACAGGATGTGGGAGAGACGTAGCAAGTTTGCTGTTGCTGCTAAACTGATTGGTATTTGTTTAGATCAGGGAAAATTCTTGTAGATTGCAGGTACTCTATGATGTCACAGACTCAGTTGGGAGTGTTACAGGATTTGTTGCTGACTGCAACCCGTTATTAGTATATAAACAGGGCAGATTAACAAAGCGCCAATTATTTTTATAGGTCAGTAAACAAGAAGATTTTGCAAACTGAAGGCCAAGAAACCCTAGAATGCAAAATGCCATTAATACAGTAAAAAATGTTAATCCACTCAAATTGCCTTCAAATACACAAATTCAATATCCCTGTAAGAGGTAATCTAGGCAGTGATACTCAGCTAGAAAAAGCAAGCTGGAAGGATAGAAATGCTGGAGGATAACATTTACTGAAAGGATTCAGCATACTTCATACTGAAACCCTACAGACTTGGCCCTCCCTCCCCTAGTCCCAGAAAAATTACAATCCTAGGGTATTCTTCACTCATCTGCTTGCATATTTCTAAAATGTTTATTTAATATGGTGGATTAGAACAAATGTTGGAACAATGTAAAATAGTGTATTTTAAAATTCCTTGTGGAAGCATTTGTAGGGCTGCCTGCAAAGGGTTTTTGCTTTATTTTTAAACTACAAAACTTTTGCCACCATCTGCCTAGCATTCTACGTAACTGGGAGACATGCTTTTACAAGAAAAGAGTGTTTTTTCTTTCATGCTTTTGGCATCATAGTTTTTTCATCTTATAAACCTTGTATTACCCATTTTAATGGCACCTTAGAGACAGATAGGGAGGTGAAAGATTTGTTGACAAACCATTGGCAGTTAGATCTAGGAGATGCAAAGCAGCAGAAAAATCTATTAATAGCACACTTTCTTGGCCATATTTTTCTAGGTATTAAATATTCAATTAAAAGAGAGGATTTTTGTTGGAAGCCAGTATGTGCTCTAGACTACTTGCAGTCTAAATATAGCGTGTTCAGTGATGTGAATCTTCAGTGTTCTTTGCTTCAGAATTCTTCTAAGGCATTGTCTTTTCTGGACCTAGCGATCTTCAGCATCAGTCTCATCTGAAGTTTGGATATGCTTTGTCATCTTTAACACATTTGGATTTCTCATTCAAGTCCGAAGAAGCTAACTAGCTAAGTGAGCTCAATATCAGAGGCTAGGTACTTGGTTTTTTTTCAACTCCTGCATTAGGCAGTCTGGTTCTGTCAGAACATGGTGATAATGTGTACAGTTTACATCCCTCTATGTTCTTCTCCTTTGAACAAGAAAAGGCATTGACTGCTGCAGGGACAGCTCTGTATGGAGTAGTTACAGGTTTATGCTTTAGATGTGCCTTGTAATCTTCTGTTGTTTTCACTGAAGCAGCACTGAGAGGTTGCAAGGTTATTCATTACTGGCTGCTCCAGCCCATAAAAGGTAGGGTACAAGTGGCATGCTACAGCTAGCTTTCTGTGCTCTCCTCGTGGCTTCTTTTGGAATACTCGAGAGCCAGCTGAGCTGCCTGGATTGCCTTGGTCATGTTAGCGGCAGCAGCCTGATCCCTATGCCCTGTACCTTGTGGGCACTCTGTGTGTGTAGAATGAGTAGGGTGCATAAAGTCATTATTCTTAGCTATTCAGCAAATGGGTACCTGGCAGAAGCAAGAAGGCATGGGCTGTGCCTTAGCATCAGAACAGCTGAGTAGGTCAAACTGCTTGGGCTCAGTCATTCTGGTGCTGTTGCTGCAGCAACACACATGTGAAGTCCTATACCAGCTCCAAAATAAATGGGATTATTCTGTTAACCCCATTAACAGTTCAACTTTGTGAATACAGTATACTTTTGTTGCCTTCTCTAAATTGCACTGCTGCATTTTACAGTGGAACTGTCCCAAGATTTCCTTCTGCAGGTAGGTGTCTATGTTTTTTTGAGAGATGAAGAGAGTTCTGAGACCTTTTGGAAGTAAAGGTATTATATAAGCAGAAAAGCGTTCATTATCTTTACTGTATCAGAATATAGAAATTGTACCATTTACTTACTGACTTGGGGATTCTTTGCTAGAAATCATAATGTGAAAATGCAGAATTTAAATGTTGCTAGTAAAGATTACTTTGTGCTGTCATTCTAGTTTAAAATGCTAGTAGGTAAAATACCGTATCTATCTAATTTTTGAGCCAAAGAAATGAGTGCACAGAAATTCTATTCAAAACAATCTTTCATTATTATCTTCCAGTGATATTCCAATAATACTCCAATATAATGATCTTTCGATTTAATTTCTTCATAATTAAAAAAGTACTTTTCTTTTTCTTTTTCTTTTTTTCACTTTCAACACCACTGATTTAAGACTAGGAGCTTTCTCACAATAGGGCACTGAATATGTTATTAGGTGAACACAAACTAAGGAAAAAGATATGAACTGAAATTTAAATTTAAAATGCAGGGCTCTTGAAAGACTTGAATGTATAAGTTCATGGGTACTCTCACTTCCTTCTTTTAGGATTTCCTTGAAAATCCCATCATGAGCTTAATAAATGTGAAAGTCACTACCACTGATAGCCTTCATCTAGCTGGTCAACAAAATGCTTTTTTTTTTACTCCAGAAAATGATTTAAAAATCACCTGTTTGCCTATCTGACTCAGAACCCATTTCCTCTGTTTATTCAGTTGTATCATCCAACTACTACAAATACTGTTTTACTCATACAGCATGAAAACAGCTAAGAATGAGTGAACTGCAGTTTGTTTAATTCTCATCAACAAAATCGGTTATTAAACATAAAGCTGGTTATTTACACAAGCTCACTGAAGAATAAAATAGTTATGCAGAAGCAGGGAGCAACCTAGTTCACTCCCAAGCCACAGTTTCCTTGGCTAAGCAGCTAGGGAAATAGTTTTCTATGAAATGAATATATGTTTTGCAATCATTCACACTAACTGTTTTTAACTGATTTTTTTAGCTCCACTTTCATGACCTGTTTTTCTTTCCACTGAAAGGCTTGGGAATTTTGCTCTTGACTTTGCTAGAATAAAGAACTGTATCCCAAGTATTTTGATTTATAAATAACAAGTTTAATAGTTTTACTAGGTAAAATACTGCATTCTGTGGCTTACTTAGTTGTGACTAATTCACATCTCACAGAAGTGCTAATCATCTTAAATTTTTATTACTTGGAGCAAGATCAGAATTAAAATCTGGGAGAAGCAGAACAGATTTTCGGATCAGGATGTCAGTGTAAATCATTTCTGCCTTCAGCTGATACATTCTTTTGGGACTGATGATGTAAAATATGTTGATGGGGAGAGAAAAATGTTCTGCTTATTATTTCAGTGAAAAAGCTTTATTCTTCTCTCTGAACAGGTAAGCATCTGAATTTGGTGCAAATTAGTCTCTGCAGATGTGGTCTGGGGAGAATGGACATGTGCCAACCCAGCATCATTGCTGTGAGTTGGCACTTTGGGAGGGAACAACAATCAAAGTGCAGAAAACCCTTTCACTTAATTTCCATCTGACTCCTGTCACCAAATACCTTAGTGTGACAGGTTTGGACCATGTAGGTTACATATGGGACAGACATTTCTAGCAATACAATGGACCCAGTTGAGCTAATCTGCTGTGACAGGAATGCATCACTCATGTAAGCCTAAGAATGTGGTGTTCTCTGGAGAATGTTATATTAGCTAGCTTTGCAAAGTATGGTAATAGCAGTTGTTATATTGCTTTGTACAGTGTTACTGGCTGGGGGCTTCAGTGTACTCTAAGAAATTTTATGCCCTGTACAAAGGGAGCAGTTATCCATTGTACAGGTTAGGCAGCTTTGTGAAGAGTACTGAAGTCTTTCTTCTCTGCCTCTTACCATCCACACACTGTGAAAAGCACTGGAAGGCCAACAAGAGATGAAGCTATCTTGAAACTGCTTAACGGAGACTTTAGCAATTAAAACAAAGTATATTAAAGCACAGAACCTTCTAAGTGTGAGGTGAACTACTGGGTGCCTTTAATGCGGAGGCAGTTGCTATACTTACACTTAATGTACTTACGTGTTACAGGATATATAGAGACGATAAGGACAAACTTTATTAGTTACATCGTTCCATCAGTAATCAGTATCCTGACACAAAGTGGAGGTCTGTGAGTGTTCTTTGGTTGGGAAATAATGCTAAAGTAGAGAAACTGTTAAGTCTTTACTGAGTTTGCCTGAGAACGAACTCCTCTGTTTCTGTTCCCAGGAATTCAGCAGCAGTGGGTCATGGCTGTTTCTGCTATGCTCTAATGCGTTCCCTTCCAGTTGCCATATACATAGTTTTGGTGACAGGTCTGCGTTACCACCTGTTCATATGGAGCGTCTTCTCGCCAAAATTACTTTATGAGGGAGTGCATGTGTTCATCACAGCCGCGATCTGCCTGTTCTTCACAGCCATGGATCACAACCATTCTCACAAAGTGCAAGATTGAAAGAAGTGTGCAGTGTGCAGATCTGGATTGCAATGTCTGGTGCGACACCGAGATGGAAGAAGGATAATAATGGCTTTAAATTTTTGTGCAAGATTTGAAGATTAACCTAGTTTAATTTAGTCAAAGTCAGGATTTGAAGGGCCTGTGCTGTTTTAAATCTTGAGTTTGCTTTAAAAATGTTTAATTTAAATAAACTGTTTTTTCATGAATAACTTTTGTTCTATAGCTGTCATTATAGCACTTTCCAAATCACAGAATGGCAATATTATATGATTAAAATTTCAAAATGTACATCTTAATCTGAGTAAAGACCACAGGCACTGAAAAAAATCTTTTGCACATACAATCCTTTTTTACCTTCTTAGATGACAGATTCTTAAAAATACCCAAGAGAATTTCTTGGTGCTGTTCACAAGACTTTGCATTCATTAGCCTTGGGAGATTTTTGTTTGTTTTGTTTCTAGCATGTGCATTGAAATTGTTATTAAATTATTGTACAAATATTCCAGGTAAAATGGAATATTTTTTGTTTTGCATATGCAGCATTTTTATTTAAAGGCTGTATTTTCTTTGTAAGATGAGTGCAACCATTGTCTGCGATGTATTTCAATCTGCCTATCCAGTGACTTCAGTTACTGGATAGGAAGGACTAACGGGCTAACAAAGCAATGATTCTTTCATGGAGTCTATCCACTGCTAAAATATTGCATTTCTTTTTATTAATGTCTAATGTTTAACCAGGTTCATGGCAGCTGTGCTGAACATTTGGCCATGTTTTCCATGCTAGGGTAGAGAGTTATGACCCATGAGCACAAAATAGTTTAATGGCTAAGTTACCAGCAGAATAAAAGGTGTGTTTGCATCACCTTCCCTCTTAGTGGCCTGTCTGGCCACCTAATTTGAGTGTGCTATAATTAATTCCTAACAATGTTTTCTTTGTTTCTGTCAAGGGGATAAACATTGATGACTATCCTGTCAGTATTCTTTATGTGGGTTTTTCTTCTTTCCTCATATTTTTGTCCATGTTAGCAGACAGTAGGATTTAATCTAAATGTATTGGAGATGCAGCAGAAGAAAGGCGCACAGGGAAGTTTAACTTCTGTTATAAATCTAAAAATAAAAAGCTTTTAAGCCCTATGTAGCCAGCAATGCATTTATTAGGATCACTGATAAACTTTTCATCTCATGTTTCAAGTAGTGCAAATCTCAAAAAATAGGCCTTTAGTTTATAAACATTAATAATGAGCCATCTTAATCTCTAAAAATGAAACTTTTTTCAACTGTAAAACAACAGAATTTTCAGTACTCTGGCCACGTACTGCTGTTTGCCTGGAGAAGAGACTGAAGGATCTTAATGTCATTCACTGTGACCAGTTGGGAGTTTGAAAATTAAATACTTTTAATAAAATGTTTTTTATTGCAAATTGTGGAATACTTAAAACAGTTTTTATTTGTGAGTGTTGTACACATTTACCATTTTCATCATTCTTGGTATTTTTCTGGTTATCTGTTGGCTAGCAACCATATGGGGATTATTGACATAATCTCTGCTTACTTGGCTAATTCCTAAGCAATCCTCCCTAATATTCATACAAAATATCTTTACAAAAGATTCAACTCAGAGGGAAAGGGTGATAATAAAGAGAAACAAAGGGTGGAGGGGAAGTTGCTCTGGGGTACAGAATCCTAAAGTAGTGGGAGTTGACATCCACAAGATCTTTTATTCCTTCTTTCTGATATTTTTTGCTTCTAGTTTATCTCTTGGACGTTTTATCAAATAGTGGAATCTAAACTGTTGTGTATTAAGGTTGCATTTCTTTATGTTACTTAGTTAAATAATCATAGTGTCCCCTTTGTTCTCTGAAGTTGAAAGATGTCCAGATTGAATCTACACTTGGAAAAACTTTTAGGTCTTCAAGACCAGGAAGGGAAGGAGGAACTTAGACTGCATCTCTGTCTTGAGTTACACATGGGTGATACCTCAAGAAAGCATGGTGCTTTCAACTTCAGAATTGCCATTTTTATTCCTTTTCACTTTTATCTTTGGGCATAGACAAATTAAATACTGTTTTAATTTATCAGCTTTTGGTCTATGGCAGTGCAAGGCTCAGACAGTGAAGAAATGTGCCGGTTCTTGCCAGAGGCAAACAGACTTGAACTGGGGAATTATGTAAAGATAATTTTACTTTAAATCAACCCAAAATTTTGGCAATTGATCTGAATGTACAGAAAAAGCAAATGCCTGAATGCAAATTCTAATCTCACTAGTTAGCTGTTCCCCTTGCCTCCTCATCCCAATTTTTCTTGTCATGTTTGGGTATGCCAAACCATCAGACAAGGAAACAAGTGGTATGAAAAGCAGGAATGATACATGTGATGATTTCTGCTGTTATTAACATACCAGTTTCTTCTGTTCAAGTCCTTTGTAGCTGCTGTTCCAATATTAGCCTGGGCTGCAGCTTCCCCAGGAGTACCCTGTGCACAGCACAGGCTCCTCCTTAAATACGTTCTGAGCAGTGATATTGTGTACTCCTCTTGCTTGGCTAAGGTTTTGACAAATGGTTTATTTTTCCATGCAACTTCTTTGCTGCTGGTCAGAGCCAGGTTCACACAGCTACAGTGGTCTATATTATATCTGCTAGATTTTTCCTAGATCACCATCGGTCAATGCAGCTCACTGCCACTCAAAGCTTGTACCATCCGTCTGGTAAGATCCTAAAGATCCAGAGTGTGATGAAGTTTGAGCTAAGAAGAGACCCTTGTGAATGAATTCAGTTTTAAGAAAAACAAACAAACAAATAATATTCAGATAGTACATATCTGTATATCTGCTCCATAGAAAAAAAAACACCAAGTTTTCCCTGGGTGTGTGTAAGCCATGGTTTGCAGCCATGGTCCTGTTGCTGGTATGCAGACCTCTTACCTTACTGGTGAGTCCAGCTTGAAGCGCACTGGTGTTCACACATACCGACTAAGAGTAGAGACTGTACTCATAAATTAGGAACTAATGAGAGGTTGGGGCACACAGTAGTGATGAAGGGCTCCATCAGAGAGGTACACTGACTAGCAACCTGTTTATAACCAGCCCTTTTTATCCACTTTTTCCTCTACTTCCCCATGTTTTTTCCTCCCTGAGGAAATCCTCAGGGATGGATCATCTTGATCCTTCTTTTTCCCCTCCTTTGGTCCATTCCCTAAGCCTTAGATAATGTTAGATGTTTTCCATCAATCCCCTTAAAAGTACCCCATAAATTTTACAGAATTCCCATGTGCTCTTGGGGCATCTCAGAATGAGTTCTACATTCCTTCAGGCAGTAAGATCCTTCAGTCTGCAAGGACCTCCAGAAGAAGAGTTTTTATGGTTGACTGCTCCTGGTGGGCTTCACACCAGGGACAACTGACTTATTGTTTAGTGAGTGAGTATTATCATCTAAATAAATTACTACAAATTACTGATTAAGTGATTAGGCTATAGAGATCCTCAGCATGTCCTTGTTCATCTGACCCTCTCCAGACCTTTCTGTTAACCGCAAGTAGTCTTCAATCACCTGCGTTCACAGTGATTAGTGCCTTGCTTCAGCCTAGGGATAAGAAAGCATTGGGGAGCTCTTTTAGCTGCAGTCAGCTCCCAGGATGGAGGGCATGGAGATGATGGAAGTAGACGCTGCTCAGAAGGGCACAGGGACAGCCCCAAAGGCAACAAGCACATGCTGCAGGACAGGGCATTGCCAGAAGGCCAGAGGGGCCTTTTTTCCTCTGGATTCTTACTGTCTGGGATGGAGCCCAGACCTCCAGCCTTTGAGATCTTCCCATCTTGGAGCAACCTCAGTTAGTTGGCCTTGCTGTGGGCTGGAGGTTGTATTTGTTGAGCCCCAGAGGTCTCTTCCAGCCAGTTTTATTTTATGTAGCCATATATATTAGATACAAGGAGTGTCATTGTAAGGTGAGCTTTAATGCCATCTGCCTTAGCCATGCAGGCTTCATTGCCTCCGCAGCTTCAGGATTCCTAGATTCAAAGACAGAGGGTCCTGTTTTGCCATTGCTTCTGTTATGATTCAGGTGATTCTTCAAAATGTTCAGCTTGCTATGAGGGCTGAACTCAAAGCTGTGGCCTTGCTGTGGTCTCTGTGGGCCCATGCCCTGCATACATTTTGTAGGACATGCAGTGACTGACTTTCTGAAGGTGTTTTCCTGGCTTCAGACCAGGAGAGTTAGGCCTGCAAACATTACTTCCTGCATTTTGCCCAATGGAGACATGGGTTCATCCTAAAGGACCTGTAACCTCTCAACATCTGATAAAAAGCTTGGGTTGTGATGAGGAGCAGTAGCTGACTCCCCCACTCAGTGTAACACAGTTGTCCTCTCCACTGGAGGGTGTTGAGGACATGTGATATTAGCTTAAAGTGTAACTCAAGTCCAATCCTTAGCTTAAAGCACACCTTTTTTAGCATAACAATGTTGTCATCTTAAGAATGAGGGTGCTAGCCATTAGAGATGGGCTTCAGCATGATGCTCAGTCTCAAGATGGGCTATGTATGATAAGGCTATATATGGTAAAGCTTTAATCACCTATGCCTATTTTATGCCTCTGATTTTTAACACTGCAGCATGTTGTATTTGGTGATATCTGCTGCAAAGACCACTGGTGGTGCAGAACACAACACAGCACAACTCATGCAGCAAATGTGCACACAGGACTGGATGGATGCTGTATTGGTCACCAGCAGAAAGGCACGAGGTCCAAAACACTCAGAAGCTGCTAGAGCTGTTACCCTGAGAGTTGGTTACGGTGAGACAGGAAGGCTTGAGATGAACTCTTCCTGATGCAAAAGATGAAAGCCGCTTGAAGAGCACTGTTATTGAAGGCTGTAAGACTTCCCAGTGGATCAAAATAACCCTATCTGGTCCCAAGCTTTTGCAAAGCTCTAAAAGCTTTTTGTCTGGGATGGTCCTCTGAAAAAGCTGAGCCTGTGGTCCTGAAAATGGCACTGGTGTGTGGCATTGTATCTGTAGTTGTTTAGGCTTGCTTGCTTGGCACAAGTGATTTTGTCACCATTTGTGTACAGCAGTTGCTGAGCAGAGTTAGTCTGTAGATCCTTTGGGTGGCTGGGCACAAGATCAAATTAAAGACAACATGCCACTGAATCATAAAACTGAAATCAACATCTTATTCTCTAAAAGCTGTCTTTAAAATGGAAAGTGACAAAGATCTACTGGCCCTAATTCTGCCTCAGCCCCTGCATGTAGGACTTCCTACAGTCAGCTGTAGACTCCCAGAGGTGCTTGACTGATGGGAAACACAAGGCATGGGGACAGAATACATTTGCATGTATTGAGGGTGGCTTTTTGTTTTGAAGAGCAGCTTGAAAAGAGACCAATACAACTGATGCAGCTCTCTTGGCTGGCATCAACAGCCCAGAGCAGCAGCTTAGGAGTAAGAAAGCATCCTCTTGCATTTTGGCTGCACATGAACTCCCCCTGCACGTCACTGATCAGCACTTTTGGCAGGAGCACCAAATGCGTCATTCCTCCAGAAAAGCCATGCTTGTCCATGGAGGAGGGTTCTTAGGACTCCTCTTCCACAACTGGGACACAAGACACAGCTGCTAAGAAAAGGCAGAGGCCTGCTAGAGAGAGCTGCCACAGCTGGGGATGCAGTTATGACTGGCATTTTGTTGTCTGCAGCTCTGCCAGTGACATGTTTATGGGGATGTGGACATGCCTTTCTGCAGTGGGTATCAGCAGGCAGCATTGCCCATTTAATCTTGCTAGGTAGCACACCATAGCACAGAAATCCTATGCTTCTCTCCTGCTTTCCCATAAACTTAGTGGGCTAGCCTGTGGAGATACGCCACGGGAGGTGAACATGCACATAGCACCCAGGAGACCACAGCACAGCATTTCGTGTCTGCGTGTGGTAACTCCCTTGGTGAGCAGCAGCATGTGGCACAGCTTTGGTTTACAAAGCACAGCCTGGTGTGCAGAGCATATGTTAAGATGTGGAAAAGCACTCTCCTCTCACTCACGTATTTAGAAGCAGGCACTGATGGGTGATAAGGACTTCCACGCTCTTCAGGCCTGAGTGCACGGAGGGGAGTATGGGGAAGTCCTGTGAGGGCACTGGGGCTCCCCAGGTGGGATGGGCAGAGCACTTCAGGTAAGGCAGAGCTGTGGTAAAGGTGGTACAGGGACAAAACAAAGAGTTAACTGGGGGCAAGTGGGAGGAATTTTCCTGTTGTGGGGTAGTTTCTGCAGGGTGGGCAGGCCGAGGGGAGAGTGCTGTAAATCACATCTGCCCTTTTAACACATGCAGCATCTCTGAGCAAACCAAAATGAAACGATTCTATGAAAACGCCAGAGGGGGGAAGAAAACAAAACAAAAACTCAAGACAGGTGTCTGACTGGGAGTAATGGTTCACCTACACATAAGCTCACAATAGCTGACTTCAGTATGCTTTCATTTCAGCATCCTTCTCAGAGAAGAATTTTACTGGTGGGGGATGAAGGGGACATAAGACAATAAAATGTGTGTTCAGTGTGATGTTATTCATGCTACTGACCTGTCTCAACCAAACTTGGAGGAAAGCAGAGGTCTTAGGATAACCTGAGTTCCCATGCATCTCTCTGCTAAGCATCAGCAATGTGTCATGGACAAGGATCTCAGGGCATGGTCCCATTAAAGACTGGGCAGGATTTAACTCCTGTCCAGTCCACATAAAAGCAGCTGTCAGACCAGTC
This sequence comes from Pezoporus wallicus, assembly GCF_028554395.1. NCBI lineage: Eukaryota > Metazoa > Chordata > Aves > Psittaciformes > Psittacidae > Pezoporus > Pezoporus wallicus. Next base: position 443,021 of record NW_026642000.1, read on the forward strand.
TAAGCAGGTATGCTTTGGGCAAAGGATACATGTTGAAACCAGGCTTTGCTAGTTCCCCTGGTCCTGCAACAGCTTTCTTTAAATATATACTGAAGAGGCTCCTACAATTTCCTCTTACTTGAGAGAGCTGGAGTGACCTGACAAATGTGTCTCAGTAACAGAATTTTACTGGGCTTTGGATATAGGCTTCCTAGCTCAGACCATGGTCAACACATGCAGCTCTGCCTTAGCATCCTTGCAGTGTAGTCTGGACAGCTGCTGTGGCTTTCGAGTACAGGTGCAGGGTAGAAATGAGACATCCTTTCCTCCTTGGCTGCATTGTTGCATTTGTCACTGTATGTGACACCGGCTGTGATGGACTCTCACCAGAAGTGCCTTGAGCTTGGACTGTGAGATGGGGTGAAAGCCTTTTCCCTTTCACAGCATGTTGTGGGGACATGCCTGTGGAATGTCTGCTCCCAGAAGGGACACTTGCAGATCAACAGAGGCACACACTTAAAGAAAGGTCAGTCTTTCCTTCTGCATCCTCTGGGAAACTTGTGTAGAGCCTGCTTGCTTGCCCTAGGGTGAGTTTTACAACACTGTGATACCGAAAGTATACCATGTGCCATGCCATGGCTAGCAAACAGGTATAGCACAAACAAGCTATTTAAAGCCTGAAATTCTGATGATAAAATACTGGATGATTAGCAGAGTAATTTTACTCCATTTCCAACAAATGTGCTCATTTGCATGAAGAGTGCAGTGAACGTAGATTAGCTGAAACAAAAGCACAGAGATTGGGCAGTTTTCCTCTTTGATGCAAAGATTATAATTAGTTCGTATTTTTGTATGTGATGGTTTGGAAATGTCTTAGCTGAATACAGAGCAAGTGTAACTTCTCCAGAAGAGTTTCACCTGCTGTTGGATGCTTAACCCAAATTGCTGGATTCTTTTAATGAGATCAGTAGGATTTTCTTGCATTCTTATATGTGACACACACACACACCTCCACCCCCACACCTCCCCCAAAAGATAATATTTGCCTCAAATGGGCTTTTTGATGTTATTGTTTAACAGCCGTGCTCCATTCCCACTGAAATCGGGATTTTTGCTCATCCTGCCAAGAGAGCCCTAACTTGCGAACCATTTCCAGTTCCCATCATTAAATTCTTTTTCTTGCCTGATGCTGTATTGTTTGATATGTCTTAAGGACTCTTAGAAAATAAAGGCCAAATCAGTTTAATTCTGCATTTCAAATGTCAGTGTCATGCTGCTTTTATGTAGGCATATGCATATTGAGCATTATTTTCTGAGTGTAATTGCCTTAAGTGCTGTTGATCATGCAAAGAGAATGATGCATTCTCTGACTCAAGGGTCTAGGAATCAAAGATCCAAATCCTCCAAATGCTTAAGCATGTGTAGAAAGCCCTCTCAAGGGATGACACAGACATCCAGCTACTCTTGTGTTCAAGGCTGGGGTCCACATTTAGCGCACTGAAACCAGCAGAAGCGCGCAGCGTCTCATCTCTGAGTAGTACTGCTCATTGGAGAGAGAGGTTTGGCAGGAGAGGAGAAGGACTGGTGAGGATTGATGGAGGTAGGAAAAGAGCAGTGCAGATGGAATGTTTGGAATCAGATGGAAGCAGCCAGGTGGTGCGCAGAAAGCACCGGGAATACAAATACATGAAGGAAGAAGAAAGGAAGACTAGGAAATGTGTGAACCCAGCTTCAGGCACTGATCCTTCACCTTAGTGGTGCTAACATGAAAAATTAGATTGAAATCTGTTTTTTTCAGGTGTTGTAGAGGGCTTGTGACAAGCTTCACTCCATTCTATCGTTGAACTGAAATACCAAGAAAATAAAGGGGGGTGGGGATTGGAAAGATATGCTGAACAGAATGAACAGTGCTGAAAAACGAGGCCAGTTTGAAGACCAGTGGCATTTATAACAGTTACCAATTCAAACTGCCTGCTTTTACTGACTACCCCTCCATTTTGAGGAACACACATTCTGTTCTACATTGCATGATTCCTTGTAAGCAGTGTCCCACATTACAAGCTTAGCATGCTGAGATCTCATAATTCATAGCAGTTTGTGTGGCCTATTCATCTTTTTCCTGTTTTATTGACTATCCAGCTGTCCTGGGTTCAGCAGTAGCAGTCATTTTTCTCCTCCTTGGTAGCTGGTGTAGTGCAGTGTTTTGACTTTCAGCTCGGGAACAGAGCTGATAGCGATGTTTTGGTTTGGCCAAGGACTTTGTGAGCCTCATGCTCTGCCAGGGAGGAGGGGAAGCCAGGAGGAAGCAGAGACAGGACACCTGACCCAAACTGACCAAAGAGGTATTCCATACCACAGCACGTCATGCCCAGGAGGTAACTGGGAGTTAGCCGGAAGGGCTGGGAGACTGCAGGGTTGGAGGAGGTATCGGTTGGAGCTTGGCCGGGCTTGGGGGGCGAGTTATCGGTCAGCGGGTGGTGAGGTGTTGTATTCTCTTCCCTTGTTATTTTCCCTTATCATTGTTGTCGTTGGCAGTAGCGGTGGTGATTTGTGTTGTACATTGGTTGCTGGACTGTTCTTGTCTCAACCCGTAGGAGTTGCACTCTCTCGATCCTCCTCCCCGTTCCTCCGGGAGCGGGGAAGGGGAGAGCCCCGGTGCGGGGGGGGGGGGAGATGGACACGGACCTCGATTGTTGTCGGCACCACTCACTGGGAGTGAGGGAACAAGTTACCTGACTGGGTTTAAACCACGACACCAGCACTTCACGAGATCTTTTCATGGCCACCCACACAGTTACAGACATGTTCAGAGCACCCTGTCTTGATGTAGTGGAGGTAAAAAAAACATACAAGAAAGACATGGACCTGTAGAAGGAAGTCTAGAGTAGGGCAACAAAAACGATCAATTTCTGATCAGGAGGATGGAACATCTCTCCTATGACGAAATAGCTGGGGATGTTCAGCCTAGAAAAGAGAAGGCTCTGGGGGAAACCTTATTGTGGCCTTTCCATATTTAAAGGGGGTTTATAAGAAAGGTGGGAATTAATTTTAATATGGCCTGTAGCAGCAGGACAAGGGTAATGGTTTTAAACTAAAGCAGGGTAGGTTCAGACTAGATATAATTTTTTAATGAGGGTGGTGAAACTCTGAATCAGATTCTCCAGAGAAGCTGTGGCTGCCCACCACGGGAGACATTCAAGGCCAAGCTGGAAGGGGCTCTGAGCCACCTGATCTAGTTGAAGATTTCCTTGCTCATTGCAGGGGGCTTGGATCAGATGACTTTGAACGTCCCTCCCAACTCAAACAATTCTATGATTCTGTGAAAAACAGGGAGGAAGTGGGAAAGCTGTAAATGTAATGTAGAAATATCCACTGATGTTACATTCTGAGAATTGCTAGAGTTGGTAGTTTTGAACAATTTTCTTTTCAAGCATGAATATTTTGCAAAACATTCATTTTACAGCTCTTACTTCACTGAGTTGCTGCTCACTGACAGTCATGTCTGAGGAAAGGCCCTCCCACAGCTTGTGAATGAAGGAGGGAAGACTGTTTTAGGAAGGATCAAGCCAGAAGTCTTGAAAGTGGCTTTTCTTTGAAGTGGAATTTCTCTAAAGAGAGAGTTTTCTGGTGAAAGAAAACCCACAGCAATCTGCAAAGAGGTACTACAGCGGGGAAATACCTTTTTTTCTGGACAAGCCCTCTCGCAGGTACATGTGAGATCACTAGAAGTGAAAGACAGCATGTGTATTTTCTTGGTTTGCCTATTTCTTTGACACCCATTCTAATGTCCCAGGCAACTTCTACTCTCTGGTGCAATCTACTGCAGCTGCTGCATCCCTGTACTACTCAGCTGCACACAGGTCAGCTTGTGAGAAGACTGCTGTCAGTCATACACCTCTTCCAGGGTCCATCTTTCAGCTTTGTCCATGCCTTTCTGTGTTTGTGTTTGTCCACCTCCTGCATTTCACATAGCTATGTTGAAAGAAACCCCCTTAGCTTTAAGAGGGAGAAAACCTCTTGAAGATAGTAGTCTTGTGTCTCTACCTCCACTGGGCAATTACTGTCTTCTTGTTACACACACACATGGGGTGCGGGAGGAGTGTCTGGTATCCTGTTTCGGTAACCTAAATGACAGAGATAACACTCATCCTCTTCTGCATGCTTCATAACTGCATAACTATGTTGTGTGAGGGCAACATTGACAGAAGCAAGTATTTAAGACTGGTAAATGTTAAGGTCAGTGGCATGCTACTGCCCAGCAAATGTAGCTGGTCCAGGCTCTGGTCCTGCAGAAGGAGGCATAATGAGGGCAGAAAAGGAAGAGTCATCCCATACTTTCTTCTGCACTGTCTGAGTAATGTATTTCCAGGAAAATGAGTTTCTAGCCATGCTCAGCTCCCCCAGTTCAGACTGAATTCATCACATCAATCTTATGATTGGAGGGGAAGTGGAGAACTTGGAGTTCAGTCACAAAATGGGGCTGGGGCTGAAAAAGGGCAGTGACACGTCTTTCTCCAGAGCCTTCTGATTAGAGCACTGAGCATTGGGAAGACAAGGGGACAGTGGATTGAGTTTCTGCAGCTCCCAGACGGTCAGGAGCACTTGCGCCAATATCACTGGTATGTATTTTTACCCAATTCTTCTGACTCTGTTCTCCTTTGTATGAAGCAGCTGAGTGTCCATTGGAGCTGTGGCTCCTCCCCACCAGTTAGTGAGCGTAGTCTTCTGTGTGCTATGAATATTTACATGCCTCACACAAGCTGAAGAGCTTGGTGGGAAATCAAGGAGAGCTGCCCTCAGCACAGCTCACAGTGTGACCTGCAGGGATCCAAGCAGGATGTCTGTGTGCACAGGGACAGTCTTTCTGGAAAGGTCAGATCTGGAAAGGGCATGTTTTTTTGTAATGTGGCTGAAAGAAAGGAGGCAAGGCTTGCAGGGAGAGGGAGCAAATTTTATAAGTTAAGGTAAAAATCAGGCAAGTTCTTGTATGCATAGGTACACATTGCACATGCATGTGAGGGAAATACCAGGGGTAAAGGCAGGGCGGAGGAAAAGGAAACTATGGGCAACCTTCCAGAAACCCTAACTAATGATGTCTTCTAATATATGGCCTTCTGCAAGGGCTTGTGAATCAAGCTGGCATGCAGGAGGGAAGGGCTTTTGACTGGTGTCGTTGGAGACAAGGCTCAGCAGTCCCATCCAGACTTGTGAATGCTCATGTAAGTGTTTAGACAGGAGTGATTTCTCTGGTGTATCTGCGGCTCTGGTGTGTGGGGCAACATTTCAACCTGGGAGGAACTTGGAATTTCCAAGTTCTTCCCAAGTGCTGAAGACTTTCCTGTGGGACAGTACAAGGGCCGGAGCAAGCCTATCCTCGATGAGCTGGCTTTGTGTCTTTGAAGTGGAGGAGGGCAGGAGAAGAAGGAACTTGTGGTGGAAAGAAGGAACTCGGCTAATGACTGGAGGAACGTGCAGACAGCAGCATTGAACCAATCAGTACAGCAGTAGAAGTGCGTGAACACAAGGCAGTGCCTTATCAGAGTGTTTCTGATGGAGCATGCTCATAGAACAATAGTTTAAAAGCCTGTTAGTGAAACAATAAAGGTCTTTGGCTTATACTCCGCCAGAGTCCGTGTCATCAATCTCCACACTTTCCTGACCCCAAGATCAAGTGTTTTCATGGCCTCAAAGAGAACTTGTAAGGAAAAGGCAAGAATTTTTCTCTGTGTGGAATGAGCAGGGTTATGTGGTCCAGAGGGACAGCTTGGAAGAAAAGCAACACAGAATTATACTGGGCCTGTGTCCTGTTAACAACAGAGTAATCTGAAGGTGTGCACAGACCTCTGGTATTTAATTAAGCAGAGAGGGTGCTGCTGGGCATGCTGCTCTCTGGAGTGCAGCCAATGAAAGCAGCAAGTCAGTCGACGAGGTGCTGACAGGCAAGCTTGCAGCTCCCTGGGGACATTGCCTGGAGAGCTGCAAGGGTGCCAAAGGATGAGACTTCCCAACTGAAAGGGCAGATGGGGAGCTTTTAATATCTGCGGCTGGCTTCTGAAAGGCACCACTGTTTTACCAGGTCTGTAAGTGCTGGTTTGAGAGGTTCTGTTTTTCAGAGTGTGAAGTTATAGCATGGGTGGGTTGTGAGGGAAGACAGAAACCCCACCTCTATAATGCTGGCTGCCGACACTGCCTGGTGGTCATGGTGCTTCTGTCTCACCATGATCTACTCCAAGGGCCTCATGCAGCGGTGCACAATTCAACTTGAAAGTTTCAAGCAGGTTGTGAGGTCCTTGGGAAGAAGGCCAGCCGGTGCAGACATGGATGGCCGAGGTCTGGTTTTGGTGTTTATGCTGAGGCATAGATGATGGTGAGCAACTGCGGTGTGTAATGGAGTGGGTGTACAACTCTGCCCTGCATCAGCGAAGTCCCTCCACAGGCTGGTTTCAGTTGGTTTTCACGACGTCCTTGAACGCGGGTGCATGCCCACACATTGCTTGAATCAGGGATCCAGCCCCTCGCCTCCTGTCTTATAAAGGCTGCTTCAGGGTCTGAGCAGCTGGAGGTCCATACATGGAGCCTGTGCTGAGATGTGTTCTCGTGAGCTGAACAATAAACCAAAGCCCAGCTTTGCGTTCGTTTGTCTGCTATCTGCTGCCATCAATCCACTTGAGATAATTCGGCAGCAGTAACCAGAATGCATTAATTTGGGTTTCCAGCTGTCCAGTGTTTTACCACAGGCAGATTTCTGTTGAGTTTGTGGACTTCGGAGAATAACTGATGTTTAGAACATCAATATATGAACTTCATGTCTTGTGTTTTGTCTGTTCACCTGAGCCACAGCAAGATGTTATGTGTGTGGCTGCAAGCCTGCAATTCAGTGCTCTGCTGCTCTGCCTTGGGTCCCCCATCACTGGTGGATTGACCTCACTGACTTTTTGTCACCAAGGTGTAGGCCTTCAGATATTGTGTGCTGGGCTTTGCTCTATTGTTGCACTGGAGACCTGCACATCCTTGGCCTCTCCAGGAAGAGACTGGTACTGCTTGACAGCCACTTCTTTGGGGCTAAGCAGTTATTCCCTGCAATTCAATCTGCTTTTTCCACTTGCAGAATTCCCCTCTGCCTAACGGGGACCAATCTTTAATGTTGGGAGTAAATCAGCTGAATAGAAAGAACAAGCTATGAAGAAGGGGCAGAGGAGTTTGGGGACATGGTGAGCTGCTGTGAACCAAGCTGTTCAGCTGTTCAGAGCAGAGGAAGGGCAGGGTCCTGCGCATGTTGGACGGGGGCTGCAGTCTTCATGGCCCAGTCCAGCAGCAGTGTGGTCAGGTGAGCCCTCGGCAGCAGCACATCCGAAGAGGATGTGTCGTGTTTCCCTGCCTGCCCGAGCATTATGATACTTACCTTTCATACCTGGACGACCATACATTTTTGTAATAGGCTGTTTGGCTTGGGTGGACACAGTAAGGGCAACTGGAGTAACAGGAGGCTGTGGCAAGAGTCTGGAGTCTGGAAACCACCTGCTGAAAGGCAGGTGCTTGGAAACTACTGTAGAGGCTGAGATCTGCAGTCTGCCTTTCAAATGGGTGGGCAGACATTTCCTACAGGCTTTAATAGGAACTGTTTGGAAACAAACCAACACAATTACTCAACAGATTTGTCATCTGTGTGCCTGACATTAGTTATCACCTTCATTTATATCCAGGACTGTATTTTCTTCCTTTTCTACTACAAAGAATCTTCTGTGTGTTTCAAAGTGGGAATTTAAAGAGAGCCAGGATGAAAATAGAGGAGGTGCTTTGGGTGTTCTGCTCTTGATCTTGCAAATGCATTTGTCTGAGATGTTGCAGCCTGTCATGGGGTCTGTGAGATCCATGAAGAAGGCTGTGTTTGACCACAATAGGCCCAAATTTGCATTGGCAGGAGCCTGACCAGCAATCCTGTGTTCAGAATTTATGGCTCCATTTCCCTTAATAGCTGCTGGAGCAAGCCTTGTACTAAGTCTTGGATAGACTAATCCTTTGACCTTACCTGCAAGCTGTGGCTTAAAAACATGAATAAGTTTTTTAATGATTTAGATAAAACTGACTGGTCATCCTACACCTTCCTATTTTCAAACTAGGAATTTTTAACTGGACAGAAGTATAGATCCGTGACAAGAAGAGATGGCAGCAAGAACTGTCCTTGTGACTGATTTTGCATTTGCAAGTTACTATAGAAAACTTTTCAATCCAGGAATATTTTAGCTGGCACTTGTTTAAATTGGATCCTCTTAAAATAGCATGGTTTATTTTAGAAGCCTTTTCTGCCTTGGTCTTCTTAGTACCTATTAGGAAATATTAAGTGTGCATTCACTATGCTAAAAAGAATAATGGAGATCTCAGAGCAATCAGTTCTGTGTGGGATGCTTAAAATGTTAACATAATTTGAAGTGATTATTTCCAAATTAAGATAGCTAGAGTTGGAAGTGATCATAATGTGACTTATGTGGTGGAAAGACATAGAGTAGGAAATACAGAAAGCTGGCAGCATCTGTGTGTGCTGAATTGGGATTAAGTGTTTATGTGTGCACTCTCTCAGCCCATTGCTATAGCATTATTAATATCCATCCATACATAATTGATTTAAAAGCTACCCACTCTAACGGTCAGTTTCTGTGATCCGAGAACTTCACAGGGAGCTACTAATCTTGGCCAATTTAAAGCAAATAATGTTGTTATTTGTTATTATACAGCCAGTTTCATTGTTTCCTTTTTTGTATATGAGAAGAAATTTTCTTTTCAATGGGAAAATAACCATTGCTGCCACAGCAGAGAGAACAGCCTTTGCCTGCATCTTAATTTTGGATGGAGAGGCATGTGCTAGAGTAAGCCACATGATGCCAAGGCTGGCATGCTCTGGGGTGAGCTTCTGTCAGGCACAGCTTTGGCCATCCTGCTGCCCTTCGGGAGCCTTGTGATTCTGGGAGCATCAGTAATTGCTTCTCTCTGTAAACCCCAGGGAGCTTTGGGATGCCCAGATGATCAGGGGCAGGAGCTCTGTGTAGCAACCACAGTAACACCTTCAGGCTTTGAGATGCTTTTTCATGCTGCAGTCATGAGGAGGTGGCAACTTCATCTCCCCGTGGAAAGCAGGATGCTGGGACCAGCAGCTGAAGCAGCTGACAACTAGCTGTTTGCCTCCTCCTGGGGCCAGGGCCAAGTCATGGCACGGAGGGAGAGGATGGTGGGAAAAAGAGAGACCCACAAACCTCAGACCAGCATGGTAAGGCAGAGTGGAGCAGTGTCAGGAGGTAGGCAGCCTTGTGTTACAGGCTCTAACAACAGCAGTGTATTTTTGCAAGCTTCTGGGGGCTGTTCTGGAAAGAAATAAGTATTGCAGGGTAAGGACAACCTCTAGGCATGAGGAAACTAGTGCTCATTTTCCCTGTAAGTCACAGGGCCATCCCTGAAGCTCTGCTTGAAGCATCCAGAATGGACCTTCCTCTGCTTATGTCAGCACATCCCCACTTCTGGGACTGTTTTTGTAATGAATTTATAAAGATCATAATTCTCCCCCAAAACCAGAAATTGGTGTGTGACAGAAAGCTTGGCTTAAGGCACAGCATGGAAAATATTTCAGGTCCTTTCTTTTTACTTGTCCTGTTGCTTGAAGCTGACAGTTTAGGCATATCTCTCTGTAACTGCGCAGATCTGAAGGACAGAGGTTTCTATCCATTGCTGGGGCTGCTGCAGTTCTTCTGCTGTCCACCATATTGCTGAAGTTGCTGCTACTTAGTGAAGGAATTCAGCATGAACACACATCACACACAGGTGCACACACAGTTTGTTAGCCCTGCATGACTCTTTATCCAAACCACAAAACTGTCTGGTCTGTATTTATTCTAAAAATTGACCACTGGTCTATTCAATTGATGGTTTTTCTTCCTTACACAATGTGCTAACAGCTATGCTGTTAGAACTGAAAGGTAATAACTGCACTTGGGATTTTCTCCTTACACAAAATTGCCTTAGCCTTCAAGTTCCTTTGTGTTGTGTTTAGTGCCCTCTAACCGTGCCTCCATATTTACCAAAGGAAATGCCAGGTTTTTCAGAGTGTCTTGAGTAATAAGGAACCAAACAGCTTCTGGTGGGCGTTAAAATACAGAAGAGTATTTTAAAGGTTCATACAGCAGACACTTGTTAACAAAAAAGAGCACTGGTTATTGGCACCTGCTCGAAAGGCAATAAAATTAATTCAGAGCAAATTGAAACCCGTTGTGCTCGTGTCTTACCTGGCCTGTGTTAAATTGACCTTGAGAGGGTATTCAGCTACACCCCCAGGAAATTTCCATGAAAATGTCTTCTAAATGAAAAGACAGTAAACAAGTGTTTGTCTAGAAAACATTGCCCTTCCTGCCCCTATGCCTCAGAGCATTTTGGACTCACATTTGTGCTAATCAAAATATTTAGATCTGTAATAACTGCTTAAATGGGTACTCTGGAGAAAACATGTAATGAAGGAGAGAAGTGAGACAGTAACTGGATTTGAGCCATTCAGGGAAAGCTCTCTGGGGTCTGCAGCTGCATAGTAGGAGCTTTAGCCCCAGTTGTGATCATGGAGTAGTTCTATTTTTCTAACACTCCCTGATGACTGCCAGGTGGCTCTTTTCCAAGCTTTCCAAGCACAGAGTCACTGAGGGACCCACCTGTTCCTGTCTGCAGGATACAAATATGGACAAATCCTGGGGCAGAGTATGGGGCAGACCCTTTCACATATTAAGCTCACAAAAGCCTGGGAATACCTTCAAGGTTGGTTTCAGCAGCTGGCCGTGGAGAGGGAAGGATAATCCACCTTTTTATCCCGCTCTACAAGAGGCTACCCTGAACTTTGTAGCAGTGATTGTGGCATTGCTGCAGGTGGATGCTGGTGAAGGTTTGAAGACCAGCACCATGAAGATGACCTTGACCAAATCCTGGTTGCCCACATGCTCAAGTAACAGACAGCAGGAATGTACATTGGCCATGATACAATAACATAAAATTAAGTGGGAGGTGGGGATGCTGTGTCCTTGTGTGGACATCAGCACTCACATGATGATGTGAAATTGCTGGTTTGTGTCACTGATCACTGACTGGCTGCAGCATGGCACAAGAGGGATGGCAGGTGGCCAGAAGCATGGATCCTGCCTGCAGTGTTGGTCCTCTATGTCAGTGAGGCCATGGCCACGGCATGCTGCCCATCTTCCTTGCTTTTGGCTTTTGCTAAACAAGGTGCAGAGGTGGGGTCCCCCACTCCACCTGGGAAAGCTTGTCTCCTCCAGGAGGTTTTTCTGTCAGATCTGGCATATTTCAGCCAACCATGACAGGGTCTTGCTCGTAACATTCACCCAGGAGCTTCTCTCACACTGACAGCTTGCTGACATGGCCTGGGATGTATGCCAAGACATCACCCATTGCTGGATAAATTTGCCCTTGTTGTCAGGAAGAGAGAATCAGAATCTGATTAGAAAGAGAGAATCCTGCTGTCCACTGTAAGGAAGCCAAATAACATGCTCCCCCACCCGCATGCTCCTGGGTTGGATAAAGGCTTTAAGAGGCAGAAAAGAAGTTACAACACAAAGGCTGTGGTAAACACATGTGAAACGGAAATCATTCCTGAGGTCAATCACTTCTCTGTGAAGTAACCTGGAACCTATTTCTAGGGGTGCAACAAACCATTTGAACAAACAGAAGTCTTTCACCTGGCAGCAAAGAATGCAGTCCATATTCAGTGTGACAGAGTTTGTCCTGGACATTCTCATGGAGGAGTGTCCCAGAGCAAGGCTGGGACACAAACAGCAACACTGGGGTGGAAGTGGAGCACTGGTGTCACCTCTGTGCTTGCTGTGGGAGTGACTCCAGCAGAAATGCTCTGTGCATCTCTGAGCCTCAGAAACACACTGCTAATCTGGAGGAGGCTCTGAGAAGAGCAGTGAGAACAATCTGGGGACCAGAAAACTGCCTTTGTGATGAAAGACTTGAAAGTTCAATTTACTTGACATCACCCAAGAGGCCAGAGCCTGACTTGACCCACATCTCTGAGTACCCACAGGGAACAGGGATGTGATGACAGAGGGCTCTTCAATCAAGCAGGCAGATGGATAAAAAGACCCAGATACTGCAGGTTAAATTAAAAAAATCCAAAACAGAAGTGAAGGGTAGCTTTTACCAGCTAGGTTAATTGAGGGCTGTGGTGGGGTCTCAGTCTAGCTCCAGAGGTTGCCCTTGAACCTCAGCTAGATGGAAGGGAACTTTGTGAAGGAGCAATCCCTGCTTTCACCTAAGGAAGAAAGGCTGGCAGGGCAGTGTGGGCTTTCTTTAGTCCCCGGGGCTGTGCAGCTCTGTGGATGGCCCCACTGGGGCTCAGTCTCCTTCCCCACAATGACTTGCAGATGTATCATCCAAAGCACAGGAATTGCACAGGAATGCAGCAGCAACCCCTCTCCTGCACTGTCTCAGCTCATGGGTACGTGGGGCAGGCTGGACCACTGGCAACCTCTGTGGCACTGGCACTGCAGAAAGCACTGCCCTGGCTGCTCTGGCAGGGGTCTGAGGTGAAGGTGCTGCCTCTCTTCTGATAGGTGCCCAGTGTGTCCAGCCTCTTGTGTACTAGGGAAGGGACTACCTGCAGACTGGGGATCGAGCACCATGTCCCTTCACTCCTTTATCTCAACATAACCTTCTGCTACTTCCCCTGGCTGGCAAGAGCAAGGCGTTTCTGTCCTGCTTTGGCTTAGCTGGTGAGAGCAACAAGGGAGGGAAAGGGGCCACAACTGGCTGCCTGGTCCCCCCTTTTCTCCTTGATACTTGAAGGAGGGGTGAAGCCATGCAGGTAGTACCTCTGCTACTGGACAAGCATAATACAGGAGATAATACTTGGTGATAGTTTCTAATTCTCCTAAAATCCTATTCTTGACACCTTGGGAGCTGAGTGAAGAAAAACTATTTTTTCTGTTTTGCGGCAGGCTGTTGTGGAGTTGAATGATGCCTTTTGTTCTGTGATGTGAGACTACTGATTTCCTTACTGTCGCTCCATGACTATCCTCACCTCCCTCAACTGCCCCTCCTTGGCTGAAGTCCATGTCACCTCTCCTCATGCAGGGGACCTGTCCTTTCCCTGGCCCCTCCTTCTGCCTCTGGTCCCTCTGCCCGTTATGGCCGCCACTGCAGTGCCAGATGGCAGGTTGCCTCTTGTGAATGCAACCACTTCCCACTCGCTTTCCCAGCTCTTGATCTCACATCCTCATAAACACAGAATCTCAAGCATCTTCTTGGGAAGTGGACTTGCAAGATCTCCCTGATTCACTATAAGCTGCAGGTGAGAGAGTAAATTTTAATTACCCTCTGAATTCAATGGGTTGGACAACCTCCCCCTGCAGCCAGAAAGTGTTGTACATTCTGTTCTGAATGTGCTTTATTAGGTCCACTGTAGCAGAAAATGCAATGTAAAACTGGGCATAGACTCATTTTAGAGACAGTAGTAGCAGAATTAATAAGGGAAACAGCTTTGACTTACTGGGGGAAGTTATTTAGGAAGAAGTTGGAATGGTTAATTATAGAAAATTATCTCAATCTAATATTTTAAGGCTAATTTAAATGCTCCACTCTCTTCCATGTAAGGAAAAATCTCTTTTAATAGATTAGATAATTATCAAGGGATGTATGTTTAGCAGTAGCAACAAATCTTAAATTTTCCATCTGGAAATATTGTTAAAGTTGTACGCAAAATATTGCGACAGAGATTTAAAAATCATAGTGAGCTTCTTTTTCTTTTTTCTTTTTTTTTTTTTTTTAATTTTTCTTGGTGAGGTGAGAGGTTGAACACAGGGAGAGGGCAGGGAAAGAGATTTATGAAGCTTTTCAGATTTTCAGAAACATTGAATCTCTTGTCCAAATCACAGGATTTATAGGCATATTAGTACAAATGCTTCTTTTTCACAGTAGATACCATATTACAAATTCCCAAAACAGTTTGTTTAGTTTAAACTAAGAAATTAAAGGAAGCCTCAGGTTAATTACCTACCCTTCATTAATTTAGTTTTTTTTTACCCAGCCTCCCAGTTATTAATCTAGGAGCTTGGGAGTGATGTTTGAAGGCTTTCCCAAAGCAGAATTCTGGCTTTCACATGCCAAAGACCTGAAGTTTTGCAGGTTTTGCTGCCTGTGAGGTGGTAGTAGACCAGTGGTTCCATTACCACTATGTTCCAGTCTCCTTTGCCTTGGTTGGAGTTGTCATTTCCTCATTATTTCCTTTGCTTTCTAATGCAGTAGTTTCCCAGCTGAAGGAACTTGTAGGCCCACTGATGAACGGGATGGGTGCCCTGGTGACAGAAGATACAGAGATGGCAGAGTTACTGAATGCCTTGTCTCTGTCTACTCTGCTGCAGGCAGTCCTGAAGAGCCCTGTACCCCTGAGACCTTAGATGAAGTCAGGTCGACAGAGCGGTTTGCCTTAGTCGATGAGGAATGGGTTAGAGAACAGTTGAGCAATCTGGACATCCATCAATCCATGGGTCCAGATGGGATGCACCCGCGGGTGCTGAGGGAACTGGTGGAAGTCATTGCTGGGCCACTCTCCATCATCTTTACCAAGTCTTGGGAAACGGGAGAGGTGCCTGAGGACTGGAGGAAAGCAAATGTCACTCCAGTCTTCAAAAAGGGCAAGAAGGAGGACCCGGGTAACTATAGACCGGTCAGCCTCACCTCCATCCCTGGGAAAGTGATGGAACACCTTACCCTTGGTGCCATCTTAAGGCATATGAAGGATAAGAGTGTTATGAGGGGCAGTCAACATGGCTTCACCAGGGGGAAATCATGTTTGACCAATCTCTTAGCCTTTTATGAGGAAATAACACGGTGGATGGATGATGGCAGAGCGGTGGATGTGGTCTACCTTGACTTCAGCAAAGCATTTGACACAGTCTCCCACAGCATCCTCACGGCTAAAAGGAGGAAGTGTGGACTGGATGATCAGGTAGTGAGGTGGACTGTGAACTGGCTGAAGGAGAGAAGCCAGAGTGTTGTAGTCTATGGGGCTGAGTCTAGTTGGAGGCCTGTAACTAGTGGAGTGCCTCAAGGGTCAGTACTGGGACTGGTATTATTTAATATATTCATCAATGATTTAGATGAGGGAATTGAGTGTACTATCACAAGTTTGCTGATGACACTAAGCTGGGAGGAGTGGCTGACACGCCAGAAGGCTGTGCTGCCATCCAGGGAGACCTGGACAGGCTGGAGAGTTGGGCAGGGAGTAACTTGATGAAATATAACAAGGGAAAGTGTAGAGTCCTGCATCTGGGCAGGAACAACCCCAGGTTCCAGTGTAGGTTGGGAAACGACCTGTTAGAGAGCAGTGTAGGGGAGAGGGACCTGGGGGTCCTAGTGGACGACAAGGATGACCATGAGCCAACACTGTGCCCTTGTGGCTAAGAAGGCCAACGGCATCCTGGGGTGTATTAGAAGGGGGGTGGTTAGTAGGTCGAGAGAGGTCCTCCTTCCCCTCTACTCTGCCCTGGTGAGACCCCATCTGGAATATTGTGTCCAGTTCTGGGCCCCTCAGTTCAAGAAGGACAGGGAGCTGCTGGAGAGAGTGCAGCGCAGGGCAACGAAGATGATGAAGGGAGTGGAGCATCTCCCTTATGAGGAAAGACTGAGGGAGCTGGGTCTCTATAGTTTGGAGAAGAGGAGACTGAGGGGTGACCTTATTAGTGTATATAAATATATAAAGGGGGAGTGTCACGAGGATGGAGCCAGGCTCTACTCAGTGGCAAACAATGATAGGACAAGGGGTAATGGGTACAAACTGAAACACAAGAGGTTCCACTTAAACTTGAGAAGAAACTTCTTCTCAGTGAGGTTGACAGAGCACTGGAAGAGGCTGCCCAGGGAGGTTGTGGAGTCTCCTTCCCTGGAGACATTCAAAACCCGCCTGGACACATTCCTGTGTAACATTATCTAGGTGTTCCTGCTCCGGCAGGGGGATTGGACTAGATGATCTTTTGAGGTCCCTTCCAATCTCTAGCATACTGTGATACTGTGTAACTCCTCCCACTGGACACCTGAACACTTGCTAAAACTCTGATTGTCCAAGAGAAGCCTTGGTTGGATTTTACTTATTTCCCAGTTAGAAGAGACTGTCTGCCTAGCATCTTGTGCTGCCCAGCTGTCCCAGATGATGCACATGATGCAGTATATTAGAGAAAAGGGATAAAACAGAGCCTGGAGATGGGCTGTGACTACTGCTATCCCTGTGAGAGTACCAGACCAGCATCTGTTGCTGTCAGGACCGTACATTCTCTGCAACAACACTAATCATTTGGGTGCCAAATCTTCAGTTCCTACTTTCATTTACCTTCATTCACACAAGAACTGCAAGCAAGCCAGTTGACATCTCTTCCTTCATCCAGAAACCCGCCTTCCTTCCAAAATCAGTAAAAACCTGTTGCACAGTTATGTGTTTAGGATGAGTCCAGGCACCAGTTTGTGTATGGCCATTAGGCCGTGCCTGAGGGAGAGTTTGTATGGGAGACTCCAGAAAACTACCTTAATGAGTCAGTACAGTACAGCCCACACAGGGGTAGCCTTTTATTTTCTCCTGAGAGGTGGTAACATATTAAGCTACTCTAAGATGCAGCTCTACTCTCACACCTCCAGGAGAGAGAGTGCCATTTAGTCACTGGGTAGATAACACATGTCTCATGACAGTATCTGCAATTACCTAATGAGAAGTTGTAGGATATTTTTTCCCTTTGGGAGATACATTTTCAATGTAATTATGCATCTCCTACACCAGGGATGCTTTGCTTCAGCTAGTGTAGATTCTGCTTTTCACTGCAATTTTTGCAGAGGAGTGGGACAGATTCTGGTGTCTTCGTCTAGAATAAATATGCAGTGATTCATATTTTCAGTAGAATAATTCCATTATGCTGATGTTGCTATAATAAACTTGTCATTATTTTGTGTGTGTGTGTGTGTGTGTGTGTATGTGTGTAGCAGAGTTCTGACAGTATTGTGCTTTGCAAAGCATTAGAAGAGTGGATTAATTTCCATAAAAGTGGTCAGCACTCCACTTCTTACATAAGCATGATGAGGCAGCTTTGGTACCAGAATACAAATGGCTCTTGCAGGTATGCTTTTACCTACGAATTTTAATGTCGGAAACTCTAATAACAATGAAATGCCATGATGACTCTTCGTGCCACTCTGGCACAAAGCCGGAGAGCAGGGCACAATGCTGAACTGATAACTGCAATCCAAAATGTTCCTTAGCATTTATTCTACAACTTGTGTAAATAGGACAAAAATGGGTATTCATCTCAAATTTCAAAAAGGAGTTATAAGAAAGTAATGAGCACATTCAGAGCTGTATGTATGCTTTCAGGTAGAGACCAGCCTTCATCCTGCAAATGGTTGACTTGGTAATAACCAAGTGCCCAAAAATGTTATGTCTTTCTATGCAGAAGCTGATTCTGACCAAAGGATTTTAGCTCAATACACCACTGGAGTTTTCTAGTATCACAGTGCAATAAAAGGCTTTTGGATGTAACAGCA
The DNA here is from genome assembly GCF_028554395.1 of Pezoporus wallicus. Lineage (NCBI taxonomy): Eukaryota > Metazoa > Chordata > Aves > Psittaciformes > Psittacidae > Pezoporus > Pezoporus wallicus. Next base: position 460,568 of record NW_026642000.1, read on the forward strand.
CAAGGAGGAAGAATTGAAAATAGGGCCAGATTCTGATTTCATGTGGAGCAAATCCAAGAATTTAAGCAGAATAAGTTCATGTACAGCTCTGTAAACTGAACCTGTGTTTGCTTCAAGCTACCATGCGCCTCAGTCCACCCCTCTCAGCTTTCCTCTCCAGTTCTCAGGCAGCATGCTAACCTGATGTTGTGCTGGCCACAGCGACATGGGTGCTTCTTGGAGGCACATGCTCCTTCGTACCGTGTTTGCTCTGTGGCTGTGCAGAGGTTGAGAGTTATTGGTCCAGATGCCTATATGAGACTCAGGCTCCTGCCAGTTGTTGCCATCAGAAGGCATGGTAGCAATGAGGCTGTATTCAAAATTATGGTTTCATATACCCTCTGCCTACATCTGTGATGCCTTAAAAATGCCTGTACAAATCCTGATGGGGAAAGCAAGCTTGCAGGGGTAGGATGGATGCAGATGCAGAAGCAAAGGAAGACAGCAAAGGCTGACATGGCAGAGAAGAAGTGGGGAGGCTGCGTGTGTAAAGTAGGTGCAAGGAATAGCAGGTCAGAGCTGGGAAAGGCTGGGGAACAGAAGAGGCTGGCAGCTGCTAAAGTGACTTGAATCAGTGTGGAGAGCTTCCATTGAACAGGCCAAAGGGAGAAAGGGAAGTCTTTCATCCTATTTTTAGCCAAGCAGCTGAACTGCTCCACTTCCCTGGCCACGGGGGTCAGGCAGTAATGGAAGCCACCCTCTGAGCATCTGCCGAGGAGGAGTAGGGCTGTGCTTTGCCCGCAGGTATGGCTGATTTCCAGGCACTGCACGATGGCACATGCTGTGGCGCAGACCTCCGCTGAGCTGACGTTCAGGAAGATGAAAACATTGAGAGACCTGGTCATGGATGGGCATGTGCGTGCCGGGGAGTCAGTGGCCACAAGTGGTCCTTTCCTCTTGACTGCTGGGAGACAGCTGTTATGCTTGGGCAGCGTGCAGGTCAGCTCCCGGCCAACATGTGTGGAGCAGCCAGCCTCCATTTCAGAGCTTTGTCTATTCCCTGTGCCCATCATTTTGGGTATCTTTGGTAAGCACAGAGTTATCTGGGGAGATTATCCTCCTAATTTATCAGCAAGCACTTTGAACTCTTCTAGAGGGCAATTCAGTGCAGCTAAATTAGATTCCTGCCTTGCTTTGTGCTTTGAAAGAGTGTTTGTCTAATAACTGCAGAGTACATGCTTCCATCTCACATGCTTAAGTTAAGTGATTTCCCCTGGTCCCTGTCCAGGAATTAAGACCATGTATTTCTGCCCTTGTGGGAAGGTATTTGTCTCAGAGATACAGGTCAAGGGTGTGCCTAGATGAACAGATAGGACAGGAGATGATGTGTAGGGCTGAGGGAAATAAAGGAAGAGAGAGGATCAGGGCCACACTGACATGAGTGTTAATCACACTTACAAAGATTTGTCTGGGTTTCCTTCTCTACATTCCTGGTAATGTATTCTGTGGCTTGTGGGGAAGTATAAAAAAATCTGTTAATTGTGCAGATTTTTTCTTTTTAATTAACATTTTTTATTTTCACTGTAACTGTTTTTTTTCTGTCATCATAACCCTGAACATAGTGTTTGAAGAAGAAATGGATGAACTGACATTACATTTTTTTGTCCTCCAGGAGAGAAAGAGGAGACAAAACATAGCAGGTAATTCACCATTGCCAGGATCATATCTTCTATGCTGAACACGGCCATCAGGTTTAATTATTGGTTTTTTTTTTTGATTTTGAGTTACTAGCCACAAATGTTGGGTGGAAGGGGGGCACAAAGCATGGGGTTCTTGTGTCTATCCATTGAGATAGTCCCTTCCAGCTCAGCCTGTAGCTGGTGAAAGCTGGCTTTTGCTGAGGCTGTGTGATTTGCCAAATGCAGGCAGCAGCATGAATTGTGACACCATTGCTGGTGGTGCCCTAGGAAGAGGCAGAGCTAATTCATCCCATGAATATGTGGTGGCCATAACCTAAATGGACAGATCCTAATTAAAAAGGGCCCTATCAGCATCACAGGGCATCCATGGCCACAAAGCAAGCCACCGTGTCCTGCCATGTCTGCTGTCCTTGCTTATTCTACACTTACAGCTTATGGGGAGGAGAGCAAAATCTTTGGGAAGAAGCTGATTGGAGGGACGTAAGATGAGCTGGTGCTGAGTTACAGGCAGCAGCAACCGTCATTTTTCCTTCCACTCCTGTGTGGAAGTGAGAAGCTTTGGCAAAGGTTAGCGTTAACCATTTCTGTTCTGAAATCAGTACAGATACTGTGTGCCAGGGTCTTTGGGCGATTAGTCTCAGATCAGCATCTTGAGCAATTGGGGACAGTGCAGGAGCACTCAGTGCTAGCTTCTCTCTAACATGTAGGAAGCAGCAACTTGTATGATATGCCTGGCTAACTATGTGGTAGCTCTGGTGAATCCTTTCCTTTGCAGGTGCCTTGCAGAAACAAGGTATTGATGGCATAGTGCTTTTTCACCTATAATTACCTTGGCCTGGGGTGGCTGATGAATGCTGTCACCAGCATGTAGTAAGTATCATGTGCAGTCTCATGCTTCTGTTTCTCTTAGCTTCTCCTGCCCTTGTCCCAGGACAAAGCATGTATGAAGACCATGAGCTTTTCCCCAGCTCCTGCTGCAGATACCAGCAAGATGGGATGCTGCTGGCGGCACCCTCTCATCCTACTTGAATTAGCTGCATGGCTCTCTCTGAGTTTGCTTGGGCAGGGCTATGGGTCGTTTGAGGAGATTGCAAGGTCAGAATTCAGGCAGACAAGATGCAACGAGAGGAGTCACCCCTGGGCAATTTTGGGGATACTTTCTGGGCTCTTCTTGGTATGTTTCTCTCAACTCAGTTGCATAGGGGACTGCAAGTTATGCCACTCTTGCAGCCCTGGCTGCTGATCTGGATGAAAAGCTTGGTAAGAAAAGAAGAAAACTTGAAAGCAAACCAATTGCTTTTCTTCGCCTATGCCCAATCTTTACAGGAGCTACAGGAAAAGCCAGCTCAGGCAGGCTTAGGTTTTGAATAACTGCCTTGGGCTGGATCTGGGCTATTTAGCCCAGTTGCTGCTCTTGTGTTTCAGCTCCCTGCTGAGCTCCACCAAAACATGACCTTGCTGTGGCAGCTGCCTTTTGCCACTGAGACACCATACGCTTCAGGTGGTACCTCACAGCCTGCTTGGTCCAGGGAGAAGCTGGGCCCTTGGCATGCTGCTGCATCCCATCTCTGCTCTGTCTTATCTCTGCTCTGGGGCAGTACCAAGGTGGGACTGACTGTTGTCGTTCTTCTGCAGGGTAAGTTGCTGCAAAGGGAGAACCACATGCACTCCATTCACAGGTTTTGACCAGAGGAAAGACATACTGAACTTTCAGTCACTCAGCATCTCTGTCCTGGCTTAGAAGAAAGCATTGAGTGAGGAGTCACACCACCCTGGTTCCCATCTACCCTCAGACTGAGCTTGGGGACACCAAAGAAGTTCACGGCTCTTGGAAAGGAGCCAGGAAATTGATTTTCACTGGGGATTCTAGGCTTTGGGGGTAAGCAGTATACCTCCCACAGAATGGCTGGATATATGCTTATCTGCCTTCAAGAAAGGGCTACGGGTGGCCCCAGAAGCAATGGAAGGATATAAAGGAGTTTTTGGAGCTGTCTGGTACAATTGTTTTAATATTGCTGAGTTTTTAGTATAGCTGTGATGTGTTAGGGCACTGAGAGCCTTGGGTAGACATCATTTTATTATTGTTTAAGCTGACATGATGAATTGCCATTGGTACCTGATCTCAGCTACATCTGACACAGTGGATTTCTGCACCTGCTGTTCCAGTATTGCAGCTTTTTCCATTGTGCACTTTCTGCAGATAAGACCTGTGGTGTGATTTGAACATGGGGTATTGGCGGTACAGAAAAAGCACTAAGGTTTCCAGGAAGCTGAAAGATAAATGAACAAGACTTCAGTGATGTTGTGTGTTTTGATTCTTAGCTCATCTTAGCTCATTTGCAAATCCAGCAGATGAAATCATCTTTTTCAAATTTTGCTCTCAGAGGAATCACAGGTATATTTGGAATACTTTCCCTTTTCTGGCATTACTTCATAATTCCAGCCAGTTTGGTCTTTCTTCTGCTTCAGGCCTGCTGTTCCTCAGAGCCTATTTCAGCCTGAGTCCTCACAGGCAAGCACATGAGTCATGGGGATTCACAAGAAGACATTGTCTCTAAATTGAAGAGACATCAATTTGATAGGTGGACCACTCGGCGCATAAAGAACTGGCTGGATGGCCACATGCAAAGACTGTGGTCAACGGCTCAATGTCCAGCTGGAGATCAGTAATGAGTGGTGTCCCTCAGGGATCGGTGCTGGGACTGGTCTTGTTCAACATCTTTGTCAGTGACATGGACAGTGGAATTGAGTGCGCGCTCAGCAAGTTTGCTGATGACACCAAGCTGTGTGGTTCGGTTGATACGCTGGAGGGAAGGAATGCCATCCAGAGGGACCTTGACACGCTTGTGAGGTGGGCTGATGCCAACCTTATGAAGTTTAACCATGCCAAGTGCAAGGTCCTACACCTGGGTGGGAGCAATCCCAGGCACAGCTACAGGTTGGGCAGAGAAGAGATTCAGAGCAGCCCTGTGGAGAAGGACTTGGGGGTGTTGGTCAATGAGAAAATGAATGTGAGCTGGCTTCAGTGTGCACTCGCAGCCCAGAAAGCCAACCATATCCTGGGCTGCATCAAAAGGAGCGTGACCAGCAGGTCGAAGGAGGTGATTCTGCCCCTCTACTCTGCTCTTGTCAGACCTCACTTGGAGTATTGTGTGCAGTTCTTGTGTCTTCAACATAAAAAGGACATGGAACTGTTGGAACAAGTCCAGAGGAGGGCCACGAGGATGATCAGGGGACTGGAGCACCTCCCGTATGAAGACAGGCTGAGAAAGTTGGGGCTGTTCAGCCTGGAGAAGAGAAGGCTGCGTGGAGACCTCATAGCAGCCTTCCAGTATCTGAAGGGGGCCTATAGGGATGCTGGGGAGGGACTCTTCATTAGGGACTGTAGTTACAGGACAAGGGGTAATGGGTTAAAAGTTAACCAGGGGAAGTTTAGATTGGATATAAGAAGGAAATTCTTTCCTGTTAGGGTGGTGAGGCACTGGAATAGGTTGCCCGAGGAAGCTGTGAATGCTCCATCCCTGGCAGTGTTCAAAGACAGGTTGGACAGAGCCTTGGGTGACATGGTTAAGTGTGAGGTGTCCCTACCCATGGCAGGGGTTTTGGAACTTGATGATCTTAAGGTCTTTTCCAACCTTAACTATTCTATGATTCTATGATTTATCTGTTTGGCTTTATCTCAAATACTAATTCACTATGCACATTTTGAAGTGCACAGCAGCAGATACCTCAGGCAAACAAGTAAGAGTGAGAGGAAAGATTGTGCTGTGGATTCACCCTGGAAATGTTGCTGTGGTATGTAACTATGGAGAACCTGGTCTGGATGTAGGTTCTTGATTAAAGCCTTGAACACATCCTAGTTCTCCCAGCAGCCTCAGACTGAGCTGCTGATGTGCACAACAGCTTCAGTTCAATGAGACGTAATGCACATGGGTTTAATGCTCTTTTGCCTGTGACAACCCTCAACAATACTCTTGTTTTTGGAACAAATCAGCAGTAAAGCAAATAAAGGCATAAGGAGAGGAGGCAAGAGAAACTGCTAATAGCAGTTTCTGTTCAGTTCAGGCAGATGAGAGCTTTTGATTATCCTTTGCACAGTATCCAGGGGAACCTCAGGAGCTCCTTAGCAACAATGCAGCAGGAAAAGAAAGTGGCTTAATTCCTGGAGCAAGTGTGTTATTGAAGGGCTGTTGGCCCATGGGAGCTATCTGTCCTGGCTATAATGGAACTGAGAGATGCAACCTTCTTCCACAGTAGTGCCAAGCAGCAAAATGGCAAAGGCTGCAATTTCTGGAGCTGAGAAATACGAAAAAGAGCAGCATGGTCTAAAGGACCTAGTGTTTGCTCCATGAGGAAATTCTTCTCCACTCATTAGCTGAGATGCACAGCCAGACTGTATATCTTATAGAATAAAGCTGTTCTTAAATAAACCTCCCCATTCCCCCTGCTCTCAGAAAAATCCACCTTTTCAAGTTCCTTCCCTCCTCTTCTGTCTCTATTTAATCATCCCTCCATCCAAATCTGTTTCCTTGTTTCTGAAGATGCCATACCTGATCTTTCCATTGTTTCTGTTTTTGCTCTGCTATTAGTAGATCATTATCAGAAAATGGGAAAGTCTACCCTCTCTGTTCCCTCAGGATTGGCTTATAAAGGATTCCAAATTTCCTTGATGGCAACTCTTTCAAAGACAACATGCAGCCCTCTGCAACAAGCAGGTACTAAAGTCCTTTAGGAACTGAAAGACCACTGACACTGCAGACAAATAGCTCCATGTATAAATGTCACCTTGCAAGTTTGATTTTAGATTTTTAATTTCAAAAATGTACAACCCCACTTTATTATATAGGCCATCAGTGCATCTTTAATTTCCTTTGTATCTCAGATTTGTTTACCTGATGCAATTTCCCCAAAAGGCACCACGACAAGGTGCACATTGCTCATGTTCAACTTCAGATGAAGGCAGTTTCTGAGAGTTGGTTGTTTCCCTGCAGTTCTTCCAGCACTGTAATTTGCTTTGCTTGGCTGGACTAACACATAAACATCTGTAACCAAAACCAAACTGCTAAGAACCCCCTCTTTCCTCATAAAGTTTTGAAAAACACCATGTTGCACTGTTATCTCCACATGTAAGCTCTGCTCTTGGCAGGCACAGGCATGTCCTCTTCCAGAGATGGGATTGCTGAGAAAGAGTTTGTATTTAGTCGCAGGTGTCTGTGGGACTGGTAGCTCCTTTCTGTTGCTCACCATGATGTAACTTTGAGGCACCTTGTTCAGGCAGGAGCTAAAGACACCTGGAAGAGAACCTGCCTTTCTGCTTGGGGAATATATAAGGCATTTTGTCCAAAACATTGTTTTTTCCTATAGACTGTTCTGACAGTTGGAAAAGGATGGAGCACTCCCTTCCCCCATGGGTTGCATTGCCTTTCCATGTCTTGACAAGAAGAGTTTTCCTGACTAAAGGAGGTATGCTATTAGCTGGGTAATTTTGCTGTTTTCTAGAGCACTCTGACTAGAGCAGAATAAAATTTGCTTTCCACAGATGCACACTGCACTGCAGACACCTTGTCATGGTATAAGTATCTCTGCTTTATTCAACTCTTCTATGGGTATCTGCATACTGTGCCACTTCCCAGATCAGCAGGGTAAAATTTTGATAGCTTGATGGACATCCAGCATCCCCTGTGCATGGTCATTTGGAGATGAATTCATGTCCCTCACAGTTCAGTACTATGCAGCATTTGCAGCCATGATGAGCTGAGCAGAACTTCGGCTGATGATTCATTACTGACAGAGTATTAAGCATACAAATGAGAGGGTACAATCAGCAGTGGATCTTGTTTTGCGTATTTCTGTTCTGCTTTGCTTCACTGGCAGGAACATTTCTAAGACCAGCCTGCAATCCTCTGCAGCTCAGATGGCCAGCTCTCTGGTGATGTAGCACTGTAGAGACTCCTCTGACATGCACAGGCAGTGAAAGGAGCCTAGTACTTACAGACTGAAGTGCTGCTGGCATGCACCTACGCTAAGTACCTCCTCTCCCGATGGCCTCTATCAGTGCTTTTTATTAGGGCAGTTCAAACAAACACCAGAAGAAAAATAATAGACATATGCACCTCACTGCCCTCCTCTTATAAATCAGTGTGCAGTGATGAACCCTTATTACTTGTGTGCTTCTAGCTACTTGTAGATGGCCACAATCCAGATTAGATGTGCCAGTACATCTGATTGTCAGTAAGAGGCAGCTGGACTCAGCTGAAGCAAAAGCTTTTTCTGTATATGACAGAAGAGCGTTGCTAAAGTTGGCTGACTCCCGGACTGTGTAGGATATATTCCAACTAAAATGTTTAGGGGGTTTTTTTGGCTGTTTTTTTTTTTAACATCTTCCATCCTTTTTTTTTTTCTTTTTTTTTTTTTTTTTAAGAAATGCATTCAGAATTTCCCATAAGGTATTTGACAAAGCTGACAGTCAGCAATTTGCATGCTCTGCTCCCCTTCTGATGGAAAGAGGCAGTTTTTAGTGTAATTCTATTGACTGCAGTGGTATTGTTTACATTTGTCCTCATCACAGATGTCGGAATCAAGACTTGACATTTACCCACTGGTGGCAAAAAGGTTGGTGCTGTCTGAAAGGGAGGTTGGGGTGGAAGGGAACAAGCCTCAGTGAAGAGCACAAAAAGATCACAATACCAGCCCTGTTGCCAAAAACTCTCCTGTTAGAGAGACTAGTTAGTGGCCAGCAGAACTCGGTGGTTCACTGAAACCAGCAAGTGGTGGTGTGGTAGCCCAGCCACACACCGATTTTTAGTACAGTTGCCCATGCAAGCGTTTATGGTGCTCCTTTGGGAAGCAGCTGAAGCGGACTATTATGCTGCCTCCCAGGTGCAGGAATACCCTGTTGTCTCTTTGCATTAGTTATTTGTGTTGAGGTTCTAGTGGTATTTCTAAGTGGAAGTGGTAAATGTTTGTTCTGGAAATGCACTTTGATGCCCATGTCCTCTGAGCAATACAGTTATTCATAGAAATGAGGAAATTTAGCATGCAGTAGCTCAGGAAACTCTCTCTCTCCTATTTGGAGCTCTAATTAGAGCAATTAATCACTGCTGCCTCTGCCATCTAAGCTTCCAGGCTAGAATATATTGTCCTCTCTTGTCAGAGCAAAAATGTAAAATTGGTTTTCCTTTACCTGACACTTTGCCAGTACAGCCTTTATCAGTGTCTGCCTCTTACCAGCTTCTATCTTGCCTGAGAGCTGGAGCTGAAAAAGTAAAGAACACATTGACATGACTGTTCCAAAAGAAGGAAGAGGTGTGAAATTTTAAGAGCTCAGCTTAACTCTGTGGTTTTTAGTTGGATTTCTACACTTGAGCTACCTTTCTTGGAAAGTTCTTGTGGGTTTCCGTGTTGTTGTAACAAGATGTCCATTTTTGGGGGGGAATACGTGGACATTTCCACTGTAAAGTGTGGTTTTCTTTCCACTTGATGCAATTAAAACTTCCTCACCCCAACTTCCCTACCTATTGAAGTTCTCCAGGTATGTGTTCAGGGCAGGGTGAGAATAAAGTTGCTTCTGTGTGTTTTAACTCCATCTCTGCTTCTTGGCTAGTCCATCTGTGCTTAATTTAAGTGGTTAAATGTGTGAATTCCATCCCAGTACCCCTACTACCCCATGTATGGCTGAGCATCAGATGATCAGCTGTAGGGGGTGCAGATCACAAGGATGACAGCACAGCACCATGACCCTCTGTTTCAAACTGTGCAGCTCTGTAAGTTAGGGATATGAGTGCTTTAGTTTCTCTTCTGTGTGGTCTGTTAACTCCTTTGGAGAAGAAAGGCATTTCTTGTGGCACCTGGCCTCCTGGTGTGCTGTGCCCTGTGGCGTGCGGAGGGCCTCTGCTACCAAGTGTCTCACTGGCCTGAAGGTAAGGCAAGAAGCTGAAGATCTCAGCTGCCCTCCTCTTGCCTCTTCTTTCTCTTTGCACAGGTCCTTCTTGAGACCTGTGCAAGTGTTGTGGTACCTTCTTGTCCATGGACCTGCAGGTTTTACTGGGGTCCCACATGGAGTGTGACTGGGGAAGAGTCAGCTGAGGCTCCATGGTGCTGGAAGTGCATGCGCTTCTGCTGAGATTTAGTCTCTGAGTCGCAGTGCTCTCCTGCTCTGCAGCAGTACCAAAGAGAATGGGTGAGTTTGCCTCATCAGTGGCAGTGACCTAGCTAATGAAGATGGTCATCATCCACAACCGCACATTTTAGTGTATACACACCAGACTAAAAAATCTCAGTATGATTCACATGAACACAGTAAGTACTGGGCTGCAAGTCTAGTCTAGTCATGTATAAAATAGTTTTTAAATAGTCATCGGGAGATTTCCAGCCGCATATGTAAAGCAAGCTGAAATTTCTGCTATTGTTAGTCTCTGCTGCACATCATGAACAGTGTGACAGCAGACTTGTGAAATATCCATTTTCCTTTAGTGTAACTACCTTCTGCTGCTTCCTTATCATTCAGCTTCAGATCCTCTTAAAATGAAGCAATTCTCTGGATCGGAGATGTTAACACTAATGTTTGTCTTTTTGCTGTCCTTGATGAAAAATTAATGATCTATGAATGAACGAACAGTTCTGCCCTGTTTATACTTTTTCTTTTCATGCTTGAATGTTGAGATGCATTTACTAAAACAGGGCCAGGGTTGCTTTTTGACTTGGGACGGATCTGTTCAGGAAAACTTTGAACAGGAATCCTCATTCTTGGAGCTCTGGATCTTGCAGACCTTAGGCAGATAAGAACTGCCACAGTCTTCAGCAAAGAACAGCCCAGAGCATTATAGAGCCCTTGTAATATGCCAAACATGGGACACAGGCAAAGTTTTTTCATGCCTTGCTGCTCATTTCTATTTACTGCTTCACCATATGATTTAATAATTCAGCACACCATTGTCAGACTCTTCCCCTAAGCACAGAGGCAGTAGGGAGTATGCACTTTGCCATCCTAAGCCTGTGTGCACATTGCTCCTCTGGAGAACTGTGAGGGGGAGCAAAGGATGAAAATTGAACACAAGACAGTACTTAACACATCTGTTGGGAAGATCTGCAATTTGATCACTTTCCTTTCGCTTATGGGGCAATAAAGACAGTCCTTCTCTCCCCATTCCACTTGGGCATTTTGCTTTTGCAGAAGTGACCCAGGAGCAGCTCCCCACATGCAGCCTAGGCCTCTCCACATCCAAGACCACTGTGTAACAAGTCTGGAGCCCTGGCATCATGACAGCAGCCTGCCTTCCCCATCCTGTAACACAGGACAGTGTTTCACCTGGGCTGCAGCATACCTTGCCTTACCTTCTCTCAACACACACACAGAACAGTGCCACAGTGCATCCATGTGTCCAGCATATGCTGGCTTAGTGGTGACACAAGAGATAGGTCCTTGTTCCCACTGGCAAGGTAAAACAGCATATGGTCCACTGCATATGGGAACATGAAGCTTAATGCATTAAACAATGGTCCAGGTAAGCTTGGATGATGATGGTGATGCCTTACAATATTTTTTGGTACCTCTCCAAGGACTTAACTGAAGAGGAACACTCTCTGCCTGCCAAATGCATTTCTGTGCAGCTATCTGCTCCCAGTTTGTTGAGAGGAGCACCCTTCTGTTCCATTCAGCATAACAAACCATATTTCTTAGCAACAGTTTCACAAAGTGGTGTATCTATATTTCTTTCCTTCTGATTATTATCTTTTCCCCAGTATATAATTTTCTCAATGCTGCAGTCTTCTTTGGCGGTAGTAATTTTTCAGTTACTAGTAATTTTGACTGCTCAGGTCAGCGGGTACTGCTTCTGGAATTAACATGGCTCTTGATTTTATATACCAACACAAAAAAAAAAAGGAGAAAAAAGGAAAGATTTGGAGACTGAGTAGTTTGCAACACTCGCATACAATTTAGATGATCTGTATGAGCTGGTAGCTTCTGGGTCATTCAGGAAAAGGTAGGTATTCTAAAATGCAACAAAGTAGAAATTTCTTGGTGGCCCTCTCCTTTCTAGTGCAAGCCTGACCTCTTGGTAGGTAGGTCTTTCCCATGTTTCTAGGAGCTGTTTGGCCTAGAGCTAGAAAGTTGAGCCTCTACTCGGTTCCACAGCTAACAATCCCTTGAATGAGAACATTCATTTTTATCTTGAATACATGGCAGTTACATACACCTTAAGACTGTATGTAGCTCATCCAATATCCATGACTGTCTGGTTGCCTGGGACCGGATATCATAATCTAGAAGTTTCTTTTCTATAGTAAAACTTTATTCTGTCGCCTCTTCCATTTATGAGGAAATGGCAGAATTTGGATAATGGTATATAAGGCCCCAACCACACCACATGCCAAATCCCTTACATGAACAAGGGAATAGGAATTGGTGTATAGGAACTGGTGGTACTCTGTAATTTGTAGGAAAGGTCTACTCAATTTCCTTAAATGTAACAACTTAAGTGTCTGGACATTTCACTGTGTATTTTTGTGACATGAGCTTTCATTTAAAATGTAGAATCTGCGAGGAAAAGAAAATTCTGAAGGAACCTTCTCTAAACCCAAGTATTAGATTTCCAAAAATATATGCCTGGAAAATAATCCTTTTAGTTCTTACAGGTATCCTCCCATGACCAGATCCAGTGTCTTAATATAAAACCAATGAATGTTTTGGAATGTGTAGTCTTCTGAACCCACCAAGAGTATGACAGTAAGCTTTTTCTCCTCCTACACTTCACTTTTATCCTCTGCTAACAATGGCCACGGAGACCAACTACTGAGGATGCTTGTAGTCTTTAGTAGGTGTTTAATCCTTATGTGCTGTAGTGAAACAGATTATCCTTTTGCAAAGACCATGAAATGAACTTCCTGATATCCCCAGTAGACAGAACAATGCCAGTAGAAATCCAGAAGTGAAACACTATGGACTTCTGCTAGATTGTATCGTGACTGGATAGTTTCACTCAGGACATTGAATTTTCTTACCTGGTTTTGAGTCAGAGCCATTTTGTATGTGGGCTGTTTGTTTTGTTTTGTTTTGTTTTCACTGGAAGTGTTTGCTTCCATAAAACTTATGGAGGTCTTCCAGGTATCTAAAACTCAGTAAGTGAAAGAGTAGCAGTCTGCAGTGTCATCTCCACTCCTGCCTCAGGGCGAACTCAGTGAAGTTTAAGGCAGCTGGATCTGAAGAAGGAATGAAAGATGACATCAGTTGCTGGTTTGTTTTTTTTTCCTCTGTAAAGGAAAATACACTTTTCTTAGGACAGTCTTATGGGCTTCTTAAATGACTTGATCTTCAGTCTGAGATGATCTAGGATGGCATCATGGTGACCTACCTATAAACTTCAGCAGAACTTCACCAGGTGCCTGAATATTGGGTAAAAAGTACATAGCACAGCTGGCCTGCAGAAAGTAAAGCAGTGATTTTAATCAATTTTTTAGAACACCAATTTATGGATTTCGCTGTTAGGAAGTTATGCAGGGGAGGAGTTCCAGAGATAATAGAAAGAACTGCTGTAATAGAACATACAAACTCCCTGCACCCAACTTAAACTCTCAGATTTCTTCTGGCTACTTTGTTTGGGCAGTGCCTCCTTTTGGGTAGGAAACTGTACACCGAATTGCTGCAACATGCGCTTGAGGATTTTTTCCCCAGCATGACATCAGCCTACGGGCTTCATTTTACCTGCTGAACTGTTATTAGATCAGGTGTTACACTGATTCTGGAACATATACTAAGCACTGGTTATATGCCATTAAGTACTGAGAGGTAATGAAGAAATCTAAAAACTGGACAGTAACCATAAGGTTAGAGTTACTCACCCTTATGCATTTAATTAGAAATATCAGCCTGAGTTAAGGAGGGGTAACTTTTATCACATTTAAAGAGTGCCATAATACGAAATTAACAGAGCTAGATTTTTACTAATTGTATTTATCTAAAATATTGGGAAATCCTGTAACTCAGAAATATTTTACTTACAGAAACTGACTCGACTTCATAGTAAAACTTGGAATTTTATGTCAAGGTTCCACTTGTACAAGTTGCAAATTCCTGAAAAACACATTTTTATAATAAAAGTGCTAATTAAATCCCTAGTTTTAGTTGTACTATTAAACATCCATCTAAGACAATGAAGAATATGAAATGAAGAGCATTAGGCTTTTTCTTATAGGATATGCTGTGCTTTAAAATGTATTTTATTGATCCTAAAATTACAAGATCAATTACTGACATTTTCTTGAGGATCAATCTCAGATTAAATGCCAAAATGAAGAAAAGGTTTTCATATGTACTATGTCCAAAAGCAGAAACAGATTGCCATACTCATGTGAACATTCAGAAACCTTTTCTGATGATTAAACAGTATGTCTGAAATATATCTAAGTTATACCAGCCACCATAGCGCTTTTTGGTGAACCAAAGAAGTCCTACAGTGAAATCAAACTTTTGAGTAAAATCTGTACTACTTTAATCCAATTTCCTTCTAACATCCTTTTTTCCCCTGTTTTTAGATTCATATATATTCTGTCTGTCAATTACAATGCAAAGTCTAAGTAACAGATTTAAGCAAGAATGTTTGAGTGTGAAAATAATTAATGTGAATTGCTAATAGGCTGGTGGGAATATGTTTTTCCACATGAAGGGAGCATGTTGCATCAAAGACTGCAGACTTGATTTTCCACCATTTCATCCCTTGACTAACTGCTATTACCTGCAAAAGGGATGGGAAAGCTGGGAACAGTCTGCTAGCAAATCAGTACTCTGCTGTGACCAAAACAGCAGTATTGCATCTGTTCTTTCCTCTCTTTGAACAGATGCAAGTAATGCTCTAAGCAAACTGAAACAACAAGCTACGGGGCAAAAAGCAGTCTTGTTATTTCAGCTAAGCAAAATGGAGATTTGATAGCACATACACGATGTTTCTCTTCCATGCTCCCTGGTTTTGCTACTTAAGGCATAAGCCTTGCAGTTAACATCGTCCAGTGACATGAATCGATCAGGCTTGCATTTGCCTTGACAATCATGTGATGGGGCATGGAAAATAAAGGGACAGTATGAATCCTCTCAGGCAAGTAACCTAAGCTCCAATGCTTCCCACACCAGCCTATTTTCAATTTTGTCACAGTACGGTTTATACACTCTAACATTACTGCTCAGAAGACAGAGTGATGATTCAGGTTTACTAAAAATGGCTTCACAATACTGCAATTATGCCTGTGAAGCTTCATCTTGAATCATGTATTTATAAGTTTCTTCTCACTGAGAAATAAATACGTGTGGTGTTTTATCAGAAAAGTTAGTCACCAGATACCTGAAACACTTGTATACCATCTTTAAGAAAACACGGCTTGTTCAGTCAATTTGCTGTCAATTTATATTTTTTTTCCATTTTTTTTTTTAAATATGTATAATACCATAGGTGACCTCCCTTAATACTGCTGTCCATACAAATAAATAACTGAGAACTAATATGCCACTGCTGCATCCTGTCATGCCAGAAGATCCACATTACTTTAAAGATTATTTAGAGTAGGTACCCAGACCCACTGAAGTCAATGAAATGATGCCTACTGGCTTCTGTGGGAGTCCAACTTGAACATTATTCTGGCAATCTGTCCACCACTAAATTAAACTACTATGGGACATAAAAGCCCAAATGAAGAAAAAGCAGAAATTCAGGAACTAAAAGTGAACCACAAATAAATGTCCTAATTCAATAGCATTCTGAGCAGACTTAAATAAAACACACACTTACACACGTGCATACACAACCAAATATATATAAAAAAAAAAGTTATGAATTCAACAATCTTAAAAATTTATAGTTTAAAATTGTTTACATTTAAACAATTGAGTATAATAGGTAGCTTTCTTGACTTTCCATTTATTTCCCTGAGCACTGATCTTTGGAACATCTGGAGTTTCAGAACTGTCTAGTTCATGATTCCTAAAATAGTTATCTTAAGTAAAACACTGTCTTTTTATGTCAAAAATCAATTCCTTAAGTAAAATCAAGATACAGCTTCCATGAACTACAATGTATATAGCCAATCTTCTTAAAGCCAACAACTATTATTACACTTCTGTGTCTGTATTTAGGCACCCAGCTGGCCTGTTTTCCAAAATCACCCTGCAGCCTAGCAGTTTCCGTTAAACTCAGTACAGGGTACTATGCTGTCTCATTAACTCCTCTAATTGGAGACTTACATGAGAACTTTTGCCTCCTTGCTTTAGTTATTCATTTTGCAAATTCCCCTGTACGAACAATACAGTACGTTACAGGATTAGTTTTGTGCCTAAGTTAGTATTAAAGGTAAAGTCTTCAGGACTTCCCAGTCACTTCCCTGTAAAGGGTTAAGGAAATGCATCTGCAGAGAGCCAGCATAAAACCTATCTTCAGTACTAAAATGGGACTTAGCTAGGGCATATGTTTTAGGCTGACGTTCTGCACAAGAAATCTGTTGGCCAGAAAGAGCTGTGTCTTAAATTTCTGCTATTTAGAACTACTTGGCAAATTGGCAATGCTGCTTTTAACTGTCTCCTCTAGATTAGAGCTTTGACTGTGAGCTTCACAGACTTCACTTTGCAATTTTAAGACTTCTCAGGCATTCTGCATTTTAGATTATACAGAGTGTGCAAGTCAAAACACTTTAGAAAACAAAACAGTGCAGAGATTTTAATATTTTTGGGCTAAACTCTCCTCTATCCAATTCTAAGGCTGTAAATTACGTCAGTCTCTCTGAAGCTAAAAATTTAAATATGATTTTCCGTCGACCACAGAAACACACTGTAACTTTTCACTCCCTTCACTCTCTCTGCCTCTGGATAACCGATACACTGGCATTATGCAGCAGGCTCCAAACACAAGATTAACAGAAAGGGAAAGGTTATTTTGTAATACTTCATTTCAGTATGCTGTAATTGGGGGAGGGGATACTGAACCAAAAGCAACCTGAAAATTTGCTTTTGGTTCTTTGTGGAACATGAAATTAAGCCTTTACTTATTCTTGAATGATGTGATGAAATATGCCGTATCTCTTCCCTTTAAGTAGCACTTTCCTGCACTAGCAGTTACTGGCATTCCACAGCAGAATCCAAAAGGATTTGGCAGTTTTTCCCTTTGCATATAGCTTTTTCAATACCTCTAAACTAAGAAAGAGTTAACAGCATACCATCCCATTATTTCACCATACCACCCTCCCTTTCAGGAATTAAAGTGACCATTAAAAAAAAAAAAAAGAAGAGGAAGAAAATACTTGCTTTGTTATAGGAGTATTAAATATTGTTTTGAAACTCATTTGGAAGATGTCTTCCAAGATGGTTTATCTTTTTGTTGTTGTTGTTGTTTTTGTTGTTGTTGGGTTGTTGTTTTTTTTTCCTTTAAAACTGACCATTGCACCAGTTAAGGCTGTTTTACAATACATATATTTCAAATAAAACTTTTAATATTCAAGCTTACCAGATTGATGAATTGTAACAGGTAAAATGGAACTCATTACAAGGTAAACCATGTAGTTGTACAAAATAGAATTAAACCCTTCACCTGTGTAAAACAAAAATAAATCCTGCCTTGCATTAAAAACACAGAACCTGTTTACAAAAAGGAATGTGTATGACATTTGGACTTCCTTTTAACTGCCATATCCTAGCAACATCTCAGTTGTGTTAGTAAAGGAACTAATCATCGATTTTAAACTGCAGTGAATTTACCAAACATTTTCACTATAGACTTCTGAAAGCTTTTACAGTAAGAAGTTATCAACAAAAGCAGGCACATTAGTGTACAAAAACGTTGATTTTTTTTTTCCTGTTTCTTTTTCAAAGTGCAGGTTTTTCTCAATGTGCATCTTACAAGACCAATGAATGTTTTAACTCACTAAATCTTAAAACAGAACTCAATTCTCCCAAGGAGTAGTGTAAACGTTAAAGATCCCCAATACATCTCTAGTAAACGTGACACAAATGTCTCTGCGTTGTTTAGAAATTTAGCTCTTTTGAGAGGTAAAGAAGCTTCATGACGCCTTTTCCTTACACTGGCTGGTTATCATAAATGGGTAACTCTGGACTGCTAAAGCTGGAGACTGATGAATCACTTTGAAGGGAACTAAACTTGGCTACGGAGGAGAGGCAGCGGGAGGAACCAACCCTTCGGCGCTTCTTGCGCAGCCTTCGGAAAATTCAGCCGCCGGCGGACGGAGGGGCCGGTGGGACGGAGTGGGGAGAAGGAAGAGGACAGCAGGGAGGGAGAGGGGAGAAGCTTCCGCAGAGCCAGAGGCACGGCGGCACCTGCCCAAGACCCGTCCCGTCGGTGGTGCGATGGCCGTCCCCGGGCCCCGCGTCTGAGAGGAGCTGGCGGACCCGCTCCCGGTCCGTTCCGCCGCCCGGTCCCGCTCCGGCTGCCACAGAGAGCCAAGGGCCGGGCTGGCAGTAAGGGGTCCCGCCGGCGGTGGGCGCTAGGTGCCGTGGGCGCAGGGCTCCCTGGGGTAGATCTCCTCGTAGGCCGGCGGCTGCTCGCTGGGCAGCGGGTAGCAATAGGGGTAGGAGGCGTTGAGCTCGGGGTCCATGGGCGAGTAGCCAGGAAGCTCGACGGAGGGATGCCCGCCGCAGTGCACCTCCACGCCAGCCTCGTCGAAGACGTGGAAGACGCCCACGTTGATGTACGACACGGCCTGGAAGGGGCAATCCCCGGGGCTGAGCTCGGGCTCGCCGCCGGAGAAGAGGGAGCCCTGGCTGTGGCGGGGCGCCCGCCGCCCGCCACCGCCACCGCCGCCGCCGCAGGGGCCGCCCCGCCGCCGCCGCCGCCTCCCGCTTGCCGCCGCTGCAGCCGCTGGGGCCGCTCGACGCCGGCGCCTCCGGCGTCCGCGCTGCTGCGAGGCCTTATAGTTTTTGACGAGGAGCAGGTTAAGCAGGCCCAGGAGGCACTCCAGCGCGTTGAAGACGGTGGAGAGCACCAAGCCTTGCTGGTAGTCCCGGAGCTTCTGGCAGCGGAGCGCCACGGCAGAGCCGTCGGGGACCGCTGGGCCGCTCCGCGGGCGGGCCGCGCCGCCGGTCTGAAGCAGACAGTAGTGCGAGTACTTCCTCTCCACCAGCGACACGGTGTCGCCGTCGATGACGGCGCCGGCGAAGGCGCTCAGCACGCCCAGCATGAACACCAGCACCCCCAGCAGCAGGAAGTTCTGCCGCCCCCCGGGCGGCGCCTTCTCCACTGGCCCCGACGGTGCGGCCGCCGCCTCCCCCCCGCCGGTGCCGCCTCCCGCCGGGTCCGGGTCCCCGGCCGGGTCCGAGGCCAGAGCCGGGGTCAGGGCCGGTGCAGCGGCTGGGGCTGGAGCCGGTGCCGCGGGTGCCTCGTCGGGCGGACGACAGCAGAGCAGCGCAGCGGCGAGCAGCGAGAGTCCGGCGGCCAGCAGCAGCCCCGAGTAGAAGGCTCCGGCGGCGGTGCCCAGGCGGAAGGGCTCGCCCTTCAGCTCGGAGCCCAGCGAGAAACACTTGAGGCCCACGGCGGCGGCGCTGAGGGCGCAGGCGAGCAGGAGGCAGCTGGAGAGCGCGGCGCAGGCTCCCCGCACGCTCCACTTCATCCTCCGCGCCGCCGCCGCCGCCGCCTCCCCGCCGCCCGCCTCATCCTCCTTCCGCGGCCCCCCCTGGCCCCGCAGCGGCGGCGGCGGCGCGGCGCGGCGCGGCCATGCGACCGCGGCGCTCCCCGACGGGGCGGCTGGGCTCCGCTTCGCTCCGCACGGCAGGCAGCCGCCGGCCGCAGTGAGCCGGGCGCGGCGAGCTCACACGCTCCCCCCACCGCCTCCCGGCCGCCGCCGCCTCCTCGTCCCCGCCCGCCCTCTCTTATCGCGGCGGCTGCGGGGAGGCGATTAATTATGGATGGAGCCGCGGCGGGCGGGGGGACGCCGGGGAAAGGGGGCGGCCCGTCGGCCCAACACGGCGACCCCCAGCTCAGCCCATCTCGTCCGGGGGGAAGGGGGGGGGGGGGGGGGGCAAGGCCGAAATCCCAGCCCCTCCCCTCGTGGCACGGGGGTACCGCAGGCCGCCCCCGGGACGGCTCCCCTCCGGGAAGCAGAGGCAGTTCGGACGGGGGGTGGCAGGGTCTGCAACCTCCCACTTGTTTCGATGCGGAATGCTGCCTCCCGCCCTCCCTCCCTCCATCTCTCTCCGATCAATCAATTTACTTGTCTATTTATTTATTTAGCTCTTGCTCTTGCTAGAGCCATCGTGCATCCCTGTCAGTGTGCTGCGATGTGCCGGCGGCTCTGATGCAGCGGAGCAAGCCCTCCGCGTCTGCGGCGGACCCCTCACCCCTCTCTGCTGTGTGCTCTGTCGGCGAGCCCCGTTGCGGAGCTTCCGCCAGGGCCACTCACTCCCCTCTGCGGGCAGCGGGGGTCGGCGGCAACTGCGCCCCCGGAACCTCCCATCCGGGAGCGCCTGCAGCCCGGGCAGCGGGGAGCCGGTGATACAGGGGTGGTTGCAACCTGGCACGGCACGGGGTGGCCAGTGGCTCAGCGGCGAGTACTCGGGATGGCTTCCCGAAGCAGCGATGGGAACCTCAGCCTAGGAAAGGAACAGCAGGATCCGTGACTGTGCCGGCAACCGCGATCCAGGCAGGGAGGGGGACCAGGGGAGGCTCTTCCTCTCCTTTTCCTTTTCCTTCCGGGAAGCTGGAGCCTCAAGCTCCCCCATTTTTCCCTTCTGCCGTGCGCACGCCAGCCTTGCTTGGTATTTTTAGCCGGCGCCGCTGATTAGCATTCAGGGGAGCAAGCAAGGAAGACGTTTTCCAAATCGTTTTCTCTTCCCTTCCTCACAGGGCGCCCCTATGTGTTGGCGGCAGGTGGTGTGTGTGGGAAGTGAGCTGGTGGTTGGCTTTCTCCAGGGATGTGACCCTGCTCCCACGGACTTGTGAGGCAGGCCCGTCAGCACCCCCCTCACCAGCCCCAGCACTGCTGCAGTCCTGGGCTGGGCTGGGCTTGGCAGCTGAGCACGGGTCTTTGCTGTAAGAGAGAGAGGTTCTCTGGTCCCTGTATGGGACAGTGACCCTTGTTGGGAAGCTATATACTGCCTGGAGTCCAGCCCTCCCCAGTGACACTGTCTAGAAGCATCAGTGGCTCCAACAGTGCCATCCTGCCCCTTGAGGCCACACGGAAAAGGGAATTATGCCCCCTGCCACATTTCACAAAGTGTCCATGGAGCACTTTGTGTGACGAAAGCCGGTAATCCTGGTAGTCCAGAGCTGGCTGACCAGTGGCTACCTGTTTGCTTTGCCAGGCTGTAGCTATGGCTGTGAGCTAGGGCCCTCCAGGAGGGAATGGATGGGCATTTCACCCACAGTCATCATCAGCTCTTCCTGTTACCAAGCTGGCCCTGGCTGGTGAGGACTGGGGTATGCACATCTGCTGATGTGGCCTTGTGAAGATTTTGCTGTAGGATCTGAAATTTTGTCTGTGCGTGTGCTGAGTGCTTAGACTGGTGAGGTATATCTTCAAAAGAGCTTGACCTGTGTCCTTATGATTCCTAAGAAGTAAATGCATAGAGGGCAAGTAAATGCGTAGAGGGCACACAGCATTTTACAGAATACAGCACCCATCTCCTGAAGTCTCTGTTTGGCTCTAAATGCTGCCTTGCAAGTACATGTGAACTCTCAATCCAGCTGCCAATCCAGAGGGCCCTGAAAGACAAGACTGTGTGTGGGGATGTGGACAGAAATAAGGTGTAGCTAGTGGGAGGTAAACACTTGATGAACTAATTATATATAGAATGTGCAAAGTGACACTGAAACTGACACACAATGTAAACTTACTTGCATGCAAAATGTATTGTGATTTGATTCATTTCGTTGTTACTATCAAGAGGTTAATCCTTCAAAAAGGATTAACTGTTTATTATGGATAGTTAGAACATTAACTTAGCAGTGAACAAACACAAAATTAAGAAGATATCTTAGCCTTTATACATCAAATTATTTATCAGCCTTTAACTGCCAGTGGTTAGGTTAGGAAAAGCAAACCTTCCACTGGGGGCAGATTGTTCCTTTATTGTAGAGTTTCTTGATGTTTCTTTGCTGTTTCCTGTTTTGGCAGCTGCTGTAAGGCAAGGTAAGGCTTCTCAGGCATGGTCCTTCACATGCTCCTACATCTGTCTCATTTCTTCAGTCATCCTCATCTTGAATGTCATCTTCTAAGGAAAGGACCCTCCTTTCCCTGTATTTGTGACGGGATACCACCCCTGAAAGCTGTGCGTTGTGAGAGGCCAGGCTGCTGCACAAGTTTGTAATTAGTAATTCTGCTGCACCTTTTTATTTCTCCTGTCAAGCAATTTGCTACTTTTAATCTCCAGATCTTACCTGTTTCTTCCCAGAACTACTCCCTGGCCTCAAAGCACCACGTTCAAAATGCAAGGCTGGAAGTTTCACTATCAACATGCTTCCCCACGTGTTCTTTATTACTTAGAAACCTCCCATGTTGCAGTGTCACTCTGAATTAGCACAACTTTTCATATGGTTATTTACAGCTTTGCACTCTGGCATATTTTCAGTAAGAGGATACTTTATAAACACACATGTACACATGCACGCAGAGTATGATATTAGCACACATCTTGCATGTTGATTTTCAACTGTCTTTGGATAAAATGTTTTTACATTTAACAGAAGACTATAAAATACCCTATCACATCTTTCTCTTACATGAATGATTAATTGATGATTGAATTGGAAATACTGTGAAACATGACTAACATATCATCCTAATAAAGGTCACTTGAGGGTTCTCTGGATCCCAATGTAAACTGCAGATCAACTCTGCCCTAGCTGACAGCCGCTCATGCTCATAGCTGATACATGTGTGTCTCATTGTTCAGCCAGTTCTGCCTGCTGAAAAAAAGCATGTCCATGTGCAACAAAAGATGACAGAACTTCAAGCCACTTGGCCACATTAGTCCCTCACTTAAATCAATCACTGAGGGTGAATTGGTCTGTCAGCCTCAGTTAATAGCAAAGCCAGAACCTGATGGAACTGTGCTGCTGACTATGAAGTATAGTAGATGCCATGTGTTTTGGGTCTCTGGGTGTTAGTTTTACCTTCAAGCTTTGTTAGACAGATTTTCCTTTTTAAATGCCCAAATCAAAATTTATTGAAGTTGTTTTCAAGGGATATTTTCGTGGACTTTGGAAGAGGTGTATAAAGTTTTGTGGGACAACACCAGCCTAGGACACGTGTTCCTAGCACTCTCCTCATGACCATAGAGTGACCTTAGTCATTTATGGACAAGTCCTGCCTCCAGAGAAGGCTAGGGAGCTTTGGTCCAAGGTTTTGTTTAGGTCATAGGGAGTTGAGTGGCTATGCTTTCTGGGTGCTAATTGAAAGTGGGCACTGTCATGACCAGTGGTACAAGCTTGCTTTGCAGCAAGGTGCAGATCGCCCTCAACTTTTTGTGGTGAGTCAGTGGCACAAGAGACGACAGAACTATTAATTATTGCTCTCCAGGCTGGAAGCTAAATTGTGTGTTTTAAAAGAGATGGAGATCTTCAGCTTATGCCACCAAAGTGCAAAGCGTTGTATTATTTTATTGTCTGCCTCTCCTCCCACGCTGAGTTTATGTTAAGATTACTTCAGTGCCAATTTGATAAATGGTAGTCATAGCTTTCACTATTCAGACATGATGGCTGTGTAACCTCCCATAACCTACTCTGTTGCGTACTACTGCAGCTTTTGTTTGTTTTTATAGGGGACATTATGGACTATAAAATGTTTACAAAAATGGTTTTACACATAGTTATGAATAATACATTAGAAATTTGAAACTCTGAAGGTAGAACCTATCACGTTTCTTTCCGGTCTTTCTTTTTCATTTGCAAGGTTCACAAGATGTTTCTGTGTGTTCGAGGCCTCCTGTTCTCCTACTTTCACAGTGGTTTATGTGGAAGACTCATCTCTGCAGGGAATCTATGGGAAGTACTTTAGGGAACACATGTTAGGATAGGCCCTACATCAGGCTAGAAGCCTGGAGCAAACTAGTGGCCAGACACTGGTGAAAACCCAAAGGTCTAAAGATGCTGCTCCAATGAGTAATATCTAAAATAGGAAGCAGAGAGGCTGAAAAGAATATGTAAGGAGCTAAGAAAGAAAAAGCAAACGCTATGGTAGAAGCTGGACAGGTGTAGCTACCTTGGCTGCTGTTAGCCTATGAGTTTTGGATTCAAGGAAGAAGAGTTTGAGAAATTGGGGTATTGACACAACAGGTAATTTACATTATGAGATCATGGGATAATTTAGGTTGGACAGGACCTTAAGGGGTGTCTAGTCTTACCTACTCAAAGCAGGGGCATCTCTTGGGTCAAATAAGGTTGCTTGTGGCCTTGTTCAGCCCATGTATCTAGTATCAGCAGCATTTGCCAGTGTTTGGTTAATCTGAGCAGTTCAACCAGTTTTCTAGAACTTGTTTGTTTCTTGGCTCTACTCCCTTTCTCTGGCTTCAGGTGATGTTAGGGCATCTGAGAAGCCCTTGTGGAGAGTCTTTATTACCCTTTTAGTTTAAATGTGCCAGGATATGAATGACAAAGAGTGGCTTCCTTGTGCAGTAGGATTTAATAATTTCAGTATCCTAATTAGTGGCAATTATGTGAGGAGCATTCTTTGTTTGCAGAGCTGTAGAATAGGACACAAGGTATTCTGAGGAGAGGCCAGATGTTTGCTGTGACATTTGTAAATCAGCTATTTGATATTATTTCATAAATTACTTGAACAAGGACATCCTTCCTTTGCTTATTTCACAAAATTGTTCTGTTATGACTGATTTGCAGATAATCCGCTTTATGATTTTCTAACTACTGTCCTAATGGTGGGACTTGGATAGTATTTTATTGAATAGGTTCTAGGAAACTGCTAAATTAATGATAAAAGATTTCTGAACACATTGCTAGCTAAAAGACACTCAAAATCCTTCTCTTCGGGCTTTCAGATTATTTTGAAGTGTGTTTCAGTTTAGTCTGCATACCTTATTCTTGATATCAGTGCTGTGCAATGTCTTAAATCTGACATATCTCTTAGATTCTAGTGAAGCTTTCAGCTCAGGACCCGAACAGCAATCATATACCTATGCAGAGATCTTGAAAATTCCTTATGTTGATGCTACCTTGTCTTAGAGGAGTCTATTCTCGGAAGATACTTTACTTCAGAATTTTAAAGTTTCCCATGCATCTTAAGTATATTTTATCCAATGACTGTTTCATGTCAGGGGCACAACCTGCTCTTGAAGGTGGTAGGGACTGAAAGTCATCTTCTAGTGAGCGCCCTCTTAAACTTTTTGTGTGCTCTTTTTTAGCCAAAACAACCTTGAATTTTCTATAAAAAGAAATTGTAAGGCAGGAGTGCAAGGGGAGAGTAGGACCCCACTCACCAGAATTGCAATACTGGGAAAATATGCCTTAGGATCCCCTCTGATCCCAATAATATGAGAATCATTCTCCTGTCTGTGGCTGCCCTTTAGTAATAAGGGTGTGATGAGAAGGTGCATTGTGAATTCTTCATCTGACTGCATGTTGGGAAGGAATAATCTGGCTTGGTCCTTGAAAGCAAAAACTGTGGTGAGCCTGCCTTCGTGGTAGGGGATTTTTCCTACACAGATCTGCAGCCTGGGAAGTACCTCCCTGCTGCCTGAAGGCTTGGTGCAGTGAGCCCTGGTTTCTGCTCTGTCTTGGTGACAAAACTGCTGTCCTAGCTGCCTGTCATGCCATGTCCCTCTAAGAGGTCTCTGGCCCTAGCTCAGCTGCTTATCTGATCTTTCCCTAGCTTGTTATTGCACGTGATGCCCATCAAAATGCATCCTTTTTCATGTCAGTTGGGAACACTTAGGGAGGTGTAGATTAGCGAGTGGTGAGCAATGGATCCAACAGATCTGAAGAAGCAGCAGCTGATAGAGCAGGGACACACTGTTCTTTTCACACATGGCAGCAGCTGCTGGGGGGAGTTGACTCTCCAAGGAGGGCCAGGCTCATTGAAAACACAGCATTGACATTGGCATTTATTTTTGGCTAGTACATTGTCTCCTTCTCAGCCCCTGCCTGCCTGCCAGGGTCTTCAGGGTGAGCTACCTGCAAAGTGCTGTAGGCTGGCAAAACCAGCATGGCTCCAGTAGCTCTGCACCTCCACATGTGCATCACAAGGCTGTTTTCAGTATAGTCTTTGACAGTGCTTCTGCCAGAGCTGCATTCCTTACTCCCTTGAGGAGCCAGTATTGCTGTCTGCCATCTTGTGTTTCAGATCCTGACTTTCCTGGTCAGTGTTAGAAGTATTATGGGGGGCAGCTCTGGGCTTTTCTTGAGTCCCCGAGGCATTTGTTGACTGCTTCGAAGTGATTGGTAAAAGGTAACTTTTTGTTAGGAGACTTAAATTCTCTGTATTAGAGTCTGCAGCACCTCTGGAAATGTTTGAGGATTTAAAAAGGGTGGAAATCGTTAGCAAATAATGGAACACACAGGACTGCGTAAGTCAGCCCATGAAGGCTGCTGATCCTGCACACATCATGTCCCTATCATGCCACTCATGAACAGCTTCCACTTTTCTTTTTAAGTCTTTGGCTGCTTGTTGGGAGGCTGCACTGAGCGTGATGGCTCTGATGATTAGAAACCTCCTGACTGTTTCACTGCTAAATGTATTTCATGGCCAGGTTGCATGCATTTATTCTGTGCCAACACTGTACTTCCATTTAAATGGCTCTTCTCCATCTCTGATGTTTACTTTCTGGATGCATTTACAGACAGGAAACATACCCCCTCTGAGCTTTCATTTTGCTAAGCTAAACAGGCCAAATCTTGTTGTTGTTGTTGTAGTGTTAAAAACTGTAGTAAGAGTGCATAACCAGGGCAGTGTGCTGCATCTTTGATAATCTTACTAAGGGCTTGGATGATAGTACTAGAGGTTCTTCATAGTTAGTGGAAAGTCCTTGCCTAGTTATCCTAGAATCTGTGATTGCTTTTTACCCATGGCATTCCCATAGGAGGCTATAACTGTACCTAGGGCACCTCCTTTTTTGGCTTCCATTATTGTTCCCAGCTGTGGGACTACCAATTGGTGGCACTGACAACATTTCCTCTTGTTTAACTGATCTTTTCCTTCCCTGGTTCTGTTATTTCAGTCCTCAAGGTAATTCAGCTTTTGCCTTTCTGATATTTTGAACCTCCTTTATGTTAATAATACCACTGTGCTTCTGCTCCTCAAAGAACCTTTCTTCCTGGCCATCCCATTTCCTTCTCCTGCTTAGTTCTTTTCCTGATTATCTGGATCCAAACAGCACCTTAACTTTAGTGGGAGTACATCATTCCTCTAGTGCAAGTCTTTCTTTGCTGCGTATTTTTTGCCCTGTGCATTGACCAGAGCTAAAGATCTATCTTGCTCTGTATATCTTCATGGATCTGCTCCTTTTCTTCATTTTCTTCTGCTCATCTGCTGCTGATGTGTACAATTTTTTCAGGTCTTCCCATCACTGTCATCATTTCAGACTTTTCTTTCCTGTCTTCATCGTTAAAAGCATGGAAGGGCCTCCCACTGCACTTACAACTCACTACTTTCTATTTGCTGGATCCCTTCATTCCTATTTAAATTCCTCACTCAGTTGTCAATCTTTTTTTTTTTTTTTTTTGCTTCAGTTGCTATGTCATAACGGTATCTCATACCTCAGAACCTTTTTTGTGGCTTGCTTTAAAGAACCGAAGAGTGTGAAAAACACGTGAAAGTCATGCTGGTTTTTTTTTTGTATTAATGCTGGGTTAATTATTACTGGCTGTCTTGTGCCAGAGCTCAGGATATCAAAATTTATGGCAAAAGCTTTGTATCTACATGCTGTCAACTCTTGAAAGATTTGGTTTTGCTATGTCCTATTACTTTAAGGATGTTCAAGCTGTTTATGTCTATATGTCTTGATGATATAGTGATATTAAACTTTGAACTAGAATGGGGAAAGGAGCTCTTATAGATTGAGAGAAACTGGTTAGGCAATATCCCAGTGTGCTTGAATTTCAGTTCTTTTCCAAGATGTGATGTTACTGTATTTCATCATGGGTCTGTGTTGTAAGTGAATTATCCTTGCCATCATTTGGTAGGCTGTGATCTTCGTTGTTGGCAATAGCCCTGGACAAAGTTTCAGGTTTCAAAACTGGAATGCTGTACAGATAATTCTTTTTTTCTTTTTTTTTTTTCTTGGGATAGGGAAAACCCAGCTGCACTCTTGGAGCTGACAACCAGGGAAGACCAAATTATAAGAGCCCATCATGTACATAGACTGCCTTGGAGGAGAAGGAATGGTTTTAGGTACATGAAACCCAGCATAAAACCCATTTCCTGTTGGAGTCACAGGTGGTTGAACACTTAAACACTGGAGATGTTGGTACTACATTGGTATAGACTGCTGTAAGGACCTCCAAAGTAGACTCCAGTCCTTACCAGCTTCCTGGGGAAGTGCTGAACTACTTTGTCTTAAGCAAGCTCTCAGGGCACAGCAAGGTGGGCTGAAAATCCTGAAAAGCCTTGGTTGTCTCCAACTCTTTGCAGTGGGTGTGGGCTGATTCCCTTTTCCCCTGATAAGGCTATTGCTGAATCATAATTTTATTCTGTACCCCACCATTACTGTTTTGAGAAGCAATGTTTTTGATGATGGGTTTGATTTTTTCTTTTTCTCCCTAACTACTACTGCCTTCTCTGAGCCCTAGACAGCTTCCTTGGCAGTCCCAGGCCAGGTGGCTGTGCTCATGTACATTGTTTTCCTGATGCAGCATATCTGAGAGGCATATGGGCCTGACCAGGTCATCCCTCATGTCTCCCTTGGTGACCTGGAGCAGGACCAGGTGTCAGAGACAGGGTAACGTTTCTTGGCCTCTTTGCCCACTGGATCTCACTGGCAGTGACATTCTCTGCTAGCCTGTGAGATCTGCTGATCCCAGAGTACCTGTTTGTGGACAGGGTTTGTGTCTGTAGGGGAACAGCTGGAGGGCCAGGCCCATGTGCTCTCCATGGAACATGGCTGGAAAGAGGAAGGTGGTGGATGTCTTTAGCAAGTGAGTCCTGGGGGAGAAGGGAATCCAGTGCAGCCCCTCAAACATGCTCTCAGAGGGATGTTGTGAGCTGTCACTGCTGTTCAGCAGTTAGCAATTTCTGCTCTTGCTTTTGTGCATATCTAGTATGTTTTTTAATTTAAATCTTTATCATAGTGTTCTCTATTATATGTGCTGTTTGTAGCTATTAAACATACTTGTTTTGAGATAACTCTCTGCAATATGGCACACACATATTTAAGTATAATTAGCTCCAATTAACCATATTAAGTTTTGCAACATTTCTTCTGCCATATTCTGAAGCAGGCTTTAATAGGTTTTGTGACTAACAAACCCACGTTTTCAAGTTCAAGCTATACAAACTCCTTCATGTTCCAGGTGTTTCCTTTTTCATTTGACTACTGTGCCTTTGAATCCAATCGTTTGTTGTTCAGTTGGCTGCATAATTAACTTGCAGCCTGGAGGACTCCTTCCCTTTGAGTACAGGATCTTCATTGTGCATCCCTGGTGCTCTTCACACTGCACTTCTGGAGAGCTGATGATAATGATAGCATCTCAGTTCCATTTACAAACTGCTATGTCTGACAAAGGCCAAAGTACCACATATGGTACCTTGCTTATTTAAACTTGTTTAAATAATGATAAATAAGTAAACTTCTTTAAACACAGTCAAAATCTTGGCTTTTATTCTTTTTAAAGTCTGCTTCCCCTAACTTTTTCTTTTTGGTATTAATTTTGTTGTTGCTTTTGTTGTTCTTGTTGGAAAGTGCTCTGAAATGTCATGCATTAAGAAGTTGTATAAAACAGGTGATTGACTGAAAGACAGATGCACTTTGGCAATAAGAGAAAGATGCTAATGCAGTTTTTTTGTGAGTGGCATATTGTGGCCTATTGAGGCACCCTCTGGTGCCCTGAAACCCACGTCTCCAGTGAAGGAAAATTGGCATCTTCCTTTGCAGCTCAGCCTAGCATTTGAAGGTGGCTCTTGGTCCTCTAGCTAACTCATTTCTTGGCATATTGCCTCCTAGAGAACAGCTGGAAATAGCAAGACTGCTGGTGTATATTGTGAGGTCTATACCATGCCCTATTCATGAAAACTAGAATGTGTACACACAGTAGACACCAGAAATACTGACATTGGCACAAAAGCATCTTTCAGTTGGCCTCCATACAAACCAGTTTCTTAACATGCATGAAACAGTTCATCACTCCCTAGTTTTTCAAGGCTGCATGGGTGTTAATTTGCTTCAGGTTATAATCAACCTGTCACTGATTTTAATGGGCCTTGGATCAGACAAGCTTTAGGTTTTTTTATGGTTTCCATTAATTAACTTAGCATGTAGATTTAGCTTAGATATTTTATTTAGTTTTTATAATTTAATTGCAGAAACATAGCAGTAAATGCAGATGAGAAGTTATGTGCAATTAATATTGACCCAGGACTACTCAAATGTCAGACACTTGTCTCTGAAGACTCACTAGGAAATCCAATGTGTTAATACTGATTTTGTAACATGTTCTTTTCAAACAACCTTGGTACTGGCCTATTCTTCCTGAACCTGTACTGTTCTTGAAGTAAGGACTATGTGGAATTTTGATGTCTAAAGAGCCAGCACTGAAAGTCAGAAAATCCTCTCACTTAGCAGTGCTAGCACCAGTCCTTTCTCCTGCAATTTTTTTTTCCACAAATGCTGAATCTACACATATGTAGAATTAGGTGTGAGTATGCGTGTGTCAGGGCAGGTAGGGGATTTTTTTCCTGGCTTTTAAAGGAATATAATTTAGAGCCTTTGATAAATAGCTCACAGAAAGTTTGGGGAATGAAGTGGTCTTATCACAGCTGTGGCCTGAGTCTGTGCAATGATTGGAGCAGGGATCAGTTTCCATGCTGACCTTGTCCTTGGCATAGCCCGCAGACTGAAAGATAGGCTGACTACCATAAGATGTGTTGATATTAGTCTGCTGGAATCTTCATGTATTTTAGAGAAGTGTCTCAAAGAGGCACTGGAATTTGTGTCATGAGCGGCAAAGATTGCCACAGAAAAAAACTAATAACCTGTTGTCATAGAATCATAGGATGGTTTGGGTTGGCAGGGACTTTAAATCTCACATAATTCCAACCCCATTTTCCTCTAGACCAGGTTGCTCAAAGCCCCAGCCAACCTGGCCTTAAACACTTTCAGGAATGGGGCAGCCATACCTTACCTGGGCAACCTGCGCCAGTGTCTCACCACCTTCATGTCTGCTGGCAAGATTAGTGGTCACAGGTTTAAGGTAAAACTTTCTAGATGTCTGAGTACTGAACAGGGTTACATGTAGCTTGTCAGGGTGTGAAAATGACATTATTGGAAGTGTCTCCAGTAACAGGGCACGACCATGGTTTTGGTCATTCAAGTAGAGCCGCTTCTGCCAAGATACCTCTTTAGCCTGATTTTCTGGGAGCTTGGCAGACTGTTGTGCTTTCTGATTGCAGCTGGTGTTTGATATTTCAAGGAATGAAAAGTCTCTGCTCTGCTGTGGGCCTTGTGAGAATGAAATAGGAATTCTCCTAACATGGGTCAGGCTCTGGGATGGCACATGACCTAGGAAACTAAACATGGTGCTTAACATAGCACCCTGTGGAAACTGTAAGGGAGGGAGAAAAACCTTACCTCTTGTACAGCGCTTGAAATGTGAAATTTAAAAGCCCTCTAATAACTGAGGTATGTGAGGCTACAAACGCTGCTAACACCTTAGGCAAACAGGCAGAAAAAAAAAAAATCCTGAAATAATTGCTAGGTTTAAACTGAAGGTAGCTGGGACCATGCAGGCTGCATCTTCTTTAGAGTCACCACTCTGCAAGAGGGAAGCAAGCAAGGAAAACAAATTGAAGGGATGTTTGTGCCCTACAAATTACATGGGTTCACTGAGTTGAAAGATGCCATTAGTGTTACACGGCAGCAAAACTCATTTGTTTAAAACCAGAGGCAGTGTTAAAACCACTTCAGCTATCAGAAGAGACAAAGACAACAAATTGCATAGGTAGACTGCTAAACTGCGTGTTAAAGGCAGAACTGCATGAGCAAGCTGAAGGATAGCTCTGGGCTGGCATTTCTGGAAGATGTTGCTTAGATCTGTTGTGCATTGTGGTATGCACAAGACTTGTATATTTGACTGTTAATTCATATTTTCTTTCTGTTTCACCTGCAACTCCCCCATTCATAGAATCATAGAATAGTTAGAGTTGGAAAGGACCTTAAGATCATCTAGTTCCAGCCTCCCTGCCATGGGCAGGGACACCTCACACTAAACCATCTCACCCAAGGCTTCATCCAGCCTGGTCTTGAACACTGCCAGGGACGGAGCATTCACAACCACCCTTGGCAACCTATTCCAGTGCCTCACCACCCTAACAGGAAAGAATTTCCTTCTTATATCCAATCTAAACTTCCTCTGTTTAAGTTTTAACCCGTTACCCCTTGTCCTGTAACTACAGTCCCTAATGAAGAGTCCCTCCCCAGCATCCCTATAGCCCCCCTTCAGATACTGGAAGGCTGCTATGAGGTCTCCACGCAGCCTTCTCTTCTCCAGGCTGAACAGGCCCAGCTTTCTCAGCCTCTCTTCATACGGGAGGTGCTCCAGTCCCCTGATCATCCTTGTGGCCCTTCTCTGGACAATTCCATGTCCTTTTTATGTTGAGGACACCAGAACTTCACACAACACTCCAGGTGAGGTCTCACAAGAGCAGAGAAGAGGGGCAGGATCAATTAAATATCTGGCATGCCTTGGGAAGCTGATTGCTGCAGACAATAAAGCACATAGTGCATTGTGCCTGGCACAGGGTGGGAAAGGAAACAGGTGTGTGCGCTGCACTGTTAATAAAGGGTGTGTTTCCCATGGTTCCCTGTGCTGGGAGTAGTGCCACTTTGTAGCTTTGCTCTTGCAAATCTCTCTTGGAGCAGGAATGGACATGTCTCCAGTATATGATCTCTCATTCCTTTGTGTCCATTCAATTTCATCTACCATGTAACTCAGCCCTGGGGGACAGGACTGAAGGGCAGCAAAAAGTCTGAGCAATTGAAGATGCAATTGAAGATGCCAGACTAGGGATCCCACAGTGTTTCATAGCCTTGTCCTTTTCCCGTCATATGCAGGCTTTCAGAAGAGGGGAAAAGTGTGATCCCTTTGTCCCCCATTCCCCACCATGCTTTTGAAGGCTAGCTGAAAGCAACTGCATTTGAACTGATCTTGCAGCTTACTGCAATTTTTGGTGCTTTGTCTCTACGTTAAGAGCTGAAAAGCCAAGCTGGGACAAACACCCCGCAGCTGCTGCTCCAGCTTCTTCTGAAAAAGCTCTACATTGCTCTGTGAAGGGAGGAAATGTCTGGGGGATTGCCTCTGAGCTTTGCCCCCAGACTGTTCTTCATATGCATAGAAGAAAATACGTAGTTGCCTAGCATCATTTTGATGGCATGGTTTGCAGCATGCGTGCACATTGTAGCTACTTCACCTGCTTCAGGGCATCTGACTGTGTTGAGTTACATGTAGTGACTCAGAGGGCTTTCGCTTGATGGAACATAAAAGTTCACTTGCAATCCATCAACTTATATGAAAGTTTGAACTATTTTTTGTTCAAGTGCATTGTTGTATGTTTTTAGACTAGCTAAACTTAGTGCGTATTTCCTTTGCCAAATCCACCACTTCGCTACATCCAGTGAAAGAGTATCAAAATTCCTCTGAAGCTTTTAGGGACTGCAGTGGCGCAGACTGTGAGCACAGCCATACTGCTGTGCATCTAAATCTCAGAGGGAAAACTGCTAATTTGTGCATGGCATGATTTCTACTTTCTTAAAGTTACCAAACCCATGGAAGATTCTAACTCGGGAAATACTTCTCAGATTTAGAGTGTATTGAAACTGGATAAGGTAGATCCTTATAGTTTGCAGTTGTTAAAACCCTCATGGTCTGAGTGTATTCAGTCTTATCTTTGCTGTTATACAGAACTAAAGCTGTCTATATCTCTGCCTTTTCTTCTTTATCCTCTACTCCACTTCCTACCATTGTCCATTTCACTGTGCTTTGATTCCTCGGTCTGTTTTGTCAGTTCACCAAAGCAACACCTCTGTGTCTTTTCCCATGAAAAGTCCTAAACCTGATTCAGTCTCCCTGGACCCATCTGTCATACCTCTGGACATACTTATTTCATCAGGGTACTGGTTGCTTGAAACATTTCCTCTTTCCGCTTTCCCTTCCCTAACCTCTGGTCTTAAAATACAACATTCTGACGACAGGAACCATCCTTCTGTGTTTGGAAGGAGCTTCACATATTCTTGTATTTTTTTCTGTACCTTAACACCCTCAGCTTTAAAATGGGAATGCCTGCATGATCTAGGATTTTGGTGGGATTTTTTTTTTTTTTTGTTAGATTGGAATTGTTATTAGAGATGCCTTCTTGTAAAAACGTTTCCTAAATGTCAAGTTTTTTTCTTAATTAATTTGTTTGTTACTCTCTACTATGTCTCATGACTCTTTGAAAACAAGACTTGTTTTGAAGATTTGTATCCTTCCTCGAATATTTACATGCATCGAGTTGCAGTAAAACCAAACAATTTTCTCATTAGCAATGCAGTCTGCAGAAGTCAAATAATGTCTCCTGTGTCTGTGTAAGGCACACCATGCACTCGAAGTAGGGTAGAGGTAAAAAGGTTTAAAAAAAAAAAAAGACTCATGGCTATCATCATGCACTCTAATAGAAGCCTGGAAATTAGCCCTTTCATCATACCATATTTATTGTTTTAATTTACTTTGGTGGCGTTTGGTATTGGTACATGAGGTATGAATGTCCTTGCATCCTGCATGCATAGGCAGAAGATGAAAGGATTTTGCACAGCCCCTTCATACAAGGAGTACCTGAACCAAACCGTGGCCTGGAAGGAGGTTAGGTGAAAGTGGCACTAAAGGACTTCCAGGTGGGAATCCCTAAATGCTGAAACATACTTGTCTTTAGAGAGGTGTGTGTTCAACAGGGGAGTGAGCCTGGGGCTTCACTCTGGGAACTTTAGTTGCAGAGTTTAGAGCAGCATTTTGGATATACACCTTTATGCTGTAGTGTCCTGGGTTCAGCAGTAGCAGTCGTGTTTCTCTTTCTTGATAGCTGGTGCAGTGCTGTGTTTTGACTTCCAGCCTGGGAACAGTGCTGGTGATACCGATGTTTTCGGTTGTTGCTAAGTGATGTTTACCCTGACCAAGGACTTTGTGAAGCTCATGCTCTGCTAGGGAGGAGGGGAAGCCGGGAGGAAGCAGAGACGGGGCGCCTGACCCTGGATAGCCAAAGAGGTATTCCATAGCACAGCACGTCATGCCCGGGGTGGGGGGTAACTGGGAGTTACCCGGAAGGACACGGGCTTCCGGGTGGGACTCGTTTCTTGGCCGGTGGCATCGTATTCTCTTCCCTTGTTATTATTTTATCATTGTTGTCGTTGGTGGCAGCGGTGGTGATTTGTGTTGTACATTGGTTGCTGGACTGTTCTTGTCTCAACCCGTGGGAGTTGCACTGTTTCGATCCTCCTCCCCGTTCCTCCGGGAGCGGGGAAGGGGAGAGCGCCGGGGGGGGGGAGCCTCGATTGCTCTCAACCCAGCACCACTCACTGGGAGTGAGTGAAAAAGCTGTCTGGCTAGGGTTTAAACCATGACACAGAGGAAAGCCCCAACAGCTTTGGCGTCTGGAAAAAGAAGGGTCTTACAGTGGTCTTTGTTTCCCATGTCTCCAACTGGGTTGCATAGAGCTTTGGTGTCAGTAAAACTCTTGAGTATGGGTTTCCTAACAATGAAGTACTTGTGGGTGACAACAGACACTGCTGCTAGACTGAATGTCTGTGTGCTCCCAGCTCTGCTGAGGCCATGGGGAAGTCAACAGCTTCCTCGACTGAAGAAAGTGCCTAGTTCTCCTGTGGCATATGAGGATGGGCAAATAGAGGCTGGTTGTGTGCTTTCAATTTACATTTCAAAAATGTTATAGGGTAGGTGTTGGGCTGCTTATGCTTTGGCTTGCGTGCAGCTCTTGAGACCTGTGTTTGTTCCCATGGTAAGACGTCCATTTATATCCTGTTAATGTGTCCATCACTGCAGCATCATATCTTTGTCACAAACCAAGAACAGGACTAATATCTGTTGCATGTGGATCTTCCTTTGCTCTTATTTCCTGGTAGGGAGATCTCCATGGTGGCCTATTAAATAGCTTACATTCTGTGTGCTGTTTCCTCTCCAGTGAGATCCAGCAGTGGAGATGGAGTTTATAAAAGAGATAGCAACTTCCCCCTGTTGTTTGTCTCACGCTGTGCCCATTTGTAAGTATTTAGCTCTGATGGGCTCTACAGGTATGCTGTTATTTCCTATAGATGAATCCTACAGTCCCGTGAATGTCGGAACCTCACATTGCTTCCTCTGAATTGCAAAAGCCTTCCTGCTGCAGTAGCAGTGATGTACAGGACAATGATGTCTCATCTCCAGAACTGCCTGTCTTCGAAAGTTGCGGTGGAGGAGCAACTCTATGGAGCAGAGCAGGCATTCTGTATATGTGATAACATTTTCAGTTTGGTTTCCCTTTCAGTAGCAGTCCTGTGAAGCTTGCTTCTTTTTTTATTAGTTTTACTCATTCACACAACTACTGTCATAACAGTCACTGAGTTAAAACCTGATTGATGAGTGTGCTCAACTTGCGGGCAGAATGATGTCTATTCTGATGCCAGTGCAAATGTTCAGGAGTAATCCTAGGATTTTTTCAGTGATTCAATTGGTTCTTTTTCCTGAACCCTATGTCTGTGTCACATGTGTCACACTCTGAGCAGAGTCCAGCACAGCTTAGAGATACAGTGCTGGGCACTGGCCAAGGAAAGGCATCTGCATGAGTAATATCCTATGACCTTTTCTGTCTCATGTCTTGTTCCCAAAAGGGATTAAGAAGTGAGAGAAGAGGTGAGCAAGGGGTGTGATAAAAGAGGAAAAAAACTGTATTGAGGGGAAGTGGGAAAAGGCAGGCAGTTTAGTTATGTTGCCACCGAGAGTGACATGCACCTGGTTTAGTGTTTGGTGGAGGACAGTAGGTGGTGGGAGACTGGTTTTCTGCATGTGGAAAGAGAAGACACCTGGGCTTAGGTCTTGTCTACCTACTTATATTCAGAATCAGCTATTTGCTAAGACTGCTTTTCCAGGCTTATAAGGATACTCAGGAGCTGTTGCTGGTCAGAGAGAGGAGTGGGTCTGGACCTGGTGTTTCAAGTATAATGGCAGTACACCTTGATGGCTGTCCTGGCCTTTCAGCTGCATATAGTGTCTGGTCTTTTCAGTTTGGAGGCTATTAGAAAAAAGCAATGATCCCTCCCATTTCCTGCCTTGGATTTAATGGTTCCTTGCTCTGTGTGCAAAAGCAGACGGGGTCCTGCAGAAGGGGAAGGCAGCTAGCAGTAATGCTCCAGATCAAGCCCAGGAAACAGGAAGAGATCAGCTGAAGAGCTGGTGCTAAATGCAGGCTAAGGATCTGCACCAGTGGGTGCATCTGCAGAAAATAAATGGGGAGACTGCCACAAAATCACTGCCCAGAAGGTGAAAGGAAAATCAAGGTGCACTGAGAAGAGAACAAAGAGTAGAACAAGCAAAGCTGACATAGGGAAATCTTTAATGCTGTTTCCAGGTGCCTGTTCAATGTAGAGAGGAGCAAACTGGAGGTCCTGTAGAGGGTGCCTGTGAAAATGAGAGGAGTTTGTGAAATAAGAGGAGAGCTCAGGCAATCAGATATGCTCAGTCAGGGGAGAAATACAAGACAATCATGTTTACCCATACATAAAAGGCTGCTGCAAAGATAAGAGGGTTAGACCAATTATTTTCAGTCATTGACAAAGGCTATTCAGAGAAAATAGATTTAAGGGACAGCAGGAAAATCATTGAAATACTACAGTGAAACTTGTAACCTGCCAAGTTTTAGTTCTCTTGAAGCAGGAGGAAAGGCTTTCAGTGGGTAGGGGATAAGCAGTGGAACCAAGAATGTAGCTGGCAACTAGGGGCCATTGTGAAATAGCCAGTGGACCCACCTTTCAGATTAGAGAGCTTGCAGGGGAGAGCTGAAATATGCCATCATGTGAAGGACTGCATTCCTCACGCACATCCTCGCAGAGCCTCAGATCTCAGCCTTTGTCTTTCCAGAAGGTATGGTTGCTGCATTTACAGAAGGGCTGTTTAAAAATGGGGAAGGAGAAGTCAGTTTTTCTTTTATTTTTGTGCTTGGATAATAATTAGTAGAGAATTTAATGATATGTACTTTAGTCCAGTTTTACAAATGCAATAGCTGTACCTTGTTGCTCTCTATGGATTTCTACTAGGTATGTCACTGTGGTATAGAGCATATGAGCCAAAAATATGACAGGGAGTAGTCTACAGATCATTTTCATCTGATCTATACCTTTCCCAGAAATTCCAAAGGATCTAGGGAAATGGTAGTGGATTAAGGTCTTGTATTACAGCAACAGGCTCCAAGGCCCACTAGAGTGCTGTGTGTGCCCCTTCCTTCTCACACTCTGGTGAATACACTAGAATAATGGTGCAATACTTCTGGAGGCAAATTGACCTGAATTGCAAAACCAAGATGTAACACTTAACACTTCCAGATGGTCTGGGTTGTCTTCAGGTGTATGAATGCAAATTCCAGCCTGAGAAAGTCAGAGGAAGTTGAAAGTGGTAAATCTAAATGAAAGATCCAATTAATCCTGACCTATTTATCTTAATAACTTGTGCCTTATGGTCTGTGACAAAAATGCTGGAATATTAAACCAGGACTATCATGCAAAAGGCATTTCCTATCTCTGCAAAATACAATTGCAAGCTAGGTTCTGTCATTCTTGCTTATATTCAGTAATAACTTTTTGGCTGACTTAAATCCATTTGCTTGTTAAAAGACAGATTACTGTATAAAGGTCTGGCCCAACATTGTGGAAAAATTGCAGTCTGGTTTTGGCTATACTGACTCTGGCCCCATCTCCATTTTTGGCATGCACTGTAATTTATTCTGGACTATTGTGTTAACCCTGCTGAGATGTCAAACTGGATACGTAAGACCATTTTCATATGGTCTTTGTTTATTTGGTCAAGCACTTGATCTAGTGTTTGAAAGCTCTTGTGTGCATGGCCTCTTGCAATACTCTGCTGACAACCAATTCACTGAATCTGGCATGCAGTAATTCTTTCACACTAAGCTTTGTGTTTTCACCTGCTCTAAGGTTATTTTCTCCCTTGCTTTCTGCTCCCTCCTCTGGCAACAGTTTTCACCCCAGTGGAAGGATGCTGCATGGAAGGCATGCCTCCTGCAGTCACCCTATGGGTATTTCTTTCTTAATGTTAGCTGTAAACTGTGTCAGTTAAAAAGCATGTACACAACCAACTCAGCCACACTCATCAGCTGGCAGAGGGGAAGGAACAGAAGCCTGCAACCTGCAGCCACTGTAGTGACCCACATTGACTGCACTGATAATGTGAGCAGAGCCTACTACCCACTTTAGAATAGCTTACTGCATCTGCAGGAAACCTTAGTGCATATAAAAGAGAAACCGGCACAGCTACTGGAAATTAAATGCATTCTCCCCCCATCACAGTATAAGCTGTGTTTATTTGTATGTGTTTGTATAACCTAATGTAGCAGTGTTCAGCAGCCTGACCTCTGGACTGATTTTGCAGTTGGGCTTACATCACTGAAGCCTGTTCTTAATTTCCACAGGAGAGCGTGAGAGGAATATGAAGATGCATTAGTCTGATAGAAAGCGCACAGTTGCAGTGAATAATGAGTGATGTCTCTGCAAGTAGCCCTGCAGTCCTTTATGAGGTAACATGGTCTTTGACGTCAATGAGAAGTTTGCTTCCGCAAAAGCTGAACAGGGACTGCAGGGTTTTGCTTCATGGGGTTTTATGAAGCACAACTGTCAGAGCCACTGAAAGAAATCAACATGTATTTCACTGGCAGCCCTCCTGGAGTATCTCTTCCTGATGTTTTTTGCTGCCACCTTGGTTTAATGTGTTGCTTCTCTGGTGTATATTTTTGTATCCACACTCTCCAGTCAGTTTTAGTTCACGTGAAGGCCATGAAGTGGGGAAATTGGCAGGTTTGTTCTTCAGCAACTTCACTCTAAGCCACTCTTGCAGGAAATGCAGGGGGGCATGAGCTTTGGGAATTCAATTCAGCCAGCCTGCTGCCTTTCTGTTCAGTTTGGGTAGGAGAGCACTGTTCGTAGCCTTTGCTTGCAATAGAACTCCTAAGCCTGTAACATCCACTTGTGTGTTCGTGCTCCTCTGGAGGATCAGCTGTATTGTTTTTTGTCTCTCTTTGGAGGATGAGGTCATGAAAGCACAGGGGAAAACACACCTCCCTAACAGAAAAGGCTAAGAGCTTAAGAGAATGTGTGCTTTTGGACAAAAGGGCTTCCAGTGGAATTACAGAGCATGGTAATTCGTGACTCAAGGAGCAAAGCCACTGAGTGCAAGAAAACAGATAATCTTGCACACCTATTTGGGAATTCCTGATCAGGACATATTATCGTGAACCCAACTTATTTTTCCTGCTTGTCACCTTCCAATTATATCCCATTTATTTGTTTAGTGATAAACCTCACTTCCAAGTCCTGGTAATGTTCACTTTCTCTTTGGTTGGTTGTATTAAGTATCTTTGTTTTGGGAGGCTGATTTTAGGGAAATCCTCCTTCTACTCTCCCCATAGCTTCTCCTATCAAATTGGGAACTTCCCATGATCCCAGCAAACAACTGCCACCCATTGTTATGGTTGGACACCTGTGGCTGGAAAAACTTCTCTGACCTTGTCCTAAAGCAACTGTC
Source organism: Pezoporus wallicus (assembly GCF_028554395.1). NCBI lineage: Eukaryota > Metazoa > Chordata > Aves > Psittaciformes > Psittacidae > Pezoporus > Pezoporus wallicus. Next base: position 501,159 of record NW_026642000.1, read on the forward strand.
ACGCATAAGAAAACTTGACTGGGCCTGTATGTGCATGAAGAGAAGGGATATGAGGTGAAGCCAACAACAGTCCTAAGACCAGTATTAAATGTATGAAATGTATTTTCAGAGATGGGATTAAGGCAATATTTACAACATCTCAAGGGAGTTCCATGGGAGAGCGTTCTGTTTTGGGACGTAGAGCCCCATGGGGAATGTGATGCCTGAAGGGAAGCCCTTGACTAAGTTCACGTGAAGGCTGCAGTGGTCCTGGTAGGTGGATGGGAGTGGGCACAGGAAGAGCTCTGGCCAACACCAGCCACATTTCTTGCAGGGCCATATCTCCTAGGCAAGACCTACAAGGTAAGGACCAATTCTTGCTGTATTTCAGGAGGGATGTGAATGAACTTCCCAGGTAGTGAGGACCACATAGCTAGCTGTCTGGGTGTCCCTTTCCTGGTGGATCGTGGTCATTTCTGTATGCAGAATGTATCATTTTTGGAAGCAACCAGTAGCTGCTTCCACCATGGTGAGTATGTAGCACTTGCCTTGGCATTTTTGTGGCAGTGGTCCAATATAGCTTATTTTTCAGGCCTCAGCATGTTGAAAACCAAGCCACCACCCTCTATTCCAGGGAGATTTTACTCATGTGGCTTGCTTCATTGCAGTATATGTTTCATATTTATGAGTGACCTGTGTGATGGTCTCCTCAGGTCCACCTGTCAATCACAATTCCATCTGTATGTTGCATCTCTCCCTAGATGTCCCGATGTTTTGTAGGCTCATCAAGCTACAAATAACTCACCTTTATGCTCCCAGTCCAGGTGCACCAGAGCTACTTCAATTTTGACAGCACTGTCTACCTGCTCATTGTTTCAATGATGTTCTTTAGTGGCATGACTTTTGGGTGTGTGAACAACTATATGATGTATATTTAGAGCAATGTTTCTTGCCTGGGCAGTGATGTCCTGCCACTGTGCAGCAGCCCAGATGGGTTTTCCCTGTGCTGCCAATTGGTTGTCTTCTACTGTGTCATGGTTTAAACCCAGTCAGGAAACTCATTCACTCACTCACCCCCTTCTTTTCGTCCCCCTACTCCCGGAGGCACAGAGAGGAGAATTGAAAAGAATGCAACTCCCACATGTTGAGATAAGAACAGTTTAGTAACTAAGGTATAACACAAATCACTACTGCTACCACCAATAATAACAATGATAAAGGAAATAACAAGGGAAGAGAATACAACACCTCAGCACCACCCGACCAATAACTCGCCCCGCCCGGCCCAACCAAGCACTGACCGATACCTCCTCCAACCCTGCAGTCTCCCAGCCCTTCTGGCTAACTCCCAGTTACATCCTGGGCATGACGTGCTGTGGTATGGAGTACCTCTTTGGTCGGTTTGGGTCAGGTGTCCTGTCTCTGCTTCCTCCTGGCCTCCCCTCCTCCCTGGCAGAGCATGAGGCTCACAAAGTCCTTGGCCAAACCAAAACATCATTGTTATCATCTCTGTTCCCAGGCTGAAAGTCAAAACACTGCACTGCACCAGCTACCAAGAAGGAGAAAAATGACTGCTACTGCTGAACCCAGGACATACTGCTGTAGCCATCCCTATAGAGCATTAGTCACCATCCATAAGTCAGTAGACAGACAGATTTCTGGCCTCTTTTCTTGTTCAGCAATCACTAGGACTAGTTGGATGGCTTTAATTTCTGCAAACTGTCTTGACTCACCTTCTCCTTCAGTGGCTTCAGTGACTTTCATGTGGGACTCCACACTGCAGCTTTCCATTTCTAGTTGTTTCCTGCCACACAACAGAATCTATCAGTAAAAAAAATCATAATGCCTTTCATTTTCTGATAACTCAGGGTGGCCTTTCTTAACAGCTGTCTTCACTCTTGGTTTTGTCTTAAAGGCAGGTTTGTCATCCCATTTTCTAGTGCTCCTTGCCAAGTCACACAGGAAGAACCAGGATATGCCACACAGCATACGCCTGGGTCTCTCTTTCCCTCTGACTGTAGCAGGAAAGGACTGATTTCCTGAGGTGCCCCTGACAGCCAAAGTGCTGACCCATAGGGATGAGGAGGTACAGAGACTTTCTTCCAAGTTTTGGAGCCAAGAAGATACACTGTTCACAGCAGGTGTACCCACATCTGGGCAATACATTGCTGCCAAGCTGTTAGAATATGATGCTGAGGCATTTTGAATCACTTCCCCCACATGGCGCAAGTGTACAGGACATCCTCTGGATCTTTGGAGACCTCATCATTGTCTGTACCACCATAAATGACTTCCAGCACTGCTAATTCTCTCAGGTACTGAATTCCTTCTTCTGTGGTAGTCCACTTCCCTGAGGAGTTCACAAAATCTTCCTGAAATGGATGTCTTGCCCTCACATTTGAAAGGAGCTGACTAAAGACAGAAAATTGCTTTCTCTTTTCCAGTTTCTTCCTGAATTCCCTGGTTTCCAGTAAGGGATCCCAGCCATCTGGCTTCCTTACCTTTCAACTGCTGGCTGTCAGCCCCATTATCCCAGCATCAGAGCAGCCAGGCAATAACCTGCTCACCTGGCTTGTGGCTGTAATCTTTCCTCATGTTTCAAAGTTCTGATGAAGCAGTTTCTGCTTTTAAATTCTTTCACTCCTTCCTCCATTTTCTTTGTCAAAGGATGAATCAATGGTGTGGATCCGTTGTTCTCCTTGTCTGCTGTTTCTTTTTCTGAGGCAATTACTGTAGTTGTTTGTGTCCCTGCCTCAAGTGTAGTGCTCTGAGAGTACTGAACTGTAGGCACAGTTCTGAACTTGTTAGGCCCAGGCCAGGCCCCCAGCACAGTGTTAGGAGCTGCTGGTTTTCACTGGGGTAGGTAAGGCACCCTTCTGTCAGGTGGCACATCAGTTTGCCAGGGCTGCTTTCCTGTTCACGTGTAAGGTCCCAGGTTATGGAAGGTGACAACTTCCCTAGGAACCTACCCAAATCCTTACACACAGCCTTTCACCCAGAGACTGCCCACCTCAGGGCACATTACCTGAGAATTTGTCTTCTCTTACACTAGGACAACACCAGATTCCAAAAACCCCATCATACGCTAACATTGTCAGCGAGCAGTATTAAACAGGTCATGTAAGGGTGAACAAGGACCTTGTGAATGTGCATAATAAAGCCATTCATTTCAATCCTAGGTAGGAAGAAGGAGATGTATTCCCTCATCATCTTGACAAGATAGTTATCCCTGCACATCAAGGCCATCAATGAGAGGGCAAACCACATTGCCGTTATTTGTATTAACATGCTTCCAAGCTCAGCAAAATAAAGAGACGACCAGTGCAGCCAGCAAACTCCATGACCCACACAGGAGCTTGCCGCTTAATTACTCCTATAACTATAGCATGCTTAATACAAAACTGCTATTGTCTTGTACCCCATAAAGGACAGTGTTGAGTTGACTGTGGCTGGATGCCATATGTACACCAAGCCACCCAATCACTCCTCTCCTCAGCAGGACAGTGATGGGGAGAAAATAAGGTGGAAAAAAAAAAGCCTGGGTCAAGATAAAGGCAGTCTAATAAAGCAAAAGCAAAGGCCATGTGCTGAAGCAAAGGAAAACAAAAAATTTATTCTCTACTTCCCATCAGCAGGCAATATCCAGCCACTTCCCAGGAAGTAGGGCTGCAGTACATGTTGGTGGCTGCTTTGGAAGACAAACACCATAATAATAAATGCCCCCCCCCCCGCTTCCTTTCTCTTAGTTTTTATTGCTAATATTCCATTCCATATGGTCTGGAACATTCCTTTGGTCAGTTTCGTTCAGCTGTCCTGGCTCTCTCCCCTCCCAAAATCTTGCCCACCCGCAGCCTACTGATGAGGGGGGAATGTTGGAGAAACAACCAACCTTGATGCTGTGCAAGCTCTGCTTAGCAGTAGCCAAACCTGTGGTGTGTTCTCAACACTCTTCTAGCTACCAGTACAAAGCACAGCCATCTCAGCTAGACCTCATACACTGTAATATCACATTCTTTGGTTTTACAACGAGAAACTTGTCTTTCTATGCTAAAGCAACCTGAGCACTTGGGCCTGTAAATTTCATCAGTTAGAAGGGTTATTTGTCCAAAGTGTGACAGCTAGAAAGGTTATTTGTCCAAAGACCCTTAGGAAATAAGTGACAGGAGGAGAATAAATCTGTTCTGGTGTTTGCATTACTAAGTCACCATATAATCAATTACATTTTCCCTAGGTGTGGCCCTTACACTGTTTGGTTTGGTTTAGCAGTATATAAAACCTTGTACTACATCAGTCATTTTCACTTGTGCTTCATAGTAGTTTTTGAGTCTGTAGACCCCAGTTTTTCTCAGCCACAGGGGAATAATCCTGCAGCTTCTAGATTTGGAATGAAGTTAAGGGATTTAGAGATGAAGTGAAGAATATGTTTCGATGCTTACTGCAATGCTTAGGAATAACTGTTCTGGGTCTGGTCACCCTAACTGAAATATTGCCCTGCGCAAGAGGACACAAGCTGGAAATGAGAGACTGGAACTCTAGCCTGTAGTAACTGTTTGTGTGTAACCTGAATCCACACTGTGTTAATGCCCACTGACTGTGTTGATATGAAAATTAGCAAGTTAGTTAACAAGCACACTAGAGTACAGACTGTGAAAGAAGGGATGCTGCTCTGTGGTGACATCCCTCTGGTCTCTTACTGCCTGAATATTCCCTTGCCAATTAAAGCAATTACACTGGAAAGTGTGAGATCTTACTGCTGTGAAAAGATGAGAGAGCAAAATGTTCTGGGAAAGGCCCAGGTCACTGTGGAATGGGATTGCCAACAGGATTTCTCAGGTGGTACATGGGATGTGGGAGAGGTGCCAGCCTCTGGCAATTCTGTTTTTCATCAAGTTGTGCCTTCATCTGAAACTGCTGAGGACCCAGCCCCAGTTCTTCAAAGCTAGATCACTCGTGTCAGAAGACTATGTGGGTAGTGTGCGTCCTTGTTAGAGTGCTAGTGTGCTGATGGGGGTTGTCCAGGAGGGGTGAGATAGGAAGAGGTCAAGTGCAGACTGGTGAAAACTGATGTTGTTGGTGGAGGCTGTGTTGTGGTGTCCTATGGGATGAAAAGGTCACTTCCTTCCATTTTGGAAGTTTTCTTAATAGGACTAGGTGGGGTGCTATGCTCTCGGTGCCCATATTCAGGGGAATTGATACAGACATATACTGACTGGATAATAAACTAATGTTTTAAAAGGGCTCATTAGTTAAAGCAAGTCTGACCAGAGTTCAGCACAGCTTGTGACACAGAGTCTCTGGAGACCTTATTTAGCTATCTGGTAAACAAGCTGGTTTAACAAAGAGTTTAAAAAAAAACAGAAAAGCTTTCAGTTAGTTTCTAGCAGTGCAATTTTTATTCTTTGAACTTGCTACAGGCTTGTCAGCTCCTGCTTCTGAGGAAAGTCAGGCTGCCTCTCAACACCCTGCTTCACTGGCCTAAAAGCACTGGACAGGCAGTATGTGTCTTCCTAGTGTTGTACCTGTAGTGGTCTGAGGACACAAAACTGAATATTGGCTGTGAATATTAAATTTTACTAAATTAGACAGTATAATTGCAAAGTACATAGCTGAGTACCATGTGAACTTTCAGACATGGCTTTTCATCAGGTCCACTTTAGATATTAGTGTACGTTTTCCAGGCTTGCCTCTTAGTAGCAACTAAGACTGTTCCAGCTCTCCAATTTTTTGTTTGTTGGCTTGCTTGTTTGTCTGTTTGTTTGGATTCTGTACCTGTTTTTGGGGGTTGGGGTTGTTTTGCTCTCTTTTCTTCTGAGTTGATATTCACTAGAAGTCTTAGTCGTAGACAAAAATGTAAGTTCATGCCATACACTGTATGGGAATGTATGCATGAAAGATGTCAGCAACAGAAGTGTCACTAAATGTCATGGACCAAGTGTCATTAGAACCAAGTCATTCTTCTTGGTAGGTGAATTATTTTTCAATCTGTACTCTAAAATGTACTTATGTCATTGCTCTGCTTTCTTTAGCAGGCCTCTGCAATTTCATGTAGATGAGTTTTCTCCTTTTCAGTGGGAGGCACATGAGATGAAGTCTGATGGTTTTTATTTAGGTATTTGTATGCAACTCTGGTGTTTCATTTTGCAAAAAATACCCGGGTTATTTTCATACAGAAAAATGCATGTTGGTCATTTAAGTGGCTGTAGCAATTCTGCCAGCTCAGGCATTAAGAATCCTTTAGTAACACTGAATGTTTTCCAGAGGACAGTACAAAGTGGCAACATTTACTTCAACTGCCAGAACTGAAGGTGAGAAGTTAGCCATGTTTTTAACCTGAGTTAGTGTGTGCTATACTAACCATCATGCTAGTTAGTGACAACATCTGGGCTTCTTTGTGCTTTAATATAGTTTACAGTAAGAAGTGAAAACAGATACGTAAGTGTCATGGTTTAACCCCGGGCAGCAACTAATTATCACACAGCTGCTTGCTCATTTCTGTGGTATCAGTGTCTGGAGGACACCTGGACCACACTCCAAGTTAGTGGAATCAGTTGGCTTCTCTTCATACTCTTTATATTCATAAAAATCATATTCACCTAAATGGGCACCAAAAAGGACTGTCATGGTTTAACCACGCAGCTGCTCAGTCCCTACCCATTCTCCTGGTGGGATGGGGAGGAGAATCAGAAACAGGTAAACCCCACAGGCTGACATAAGAACAGTTTAATTATTGCAATAAATTAAACTATAACACCACCAACAATGGTAAAAGGAAAAAGAGAGAGAGGAATAAAATCCCTGAAGGTAAAAGCTGGTTTTTATTCCATGGATTTTCCTGATTTGCCTAGATGTGCTTTCTTGCTAGTCCCAACCATAAACCTTCCAGGTTGGAAGTGTGACTCCCAAGTCACACTTTGAGTTTGCCCCAACACAGGCAGGCTGAGAACAAGACTGGGCCACCACTCAGCTCCACAGCATTTGACAACTTCTTTGCCTGTGTTTATTTGATAATACCTGTGTTCTTGTCTGTTTGTCCCTCCATGGCTGCAAGGAGCACTGCCTCCTCCACTGTTACTTGGTGGTGTGGCAATGGAGCATCCTCAAGCTCCCATCCCAGAGCATGACTTGAGGGAAGGAGTGTGCCCTTGCTTTGAAATATGACATAGCATGGGCATCCTGGCAGCACTCACTCTCTTGTGCTTGTGGATATGCTGAGTATCATCAGGCATCTGGCCCAGGTAATAATAAAATGTCATGCCTGCATATCAATGTTGGAAATTTGAGTTAAAAATCTTAACAATGGAGAGACAAAAACAAACAAAAGAAGGTGCCGAACCCTCAGAAGAAAACAGTAAAAGAAGGCTGTTTTCTGTGAAACAGGATCCAGGAAGGATTGTCCATGGATGAACAGCAAGAACTACCTGCCAAGTGGCACTCAGATTTTGCTTGGAGCGTCACTGTATCACAGATCAGTGAAAGGCCATTGCACTGGAAAAGGTTTGAAACTATTTTCAGAGAAGGCTAAGCAATTTTCCTGCTGACTCCTCACACAATGCTGCAAGAATAGCTAACACTGCTTAAGCCTACTGCAAACTACCTATTTTCTGTCCATTAATAAATTTTCCCCTGTATGGCAAAGATAAATTTCATGCAAAGGTCCACATTGTGTCATCTTTCTCGTATTGACAGTTCTGCTATGCCACTATTGAATTAGTCCTAACAGAGTAATTTTCTCACACATTATTCTTCCTTAAAAAGATTCTGAAAAAGCTTTGAAAATTATTTTGGCTTAGGTGCCCATAAATAGGAAAACATGGAAGGTTTATAATGCCTGATTTTTCTCAAGAGAAATTATAACATCATTTTTTTCAGTGATTATGCATATGTTACAATGACAACAATGCTGTTATACATTATTCCCTTGGAGAACAAAAGAAACAAGGCCAAAAATCAGAAATCTGGGAACAGCTTTTAAGAAGAGGGCAAATAACAAATTCATTGCATATTTTCTTTTAACTTTCCTGTCTGATGCTCTTGAAGTATAAAAATGTTTGAAGAATAGTACATGAGGAAGTTTTGAATCTGAGCTCTGCACAGAGGAAAAAGAAGGCCGTCAGGTACTTTAAAGAGATGGACATAGCATTAAAAATGGCACCTATATATACTGAAATAGGTGTATCCATATCCCAACCCTAAATTATTGGAATCAAATCACAAAATCTTTAGCCTATAAAAACAAAGGTGAAATATAACTTTCTTTCGGTGAGAAAACAAAAAAGCCCAATAACCTTCAAATCATTTGAAATCATCGCGTGAAACAAAACATTATCATTAATCCTTGAACCATGATGTGGAGATAAGAACCAGCTGAAAGATATGAGCCAATCTCTGCCTCATGACACTTCACTAAGGTTACAGCTGTAACTGCGGGCTGAACTGGACCCTAAATATAAGGCTTTAGCAGTATAATTTATATTGATATAGACAGTAGCTTTGTATAAATAGTAACTGTAAAATGCATAACTCTTCTGTATTTGTGAGAGACAGAACTGAAGTCAGACTCCACTGTTCATTGTTTCAAAGATTGGAATGAGAAGGTGAGATGGGATTTCACCAATCCGTTGTCCCAGAGATGGGTGGGAGGAACTGAAATAAGACTCCAAAGTCCGCTGCCTGCGAGAAGGCTGTCAGGAGCTGAACCGGGACTCCCCTTTCCATTACCTGAGAGATGGATGGGAAGACCTGAAGTAAGACTCTTCTGCCCATTATCTCAAGGATTGGTGGGAGGAATTGCTGCCCATTACCCCAAGAATGGCTGCAGCCATGTGCAGTTGAAGAGCAGGCTGTAAGACCAGCGAAACTGGTCCACCAGGAATGTGAAGTATGTGACATTAAGAACAGAGGTACTCCCGCCAACTCATAATAAAAGGGGGGAAAAGACATCACCATGAAGGACACCTCTGTGAAGACACCCTCCAAGACGACAACCCCAAGGACACCTCCATCAGGACACCTCCATGAGGACACGCACCTCTGATGACTTACTTACTGACTCCTGGGGACACTCTGCTCCAATAAGGACTACAGATCCTGGAGGACTCCCACCACCTCCAGTGCCAACTACGGACTGTGGAGGACTCCCACCACCTCCGACGATGACTACAGATCCCCAGGACACCGCTGGATCCATGGTGGTGAACCTCTCTCTCTCTGCACTCCGAATTCTTTCTTCATTTCTATCCTTTTTCTCATCTGTCCTATCACTATCTCTTTTTTTACTATAATTTCCTTTTTCATAATAATTGTCTTTTTGTAATAAACCAACTGATCAATTACAGTACTTGACCTTGTTTGTGCCTTCATTTCACTCTTGGGATCACAAAGGAAACAGGTCAAATGCTGGGGTTTTCTCCAGTCAGAGCCTGACAGTATTACATGTGTACAATTGATCTTCCTGAGTTCCAAAACAGAGTAGAGCAAATCTGGTAAAAGGAGATGTGATTGATGGAATCAGTCTTTCACTTGCATCACTGCTTCTGCCTGTGTTCTGTGACACCTAAATAAAAGATTATTTTATTTATAAACATGGTTGTTGACAATCACAGTATAAAAATTTTGTATTTATGGAGGAGGATGCTCTCAAATCTTCAGAAACGGTTTTATTATGCAGTCATGGTGACCATCATTATTCAAAACATTATTATTATATCATTTACATATTAGAGCTACTGAATAGTTGAAATCTCTGATGGATAATTTATGTGTAGGAGAGACCTCCCTGTTTATAAAGAAAGTCACACAAACAGACAGAATTGTATAAATCTTAAATGGCCATTCAGGAGAAACAAAAATTTGTATTTGTTATGTCATTTTACTTAACAAGGCCTATGTTCAGATTAACCAGGGCTGCAGATATCATTGGCAGATATTGTGATTTTTAGTAAAGGCTCATGACAGGGGCGCTGCTAAAATTCACAATTTCTTAGTGTTCTTGCCAAGCAACAGAAAGAAAGAAGATCGCCACCATGCAGGATGAACCTGTGTTCATCCAAGCAGGTCTAGTCATGGCAAATGCTGTAGGTTTCAGTGTTCCCTCTTTAGTCAAACTTTGTTACTATTGAGGTTCATGGAAGAGACAATTTAGGTGACAGGGAGGTAGTAATACCTCCTTAAATTTTTATCCAGAAATGTATTTGCTCTGCTTCAGTCTAATGTGCATTCCCCTGACAGTCTGGGAGACCGTTTATATTTCTATTATGAACCCACTAACTGCTGTGAAGGATTTGCTTTGCTTTGTATCCTCTGAGAGAGAGACTAATTATACAAGATGGAAACTGAATTGGAGATATATTTTGAGTAGCAGACTGTTCTATATTTTCAACATCTGCAATTAAAAACTGCAGTTAAAATTCTGTACATAAATCCATCAGTTTAACCTTTGAAACACATAAGAGCTACATCATAGTTTAGGTTGGAAGGGATCTCTAGATGTCTTCTAATCCAATCCTCTGCTCGAAGCAGGTCTAACTGAGTCAGATTACTCAGAGCCATACCCAGTTAATTCTCAGTCACCTCCAAGGATGAAGATATGACATTGTCTGTGGGCAACGTGCATCAGTATTTAACTACTTCCATGTCAAAAATATTTCTTACTACCTAATCAGAATTTCCCATGTTCTAACATGTGTCCATCGCTTCTTGTCATGTTGCTGTTCATGTCTGAAGAGTCTGGCTTTACCATCTCTATATCCTCTGATCAGGTGGTTGTAGTGAACAAAAAGGTGTCCCCTTTCCCTTCCCCAAGATGAACTGTTCTTGCTCCCAGAGCCTCTCCTTGTACGTAATGTGCTTTGATTTCTGATCATCCTGGTGCCCTCCAGTTAACTTTCTCCAGTCTGTCTGTGTCCTGTTGTACTGAGGAGATCAGAACCGGACACAGCACTCCAAATGCAGTAAAGCAAAAAAACCTCAAATATAAGGGAAGGGTCACTCTACTGGATCTGCAGCTACACAGTTACCAACACAACCCTGCATGCAGTTGATCCTCTTTGCTGCAAGGACACACTTCCAAGACAAGAAGACAAAGTTTACATGAAAATATTCTCTGAAGAAAAGAATTCAGAATTTGGAATTCATGTGAGCTACTCATGGTGAATACTTAGAAGAACAACCTATGCAAAATATTAAAGAAGAGAAGTTCTTAGGAGTACTGAGGGCAGCAGTCAGGTTTTGCCTGCTCACCAAAGCTCACCACTCTCTTTGATGTTTTACAGAGTTTTGGCAAACCTTTCTCTGCTTTTGCAGTTCTTGCATTACCTAACTACACTGTGGACCGCAAAGTCTAGCAGTGTAGGTGTGTCCTACAACCTGCCATTGCAGTGCGCAAAGAAAGGGTTAAGTATTGTATTGCTGCTGGTGTCAGTGTGGAGGAAAAGATGACAGAGGTATAGAATTCTTTTTTCACACACAAAAAAAGAAATAGGATTCTGCTGTTTTATTAAGCACTTGTTCAAAATTTTTAAAGAACATTTGTAAAGCATAAAACTACATTTCTGAAAGCAAATGAAGCTCTGATGCCAGTTAGGTGTTGAAATTAATACTATTAATGGAGAATTCTATAGCTAAAGTTTTCAAATTTCAAAAATCTCCGTGTTGCACACTTTACTGGCTGAATGACTGTGTTACACAGGCTCTGTCTGCAGTAAGCTCTGCCTACAAGATCACAACCACCTGAAAGGAACCTCAGGAGATCATTATTGTTAACTAAACTGCAAAAGAGGGGAGTTTTAAGGGGCTTAATAAAATAGGTAAAGTTATTAAACATGACCAAGCTAAATTATTCCACTTGAGAGGAGTTCACGTATTTTGGAAAATTATTTGACAATGGAGAAACTCAGGGGTGTAATCTTACTAGGCGTTGTGGATTTTGTTAGATAGCATGGTATGCCTTAACAAATTAGTATTCTGAGTTTGCTAAACTCAGCTTTGAAATAGTTTCCAGTCCTCAGCTGATCAGCCCAAAAGAATCGCTAGTGTACATGCATAGATAAGAGCACATTCTGCTCTGGTTTGCTCATCATCATAGAATGGTTTGGGTTGGAAAGGACCTTAAGATCGTTTAGTTCCAATCCCCCTGCCAGGGGCAGGGATGCCTCATGCTAGACCCTGTCACCCAGGGCTCTGTTCAGCCTAGCCTGGAACACTTCCAGGGATGGAGCATTTACCACTTCTTTGGGCAGCCTGCTGTACTGCCTCAACACTCTCACAGTAAAGAGCTTCCTCCTTATATCTAACCTGAACTTCCTCTGTTTAAGTTTAAACCCATTACCCCTTGTCCTATCACTACAGTCCCCGATGAAGAGTCCCTCTCTAGCATCCCTGCAGGATACTGGAAGGCTGCTATGAGGTCTCCACGCAGCCTTCTCTTCTCCAGGCTGAACAGCCCCAACTTTCTCAGCCTGTCTTCATGAAGGAGGTGCTCAAGTCCCTTGATCATCCTCATGGCCCTCCTCTGGACTTGCTTCAAAAGCTCCATGTCCTTCTTATGTTGAGGACACTGAAACTGCACAAAATACTCCAAGTGTGGTCTCATGAGAGCAGAGTAGAGGGGCAGGATCACCTCCTTCGACCTGCTGGTCACGCTCCTTTTGATGCAGCCCAGGATACGGTTGGCTTTCTGGGCTATGAGTGCACACTGCCAGCTCATGCTCATGGTGTCATTTAAATCAGTGCAAAAGGATGTAAAAAAAGATTTAAAGATTTATTTTTACTATTTGTTTTGTACTTGTTGTAAGTAATCACATGCATGGTATTGAAAGATGCTTGGTCTTTCATGAGGGAGTTCCAATCAGATTTCCATGTAATCATTTTGTGCCATTTACTGTTACATTATTTGGACTGACAAGGCGCTGGTATATCATTGTCACCTTAATAACAATAAATATTTGTATATAATGTTTTATGTAAGTGATTTAGGCATTGTTCTGTCATCTCTCTGCAATATTATTCTGTGTTCTCTTAGAGGAGACAAATATTCTTTCTCTTGTTTTTACCTACAGACTAAAATAAATAGCTAGAATTACTCATAAATAAATAAAATATTAATGTCCCATGTATGGTCCCACTTTTATTTGTCTTGAGGATATGTTTATATTTTGCATGCTTCTAGATGAATTGATGGATTTTTCTTAGGGTTTTGGTGGTTTTTTTTCAGTTGTTATTTTCAGAGAGAAAAATTATAGTGCTGAGAACTACAGGCTCTTATAAAGCATAGCCACTGCAGTCAAGAAGTATGTGTTTTCTCTGGGATGAAATGAAATGTCTCCTTTATTGTCTGTAGAGGAGGGAGTGAACATAAGCAAAATGTAAGCAGTTTTTATTCCTGGGTACTGTATGGAGGATGAATTAAATTGGCTTTGGAGCTGCATTCCATTTTTCTAATAGGCTATGTGGTTTGGTTTTGTTTTGTTTTTTCCATCAATGGGTTTTTGTTTTAATACATTTTTGATGGAAAAGGGACGTAAAACACTCCTCTGAAGAATGTTTTTCTTGAATAACTACCTCTTTTACCAGATCTGAAAACTCAGATTCTTATACAGAGCACATACTTCATAAAAGGACTGTTTTTCTGTATCAAATATTGCTACCACAGATGAAATCAACAAATGCACCTTTACAAGACAATGATTTATATTTACTAAAAAATGGGTTTGATATAAAATACAGTTCAGAACAGAAGGGATAAGAAATACGTGAGTGATTTTTGAAAAGTTCATTTCTGAAATACAATTCAGCATATCCCATAGTTATAGTTTAATGATCTGTGAATTTAGCCAGCTTCCACTGTGTTTCGTGGAAAGGTTCTCACTCACTCAGTGGGATTTGGCCTATAGCAGCACAAGTTATGAATGTGCCTAATTTGCACCTGCACAGTCCATGCATGTGACTACAATTTCCCGGTGCATAATAAAAAGATCTGAAAAAGAATTTTTTATAACTAGTGTTGGAAAAAGGACAATGATCTTCTTCTGCTTTGAGAATCAAATGACTTGACTAAGATCTGGCACCTGAGAGTGGGAATAACAATGGAGAGAAACTGTCTGGTGATATTTCATGAAATATCCAACTACTTCAGACACAGTAATAGGAGTAAGAGGCACAAAGGTCAGTTCTAATCTACTTCCTGAAAGCACTGTAATTTTCAATCTGAACCACAGAAGTAATGAAAAAGAAAATAAATTTGCTGTGTTTACTAATTGATAAGTAGCTCCCCATTTCATTTTTCTTTTCTTGTGACCTTTTCCCTGTGACTAACTTTATGTGTGAGATTTCACTTCAAATAAACTTTTCCATACTATGCCATAAAACATCCCCTTATCCTCCCTAGAAAGTGACTTCAGGCAAAGCCAAGCTAGCAGAAACCTGCTGCAGGATAATCATGTGATTTGGAAACACACATAGCTCTGCCTATTTGCAGAGCTAAATAAGTTGTCCTTAGTGATTTGGGTTAATTTTATTATCCTCTGACTCCTTCCACTGTATTTCTATTTGCCTTCTATTTTTCTCAGATGACTCTAGCATGAATAGTGTCTCTAATCTGCACAAGTTGAACAAAGTTGCTTTTAACTAAATTACTAAATTCAGTGCATCAGCGTGAATCTTCACAATTCAGAATCTGAATGGTCTCTCCCTGAAATGTGTCTTGTCATTTCAGCATCCAGCTATTTTTTTCAAAAATACTCTAAGTTTAAAATTGTCCTGTTATATGCTAAAAATTTTGATTTACTTCAAAACCCCCTATGTCAGTTACTTTACAATTTTACAGAGACAATTATCTCAATCTATTTTAAGGGCTATGTCTTAGGTAGTTCTTTTGAACACACTAACTCTTACTTTGGTATTTTATGCACACATTGACATATGGCTAAAGATTTTGAAAATCACATTTTCATGGATAAAAAGGATTTCACAGAATCATAGATTCAACCAGGTTGGATAAGACCATTAAGATCATCAAATCCAACCATTACCTTGGGACTGCCAAGGCCACCATTAAACCATGTCACTGAGTGCCTCATCTTCATGGTTTTTGAACACTTCAAGGAACAGTGATTCCACCACTTCCATGGGCAGCCTGTTCCAATGCCTGAGCACCTTTTCAGTGAGTAAATTTTCTTAATATCCAATCTAAACCTCTCCTGACACAGCTTGAGGCTGTTTCCTCTTGTCCTATCACTTGTTACCTGGGAGAAGAGACTGACCCCTACCTCACTACAACTTCCTTTCAGGTAGTGGTAGAGAGAGATAAGGTCCCCCCTGAGCCTTCTCTTCCGCAAACTTTGCATGTACAACCAATACGAAACCATTGCCTTGCAAAAGGCTTTGCCTACAGGGAAAAAAAAAAAACAAACAAAACCCCAAAACAATCTGAAAATCTGAGTAATTAATTGAATAATTATACATCTTTTCTTGAAGTTTGTTGCACCTGCCTCCAAGGGTTGCAAGAGAGATAGACTTGGGGATTCTGGTAGACGAAAATCTGGACATGACCCAGCAATGTGCACTTGGACCCCAGAAAGCCAAACATGCTGGGCTGCATCAAAAAAAGGATGCTGTTAGACGCTCCGTCCCTGGAAACACTCAAGGTTAGGTTGGATGGGGGTCTGGGCAACCTGATCTAGTTAAAGATGTCCCTTCTTATTGCAGGAGGATTGGACTAGATGACCTTCCAACCCAAGCCATTCTGTGATTCTATGATCACTGGCATAGAGCCCAGATAAAAAGCACACTGCTGTCACCACAGCAGTGGCCAAGGAGGGACAATAGGGCCAATGCTGTTCTAGCTCTCCATTAATGCCTTAGATGAGGTACAGAAGGCATTATTAGCAAGCTGCAGACTATCCAGAAGGTGAAGGTGTGGCTTATATACCAGAGAGATGTGATGCCATTCAGAGGGAGCCCAAATGTATGCAGTCCTAAAAAACTTGCTCTAATTGACACTGCTTTGAAGAGGGCTCTTGGATTACATGGTCTGCGGAGGTGCCTTCCAGCTGCAGCTATGCAGTGGTTCTGTTTTTCTGTAAGTGCTTGCTGCATTTTTTAACAGGTTTTGACAGATACTTGCTTTTTACTTGCTTTACTTGCTTAACTTGCAGACCTCTCTTATGTTTGTATGTTTGTGCACTGGGGGTTTCACTGTTTGTCTCAAGCTCACATTGATGGGCATGTGGCAGCTCAGGCTGAGCATGAGAAGGGGTGTGCAGGAGAAAGTTACGTTGTCATGGCTATTTTTTCTGTATACTAGTATGTATCAGGCTGTTGTCCTCTTGTTAGTGTTGGCAGTTAATAACTTTTACAGTATTTATTTTGTACTCCTGGGAACCTTCACACATTCCATCTTACACACTTTCTTTCCATGGCAAAATTTCCCTCTTTGGAGTTCCTCCAGCTACTAAAATGCATTAGGACTACCGCAGTCATAGAAAACTTGAGGATAGCATGTCTTTACTGGCATAACAGACCATGGGTCCTTTTAAAATGTACATTGTATATTAAACATTGTGTCCACTGCAATGAACAGTGTATTTCCATTGCAAGAATGACTTTGCTTATTTTCTGGAGACTTCATTTACCATATAAGCCATAAAGCAGGAATCCAGTCCATCCACATGAAATGGCCTGTGTGCTTCACAGGTGTGTCTCTGAACTCCTGTGCCCCTGATACTTTATGTCTGGGTGACTGTAGAGCTAATTTAGGCTAAACATTTTCAGATGGAATGTCAGACCATACTTTTCATGCATTTGTGAAATTATCCAATATGATTTTTAAAAAGAAAGAAAAAAAATAGTGGAAAAGCAGTAAAGTGAAGGATAAATAATTCATGTGGTTCACCACAGTTGGATGATCAGTTGGTTCTTTGAAAATCATCTAAATAATACTAAGTATAAACTCAGGGTTGCTTCTTACTAGAGGGGGTGAAGCCAAATGTAAATGGGTGATTTTGACTGCCCCACGTACAGCAAAAGGTTGTCTTTCCTTTCTGCCTTTTGCACCACCACAGACTCTGCATTATGAAAGAGACTGAGTGAGGTGGGTACGCTGTGGTGCCTGGTAAGGCATGGGCTGTCTTCTGCCTGGATTCTTCAGTGGCTAACAAGGATCAAGCTTATACTGTATTTTCCTCTTTAATGAAGTACTGATTTATCTCTTCTGTCTGGTATTTCTGAAATATCTCAAAAATTATAATTTTTCCATCTTTTGCCTACTGTCAAGTGTTTTTGAAATCAGTTGAATGCAGATATTTTTCAGGTTTAAAAGGAGGAAGACGCCAGCAGACAAGGAAAATGTGATCGTGTATGCTGGGTTTTAAGATGTCATTATAAATGCAGCTGGGTTTAAAAGCACAAAATGTTCATTGCATTTGTTAGTCTCCTGGGACCTGACAACCTTTTAAGAGTCACTTTGGACAACAATTTCATTATGGGGAATTGGAGGAGTATCTTTTATTCAGCAAATGTAAGGGGTTTTTGTTGTTTTGGCTTTATTTTAGGTTGGTTTGCTTGGGGATTTTGCTACAAAAAAAAAAAAAAAGGAAGGGAAGGGAAAGAGCTCATTGCACTGAGTTTAGCCTTGACAAATCAGAAAGCTACTTTACTTACTAAAAACCCAGCTGTCTCTGAAACACGTTCTACACTGTCAACTTGCCACATCAACACTTTCCCATGTTTTAAAGGCCATGTTGAATATCTTGGCAGTGAGTTATTAGAATTGTATTTTGCAGAATATCGTGATAATTAACTTTTCTTCCACTAACTAAAAAAATAAAAAATAAAAAATACTGAATTTGCATTCTCTAGAGATAAATATGCTTATTAGAAAGGAGATTTTTAGTGACACAGAAGTTATTAAAGACAGTAAATCAAAGCTCTTAAATGAAAAAAATTACCACAATAAAAATATGTAACTTGACACTGGAAAATGGAATTTATCTGGAAGGCATTCAGGTTTGTAAATCTAAGGCATTCTCTTTCTATATGTAATCTGGGTTTGCAGACAATTAGTGCAAGATACACATCTTGATTTATTGATATTTAATACTAGCAAGATGTGAAGTGGCCCACATGAAGTAGTAGAAAGTATAAAAGGTTATTATTTGTTAGCTTTTATTGCAAGGCATTTTTTTCCTAACTAAATAATCTGTGACATAATCTGTGATGTAATTCTTGCCCTTTCTTCTGCTTGCTCTCCTTTCACTTTCTTGCTGGATAGTACAGCCTTTGCAGAAGCCAGATCTGGAGGATATGATTCTAAGAGTCAAGAGAATGCACTGGTGTCTATTCAGGTGTTGGTAAAACCAGATATACTGAGCAACAGATCATGCGGCATTCCTGGAGCTACTGAGGAGCCATGAAGGAGCTCTTTTCTCATGGGTATAAAACCAGTAACCTGCAGGAAGTTTTCTCCTTGCTGTCTCAAAAAGAATAGTGCCCATCTGAACTCTTGAAATACAATAACTTAGACTGTGCAAGTTGCTGCTCATTCATAGCTGGGTAAAATGTGTTAGATGTAAAACGAATTAATGTCCCTTTATTCCTGCTCATGTTGCCATGAGGAGCACAGGTCTGGTCCTCTCTGTGCTATTGGGAGGCAAACAGCTTCATGGGCATCCCACCATGGTTAATATGCACTAGAAAGTGTCATGCTCTTCTGAATGCTCATGCACATCAGAAAAACTCCAGTGGCTGAAGAAGTACAGTAGAGCTGAATAGGTCTGCCTTTCATTCCTGGCTTTGCTCTAGATTGTCTCTATAACCTTGGATGGAGTTTGGTTTCTTTTAAGTGGACATGGAAGAAAGATATGTTTTCTTTTTCTTGTTCTTTTTGGTTGGAGCTTGAGGGCAGGGTCTGAGTCTTGGTGTGTTCTTCAAGACAGAGAATGGCATGACCTCCACATCCATGAATTCAGGACTGATGTTCTTTTATATTGCTGAGGAAGCACTGGCTCTTTACTGCTTGCTGCACTCACCTGCTTGATATGGGGAAATCTGCAGTCACAGTAGATAATGCCAGACCCCCATGAGTGGGTAGGTCTCTTCTTGACAGCAGCTATGCACAAACGAAGTGTTAAAGGTAGCCTTATCTAAGAAGTGAATTAAAATGGTTATCTTGTTACCAGACAAATCACAGGTGTGTCATGGGGGCAATCTGACAGAACTTTTTTGCACTTTTTTTGTGAAAGAAAGTGGAAAATCATGTTCAACAAAAGAAGCAGAAGCCAAGCCAAATCCCCAATGACCTATTGTTCTTCCAGCTAAGTGGCTACATGTGTTTTATTGCTAAGCATCCAGCTAAAACTTTCAGGGAGATTTTGGTGGGGTGTGCTGGGACTGCTGAGTCAGTGCAGCTTTTGCAGCCTATTCAACAAAAACATCTGGTACAGCTCTGATTTACACTTGTTTAAAGAGAGAAAAGCAGGTGCATATATTGCTGCAGTGGGGCGCTATCATAAGAAGGGACCTTCTCCCACACTGCCACTCCTCAGGGTGACTACTGTGGTTTGAGACCCATCACTTCTGTGACTGTTACACTTCAGAAGCCTCATACTCTATCTCATCACATAAATTTTAGGCATCCCGCAATCAACTGACAATGAGAAAGCACTATTTCCCTCTCACATTGGATAATTTATATCACTAATGAAGGATTTGTCTGTTTGGTGTAAGTAAGTGCCCTGTTTTAAAGCAGTGGAGTGGATTTCATCTGCTTTAAATCTGTTGGATTAATTTAGCTGAATGAAAAAAATATTGCAATGAAATAGAACTACCCACCCAGGAGCTAGATGGCTGGTAAAAATTGTTGAAGCTTTCTTCTGTAAAAGAAGTCTGATCTAACAGATCTACTTAACGGAAGTAGTAAGACTGATCACTTTGATGTGCTATCTTGCCATAGTCCAAAAAAGATGAGAAAGAGTTGTGAATGAGTGCCCCTCTGGTGCTGATGCTGAAGAAGGCTGAAGGCCAGCTCTGTGATGGGCATAAACATTCAGGAGCACCAAGTGATCTCTCCAGTCTTATAACTTCTTGGGCACTGATCTAGTTACCCATGAGAACGTCAGGACATGCTCCCTTTCCAGCAGTCTGGCACAAGTTTGAACTGTAGTGACTATTTGCATTGTAATGCTAAACTTAATGAAGTAGAGAGTTTGGCTTAAAGGCTGCAGTTCACCAGAGCATGTCTCCAGGATTAGGCTGGTGTAGTTTCTTTGAAACCACTGGCATGAAGTTTGGCATTTATCATGCCAAATGGATCTCTAATCCTCTGTCATCAGTCGGCAGCTTGCTCTTGCAGCAAAGCACATCAACAGTGTTCTGGGCTGCGAGTAGATGGAAGGAGGTAATCATTTGACTTGGCTCAGCACTGGTGAGACATATCTACAGTGCTACCTCCAACTCTGGACTCTTAGGTACAAGAGAGACATGAACATACTGGAAAGAGTCCAGCAAATGGCAACAAAGAGGGTGAAGAAGTCAGACTATCTGACATAAGAGGCTGAGACAGCTGGGACTGCTTGGCCTGCAGAAGAGAAGGATAAAGGAAAATTTCACCACTGTGTTTGAATACCTGCTGAGAAAGAGTTAAAATCTTTTACAAGATGCCCAATGAAAAGACAAATGGCAATGGACACAAAAGGGGTTTCGGTTGGTATTCAGGTTTTGTCATTGTTGGGTTTTAATTTTTTTAAAATTTTCATTATTTTTTGCTGTTACAGTGGTTGAACACTGGCACAGGATGGCCAGAGAGGTTGTGGAGTGTCCATCCGTGGACATATTCAGAACCTGACTGGTTGATATCTTGAGCAACTTGCTGTAGCTAACCCTACTCTGAGCAATGGTTTTAGACTAGGTGTCTCCAGAGGTCACTCCCAACCTCAGCTATTCTGAGATTCTGTCATTGACGAAAGTCTCAGTGTTACAGTCAGCTGCACAATGGTTACAGAAGTCTTTAGCTCACTTTAATTGTGTGCATATCCAGTTCATGTGCTTCCTAGACTTCGCTCATCAGTGTCTCATTCTTCTAAACATGGTTCTAATTCAGGTAACAAGGAAACATTGTGACAGATTCTATTAGGGCAAAAAGAATTGTCTAAAGAGTAAGTAACCCTGAGAATTAGAGAAACGTTATAAAAGAAGGGTGAACAATGCCCTGAGATACAGCCTGTGACCTGTGTAGTGGAAGACAGCTTGAAACATCCAGCTAGACCGCGTAATCCCAAGGAGTTTGAACAAGGCTTCTCTGTGGTTTGGGAACACAAGTTCATGTGACCCTCAGGGCATTGTTCACTACCTGGCAAAGGCCTAGATGAGAGCTTTTGAAGCATTCCCTGATGGAACAATATCACATCATGCTATTCTAATATTTTAGATTCATGTTAGTGATCCCTAAACTTCTGAGAAGTCCTAGTGTAAGGATGCAGTGAGACTTTATTAAAGCAGCTTTTTTAAAACACTATGCTATCTATGCAAGAACACTTCCATTGCAACACACTTAGCTATATTTAAAGGAAATAAAAAGAACCTAAATGTTTTGTGGAAATGGCAAAGAGTACTGGGAATAAATTTGCAGTATTACAATGTTGTGAGAAAACATTTTGACTGCTGGAACCCATCAGGCTTATACCCAGCCAGAGTTCTTTTGTGTTTGCAGGTGCTTGCTGTATTCCTGTTTGTCTTTTGGCTGCTATTTTTTCATTTCAGGTGCATTTGCTCTTTTGGAACACAGAAAGTGCTTTGCAACACAGCTATTATTTTAAACCATTTACTCTCAGACACAATGAAAAACAGGATGTAAAACCGAGGGTGACTTTTCTGGTTCATGTGTGTGATAAGGTCTTTCTTGGAAATTGACCTTGTCACCCATTATTCTTCCCGGTTTTCAGCTCAGCAACCACAATTGCTGTCAATTATCAGGCAATAGAACATATGTCTGTGGCTTAATTAGGGAATGAAGTAACACAACACTTTCTTCCTGAAATCAAGAATGTGAAGGCAGTGGCTTTGTGTATGTTTTGTTTCAGGATGCAGCACGGTGCTAAGGGTGATTAAGCAATCAAGGCATGGAGGGGGCATTGGCAAAGCCGTCCACCCTCAGGGTCCAGTGGTGGGTACCCAACATTATAATAGGAGAAGAAGTACAATCAGACAAGGTCTGTCAGGATGCTGGCCTTCGGAGCGTGCCCTCAGCAGCAGAGGGGCTAGGATGCCACTGGCCCTGCACATGTCCAGGCCTTGAGCTTCCCTTTAACCAGGCTTGATTTTCTTTACACACGTGACTTAAGATCCTAAAGAATAATAGTACTGAAGAATACTTCAGTTTGAAAGAGACCCAACCTTATTCCACATATTAGAAAACTGTAAGGATTGATACCTTGCATCCTCTTTGGGTTCTACTCCACTGCTGTGCAGTCCATGCAAGGAAAAGCTTCTGCTTCTACCTGGTCTGAAGCACTCTTCATTGTCCCTCATCTCCTTGGGAAGTACTTGACCCCATCTCATTGATACCTTCACCATATGTACTGGAGTGGTGTTAGGCTGTGGTGCATCGACTGTTCCCTGAAATTTGGTATTAGTTGAAAACTTGTCAAAAGTCTGCTCCATCAGTTTTTCCAACTTTCTAATAAAGATGTTTATATCTGCCTTCCACCAACTAAGATCTTACCTTTAATTATGCTAAATCAGACTATCTTAGCTTGCCCTAGAAGTGTTCTTTTGCCTTGAGCTCTGCCCCACTACTGCATGGGGAGTGAACAAATATCTTATTTGGTTTTCAATTTCAAATTTAACATAATTGAATGTCCTTTTAATCTTCTACCCTGAGAGAAGCAGGACAGCATACTGCTGACTTATTTTCCCTGTTCATTTTCAAAATGCCCTTTTTTTTTACTTCCTCCCACCTTCCTAAGGTAATCTAATCTTGTCAGCGTCTTAGCTCTCTCTATTCTTTCAGTGTCCTCTGGGAGATGGGATGACACCTGGTTCACCCCAATGGACAGCCAAGGACTGTACGTTGATGGATGTGTTTTTTTTCTGATTTGTCACTTATTTCTTTTGCATCCTATTAGGTGCCAAACTTTGTAAGTCATTGTTTCATGTGAAAATTTTTATGGAACTGATCTTGCTAAGTGCCTTTCTTGGGCAAAGTTAGTGGATTTTAAACTCTAGGGAGTGTGCAAGAATGTTTTCTGTGAATAGACATGTACTCACATAAAAACACACATACAAGAATTATGGTTTCTTTTCCTCCTGCAGCATCAAATTTTATATATAAAAATGTTTTCTTCAACTGGCATATTATTTCTGCTTTTTCTTTTTAGTGTTACAGTTATGTAATGGCCCAAACGCCCTTTCACATGTATTTAAATACTCCAGCTGACTCCAGTTTCCTTCTTTCAAAGAGGCGCTGAAGACGTGGCTGGAAGTGGCTCGGCTGCAGCTGAGATAAAGAATCCTGATGACAGCAAGTCTGTTTGGGATTTCTGACCCAATAAGATGGACACAGGTTAATCTGTAAGATCAACTAGCTGTGTAGTGAAAGCAACCTGTCAGGGAGGGTGATCCAGGCCGTTGCTGTGGAGTGACAAAGAATGCCTCCATGAAACGAGTAGCAGCCAGTCACTCAGCTGCCATAAATCAGCAGAGCTGCAGTGAAGCTAAAGGATTTCTGTGCTGAGCTGCAGCAGACAAAGCTCTGGCCTATTACTTATTTATTTGTTTGGTTTTTTTCACTGAGATAAAAACCCTGCTCCTGGGACATACCAGTAAACTGACATAGATGAAAGAAGTGCAACAAATGATGTCCAAGCTGTGTGTAGGAAATGAAATACCTATATGATCCTGTAGCAGTAATGCAATGGTGTATGAAGCAAGACTTAAGAATATAGTGTGGACAATAGATAGAGGGGAGAAAGCAGTGAGAAAAAGGAAGAGAGAGAGGAGAGAAGAAAGTAAGGAGGGAGAAATGGTGAATTTGTGTTTCCTTAAACAAATGCCTTTCTGTTTGATGCGGCATTGACCAATGTGTGGCTCTAAAATGAGCAGCTCACATGGACCTACATGATGGGACCACCTCGTGTTTGATAGCTGATGCTGCTGCCCTTACTGGTGACCTAGAAATGGAGCACAGATTTTACAGGGATGGTGATTATGACTGGTCCAGAGTAGAGTGAGGATGTGAGGAACAATGAGGACAGGGAAATAGCATCATATGGATATTGAAAAAAAAAAAAAAAAAAAAAGGAGCAAAAGTTTACAGAGTGACACTGAAATAAGGAAAATATAAGGTAATCTGAAAGGGAGCACACACACGTTCTCTGTGGGTGAGAACAATGTGGGAAGCATAAAGTTGGAGGAATGAGCAAGGCACTGTTGTCAGTGCTGAATTAGCAATGACTATACTGTATTCCCTGCACTGCCCCAGCAAAAGCACCATGTCTTGGAAAGATGAGAAAGTAGGCACTGTTTGTACCTATTCCAGCTCAGCTGATGCATTCAGGGTTTGGCAGTAAGCTTCTAAAAGCCTATTAAGAGGATGGAGGGAACAGCCAAGTGATGTGGGTCTGTGAGGACTGGCTGATGTGAAATCTATGAAATTGTGAAGGCTGAGAGCCTGGCTAAGTACAGGGGTGTGATTGAAGCTTGTCTGTCTTCAAGGCAGAGGTGGCAGAGCCTGTGGCTGAGTTACAGACTAGGTTTACCACAGACAGCTCTCAGCTCATGAATTTTCTGCATTTATTATGGAGAACACTAAAATATGTGTTCACACTCGGTCTGCTAAAGCCCTGCTGGGCTTTCAGGAGGAAAAAGTGATCCACAAATAAAGAGAACTCCTTAGAGGTGGAGCATAGAAAAAAAAGACAAAAAAAAAAAAAAATCAAAATTAAAACAAAGCAAAGCTGAGCCTTCTGGTATTATTGAAAGCATCTGAAGCCTCGTATTTTGCAAAGGACTTCAGTAAATAATGTGGTATGTCTGTCTTTACTTAATCTGCACAGCTCATTAGCAAATGCAGGCACAATATGAAATCTCTGCTAGTTGTTCCCATCTGGGATACGAGAATGGTGGTAAATTTGTCAGAAGATTTTGTGAAGATCTGCCAGCGACTGAGTGTCAAGGGGATTGGCCTGAGCAGCATGGACTCTGTAGGGAATCTGGCAATTGCTCTGACCCACATGTGGGAGTGCATTTAAGAGCTGCCCAGTGATTTCAGACAGAGGTGAAGTCAGATCTGGGTACCATAGGATTGTTTCTGCAACAGCTGGAGATTGTTCCTGATCTGGCATTCTTTTCTATCAAGAGAGAAATGTGGTAATTTGGCAGTGAGCAGGAATGGTGTTACTGTTTCTTTCACACCTCTCAAATGTTTCATGGACTGGATTATGAGACACTATATTTTTTTGCAGACTGCAGCTCTTGCTGCACCACTGTGCAAAAGATGTTTACCTGGTTGACTCTGCACAATCCGTTTTAACCATCTTGCATTAGGATTTTGCTGTAAACTGATGTATGCAACATGAGATGCTTGTCTGTTAAATTAGGCTCTTACCCAAGCAAACATTTTAGTATGTATTTGCAGAGAAGCCTCCTGCCCTTTCTGAAGTCATTAAAACTGCTTGGTTCATTAGTTGTGTACATACACATGACTAGCAGTATTGCTTAGTGGCTATGAGAAAATGCTTCCCCTAGACAGGTTGCGGACAAAACACAAGACAGGGCTCTGTCTGTAAAAATCACGTAGCTACAAAAACTCTTCCCCTTCAGCTTAGCCTGATGAAGCCTGTGGCATCTCTCCAGATGAAGACTGGGAATATTTTCCTTCTGTTTTTAGCTCTCTGGGTTTGTGTGTGTGCCACAGGCACTTTATATTCTAGTTTATTTATACTTTCAACTTATTGATTGGTAGATAGGATGATAGCCTTTGGATTTATTTTTCTGCTCATTTATAATTAATTTGGAACAGGCATAAAAAAAACCAACCTTTATTCATTTACCATCTATTCACTGTGGTTGGTTTTTAGAAGGTTTAAAAGTATAACCATGCACTAGGCAACTGGCCGACATGCACGTGGTTCCAGACATGTTGCCGTAAGATCTGGATGTAAATTGTACTGCATCTTTCAAAAAGAGGGCATATTCTTAGGTGTGAGGACCCCCAGTCATCCTGGTCCCTGCCTACACACATCTGCTGAAGTGTATGTTGGTGTGACTTCCCCCAGTGTGTGGCATGTCCCTGTTAGATGGAACTGAAAGTGGGAAGGCTCTTGTTTTGATGGTATTTTTGTCCCCCCAGCAAGCTCTTGAGGGTGATCTGCACTGCGTGGTGCAAGAGAACATGAGAGAAGGAGGGCCAGAGGAGTGAGCTTGGGGTTCTTGGAAAGAAGGCAAACCTGCTGCTTTGCCCATTGGCAGTCCTGTTACTGGAGCTGAGCGATGGACTTGTAGAATAACAGCATTGCTCCTGAGTCCTGATCACTCATACTCCACTGGGCTGATGAAACACAGTTCACAGGGATTATTCTCTGTATCACTTTCCCCAGCTGCCAGTAACAACTGCCTGCAATTTGCCTTGATAAATACAATAGGTATGAACATTTAATTCAAAATGACAACTTAAGGTTTCAAAGCTGTTCATCTGCTCTGCGAAGCTTCAGAGAGCTCCAAAATGCAATCTTTTGTATGTGCTTAAAATCTGCCTCTGCCGCTACTCAAATATATTTATAGGCTACTGGTGGGCTGCCTATGAAAATTCTCATCCCACAGTTTTTCCTTCAGGTTGGTGAGTGCTTCTGTGTTTCGTGAAGGTTAATGCTACAAAGAAAAAGAAGCAGCTGCTCAGGATAGGATTGTAAATGCCTGCTAACCCTCTTAATCTGTGATCTCAGTAATGTGTTCACTGCACACTGTGGAAGCACAGTTCTGTATTGCTTATGCAAAATCAAAGGGTTGTTTCTCTTTCCTTGATCCTTGCTGTATATCCACCTATGTCTCCTTTGAATCACTCCTCCAAATTACCTTCTGCAGTATTCCACTCCAAAAAAAAAAAAAAAAAAAAAAAAAAAAAAAAAAAAAAAAAAAAAAAAAAAAAAAAAAAAAAAAAAAAAAAGAGAAAAAGAAAAAGAAAGGCTCAGTTCCCCCTATTTTTCTGCTCCCCTCCTCCCAGTGTGCAAGCATGCCCAAGATGAATCACTGCATAATTATATTCCTATTGCTTGTATCCTTCCATTAGCTCTCCCTTTCTGCTTGTTGCATGCTTACTTGCCAATCAAGACTAACATTTGGGGCCTGGCTCTTTGCTGGGGTTCATTAACCTCAGGGAAGACCTTTAGCAGCAGACTTGGAGACAACCAAGAGCCTCCAGCCCCCATCATGGTCCTAGAGGGCAGCCTCAGCACAGCGTTGCAGGCATACCACCCGTGCTTTGCCTTGGAAAACTGAGCCCTGCTTTAGGCTCCTGGCCTCACTGTGGGTTTGAACTGATGTCTGAGGTAAGAGAAGAGTTTGCCTGACTCTCCAGCTGTGTGCAAGGAGGAATGAGCCAAGGGGGCACTGGTTTTCAAGGGCAATCAGGGGTGTCAGGGCTGCAGTTATACTGCAGTCTCATGTCATAGTGGGAGTCAAGGTAGGCCTGCACTTGGTAAATGAGGTGAGCACTTCACAGAGGGATTTTGGGCTTCAGGCTTATGCTGCATTTTAGGCAGACATGCTGCTGCGGTTGCATTGGTAGGAGTTAGCTCTTCCCCAGCGCCCCCAAGAGGACAGCCGTGTATGTAGGCCGGTGAGCAGAGCGGGCAACGCGGAGACGCTTGACAAAAGTGCGCCCTAAGATCTGCTGATCAAGATTAAA
This sequence comes from Pezoporus wallicus, assembly GCF_028554395.1. Classification (NCBI taxonomy): domain Eukaryota; kingdom Metazoa; phylum Chordata; class Aves; order Psittaciformes; family Psittacidae; genus Pezoporus; species Pezoporus wallicus. Next base: position 529,030 of record NW_026642000.1, read on the forward strand.
AATCAAATAAAGAAACCAAGGCTGGACACTTGGGGTGTCTGACTCCATTCGGAGCTGGAGGGATGACCAGGTGACTTGGTCATCAGCTTCCCTTTCAGCCAACAAGTTACTTCAGTTGAAGCTCTCAGGTGAACCCCAAGCACTTTAGGAGCCGCAGAGTGGCTGGGTGTTGCTCCTGTGCCTTCCTTCAAGCCTCCCAGCCTGTAGTGATAATAAGGGCATTCTTACAGTGTTAGTAGACATCCTGTAGCACAGCCAGTTGCTGCTGGAGTACCACTCCCTGTGGTCTTCCAAATTGCTTTGTACCCCTAGGTCCCCATCCTTGCAGAGCTATGTAGAGCCACCAGCCTCAGCCAGCATCCCTGCTTTGAGTATGGGCCAGGTTTGCTGGTGGGAGCAGTAGCCTTTTTCTCTCCCTGCTGTGTCTGTGCCTCACCTTCTGGCTGTCCCTGCTTTCACTGGTTTCAGTCATGCCTGCTGCATTGCTCTGCTCTTTTCTGGCTCTGAGCTTTGCGGATGCAGAACACTGGGCTCCTCAGGCTGCTTTTGCCTGCCCAGCTCTTGTCAGTTTCAGCAGTGTGGGCTGCTCTGCTGTTTAGGTTTACTTGTTAACCTCTTTTTTTTCTTCTTTTTTTTTTTTTTAATTTTGTATAGGAAAGCACTGGTACTTCAAGGCCATTTTGTGAGTTTATTCAATAAATTAGCTGCCATTTCACAATTGTAAGGTCTTCTATGCCCAGGTGACCACACAACACCTGTGCCTCAGTCAACACCCCATGTGGCCTTTCTGAGAAGAAAGGATCTTCTCTGTTTCCCGGAAGGCAAGGATGCTGCTTTTCCTTTGCTTCATGACCATTGCCAGCAGAGGAAGGCAGGGCATTGGAAGAAAGCAATGAACGGTTCTTCCTGTGCTGCTGTGCCCTCTGCAGCACCCTGCAGAGCTGGCTAGCCAAGAGGAGTGTAGTATCCTCATCTGCAGCACATGCTCTTTCTAGGATGTGCTGGGCACAGTCCTGCCCCTACTCCTCCCAGCCCAGTGTATGATTTTCCAAAATAGATACAATACAGTTCTTAATGCCTAATTCTTATTCTGATAATGCTTTTCTACTCCTCGCTGGAAAGATGATTAATACTGCATTGCCCAGGCAGTCACACTATCCCCAGCAGAGCTATAAATATATACCACCCAGCAGCTGCATACAGCAAACCCTATTTTATTATTTTCCATTCATAATACAAAACATGAGGATCAGCTGCTGTTTAGAGAAGAGGCTGAGTAACAGCCATAGTTTAGTAGGCACCTCACTTGTTCACCCTCCAACATCCAGGGGGCAAAGCAATTCCACATGAATTTTTGTTTTAGTTTTACTGTTCTTTAGTTCTGGTGGTTATTTGTCCATGTAGTTGGCTGGCACACATGAGTAAGTATGTCCTGTGCTTCACATGACCCTAGGTAAGAAGGTTTGTCCTGTTCAAAATGAGGTGAAAACCCTCTACCAGGATTTGCTTTGTTTAGTGGAAAATTGGTTTCTTAGCCAAAATGCAAATAACTGTTACTGTTGCCATGGTATCTTCATTTCTTATGAAACAGAAGCCTCATCCAACGTTTGGTAAGCAGTTGTGGTTAAAAAAAAAAAATAAAAAGAAAAAGTCAAAAAATACTTCAGTTTTGGATATTAAAAATTACAAGTGAGGACTGAAGACATTTGCAAGAATGATTTCCACTGATATTTTACTAATTTATTTAAGATTTGGAGTTCCCATTTTTTAAAAAAGTAAATCATTAGAACTATGAAACCTCAAGCTTTAGAGATTCCCAACCAAAAAGTAATTTTCAGCTGGCTTTATTAAAGACCCTGCCTGAGCTCTTTAGCTGTGAGTCATTCCAGAGGGTGGGTGTATGGGAAGGAGGGATGCGGTAAAGGAAAGGGGCTGGTGTCTCTCCCATGTGGGATGGGGCAGAGCCTGTTGCAGATGCCTCTGTGTAGAGGGAGGGGGGGCAGAACAGGCTTTTGAGCTGTGCTGCCTGTGGGCACTGGGGACACAAGTGCCTGCCTGTCAGAGAGCTGCCTTATCAAGTCCTGGGAGACTGCATGCTGTACATGGGAGTCTTAGGTACCAGCTCCTCAGTGGGACCATAAAGCCTTGCAGGGGAGATGCAGTTTTTCTTCTCTTACTGTCAGTGTGTGGGTCAGAGACTTGGGAAAGGCTTTCACTGCTGTTAGATGAGCACTTCCAATTAGGCAGGTTTTGTTTTCATACAGCTGCTTGCTTTCTGAAATGTATTAGGAAAAAATATCTGCCATGACAGCATTAGTCACCAAAACTTAATTTTCATCAAATACAGTGCACAATAACTTTGCAGAAGCTACATGATTTCTTGGAAAAAAGTTCAAGTCACTTAATGAGATGTTTCATGGAATTCATTTATTTGTTTGTCATACAGAAACCTACATATCTTTGAAAATGAAATCCCCCCTGACCCTTTGCATACAAATTGTTTTATGATCTTTTTGTGTGATACTTTCTCCAGCTCACTAAGTCACTTGCTCAATGATTTAACTGAAAGGACTTAATTAGTCCCAGTAAAAACACACTTACTTAGAAATCAGCTTATGGTAAGTCGTTGTAGGATTGTAGTCTTTATGATGTTTCCCTTTAGGATTTCAAACACAGAACTAATAAAAACATTTTGAATAAATAAATTAGAATTGAGGTAAGGATTTACAAAAAAGAAAATAAGAGAGAGTATTAGCTTGATCTTGTGAAAGCCTTTGAATGGTGTTTGTATAATTAATTGCTAAATCCTCATTCCTAGAAACTCCTTCTTGCTAAGGTTTTGTTGAAAGAGGATCATTTTCTTACAGAACACCCAGTAAACTGTAGAGGAGCCATGAGCAAAACTGGGAAACTAAGAAAAACATGAGAAAACAGGCGTATAGAGAAACAACCTAATGACTCAATAATAAGTTACTCATTCTTTGGTCTCCTGTTCTGAGACTGTGGGGATGAAGGTTATCAGTTACACATTCCTGTTGTTCAAAAATGGCTAAGTATCTCCAGATTTAAAATCATGAGCTTGGGGCTGGAGAGGCAGGGGGTTTCTCTTCGAGGCACTCATGCCTCTCTGTTTTTCCTCCCTTTGCTTCACTAATGTAAAGCAATGGATTTCCTCACCACCGCACAGACTTCAGGCATTGGTGCTGCTGAGGGCACTGCCAAGCCCTCGGGAAGGCCAGTGTTTTTGCAAGGGTTATTGGCTGAGATGCGTTACTCTGGTGTCATGCACAGTTGTTAATGTTACTGCCCTCAATTAGGGTTTATCCTGGAACTGTTACAAAGACTGCCAAACCAGTACTTCAGACTGCAGCTTTGATCGCCAAGATTCAATTTCATCTCCAGAAGGTCCATCCAAAGAACCTGACACAGCAAACTCTACTGCTTTCCCTATTTAGCCAGGAGACCTGCATGGCTAAATAGGGAATTGCTGGGTATGCTCAAGTGGAAGAGGAGAGTTTACAGGTCATGGAAGGAGGGGCTGGCCACTTGGGAGGAATATAAGGCTGCTGCTAGAGGATGTAGGAAGGCAGCTAGGATGACTAAGGCCTCCTTAGAATTAAACCTGGCGAGAAGGGTCAAGGACAGCAAAAAGAGCTTTTTCAAATACATGGCAGATAAAACTAACACCAGAGGCAATGTAGGCCCACTGATGAACGGGATGGGTGCCCTGGTGACAGAAGATACAGAGATGGCAGAGTTATTGAATGCCTTGTCTCTGTCTACTCTGCTGCAGGCAGTCCTGAAGAGCCCTGTACCCCTGAGACCTTAGATGAAGTCAGGTCAACGGAGCAGTTTGCCTTAGTCGATGAGGAATGGGTTAGAGACCAGTTGAGCAATCTGGACTTCCATAAATCCATGGGTCCAGATGGGATGCACCCGCGGGTGCTGAGGGAACTGGAGGAAGTCATTGCTAGACCACTCTCCATCATCTTTACCAAGTCTTGGGAAACGGGAGAGGTGCCTGAGGACTGGAGGAGAGCAAATGTCACTCCAGTCTTCAAAAAGGGCAAGAAGGAGGACCCGGGTAACTATAGACCGGTCAGCCTCACCTCCATCCCTGGGAAAGTGATGGAACACCTTATCCTTGGTGCCATCTTAAGGCATATCAAGGATAAGAGGGTTATGAGGGGCAGTCAACATGGCTTCACCAAGGGGAAATCATGCTTGACCAATCTCTTAGCCTTTTATGAGGAAATAACACGGTGGATGGATGATGGCAGAGCGGTGGATGTGGTCTACCTTGACTTCAGCAATGCATTTGACACAGTCTCCCACAGCATCCTCACAGCTAAATTGAGGAAGTGTGGACTGGATGATCAGGTAGTGAGGTGGACTGTGAACTGGCTGAAGGAGAGAAGCCAGAGAGTTGTAGTCTATGGGGCTGAGTCTAGTTGGAGGCCTGTAACTAGTGGAGTGCCTCAAGGGTCAGTACTGGGACCGGTATTATTTAATATATTCATCAATGATTTAGATGAGGGAATTGAGTGTACTATCACAAGTTTGCTGATGACACTAAGCTGGGAGGAGTGGCTGACACGCCAGAAGGCTGTGCTGCCATCCAGCGAGACCTGGACAGGCTGGAGAGTTGGGCAGGGAATAACTTGATGAAATATAACAAGGGAAAGTGTAGAGTCCTGCATCTGGGCAGGAACAACCCCAGGTTCCAGTGTAGGTTGGGGAACGACCTGTTAGAGAGCAGTGTAGGGGAGAGGGACCTGGGGGTCCTAGTGGACGACAGGATGACCATGAGCCAACACTGTGCCCTTGTGGCTAAGAAGGCCAATGGCATCCTGGGGTGTATTAGAAGGGGGGTGGTTAGTAGGTCGAGAGAGGTCCTCCTTCCCCTCTACTCTGCCCTGGTGAGACCCCATCTGGAATATTGTGTCCAGTTCTGGGCCCCTCAGTTCAAGAAGGACAGGGAGCTGCTGGAGAGAGTCCAGCGCAGGGCAATGAAGATGATGAAGGGAGTGGAGCATCTCCCTTATGAGGAAAGACTGAGGGAGCTGGGTCTCTATAGTTTGGAGAAGAGGAGACTGAGGGTTGACCTTATTAGTGTCTATAAATATATAAAGGGGGAGTGTCACGAGGATGGAGCCAGGCTCTACTCAGTGGCAAACAATGATAGGACAAGGGGTAATGGGTACAAACTGGAACAACACAAGAGGTTCCACTTAAACTTGAGAAGAAACTTCTTCTCAGTGAGGGTGACGGAACACTGGAACAGGCTGCCCAGGGAGGTTGTGGAGTCTCCTTCCCTGGAGACATTCAAAACTCGCCTGGACACGTTCCTGTGTAACATTATCTAGGTGTTCCTGCTCCGGCAGGGGGATTGGACTAGATGATCTTTCGAGGTCCCTTCCAATCTCTAGCATACTGTGGTACTGTGTGATACTGTAACTTCAACTTCCAGCTGGGCTTGACCTGCTGTCCCTTTCTGTGAGTTTTCTGCTTCTCCCTGTTCAGCAAACGACGTCTGTCAGAAGAAGCAGTATGATCCTGCTTAGGAATTTTCTGGCTTGTCAGGAGGAAGGAGCAGACCCTGTCTAGCTGTACTCTAGAGAGCACCTAGCTCCTCTCTGTTCATTGCTAAGGACTCTCACTTTCTGTGTGGCTGCAGTGCAAGAATTTCCCACATCTGTGATGGAACTGATAGGGTTTAGGGTGAAGATTTTGTTATTCTGACTTCCCTTTCCTTCACCAGCTGGTAAGTTGTGAAACTGAAGAAAAGATATACGGTAATCCTGGATGACCACTAGATAATACTTATTCCGAACATGACGAAGCCAGCAATAGTAAGGTGGCTACTTGAAGGCCACTCTTAGACAATGTCCAGCTGGGCTTGGGAATCCACTTAAACTATCAGTCCAGGCCACCAAAGTGTATTCCCTGCACAACGGACAACATGCCCTGTGCCCACTCTGTTCCTTGTTCACCTGCAGTGTTCCATGGCTTGCTTTCCCACTGAGGAGCTCCTTTCCCTGGAAGGCAGAGCAGGAGCTCTCCCCAGCAGTCAGCAAAGAAAGAGTGCAATAGGAAAAACTTGTCAACTGAGAAGAACAGCAGCATAAACCAAGCACTAACTTGCTTGGCTGAAGCATAGTTCTGGTCAAACAAGCAAAATCTTCTGAAAATACTCCCAAGTGCAAGCCCAGATTTTTATATTTTCTTTTTGTCAGACCACATTTAAAATTAAAATAGTCTAGCAGAGGAAAACTTTGAGTGGGACTGCTCTGTTTTTTCAGGGGCAGAGACCACAATAAGAAACCTCGTTTCAGCTGTGGGCTCAAAAAGCCACTAGTGATACAAATTACTTTTGTTTGCTTGTTTTCTGAGCCATTTCTATATGATCAAGGATGTTAGGATAAATCACTGCCCAAGGCAAGATGCTGGTAGGTGTTGCTTGTAGAAAAATGCATCAGCTGCTTGTTTCCCACACTTATGGCTGGAGGTTCCATGTTGCTCCTTCTTTGAAGGCAAGGGCAAGGATGTGCTTTCTTAGGATGCTGATTTACTTTTAAGAGGAGAAGAATCAGGAGAAGGGCTGGACTGCCAGTAGTGGCTTTGTGCATAGCAAGTGCATGAGTAACAAGTGCACAGTTACGCAGATCAAGACTGTAAAATATTTTTTCCCTGCTCTTTTCCCATGTATGCCAGCCTGGTTCCGTAGATGGACATGCATATTTTATTGCTGATACAATTTGGTAGACTATACACAACATGGTCTTCAACAACCTGACTTTACTGACAGTCAGCAGATGTCCTTAAATACACCATCCTTTTATTATTTTAACCTTTTGCCTGGACCATTTATTTGTTGCAGAAATGTGTGGATGCATATTACTTGTGTCATGGTAGATCCTATTCCCTATTCAACCTACTATATGCTATTACAATTCCAGTGTTGGTTCCTGCATTTCAGCTATAGTGTACTCCAATATTTACCCTCAGCTGTGGGAAATAAAGCACTTCAGGGTTTTTTTATCCCCTAAAAACCTGCATATTGCAGGTGCGGTACATATTCTTAAACATCAGAAATCACTGTACATTTAGCTGCTTAATGCTTAAGAATATGTACCACACCTGGTCAACTGATTTTTTTTAACTAAGATTTGGATCAAATCACACATTAGAAACAAAGACACTACCTTTCTGTATCTTTTTTAAAAAACTGATTATCTCCCTTGATATTGCATTTTAAGAATTTAAAACCAAAACTGCTCAGTCTGGAGGATCATAGCTTTGCATTTGATCTCAGACCATGCATTATTGATTTCCAGTATGTGAAAAATATCTAAAATGTCTTCAATAAAAATGCAAATAAAAATACTTTCACTGCTTTTGAAATGAAAATCAATTTCATATGCATTATGTTGCAAGGAGTTGAAATGTGTTAAGTAGGTTAAGTAGTGGGAGGAATATTACAGAAAATTATTGCACTTCATTGTAAGATAAATGAGTAAAAAATACATTATAATTAGTATAAAAATAAAATAAGCTCTGCAATTAAATACCAAACTACACTATTACAATGTTATTGCTAAGTGTTGAGAAATAGTAAAAAACAAAGGTCTCGTAAACCCCTGGCAGTCCCTTTTTCTTTATTTAAGGGATCACAGATGGCATTCCAGGTAATAGTGATAATAGCCTCAGCATTTATTTCCCAACTCAGGAGTCTTTTTTCAGCCTTAATCCCAGACTGATGGGTGACAGCACAACATATTTACCTATTTGTAGAGATGTAGGATGGGGCTGCCGTTCTGGGGCAAGGCAGGAAAACAGTCACTGTATTACTCCCTGCTGTCTTTCACTCTGGAGAAGAGTTGTAGGAGGCAGCAGGGAGATTGCAGGTTTTGTGTTCATCTCACCTGCACAGGACTGCAGCACCACACCAGATCTGAGCTGTCTGTTTAAGCTGTCTTTGCAAACAGTGGCTGGCAGCAGGCTGTTTGCTGCATCGTGGCAATGAGGAGAGCCACATCTCCCTGTGATGGCTCATGGAAGACCAGGCAACAGCCTCTCACGTCTGCCTACACTTGGGCAGCACATCTAACATCAGTGTCTTTCTCAGATTAGTGTCCTTGCTCTGGGTTGCTGCTCACAAAGCCCAGCTGTCCTGGACCCTGCTGACAAAGTTGTGGGTGCATGGCCCTGCTTCCTGGGCAAGAGCTGCATACAGGCACCTTGGGATGTGTGGGCTTTCCTTAGAGACATGTACTGGATCTTTAATCTGGAAAGGTTTGCGATTCTGGAAGAACCTGGGATTCTGTGTGTTTCTTTGTTTTCTTAAGGCAACCTTGGTTTTCTTCTTTTTCTCCTGAGAGCAGTTCTAGTTGATTTTGCTGTTTCATGGTGTAGGATATTGCCCCTCCATCCTGGCCCTTTCTGAATGGAGTTCCCAGGAGAACAAATCTCACTGTGTGAGCAATGGTACAGGCAACATTCTAACACAAATGAGCTCTTCTTTCCCTCCTCCTCCTCCTCTTCCTCCTTTTCCTCGTCCACCCACCCCCTCAAAGTGCCATCTCCTGTATGTTCACTTTTGAGTTTCTACTTACTTTAGTTTATTGGAGTCAAAACAGCTTTTGCCTTCTTTGGCAAGCCAGTTCATGCACCAGTGGGAGGAGTAGTAACCGGGCAGTTTTGATTCACTCTGAGTTACATGCACAGTTCTTTTGCAGACTCAGAGAAAAGGCTAGCCTGAAACTCCTCGTATTTGCAGCCTTTTTCATAGATTCTGCTGCCAGCTCTGCCTGGTCAAGAGAAACCATGTACTCTGGATTTTCTGCCGTCAGAATATTTATTGGCAGCATCTCTGTTATGAATATAGAGAGCTGCCTGTCTAAGTTCAGCTCAACTTCCTCTGGGGTGACTCTGTACCCCTGGCACTGAAAAAAGACATCCTTATTATTGTGCATTTTATAGGGATTTTTAAGGTATATTCTACTGGAATATGCATAATAGAAAAGATTCAATTAGTAGAGGGTAAATATTTCCTCGCCCTTGTGTGACCATCTTTTCTCTCTATTAAATATAAAACTTAATCTGATGCAATTATTTTTTTTTCCCATTGTTTTCTTTCTGTTGCTTACTTTAAGGAAAGGATAGTAAAAATACATACCTGTACTTTTGTGTAGTTGATGCTGGTCTGATGGCTGAGCTTGGTCACTTAACTTTGAGAACACTTTCTATTTTCAAGTTGATCCAAGGATGCCCCTGGTTTTCCCAGGGTTGCCAAATGGTTTGGTTTGATTTATATTGCACTGGGTTCCAGAAATTAAAATCTAGGTCCCTTTTTTTTTTTTTTTGGACTTCTTTCTGAGATTTGTTTCAGTTTAGGTTTTGTTTGTCTGTTTGTTTGTTTGTTTGTTTTTAAATAAACTTCACCTTCCCCTCTCTTGACCAATTCTACTAGTACAAGGCCCTTTTTTAGATTCGTGGTAGAAGTGGTAATAGTAGTAGTGATAGTGGCTGTTGTTGCAGTAGATGTTTTGCTTTACTCAGCCAAGAAACAAGGTAGTTGTTTTGTATGGAGTGATTGCTGTGGTGGTTGTTCCTTTTGAGGGTAAAATGAAATCTACAGTGGTGTGTAATTCATTGTGTTGCATCTCATTTTCTTATTTCCCGGAAGCATCTGACAGAAAGAAGCCATTGGCCTGTGAAGTTAAGATAAAGAAAGAAAATAAACCTATCTTTATTAACAGGTGACTAATTTTCCATAAAACTCTATTTTCCTTGTCTTAATGCAGTTAGCTTTCTTTAGCTTTGTGAGATTCTGACTATGTAAAATAAGATCATACACAGGTTAGCATAGTAGCAATTGCAACAATAGTGTTTTTTAATAGACCATTTAGTAGTGCTTTGATGTTTTTAACAATCCCTAATGGTGCAGAGTTACAAATTATTCTCTAAGTGCTCAGAAATGAGGTCTTAAAAAGAAAAAAAAGTTGCTGTCACCATAGAAAAGACATCTATTGATCCTTGTCACAGAACTGGGATGCTATCTCACACTCTAGTTCTCCTAAATAAATAATGGCCTTTGATATAATGCAGCACCAGGCAGGTTAGAAATAGAAGCTACCCAGTGAGAAAGGCTGAGATATGAGTTTCTCAGCTAAAAAGAAGCTGAGAACTGCTAGGAGTGGGGTCACCCTTTTCACTTAGTTTCTCCCAGGGCATCTGCCATGGCATTAACAAGAATGACACTTATTTGAATAAGTGAACTGAGAAATTCTTGCTGAACAGGTTCTTGTAATCAGAGTAAAAGGGATCTGAGACTCCGTGGAAGTCCTCAGGCAAAATGGACTCTGCAGATGTGCCTGAGGTCCTGGGTCTGGATTTACCATAGCATGACTCCAGTGACAGAAGGGGGCTTCACTGCTCTTTCTGAGCTTTTTGGTTTGTAGAAGGCAAGCCTGACATTTGTTTTCTACAAACACTTAACCAGGATCTTTGCAATTTCTTGTGCCTATTCCAGTATGTGCCTCCCTGAGCTGTTAGCAGTGCAGTCAGAAATACCATTTGCCAGCAGTATTTATTGATATGAGACTTGCTATTATCTAACATGGCTCCTGCCATTCACATTGTTTAGTCTCTGCTGAAACCCTCCAGATGAAGCCATCTTGTCAGCACTGCTGGGCAGTGTTGCCTTTCCTGGAGGTCTCCAAGGGAGATCATATACAGGCAGCACGCTGCTTGTCCCTGTGTGTAGTGAGATGTGCCTTGTCTTGTGGAAAAGGAGAGGTCACACTGGAACAGCATGCCCCCAGGATAATTAGGATTTGCTGAGAAGCTGTCCTTAGGGAAAGGGGAGTACTGGCACAGCAGCATCTTTATCTGTTTCTGCAGCTGGCTCAGACTGAACTGATCGGCCGCTGTTGTGTGGTACTCCATGGAAGACACTGGTATCACATAAGCTACAGGGGCTGCAAGTGCCCTGTGACCTCTGGGAAGGTGATTTGTGTGGAGATGAATGTCACCTTTTAGGACAAGCTTTATACATCATGCCAGAGGATTAGATACTGAAGTATGCATTTTCAAGTCACTGCCAGAATTACTGTTTTACTCTCATCCAAGTTCCAGATCTGCATGTTTTGGCAGTGCCAGCTGAAAGCCTTTGGGGTTTTGCCACAAGCCCTGGTCCATGACTTTTCCCTGACACAGGCCTGTAATTAGTCGGTAGTGGTGACTCAGATGATTCAGATCTCAGATGGGGCATGACAGTTTATGCTCTTCCCTTTGGAAGCAGAAGTATCATTTTTTCTTAATGGAAGAATTAAGGCATTGTGAGAATAAGCTTCCAAAGTATCAACCAACACAATGGGTCAGTTCCTTGAGACACTTGAAGAGGGTTTGTGTGGTGGTCTTAACCACTTTGCTCTGGGCTTTACTCTGTCTGCAGAAACTACCTTCCTATCCCTCTATCATGCAGAGTTTGTAAAAGCTGTGCTGAAATATTAATCACAGTTGGCTCCTACCAGAAGCAGGAAGGCTCATATATGCAGAGATGAGAAGGACCAGATATAAGAAATTAGTAAAACCCAGTTGCTATGAATGGGATCTTGGGAGTGTAAATTTTGGTGCTGAGCCAGAGCTGCTGGCATGTTGGCAATTTCTAAGAAAAACAAAAAGAGAGATTTTTAATATTAATATCTCGAAAGTCCTGATGTGCCAGTGTCCTTTCATTATGTACTTGGGCATGAACTTTCATGAAAGGTCTCCATAGTCCTTTAGAGAACTGAGAGCCAACCTCAAAGTCAGCCAAGAGTTCATATGAGTTATACCAAGCAAGTCATACTGCTCAATGCGGAATCCTCAGAGAACATGAATTTTCTATAGTAGGAGTTTAAAATCTAGATTTAAAAATTATGCATACATATTTTATACTGGTTTCATCACCAAAATGTGTCTCCACAGCAGCAATCAAAGCCTTAGGAGATATATCTGTAAGTCGATGTTGGGAATCATTTAAAGAAAAAGCCTCCAAATGTGATATTTATATCTTCACAGACTATCTTTAGGTGCCATTTGTCATGTTCTTGCACAGTGTCTCCCAAACCTCCTCTTTCTGAAACAGCAATATTCCACACCTCATTCTTAAACCTTCAGAAAACACAGAAAGCTTCTAAATTCATTTTCATTCATTTCATAGAGCAATAACTTCAATGCTAGTAAGATTAAGTTGAGGCATCTTGTGCTTCTTCAAAGACGCTTTTGGAGTAGCTCTTTCACATCAGCCATGAAGTGCTTGCAAAGACATTAGGTGGCCAGCCTTATTGTTTTCTGTGAGATAAGTAGAGGAGTGCACCATGCTCAGGGTTTGCTGCATGTAGAAATAATGTCTCCCTACATCACAGCATCTCTGTGGGGAGGCAGAAAGTGTGAATGAAACAACAGAGTGAGTGAGAGAGTCTGAAATCATATGCAGGACTGATACTGAATCTGGGAATGGAGAGGGAGACAGCAAGGAAATGCCATAACAGGCATAAGAGAGAGGGTGCCTCAGCTATACATGTGTCAGGGAAGAGTGTGGCTTTTTTACGGAGTGAAGGGAGAAAAACAGTGAAAAGTACAGGCAATAATTCTGCATGAAAAGTATTTTCCTACTAATGGAGGAGACAAACCAAAGCAAATTTAAGAACAATCCAAGATTGGAGATCAGCCCAAAAGCTGGAGGAAAGTTATTAATGGGTGTGTGGTGATCTCAGTAAAAGATATTTGCTGGTCTTCAAAGCTGTGAATCCAGGATGGTTTGTGTAAGAGTCTTCCTGCTGCAGATGACGATAAAACAGAAGATAAAAAATTGGTTGGGAGAGAGAGCAAGATAGGCATCAGTTTTATTTTGAGGGATAAAAACATTTATGAGGAAGGGCAGGGTCATCAGAAGAAATTTCATGCTCAGCTGGAGCAAGGCAGTCTGGGGCATATAAGCCAGCAAGTTTCTACATGGGTGTGATACAGATGTTGACAACGCAGCAGAAATAAAAGTGTTCCAGTTCTTTCCATCTTCTGTGCATGGAAGAAACAGCATGAAATGCTGCCTACTCTGCTGGAAACCAAGGGTAAATCAACTGGGATTTTCAATCAGCAGTCTAATTTGATCCCATGATTCCGAAAGAGAGAAAGAAGCAACTCCCGCTCCCTCACTGAAAAAAAAGAGTATTTTATTGCTAGTATTAGAAGAAAATCTATTAAAACACTTGGAACACTGTTGAAATATCTGAAGACTGGAAGTTCCCTTACATATTAGTAGGTAACCAAGATGGCCCAGAAAATGGTAGACCAGTTTACCTGACGTTAGTCCTAGCAAAATAATGAGAAAATAAATAAAGGATTCAGTTAGTAGAGAAATAAAGAGCAAGAGCATGATTAATGTTAATGAACATAGTTTTATGCAAAATAGTACTTGTGAGACAGAATTTATTACATTCCTTCAGATTATAAATTTAGTTTATGAAGAAAACTATGGAGGTGTAAGATTCTTTGTAATAATTTTGATCTTATGCCCTTATCTTTCTGATACAGAAACAGGCCCTGTCCGACGCTGAAATGTGTAGGCACTAAGAATTGGCTAGCTGACACAAGCAGTTTCTAAGTGAAGTTATGACAGATACAGGTTGTTTTGGTGTGTACTATGAAATTTGTTATTGAGCCTGTTCTGTATCTTTCCCCATATCTGAAGGAAAATACAAACTCACTGAAAAATACAGTTGCAAAACCAAGGTCAAGAAACTGCAGTATAAAAGGAGCAATCAGGATAATTCAGCAAGACATTTGAAGATAAATGGGTTGGTACTGTTCAGTGCAAAGCTCAGCATACATGGACAGGGGACAGTGCCCTGACCTGCAGGTGTGGGATTGCAGCCTGGAAAGCAGTTTGGGGATCAAAGTGGATAAAACAGCTGAAATCCGAACATGCAGTTGGTGCCACAGCAGGTGGATCTAAATGTTGTCTTTGGAGATATATGTAATTGAGAAGCAAAGGCTAGAAATGTGATACTGAAAATTCAGTACAGGGATACAGCATTTGTCCATGACCACAGGAAATGCTGCAGAAAAGAGATAATTGTGTAGGAGTTGGGGGTGTGGGGTAGAAAGTGGGGGAGGGGAGATGATGAGGAAAGAGAGGCAAAAATTGCCTGGAATGCATAAACTGGGCCTTTTCTTTGTTGCAGCCTTTGGAAATGTTGTTTTAATTAGATGTAGATATGAATTTTGGAAAGGCTGAGCTCTGCAGGGTTGATTTTAACAGGTCCTTATTCAGAAAGTGTGACCTTACTTCATTATAAAATTGTTCCTTCCCTTAGAAAAGGAAGCAAAATTTAATTGAAGTGCCTTTCAATCTGCTGATTTCCAAAAGAAATGTCACTTTAAGCATTACTTCAGACCATCTTGCCCAATAGTTCCTGTGCAGACAAGCTTGGAAACTATTCAAGAGATCTCATTTATCTCCTCCCCACAAGTGACATTACAACACAAGTACAAGAAGGGTGGTTTTGGTGTAGAAAAGAAAGGCATACAGAGAACTAACAGAAGTCAGAATGAAATTTCAGGGTATATGTGCTTTTGACAATGTTGGAACAAATCACTAAAGAAATGGTGTCTCTCTTATGCTGTCTTTGAGTAACAATGGAAGGCCTTTCTGGAAAAAGTGCTAAGAGTTGTGACATTTTGGGGGGCTCAGTACGAGGTTAAATGTTAAATATGAAGCAAATTGAGATATGCAGGAGGTCTTGATACAGCATCTGACCATGTTTAAATGGGGTAACTAAGAAGCAGCTCATCTGCCAGTGAAGCAGGTAAGTAACAAAAAGAGAGTCCCAGCCAGTAGTAGTGCTGAAAAAGACGCTGTAATAGGTAAAGCCATGCTTCTGCTTACATCAGGGAGACTGGAGTTAAGCAAGGATGTCTGGCTGTTACTTCTGCTCAATCAGCTTGGCCTGTGATGTGGACTGTGGCTCAGAGACCAGCCATAAAGTCTGGGTGTACCAACATCCTGGGAGGGCTTAACTTTTCTATTTAGTGTAAAAAGAAAGATTTTTACCTACTTGCCTGTGCCTGAACCTTATCAGAAACAGGACTGTGGGAAGCCTTATCTGAAATACCAAAGAAATTGTCCGATCCTTGTTCTTACACAGCACTTATCACTCTGTGCTAGCCTTTATAGTTGCTAGTCATTACATTGCTGCTCCAACACCTGCTCTGCTGTTTCCATTTGACACTGAACTGTTCCCTGTTACAGAAGGGAAGTTAGATGCAGTTTTGAAAGTAATCATTTTCTATTTTTTTGTGGCATCTCTGAAAAAAAAATTAGCAGGTTCACAAAATAAATAATATAGTCTTAAATTGCCAAGTATAACTCCTTCTGCTAACCAAATGTAATGTCAAGCAACTGTCTTTATTTTTTCCTCATGTTATTCCCTTTGCCTCTGTCCCTTAGGTACTAGTGACTCAGAATGGAAACTTATAAAATATGAAGAACATGAAAAGTCTCTCAGAGAATAAACAGTATTATTTCCTGACAAAACTGCACACTGACAGTTATTGAGCAACAGCATGACATGCAGAAGATACAGAAACCCTAAAAATGGAACTGATGTGATTGTGAGACACTCACGCAAACCAAGAGTACAAGAGATTCACAGGTAGGACTCAGTTAAACTCTCCTCAGCCTTGCTGCTCACAGATTACATTCCCAAGGAAAAGAAAGGTTTTTTTTTTGACAGAGGTTATTGAAGAGGTTATTGACTCCAGTTACAGCTTCTTCATACTAGCAGTCTTTTGCCTGTGGGAGCAGGGAAATGTGCTGTTTAACACTCAAGTGCCCACACTCTCAGAGAAATTTATCTTCCATGTAGACACACACAGCTGAGGTATCCAAACATGCTCAGTGCCTGTCATTTTCCGTCTTCACCAAGATTTCTATTGCCTGGTGGTGCTTAAGACTCACTCCTTTCCTGAACACTTAATCTGTGTCTCAAGATGATTCTTTCTTTACCTTGGTGTCTTCTTCTGTCCTTCTTCCTCTGAATGTTTGTGGGACTTTCACCTCTCTCCATCTTCTGTCAGCATACAGTTATCTTTCAGCAAGACATGGGTTTCCATTTTGCTGATAACTCTCTCCTTCCTCTCTACTTTGAATCAGTTGCTCTTCTAATCCACCCTTCCCAAGTTCCTTTACATGCAAGTAGCCATTTTATTCTTTCTATCTGGTATCTCCTTGTGTTGCCAAACGCAACATGCTCAAAATAGAATTTCAGGTACTTCCCATGATAGGATTTCCTTTCTATATGGATGTTGGTATGGTGTCTTATATAGTGGCTTCAGAGAAGAAAGTTAAGCAAAAGCCTGGCAGCTCCAAGCCCTAAAGCAGGCAGGCATGAGATCTTGATAAATAGAGAACTTCTTAAAACTGAGGAATGCAGTTGTATCTGTCTTTTACTTTCTGCCTCTCAGTGAGAAGCAGGACAGCTTCGCATTGCCCTCTATTCTAGCAGGTAGTTCTTGAAGGAACTTCCTGATTAATTGTTTCTGACAATTCTGGGGCTGGGCTTGCCTATCTCTCATTTTAATACTCTCATTCCTTTCTGATCACTTAACAAAGTGCTGTACCCCTTCTCTATAACTGCACCTTTTACTGTCCCTGGTGTTTCTCCATTGGTTCCTTCACTGTGGGCTCACATTTGAGAAGAATGAGGCTGGTGGCAAAGCACAGGGGCTGATTCCCGCTCCTAATGTGCCAGCAGTATTTAACTTGGTGCAGTTAACAGCACATCAGTTCTCTATCATCTGTAGCGGAGAAGGCAATTACTGCCCTGTACTGGGCACTGATGAGGAAATCAGAAACTGGAGAGTCCACAGGAAGAAAAAAGAGCAATTAAAGGTGAAAAAGTCTGAAATCAGAAAATGTTGAAAGAACATAATTTCCTGAGAAAAGGAAACCTGTCTTCTGCTGCATTAGAACCTATTTCTAAATAGATCAGTAATTAATTGGTCTCCCAGGCCCTGGGAGGGTGAGGCAGGTAGTCTGCAGTGAAGGAGACATGCACAATCGCAGCAGAGTCAGAGCTGCCCCTCAAGTTCAAATTACAGGACACCGATTTCCAGCAGAAATTTCTTGGAGACACATTTGCTGCACAACAGGCCAGGTTTTTGACCTGTCAAAATGGACAACCACCAAAATAATAGGTGCAGCTGAGCAACATCCATCCTCAGGCAAGCTTTAAGCAAGCCAGACAAAGAAGCGACACCTTTCTGTCACGCTGTGAGGGCTTGTCACTGTGACAGTGCAATAGAGGCTGCTTGTGGGATTGAGTATTCAAGAAGGTAGTAGACAAGGTAGGGTTGTTTTCTCACCATGCCTGGATCATGTGGCCTAGATCCCATCGGAGAGTTTACTGAGTACATCTTGCCCTTCAGTTTACTTGGAGAAAACCTATCTGAAACAGCACCTATTCTGCAATTAAGGCATAGTTTCAGTGTTGTCATGAATATAGAGGCATTCTTTTCATATTTTTACCTTGTTAAAGACACCTTGACATCACATGTACTCTCTTCTGCTAGCATGCACCTTCACCACCTCCCCAAACAAACTGTTGTAATTTGTCTGGGTGACTCCTTTGAAGTCTCGGCACAGCTCACCCTTCTCTGACTCTAACAAAAATGACAAAATCTGCTTTCTGCAACTGCAGAAAGAATCCTTCTGTGCTTGTTAATAGGTCCCCTGGAATAAATGGCCAGGGTAGCTGGAAATGAGCTTCCCTGAGGAGCCCTGCCTTTGGAAACTTTCTGCAGAACTGCTGGTTTTAATTGGGTGGGGTTATGAACTGCCAGAAATCATACGCTACCCATAGCCAGTTAATCTGATGCACTTTTTCTGGTAGATTGTTAAGGCTCATTTAAGCATGGAATGCAAAGCTCTTGAAGATTCTCTCTGTGTAGTTTGCTTCACCATTAATTCATCCACAGCTGTGGAGAACACAGAGACTGTTTCAAGTCTGCTGTAACATCAGCAAGAAAGAGTCCTGTTCAGCCCTGCTTGCTTATTTCTGCAGCTTCAGAGCCCTGAGCACTTTCTGCTTCGTGCAGAGCAAATGTCATTGTCACATGTGTCACCTTATGCCATACACTGAAGCAAAGCCCTGTTACTTAACTCCTTGCAAAGGGAAGGCGCTTTAGAATCCGAGGCAGAGAGAAAGAGGGAGAGAGTGCATTGACCTTCTGCTGTATTCATTACCAGCAAGGTTGAAAACAGTGTTGATGATGTTGAGGCTGGAGCACCTCCTGTACAAAGACAGGATAAGGAAGTTGAGGCAGTTCAGCCTGGAGAAGAGAAAACTGTATAAAGACCTCATAGCAGCCTTCCAGTATCTGAAGGGGGCCTATAGGGATGCTGGAGAGGGACTCTTCATCAGGACTGTAGTGATAGGACAAGGGGTAATGGGTTCAAACTGAAACAGGGGAAGTTCAGACTAGGTGTAAGGAAGAAGTTCTTTACTGTGAGGATGGTGAGGCACTGGAATGGGTTTCCCAAGGAAGTGGTAAATGCTCCATCCCTGGCGGTGTTCGAGGTCAGGTTGGACAGAGCCTTGAGTGACATGGTTTAGTGGGAGATGTCCCTGGCCATGACAGGGGGATTGAAACTAGATGATCTTAAGGCCCTTTCCAACACTAACCATTCTATGATTCTATTATTCTGTGATGAGGCTGTGGCTGGTATGCGGCCCCATGTTAGCCATATAGGATTTTTTGTTTGCACCCTGCCTACCTCAGATCGCTTCTGCATTTAATAACAGAATAAGCACAATGGCTTCTCTAGGCCAGCAGCATTCCTGGCAAAATTAACTCAATTTTTTGGTTTCAGCAGGAGGGATGCTGTAACCAACCTTGCACCTAAAATGAGGATTCATTGCATCCAGGATCAAGCTGCTCAATCTTTCTTACTTTCTTGGCCAAAGGGTCCATTCTTTTATCTTCTACTTTCTCCAAGATAGTATGGACACAGTATGGAGGGATTTGTGATCCCTTCTTGTTTTTAAGTCTCTCTCCTTACAGATTGACCCTCCTCCATCTTGGGTTGGGTTTTGTCGGAAAAAATCTTCCTTTGTTTATGTCAAATAGAGCATAAGTATTAGGATCCAGGAAACTTCGGTGGAAAAAGGCTGGTAAATGTTTCCGTATGATTTCATATGTTCTCCTTGTAATTAAATGCAAGTGCAAGAAAACAGCAAGCATTTTCCTTTGCTCATAAAAGACACAGGTTAAAAGATTAGTTTTCAAAGGTGCCTCTGAGAAATAATGACTGCTCCTGGTATGAATGTGGCAAACTATAATTAAAGTATTTGGGGAATTGAAACAGATTTTGAGAACAATGGTTCATACTTGTACATTAAGTAAGAATACAATCTCTGTATAATTAAAAGTAAGCACTTAACTGCTGTTATTCTCTTACTGTCTACAAAAGCTATTGTTTGTTTAGAAGTGAAGAAAAAAAGGAGGGGCTGGGAGCTGTGTACATTATTGCAAAACAAAAGCACAGCTTCTCCTGTTGCAGTAAGGACAGTATCTCTGCTTAGCTATGGAAATGGGGTGGCCAGGGCAGAGACTCCCAGAAATAAGCTACAGATGAGAAAAGGTCTCTGTCAGACAATTGTCTGCACTACCCAGATGTGATGGGGACTGAGAAGCAAAGATTTCAGCTATTTCTGTGTTTCAGGGCAAATTTTGTTTCCTACTGTGGCTCTTTGTTCATCTCTTAGATTGCACATAAAGGTATATAAGAGAGTGCAACAGGACAGAAGTGATATCTGCAGCTTAAAGAGTGTGCTCTCTAGGCAGCAGCAGTCTTTGGAGACTAATTTCCTGGCTATTGGGCATTGCTGGAGATCAAGTATGATAATTTCAGTCATCCAGAAACTATAGCATGGCTGTATGATTTGGAAAGCATCCAGATTCATTCTAGGAGATAGAAAGCAAAACTTTCTTCTCATTTTATCTGTTCTTATTCTACCACCAGGTAGGGTGGGTTTTCCAGACTGTCAGGGAAACAATGCTTGTAGGAGCATCAGTGATGCGACAGTAGCTGCAAAAGCACAGGGCAATGCCAGAGGAAACTGACACCCATTTTTTTTTTGATGCTGGCCATGGTGTTTGGTATATCTAGCATGCCGGGCCATAAAAACCTTTACTTTCCAAAAAGGCTGGACTATTAATGACTAGCCCATGAATGCCTCTCTTATGCTAGCCTTGCTGTCTTAGCCAGTTTGTGTTAGCTTACTAGTCTTGGACTATGATTCTTGGGTCTAACAGAGAGTGCTGTTTTCCTAAGAAAATAAACCATGGTCAAGTTGTACCTGTTGCTAAATATCCCTGCCATAGCCTTTTTGCATCATAGTTACATCATCTGGCCTTAGAACTGGTCCGTATTTTAGGCTGGTAATCATATTTGGGCCTGGAGGAAATGTACCAGAGAGAGCTTTAAACTAGATTCGAAGGGGGATGGGGTTGCAGCTGGGCTTGCCCCAGTGGGGCAGCGCTCCAGAATTAATGAAGACTGGGAGGCCTCCTACAATCCTAGGGTGAAATCGGTGTGCTCAGCTCGCTCCCTGAAATGCCTGTACACCAATGCGCGCAGCATGGGAAATAAGCAGGAGGAGTTGGAAACCTGTGTTAAGTCAGGAGATTATGATCTGGTGGCAATTACAGAGACGTGGTGGGACAGCTCACATGACTGGAATATAGTCATGGAAGGCTATGTCCTTTTCAGGAAAGACAGGCCAGCCAGGCGGGGTGGTGGGGTTGCTCTTTATGTGCGGGAGGAACTACAGTGCACCGAGTTCTGTCCAGGGACAGATGATGAGCAAGTTGAGAGTCTGTGGGTGAGAATTAAGGGGCAGGCTGGCAGGGGGGATACTGTTGTAGGTGTCTGTTACAGACCACCGGATCAGGGTGAGGAAGTTGACGAGGCCTTCTACAGGCAGCTGAGAGCGGCCTCACAGTCACAGGCCGTGGTCGTCGTGGGGGATTTTAACTTCCCTGATGTTTGCTG
The DNA here is from genome assembly GCF_028554395.1 of Pezoporus wallicus. Classification (NCBI taxonomy): domain Eukaryota; kingdom Metazoa; phylum Chordata; class Aves; order Psittaciformes; family Psittacidae; genus Pezoporus; species Pezoporus wallicus. The sequence continues at coordinate 550,133 of NW_026642000.1, forward strand.
GAAGGACCACTCGGCAACCCAGCCGCAGTCCAGGAGGTTCCTCCAGTGTATGGATGATAACTTCCTCCTGCAAATGGTGGATGAGCCGACCAGGAGAGGAGCGCTGCTGGATCTCATCCTCACTAACAAGGAGGATCTGGTCGAAGCAGTAAGGGTTGAGGGCTGCCTTGGTTGCAGCGACCACGAGATGGTGGAGTTCAGGATCTTGTGTGGCAGGACTAGTAGAATACCAAGTAGAATTGCAACCCTGGACTTTAGCAGGGCAAACTTTGGCCTTTTCAAGCAATTGCTAGGGGAAATCCCATGGGCAGGGCTGCTTGAAGGTAAAGGGGCCCAAGATAGTTGGTTGACATTCAAGGACTGCTTTTTCCGTGCTCAAGATCGGAGCATCCCGACACGTAGGAAGTCAAGGAAGAGGGCCAAGAGACCTGCGTGGGTAAATAGGGAATTGCTGGGTATGCTCAAGTGGAAGAGGAGAGTTTACAGGTCATGGAAGGAGGGGCTGGCCACTTGGGAGGAATATAAGGCTGCTGCTAGAGGATGTAGGAAGGCAGCTAGGAGGACTAAGGCATCCTTAGAATTAAACCTGGCAAGAAGGGTCAAGGACAGCAAAAAGAGCTTTTTTAAATACATGGCAGACAAAACTAACACCAGAGGCAATGTAGGCCCACTGATGAACGGGATGGGTGCCCTGGTGACAGAAGATAAAGAGATGGCAGAGTTACTGAATGCCTTCTTTGTCTCTGTCTACTCTGCTGCGGGCAGTCCTGAAGAGCCCTGTACCCCTGAGACCTTAGATGAAGTCAGGTCGACGGAGCGGTTTGCCTTAGTCGATGAGGAATGGGTTAGAGACCAGTTGAGCAATCTGGACATCCATAAATCCATGGGTCCAGATGGGATGCACCCGCGGGTGCTGAGGGAACTGGCGGAAGTCATTGCTAGACCACTCTCCATCATCTTTACCAAGTCTTGGGAAACGGGAGAGGTGCCTGAGGACTGGAGGAAAGCAAATGTCACTCCAGTCTTCAAAAAGGGCAAGAAGGAGGACCCGGGTAACTACAGACCGGTCAGCCTCACCTCCATCCCTGGGAAAGTGATGGAACACCTTATCCTTGGTACCATCTTAAGGCATATCAAGGATAAGAAGGTTATGAGGGGCAGTCAACATGGCTTCACCAGGGGGAAATCATGTTTGACCAATCTCTTAGCCTTTTATGAGGAAATAACACGGTGGATGGATGATGGCAGAGCGGTGGATGTGGTCTACCTTGACCTCAGCAAAGCATTTGACACAGTCTCCCACAGCATCCTCACAGCTAAATTGAGGAAGTGTGGTCAGGATGATCAGGTAGTGAGGTGGACTGCGAACTGGCTGAAGGAGAGAAGCCAGAGAGTTGTAGTCTATGGGGCTGAGTCTAGTTGGAGGCCTGTAACTAGTGGAGTGCCTCAAGGGTCAGTACTGGGACCGGTATTATTTAATATATTCATCAATGATTTAGATGAGGGAATTGAGTGTACTATCAGCAAGTTTGCTGATGACACTAAGCTGGGAGGAGTGGCTGATACACCAGAAGGCTGTGCTGCCATCCAGCGAGACCTGGACAGGCTGGAGAGTTGGGCAGGGAGTAACTTGATGAAATATAACAAGGGAAAGTGTAGAGTCCTGCATCTGGGCAGGAACAACCCCAGGTTCCAGTATAGGTTGGGGAATGACCTGTTAGAGAGCAGTGTAGGGGAGAGGGACCTGGGGGTACTAGTGGACAACAGGATGACCATGAGCCAACACTGTGCCCTTGTGGCTAAGAAGGCCAATGGCATCCTGGGGTGTATTAGAAGGGGGTGGTTAGTAGGTCGAGAGAGGTCCTCCTTCCCCTCTACTCTGCCCTGGTGAGACCCCATCTGGAGTATTGTGTCCAGTTCTGGGCCCCTCAGTTCAAGAAGGACAGGGAGCTGCTGGAGAGAGTCCAGCGCAGGGCAACAAAGATGATTAAGGGAGTGGAACATCTCCCTTATGAGGAAAGACTGAGGGAGCTGGGTCTCTATAGTTTGGAGAAGAGGAGACTGAGGGGTGACCTTATCAGTGTCTATAAATATATAAAGGGGGGGTGTCACGAGGACGGAGCCAGGCTCTACTCAGTGGCAAACAATGATAGGACAAGGGGTAATGGGTACAAACTGGAACACAAGAGGTTCCACTTAAACTTGAGAAGAAACTTCTTCTCAGTGAGGGTGACGGAACACTGGAACAGGCTGCCCAGGGAGGTTGTGGAGTCTCCTTCCCTGGAGACATTCAAAACCCGCCTGGACGCATTCCTGTGTAACATTATCTAGGTGTTCCTGCTCCGGCAGGGGGATTGGACTAGATGATCTTTCGAGGTCCCTTCCAATCTCTAACATACTGTGATACTGTGATACTGTGATACCAGCTGTGTCTCCCATCTTACCAAATAACAACTTCCATATGCTTTGGTGATTAGACTTTCCACAGTTGAATGACTGTACCTCTTCCCTGCTCTAATGAATGTTTTTACAATCTCTAAGGAAATGCAAATTGGTGGGGGTGTTCAGACAACACAGAGTCTCCCCTTTGCAAGGTCTCACTCTTTTTCCGATCCCTTCTTTTCTATTTCTCCTGGGCTCTTCTAAAAGTATTTACTTTTGCAAAGAATTAATGTAAAGAGAAAAAAAATACCACCAAATGTGTGTCATCTTCATCCTGAATGAGACATTTGGGCTGCCAGGTGCCGTAGATAATTTTTATGCGGATTCTGTTGCCTGAAACTGGTCAAGAGCAAAAAACCAGCACGCTTCCTCTTAAACCATTTTCAGATCACAGTCATCACACCTCTCCAAAGCACCACAAAGCTTTACAGAGTGGCATGTTTAGCAATAGAGAGTACAAGCCTGTTGATGTTAGCTGCCACTGCACAGAGACCCCTGGAGAAAAACACCATCATTTCTGCTCTATGAGCCTTTATTCAACTAACACCTTTTGTACTTCATTTACTTCCGCTATGAACAGCACAAATGGGGATGCGCCATGCAAAATGAGGCCTTGATAGTTAAGCATCTTGTGTCTGCAACATGCTTCATAAGAATCACTAGTGTTCCAGCTCATTTGGACAAGATAAATATAGAGCTGAATTTGCAATGGGACTTTTACCCTCTGCAGTGTTTTGTGCTTCCAGCTTTATTGTGAAGTGTCTACACTTTACTCCGGGATAAAAAGTCTGCTTCCCAGAAAAATGCTGCTACCCAGAAAAATGGCTGCAATGCCTCCTTTGAGGACTTTGTGCTTGCTTTTATATGTTTTTTTTTTTTATCTTTTCCTAGAAGATGTGATGATGCATTATCATGCTACTTTTTCAAAAAAGTTAAAATGCTGTTAGAGGTGAAGGAAATGTCTGCTCTTTTAATACTTTTTTCAGAAACTCACTGTTACTTTTCCTTTATCTTAGGACAGAGGTAGTCAATAACATTGAAAAGGAGTGAAGAAATAATGGAGACTTGGATCGGGTTCAGTATTTCTGCTGTGTTTCTTCTGGAATGAGTGCTGGAAATAATCTGTAGAGCATTTCTGAATAGCAGAGATTTTAACTAGTTGCCAGGAAGAATATTTAATGATGCTTGTCTGAAAATGTTATTTTATTTTAAACAAGTAGCTGTAGTGAAAGAACAATCTGCGAAAGCTCTCTCAGGTTTCTTTGTGTTTTTTTTTTAACTCAGTTTGCATCAAAATTGGTATCAACAATTTTTCACTTTATCATAATCTTTATTCCTGTAAGTAGAGCACTTTGGGTAAAAATTTCCACAAAAAGCAGCAAGACCTGTTTCTAGGCCCTCATTTTCCTGTCATCTGCTGAGTGGCTTCTCTTTTTCCATTGGGCAGCTCAGCCTTTTGTAAAGACACTTGTTTATCTCTGTCCAAAGCAGTGGGCTTTCTGGTCAGTGTGTGCCTCAGACCTAGCTTTCCTGAAATAAACTTGGGTTATCTGGGCCTCTGCTGTTCCCTATCTCCAGCTGCACATATGTTGTGATGATAGGACATCAAAGCATGAACACTTGGGCCGTGCTCCACCACAGTTCCCTGAGGATCATGTAAGAGCTGCCTTTTTAGTCCTTGATGAGAAAGGGCCATGCTGATTTTGTATCCAGACGTGTGTATCCTTCTCCTTGAATGGCCCTGAACCTTGCTAAATGTTGAGCCCTGATTCCCACAGCCATCAGAGCTGGAGGTGTAACCAAAGGGCTGATCAGCAGGATTTTATGTGGTTTTATGGTTAGAGACCCTGTGATGTCTCCAGTTAGATAAAAGGTTCATAAGAATGAAATCATCTGTAGTAACATCCTATTATTGATGCCTGGAAGCATTTTCTATATCACTTTCCTTGAATGCTACCCACATGCTCAAATGAAACATTGCAGTCCAGAGAAGATGTGTAGAAGGCATTGTATGTCACTGTGTAGAGACATCTGTGAAATGTTTCCTCTTGGTTTTGGTGGGGTCTTTTTGTTTCTTTTCTTTGAATAGCTCTAACCTGAGCTGTTCTAGTGTCGTGTAAAAATTCTGTGTAAGAATACGTGGAAAATACCGTGTTAATGGCTATTCAGCATAAAATCAGAGACAAGAAATGGGAAAGTGATCAACCACACCTAGATATGCACATCTTGACAAGCAGGAAGTAACACAGAGAGTTGTGTACTGAAGTCCAGTGAGCAGGTTACTTGCTAATTGGTGGGCAAGAGCCACTCAAAGCCTTGGAGAAGGGCAGATAGGAGAGATAGGAAAGGAAAAAATGATGTTAGAATGGGTGTCAGGGGAAAGAGAAAACTCGCTGCATTGATGTTCTTGAGTGTTGTAGGGTTGCGTAAAACTTACTATGACATTTTCAAGGTAACTGTGCAAATGCACGTTACTTATCATGGGATGTTCAAGGGAAGGGCCAAAGCCAGGAAAAGGGATATTATGGTGGATCCTGGTGGAACAAGTTTGGGGAATGGGTGGGATGGGAAAGGTAAAAGAAGCCGGTGACAGTTAAAACAGGTGATTGTCCACTGTCCTTGTATGAATGAGTCCTGTACCTGATAAGTGCAGCCTGTCCTGCCTTGGTACTAAACTGCCTCTTCCACTACCTCACTCTCTATTCAGTGTGCATTTGTGAGGGTCTAGGTGCTGGAAAAAGGAGAAGGTACTGCAGGTCACAGGGGCTCATATAGTTGAAAGGTCAGCAGTGTGTGTGTTATCTTTACTAGGGGACTTCAGCTCTCTGTGCCTGTGTGTGCGCTTACGCTGTGTGTGTAAGCAATATGGTAGAGCACTCCAGGCTGGACTTGCTCATGAGCAGGAGACTTCCACTGGAAGAGACCCATGTTGGAGATGATGACTGGATAAGCCTTTGGGCTCTGGATAGTCTTAAGGTCTCATCCAGGGGCTGAGGGACTCACAAATGTGAAGTTGCCTGTGAATCATGAGGGTATGGGTAAGTCCGCTAGTGAATATCAGTCCTTACCTCCTGGGGAGAGGAGTACAAGTCCTGGTACCATGCCTGGCATGGCTCTTCATGTGGCCACCCATGTGTGCAACAACACAGGGTGGTGGGCAGTTGGAAAGGAAGCACCCTTTAAAGAGGAACCCAGTGGTGGACATGAGTCAACAATATGCCCTTGTAGCAACTGGGGATAACCACATAATGGGCTGTGTTATGAAAAATGTAGTCAGCAAATGAGGAAAGTAATTATTCCCCTCCAATCAGCAGATTTGAGGCCTTAGCTGGAATATTATGAAAAATTTTGGGATATTCAGTGCAAGAAATATTGAGAAACTGGAGTGAGTCAGGCATCCCTGTCCATGGCAGGCGGGTTGGAACCAGATGATCTTAAGGTCCTTTTCACCTCTGACTATTTTATGATTCTCTGTTTCTGTAATATATCTGCATGTACACTTGTCCCTTTACAGAGAAATTTAGTCTCCAAAGTTGAGGGAATGTGAACCATTTTCTAAACAAGTATTTCTTTGTGGTTTTTGTCATCTTCAGTATTTATAGATATTTACTGAAAGTGCAAATTGCTGCAGGAAAGTATGTCAGACCTTCTCAGAGAGGAAAGGTTGAAGAAAGGGAATTGGGCAAGCAATTTTTAACAGCACTTTTTTTATTATTTCATTGTTTATAAAAGGTACAATTCTTTTATTTAGATTTTATTGTTTATGGTTACTTGTTATGTTTCTGGGATGCTTTTCGAGTTACAAATTCCTCATTGCAAGTATTTGATGGTAAAGATTAGATTTTATGTGTACTGGTTGATTCGGGGTGGCCACATGTGGGATACCATGTGTTCCTGTTCCTTTTTATTCTCTAAATTGGAAATGTAGAACAAACACCTGCCATTCACACTGAACTCTCAGTGTATGTTCTTCAATTTTCACATAGATCTGGCTGACTCCTTTTATGTTCCTGCCAATAAATTGTTTGTTTAGAATATGCAGAGAGAGCAAGTATGCGGAATACAAGTTAATTTGTACTGAAGTTATTTATTTACTCTGTATTGGCAATACTGGTGTCCTGGTAAATGGAGGTGGAGTTTTGATACTAAACATCACATGTTGTGTTATCACACGTTGCTCAAATTTTGGTTGATTCAGCAAAAGGGTCTTTAAATCTGCAAAGAATCATGGGAAAAATGTATGAAATGAAAATGACTTTTGTGTTGAAATTGTTAAAAAAGACAACATATTCTGAACTACATAGGTTTTGCAATGATCTTCAAGAAAAGCTTTCTCTCACATTACACTGTAACACCACTGCACTCAGATTTGACAAGGCTTGGGGTCAATTTATGATTTTAATAGTAAGGAAAGGGAGCTTTAGTTAAGTGAGCTTTCAGTTGCTGAGACAACCAGCAGTACAGCAGAAAATATGGACTATTATTAAATGATGCAATGAAATTACTGATCTAAAGAAACATAGTGCCATATTCTCAGCTGAAACAGACTGAAGCCATCTTCCCTGGAGAGCTGATCTGATTTGCACATCTAGCATGCATTTTCTAAAAGGAAAAGGTGCTGAGTTTTGATGTGCACTGTCTTTCCTCAGTCCAGCTTGAGACTCACACTCTTTGCTGCTTCTGGGCAAGTCAGAACTCATGACCTAGGATCTGTTCTTTCATCAGCCCATGAGACAGCACTGAGGAGATCACTGATCTCCATGCTGCCAGTTCCTCGGCTGGCAGATGGCAGCAGCTAACATGGCTTTCCTTTCTTCATCTCTCTCTCTCCCAAGCTGGAGCTCAGATAGATCCTACATGGTGCAGTGTAACAGCAGGATTTATTATCTCATCTATAGCCCCAGTGCTACTACTGGCATGATTGTGCTTCTCCAGCAGTAGTATAAATAAATCTCATGCAGATGGTCATAGCTCAGACAACGAAACCACTTACACAGATGGGGAATTGCTTTCAGGATTGATAAAAGTTCGCATATTAGAGTCACAATAGCAAAGTCCCTTCCTGACACTTGATAAGTTGGACTTCCCTGGTCTTCTCCAGCCTTTCAATATATTTTTTCCCTTCTGCAAGTAGACAGAAGTACTCTTTTCCCATAGGACCAATAACACTGCTTATTACTGTTATCACTAACTGGCATTTTCTATTCCAGAAACCAGTTTCTTATTGAACTGAACTCTGCTAAAAAATCTATTTGAAGTTTTCCATGTTGGGTGTTAGACTTCAGTGGTTCATTTATTTTTAAAGAGTCACTTAGACTCAGGCTGCTGCACCTACAAATTCCAAATTATTCCCTAGGGGGAAAAGATACTCCATCTCAAAATTCAGTAGACCCAGGTGATATTTCATGTGCGGCACTTAACATCTCTGTCTTTTAGTATATGGGTCTAAATTTACAGGGTGAGGTATGCCTCTCATTATTTGGTGTTGATTTAAGCTGCTGCAAGAGCAGGCCATGACATTGTAGCAAGGTTGGTGAGCATACTGCTCTATAATCACCTGTTTAAATTTGTTCGTAACTTTGTTTTCCTGGTGGGATAATAACAAGGACCTAGTTGTGAAAGATTTTTCTTGGTCTCTTTCCTCTGGCTGGCTTTTTTAAAATGTTGTTGGTTTTAGAAGAAATATTTGAACTTTCTCTGAGACAAGATGTGGTAGAAAAAGAAGCTGGAAGCATGTTTACCTTTTAAAAAAGAATCTTCAACCATCACAATTGTTTCTTGTGTTTGCTTCCCTAACATAGATAAGGAACTTGTTGTTCAAGAACAGATTCACATTTTGGTAAAAATCCCCACTATTTTGTCAATGTCTTTATATCTTTCTGATAGAATAGAATCATAGAATGATTTTGGTTGTAAGGAGCGTTATCACCCAGTTCCAACCCCCCTGCCATGGGCAGGGACACTTTCCACTAGGCCAGATTGCTCAAAGCCCCATCCAACCTGGCCTTAAGCACTGCCAGGGATGAGGACATCAACAGCTTCTCAGGGCAGCCTGTGCCACTGTCTCACCACCCTCATATGCATCAACTTGTTCTTAATGAACTCGAAAAGTGGTCTGAATCAGAAAGATGAACTTCAGTAATTAAAGAGAAGAAGAAAAGGTCACACAAGAGCACTGTGTAAAGGATAGGGGCATACCAGTTCCTTGGATCAAGTTCATTAGAAGATATTGTTATGAAAAAGCCAAATGATCTTCTTGAATTGAATAATAAGAACATAGTCTCTGAGACAAAAGAGACAATTCTTCTGAGCTTAATGCTGGTAAGGCTCTATTACAGTAAATTTTGAAGTTGTATAGGAGTTTTTAAGAAGATACAGAGAAATTGGAGAGAGACAAAAGGAGAATAATAAAAGACCTAGAACTCATGTGACTCTCAAGAAACACTGAAGTACTTGAGTTTGATTTAGAAAAAGCAGTGGTTGAACAAGACTTGATAAATTTTCAGAAGTATAAAAGGATTGTTTTGAAGAGGGTGATCATCAATTGTCCTTTGTATCCAAGTAGAGCAGGACAAAAAGTTGTTGGTTTAATTTGTAGGGAGAGTAATACAGGTTAGGTGTTGAAAGCCTTTTCATACTTTTGTCATCATTACATTTACTATAATTAAAACAGCCCTTAAACAGGTGTTCTGAGAAGGTGGTGGACCCTCACTCACTGGATGCTCTGTATGAGTGAACGGGAGAAATATTTGTCAGGGGCAGTTTAGATGTTGTGTGCTCTGCCATGGGGCTTGGTATTCTTGTGGCTGTTTTACTGTGTGTATTACTTAAGCACACAACAGCCTTCCCAAGGTAGTCCTGTAATAGTGGGACTGACCCCTGACCACCACTGATGTCGTGGATTAAGGCGAATCAAAATTGCTAGCAGCAAGTGCAGTTTCCAATTCAAATTTTTTTCTTGTTTGATGTTAACCCATAACAGAAAAACATATAAAGTCATGATAGGTACAGAAAGCATGTGGGAAGAAAACAGTCATTTGTGGATCAGGAAGAAGAGTGAAAAAACCCAAGAAATTCCAGCCTGGCTCAGCTTGTACTTGTACAAAAAACCTTTTGCAACACCTTCTGGAGTGTCAGGACTGACACACAGCTTGACCACACAATTTGCCTGAATCTATAGACAGCAAAGTGTAGGTGCAAATGAGACCTGAAAAGTAGAAATACAAGTTACAAATGATAGCAGTGACTTGTCCTTGTTCCCTAAAGTAAGGTGTATTTATCTTGTGCTGAGAGCTTGACCTATTCAAATTAGCCCTGCTTGCAACAAAAGCCATTGCTTTAATTTAATGTAACTTAATTTAATCTAATGCTATAAGCTCCTTATCTGATGAAGTTAGTGGAAATAATAGCTTTTTTTTTCCCTGATGTTTGATATGTTTACTTTTACTGTCATACTTATTTTTCCCAAGATACCTTTTTCCTAAGTATTTTTTCCTCTTCTTCTATAGACTTTTAAAATCCAGTCTTTTTTCTCAGTTTCCTAGTAAATTCCTTATTCTTTTCTAATGTCAGCTACTGTCGAATCCACCCACCCAAACCCACCCAATTTTTAGTCATCACCCCACCCCACCATCTGCAGGCCATGCCATTCATGGCACCAAATCCCTGCTCATTGTATTTCAGTTACTTGTATCTTCCTTTCAGGGTGCGGTTTACTTGGATGCTGTGCTTCTGCTTTCTCCTTCCTGCAGCCCTCTCCCTCTTAACCCCATCACAGGTTTCAAAATTACGAACAAAAATATTTGTTGGATGATAAGATAATAAATTTGTTGGATAATGTACCACACCACCACTATCGTGTGGTACAGCTTTCATCCTTTATTTCTGAGATCCTGGTGTGCATGTATGGTGATGGCTGCACAGTCCTCCTATCAACAGCTTTGAAATTTATTAATTGCTGGCTACTACCCTAACGTGAAAGCTCATGACCTTTCCAGGACATTATCTCACTGACATATCCCAGATCAAGTTTGTATCTTGAGAGAGCAATTTCACCAGGGGATTCAGTGACCCAACAGTTTCTGGATGCTGAGATCTTGGGTCGTGTTACACCCTGTACTTTACAAACATAAGTCGAAATTGAACTTGTTGGGCAACACAGTGCTGGCTACAAAGTGCTAACAGGGTGAAAACTGACCCTGGCAGGTATGGTATTTCAAGGCCAAGTGTGACAGGAGCAGGATAAAGGAAAGCATGGGCGTGACTTCCAAAAAACTGGCATAAATAAATAGTCCAGGCAGGGCTGTGGCTTTTTTGATTACTGGAAGACTGTCGTTTTAAGAAGAGAAAGGGGATTATGAAGGCAGAGCTGCCCACTCATTTAATGCAGCTGGAAGACTGCCAGCAGGTGGCGACTGTGCTGCATGCCAGTGGCATTAGTGGGATACCGATCCAGTCAGCAGGAAAGTCAAACGGGCCAACACTCATCCTCCACCTTACAGCTCCGCCTACTGTGTGAGAGAGGCTAGCAGTGGATTTTGTGTGCGTCAAGTATGATCAGTTTTGCTGGAGAGTAGAGCAGAAGGCCAAACAGTTTCTTCCATCTCACTCTCATTCTCCGTGGCAGCCTAGCCTGAGCTATATGTCCCAATGGTGCATGCTTGCTGAGCACCAGGAGCTCTTTCAGGATGTCTTCCCTGACTTACTGGGAGCAGAGTTATGCAGGGCATCCCAGGCAGGGCTGCTGACCAGGATCCCATTTTACCTGAATGCCAGCTTCTCACATGGGCATTGCTCATGGTCATGCAAGGGTGAGACCCAGAGGATAAGAAGTAAGAGTAATTTAGCAACGTGAAGAGTTTTGGAAGGATGTATGGAGAATCTTGTCTTCTGTTGAGTGTGGGAGGGAAGGTGAGCAAGAAAATGCTTATTTTAAACCTGAACTAAGTGATTTTTATGACTTCTTTGAGGAAAGAAAGCACACATTCTGTAGTCTTCCTGAGTAATTTAAAGTGACAGAATCTGGTGAGAGACAGCAACGTTCTATTCGGCATAAAACCCTGAAAAATATCTCACAGTTGTAACCCCAAGGCAGAAATAGAGGTGCAAGAATCCTGTAGGGTTTTGAGTGGCTTGGTAATATCAGCACATTCAGTCCTGCCTTTTCAGAAGGATGTCTGCCATCAGTGAAAGAAGGAGTGTAGTGAGTGAGAAGCCTAGTTAGATCAAAGGATGGAGAGGCTTTCTGTAATCTCTCCTACAGCATCTCAACCTGGAAGATCATAGAGAAAGAAGGGAGCTCTCCTGCCCATCCCATTTGGTGTTATACCAAAATCATAAGTCATTTTCCAAATAATTTGTGTCCTTACTGAAAACAATATCTGAAGCAGATGCTGCCCTTGGGGAATCAACATGATGTTTTACAAAAGGGGACTGTGAAACATAGTGCTTTACAATCTCAGAAGCATTCCAACATGGTAAAGGAGCAAGTACCAGGTAATAAGTAATGATAGGGTATTTAAAAAGGAGGGCATAAGAACCTCTTCAGTGGGAAGAGGTTGGAGAAGGATTCAGTCCAACAATGTGCAATGCAGATGTATCTGCCACAGCATGAAGGACACTGAAAGGCACTTTTGATCTAGTTTCTCACAAGAGCAACAGCCCTTTTCAGCATGCTTCAGGGAAAGAAGACTGGGAAGACCAGTGTTCTGCAGTTGCCTTTGGAGATGGCTGTTAGAGTGCTTTGCAGCTGTGTCTCTCGCTCATAACTGGCAATAACACAGCCAGGCAGGTCATCAAACATAAACTGTGAGCTATTGTTCATGATGTTGGTATGAGCTGCTCTGTGCACGCAAAAAGTTTGTCCAGAGCATGTACCAGTATCTCAGAGGTAGCAGCTTGCAATTATCACCATGAAGATCTTGAAATGAGTTCTTGTCATGGATTGTTGATACCACCATCTAGCTTCTCCTCCACACAGAGGTCCAGCATCCAGCCTTTCCGCTTGTAGATCCCTGCTGAGATTTTACTCCCATGATGTTTCTAAATTATGTGAAGCATGTTACCCTTCCTGACTTGGAAAAGGTACATCAGAGTAAAGTTTTTCTTCAGCAAGTTCTTGCCTAAAAGTAGGCACCGCATGTAGCCACACCGACTTGCCACACATGCATACGTGCGCTCCATCTGAAACTGCACTGTTTTGTAGACTCTGCAGGAAAGAAATGATTACATAAGAGATATTTGGTGTCAGCTTAATGAGAACTACATATTTAATCTGGGTGCCTTTCTTCTATCTTTCATCGCCTTCATCCTACCTATGCTTACCATACCAATGCATTATAAGATGCATATATCTCTTAATGAAAACTTTTATCAAACTAAGGTTTTATTCTGTAACCTGTGCTTTTCCTCTTGGGAGATCGTCTGTATTTTCAGGCCTACTGGAAGCATTTTGGAGTTTTCCTACCCTGTGCAATGGAGAGGCGTCAACATTATCCCAGATCCAGAGATGTCATGCAGGTGTGTTAATACAGCCATCTATTTGAGGCTAACTAGTCTAGCCAAAAAGTAGGATGGATTAATTAATATGAAGCACCAAACTAAGGTGTCCCCTATTCTTCTGTTGTCTCAGGTTTCTCTGTATGCTGCTGCATCACGGTGCGTAAGCTCACCCTTGCCCGAGTTCAGTGGGAAGTGGGTTAGACCAGTATTGCCAGTCTGAATAATTTCATTGCAATGTGTGCATACTGGCGGTGTGTTTTCAAAGCTTCCTCAGAAAGGATAGGATGGAAAACTGCTGCTTCGGAAATCTTTCCTCATTCAAGATCTGTCTCCTTCTGTAGCTGCCTGTAAGACAGAGCCAAGCCAAATGGCTGCTCTTTTCCACTTGTACGCTGAAGTGAAGCATCCATTTTCAGCTGTATTGAAGAGATGCCCGCAGGCAAAAAGGCAGCTGCTTCAAGCTTGGGCAGGGTGAGGTGGTGTGGGGAGCGGGCTATGAAAAAGTGAGAGGGTGCAAGTAATAGTGAAGGGGAGAAGCTTAATAGAAGGAGTTGAATTTGGAAGACGAGCTGAGTACTGCCCTCTTCCTACCCAGAAAGGAAGGACAGAAAGGTGGCATTCCCATCAGAGTATTTGTTGAGAGCTATAGGAAGTGTTACACTGATGTGAGGAACCCCTTCAGTGTTCATGTTTCTAAGAAAGGGGCAGAACTCTATGGGAAAGCATTCACAGGGACGCAGCAAGAGTCCCTCAGTGGTGGGGACCCAGGCGAACCAGGAAGCCTGAAGGATGTAGGAGGGAGCTGGCTCTCACAACAGCAGGAGAGGAGAGGTAGAGAGAAATGAAATATCTTTTGTTCTGTTTGGCAAATCAAAATTCAACAATTTGAAGCAATCGTTTTCCAGTTTACAGAAATATAAATTATATTTTTGAAAGTATAGGAATAAAGGATTAAAATTACCCACAGACTGTAATTAGAACTCTTGCCCTCTGCTCAGATTAATGTGTTTCCAACAGGTAGAAAAGTGGCAGCTGTTGTAAAAGCATTGTTCTAGTCTCACATGTTAAGAGCTGTGCAGTTCACAGAAGTCTTTAACAGAAAAACAAGTCCACAACTTGATACATAAAAGACAGGTATTTCTTTTGGCAACTGTGGCTGTTAATTTTCCTTCTGCTCTCTTTGTGCCAGAGGAAAATTTGAAGCTGTGGTAGAAAATGTGGAGGAAATGGGAATGATAAGAAGGAGAGGATGCTTGTTCCTGTGGCTTGGAAATGTAAGTGGAAGGGAAGCAAATTCCATAACGAAGCAGCCAGGCTAAGTTGTGGCTACTTGCATATCACTTATGGCTGACTTTGCAACTGAAGGTATTACACTGGCTTTGGCAGAGGTGTAAGAAGGCATAGCCATTTCAGAAGCTAGGCAGAGGCCTGTGATTCATGTTTTATTTAATTCTGCTTTCAATCCCACAGTGAGGGTAATGGTTTCATGACATCTTTTCTCATGTTAGAAGGGGATCTGGGTATTTGGCAACCCTGCAGGTGCTACAAAAATGACCTTGGCAAGGGCAGTGTTTCTGGATCCTTGCAGAGGTCAGACATGTGTACCTTTCCCCCTTGCCTGAGAGGAGCATGGGTGCAGACACAAGGTAACACAGGAGAGCGTTGGCAATTCCCCATGAAAGGCAGCATGCAGCTGTTGGAAGGAAGAGGCATGTTTATCCCTGGCATGTGAACCTGAGTAAAATTACCTTACAGACTTCATGAAAAGCAAATGAGGTAGCTCATCTAGAAACCTGTGCAGTCAAGCCTCCACACAGCATCCAAGTTCTGTGATGGACAGCCACATTAGAAAAGTGAGATCTGAACATGGCTTTGCAGGCAGTGCGGAACATGGGTCATGTGAATCTTCCACCTGAGCATCCTCCATTTTCTGTGTTCAGTCAGGGTAAAGAAGAAAGCAAACCTCTGACATTGCTTGTGTTATGCAGATTGTGTTTTCACAGATTATTGTTCCGAGAGGGGAGTGACTTGCCAAACCTCTGATGTGACATGTGATTTGGAGATAAATTTCCATATGCTGTTTAAACCCTGTCACTATCACAGTTCACCTGTCGTTTGTACAAAGCATACACGTACCTTAAGTGGAAATATCAACATGTAGAGTTACTACCCTGTAGAGACTGTCATCCTGCAGATCTCTTTTCCCAATCCACTTTGTTTCACTCTGTAACAGCTAACCTGAAGTCTTCTAGCAGGAATTTATGAAGTTCTCAGTATTTCTGACACATTTACAGTATAAAGGCAAACTGCTTTAGCTGGGCAGTTGCTTGGTGTCTGGGTGGACACATTTTCATTCATCTTAGCTTTGTCATTGCACATTGTCCAGCTGGTCCATGAATGTGTTTATTATGTCTTGACCCTACTTGACCTTGTTTTTATATTAACACGCATTCGGATATTACAGGATCCCTGTAATATCCAAATACCATCTGAAGCTGGTTTTATGGCAGAGCATTTTTTAAAATCATAATACTGAGTTACAAAATCTCGTCTTGGATGATGTTCTTTGCAACTCTGGGTGTCTCCCAGAGGAGGGACAATTGTTTGATCTTAAACAGAAAAGAGAGTCACAAAAAGATTGACAGGAACAACCTGAAAGGCCTGTGAAGTATTTGTTAGATCACTGTATTTATGATCACGATGCTGTTGGCACTTTCTGGATTTGTGCCCATTCATCTATCAGACTTTGAATTTTTCTATGTTGCTTTTACAACTGCCAGAGTGAGACAGGAGTGCTTTTTGTTCTACTAAAAGAAAGGAAAAATCAATATTTCAGCATTTAATTATGATTGTATAGTTAGAAACTATTTTTGCCACCTTTGGCCTGGCTTTCCATTTTGAAGGTACAGAGTAATTCTTAACCAGAGGATAAAATACAGCTTTCATCTGCAAGATCATGTTTTCGACATGCAATTTTATTGGTGCACTTCCTTTTATTTTCTCCCTTCGCAAATGTTTAGCACCAGTATTGTCTCATTTTTGTCCCATAACTCCTGACCAGAATATGAGCTGTCTAGGGAAGGATCCACTTTGTGAATAGAGCACTATGCTGGGCGGGGGGGCAAGAACTGGATGGGGATACGTGCCGTTATTTTGAGCTTCTCTTGGGCTTCTAGGCATTACTTGCAGTACAATAAAAAAATTACAGCTTCCAGAATTTCACCATCACTGGGAACACTAGGTATCTTCCTTGCCCAAGGAAGATACCTAAATACCTCTGAAGAGGGACTAGATCTGATTTTCTGTCACAGAACAGATTGCAATTCTGATTGTTGAGTCACAGAACAATTAGACGGAAGTATGAATGCTGGGACCTTTCATTTTGCTAGTCTGAGACTCCAAAGGCAATTTGAGCACCTCATGTAAATGGCTCTATTATTTCCTGCCATGTATTTATAGTCAGGTAATTATTAGCAGTGAGGTTTATTTATCTAGATTGCCTGAGCTGAAAGAAGCCTTGTTCACATGGTTGTTGTAGGGAGATGAAACAGACACCTGAATACTTTCTGGTAGTCAGCTTGAGCAAGAAAGGTCTTTGCCCCTGAAGAGGCAACTGTGTGCACCAGCCAGGAAGGGATGTCTCACTGCACAACTGTGTGGTAGGAACAGGCAGTACAGCACTTTGGAAGACTGCTGGTCTTAAAAAGCCACCAAAGTGAAGAGTACCAACCACAACAGAGCCACTCATAATCCAATATCCTGAAGGCAAAGGAGCAAACGGGAAACTGGGACAAGGGGTGCTCAAGGAAGGATGCTTCCTGGGATGGTCAAGGTCAAGGTCAGGTAAAGGATTATGGACACAAAACATGCATTCAACTTTTCAAGGTTTAACCAGCCTCTGTGTACTACTAGGTACATGTAGGCACAAGATCTCATCTCTACTAGGCTACAGACCCCTCATCATACTGCCAGTCTTCCTCGATTGCATTACATATTGTCCCTTCTGTTCTCTTGTATGGTCATTGACACCATTTACAACACTTTTGCACAAGGACATGGTGGCTAAAAGATGATGCCCTTGCACTCACAAGGACAGGGACTAGATGGGCTTTGATACCCTGAGGACATGGTAGCATGTCTGTGTCTGTTTGGTGAGACACACTGGAGATCAATGTCAGTGCAGTACAGGCTTTGTTCTGTACAGTGTATCACTACTTGATGGGATTATCTGTGTTACCAGAAGGAAGTGGGAGATGAAGATGTTTTCAGAAGGCAAACTGAAGTGAAAAAATAAACAGCAATCCTGAACAGTGGCTGATGACAACAGCGGTTGCCCATGTGGATTTTTCTTGCGAAAATATATGTGGGCCAAAGAAGCTAGTGACCCTAGGGAAGAAAGAAAAGGGAGTAGATGAAAGCAAATGCAGAAGGTCACTGTGAAGGTCCTCAGAGAAAAAGGGAGAAATAAAGGAAAACTTCAAGTCACATGCAGACTGTGTGGAAATCCTCAGCTGATTTTCACAGGATGGATCTCTGCTGTGTTGCAGCAATGGTATTGCTTTGTGGGTCATGTCATGGAAAGTGACAGAGTTGTGTGGGAGTAATACTGTGAGACTGCTGCACCTCTGTAAGAGACAATAAGTAAAGAGAAGGCAAAAAGGCTGGTTTGCTCTGGGGAGGAACTTTCAGGGACTGAGAGGACTGGGAAAGGGGTATGTGCCTTGGCATTAACACATAGGGGTCTGCTCCCCCTGCCAAGACTCCTACTACCATGGGACTGCATCACCCAGGCATGCAAGTGGTTGTCAGTCCACCAAGGTGCATTGCTTGCTTTCTCTTGTCCTGGTAGCCTAGTATTCTGGGATGGGTTTTGTTTGGAGGTAACCAGCCCATCTCTGAAGTGGGGTGGGTCTTTGTCCCGCCTTCCTCTGAAGAATGCAAATGCATCCTTCTTGATCCTAGATGTGTCTCAAGGCTCTGGTGCTGAGCATAAGATCTTTGAAGCTTCATCCCATGATTTCTGTCCCTGACCATATCAGACTCATCCTTGATCACATCAAGGATATGAAAGATCATAATTTATGCCTTTTTTTTTCATAATAATAAGTACCACGAAAGGAAATTTAAGGCTGAGAGAAGCTTCCAGTAAGCAGTTACTTTGCAATCATTACCCTTTTTTTTCATCCGTGCAACAATTGTTTCCATGGAGACTGGAGAAAACCAATGGCTAGGAGTGTGCATTCTGCTGGGTCCTGTTTCCACAGAAACATGTACACTGGATTGCCAGAAACGAAGTTATTGTTGCCTAGCCAAACTCATGAAGTGGCATGGTTCAGGAATAACAAGTTTCTTTCCAATTTTGTGCTCAGTCACAGAAAGTCTGGGAATGGCAGAGCAGCTCACAGTGATTCTTTTATGGGTGCAGTGTACCAACAGGACATGTCAAGGAGCTTTGCTGGGTGTAGAGTGGGATTACAAAACCTAAGACTCCATACATTGCAATCTAGAAAGCATCAGTGGTGTAAAATGGTTAGTAATTAATGCCACAAGGAATGAATGATGATTTCTATGCAACTAGAGATTGTCCTGTCATCGCAGTTTGGTGCCATCCTTAGTAGGCTATGAGAGCAGGTATAGCTGCCCTGTATGCATGCACAAACTTCACATGCTGTTGTGAAGGGCATCCAACATACATACTATAAGGAATTACCGGAGATACATGCTTGTTCTCTCCAGAATCTGGGAGCAGCTGCTCCATTATTGTCATTGAAGATGCTTTTGGATGACCAAGCAAATAATCTGTTTAAATGATTTTTGTTTGTTGCTACAAGAAGCTCTTCCTTGGTACCTGGTATAACTGCTCAGGTTGTTTTGCTGTTTGGTACAAAACCAGCCTGAAATTAGGAAGCAGACAGTTAGCTGATGTGAACTTCAAGACAATACACTCTAGTGTACAACAGTGTTAGGAACTGATTTCATTTAGGTGTCAGAGAAAAAGAAAGTGTTACTTAATTTCTTAGCAATCTTTATGCAAATTACTTTATATATAACACACAACTAGTATAAAATTTGAACCTTTGTATGGCTATAAATATACGACATTTCCCATGCTTTTGTTCATAAGGTTTCTGTTTCTGACATCTCTTGAGTCTACCTAGAAGATGCATGGTTTTGATTGCAGTTATTCTTCTCTTTAGACAAACACTAAGAATAATGTTCCTGGCACAGCAGGTCACTGGAGAAGGGCCTGAGAATGATACTGACTGAAGCTAACATTGCCTTCAACTTGAGCATCAAATCAGTTTCATGTTGATCCAATGGCTTTTCTTTAGGAAAAAAAAAAAAAGGAATGGAGATACAATTTTAACATGCTGTGTTGTCATTAACAGCCAAATTAAAGGCCATAGTGAGATAAAAATTATCTCAAGTCTGATCTTTGCCTTCAAAACTCTATTTGCAGTAGCCATCAGGTCAGGTATTTTTCAATTCATCTCAGAGAAGGCCAGATATGAAGGCTGGAAGGGGCATTCAGCCCTGCCTGCTGCAGTGGAGATGATACGCTTTCATCTATTACTTCTATATATAGGATCATGACCTTATGGAATAAACTTCCCTGACAAGAAAATATTCTTTGTGAATTTTAAGCAAAAAAAGAATTCACTGCTTTCAGTAATAGCTTGTCCTAATGGTTAATCATCCTTGCTGTAACAAATTGCTCCTTGTTTCTGATCTGTTTGGCATTAACTCCCAGCCAGTGAGTTTATGCATATTTTTTTTGTCCATGTTAAAATTCCTTTTAATATTTTTGTTTTTCTCGGTGAATCTGCCTGTACTCCGTAATCAAATCATCCCTCTGTCTTCTGATTTTTTTTGTTGTTGTGATTAAGATAAGCAGCTCAGTCTCTTTAAACCACTTACACAGTAAGTCTGTCTTCAAACCTCAATTTTTTTCTTATGACAGTCTCTTCAATTTATTTTTAACACCATTTTAAATGTATAGGGCAATCTATTTTAAACAACCTTTTAAAAGCATAGACATTTGAACAATTTACAGAATTCTGATATTGAACTCTTCAGTTCTGTTTAGAGAGCTGGAAACACCTCAGTGCTAAATCCTATTCCCTCAATCACACAACTGGAAACCCATTTGCTTGTTTAATACCATCATGTTGGACTAAGGGCTTATGTGTAATTTTGTCTGTTGTGAGTCCTTAAACTTTTTGCTTTCCTTCTGCATATGGTTCTGCTGATGTGTCTTAGAGTCTTTAAACTTGTTAGTGCTACCTATTTACATCATACAATAGCTCATGCCTTTTAATGTGCAGATCTAATTTTTGCTAAGCAAGCCTCACTCATTTGTCCAGTCTTGTGCGGAATTATGGGTGTCTGGACATGAGACATGCCCACAGAGCTGTTCTTGTGCACTCAGTGTGGTACTGAGCCTGGGTGACCAGATGCTACCTGTCACAGTCCAGCTCCAAAGACTCGGTCTCCCTAGGAAGTGCAAGGACTGGCAAAGAAATTAAAATGTGCATAATACACATGCTCTGTATAGAGTTGTACAACTGCAGTGGAGGGGACTGGAAAATGCTCTTCAAACTGTAGTGGTTACCTTCTGTGAAACCATTACTCATTTATTTGCCTTCCCATGTGTTACTCTGTGCAGCCTTTCATCTTCTGAAAAGAACGTTTATTTCTTTAAAAGATATTCATTTTAAGTGGGTGTATTCTATTTTTGACACATCCATTTCATATCATTAGAATATCACCCTGCAGTGCTGGGGTGTATTTTTCTTTCCTTTTTTTTTCTTGGTAAATTTTCAGTTTCTTATATCTGCAAATGACTGTCACTATGGCACCTTTCCTTCATGTGAGTCAGGAGAGGGGCTGATTTCCCATATCATCTGCGTCTTCCATGTGTCAGCTGGCAGCTGTACACCAACAGGGGTGGATCAAAGCAATCCACTGCAAATTGCTCAGAAGCTCTGCTGACAGAAGAGGGACCCCCAAGGATGCTGGGGAGCCAAGTGGAACAGGTAACTAAAGACAATGATCTCTGCATCCTGCACCCCTGAGCACGGCCATGGCTGAGGGCTGAAACTGGATTTGGCTGCCTAGTGCTAGACTTTGTTTAACAACCTGGCTGTCGGAGAAGAATGAGTAGTGCCCATCAGGGCAGGCAACCTTGGTTGTGGCTGAAGTTGCAGAGTGGGCTAGGGTGCCCTCAACCTCTGTGGAAATGGGATTAGGTGCAGAGCCACCACAGCAGATAAGTGGGGTGCTGAGGGCTCTGTCCACTCTTCCCACATCACTCTGAGGGTCTGCAGCTCTGGAAATTTCAAGAGGAATAACAGAGAGGCTCAATTTGCCAGTAAACTCCTTCAGAAGCAAAATAGCCCTTTCCTTCCTAGATCACTATTGAAAAATAACTAACCTGATGGTTACTGCAGATGGAGGTTTGAAGGCGAGGATCAGACTTGTGAAAGAAACAATTTTCTCCTTGCCTCTCCTGGGTGAGCTTAGTGTTGCCCTGCAGATAACTGCCTAGAAAAGATACTGGGCTAATCAGTGTTGGCTTCATTTGCTGGCAGCAGTTCTTTCTGTCGTCTGAAATCTGATGTTATGACAAGAAGAAACAAAGATGTTTAAAAGGCAGAAAAAGGGTAATAATGGGACTGTTTGGATTGGAGTTTAGAATCTGCATGAGAGAACAGCTGGAAACAACTTTTTTACATACGTATGCGCATGCACACATGCATGTATGTGTGTGATGTAAAGTTTAAAGTAGTTACACAGTAAAACACATAGGAAGAGATTTGCACGATCAAATAATTCCTTCAGCTCCAGCAGTTGGCAAAAAATTAAAAAAGAGGTCAAACAGCTTATTAAAAATCTAGTGATTTTTGCTGACTGACTCCATGCCTTCCGGTGCTTTCCCTTCCCTGGCAGGGTGCTGTCTGGTGGCAGGGTGCTGTGTGGAGGCAGGGTGCTCTGTGGTAGCAGGGTGATGGGAGCAGCAGGCTGTTCACAGTCAGCTTGGCCTGAGCATGGGGCAGGACCCTGGAGGATTCCCAGGCAGGAGGAAGCAGACACTGTGTCGGGGCTCAACAAGGTCGTGGTTGATGAGTCTTTGCTAATTTGGAAGGAGCATATCTGGAACAGATGAACACAGGCATCAGGTGAAACAGCAATGCATGACAGCCTTTAATTTAAGTCTTGTTCCCAGGATGGCACATGTGTTTCAGAGCAGGAGACAAACGAAATATGGTGAAGCTGACCATGGAGCATGGCCTCCATTTAAAGCTTGTTCCAGACTGATTTTCCCTTAGAGGCTGGGCTGTTGGATACAGAGCTGACTTCAGGAATACATAAATAAGTGTTCATACAGCTCTGTCCTGCTGCCAAGAGGTCAAACAAAATGCTAATTCATGAGACAACCGCAGAGAACCTGTAGAGCTGAAGCTATATGCTGCTACAAACTCTAAACTCTCTTATGTTATCATCTGGCATCCAGCCCCAAGCTCGTCAACAAGTTTTGTTGCTTCACCAGCCTTCATCTTTGACTTGGTGGTAAACACATGGCATGGTGCATATTTTGCATGTGTCTGCTTATGGGCTGAGGATCATTATGACACAGCAAATTGCTGTGGTGCTTTCAGATCCCACTGCTCTGATACCTGTCAACTGTTAGTGGTTATTGCCTTTCCTGGTCCAGAGTGGGATGGTAGTTTTAGCTCCAGCTCACTCTCATAAGCAGTGTAATATGCAGGGTAGCAAACTGGGCACCGAGACATGAGCAACATCATCTTCTGCTGACTCAGTGGCAGCTTCCAGTGGGTAGCAGTGGTGGGAATATTTTAGCCTGTTGAGGCCAGAGCCACAGCTCTCCCTGTCAGGTAGCTGCATCCCTGTTTTGAGATATGTTTGTAAAAGCTTTACCACTGATGTCTGATACACATCCCATATAGCACTGTGTCCAAGCAGGTGTTATTATGTAAAGCAGGCCCCTAATGCTGCTGGCCTCTGAAGAAATGAAAAGCATAAAGTTGCATGCGGGACTGCTGCAGTGGTCTCAGGATAGAGTGGTGGCATGTTTGCAACCCACTATGTCACAGAGCACAGGCATGAGGCTACTCTGCATGTCACTGGAAGTCTGTGTTCCCTACAGCCAAGGGAAGGAGAAAGGAAGTCAGGAGAACCTGGTGCGAGCCTGGTCCTTTAGTTTCATGTTTATGCGGGGGATGTTCTAGATACATTGCCAAGAAGCACAACGTCTCTGGAGTTTGCAGTAAATTCATGGCAGTCAACCCATTAGGTTTACAGTAGAGGATTTACAGTTATTGTGAAACTTCCCAGGAGATGCTGTTATAGGCTTACATTCTTCTTAGTATGGAAGCAGGATACAGCCCTCAAAGGAACACTTTGAGTCTTAAATTTTTAATGTAGCAACTTCTCTGAAATATATCTGCAGTTTTTGTGGTTCTAGTTTTCTCTGTGCTTTTTCCTGTGTTCAGCAACAGTTCTAGGGAACCAGGCACTATAGATTTGAGTTGTAATTTGTGAGAATTGTTCTTACTGTGTAAAGGATATACTAGTATCCTGACAGAAATAAAATGAGTTATATAAATGACACAAACTCCATATCTTTGTTCTCTTTTCCTTTACAAATTAATCCTACAAAACTTTTGACATGTGCTGCCTACCAACAGAGAGACACCTGTAACAATTACCAGATGACCTGTAATGAATACTTGGAGGGATGTGAAGCTACTTCAACTGCTTCAGCCAATGAGTTGGCTTCATTCAAAGCTTGGCTCTGATGCCTCTGTACAAACATCCATAGTATGGGAAATAAGCAAGAGGAATTAGAGATGTGCACTTGTCTACAGGGGTATGATATCATTGACATCACAGAAACATGGTAGGGTGTTTCCTGTGAATGGAGTGTTGGAATGGAAGGTTACAGGCTCTTTAGGACAGACAGGATGGGCAGACAAGGAGGTGGTGTAGCTATTTATGTCAATGATAGGCTGGAGAGTATGGAACTCTGTCTGGGGACAGGTGATGAGCCAACAGAGAGCTTGTGGGTCAGGGTCAAAGGGAGAACTGCTATAGGGGACATCATTGTAGGGGTCTGCTACAGGCCGCCCAGTCAGGAGGACTGTGTGGTTGAAATGCTCTATAAACAGATAGGAGCAGCCCCACACTCACAGGTCCTCATCCTTATGGGGAAATTCAACCATCCTAATATCTGTTGGAGGGATGGTATGGCCCGGCACAAGCAATCCAGGAGGTTTCTTGATTGTGTGGAAGACAACTTCCTTCTGCAAGTAATAGAGGAGCCGACAAGGAGAGGTGCCATGCTTGATCTCGTGCTCACCAACAGGGAAGGGCTCATTGAAAATGTGATGCTCCAGGACAGCCTCAGCTGCAGGGATCATGAGATGGTCGAGTTCAATATCCTCAGGGTAGTGAGAAGAGCGTGCAGCAAGCTCACTGCCCTGGACTTCAAGAGAGCAGACTTTGGCCTCTTCGGGAGCCTGCTTAGTGAGGCTCCATGGGATACAGCCCTAGAGGGCAGGGGGGGCAAGACTTTTGGTTCATATTCAAGAATTATGGTTCCAAGCTCAGGAAGGAAATGAGGCAAGAAGTCCAGGAGGCCTGCATGGATAAGGAGCTGCTGAGAAAACCTAGAAGTTAAAAAGAAGCTTATAGAAGGTGGAAGTGAAGACAGGCAGCCTGGGAAGAATACAGGGATATTGCCCAAGTAGCTAGGGTTGAAGTCAGGGAAGCTAAGGCCCAGTTAGAATTGGATCTGGGCATGGATGTCAGAGATAACAGTGAAGGTTTCTATAGGTATGTTTCTAACAAAAGACAGACTAAGGATAGGGCTCTCTCTGGAAGGAAACGGGAGAACTGGCTACCCTGGATCTGGAGAAGGATGAGGTTTTAAATTACTTCTTTGCCTCAGTCTTCACTGGCAAAGGCTCTGACCACTTCACTCGAGTCTTGGAAGACAGATACAGAGACTGTGAGAATGAAGACCTTAGGCCCACTGTAGGAGACGATTAGGTTCAAGATCATCTTAGGAACCTGAATGTGCACAAGTCCATGGGACATGGTGAAATCCATCCATGGGTCCTCAAGGAGCTGGTGAATGAAGTTGCTAAGCCACTGTGCATCATATTTGAAAAATCATGGCAGTCAGGTGAAGTTCCCAATGACTGGAAAGAGGGAAATATAATCCCCATTTTCAAGAAGAGGAAATGGATGACCCAGGCAACTGCTGACCAGTCAGTCTCACCTCTGTGCCTGGCATAATCTTGGAGCAGATTCTCCTGGAAGGCGTGCTAAGGTACATGAAAAACAATGAGGTCGTTGGTGACAGCCAACACGGCTTCACTAAGGGCAGATCATGCCTGATCAAATTGATGGCCTTCTATGATGGGGCTACAGAACTGATGGAGAAGGGGCAAAGCAGTTGATGTCATCTACCTGGACTTGTGCATTTGACACTGTCCTGCATGACATCCTTGTCTCTAAACTGAGAGACATCAATCTAATGGATGGACCTCTCAGTGGATAAAGAATTGGCTAGACAGCCACAGCAGAGAGTTGTGGTCAATGACTCAATGTCCAACTGGAGGCCAGTAAAAAGTGGTGCTCCTCAAAGGGCTGGGTTTGAGATTAGTCTTGTTCAACATCTTTGTCAGCGACATGGACAATGGGATTGAGTGCACCCACACCCCAAGCGGTGTGGTTTGGTTGATACACTGGAGGGAAGGGATGCTACCCAGAGGGACCTTGACATGCTTGAGAGGTGGAAATATGCCAGCCTCATGAAGCTCAATAAAGCAAAGTGCAAGGTCCTACACCTGGGTTGGGGTAATCCCAGGCACAGCTACAGGTTGGGTGGAGAAGAGATTCGGAGCAGCCTGAGGAGAAGGACTTGGGGGTGTTGGTGGATGAGAAGCTCAACATGAGCTGGCTTCAGTGTGCTCTTGCAGTCCAGAAAGCCAGCTGTATCCTAGAGTATATCAAAAGACGTGTGACCAGCAGGTCGAAGGAGGTGATCCTTCCCCTCTACTCTGCCCTTGTGAGACCTTACTTGGAATCTGTGTGCAGTTCTGGTGTTCTCAGCATAAGGACATGGAGCTGCTGAAGCAAATGCAGAGGAGGGGCACAAGGATGATCAGGGGCCTGGAGCACTTCCTGTATGAAGATAGACTGAGAAAGTTGGGGCAGTTCAGCATGGAGAAGAGAAGGGTGCATGGAGACCTCAGCAGCCTTCCAGTATCTGAAGGGGGCCTACATGGATGCTAGAGAGGGGCTCTTCATTAGGGACTGTAGTGCTAGGACAGTGGGTAATGGAATCAAACTTAAAAAGGGGAAGCACAGGTTAGATATAAGGAAGAAGTTCTTTACTGTAAGGGTGGTGAGGCACTGGAAGGGGCTGCCCAAAGAAGTGGTAAATGCTCCGTCACTGGCAGTGCTCAAGTCCAGGTTGGACAAAGCCTTGGGTGACATGGTCTAGTGTGAGGCGTCTCCCTGCCCATGGCAGGGGGGTTGGAACTAGGTGATCTTAAGGTCCTTTCCAACCCAAACCATCCTATGATTCTATGATATGTAATAGTAATCACTTGAGTTACTTCATGCACTAGCAAGTCAATACTTTCCTGTTTCCTTGCAAATATGCCTATCGATTATACCAACTGGTAAACAGCAGACAAGTTCAGAGGCTAAAAGCTTTTGAGAATGTTTTTTTCTCAAGACACCAGATATTGATCAATGTTTGCTAAATATGCATCAATAGATGGATACATTCAATACATTTAATAAAATGCATTTGTGCTTCTCTAACAGCAGAGGAGATAGAAATGTTTTAGTTTATAGGAAACCAAGGTCATATTAAACAGACTGTGTAACCTTATACCTCCTTGCTGAATACACCTCCAGGATAGACATATTTTCAGTGCTTTTGAAGATGCATAAGGTACTTGTGAATACCAGGATGAGAGAGATACTGTGACATAGAACAGGGGAGAATTAATTTCTTGACAGTTCAAGTGCCAAGAAAAAGGGTGGAGGTGAAGTGAAGAACATTCATATTATGAGAGGCAGCTTAAAGACTGATCAGCTATAGGAGCAGAAGAATCTTCTTTTCACATTTATGTTGTGTGTTTGCGTCAGTATACACAGACAGGGACAGACTGGTGCCTTTATGCCCTGCCTTTCTGAAGAAGTCTGCTTAACTTTAATGAATCTTTCTGTAAGTACATGTCTCAGCCATAATATACACATCCAGGTTCATCTGAGAGCAGCTGGCCCCCAGAAGTACCTGTGAGACTGTATCCAGAGGGGCATCAAGGGCTAAGCTCTGGATGGTTGACAAAGCAGACACAGTGGATACCACAAATGGGTGGCAAGGAGTAGTCCTCCGTTACCAAGGGATATCCAGCATGTTATGACCAGGCTTACAGAGTGAAGACTCCCTGTGAGGAGGAAGGATATGCTGAGCTAGCTAGAGTGAGGAGACCAAGATTACACCTCACAGAGGCAGACTGTCCTTGTGTGTATTTTCTGACTGAGGAAGCAGACCAGCAGTCCGCAGTTGTTCTTTCTGATCCCATCTAGGCGATCTGCAGCATCACATTTTCCTCACACACTTTTGTGGCAGGATCTTGCCCAGGGTGATGTCTTCTTTCTCAGCTGGAACTTTCAGCTGAAATGGACAGTTTCCAGAAGAGATGTTGTATGTCGCATGTTTGAAGTGGGGTTGCTGGCTGGGAAAGCTGTCCCAGCCTCGTGGGGGTGGTTTAACGAGGTGGCTGTTATTTGGCCTTCCAGATAGCAAATAATGCCTCATTGCCTGGTGCACTTTCATTGTGAGCAGCTCTTTGGAAAATATTGTGGTGGCCATATATAAAGTTGGGTGTCAAGGTTTCTATTTTAGATTTAATTTTGCTCCTTAACAGCAATGTGTCAATGATTTGCCAAACAGCACTCTCCAGGCTGAATTGTACTTGCTCAGCCTGATGTAGAAAATCTTAAATGCATCTGAATAACACCCATTTGGCACTGTTCAGGCAGCAGCTTTCTGGACCACTTTTGTGTACTGTACAGATGTGGCAGACAAATCTAACAGATTTTTTGGGAAGTGCTGTTGTAAATTGAGAACAATTAATGATAAGAACAGAAAAATCCTCCTTGAAGTAAAAAAATCTGTTCAAAGAGCAAATATACATGAAAGTAAGTACTCACTACATACTACTTGACAGAGAAAGGTTTAGAACTGATTATGTTTTAAGCCTGAGAAAATCCATTCATTACTCCCGATTCTCATCTTTCTGCACGTGCCTGTTTGCAGATCTAGGTATTTTAATGTGCCACTGAAGGTAGTATTTTCACAGCCTGTTGCAATTCTGGGCTGTTAATTGACTGCAGTGCCAAAGGATGAGGCATAAGAAAGAGTCTGGGCTGTGAAGCAGGCACACAAGGGAGGATGACAGGATACCTGGTGGGACTGGAGAATGGATTTGTGTACTATGCCTTCCTTCATTACCCAGGTAAATAGTCCAGGGTTCGAAACAAGATAGGACTCTTGTCAGCCTCTTTCAGTGTGTTTCTCAGGAAGCAGAAGCATGGCAATCGATGCAGCAGCTTTTGCCTGAAGGCTAGTAGTGGCTGAGCAGCCAGTTGCTTTGGGGTTGGTTTGTGTCTGTAGCAGAATTTGAATCCTTATGCCTGATCGCAGCATGAACCTCCTCCATGGGATCTCCTGTCTTCACAGCTGCAAATGTAGAAGCAGCTGCATTTAAGCCACCCAGCATTGCTCTGCAACTTTCTGCAGCATTCACTGCTTACAGAAAACTGCTGCTGCAAAGGCTATAGATTTTAACCAGATGAACAAAGCCAAACCCCAGAGTGAGGCACAGCATTTGTAGTCCCCGTCCTTAGGTGGATGTCTTAGGCACAGTGCTACCAATATTTTTTTGCCTGTGCATGAATTTCTCAAGTCCACCTGACCTTGGAGCTTTAAACAAATGTGGCAGCACTGCCTGACTCAGAAATCTCTAATATCTGTTTGCTATAGCTGGAATGAGCAGCTATAAGAAGGCAAACAAAAGTGACAGGGTAAACAGGCAGGACTATGACTTTGTCAGTCTCCTGTCCAGGTCATTGCCATAGGGACTTAGCTGCACTACTCATCCTGTGTTGTTCTGCTGGGCCACCAGCACCCTACAGGTAGCAAGTTACTCCTTGGAATTTGATTCCTCCTGAAGGTTTTCATTCCCTCTTCCTGCCTGGTCTCAGGCTGAATGGCAGACCTTGGCCTTCTGCTGTGCCTGAGCAACACTGCAAGGGTGCCATTGTGTTGCTCTCAAGGGAGGTTTTTGCATTGCTAGCTGTCACTCTCACCAGCTCCCAGCTGAGTCTAATTCCATGCACATAAGAGCAGCAGCAAAAGAAATGGTAGCAGTCATTGTTAGAAAAACCATGACAAAAAAGGCTTGCTTGGCACCCTGTGTCACAGCAGCTGGGTCTCTCAGCGGTCTCTCAGCTTCTAGAAGAGTTACATATGGATCTCTGTGCAATGTACAGGGTTCATAAAACAGTGATGTTCCCACATTAATATTTTAGTTATTCTGTCAGATTACAGATACATTGGTTATTCTTCCCCTGTAGTCTCATCACTGTGCCTTTTCGTTTGATTGCAGATGATCTGTGGTGCAGCTCTATTTGTCTTTATGATACTGGGCAATGGTTTTCTGCAAGAATTAGTGATATTGGTGTATATCCTGATTTCTGGATGAATTAGGATCTGACTTTCTTCAGTTCCTTAGCTCTTTTTATAAAATCAGGTATTACTTAGTGTCAACTTCAGCACCAGAAAAGTCTTCTTGCTTCTGAAATCTGATGCATTTCGCTTCCACTTTTGGCAGTCATGGCTTTGGCAGAGATATTGGGTCTTTGTGCCTTTTTGGCAAAGTTGTTTTTTGGTGGAAGAAAACTCCAGCCTTAACATCTCCTGTGGTGTCCATGCAGAGTAATTTTTAGCAGCACGAAGGCTGCTCTCCTCTCTATCTCTTGCTGATTTGCATGTCTCATTCATGGCTGAGCTCGAGATCTGCTGCTTTTAATGCTGCTTCAACTGGCAGTTTATACAGACTCTTCAATACTTTGCCCAGACATTATCGCTTTTAGCATTGTGTGGCTTCCAAGACCTGGCAGATGTCTATGGCTCTTTTGCAAGCACAAATCCATCTCCCTTAATAACCTCTCTTCTAGCCTTTTGTCAGTCACATGGAAAACAATTTTGTCTCTAAGCGTATCATTTTCAGTAATCTCAGACTCTTGTTTCTGCTTGTTCTGTCTCAGTTTGGATGTGTCAATGTCAATCCCATTTGTTCCAACATGATGAGGCAAAAATTGGTGCTACTCAAATACAATGTTAATTTTAGGGTTACAGGGTTTCCTAAATATATTTAAAGTGTAGAACAAAATATATTTGTCTTTTATCTGTTGTAATGATAGTGCATGTTAGTACTCTTCAAAGCTTCCTCACCCATTGTATGGCAAAAAAAAAACCAACACAAATACCTCTTGAAAATTTTATTCTATTTTATTTCACTTTCAGGCTTTTATTACCCAAGTAAAAGCACCATTGATCCCTTTTCTCCAGTTCCGTGATGCCACACAAGAACCATAGCGACTGCCTGAATAAGTCTGTGATGTAACCCTTTGACTTTGGGATACACGACTGCTTTTGTGCCTTGTGCCCTCTCTCCCTGTTTTGTTTTTAGACCAGAGGGAAAGAGTCCTGTGACGCATAAGATGAATATTGTCAGTATGATAATTTGGGTCTACTACTGCACTAAGCTTTTACTAATGCTTCTTCAGTTTGTGACTGTAATGTAACATTCCTCTTTCAGCTCTGGTCATAATCCCTCCTCCCCACTCCTGGCTTAGTACTTGCCTACAAAATAAGAAGAAACAATGATCTGGAGCTGCCAGCTCTGTACAGCTCAGTGCACAGGGGAGCTGTGCTAAAGGGCTCCCACTTAACATCAGGGTGTAGCACCTGACTGCACATACCCTATAGTCTGTGAGCAGCAGGGAGAGAACACAGGTAGGGTGGTGGTTCAGTATCAGGACAGTGCTGCTTGAGCAGGTCTGCTGGAGAGCAACATGCTGCTCCACTGCATCAGGCTGCAGAGTGACATGGACTGCTCCTTTTGCAGGTTGAAGGGTGGGAAGCAGAGTGTAGCCACATCCTCTCCTGCTTCCAAGTTGCAGGGAAAATAGGTGACAGCAGCACCGTATAGCACCTTCATTGATTCTTGGGACAGTCGTGCCAGTGAGACCTAATGGGTGGAAACACCAAATCCAGAGTTTCTGCTCTGAATGCAAAAAACAGAAGTAGCAAGTGCAAACCAGAGAGGTGCAAGTACCTTTGGGCAGGCAGGGGAGAAAGGCAAGCATTAACTTTAGCAAGAGAAAGTTATGCCAGTACACAGCTTTGCACACATGCACTTTGCTTATAGTAAAGCACAGATCCCGTCCTGCATCTGTATCGTAAATAACATCTGCTGTAGACATAAGAAAAACAGCCAAGAGCTTTCAACAGCAACAGAATACTTTTTCCATACTGGATCTGTCTGTATTTTGAAAAAATTTAGTAGAATCAACTGAACAGTGAAGAATAAAGGTTGTGGGAAGCAGAGGTACACATGCTCATTTTGGGAAAAATTCTCCTGTAGGGAATGGTCCTGCTTTCCCAGCAGGTTTGCCCTTGTGCCACAGTGGCTAACAGAAGCTGAGGCTGGAAGCAGAGTGGGGAGCATGGTGCAATGAACCAGGCTAGGCTGGCACCACAGTGGCTGGTGCTCCTTCCCTGTAGTGATGGTCTTCCTCCTTTGCAGCCTCACTGCATGGGACTGGCTCGAGCCAGCATGGCAGCCATAGGGTGAGACCTCAGCAGCTGCTGCCAGTTTAGCTACCAATGATTCTCACTTGAGCTTAGGACACTCTCCCTGCAGGGGCAGGACCAGCCCCAGCAGCTGCATCTTTCCCACAGCTGAGTCTTTTGCAAGGATGCAGTCCCACCTCCCCAGGTAGAAACACCAGCCATGCATGAGTGAGAGACTTGACAAGGTTTATGTTTTAACTCTTGTAAGAGATAATCAGTGGAGATTTGGAGAAGACCAGGAGGGGAACCTCAGTGAGGGCAAGGTTTATAATAGATGTCAGTAGTTATCATGTGTTAAGGATAGACTTACATGGGTGTAGTCCCACCTATTAGGCATTCCTTTTAGATGTATACAGACAGTTCTGCCACAGCCTATGACTAAGTTCTCTAATAAAAGTAACCAGTCTGGAGAAAATGCTGTGCTAAGAGATCATATTGGTATAACATACATGTCCTGACTGTTCCACTGTTTTGTGTAAGTTGTGAATTTGTATTAAGTCTGTTACTGGTCTTCTCCTCATTTTTGTGTCTCTCTGTGTCTTCTTCAAGACACATCATGTGCCCAGATAACATATTACCTTCATGTTGCACAGGCTATCTGAAAAAATAAAGGTAGGTGTTGCAGAGCAGGAGGGATGGTGGGAGAACACCTTTCAAGTAGTTTAGATCTCCAAGAAAGGCTTATAGACACAGCTTGCAATAATGACATATTATTTAGTAGTGATCTTAGTGATCATTTGAAGAAATGAAAATTAGTAAAAGTTTTATGATCTGTATGTGCAGCTGTGCTGTTTTTTTCTGTTTGAAACTCAGCTCCTGTTTTCTTGTCTACTGACCATCCTGTCTGTATTTGCTTTTAAATTTTTTATCGATCTTCAACATTCCATTCTTTCTAAACTGCTGAAGAAAAACGTCAACAGAGGAAACACACTTAATCGGAAGTATGCTTCAACAGAGGTATTTAAACAGCACTCAGGGTGAAAGTATTCATGTAACATAAGGTGATAGGGCCATGAGATGACTTAGGATCTGTCTACACAGGGAAGCAGATACTGGCACTCTCTGCCCAAGTTCAGATTTCTCATGAAGGTACAGAGGCAGGTAGCCTAGATTCATGGTGGTGTTAAAAGGCCTTGGGCTCTGAGCGGGCTCTTAACCAGACACTTCAATGCGCAGACAGGCATCAGTCATCTCTGCCAAGGCCCTTGCAGAGCACTGTTTCTAGTTTAATCTCTGCATGATAGATACCCAGTTCCCTTACTACAAAGCATCACTGACTGAGGTCTCAGACAAACTGTCATCCTTGGGATTGCCTCTGCTGCCCTTTTCTCATCCCCACACACCGTTCTTCATGGTGAAGAAGTTAATGGTGAAGGAGGGTAGTGTAAGGACATTACATATGACCTTGCACTGCACTCACGCTGCTAGTGGTTACCTTCTGAAATCTGGTGTTACCATACCCATTATAAGTCCCTTGACATCTGTACAGTTGAAATGGAATAAGGCTTTATGGTATTATTAGATTAGTCATGGAGCACATTTGCAATGTACATCAATTAGTAATTTAAAAGATACCTTCAGCTGTCTGGATGGGTCTGAAAGGCCTGATTCTCTGGTGTCCTCCATGTAGAAAGAATAGCAGCTGAAGCCTTTAGGTATCCCCAGGAACAGACAACAGGAGTCCTGTGTCATGATGCTTTTTCTGCAAAAACAAGCAAACACCAGTGTTTTGTCTTAAATTGAGCTGGCGAAATCCAGATCAGCTCAGCATCACTCTAAGTGGTTGTTCAGAAGTGACTCTTGTGGATGGAGTCATGCACTTCACTTGTAAGAGAGAAGCAACAATATGCTTTATTGACATTAAGCAGGAAATTAACAAAGTTCAGTGGTAAATGTGACAATGACTTTACAAGATTCAATAGTTAGGTACATTTGAATATTTACTGATTAGAGAACAGGGTCAGGTAAAACTGACAGGAAGACCCTCCCACTGAATCATGGGTTTAGAAAGACCCCTTAAATTCTAAACATCTTTGCAGACAGGAATCTAGATGCGGCTGCACCTAGACTTAGCCCCAGACTTGGTATACAGTTCTTGCCCAAAGAATTATATGTGCGCAATCAATCCCTCATATCACTTAGCTAAGATTGCAAAGTTTAGCATGGTATCACTTACATAGAATCTGTTATGGCAAGGAATCTCTGAACCTTGAGGAGTAACCTTGAGAGGTGTCCCTACTCAAGGGGAGATCCTGGTATGCAACCCACTGCAGAACTTCACTGGGCTCTGGGCTGTCCACTATTTATGGAGTGAGCTAAGTGACTTACAGTCATATTTGCATATGTCTAGGTCACATTTCCAGACAGCCCTTGGCTGCCATGGGTCTTGCCTGTGGGCACAGCAAGAGGTCAAAGCATGATGCAGCAGAGCTCAACCCAAGTGTCTACAAGTTTCTGTAGCATCTTGTTCCATCACAGGATTTCTCGCTGTGATGTTCGGCAGGAAGCCATGTACTAGTGATCAGCCTCATTTTTGCTGTTATATGGCATTATCTGCTACTGGCCACCAGTGTAGGATACTGATGTTGAACACATCCAAACTGTTTAAATTACCTTTGTTGCTGTTCAACAACATTCTTTCCAGTAAGCTTGTCACTTGGAAGCAAGACATTTTCTTTTTACTTTGTCAACCACAAATGTATCGGTCTAAACTCTCCAAATTCTGTGTTCCTCCCCATTGTTCTAGCATTGTTTTTGTTCCTACTGTACTAAAAAGTCATTAAATGACTTTAATTGCCTACTCTGCTGCTTTTCTCTAGGGCTTCATTTGAGGACTTCCTAGTTCTGGATGTATGGAGGGAGCGGCTGGGTTTCTAAGTGGTGATATGTTCTGAGTGGAAAAGTGCAGATTCTCCACATCTGGATTTTTCATGTTCTGTTTAACTCCTTCAGGATGCCTGAGAAGGAAGAAGAAAGAGTCACCACTCAAGGATTTAAGCCTTGTCCTGTAGGTCTGCTGACTGGTCTATGGTGCTCAGAAACTGTATGTGTACAGGGCACATCCCATAACTCTTCATCCTTTGAACAATGCCCACATTTGTGTGCAATGGATGTCAAACTAAGGAAGACCTCTGTAGTCCAGATAGTTTCGTCTTTCCTGCAATTGGCTGTAAGACCAAGGGAATTGCTGGAGGATCTTTCAGTGTTGTTCCCAGAGTGCTTGTGAGGTGGCCAGCATGGCTGGTATCTTAAATACACTTACTGAAACTGTGCTGTGCTTTGATGCTTACGGTGAAATTGAAGGGTCTCTGAGCTGGGTGAAACCGTTGCTGGAGCTAAATGGATCTCACTGTCGCTGAACTTGAAGTTTTTAATGGATTCAGGCTGTTAAGACGCATTTAAACAGAGTAATTTGCACAAATTTTCCACCAAATAGCTCCATTCTAATTGCACACTTAAGTTGCCAAATTATCCATCAGTTTATTGCACTAACTTATGATGTTTATATGGCCCAAAGGAACAGAGAACAAAAATCTATTTTAAGTCTAAAAAAGTCTTAGAATCTAGTGAAATAATGATTATTAGTCAATTAAATGATGTTGACACATATATTTCAAACTATATAGTTATTTATTCCGATTTATATCTGATTTCACCATTTACAGTGACTTTGATATATTGAATGCTTGTTCTCTTTGCTAAATCTGAAGCTGTCTTTACTCAAATCCTAAAGCTACATCAATTTACTGGTCAGTAGTTGACCCTGGTGAGTTTTAGTTGTCATGATTCAGCTCTGGTATTCTTCCTATGATGATATTTTCAAGTCCTCTGCTCTCTTCCTCTGTGCACCTCTATGCTGCTTTTTTGTCCCGTAGTGACAGGTAGTTACACAGAATAACAACTTGCTATTGCTACCTATCTTTCAAAAGCAGAAATAACGTTTGGGGCCCTGTTCCTGTAAAGGCTGTACAATTCAGGCTTCCAGCTACCATTTGTGCTTGACAATTTTGTCATTTATCTTTATAGTTCCAGAAGACCTCATTAAAAGAAACAATATAGTTATTCCTTTTGTGACAGAAATCTGTTTCTTTTACTTGCTTACAGCAATTCTGTGAGAGGCAGCCTGGATACCTCTGGTTTTGGTGTCGTTTAAAAATGACTTTTCATGCTATTTTAAACTCATTTGTGTCTTTTTTTATTCATCAACACATTAATTTTTAAATTAATAATGGCAGGTGAAATTGCCCTGCTTCAGGTTGCATGAATTTTTTGTTGGTTTGTGGTTATGATTTTTTTTCCCCTTACAGTCTCTTTAGGGTGAATGAAAATGTGCTTTTACTGTCATTGGCTGCAAAAGAAGCTGACATGGCTACTGACTCAGCTTGAGGTCTGCATGTACCATAGTATTGCAGTAAATTGTATCTGTACATAAGCCAAAACATTGGAGCTTTTTTTTTTTTTTTTTTTACACAAACTATTCAAATAAATATAGCATTAGGCCGGATCTCCCTGCAGTGGCACTTTATAGTTTATCCCCTTTGAAGTTTAAAAAGACCATAACAGGAGCTGTTAAACGTCCTTGATTTCTCTGCTTTTAAGTAAAAGTGCATATGGTTGCACATCAACCATTCACAAAGCTCCAATTAATGGGATGTCTGAGTTGGTAAGCATCAAAGGGAAGTTCTGTGTTTTAAATCACTCTTTCTTCAGACAGCAGGGTTCAACAGTGCCTTGAAGGCTGTGCTGTCCCTTCAGAAACCAGAATTTCTCTTCTTTCATTTTTCAGTGATTTAGAAATATCAGGGTTTTGTAAAATATGCAGCAATGCGAAATGAAGCAAATGAAAATTCAGAAGGGGGCTGCACAAGTCCTGGATTGGAGCTGCAATGAGAGCTGGGTTGGTGTGCAGGTTGCTTTCTGCAGCCCAGATGCCCTGACTGTTCTAGGTGGATTCTCGACTGGTCAGCTCAGTTCATTCTGAAGCAGAGAGAAGCTCAGGCATGGTTGGAGTGGGAGCTGTGCCAGGGCTGCATGCTCCAGGGAGCACTAGAGGGGTGGCTCAGTGCCTCAGATCACCAGCTGCAGTTCTGCCAGCAGAGCTGGAAGCATGTCTTTGGAAGGGTTTAAAACAGCTGGTGGAAATGTTATAGTTTAACTCTTCTTTGGGTTGGTTTTCTTGGGAGATCGGGATTGTTCCTCATGACCTTGACGCAGGGCATCTGTGTTGAAAAGGATGGAGAAAGGCAGTTTGGGAAAGGTGGACCCAAGCTGGAGGTATGGCTTTGCAGGGCAGTATTTAGTGCTTTCTATTCTCATGCACAGCTAGGCTACACAAAGAAGATGGAGCAGGGTTGAACGTCTGGCTTGACCCTTGATGGTTTTAAGAGTAATGTCTTAAAAAAAAAATTGTTTTCACCCTGATTAACTTAATCAGTAAGACTGAGAAATTGTTGTACGATGAAATAACTGAATAACATTTATATTTTCTGCAACAGCTCATTCTTTCTCTATAATGATTTCAAGGTTGACAGAAGGACTGATTGCTGCTGAGAAATGGATAATTTATCATTTTAACCTGTAATAAAGTATTAAACAGGTGAATTTGCAATAACCTTAACTCTGCCCCCTGATGCATCTGGATTATGATTTAGTCTATAATAACACTATTAGTATTATTCAAATAATATGCTACACTTCTACATATTCTGCAAATGTATTCTGGCCATTTAGTGTAGTTACCTCTTCATTTAGCTCTCTCTCTCCCACCAGTTATCTTTTTTCTCTACCCTGATTACTGTAACTATTTGGCTGTAGATAGCGTCTTCTGAGAGGTGGCACTGGGCACAGGAGGGCAGCGCTGTCTGAGAAAGCACAGGGGACTGCTTGTGGGTGGTTAGGTCTTTTTCAGGGCTGAAGGCCTGAGTGCTCTGCCAGGGGTGCAGAGGTGGAGTCTGCTATTGTGGCAGTTAGGTGCTGATTACAGATATCAGCTGGTCTGTGTGTTAACAGACTTCCTGCCCTGCATGAAGTGACATGTAATGGAGCAAAGGCTGCGCATCTCCCCCATCACCCCATGGCATCAACCTTCTTCTTCTCTCCTCTCCCGCTCTTTGGTCCAGAGTGCAAGACTACTAGACAGCTGTTTCTTGAGCCCATCACAGTGGTGATCACAGAATCACAGAATCCAAGGGTTGGAAGGGACCTCAAAAGATCATCTAGTCCAACACCCCTGCAAGAGGAGGGTAACCTAGAGTACATCACACAGGAACTTGTCCAGGCGGGCCTTGAATATCTCCAGTGTAGGAAACTCCACAACCCCCTGGGCAACCTGTTCCAGTGATCTGTCACTCTCACAGTAAAGAAATGTTTCCTGATGTTCACATGGAACCTCCTATGCTCCAGTTTACACCCATTGCCCCTTGTCCTATCACTGGACATCACTGAAAAACCTAGCTCCATCATCCTGACACTCACCCTTTACATATTTGTAAACACTGATGAGGTCACCCCTCAGTCTCCTCCAAGCTAAAGAGTCCCAGCTCCCTCAGCCTCTCCTCATAAGAGAGATGTTCCATTCCCTTAATCATCTTTGTAGCTCTGCACTGGACTCTTTCAAGCAATTCCCTGTCCTTCTTGAACTGAGGGGCCCAGAACTGGACACAATATTCCAGATGCGGCCTCACCAAGCAGAGTAGAGGGGGAGGAGAACCTCTCTTGACCTACTAACCACACCCTTTCTAATGCACCCTAGGATGCCATTGGCCTCCTTGGCCACAAGGGCACATTGCTGGCTCATGGTCATCCTCCTATCCATCAGGACCCCCAGGTCCCTTTCCCCTTCACTACTGTCCAGCAGGTCAGCCCCCAACCTGTACTGGTACATGGGGTTGTTCTTCCCCAGATGCAAGACTCTACACTTGTCCTTGTTGAATTTCATCAAGTTCCTCTCCACCCAACTCTCCAGCCTGTCCAGGTCTCACTGAATGGCAACACAGCCTTCTGGTGTGTCAGCCACTCCTCCCAGTTCAGTATCATCAGCAAACTTGCTGAGGGTACACTCAGTTCCCTCATCCAGGTCGTTGATGAAAATATTAAACAGCACTGGTCCCAGCACCGACCCCTGAGGGACTCCACTAGTCACAGACCTCCAGCTAGATTCTGCCCCATTGACCACAACTCTCTGCCTTCTTCCTTCCAACCAGTTCTTGATCCACCTCACTACCTGATCATCAAGCCCACACTTCCTTAGCTTATCTATGAGGATGCTGTGGGAGACATTATCAAATGCCTTACTGAAATCAAGAAAAACCACATCTACCGCCCTACCATCATCCATCCACCTAGTTACTTGCTCATAGAAGGCTATAATGTTGGTCGAACATGACTTCCCCTTGGTAAAACCCTGTTGGCTGCTCTTAATGACCCCCTCATCCTTGATATGTCTAGAGATGGTGTCAAGAATAAGTTGTTCCGTCACCTTTCCAGGGATGGAGGTAAGGCTGACCGGTCTATAATTACCCGGGTCCTCCTTCTTGCCCTTCTTATAGACCGGCGTGACATTTGCCATCCTGCAATCCTCAGGCACCTCTCCTGTTTCCCATAACGTACCAAAGATGATGGAGAGTGGCCCAGCAATGACTTCCGCCAGCTCCCTCAGCACCCGCGGGTGTATTCCATCCGGACCCATCGATTTATAGATGTCCAGATTACTTAACTGATCCCTAACCCAATCCTCATCCACCAAAGCAAACTCCTCCTTTATCCTGACTCCTTCTGGGGTTATAGGAATCTGGGTCCCCTGGGGAGAGTCTGCAGGAGTAAAGACAGAGGCAAAGAA
The DNA here is from genome assembly GCF_028554395.1 of Pezoporus wallicus. NCBI lineage: Eukaryota > Metazoa > Chordata > Aves > Psittaciformes > Psittacidae > Pezoporus > Pezoporus wallicus. The sequence continues at coordinate 589,882 of NW_026642000.1, forward strand.
GGCATTCAGCACCTCTGCCTTCTTTATATCCTCTGTCTCCAGGGCACCCGCCTCGTTCAGCAGTGGGCTTATATTGCCTCTTGTGTTAGTTTTATCCACTATGTATTTGAAGAAGCCCTTTCTACTGTCCTTAACCTGACTTGGAAGATTAAGTTCCAAGGAGGCCTTAGCTGCCCTAATTGCTTCCCTACATCCTCTAACTGCTGCCCTATATTCCTCCCAAGTGGCCAGCCCCTCCTTCCATAATCCATAAATTCTATTTTTTCCGCATGAGTTTGCCCAGCAGTTCCTTGTTTAACCATGCTGGTCTCCTGGCTCCCCTACTTGACTTCCTACCCATTGGGATACTCTGATCCCGAGCTTTGAAGAAGTGGTCCTTGAATGCTGACCAACTATCTTGAGCCCCTTTACCACCTTGTACCCTTTCCCATGAGACTTCCCTTAGCAATTGATTGAAGAGGCCAAAGTTTGTCCTTTGGAAATCCAGAACTGTGGCCTTGCTAGGTATTCTATTCCTCTCACACAGGATCCCAAACTCCACCATCTCATGGTCACTGCAGCCAAGGCTGCCATTGACCATCACCACTTCAACCAGACCCTCCTTGTTAGTGAGTACTAGATGCAGCAGCGCTCCTCTCCTAGTTGGTTTGTCTGCCATTTGCATTAAGAAGTTACCATCAATGCACTGGAGGAACCTCCTAGAGTGTGAATGATTGGCTGTGTAAGTCTTCCAGCAAATATCGGAGTAGTTAAAATCCCTCATGAGGACCAAGGCATGTAGTCGTGAGGCTGCTTTCAGTTGCCTGTAGAAAGCCTCATCAACTCCTTCGTCCTGATCAGGAGGTCTGTAATAGACCCCCACAACTGTGCCACCCGTACCAGCCTGTCCCTTAATTGGTACCCACAGACTTTCCACTTGCTTCTCATCTGCCCCTGGACGGAACTCAATACATTCTAGTCTCTCTCTCACATAAAGAGCAACTCCACCACCTCGCTTTGCTGACCTATCTTTCCTAAAAAGGACATAGTCATCCATGACCACATTCCAGTCATGTGAGCTGTCCCACCGTGTCTCTGTGATTGCCACCAGGTCATAACCTTTAAAACGCACACAGACTTCTAACTCCTCCTGTTTATTCCCCATGCTGCGTGCATTGGTGTACAGGCATTTCAGGGAGCGAGCAGAGCACGCTAGTGGCATCCTTGGAAGGCGGGAGGCCTTCTGGTCTTCATTAATACTAGAACAATGCCCCACTAGTTCAAACCCAGCTACAACCCCATCGCACTTTGAATCTAACCTAGAGCTCTGTGAGTGAGCTCTGCTAACTCTTGCCCTGGTACCCTTTTTCCCCTGCACGACAGGGTCTAAACAACTATCCTTTCCCTCAAATGAAACAATAGATTGAGAGTCCTCCCTAGTCCACCATCCTTCAAGCCCTAGCATGTTTCTCTTGAGCTTGTCCCTAACAGGCCCATTTATCTCCCCTTCCCCCTTCATATCTAGTTTAAAGCCCTGTCAATGAGCCCTGCTAACTCCTGCCCTAAAAACCTTTTACCCCTCTGGGACTGGTGTATTGCACCTGCCAACAGCAAACCAGGTGTCTCATATAGCAGCCCATGATTGAAAAACCCAAAACCCTGCCTTTGGCACCAGTCCCTTAGCCATACATTAATCTGCACTCTTCCTATTTATCTCTTCACCTTTGCTTGTAACAGGTATGGAGGGAAACACGACCTGCACTCCAGACCCTCTAACCAGCCATCCCAGGGCCCTGAAGTCTCTCTTCATTGCCATTGCCCTCCTTGTAATAATTTCATCACTGCCAACCTGAAAAACCAGCAGCGGATAGTAGTCAGAGGGCTGCACCAGATCAGAGAGTTTCCTTTTAACATCTCTAATCTGAGCCCCAGGAAGGCAGCAGACTTCCCTGTGGGATGGATCTGGTCAACAAATGGGCCCTTCTGTTCCCCTCAGAAGGGAGTCACCCACCACAATTACTCTTCTTCTTGGCTGAGGAAGTTCTAAGGCACGGGGGGGAGTGACAAGCCCTAGGCGACTCACTAGATGGATCTACCCCTCCATCTCCATTTACCTGGCCCTGTAGTTCCAAGACCTCGTACCTGTTATTCAAGGGCAACTGAGAGGGAGAAAGGGATTGCAAGGGTTTTCACTTACCTCTCCGAGGAGGGACCTCCTTGTCCCTTAAGCTCACTCCTTCTGCGTGATGGTAGGAGGGAAGGGGATCCATCACTTGTTCAACCACTTCCCTCTGCCCTTGCCTTAGGGTGTGGCTCCACCAATCAATTTCACTTTCGCATTCTCTGACGGCTCTCAACCTTTCTACCTCCTCCCTCAGTTCAGCCGCCTGCCTGAGCAGATCATTTATTCACTCACACCGCACGCAAGCAGTGTCACCGGCTCTCTCCCATACGAGTGCCAGGCTCAGGCACTCACTGCAGCCAGAGACCTGCACAGCCGCATGTCTGCAGGAAGGCTCAGTCTGGGTACCCACGTTATTCCTCACTACAGGTTTTGATCGAGTGGTGACCATGATCTATCTGGTCGATCGGTCCGTCTACGTCTCTTTGCACAACAAGCAGTCCTTCCTCCTCCTGCGCTCCATCCGAGTCCTCTTGATCAGGCGGTCATCCCGCTTGCCTGCCCATGCAAACTGCTGTGCAACCTACCTCGACCCGCTCTGTTTGCCACACTCCTGGTCGCTCGCGCTCCCTGGGCAGGTTTTTAACCGCTCACAGCTGCTGCCGCTCCTCCTGGCTCCACCTCCGGTGAGTCAGCTCCTCGCGTGAGCTGAGCTGCTGGCTCCTGGGCAAGTCCTCTCAAGGACTTGAGGCTCCCTCCTCGGTGGCTCTTGTTGCTTTGAGGTGAGGCTCCTGGATGCTGATCTTCCCCCTCTCCGCTCCGGTGTTGCAGGTGTCCTCTCTCAAGCTACTCACCCCAGCAATGCCCAAGAGTCATCCAGCTTCTTTTTCCCTTGTTTACCAATACAATTCCCTCTGCATCTCCAGTTCCCTCTGGATGGTCTGTGAGATCACGGATGGCCCACAGGCTGCCTGGGATTAAAGGAAGTTTCCTGCAGTCTCTAGCTTTACAGCATGGGTAGTGCAAGAGGGCCAGGAGTGTGGAAGGGAGTGGCATGTGGGCCCAGACTGCAGGGTTTGTCAGGATAGGTGGTTAACTACCACAAAACTAGTCTTGGACTAAAGATAGCACCTAACCCTAGGTATCCCTAAGGCTGCAGTATCTGCTACATCAAGGCAGAGAGGCAGTTTCCCCAGGAGTTCTATCCTGAGCTCTTCTCTTCCATCTGCTAATGTAGGGAGCACCAGCACATGGCTAGCTACTTGGTGACATGGGCAGCTAATGTACTTTTCTCCACACGCTGCAACACACTGTGGAGTTACAGGTGCCTCAGATGCCCTGAAGCAACAGATTTGTCCAGAACAAGATCTTTTTCTCTGCTTCTTTTCTAACAGCAGTCTTACTGTCGTGGTTTAAACCCAGTCAGGTAATTTGTTCGCTCACTTCCCCAACCTTTCTTGCCCTCCCCCTGCTCTCGGAGGGATGGAGAGGAGAATTGAAAAGAATGCAACTCCCACGGGTTGAGATAAGAACAGTTTAGTAACTAAGGTATAACACAAATCACTACTGCTACCACCAATGATAATAATGATAAAGGAAATAACAAGGGAAGAGAATACAACACCTCAGCACCAGCTGACCGATAACTCGCCCCCCAAACCCGACCAAGCTCCGACCGATACCTCCTCCAACCCTGCAGTCTCCCAGCCCTTCCGGCTAACTCCCAGTTACATCCTGGGCATGACGTGCTGTGGTATGGAATACTTCTTTGGTCAGTTTGGGTCAGGTGTCCTGTCTCTGCTTCCTCCCAGCTTCCCCTCCTCCCTGGCAGAGCATGAGGCTCACAAAGTCCTTGGCCAAACCAAAACATCGCTATCAGTTCTGTTCCCAGGCCGAAAGTCAATACACAGCACTGCACCAGCTACCAAGAAGAAGAAACATGACTGCTACTGCTGAACCCAGGACAGTGGGACAGAATATTTGTGTTGCTTCAGCTATGCAATGCTGGCAATAACAGTGATGTGCTGCTATTAAACTCATTCCAGCTTGCCCTGGCCAAAAGGTTAGCTGTTGAGAACATTAGGAGGTTCATGCACTTCATTTTGCTTATTCAGCTGACATCTTTGAGTACTACCGTTATCAGCGTAAATACTCTAAGTGGTACCTGCATTGTCTGCCACAATCTTCAAATGTAGCAAAAAAGAGTTGAAGACAGAGATTCTTAATTAGAAAAGCTGGGAGCATGTGACACCCACTATTCATTATTCAGTTTCAAGTTTTCCTCTTGCTCAAACCCTCTGAATGCTGCTGGAAGTCCATAGAAGTGGGGCTATTGTTAGACTTAGGCTTGGCTTTTTGGCAAGTGGCTGCCTCCTCCACTCATGGAATTGCAGTGTATCAGTGGGGTGCCCTCATTCTCTTTCTGTGCAGTTGGAGGCTGATGGCAGGATCCCTGTGAAAACTGTGCTGCTTTGATGTCTTCACTGTGCATGCTCTTCAAATGACACTTTCAGTGCCTCCAGACACCTTCTGAGAAAGGAATATAAGCACCTATATGACTGATAGGCTGCTATATTTTTCTAAGACATCTATTTAAAGAAATTTCATGGCCATAATTATAATTTTCAGGAGCACTTCAGAAGTGAGATTCTCTGCTTTCCTCTCCTTTCCCTTCCACCCTCCCTGCAGAACTCAAGCACCTCATTGGATTGCATAAAGCACCATGTTACATCTACCTAAGCTATGTCAGCACTGTGCTGTTTTCCACTTTCTTCTGGCTTCCCTGGGAAAAATGGTCTACATATGACAGTACTCCAAACAAACCCCTGTATTTCTCTTCTTTTACTGGAGTATGTAGCTCTGTTTTGTTGGTGGGACTGCAAGATGAGGAGGCTTGGGGATACCATTAGTTCCCATTGTCAGCTTTTAGAGGAGCCCACACAATTATATGAGTCCAGAGCAATTTCCATGCGTGCTTATTCTTGGGGGATGAGGAAGGAGGTTTAGCAAATAGCACTATCTAGGGCAGCTGGTGACGCTCTAACCTGTGAATGTATCTTCAGCTTTAGAAAAGACTTGCCAGTATATGTATCTTCACTCTGGTCCTTGCAGCATTTTTGCTTCTAAAGGCAGGCATCAGTGACTGGTATCACAGGTCTGCTTGACTGTTGCAATTAGGTGGATGAGCTTATTTAAAAATTAGTTGCATGCCTAAGTATTTTGTCAGCATAAGAGCTGGAAGGAGTCACTGTGCATTTTTTAGGGCTTTGCAGAAGATTCCTCTGCATTTTTGTGAAAGCTATTCCAGGCAGAGCATACATCATTGTGAAAGTTGCTGCTTTTGTCTGCAGATGATCTGGCCATGCAGCTTGGCACTTCCAGCAGCGATTACATTCTTCTGTGATAACTCTGTATTCTGTTTAGAAACCCATGGGAAAAGATTTAACTGTATTCAATTTTAACTGTAAATAATTTAAAACAGATTTAGCACCCAAGATTAAAAAAAAAAAAGACAAAGACACACACCCCCCCCCCCCCGAGCAAAACAATGAAAAATTTTTATATCTTCCACAGAGTATGCTAATGCATGTTACCTACTTGGCTGTTAATGACTGATTCCTTACGATCCTGAGGTTTGAATTGTCCTTTGCACTAGGTATTACCTCCTTGTAGTACCTCACAATGTGCAAACCAAAGCAAAGTTGACACAAGGAAACAGTGAGTGTGTGTTGTCAGACACTGGTTTTGCACAGAAAGGTGTAGGGAGGCATTTTGTTACAAGTGCATCCTCTCTATAGTTAATACCTCTTGGGGCTGCATCCTGTTTCTTACCATCTTGGGCTTGTGTTTCATTTTATTTAGCAACAGCAACAGTGGTGTTTCAAATGATTTGTCCCCTCACCTTGGCCCTACTCTGGTCCCTCTCCCCTCTTCATGCCCATCCAAGGCTTTTGCTAATGTAAAATCAGTACACAGGCTCTGAATCGATACACAGTGCACACTCAGACAGCAAACTCACAGATGCTGTTTTATAACCAGAGTTTTCCTGCTGCCAGCAAGGAAGGGCTGAGAACTAATACATCTAACTGTACCTTATAGCACACTAATATAGCCAAAAAATGGATCATCCTATAAGTGATTATTGAAATTATGATGCTGTTTGCTGTTCTGCTTATAAAGTATAGAAAAGAGACCTCAGATAGGCAGATAACATGATAACGCATATCCTCCCTACTCTCATTGGTTTTTGAAAGTCAAAACATTTTTTCATCTTACCATCTAGACTGTTTTGTTTAATACCATATTCTCATTACAATGCAACATGTGGGCTGGTTTGCTCTGCACATAACTCTTCCTGACCTGTCTCTAATGCTTGTTTATCATGAAAGTGAATAAATGGGTGTGTAATAGAAAGAAACTTAATAAAAGTTTTCTTAGAAGTTAAGAAGTTAAAGTTGAGAATTTTGCAAGCCCTGATTCTGAAACAGGAGCTACAGCTTAAGTCAACATTTACATTTACTAACTGCAATTCCAAATGTCTTTCCACTCTTGATGCATCTGGGTCAGAATCACCATATTTATTTATATTCAGCTAAGCTCAAGTCATTAGTGCCCCACAAATATATATGGTGGTACTGATATTCACAATTAATGACTGTAAATTAGAGATATACAGGCACTATGCTGCATGCAAATGTACTGATAACAGCTGCATCGGGTAACACACAGAGCCCCTTAATGTTCTCTCCTCTCTCATGCAGAGCATATAACCGATACTTAGGAAAGAGAAGCCCAGCGCAAGTGTAGGGTAGTGGCGCTTTCTTGGCACAGGTTCTGGCTTCCAGTGAATTGCGCCTCAGGAACTTTCCAACAGAGGTTTGGATCCCTTCACTGATCCCTTTTGATCATGACAGACCCTCTAGATGGAGTCTGATCTCCAGCAAAGGTATGCTTATTCAGGGACAGGCCAGGAAGCACACTGGAAATGACAAAACTGCAATGGGGGTACAGGAGTAGCTAGTCATTCCTAGGGCTGTAGGAAAAGTCAAGGGGAAATGCTCTCTGTCAAGAAAGCATTACCTCCATCTCAATTCTGGCGAAATCTGTAAAACCCTGCTTGGAGCTTTTTGCACACAGAAGTTTTTGTTGTTTCACCCAGTCTGGACATGCTACTGGGACATGCTGTGAGGACAGGAAAGGGACACATGGTGTTAATAGTCTTATCCTGGTACAATATTTAAAGAAATGCCTTTAACATTTTAAGAAGGCAATGATGACATGGAAATGTTATGTAACACAGATTGGATTGCTTTCCTTTCCAAGACAATTTTGTTTTCCAAGCCAAGAGCTTGAAAATCTTGCAGATATATTGAAAAATCACCTAACATTAGGATAGGGCTTCAGATGACAAGAAGGGTGATACTGGCTCTAAATATGTCTATTCTAATGTGGACGACGCATGCAGTGAGAGCATTAGTGGTCATGATTGTTATTCCAGTCACCTAATCCTCAAAATCTGCAGCGTGAATGTGGTGACCAAGACTTCAGTAATAAAATACTGGAAAAATATTGGCATTTTTTGAGTAAGTGCAAACAAGAATATCCCTCCTTATGCTGAAGAAAGTGATTCTCCCCTCATATCTCAAAGCTTTCTGCTTGTTTCTTGTAATACTCTTATTGCCCAAAAGGAAGCACAGAGGTTGTCTGGTGAATCACAGTATGTAATTCATGTTCATTCAAAATGTACATTAAGTCAAAGGGGATAAAAAGCAGACAGCTCTAATTTAATTATCAGTCTGACTAAGCCTCTTGGCTCCTTTTCTTCATGTGATAGGTCTCTCACTCTTATCAGGGAAGTGCCTGCCGTGAAAGAGCCACAAGGAGTGGAGGAAAGAGAGCTTCTCTGTTCCCACCTGCTGGGTTCAGCAGCTCCTGTTATACCACTACAGGTAGGACATGTGGCAGATCCACCAACTTGTGCCTCACAGGGTGCCAGTGGATACCTTGCACAGGTACCAAAGCTCTCCGTGTCTCCTGGCCCTTTCATAACTGTGTCCCTCTTCCCTTTGTAACTACATGAGAAATTGGAAAGTAAAAGTATGGGGGAACAGGAACCCTGAATATGTTCACCAATGGCATCAAGTGCCTCAGATAACCTCTTTCCACTGTCTTGTCCTGTTCCCCTATGAAGCAGGAGCTTGTTTACAGTGAAAGCCATGCTTGTATCCACAGGCTCGTCTTGCACATGCCTTGATTTCCAAAGGCCCCTGGAAGAAAAAACTTTATTCTGCTGTTTCCGCTCCTTGCTGCATTCTTTTGCTCAGAGCATGTGGCTGTTTACCCGTGAGTAAGGTTTTCTCTCTAGGCAGATGATGGGAAGAAGCACAGGTCATACCAGTGGCTACATATCTCTTCATAGAATGATAGAATCATAGAATGGTTTGGGTTGGAAAGGACCTTAAGACCATCTAGTTCCACGCCCCCTGCCATGGGCAGGGACACCTCACACTAGACCATGTCACCCAAGGCTCTGTCCAACCTGGCCTTGAACACTGCCAGGGACAGAGCATTTACCACTTCTTTGGACAACCTGTTCCAGTGTCTCACTACCCTCACAGTGAAGAACTTCTTCCTTATATCTAACCTGAACTTCCTTTGTTTAAGTTTTCCATCTTGTACTATCGTTACAGTCCCTGATAAAGAGTCCCTCTTCTGCATCCTTGTAGGACCCCTTCAGGTGTTGGAATGCTGTTATGAGGTCTCCACACAGCTTTTATTCTCCAGACTGTTTAGCCTTGATTTGGCATGAGGTTTGGCCCTAGTATATATTTCACCACACTACCTCTGCCCTCTCCTTTTCCCAGAGGTTTCTCAAAGGTCTCACTGCCCTGGGAGAGTTCTTCTAGCACACTAAGGTTTCTTGTGAGTGTACTTTCTCTTCACGAGCTCTTTGACTTCCATAGCCTCATTGCTAGTGCTATTTTGATATCACCTTTCTTCTAATACTTTGGTTTTCTCCACTACTTTTTCTTTCCGGTCTCCATTCTGGTCTTCACTGTCCTCCATTTTCTTTGTAACATCCTGTGACAGCTGTAACAGGATGTCACATATTATCAAAGAATGCAGCAACCAAAAGACCTTCCCATGTCACCCTTTTATTATTAGAGATTTACAGGAAAGAAATGGAAGAAGAGGAAACCAGGAAAGGGAAAGGAAAAGACTGCCTCCAAGCAGAGTATGAGAGTGCAGAAATCCTTGATGGGTTTCAGCCTCCTTTCAGACACACTGTCACTCCAAGGGGACAGAGAAGAATCTCTCTCAGGGTGGAAGTTTTCCTTAGGATAGCAATGCCTTCTGAACATTCCCTTGAGACGTGCTGTTGGTCTCTTGGCACATTCGTCTTCAGTTTTCATTGCTCTCTTCTCCTGAACAGTGCAAGAAAGCAAAGATTTTATTTCTGACCGGTTTATATATCCTTTCAACAGCTGGATGAGGCATGCTTTTGGAGGTTTGTCTAAGCTTTCAGTAACTTTTCATTTTACTTGGGAAGAAGGGAGGAAACTAGAAGGTACCATCATTGCGTAGAGACTGGTGTAGACATTATTTTTGCTGACACAACACTTCCAGCTCTCCCCTTCCCCCTGTCCCAAGCTATTTTCAAGGATAATGAGTGGGCTCAAGCATTTCTAAAAACACAACTGTGATTGCAGCAGAGGAGGGTGTTTTCTGGGCACATTGCCGCCCACAGGAAATGAGAAGTTTTTTTGTTGCCGTTTTTTGGAACTTGATTAGAATCATGGTGTACCTCCATAAAAGAAAGTGGAACAAGCCCCATGTTTTTGTTTGTCATGTAGTTCATAGTGCTATATAATACACCTAAATGCCCAGACACGTAACTGTGAGTTGGCTGTCTCTGTGAGTGCCTGTACTCTTCTGAAGAGTTTTACAATTACATCATTATCTCTTCCTGAAGCCTGGCTCCCTGTTTTCTGTCATCAAGATTCAATCTTAAAAATACACAATCAGGAAATAGAGATCAGCAGTAGCTTCAGAGCTATCAAGGTCTGTGGAGGAAGAAACACAGTGCTCACCTTACTCCAGCCCTGGCAGTCAGGAAGAAATTGCATATTCTTGAAGCATGCCAGTGCAAAGGAGTCTCTCAGCTGTGTGTGCATGCAGATAATGGTACAGACAGGCCACGATGAAGGGCAGAGGCTGATTCTGCTCTGTGCATCGCAGTGATTTAAGAACCTACACCTGCAGCTTTCACTGGTCTTAGCATCTTGTAGGACTGGGGCCCTGAGAGAACAGGAGCCATGGTTCTGGTTCAGACACCAAGAGATTAATCTTGGAAAACGTTGTGCATAACAGTGGTGGCATCAAAGCTTAGATGTGAGTATGGGTTTGCCCTGAATCCTGTTCCTGTACCATGTGTGCTTCTGATCTGAGCAAACCTCTAATGTGTCCTTTGACAGAGCAATGACTTTCAGGCTTAGTACAGACATCATCCAGCTCCTGACCCTACCTTGCCCTCATGCCAGGATACCATTGCTTTACTACAGCTTTTCCACACATGACCTTCCTGCCTGGAGGGGGAAGGCAACTCCCTTCTGGCCTCAACAACTCTGACCTTGTGTCTGAAGAGAAATAAAGGCAAGAGCTGAAACTAGGGAACAGAATGACCTTCTCTTGTCTGTATTGGAGGAGGAGAGTATCTGTTTCCTTAAATCGTGGACAAATAGGAAATGAAAAATGTCTTTTCCTTGCTTGTAGGCTGAAGGTCAGGGTTAGATGTCAGGAGTGAATAATGTCAAGAATAACAATACATCTTGTCTCCCTCATCTCTCTTTATCTGTAAGCATCCCTGAGCTCTTTAACCTGTGAGGCTGTTTCAGAAAGCCTCTGAGATGCTTTTGCAAGGTATGTGCAAAAACCTAGAGGAGGAGATTTTAGTAGAAGGTGGAAGATCAAAGATTGAATTGCATAGTGAATGAATTCCTTTTTAAAAACTCAGAAAGAGAGCTCACAAGGCAGAGCATGTGTCTGCTCTTCACTGCTGACCTGTTGCTTTTCTGTTCATTCAGTGTTCCCTCTTCATATCCACCAGCCTGTTTTTACAAGGAAGTAAACCACTGGTACTTGAGTGATGAACATTTCAAAAATCATAAGTTATGTGCCAAAAATTCAGGAGATCAGCTTTAGAATAATGGGATTAAAAACAAATCAATATGCTTTATGTTTCTGTGATTTGCTTTCTGGTATCTGATTATGCCATAACTTCACATTTTCAAGCTTTTCTTTCCAGAACTTTAAAGGCATCTTTCCTTTCATGTAAACAGTTTTTCCTCTGAATCCAGTATCTGGGGCTAGAATGGAGAAAAAAGAATCTATGCCAAATATTGTAAAATTTGTGAATATTGTGATTTGATGACACTCAATTACTAATGAGATCAGTGTACATATATGCGTTTGTAGGGTAGAAGTCAAGGTACCATTCAGCCACACACTCAACCTGAAGCAAACATGAAAGGAACTTTTGCCATTGGATTCTGGTGGGATATACTAATAACTAGCAGTTTTTAATTTATTTGCTAATTTTAATCAGAAGACTTCTGGATCTCTCTGTTATTGTTCAACATCAGTATCAATCTCCATGCATGAAGAATCATAGTGGGGTCTGAATGGGGTATGAATGACGTAACAGCACAGATATTTCTGAGTACTTCGGTACCAGGATGCTTTTGGCAGCATGGGGATATGGAGGGAATAGTACAATGACGATGGAGTATTATGAAAAGAGCTGGATGCAGGCACTACAAGAAGCAATAAGAAACACTGAAGACAGAGTTTTCAAAATGAACATGTAACTTCTTACTCACAAATAAATTGCATACAAATAAATGATTTGCTATGTTCTTTCTCTGTCCCAGTGGAACTATGGGAGGTCCTAGATACATAGTGGTTATTCAGTTCTACTCCTTCGGTGCAATAATGTGATGTATGGGCAAACTAAAGGGCCTAGGTGGATGCTGTCTCCTCCTGGCCCAAACCACACAATCTGTAATAGGTCTGGGTTTCTTGGTGTGCATGTTTATAACACAAGTCATTCTCGCAGCCACAGTTTACAGCTTCTGAGAGCCAGGTATGGTAAGGGGATGCTATGGTAAGAGGAGGGATTGAAACACTCATTGGGGTGGATGCACCTCTGACCTGCATGCAGGTGGACCTACTGATACAGCAGACATTGTTCCTGTTTACAGGAAAAGAGCCATTATACTTCTTTCTTTTCCATTCTCCCTCCTCAGGGCGAAGTGAAAGCAGCACCTGTTATGTACACAAAGATGTGGAACATTTTTGCAACACACCTGTCCTACCTGCAGTGACATTTTTGTGTCTAACAACCTTTTTCCAACCTCCTTATTTGAGCCAGCTACTTTCAACTACATTTGGCAGAGGATCAGGGTTTTGGAGGATGCTAAGAACAAAAACAAATTGTAGAAAGTCTGAGTAGATTAGAGAGGAGAGATGGTCCCGCTTTGTATGCCAAAGGAGGGGAAGGCAGCAGCACTTTGAGATCAAGCCTCTGCTCAATGCTAGTAGATCTATGCTGCAGACTGATGGGAACCAGGCTGCATTCATCCTCCTGCAGGTGGAACCACTTGTATGAAGCAAATTAGTAGTATTTTTTAAACACATTTTTATTGATTTTTCACATCTTGATGGGATGTGCCATTTATGCTGTCAATCACTCAACAAGAAAATGGAAAACTGGTACCGAAATGAGCTCTTTCTTAGGAGGGAATTTTTAAATTTTATTAGGACCCCATTTATCTGTCTCCAAACACATGCACTTCGAATGGTATCAGCATGTTCAAAACTGACATGATAACAAATTGTGGGAGCTTAAGTCAGGTTGGATTGTCAGGTTGAGGGAACAGAGGGTCCAATCTGATTGTTAAGTGCTGGGGAATGTCTGTAGTTTGGGATTCCAAAGTGCTAGCTGAACAAGTAGCAGAACAGTTCATAATAATATCACAGTTCAAGTTTTAAATCTGGTAGTAACATGGCTCTTTCTTGGCTTTTAATTCTTCCTTTCACTGCTTAGATATGTTAGTAGAATAGAGATCTCCCATGGAATTACCTATCTGTGCTACTGTTAATTATTTTCATTAGTGCCAAGAAGTACTTAAGATAAAAGCTCCACTGTGTTAGGCACTGCTGACACCTGTTGTAAGAGACAGTCACTTCTCCAGAGGTTTTGCAATCTAAATAATCAGGCAGGACTGAGAAGGCAAATCTCTATCGTGCAGTTTTTGAGAAACGGGGAAGAAATCAAAACAATTTCAATGTTTAAAGATTCTGAGGACCGTGTTTTGTCAAAGGAACAAGGCATGCTAATTTCACAGTCAGAAATGATTGAGGGAGTATCCATTAAAGCTGTTTCTCTCCACCAACTTAGTAAGGGCATTTCTTCATGCAGGAGGAATCACTGCCCCACCAGAAGCCACTCATTGAAGGGATGGCTGTGAGGTCAAAGCCAATTGGTAGCTTATCCCACAGCTAAGCTCAGTTTGGCACATCTCCCACCACCCCTTAATGATGCCATTCCCAATTCTTGATGAGCTCAGCATGCACACCATCCACCTCTGAGAGACATTTTATCAAAATCAGCCTTCTTTTGCTGTTAAATTTCACTTTCCTAGTGCTGTATGTTTTGAATGGAGGCTTTTCAGAGAAGGTAGCATTAATTTTTCACTGTGGGAAAGTGTGTTTTATCCACTTGTCTTGTATGCAAAGTGCCTGCATTGCTACAGCTCAAACTTTCATTAAAAAATTACTGTGGAACAGAACCAAATGTGAAAAACATGAGCCTGCACAGAGGTGCCTGCAAGCACCAGCCAGGAAAAGGCCAGGATGAGGAGATGAGGTCTTGGTAGAAAAGGCATCTGTTATCTGTATCTCAAGCCATTTAGCAAGGCCAGGAGAGTCCTAATGGAGTAGCTGCTCCAGTCCTTATGTAAATCATCCCTTTCAGTCTCATTTTCATGACTGAGGAGCTGCATGGAGGGACTGTCCCTCTTCCCTGGCTACTGGGAGGGTTGCTTTAGCATGTTTGCCGAGCTGTTAAACTGATAGCCATTTTTCAAAGTTGCCATGTTTGCTTGTAAGCCTACTAGACTGTGCTATTTTTAATTCTTTAATACAACATGTTATATAAAAAAATACAAACCCCAGACTAAGTTAGTTACCATAGCAGGTAGCCTCTTGGACTGTAATCAGTAAAGAAGATATTAAGATGGAGAAAGGCTTATTAATTTTAGTAGATAGACGAAGCCCTTTTTCTTGCAGCTAATAAGTGAGTCATGCAGGTACATATTTTTTTGAAAGCTATTTTGTTTTTCCCATCACAGGCAATTGAACTGCCCATATTTTATTAAGCCATCTGTCTGCTTGTGGTGCATGTGAATTGTGTTGCTCAGTGCACTTTAAAATCCTTGTTTCCAAAAGGAAAAGTAAGCATAAAGGGTTTGTTTACTCATCAATATTTCCATAAAAAAATAGATAAAATCTTCTAAGTTACACAGCAGCATTGCCAGATATTGCTGTCATTTTTGGAACAGAATATAGCTTGTATCATATAATATGAGTAAGTGTAACAGAGTAACTTTTATCCCTTGATATAGATTTGAACTGTGTATCTGAGGCTCTGCTCCTCAGGATTCATTAACTAACTACCCACTCATCTGCCCTCCACTCATTAGCTGCTGCCTGACAGCTTTGCAGCCATCCTCAGCTTTGGGAAGGGGCCAAGATGAGTAAGACTGCCCTGCAGGGAAAGGTGAAATGCTAATGTTTTGTTCTGTGCTTCTTTGCTCTTGGGGAGAAGCTGCAAAGCCTGATAGACACCTGATAAACTCAGCCCTGAGAGATTAATCAGGGATCTGTGCAAAGCACATCTCATATTCCTTACATTTCTCTTGGTCAAATGTGAAGCCTTTTTTCTGCTATAACTTCTCTGTTAATACTTTTTCTCCTCTTTCAAAAGTAATATGAAATTTCTGAAGATATGTGATCACCATTATGTATACCAGTCATTCTGCAGTTAGTGAGATGAGAATATATAACACAGTAAAATGCAAGCCTTTGCAAATCTTAGAGCCTGGCTCTCTAACAGGATTTTAGAACTGAAACTGACGATTTCTCTGGTTGGCAATGAATAGATAAAGATCATGTTGAATTGTATCATTCAGTTTGTGCTACTGCTTCTCTGCATCTTTAGACACAGATATTACTTTGATGTCTTAACCTGACACTGTTTTCTGAAAGAAGCACAGATGAGCTTCCAGGTTCAGGCTGGCAACTTCCAAGGCAGCTATGGTCTGAGTGAAAGCTTTGTGTAACCGGAGATGTCTCGCGCTAGAACTTCAAATCTATTTTGATCAAAGAAAGCTGAAGGACGATACCTGACAGCTTTTGTTTGACAATGTAGGAATTTTGGGATTAGGTCCCTTACTATCAAATTACAAGATACCACAGCCACATGATACATATAAAGCCACTCTGAAAATTCAGGCTTATTCCAAACATTTTACCAGGTTGACTTTTGTGCCTGGAGGCTTTTTGGTTGTCTCCTTCTGCAGCTAGACCAAGCTGATGTTCTGGCTAGCCCATCAGATCTGGATTTTTTGTTAGCCTGGCAGTGATACGGTGCTGAGGCCTTGGGAGATGTGGTCTGGGTCATTTACTGCCTGGGAACTGAAGTATTAGACACGTACCTGACAATATATCACACAGTATCACAGTATGTTAGAGATTGGAAGGGACCTCGAAAGATCATCTAGTCCAATCCCCCTGCCGGAGCAGGAACACCTAGATAATGTTACACAGGAATGCGTCCAGGCGGGTTTTGAATGTCTCCAGGGAAGGAGACTCCACAACCTCCCTAGGCAGCCTGTTCCAGTGTTCCGTCACCCTCACTGAGAAGAAGTTTCAAAACAATGTAAATCATGAGTAGTCCCTCTCTGAATTGCCTAAGAGAGACGTCACACTCAGCAGTGACCATTCCTTCAGCTGCTATGAACTGGCCTCTGTATCTACAATGACCTGTGCCCTGTTCAAAAAATGGTGACTGGAATTAAAACATGTATATTTTTGCTAAGCATGCTGAGCATAAGTACTCAGCATTTGACCCTCGGGAGCTATAAACTGGCCTCACATAGCTGATGGAAAGAAGAAAACATTTCTCTAAGCTGCTGGGAATCTGATCTTCCTTATTCTACTTTGGATTTTTGTCCCAGAGTGAAAATCAGCCACATTATCGCACAAAGCATAAGAGATCAGTTTACAGCAAGGACGTTGGTTTGCAGAGCTGAAATTCACATTACTACCACGAGAGGCAACAGTCCTCATGAGTCATGGCCACAAGAAGGAATCATTCTCTGCAATTGAAATCGTCTTTTTATTGCACTGTTCGCAATAAACAACAGAGAGAGGAAAAAACCAAAAAGTGAAAAAGCATATTTTTATAGAAGTGCAGGCACTTTCAATTCTGTATTCAGTTATAAAATAGCCTTTGAGATAGATGGATTATTTCAGCAAACAAATGCATTGCACTTTTAAATTTGGTACATTTAGATTAATTAGATCCTCCTTATTTTAGAGTAAGGACTTCTTTATGCTAGGAAATGCAATAAAGCCTATTGATTAACTGAACTCACTTATCAGATATGCATGTGGTTGACAAAATCCACTTAGTATTTCCTGAGCAGAAAAGAGAATTCAGCATTTTCATGTGGTTTCTATTAGTGTCTTCATTAAACATTCATGTAATTTTCTTTTCTTTCCCTTACTTGTCTAATAAATATACCATTAGGGCCATTAACTGCCAAGAGTTAAGTTGTTTAAGTGCTATAAGATATGCCCAGCAAATTACTGGCTCCTGAGGTATCGGTCTTCTGTCTAGATACTGGGTATTTTCACAGTCCCTTGAAACTCCAAATCCAATCATCTCTGCAGCAGAAGAAAGGTAATTGAAACATTAGGCACAGCTCAGTTCCCAAGGGAATGAACAAACGAGACATACGCAAGCTTACCGCAGCATTAGATAAAGGTGCGTATATTCTGTTCTAAGGGAAAAAAAATCTGCTGCTGGAATAAAAAAAAACCTGCTGCAGCTGGGATTCATAATGTTATTGGTGTAGTCCATTCATATTACCATTCCCATTTTCCCTGTTAGTTGCACAGCTATGGTGTAATAAAAAATAGCACAAGTAGCCTGGCAGGTAGACTGGCACTGTTTGTGGGAGTTTTGAAATCCACAGCTCCAGGTTCTTCCTGGCTTCCTGGTTTAGGGAAATCTGGAAATGCATATCCCTGTCATTGTTTTAACCCCCCACATTTATTTCAGGTCATGTGTAGCCTATGCAAAACACTTGAAGATCTTAAAGAAGGAGAGTCCCCATAGTCTGCAGGTGAATATGTCAACATACACTAGGAAAAGAGGACAAGAGGTGATCTACACACCAGTCACCTGAGTTATTGCAAGAAATAGGCTGATGTGGCTGTTTAGGAGGTCTATGAAGTGAGAGAGAGAATAATTTTTGCAGGTAAGCCTGGGGAAAACAGAAGCTCTGCTTTTAAAGGCAGAGCTTTATCACAGACTGTGGTAAATAAGAAAGTAAGAGTTAGTCAATGGAGAGTCAGACATGTCAGGTAAGTAAATGGAGAATGAAGGGGCTCTGGAAGTAGCTCCAGGAACAAGGAGTGAGATGGTGATTAGGGAGGCAGCCAAGGGAATGGGTGTGTGGAGGCAATTGTTTTGGGCACAGGGTAGCAGGCAACAAGGGGAGATTGGAGTGTAAGAGAAACAAAAAAATGAATATGTTGGAAGATTTGATGAGATAGTCTTCAAGAGATAATACTAGCAAAGAGTGTAATTTCCAGAGACAGTAGTTTCCTGCTGCCTCCTTCCAAAAGGCTGAAGCCCTAAATCTACCTGTTACTTCTGTTTGAGTGGATGATATTGTCCCAACTGTAGTTCAGCAGGATGACTTCTAGTCTCAACTCCAGCTCCACATGTAGTGCCATTAGCTTAACAGAGGCTGCACAACAGGTACAGGTCTCTGCCAGTGCCTGTCACCTGAGGCTGCCCAGGTGACAAGGAGTAGCCGTGAGGCTCCCTCATGATGTGACATGTAAAGTTAGCTGAAGTGGCTGGGACAGCCTCTTGGCAAGGAAGTGTCATGCGCTCCTCATGGGGGTGCAGATTCCCTGCTAACTGTATTGCTGAATTAGGAAACATCACTTTTTTTATAACTGCTTTCTGTCTGAGGTATTCTGCCTTTGGCGCTGGACTCCCTTTATGTCAATCAAACTACGCATTTGTATTTGCTTATTGAACATTTCAGAAGACATGGTCTCAGTACCCACATGAAGGCTATGAACACATGTCAATATCTCACACATCTTTAGAAACAACCTAGCAGATAGTCTCCAAAGTGATGTGAGGCTGTGACCACACAGACAAATAGCAGATGTATGTTCTCTTCAGGCAGATGTTTTGTGGCTGGGTCAGTCACTTTGGGATGTCATATTTCTAAATTAATCTCCAGAATGTACTTCAGCAATTTATGAGCACAGATTTTGTCTCTGTCCCTCCACTGCTGTTAGGCCTGTGCACTGCGGTTTGTAGAGTGCTCCCAGTTCTCTGGACTCTGTGTTTCATTGTCTTGCTTTCACCTCTAAAGAGCATTTGCCCTGGTAAATGACATGTACTTCAGTAGCCCATTGCAAAGCAGAGCCTATGGAGAAAAGTCTGCACCCATTGCACTTTAGGAAGGCCTTTACCTCTCTCAAATTTGGGGACACTGCCAGATTTGCAACTGTTCTGCTGCTCATAAAACACACATAAAACTTTGGTAGACTGGCCATGTTGCTGGAAAGAGGAGAATGATTACTTCTCTGTCACTGTGTTATGTTTATAGGAGGGATATACCCTGAGCTACAGGCATTTGTTGAAGCTACAGTCCCCTTTATACTCCAGTTTATCTTCAGCTAATTATACCTGAGTTGACCAAAAGCACTCCCTGGGAAGGAAAGGGCTTTACTTACTTATTCCATTCTCCATACAGAAAATTCTTCTGTTTAAAAGGCAGGATCCTCTGCAGCTGACAATCTTCTACCAGTCTTTACTCAGCCATGAGTCAGCTGTATGAAGTAGCAGGAGCCTTTTCAGCAACTTCAAACAGCTGTTGGATCAGTTGCTGCCCAAGTTTGCTTGCTGAATAGGAGGGAGCAGGAAGCCTTTTACTGCCTGTGCTGTTTGGTGCCTCACAAAGCAAGCTGACTTTTACAAGGTACTTCTCTGCCTTGAATACTCTTTTCATGAAAAGCTACACTGGGCACCTCCTGTTCAGAACATACTACTTCGGTTTCACACCATTTTACAAGCAAAACTTGGTAGGTATGAGAAATTATTGCTTAAAAAACACAGTGTGATAAGGAACAAACAACCCCATGGAGTAAGGGGCAGGATCTCTCAAAGTATGTAGCACTTCACTTGTGTGTCTTGAAGTTAATTGTCATATAAGTGAAGTAAACATTTGGCCAATGCAGAAAATGGGCATATCTCCACTTAGGAACCCTGCTGCAGTTTCTGTATTCACTCAGGAAGGGCTATGGAATTGGTTTCCATAGGAACTATGGGGAAATGAAGGAAAAATGCTTACCTGAAAACCAGCTGCATAATTTTAGCACTGCAAAACTGCAGGGAGGCACAGAGTGCAGACCACTGGCACTAGGAGACCCTTTGAAGGGGGCTAAAGCATCCCTGCCATTCCTGCAGCATGGAAGGCCATGTGGGGCCAGCTCCAATGTGGCTGAGCTGTGCTGCCTGTGATGGGAGATGGAGCTGCAGCAGCACACACCCAGACATTCAGAGACATTTGGAAACCTGCAGCATTCAGCACAGCCTCCCAGAGGACTGATTTACAGAGCAGTATTTGGATGATGGGAGTGCTGAGCACTTTCAAGGATTTGCTTTGCTTGGGTACACAAAATGCCGGGGTGTGCAGTCCAAGTGCATAATCCCAAGTGTGCTTGGCTGCTTTATTATTGTGCTTTTTGTACTTCCTTTTTCTCAGAAGTGCAACTGCAGCTGCCTCTCTTCATTTACCTCTGCTTTCCTTTGACAGCTAAAGAAGAAATGCCCTCTTCTCACTCTCATGCCCTTGTGTCACAGAGTTCTTTGCCTCATGTAGCTTTGGGGCCCATGAGCAGGCTGTCAGCATTGACAGATAGAACATGATAATAAGTGTGGGGAAGACATTTTGGTGTGTATGAGTTTAATGGAGCATGTAGGGTTCATAAGGTTTGGTCCACAACAAGATATCGTCTCCACCCCCCACTGAGACCTGCACTGCTCCTGATATTGGAGTCCCAGGGATATTTTCCTCAGCTTGTGCTCTGGACTACAAAATGGCAAAAGTGATTCTTTACAATATATAAACTGAAAAATACATTTGTCATTACAGTTTCTATTTAAAATTAGCCCCTTGCTGCCGCAAAGTGCTGTCGCTAGGGTTAAGAAGGTCCAGCAACTTCTAGAGGCTTTCAAGACACAGCAGTGTACTGTGTCTAAAGTCAATAGCATTATGGTGAGCTGCAGGAAAACAAATATTGCTGTGTTCAAAAGCTTCAGAAAGGGATGAAGGCTTTGTGGAATGCATGCAATAGTCAGTACAAAGGCATATTTGTAAGGCACAGGTAACCTCTCTCTCACAAATGGAAATTCAGAAGGATGGCTAGTTTAATTACTTGCACTGTTGAGTAGTGGTAGCAGTTTTCAGGGCTGACACTAAATTCATAGCAAGCTGTCTTTGATGTCTAAGATACTATGTATGAAGAATTTCTGGAATTTGTTTACCCACCTGGATTTCTCTGCATGCGATGTAAACTGAGGAGTCTACCACAAACTTAACATTTATGATGCAGGTTGGTCTCAAAAACCAGATCAAAGTTCTTTGACCCTTAGTCTTTGAGTACCAGGAAAATAAAGTTGTTTTAAACTCCTATTTCCATTTTTTTAAGATCAAAAAGAGTCACTCATACTTTTTTTGCATTCCATTTCAGTGGAACATAGCTCTCTGAAGAATATTAAGAGAGTGGTAAGGAACTATAGTTGAAAACGAAATTGGTGTTTTCTGCAATACCCATCAAGGAAGCAGATCAGTGGGAGAGTTACTTTGCTAAGATCTGAAAGTAACTAGATTTATTTAGTTTTATTTTGTTTTGAAGCCATGTTTCTTTATGTCGCACAAAAGCTAAAAATGTATATTGGAAATTTAAAAAACGGTCCTGATAAAATCACAGGATCTACACTTGTGCTGAAGACTGGGCTGAACTACAACTGAGACAAATGTAGTTCATGCAAGGCAGAAATGAGAGAAGTCCTTCCCTCCTGTTTCTTTCTCTGCTAGGTCGCTCTGTTCAATTATGTCTTATTAATAGCCCTACGTTTGTTAAAGATTCTTTATGGAGAAAGGCAAAGTACTGCATTGCTTGAGGTGAGTTAGCTTGAGAAGCTGTTCCCAGGAGATATGCTGGAAGCTACACTCATTGACCCTAGTAACCCTCTAAGTTATAGGTAGGCTATTCATTTAACCTGGCTATTGCTAGTGACACCACAGGACCTTGACATGTTTTCTTGCTGCTATACTTCCTCACTTGGCCTACATGAAAATCTCTGTGGTAAAAGAGATCACTTGGACATGGGAGATTTTGGACTGGACACTGAATTTGCAGGAGCTTCTAGCTTGATGATTGGCACATACAGTCATTCTATCAAAATGATAGAATGCTCTGCTCGTATGTCCCAGCGTTACTGTTTTTGCATAGGTAGCAAAGCACCTTTCCTTGCATCCTATCTTTTGCTCCAGCAGGAGCTGTGTGACTAGTCCTGGATGCATGCCTAAATTTGGGGCTCATCATTATGGGATGAGACAGTTCTGCCCAGCACGTAGCCTGATGCCAAAGTATTTTGTTTGGGATCCTAAGCAGTCAAGATTTCTCAAAGGGAAAGATATTTAAAAGCACTTTTCTGCACTGGGTGATGGATGTTTCAGGAAATCTAGCATATTTGAAATTTCCTACAAAATATGTAGTGCAGCACCTTTGCTCACAATATTCTTGAATAGTTTCTGAGATTGGATAAAATGGATCTTGTATGCAACATATTTTTGAATATTATGTATAACCTGCATCGTTATATATGCATGAGGCTACAGCACATATCTGTAGCATCAACAGCCTTCAATTAACACAAAGAGTCACAAGAAGGGTGCATCACTTGGAAGGGAAAAGAGCACTCTAGTTAAATGGCAAAGAGTAGGCATATATTCATACCAAAATATTGTTTAAGAAATGGAAATCTAGCTCTTATGATGCTAATGGAGTGGAAACTAATCTTCCTCTTACATCTTAGTGCCAGAGTGGAAGCAGGATAAAAGGAAATTTGAAGAGCAAGTAGCCAAGGATACCAAGGGCAACAATAAAATATTTGATGTATATCAGAAATATGAAGTTTGGAAGAAAGTCAGTGTCTGTACTAGACCATAAGAGTGTGAAACGGTCTGTTACATTGAAGGGATGCTAAATGTTATTTTTGCTTTGGCCTTAAAGTTAAAGGTTATTGGAAAATAAGTATTCTGTTTATTTTCTTGTACAAATATAGCTAGCAAGCATGAACTATGGTGTCAAAGGACTCATAAAACTCAACACATTTCATAGTAATAAATTACTAAAATTACACTATTGAAGCAGGAATTATATATACAAAAAAATCTAGCTGGCTGTAGCCAACCTGTATCTGCAGCAGCACCAGAAGTTGTTGGAAGAGATCAGAATTGTACAGTCTGAGCAGTCAAGATGGAAGAAAAATTGCGAACTTCACTTTCCATCTGAAGAACTGAAGCACAGAGAGAGAAAGCTGCTTGCTTGACAGCAGCAGAGAGGAGGCATAGGAGGGAGGACTCCTGAACCCCTTGCACAGCCCCATTCCTGTGGGTACTTGGGGTCTGCATAGCCCCCTGCCCTGCATACCCAGCCTTACCACCACCTCCCTTGCTGTCAGCTGCATGGCAGACCCTCTTCTCACTGAAACTTCATCTGTTCCTTCCCCACTTCCTAAACACCCTTTCCCTTCCCCTCCTCCTTACCTGAGTATCCTAAAGGGCCTCACAGATCCTGGCAAATCAGAGTTGAGACTTTTAAATATGGAAATATCACATTTCTTGAATGCTTGCCCAAGTCTAAAGCAAAACAAGTCTTGGGAGTTCCTGGACATTCAAGGCTGCAAAATTACTAGGGGTATTTAAATTATTAGAGGTAAGGTGTCCCTCTACTAGTTACCTTTCTTTATGCTTTACAACCTCATAAATCATCTGCATATAACATCTTTTCTAATGCAGCCATTAATTAAAATGTGGTCTTCTCTGTCTCAAAACACAGCAGTGATGTAGCAGTGCACAGGCTTGTTAAAAAGGATGCCCAGCATTGAACAGTGTTTGCTGCATTATAGACCAAGAAGAAGGAACATGAAAACACTGAGGGCAGGATTCGCAAGCACCCAGAAGTGCAAGCAAAGGCCAGGGCACGAAGGGACTGGTCCTTTGGAGGAGGTAACGCACCATGAGGGAAAGAAGAAGTATCACTAATGTCTACTCAAGATTTCAGAATGCTTTGTTTGAGGCTGTTAGAAGAATCCAAGTGAGGTGCAGGGTCTTGTCATAGATGAAAAAGTGGTTAAAAGGTAGAAAACAAAGAGCAGACATGACCAGCCAGTTTTCAGCGCAGAAAACAGCTGATAGTGAGGTGCCCTAAAGAGAAGCACTGAGGCAGGTGTGCCTCAGCATGTTTGATAATGACCTAGAAGAGGAGGTGGTGGTAGCTAGGTGGCAGATTTCCAGGTGTTACAGAATGATTTAGATTAGTGAGGCCTGAAGAACATTTAGATAAACATCAGATAACCCCTAGAAAAACTGATTATTGGGCAGCCCAACAGCAGCTGAAATTCAATTTAGAGAAGTGCATTGTGAATTGACAGTGCAATATGAAAGGGACAATTGAAGCAACCTGAACATACTGATGGGTTCCGAGTTAGTCACAAACGCTGCTCGTGCCTAGCGAGAGAAGGAAAAAGAAAATGGTTTTTAATATGGACAGTCCATTTTGTGTCAATGAGAAAAAAAGTGAATGATCTGTGTCAGGCTTATCAGGATCAGAATAATAAACAACCTGACAATTAAGACGCAAACCTCATAAAGCTCATCTTGAAGCCTTCACTGGTGTCTAATTGAAACCATAAAAAGGACGGATGAAGGTAAGGTAACATGACAGACACAGGAGGAATGAGGAAGACTGCCTTCTACAAGAGATTTTAGGATTGAAAGCTATAAGACAATCTCTTCTCCCTGTGATAGAGGTACAGTAAACTGTCAAGGTTTAACCCCAGTCAGCAGCTAAGTACCATGCAACCACTTGCTCGCACCCCCATCTTCTTCCCTCTTTCAGTGGGTTGGGGAGGAGAATCAGAATAAAGGTAAAACTCATGGGTTAAGAGAAGAACAGTTTAATAATTGAACTAAAGTAAATAATAACAACAATAATAATAATAATCAGATGATGTTGATGATGATGATGAAAAGGAAAAAAGAGACAGAGGAATAAAACCCAAGAAGCAAAAGTTATGCACAATACCATTGCTCACCACCTGATGACCAATGTCCAAACCCATCCCAAGCAGCAATCAGTGTGTCCTGGCCGACTTGCCCAGTTTATATACTGGGCATGATGTTCTGTGGTATGGGATATCCCTTTCCCTAGTTCAGGACAGCTGTCCTGGCTGTGCTCCCTCCCAGCTCCTTGTGCCTCTCCTCAATGGCAGAACATGGGAAACTGAAAATACTTCATCTTAGAATAAGAACTACTTAGCAACAACTGAAACATCAGTGTGTTACCAACACTATTATCATATTGAATCCAAAGCACAGCACTGTACCAGCTACTGAGAAGAACGTTCACTCCATCTTGGCTAAACCCAAGGCATAAATAAAATATAAGTACAGGGTAAAACCACAGACATCAGAAGTCCCAGAAAGACTGGCTCAGTGCCTGTACAGAAGGGCTCAGATTCGCATCTTCATCTTGTTTGATCTGCAGAAGGTGGCCACCACTGCTGCCCAGAGTGCCCTACCACACCTTTCTTGCAGCAAAATTGGGTTCGTCTTTGCTGGGCTTCAGTTCAGGGCAGCACTCACGAGTTGAGGGTGTGTATGCAGGACCCCAGCGGCAGCTCTCTTACCCTTCTGGGGTCAGCACTCCTGCTGCTTTCCACTGTCTTTCCAGAGGGCCCGCATAATCCAAGCAACGATACAGCTAAGTAGCTGCTGCTCCACAGCAAGCTAAAATTCACTTAGAAAGGCTAGTTTCATCTTACTGACATAAAGATGCCATCTGAAGTCCCTCTTTGCAAAATCCCTTGTCTCTGCCTGACTTGGAAGAGATGTAATATTAAAATTGTGCTGTCTGGGCTCTGGGGTCACTCATTGCATGCTTTTGTCTGGGCTTTTCACAGTCCTGAATAAGACAAGTAAACAATTTTCTGCTTACTGACACCTTTCTACACCTTTTTGTTAAATAGCACATTCAAGGCTGTGTTGTTGCTGAGGTGTCCTCATTAGTCCATTCACTGTGGACAGCAGAAGCTGTCTGACAGGCATGGATAGTCTGATATGGTTGCGGGGTTCCTCAGGGGGCTCCTTAGGACCACACTGGTGGTGACTGGAGTCCAAGCAGCTTCAGTTAATGTAAAGCAGAAAAGCTGGCTCCTCACTTCTTCCCCTGTAGTCCACACAAGGGACTTTCTGTTTAAACTCACAGACCAGGTACATCACTCTGTTCCCTCCTCCATGGTAACCACAAGGGTAGTCAAATCCAACGAAATAATGTGGTCTCAGCTGGATATTGCCTTTCAGAGCTACATAAAAGTCTTGAGGTAAAGATTTCAGCTATTTTATATTTTTTAGTGCTAAATAATCCTGATAAAGTTCAATGCACTTGTTAAATGTACTCAAAATATTTTTAGTGCATTGATAAGATCCCTAGACAGCAGACATGACACTGAATGTGTTTTATGGACAGTATTCTGCATAGATGTCAAACCAATTAAGCGGATGAATGGAGTTCTGCTTTCCTCCTTGTCCCATCAGTCCATGAAGAGCTGAATCCCCTATGGGGATGCAATGGACTGGGACAGAGTTTATCCTTGGGATATGTTGTCTTGGGTTGGTTTGGCTACGTCACTGCAGATGGCAACCTGGGGACTTGTTTTGGTGATGTGGTCTGAACCTCAGTCTGCACTCAGTGCACTGTCATGCTGGGTATCACAGCTCTGGTTTTGGTGTATTTTCTGCTGCGTATTTTACTCGTCAGTACCTCCCAGCCCAAACTGTGGTAACTGTATGAAATGGGTGGTTGTCCAGGAAGATCCTTGTGTGGCAAGCAGACAATCAGGCAGCAGGCTTGTTGTACATCATTTTGTTGCACAAGGTGTGATGCTCACTGCATGAAGGTTTGTTGGCAGGGTTTGTAGCTGATGGCTTACATGGATTCTAATAATAAAAGTTAGTTTGGGTGAAAAGCAAAAACAGAAGCAGGGAAAGAGAAAGTAAAAGCAAATTCAACTAAGTACTAAAAAAATATTTCAGGAAATACTTTCTCCATGAGACCTCTGTTTTCAAAATTGGCTGCGTGCATCACAGAGATGGGACCCGACATGCAGAATGCACAAGTGTCAGGAGACAATTCATCATCCAGGAAGGGTACTGTGGCAAAGAATTGCCATGCCCCTCACCTTGCTCTCAGAGCTGGCCTTGATGCTGGGAGAAGACTAGAACTATGGCACCAGTTTCAGACACTGCCTTTTCTGGCCTGAGAAGCTGATTATTTGAAAAGGCACCTTCAGCTTGTAGTTCTTTGATGCTTCTGTCAAACACCAGATATTTGCTTTTCTTTGTAGCATGTTGTGAAACTTGGTTCATTGCTGTTTATAGTCTGATTTTGTTTTCTAATGAGTCTGATTGGCTGTACTGTTCTCAGCGTTATCCAAATATACTTTAGAATTAAATTTATCTTCTCCCAAAAGGAACACAGGAACTGGGAGAGGTTTTTGCTTTGTGCTGGGTCATACAAGGCAACTTCTCGGCACTTTGTATATTTAGCAGGTTCTGAGTTCTGACTCTTCTACAAGAAAGTAGTAACCATCACAGGTACTGAATGCTTCTGTGATTGAAGGCAAAGAATTACCAGTGGGTAGTATGACTCATCTCTACCTTCACTGCTGAATATACAAGACAAAAATAAAAAGCTTCAAAATCATATATTCTAACCTAACAAAAATATTAAAAAAAAATCAATATAAAGAAATAGTACATTCTAGGCAAAGTTCCCCTAGAAGAATAGGACAGCAGTTACTATTTTAAAATTGTCTGTTTTTTTGGTGTTTTCTGTTAGTTTGCTTTGCTTGCTCTTTTGGCAATGCAGGAAACAGCTGGGCTTTGCCATAAGAAGGAAAGCCTAACCAAGTAAAACAGGAGGGAAAAATAGCTCTTCTTTATGTTAAATACATCCCAGAGTTCTTCAGTACCACTGAACTGGATTTGCTCTTTGTTGGCCTCAGTGAGCCCTTAGCCATGTTACCAGTAAAAAACCCTGCATGATGCTCAGCTCTTTGTAAGATAGGCTCGCTGCAACTCCATTACTTTCCAGACATGCAGCATAGACCACTCTTAGGGTGATCCTGGTTTTTTTTTGAAGCCCATCACGGTGCTGGTCTGAGCTGTGCCTTTACCTCTGTTACTGATCTTGACCTCGAGACTGCCCATCTGTAGATGTGAGGAGCATCCATGCATCCTGCTGCTGCCCTTCGTCTTTGGGAAGCAAGCAGCATTTTGCTTGAGATTGGGCACTGTTCTCTTTCAATATCCCTCCACCTCCTTGGAGGCCTTTGACTTGGGCCCAGTTCTCCATGGCCACATCACACAGACATCCCAGGATTATAGGTGAAATAAAAAGGATGGAAGGAAATGAATTGTGAAGAAGGAATGCATTTTTTTTTTTATAATGATCAGTAACCAGGTGGTGATACAGCATCCACCAGTGCTGCCCCTTCTCAATGGCTGCAGCCATCAGGTGGCTAACTCTGTGCACTCAGGGAATTGCAGGCGAAGGTGAGAGCAGAGCATTTCAATATGCACTATTACCTGCACCTCCTGCAGCCAGGCAGGGTTAGGTATGGCTCGTGTAGGTTTCTGTTAGTGGGCTTCTGTGCATACAGCTGTGGGTTTCTGCCATGTGGCTGCACCACCCTGCTGCATCTTAATTCAGACATCAGTTCTGTAGCATTTGGAAAAAGCAGATGCCCAAGAGATGTGAATTTGCTACAGCTCACTTTCTGGTTTGTTCCTACCTCACACCATATATTTTAGTTCAGCAGCTCAGTTCCTTATCCTCTTGCCACTTTCTCTGAACTGATTAAATGCAAGCAGCACTTTTTGTGGTGCTACAGAAAGTGCATAACAAATGAACTATACCATGAAAGAGTAAACCATTATTAGCACTGGTTACAGCATAGCAAAACACTTTAACTTTACAACAGAGGACATTTTAACTAGTAAGTGTTAGAATCAGATAGTTATCGTAGCACTGACAGGCAATAATAATGCTGATCTCTGGTGTCAGTGTCAGTGACTGTCTCCAGGCTAGGGCATGATTTTTGACCTTTTTGAATAGGTCACAGAAGGGCAGAAAAAAAGCTTTTCACTGCCACCAGCAAATGCCTTGGTTCTCCCAGAACTGCGGTGGTGAAGGTATGGGAGTAAGCCATCCTACAGAAAACCTCCTGATGCCTGAGACAATGCCTCTCTATCACGTTAAATAACCAGTGACAAAGACCAAGCCAGATGAGCTAGGAATTTCTTCATCTATTTGTGCCCAGGTTACTAACCAAGTGGGTGTAGTGCTTTTGTTGCTTAATCTCTGAGGGTCAGTCCCCTGTAAATGAAGCTCTGTTCTCCCTAGGAAAAATAATAAAGGAGCTTCTGGGAGAATGATAAAATACAGGAAGGCAGCTTCTTGGCTGATTGAGGGTTATTTGTGTTTCTTTCTCCCTTTCCTGCCTGCAGTACCATTTTGAGTTGCAGAGTTCAAGTCCAGATAAACACTTTTGAAAGCTTAAAAGAGGGAGTTGTTTGTCCTCGGCTAAAGGCCTTAGAACCTCCTGGTTAATTTGCTTTCTCTTGCTCCAGAAATACTTGCGCTAGAAATACCTGAAAGTGTGTTTCCCATTTGGTATTTAATAACCCTGTGTGGAGGATATGCTCTGGCATGGCAGGGGCTGGGTTGATTCACGTACCAGGTCATAAGGAGGATTCCCTGCTCACCCCAGCTGAGGCTGGTCACAGCTCCACTCCCAAGAGATCCCCAGTACTGTGTTACATGGCAGGTACAACATGAAACCAAAGAGTAAACTCGTGTTTTTCTTCCTTGCAAAGGCAAGCTGTGTTAAAAGCAAAACAAAACTGGTTAACATGGACAAGTCTGTTCAGAGTTTTTGTTTTGAATTTGTGGCTTGGTTCACTTTGGGAGCTGTAATCTCTGTCTAGGAACACTCATATTTCTGGTTTAAGGGTTAAAAGACGAATTGAAATAGATTGAAGTAAATGTATCTTTATCTTTTTAAGGCCTAAACATGTTAGGCACGTGTGAGCTTATCTTTTTAAGGCCTAAACATGTTAGGCACGTGTGAGCCTGAATGGTACTTCTTAAAAAATATCATCAGACAAGATGAACATTTTTTGCCTAATCCTGATTCTGCCAGCAGGTTATGCCTCAATTGTGCTGATTTGCTAATCAAAACTGCCTGTGAGAAGCTTGTAATGTATTGTGCTGAAGAGTGGAAAGGTCCAGGAGAGCTGTGGAATTTTCAAGAATCACCTCCTCCAAGCTCAAGAAACTCAAGACTCCAACTGACAAGAAGGAAAACAAAGATGATAGGATGCCAGCACAGATAAACAAAGAGCTACCTGCAAAGCTTAACCATAAAAAAGTACTCAGTAGGAGGAGCAGGTGCAAGTGACCTGAGACACTGTGGGAGCATGTAGGAACAGGGTTAGGAAAGCTAAAGCCGACATAGAGTTAAATCTGTCAAGGGAGACGAAAGGCAAAAGGAAAGCTTTTACAAGTGCATTAGCAGCAAAACTATGAAAGATCTGGGCACACCACTGAGTTGGAATGGGGACATTAATGAACATGAAGAAGGCTGATACACTGAACAGCTTCTTTGCCTTCACCTTTAGCATGTAGGTATGACTGGCCTTCAAAAATTCCAGGTCCCTGAAACCAGTGGGTACACATAGTGCAAGGATGATTTGTCCTTGGTGGAGGAGGATCATTCTAGGGAATGGTAAAACAGATTGGAAATACAGAAGTCCGTTGTCTCTGAAGAGTTACACCCACAGATACTGAGACAATGTCATGTGAGGTCACTGTGGATTATCTCTGAAAGGCCATGGTGACTGGGGGAGATTCCTGATGACTGTAAGAAAACCAGTGTCCCTTCTGTCTTCAAGGGCAAGAAGGAGGATCAGTGTGCAGCCGATCAGCCTCACATTTATTTCTGGGAATATGATGGAACATCTAGTCCTGGAAACCACTACCAAACATATGAGGGACAAGAAAGTGACTAGGAGTGATTAGCATGGACTTACAAATTTGAAATCATACCTCACACATTTCATTGCCTTTTCTGATTAAAAATGAGGGCAAAGCAGGGGATATTGTTTCTCTCAAGTATGATTAGGCTTTCTGCACTGTCTCCTGTAACATCTGAGCTGCCAGCCTCAGAGGACTGTGATCAGTGACTCAAAACCCTGCTGGAGGCTTGTCACTAGTGACTGCCCCTGGGAATGAAACTGAGGCCAATACAGTTTAACACCTTCATTAATAAGCTGGAAAATAGCACAGAGAATGGTGTAGAGTACACTGTCTGCAAGAGCTGGGAGGAGTAGTTCAAACATCAGAAACTGGGAGGAGGGGCTGGTGAAGCAGAGGGATGTGCTGCTATTCAGAGGGACCTCAATAGACTGGAGAAATAAGTTGACAGTAACCTCTTACAGCTCAACAAGAGGAAGATCCAAATCTTGCACCTAGGAAGGAGTAACCACGTGCACTAGGACAGACTGAAGGTTGGCTGACTGGAAAGTGGCTTGGCAAAGAAGTATCTAGGAGTCCTGGTGGACATCACATGTCAGACAACAATGTGCCTTTGCAGGAGAGGTGGTTAGTGACACCCTGGGCTCCACTAATCATAGTGCTATCAGTGGGTCATGAGAGGTGATCTTTTCTACTCCCCTCTGATGAGATACATCTGGGGTGATGCATCTATTGCTTGGCTATCCAATAGAAGGGAGACACAGACATGCTGGAGTGAGTCCTCTGAGAATCCACAAAAATGACTGAAGCACTGGAGCATCTGACATATAAGGAGATGTTGTCAGAGCTGGTATGTTTAGCGTGGAGAAGAAAAAGTTCAGGAAGATCTCGTAAATGTGTATGCAACACCTGATGCCAGGAGCAAAAAGAAGAGAGCCAGAGTCTCCTCAGTGGTCCAGTGAGTGCCTTCCTTGGGCAATGTTCAAAATGTAGGCCTTGACTAGCTTGTTTGGGAATGGGATTGCATAAAATATCTGCACTGCGAGGTGTGTACACTGCAAGGGTGAGAGCCTCAAACCCTTAGTAGCTTTCTCTGTCTTTGCCCAGTGCCTCTGAAGTCAAGGAGGGTCTGTGAAGAGCTTCATCCATGAATGTGAGGGAAAGGGTGTGAGAGGTTGGTGTGACTCTTTTCTGACTTTAGCACATATGTATTGCCTGTGCAGAGCTTGCAATGAGACATAAGTGGAGAACTTGACCTGGGAATGAGTTGCTCTTTTTGACAGGTCTTCTGAGAGAAAGGAGTTCTGCTTGACTGAACTTCATTTGCAATAGCTGGGCAGTTATAGCATCTGGAGACATGACACAGGCTGGTACTTTTCTATAAAAAAGGGTCAAATATATTTGCCTTTAGTAGTTTGCTTAAACAGTCAAAGGATTATTGCCCCTCTACTCTACTCTTGTGAGACCTCACCTGGAGTACTGTGTACAGTTCTGGTGTCCTCAACATAAAAAGGACATGGAACTGTTGGAACAAGTCCGGAGAAGGGCCACGAGGATGATCAGGGGACTGGAGCACCTCCCATATGAAGATAGGCTGAGAAAGTTGAGGCTGTTCAGCCTGGAGAAGAGAAGGCTGCATGCAGACCTCATAGCAGCCTTCCAGTATCTGAAGGGAGGCTGTAGGGATCCTGCAGATGGACTCTTCATTAGGGACTGTAGTGACAGGACAAGGGGTAACGGGTTAAAATTTAAACAGGGGAAGTTTAGATTGGATATAAGGAGGAAATTCTTTACTGTAAGGGTGGTGAGGCACTGGAATGGGTTGCCCAAGGAAGTTGTGAATGCTCTGTCCCTGGCAGTGTTCAAGGCCAGGTTGGACGAGGCCTTGGGTGAGATGGTTTAGTGTGAGGTGTCCCTGCCCATGGCAGGGGGGTTGGAACTAGATGATCTTAAGGTCCTTTCCAACCCTAACGATTCTATGATTCTATTCTACGATTATGCAGGGCGGGGGAGGGAGGAGCATGCTGCTCAGATAAGGTAATGCCCAGGATGCACCTGGTTTCAGCAAGGCCAGGATTTTCATCCCAGTATTTGTCTTTGCCACATGTGCCTGTGCTAGTCTAGAAGAGAGACCTGGTTGGAAAAGGCTCTACTGATACCCGCTGCACCTCCTGCCCATGTGAGTACAGCAGCAGCAGACGCCTCTCCTTGCCTGAGGCTGGTCTCCACCAGCTGAGAGCTGTGTCTGGAGAAAGTGTTGCCTGGGGAACAGCATGCCAGGGGTTTCACTGGATATTACAGCCTTCAGAGTATGAAAGGTAGGAAAGGAAAGGCTGGGAGTGACATATATGAAATTTCTTGTCAAAAGAAAGAACCAGTAAATCAGAGCCCTGCAAAAAAAAAAAAAAAAATACAAAACCAACCCCTAACGGAACAATGTGCTGCCTCCATTTGCTCTGAAGTTATTTCAGCACTGTTCTGCAAACATGACTGCCACAGCCAATGTTTGGTCCCTTTCTGGACAGAAGCCATTTTCTTGCCAGTGTTTTATTTTCCCATCTGTTGCTAGGAGGGAGCAAGGTCTAGCAGATCCTGTGCTTGCACAGTGCCTTGCAAAGGCACAGCCAGCAGTGCCTACCCCAAATGTGCAAGCCAATCTGGCCACCCTCTTTTACCACACTGCAAGTTCAGAAAGGCAGTCCTCTTCTGTCCCCTACAGAAATGTTATTTTCTCAAACTTTCCACCTTCTTGGCAACACTCTTAGCAAACAAGGAATGTGGCTTAGGTCTATTTTTGCTTTAATTCTGCAACAGGGCATTAGGTGGTTATGGCTCTGTGCAAGGTACTAAAACCTCCTTCAGTCTCCACTTCCTTCTCTCAATCTTATGCTCCTGTGAAACTAAATCCAGGACATAATTTATAAAGATACCACTTATACATTCTCTCTCCCTCCACCTTGGGAATGTAGATAGTCTTCTTTCTGAAACCTTCTTCTGCAGCCTCCTAGGCTGTTAACAAGCCATTAGGAAGAGCCTGGTCACCAACTAGCTGCATCACAATTATTGCCTTACAAAGTAGGACCAGCTGCTAAGTAGATTTCAGGCTCAACAGCTCTAGATTCCCAATGTCTCCCTCTTGCAGAATAGCATCTGCAGTAAGTTGTCTGGCTCAGGTCAGTCTGGCTTTTCAAAAGAACTGGACTTGCAAAGCAAAGTGGGACTTACCACATGTAAACACATCCCTGCTCTATCATATTGGTACCAGCCTGCATGTGAGAAGTGGCATTCCAGGCCACAAGGATGCTGAAGAGGGACAATTCATCAGGGACTGTAGCTATAGGTCAAGGGGTAATGGGTTCAAACTTAAATGAAGGAAGTTCACATATAAGGAAGATACAACTTCCGATATAAGGAAGAAGCTCTGTACTGTGAAGGTGGTGAAGCACTGAAACAGGTTCCCCAAAGAGGTGGTAAATGCTCCATCTTTAGCAGGGTTCAAGGCCAGGTTGGACAGAGCCTTGGTCAACAGATCTAGCGTAAGGTGTCCCTGCCCATGGCAGGGGGATTGGAACCAGATGATCTTCAAGGTCCTTTTCAAACCTAGCATTCTGTGATTCTGTGATTCTATGACTGTAACTAAAAATTCCAGCAGAACTTTCAAAGCTTTACAGTTTTCGGCTACTTCCACGGATTCAGTTTCAACAGACATTTGGCCCTTTGCTTCCTTTGACACTGGTGGAAGAACTGTAGGTGGCTGAAGACCTTAATTTCTTCTCATCAGGCTTTTAAACAGAGAACGTTACTGCCATTGGAGGACAACAGTGTCTTCGCCTGCATGTCCTCAATTCCTGCAGGCAGCACTGCTGAGGTCAGGAGGATGGCCTGTGCAATTTGAAACAGCAGAGAAGAGCGCTAATAAGTCTGAGGGTGTCCTCAGAGCAAGGACTGTTTGAAGAGCGTTGCAAAGTCTGTACTACATCCATATGGCACCACATCCATACTGGAGCAGCCACTCTCCCCTCTCCCTGATGGCACCAGAAAGTTGCTGCAGTGCAAGCCCTCTCTGTATTCCTTCCCGATAATGTCTCCCTTCCTTGGCAGCCTTTCACCCATTTGGAAGCTTTGGAAATCCTTTTGTGGACGTTGTTGTTTTTTTTTTTTTTAATTATTTGTTTGGCATTCTTTGTGTTGGGTTAGATTTGGGGTTTTTTTTTGGTTTTGGGTTTTTTTTTGGTTTTGTTTTCTTTTTTTGGGGGGGGATATTTTTCTGTGTGGGTTTGTTTTTGTTTGTGTGTGTGGCACTGAGAGCAAGGAAGAGCCTTCTGAAAACTTGAACCTGAGTTTCATTGCGTATACTATGGTCATACCTTAAAATGATGCAACTTGGTTATTAGAACCAGATACTTGCTGTAGCTAAGGGTTCAGCATAAGCTCATTGCATGAGAAATTGTTTCTTTTGTTTCTTAGCAGATGTATGCTGTTGCCCTCAAATACAATGTTCAAGGGAAAGGTGTATCAATACTGTATTTAGATACACAAATAATATAGCCACATGTGCTACATTGCACTCTGCTTATAAATGGCTTAAATTTTAAAAAGGAGTATAAAAGGTGAGTTAGTGAGGAATTTTCTCTCAACATTACCATGTTGAAGCCATTTTCTCTTCCTCCCCTGCCCCCCTTGGTCTATAACTAGTTTGGTTATACAGTGTAACTTTAATTATCTGAATACAAAATTTATTTCAGATTCTCATGACTCAGATAAACATGAGCATGCTGACTCTGCAAACACTACAAGACAAAGCTCAGTTTTGTAACTGCAGTGAAAAGGTGGATTTTTTGTTTTTTGTTTTTTTTTGTTTGCTTGGTTTTGGTTTGTTTGTGTTTTTGTTTTTGGTTTGTTTTGTTTAATTGTAGGATTTGCTTGTGATTTTCCTCAGCAGCCTGGGAGCTCCAGTTTGCCAAGGCTTAGATAATCGAGGTTTTCAACTACACAGTGATTGGGAGACTGTATTTTTATCATAGGCTGTACAGCCCTTCACTGCTGTAGCAGCTCCACACAATTCTTCCACTGTGTTTAAAGTGTAACTGTCTTACATACAAGATTTAAAAAAAAAAAATTCTGGTCCGTCTGCTAAAATCAGGTGTGTAAGCAAAAAGTGAAGGCAACATTGTGCCTTTAAAAACCAATAAACTTTCTGAGTTGTCCATGCAGCTGTGTTTGTGCTGCAGACCAAAGCATTCAGCACCAGCAAGTGGCAAAACTTCTTCTGCCCTGCTGTCTTTAAGAAAGCCCTTCCCAAGGGATGCACTTTAAAGGCAGAGGATGCAATGACAGGCCACTCCAGTATTTATGAGGATATGAAAGGCATACACCAGATCTTTCTGTTTTCACTGATGCTTACTTCATGAAGCAAGTGAGACACAGGCACGAGGTCCTCTAGAGGGTCTTTGCATGAATACATAGGAGTATCAAAGCAGAAATGTCAAAACTCTCTACCAGTCAGGGTGTTACAAGAAGCCTGGCAGACCCCTGCTCAGCAGCACTGGCCATAAATGGCAGGTGTACTGCAGGCAAGTGGTGTTACCCTCATCAGAAACAGGCCCAGGTAAGCACAGATGCAGTTTTCTATTTAGTAGATGCTACCTGTTCTATGTTTTTATTGTCCATAGAGCTATTACTGTCTCTATGGCTTAAAAACAGTCCTTGCTTTAAGAACTGTACATGAGCTTATTATACTACCTTTGATTCTCTTTTTTACAGGGCTCTTTTATTTTCACTTTAATGTCTCAACCTTGTCGTAATGTAACATTTCTCCCAGAGGGGTGGATAGGTTATTTTTACTGTTTGAAGAGTCATTTGGCTGCTAGGAGCCATAAACAAATACCACTTCAGAATGTTGCATATATTGTAACTTGGTTTCAAAATAACGCATTAATGTTGGTCTTTCATTTGTGGTAAGGAAGTATTAGTAATTTCTTTTGAGTATAGGATCTTAGTGTACACTTGAGACACTCTTGATCATATCTCACTACAATGCAGTACAGTCAAGTATAGACATGAGCATCCTACATTTGATAATAAATGCATTAACATTAAGCTTTCTCATACCATATTAACATGCTATCCATCTTTCCTCCCCTCCCCTCCTTTCTCCTCTCCTCTCCTCTCCTCTTTCTTCCCTTCCCTTCCCTTCCCTTCCCTTCCCTTCCCTTCCCTTCCCTTCCCTTCCCTTCCCTTCCTTTACCTTCCCTTCCCTTCCCTCCCCCTTCTCTTCCTTCCCCTTCCCCTCCCCTTCACCTTCCCCCCTCCTCTTCCTTCCCCTTCCCCTTCCCCTCCCCTTCCCCTTCCCCTTCCCCTTCCCCTTCCCCTCCCCTTCCCCTTCCCCTTCCCCTTCCTTTCCCTTTCCCTTCCCTCCCCTCCCTTTCCCCTCCCCTTCCCCTCCCCTCCCCTCCCTTCCCCTCCTCTCCCCTCCTTTCCCCTCCCCTCCTCTCCCCTCCCTTCCCCTCCCCTCCCCTCCCCTCCCCTCCCCTCCCCTCCCCTCTCTTTCTTCCCCTTCCCTTCCTCTCCCTTCCCCTCCCCTCCCCTCCCCTCCCTCCTCCTCCCCTCCCCTCCCCTCTCTTTCTTCCCCTTCCCTTCCTCTCACTTCCCCTTCCTTTCCCTTCCCTTCCCTTCCCTTCCCTTCCCCTCCCCTCTCTTTCTTCCCCTCCCCTTCCCTTCCCCTCCCCTTCCTTTCCCTTTCCCTTTCCCTTTCCCTTTCCCTTTCCCTTTCCCTTTCCCTTTCCCTTTCCCTTTCCCTTTCCCTTTCCCTTCCCTCCCCTCCCCTCCCTTTCCCCTCCCCTTCCCCTTCCCCTCCCCTTCCCCTCCCCTCCCCCCTCCCCTCCCCTCCCTCTCTCTTTCTTCCCCTTCCCCTCCTCTTCCTTCTCCTTCCTTTCCCTTCCCTCCCCTCCCCTTCCCTCCGCCCCCCTTTCCTCCCCTTTTCTCCACTCCCCTCTTCTCTCTGCTCCCCCCCTCTCCTCATAACCCAGTCAAAAGTGAGTACCAGTATAGTCCTTAAAAACACCAACCACACTTTCCTGTGTTTACATCAGGGTTTATGTCACACTTCCATGAAATACATAGTTTTGAGGGACATGAAGACTCTTATTTTAGGTTGACTGTAAATAATAAACATCATAAAGTCAAAATCCTATACAGGATTTCTAAGTAGCCTTTCACATTCCAAAATTCTCCAGATTTTACCAAATGTGATTTTAGACTATAAAGTGATCGTGCCCATTGAGCTTCTGTCTGAATTACCTTGCAGCCATTTAGTGCAGCAAGCGTGCCATATTCTGCCAAACACAAGACGATGTGAAGCTGAGAAAGCAAACAGCAGACTGCTTCACTCCCAGTCACAGGACAGAGAAAGGTAGCTACTTGCTATCTTTAGTATGAGTGGTGATTTCAAGGGCGGGGAGCTACACTGATAATATCCAAAAATGCTTACAGAAGCAAAGCATGTTCTTCTATGTATGAGGAATACAGTACAACTCCTGTAGTTGTACTTCTTCAGGTTAGCAAAATCACTGGAAACACACAAAATACTCCATTTCTTCCATGATGATACTTTCATTCCACCAGTTAAGGTAGACTAAAAGGAGGGTTCTGGAATTTGCCACTGCAGTTTAGTCTTTGTGAGCTCAGCGGGCAGCCAGCAAGGAGCCTACTCCAGTGTCAAGCGTTCAACTGTGATGCATAACTTCAGGCCTCCTTTATTGCAACTAGGAACTGTCCTCACACAGGTGCAGGAGTCTGCTGTGGTGTAACATGTCACAGGTGAAATAGAGGGAATGGCAGTGGATCTAGATGCTGGGGTTTATTTAAAAAAAGACAAGAGATTAGAGTTTTTACCCTTGATATTTCACACACTTGTTACTTGCTGTCCTGGCATTACATTTGTAAGGTTTAAACTTCCCGCTCTGCAGCAGGGAAGTTGCTGGCTCAGGATGCTTGGGCAGAAGGTCATGATGGTTTGTGCTGTGCCAGTGCTCACAAATACCCAACTTGGGCATAGCAGCCAAGGTCCCTGGTCATTTCTCTGTGTTTTTCCTCAACCAACTCCCTAATCTTCAGGATCCTCTACCACTTTCAGGATCTTTCTTCCAGCCAGGATCTTCACCTTCTTTCCTTCCCAGCTCCCATATTTCCAAGACTACCTCTTCCTGGGAGCATTTTTATTTTTGCAACAGCTTTCCTTTCTGGAGCTCTAGGCCCTAGCACTGGATTTTCCTGTTATGTGCAAAAGCACCATGGATGATAAGCCCCCTAACTGGTGGTCCTGCCTCATTTCTCTCTATTCACTGGATGACTTGGAATGTGCCTCTTTTCTTTAGTCCAGCTTCTGCTAGATTTAAAGCCAGTCTGTCCTGGTGGTGTCTAGCAACTCTCAGGCTTCTGATTGACCATTCAATAAATCAATTACTAGTCTTTCACACACCCTTACACTCATGCACATGAATTATTTGCCACTGGTGACACCATGCTACTGGCTGTTCATTCCTCACCACAGTACAGCACCTATCTAACACTCAGCTACTGCACCAGCAGTTTTGCTGTGCATATGAAAAGGCTCTGTGGACCACTATCACTACCACCTAGCAGCATGCAATTAGGCTCCATCTGGATACCTCTCTAGGCACCACTGCCTCACTGCTGGACTCTTCAATGCCAAATGTGGTCTACCTTGCCCGTTGCAAATTCCATGGAAATTCTATTGAGGCAGAATTACAGCTAATACAAAGAAGAGCAGTGTAGCACAGCAAGCATCACAGAAGCACAGTGCCACGTAACTCTGTCAGGTTGTCGTGGTTTAAAACCAGTCAGACAGCTCGTTCATGTAAAGTATGTAAAACAAGTTGATGCAATTGATTCCTCACACCACCATCACTTGTCATAACATTATACTCTGGAGAAAGCTAAGGATGATCAGTAAACACAGCAACAGTTGTCAGAAGGTCAGAAGTTCCTCAGGGCTGAGCTAAAGACAAGCGCCCTTTCATGTTGTAGGATGGGCCTTGAA
This sequence comes from Pezoporus wallicus, assembly GCF_028554395.1. Lineage (NCBI taxonomy): Eukaryota > Metazoa > Chordata > Aves > Psittaciformes > Psittacidae > Pezoporus > Pezoporus wallicus. Next base: position 629,808 of record NW_026642000.1, read on the forward strand.
TAGTCACCTAGAATACTCTGTGCAATAGGTCAGGATGTAGTTACATAGATGCTGACAAACTTAATGTAAAACTTGTTCTCAAAGTTCCTACATCAACTCCTAGTTAAGAAGTTTTTTCTCCAGTCTATAAAATTTTTTTCTGGTGAAGTACTAAACCTGTGACTTTTTTTTTTACCCACCATGGTAGAGAACAGCTTTTTCACCTTCTGTTTGCAAAAGACTCTTATTCTTTTATGTGATTTGTAGGGTCTTTCTGTTCCACTACCTGCAGGGGGTTGCCAGCCCTCCATTTATGCTGCAGAAGATAGCATGAGTCACAGTGACATTCTGAAAACTTTCCTCTTTACTATAAAGATTTTTGTTTTCTATGCTTTTTCTATGTAATTATTTCTTTAGAAAACTCTGCAAGATACTTATTGCACTATTTTAATAGTACTTACATTTAGGATAAATGTTAATGTTAAACCTGCCTTGTCATTGCTCTACAAGGCAATGAGACTGTGCGATTCCTTTCAGGTTGTTCAATGCCTCTACAAGAATTGCCAAATATAGCTTAGAATGAGCTGCTACGGGACAGTAATTCCCCATAATGGCTCTGTCATTCCAGACAAAGGGCTTGGTTTTTCTGTAGGAGGAAAATGGTTTGCAGCAGGCTCTCCACTCTGTTTCCTCCTGTAGTTGTTCTTTGTGCGCATGAAGTACAGCTTTGTCTTACACATTTTGAAACTGAGGTTAACTTCCTCCTACTTAGGACAAGTAATAGGGATTCATGTTATTGTAAGTCACCAAAGGGTTGCCACTCTATGTTTCTGAGCATCAGCTTCTGGATGGTGACATCTCCAAAGAATGCTTTCTTCAGATTTATGTTAACCCACTTGGCAACGTCTGCTTAAGTACCACAAAAAAGGCATAGAAAATACCTGTTCAACGGAGTATTCATTTGCATTGAAGATGCTGAGCTTTGTCCCTCTGCCATTTCTTATATTCATTCATTATTATACACCTCAGTTCAAATATTGTTTTACAGTTAGCCTGAAAAGAATTAATGGAAGAAAGTGAATTTTTCATGTCTCTCTATCTCAGAAATTTGGATTACATGTCAATGAAATGACATGTAAACTCAGAGACCAGTTTTCCATCATGTCTGAAAAGTTTTGGAAGGACCTAGGAAAGAATAAGGCATATCTAAAAGTTAACCCAAGCAGTCAATTACCGTAATAACGTAACAGCAGTGTAGCTACTTCGGTATTATAATAACTCTGATCCTGCTTTAGGATTTCTTGTTATTGCACACACTACGTTATGCCTTGCCATGTGAAGTAGCACCTGATTCATTGGTTGACTGCACTAATTTCTAGAAAACAGACTAAAGGGAAGCTGTTACTCTGCATTAGCTGTTCAAGTATAATTTCAGTACAGGTGATAATGGAGAACCCAAATGCAATGGATGTGTCATCTAGCAAATAATTTGTCATGTGCTTGGTAATCATGTCAAGATTTGTTATAATTTTGAATGTGTGGCTCTTCTAGGCCTTTTTTTTTTTTCTTAGTAGCTGGTGCAGGTCTGTGTTTTGGCTTTAGTCTGAGAACAATGCTGGTAACACACCGATGTTTTAGCTGTTGCTAAGTAGTGCTTACCCTGGTCAAGGACTTTTCAGTCTCTTATGCAGTGCCAGTGAAGAGGGGCACAAGAAGCTGGGAGGGAGCAGAGACGGCACAGCTGACATGAACTGGCCAAAGGGATATTATATACCATAGAATATTGTGATCAGTATATAAACTGGGAGGTGCTGGTTGCTGCTCAGGGACAGGCTGGACATCAGTCAGTGAGTGGTGAACAATTGCATTCTGCATCACTTGTCTGGGTTTTATTCCTTACTCTCTTTTTCCTATTATTATTATTACTGTTGTTGCTGTTGGTATATTTTACTTTATTGCAATTATTAAATTGTTCTTATGAAACCTGATTTTTTTACCTGTTTCCAATTCTCCTCCTCATCCTACTGAAAGGGGGAAGGAGATAAAGGGACTGAGCAAGCAGGTGTGTGGTTCTTAACTGCCAGCTGGGGTTAAACCACAACATGACCATTTGCTTTGGACAGTCTGAGCAAAGACAACTCTGTAAGTCAGTAAAGTCAGTACCCACCAGTAGAAGGGAATTTGCTTTCTGTCAAGTTACGCTCTGAAGGTTATCTGAGAACAGAGAGATGGTGTGGTGAATGGAGGAGTCTCTCCTTTCAAGGCAGAGGCAAATGCATGCAGTGACATGTTTTCTCCATCTGAGGCAGAGCCAGTTTCATGGGGTGAGTTGCTTTTCTTTCAGTGCTTTGTCCTACATTCCTAATAGCAACACTCCTACACAAAGGAATAAGGAGTGTATGCATAAGTAGAAAATGAAGAAGAGCTGGGTCTTGAGCAGAACTAACTGTAGACAGGACTTGCAGATTAAACACGCTGAACAAAATAATACAGCAGGTAGATGATGTTCTTTCAAAAGTACTAAGCTTCTTTGCCAGCAATACAAGAAGGTGGAGTCATGTGCGTTAAGACAGTAGAGTCAGGATTGCTCTTTCTACTCAGTTTTAGCATGATTAGAATTTCAGGGCTTGGCCTCCCTACATTGTGAAACATCGGATAGAATCTACAAAAGAGGTACCAGGAAGATAAGGGATACAGAAAACACAAAGGACTTTGGATTCTTAGTTTTGTAAAAAAAAAAAAAAGAAAAGAAAAGAAAAAAAAGAGGAATATAAAAGAGTGCTGGCCACTTCCTTGGAGGTTTCTAGAAAAGGGTTTAACAAACATGTTGCAATTGAACTGATATTCCCTGAGAAATAAATTGAATTAGCTCCTGGGGGGATCTTCAAGTGTTAGATTTCTTGAAGCAACTACGACAGTTTCATTGAAAACTCCATCCTTGTGAAGCCTTTGTGGGAACAGGTTACTGGGTTAATATTTAAATGCAACCCCCAAGACAGACTACTGTTTCAGCACCAGGCTCTCCTCTTCGTCAGAGAAGGACAAATTCCCTTGAATGACAAAAGCTGATCTTCAGGCTGGGCAGCAGGGCCTAACTTCAAGGCACTTGTCCTCTGCTTTAATGAAAGTATTTGATTTTGCTCCCACCCAAGTTATTGCATCTCTTCTCCTCTGTATCTGCTTTACTGCAGACATAGTATACCTGCTGGAAACAACAGCCCATCCAGACTACCTTTGCAGCCAGTGCTTTAGCCCACATGCTTGAGGCCATCCATCACATCACAAGAAGACAGGTAGTACTGGGTCACGCATCCCCACCATCAGCATGCTACCTCTGAGCCCAGATCCAGAGCAGGGATTTCTATATAGGGGAAGTATTTGTAGACAGGTTGTGAATCAAGCAGTGTTTTCTCCTTAGATGCTATATGTTTTATCTCTCAGAATTATGCTTAGATGCTCTTTCTTATCAACCCATGCACCTCTTCTGGCAGGTTTCCTGAAGACAATACTGCATCTGGAAGGTCCAGGAGATGGCACTGTAAATGCTGGCAGACCTCAATCTGAAAGCCCTGCTTTATGATAAGCACATGCCTCCTCCTTTGATCTCCATTATGACCTTCATCCCAAAGCCTCCCCAGGACAATCTCTAATGATTTATTACATGAGAAAATTGGATGGATAACTGAAATAGTAATTAAAAAGCAGGGCCTGGTCCTTCTCACATTTACAGCTGTGCAAATCGAGAAGAATTCCAAGGAAGTCAGTGCAATTGTTCCTATTTAAAGGCTGTGAAAATGAATTAAGAATCAAGCCTACTGTATGTGGGTGTTTTTACATCTCCAAAGGAGGTGTCTAATAATTCTATGGGTTTTTATGGCTCTAGGAGGTCTTTAACAAAACTACAGAATCACAGGAAATAGAAACTGTGAAACCCACAACAAACCTTCAGAAAGAAGTCCAGCATCTGGTGCTACAACTGTAGTCTTCAAGTGGCTGATAAAAGTGCCACTAGCATTTAAAAACGGTAGGTCTAACACCACTGAAAGAAAACAGGACCTTATTGGAATGATCAGTGATTTCATTCAAGGAATGTCTAGTCTGTGCTTCAGTGCAAGGCAGGCAGGAAAAGGTCAAGGACCTCCCTTGGTTTCTTAATCATTCAGTCATGGGAAGCGCCCATCAGCCCTGGAAGGTGAAGAAACTCAGACTGCACTTGTGCAGAGAAAATACAGTATTCAAGAGAACTTGAATTCATTAAGAGACTGAGAAAGCACTGGATGAGTGCTCCCAAAGGCAGGGACAGGGAAAATTAATTAACCACTGTAGGAGAAACCATCTAAGGAACCTGGAGGTGCACAAGACCTAAAGATGGATTCATAGGTACTCAGGGACCTGCAGATAAAGTTGCCAAGCCATTATCTGTCATATTTGAGAAGTCATAGAAGTCCGGTGAAGTTCCCACTGACTGGAAAAGGGGAAAAATACCCCCAGTTTTCAAAAAGAGAAGAAGAAAGACCCAGGGAACTACAGATCAGTCAGTCTTATCTTGGTGTATTAGAAGATCGTGGAGCAGATTCTCCTGGAAATGTTAAGGCACATGGAAAATAACAAAGTGATTGCTGGCAGCCAAGATAGCTTCACCAAGAGCAAATCATGCCTGAAAAATTTGATGGCCCTCTAAGATGGAGCAACAGCATTGATGGATAAGGGAGGAGCAGCTGGTATAACCTAACTGGACTTGCATAACGCATTTAATACTGTCCCACACAACATCCTTGTTGCTAAATTAAAGAGGCATGGATATGACAGAAGGACTGCTCAGTAAGGAACTGGCTGGGTGGTCACACTCAAAGAGTTGCGGCTCAATGTCCAACTGGAGACCAGTGACAAGTGGTGTCTCTCAGGGGTTGGTGTTGGGACCAATCCTGTTCAACATCAGTGTTGGCAACATGGACAGTGTGATTGAGAGCACCCTCAGCAAGTTTACCAGAGACAGCAAGTTGTGTGGTGCTGCAGGGAATGGATGCCATCCAGAGAGACCTTGACAGGCTTGAGAGGTGGGCCACTGCCAACCCCAAAGTTCAACAAGGCCAAGTGCAAGGTCCTGTATCTGGGTCTGGGAAATCCCAAGCACAAACACAGGCTGGGCAGGGGCAGGATTGAGAGCCTTTCTGAGGAGAAGGACTTGGGGATGTTGGTTGATGACCATGTTGATGAGTCAACATGAGCTGGCAGTGTGCACTCACAGCCAAGAAAGCCAGCCGTGTCCTGGGCTGCATCAAAAGGACTGTGACCAGCAGGTCAAGGGGGGTAATTCTCCCACTCTATTCTGCTCTTGTGAGACTCCACTTGCAATACTGCTTTCAGCTCAGGGGCTTCCAGCATAGGAAGGAAGTGGACCTGTTGGAGAAAGTCCAGAGGAGGGCCGTGAAGATGGTCAGAGGGCTGGAGCGACTCTCCTATGGAGAAAGGCTGAGAGACCTGGGGCTGTTTAGCCTGGAGAAGAGGAGGTTGCAGGAAGACCTGAGAGCAGCCTTTCAGTACCTAAACAGGGCCTAAAAGAAATCTGGAAATGGACATTTTACAAGCAGATGTAGTGATAGACAATGGACGATGTCTTTAAACTGAAAGCAGGTAGATTTAGATTACAGATTAGAGAGAAATTCTTTACGATGGGGGTGGAGAGGCACCAGAACAGGTTGTCCAGAGAAACTACAACTGCTCCTTCCCTGGAAGTGTTCAAGGCCTGGTTGGATGGGGCTTTGAGTAACATGGTCTAGTGGAAGGTGTCCGTGCCTGCTGTAGGGGGGCTGGAATTAGGTGATCTGTATAGTCCCTTCCAACCCAAACCATTCTATGATTCTGTGAAGGCTGAAGAGTCATGTGGGATCAAGGTGAGCAAGGCTTCTGTACAGCCATCTGTGTTCACTATACAAACACTCACATCTACAAAAGATGACATATTTTTAATTCTCAAACAGAAATTGTGAATCTGATAAACAGCTAAATAATAAATTATAATAAATCACAAAAATTAAATCTTGTCATTTCAATCAAGAGTCACAAAAGTCACATCTTCACAGCAATAATAGACTTTCATGATGCCGTAAGGGTTTGCCTCAAAGACCTGATTGCATATTTTTGAGAATAGGTAGGTCAGGCCTTCAGAAAGTGAATGAATGGTAAGCCTGAGTCAGAAAAGGAGGGCTCTGATTTCAACTCAAATTCAATGTTGAAGTTAATCTAAATAATTGCCTCAACTTGTCTTATATCTCAGGAAAATAATAAAAGAGAAAAGTCCTAGAACTTGCTTCTGCAGATTGCACCTGACGGGGAGGTAGTTGCCTGCAAACTAGCCATGGAACAGCTCCGACATAAGTAACTCCCCAGTCAAAATGCATTAACAGAAACCATACGTATTAAGCAAACAACATACATTTCTACCTAGGTGTTGGTACTTGAAAGTAAAAATAAAGCTCTTCCACATATTTCTACAAGGAGATTTCCATCAAGACACTCCTATAAACTGAAAGATACATTGCAGTTTATACTGCTTGTACATCCAGATAGACACAGGAGAAGCTGGTGAGCAGTGAGAGGATTTATAGGACTTGGCAGTCTGATTCAGTGAGGCATAGGGGTGATGGCTTTTGCTCTTGACACTGACACTGTTTTGTTAAATGATTTTAGCTCTTTTTCATGCCTTTTTCCACACCTTTGGCACCTGCTTTGCCCTTTACATATTTATGTTGCAAGTTGCTGAGAGACCCGATTAACACCATCTGCTAACCACAGATTCTCACTGCTGACTGGCTGATCTTCACTGACAGCAGACAGATCAGGGAGGAGGTTAGTGCTTTGTCTTGTTCTGTGTATGTTTACAGCCTCCTGATAAACCTGTAACATAAGTTATATTAGTCCACCAGAACTGCCAATTCTAGACAAACCATGATCCTGTTGTCTTGATTCACCAACAGCCCAGTGAGTTCATTGTCCAAAATCAATTCCTTCATTGTCTAAGGACTCTGTGAGGTTGGTCCAGCTCCCTAAGGGACAGTGTCTTGCAAAGTATAATAAAGTTGGTTGATATTCAAGGATCACCTGCTACAAGCTCAGGAGTGTTGCATTCCAACTAGAAGGAAGTGCAGCAGGACTGGCAGGAGACCTCCTTGGATGGATAAGGAGCTGCTGAGGAAAATTTGAAGGAAAAAAGAGGCTTATAAAAGGTGGAAGCAAGGACAGGCAGCCTGGGAAGAATACAGGGATGTTGTCTGGGAAGCTAGGGACCAGGTTAGGAAAGCTAAAGCCCAGGTAGAATTAGACTTAGCTAGGGATGTTAAGGATAACAGAAAGGGATTCTATCACAGTATCACAGTATGTTAGAGATTGGAAGGGACCTCGAAAGATCATCTAGTCCAATCCCCCTGCCGGAGCAGGAACACCTAGATAATGTTACACAGGAATGTGTCCAGGCAAGTTTTGAATGTCTCCAGGGAAGGAGACTCCACAACCTCCCTGGGCAGCCTGTAGGTACGTAGTGAATAAAAGACAGACTAGATACAATGTAGGTCCCCTCTGGAAGCTATTAGGAGAACTGGCTACCCTGGATTTGGAGAAGGCTGAGGTTCTGAATGACTTCTTTGCCTCAGTCCTCACTGGCAAAGGCTCTGACCACACCACCCAAGTCTTGGAAGGCAGACACAGGGACTGTGAGAATGAAGACCTCGGGCCCACTGTAGGAGAGGATCTGGTTCAAGACCACCTTAGGAACCTGAAAGTACACAAGTCCGTGGGTCCTGATGAAATCCATCCGCAGGTCCTGAAGAAGCTGGCAAATGAAGTTGCTAAGCCACTGTTCATCATATTTGAAAAATCCTGGCAGTCAGGTGAAGTTCCCAGGGACTGGAAAAAGGGAAATATAACCCCCATTTTCAAGAAGGGGAAAATGGATGACCCAGGTAATTACAGACCAGTCAGTCTCACCTCTGTGCCTGACAAAATCTTGGAGCAGATTCTCCCGGATGGCATGCTAAGGCACATGAAAATCAACAAGGTGCTTGGTGACAGCCAGCATGGCTTCACTAAGGGGAAATCCTGCCTGACCGATTTGGTGGCCTTCTATGATGGGGCTACAGAACTGATGGACAGGGGTAGAGCAGGTGATGTCATTTACCTGGACTTGTGCAAAGCGTTCAACACTGTCCCACACGACATCCTTGTCTCTAAATTGGAGAGACATCAATTTGATGGATGGACCACTCAGTGGATAAAAAACTGGCTGGATGGCCGCATGCAAAGAGTTGTGGTCAATGGCTCAATGTCCAGCTGGAGACCAGTAACGAGTGGTGTCCTTCAGGGATTGGTGTTGGGACCGGTCTTGTTCAACATCTTTGCTGCTGACATGGACAGTGGGATTGAGTGCGCCCTCAGCAAGTTTGCCGATGACACCAAGCTGTGTGGTTCGGTTGATACGCTGGAGGGAAGGAATGCCATCCAGAGGGAGCTCGACACGCTTGTGAGGTGGGCTGATACCAACCTTATGAAGTTTAACCATGTCAAGTGCAAGGTCCTACACCTGGGTGGGAGCAATCCCAGGCACAGCTACAGGTTGGGCAGAGAAGAGATTCAGAGCAGCCCTGCAGAGAAGGAATTGAAAGTGCTGGTCGATGAGAAAATGAACATGAGCCGGCTTCAGTGTGCGCTTGCAGCCCAGAAAGCCAACCGTATCCTGGGCTGCATCAAAAGGAGCGTGACCAGCAGGTTGAAGGAGATGATCCTGCCCCTCTACTCTGCTCTTGTGAGGCTAAGACCTCACCTGGAGTACTGTGTACAGTTCTGGTGTCCTCAACATAAAAAGGACATGGAACTGTTGGAACAAGTCCAGAGGAGGGCCACGAGGATGATCAGGGGACTGGAGCACCTCCCGTATGAAGACAGGCTGAGGAAGTTGGGGCTGTTCAGCCTGGAGAAGAAAAGGCTGCATGGAGACCTCATAGCAGCCTTTCAGTATCTGAAGGGGGGCTATAGGGATGCTGGGGAGGGACTCTTCATTAGGGACTGTAGTGATAGGACAAGGGGTAATGGGTTAAAACTTAGATGGGGGAAGTTTAGATTGGAGATAAGGAGGAAATTCTTTCCTGTGAGGGTGGTGAGGCACTGGAATGGGTTGCCCAAGGAAGTTGTGAATGCTCCATCCCTGGCAGTGTTCAAGGCCAGGTTGGATGAGGCCTTGGGTGATGTGTGAGGTGTCCCTGCCCATGGCAGGGGGGTTGGAACTAGATGATCTTAAGGTCCTTTCCAACCCTAACTATTCTATGATTCTATGCTTCTAAGTCTTTGCTGAAGGAGCAGGCACTCCTTCCAGAGATCAGAGATAGCAGCTGAGAGAAGCAATGGGAGCTGGATATCAACCCCACCATGCAGAGCTAAATACAAAACTTATTTGCTTGACTCAGCTTTCCTACAGTTGCTCATCATTTGCAAATAGCCATAATTTAGTTTCTGTTGCTGCCATATGAGCACATCTGAGCCTGTCTGGAAGGACTTCCTGCCCCTCTGTGAGCACTTAGCCTCACCAGTCCCTGTGCTGCTGCTAGCCCAGAGCAGCAATGCCCCTGCCTGGCATCAGGTGCCATACGTGGCTGTTACTTCACAGCCCCTCATGCATTGTCACCCAGTATCTGTGTGATGTCCTAGTAGATACTTCCCTGTGCCAATGATAGTGGGAGGACTCAAATCACAAATTTGCTCACAGCTCTTTATTTGTAGAGGCAGGAGATTAAAACAAATGTTGCAGTTTACTTTCCCTCATTTCTTTGTACTTAAAATTCACCCAATAAAATGGAGGTGCACTTTACTGTCTCCTGAGACAAGCACACTGGCTTTGGGTGCAAGTTCACTGTTTCTGCCTTGCTTTGCTGTTAGCAGACTGATTTCAGTCAACAGCACAAGTGAGAGCAACAGGAGCACCTTGCCATCCTCAGAGCTAGCCCCAGACAGGTACTGTATTCACTGCAGGACATTCTTTCCAGGTCTCTTCTTCAACTTGCAAAATTCCTTCAACATATATCTGAGAAGTAAGGAACATGGCAGAACTTCATCAATATCACATAATTGGGTTATCCCAAGCCATCTAGGAAGGACAAAAATCATACAGGTGATGCAAAGCATGGTGGCAGGAGAAGGTGTAAGAATTATTTACCATCCCTTCTTTATATATATTTCAGCTTTAGAGGATACCATCCTAATTATTTCATATTTTCACAGCTTTTTCTAAAACAATTGCTAAAACAATTTAATATAAATGGAGAGGAAAGAGGCCAGCCAGGCGGGGTGGTGGGGTTGCTCTTTATGTACGGGAGCAACTACAATGCACCGAGTTCTGTCCAGGGACAGATGACGAGCGAGTTGAGAGTCTGTGGGTGAGAATTAAGGGGCAGGCTGGCAGGGGGAATACTGTTGTGGGTGTCTGTTACAGACCGCCAGATCAGGGTGAGGAAGTTGACGAGGCCTTCTACAGGCAGCTGAGAGTGGCCTCACAGTCACAGGCTGTGGTCGTCGTGGGGCATTTTAACTTCCCTGATGTTTGATGGAAGGACCACTCGGCAACCCAGCCACAGTCCAGGAGGTTCCTCCAGTGTATGGATGATAACTTCCTCCTGCAAATGGTGGATGAGCCAACCAGGAGAGGAGCACTGCTGGATCTCATCCTCACTAACAAGGAGGGTCTGGTCGAAGCAGTAAGGGTTGAGGTCTGCCTTGGTTGCAGTGACCACGAGATGGTGGAATTCAGGGTCTTGTGTGGTAGGACCAGTAGAATAGCAAGTAGAATTGCAACCCTGGACTTTAGCAGGGCAAACTTTGGCCTTTTCAAGCAATTGCTGGGGGAAATCCCATGGGCAAGGCTGCTTGAAGGTAAAGGAACCCAAGATAGTTGGTTGACATTCAAGGATTGCTTTTTCCGAGCTCAAGATCGGAGCATCCCGACACGTAGGAAGTCAAGAAAGAGGGCCAGAAGACCTGTGTGGCTATATAGGGAATTGCTGGGTATGCTCAAGTGGAAGAGGAGAGTTTACAGGTCATGGAAGGAGGGGCTGGCCACTTGGGAGGAATATAAGGCTGCTGCTAGAGGATGTAGGAAGGCAGCTAGGAGGACTAAGGCCTCCTCAGAATTAAACCTGGGGAGAAGGGTCAAGGACAGCAAAAAGAGCTTTTTCAAATACATGGCAGATAAAACTAACACGATGGATGGATGATGGCAGAGCGGTGGATGTGGTCTTCCTTGACTTCAGCAAAGCATTTGACACAGTCTCCCACAGCATCCTCACAGCTAAATTGAGGAAGTGTGGTCTGGATGATCAGGTAGTGAGGTGGACTGTGAACTGCCTGAAGGAGAGAAGCCAGAGAGTTGTAGTCTATGGGGCTGAGTCTAGTTGGAGGCCTGTAACTAGTGGAGTGCCTCAAGGGTCAGTACTGGGACCAGTATTATTTAATATATTCATCAACGATTTAGATGAGGGAATTGAGTGTACTATCAGCAAGTTTGCTGATGACACTAAGCTGGGGAGGAGTGGCTGACACGCCAGAAGGCTGTGCTGCCATCCAGCAAGACCTGGACAGGCTGGAGAGTTGGGCAGGGAATAACTTGATGAAATATAACAAGGGAAAGTGTAGAGTCCTGCATCTGGGCAGGAACAACCCCAGGTTCCAGTATAGGTTGGGAAACGACCTGTTAGAGAGCAGTGTAGGGGAGAGGGACCTGGGGGTCCTAGTGGACGACAGAATGACCATGAGCCAACACTGTGCCCTTGTGGCCAAAAAGGCCAATGGCATCCTGGGGTGTATTAGAAGGGGGGTGGTTAGTAGGTCGAGAGAGGTCCTCCTTCCCCTCTACTCTGCCCTGGTGAGACCGCATCTGGAATATTGTGTCCAGTTCTGGGCCCCTCAGTTCAAGAAGGACAGGGAGCTGCTGGAGAGAGTGCAGCGCAGGGCAACGAAGATGATTAAGGGAGTGGAGCATCTCCCTTATGAGGAAAGACTGAGGGAGCTGGGTCTCTATAGTTTGGAGAAGAGGAGACTGAGGGGTGACCTTATTAGTGTCTATAAATATATAAAGGGGGAGTGTCACGAGGATGGAGCCAGGCTCTACTCAGTGGCAAACAATGATAGGACAAGGGGTAATGGGTACAAACTGGAACAACACAAGAGGTTCCACTTAAACTTGAGAAGAAACTTCCTCTCATTGAGGGTGACAGAACACTGGAACAGGCTGCCCAGGGAGGTTGTGGAGTCTCCTTCCCTGGAGACATTCAAAACCCGCCTGGACGCATTCCTGTGTAACATTATCTAGGTGTTCCTGCTCCAGCAGGGGGATTGGACTAGATGACCTTTCGAGGTCCCTTCCAATCTCTAGCATACTGTGATACTGTGTGATACTGTGAGATGAACTGTCTGTAAATATATAAGCCTAGAAATGGTCCAAGTGTGTGTCTTTATGTTTGCAAATAGAAAAGTAAATGGAACCCTAATATTTGTAGAACAAATGCTCAACATTCAATATAAGATATGGTCAAGATGAGTTTAGCATATAATTTCAAACAGGGTAAAATGGTAAGGGGCAGGAATTAAGAGCCCATGCAGTGCCCCAGAGCAATTGCTTATCCTTTTCACCTTATCTCCAGGAAGGGTTCTAATGAGTGGCTTCAATGACAAAAGGAAAGAGGTTGGTCTTAGCACCACCCCACCTTCTTACCCCCATGTCCCCTTTGCAGAAAGAAAAGTCTAAGGAGGAATTCGAAGTGGCTGCTGGTGCCTTTCCCTGTCATGTTTGTGGAGAGCACAATATACCTATGATACCCACAGCTTACCTTTGGATACGATATTTCATTTTGCGAGTAGACTGAAGGTATCATGGTGTAGCTGCAGGACTGAGAAGATGGTGTTGTTCTGCCATTTGCACACCACGGTCTCAGAAACTGCAGGTACAGGTATGGCAGATGGCTGCTTTCTCAGTGCTTTGTGCTGAGCGCTGAGACTGCTGCAGTGCACCATCAGGGCTCTGGAAAGTAGAAATTCCCATGCTTACTGTCAGCGGACAGTCCAGCTTGCCTTGGAGTATCCTTCTGACGGCTAACACTGCTGTAAGCTGTGAAGAAAAATGCAAGGGCTTCTCAGGTAACCTGCTTAGCACAAGGTTTGTCCTGATCACTTACGGTGAGATTCAGCTAAGTTTTAAAGCATGGTGTTTAGTATCCATGTGCTCTCATCACTCTACCACAGTCATTACACACATTACACAGCTACAGATGATAAAATTGCAGGCCATTTACCTTTATGGGCAATGCTCAGTACCAATAATGACATCTTCATGCTGTTCTTCATCCATCACTGTTGAATAAAAATTGATCATACAGAAATATGTGTTTAGGGGTATGACTTTATCTGTAGGAAGAGCAAATGCTCTGTATAGAATATGTTGAAAAGAAAACATCTTAAAGTGCTTTAGAAAGACAAAAACATCATCTTTTGAAATAGTGACAAACATCAGTCTGCCAATGGCAGCCTCAGACTCCATCACTCATCAGTGCTGCCCTCCCTCAAGCAGGGGCTGTGTTAAGAGTCTGGCAAGGATGGGGTAATCTAGGCTGTGGGAAGGAGAGTTGTACTCAACATGCAGAAGGCCCACCCTTACATTTAAGCACAGCCAGGAGATTTGGCCATTCAGACAACCCTCTGTGATCTATCTCCAGACATAACAAGCTGAATTTCTTTTTCTCTCTCCAGATTCACAGGGAGGAGCCCAGAAGAAAGGACAGTGTTTCTCTGTTCTTTGGTACACGGTTGCTTATTTTCACCCTCCCTTCTTAGCCACTGCAGTTTCATTCAGTCTTTCTCCTGTGAGGTCATCTCTGCATGAGGCTGGAAACCATTTTGCTCCCTGTGACTCCTCTAGGCCAGTCCTTGCAAGACTCTTTGAAAAGACTGGCTCCATCCTGCATTTCCTTCTTCTGGAGCTCACAGATCTTACAGTCCAAACAACTTCATGTACTCACTTGGCATCCATTGTTCACCATTTCCCTTGTGGGGCTTCTCCTCCTTCTGAGGAGGGATTTGGGGCACATGTGGTCCATCAGCTGTATGCAGAATCTGAGAGAGTATTCTCACTGTGCACTGCATACCTTTGGGGGTCAGAAAGAGTGTTTCCCTCATATGCTGTTGGTATGAGCTGTTCAAAGCCTCTGTCCTCTCACAGTAAGATAGCAAATGTGTCCTGAGTTGAAAACAGGGAGGATGAGGCACCTGGTCTAACCCAGTCCAGCAGAACTCTTGTGCCCCTGGCTCTGAACGGTGTGAGATCGACAGGCAATCCATCCTGCAACCCTGCTCTGAATAAGAAGCTGCTTTTGAGCCTCCCAGTTGCAGCTACAAAAGGATTTTAGCTGTGTAGATGTCCCCTCTTCACTAGATATCTTTTCTCTCATTCTTTGTTTCTCTTCTTGACACAAGGTATGATCAATATTTAATCTCTCTCCTTATTACACTCTCCACTGCAGCTCTGGCTTTGTTACCATTGTTCCTATCTGTTACTCCTGGCCAAAAATCATGTGATATTCTGCAAAGAGAATTTTTTAAGTCCTCTCTCATTTACCTGTCTTCCATCCTTGAATATTTTGAAAACCACCTCTTCCTAAATAGCCCCTCTCCCTCTACCTCTGTGAGCTGGGCTGTTTTTCTCACAGCAAAGCATAGACAGTGAATCAGAAGGGTGAGAACTGGCTCGCCAAAAGCACTGAATTCAGTTTATGTCAATTGCAGATGCAGTCTGGTAAAACAAACAGCACTTCCCAGGTGAAGGGAGCAGTCGGTAGAAGCATTTGTCTGACACAGGCCAGGCAGCTATCTTTGTGCTGATCTGATCATCTGGAGTGTTGCTAGAGGATCATTATTCATAAGAGCAGCACAATACTGTGTGACTAAACGGGTAGCCTGTCAGAGCTTGTATATTTCCAGGTAGCCTGCTGAGTGTCAGACACTGCTTTTTGCTTTGGCAAAGTATCCTGCTGCCTAGAGATGGTGCTGACTCACTTTTTTTCCACTTTAAGCAACAAAAGTGAGAGGTGAAGCTTTTTTCTCCCTGTCCTCTTCTTTTGATCTCTTCAGCCCGTGCCATAGAAAGTTTCATTAGCTGTGCTCTGCAATTATGTTTTCATAAATGTGTGGTTTTGAACTGTGCTCACACTTCCACTCCATCATGCACAAGTTCTTTGCATACTGGGACTTCATGTATTTCTCCCCACACCCACTTCTCCAAAGTATGTTTTCCAAGGCTGAATGAACTGAGCTGTGGGGAGATGAATAGTTTGTTTTGCAAAAGATTAAAAGAGTTCAGTTAATCTTCTTGTAGGCTTTTTAATGGCCTTTTTGAATCAACAGGGTGATTTAATCATGCAGCTAAACGGCATGTAATTCTTTGTTAGTTTTGAAATATTTTGAGTGTCTTCATTCAATAAGGAAAAATTTACATTAGCAATATGGGATAACGGAAGTGAATCCAGACTACTACATGGTATTTTGGTCTCTAGGAGGTACAAATCAGAAGACAGGCTGATTTCCACCAGCTGAAACTATTTGCTCCATAGAATACCTCCTAGTAAGAGTCTCAGCTAGAGGCTCAGACACACGAATTAATGAAATTCAGAAAATAACAAGAAAAGGGGAGTGAAAAACCTAACTGGAAAGAAAAGATTTTTTTAAAAAATCACTTTTAAATTGAGAAGGAGCTGAAGTGGAATCAGTGGTACTACTTTGCAAGTAGTACAAATGGAGCAGGGGGACAGGAGTAGTAGAGTATGTTACATGACCTATTGTTGACAGACTTGAAGATTTCACCATCTGCTTTCATAGTTTTGTCTTGGCTTCCTTGGACTGTAGATCCAGTGTGGATCTCACCTCCTCTTAGTGCACTACAAACACAGAGAAAGGTCTGGGGACACATCTCTCCCTCCCCCTTGCTCCCTGCAATCTGGCCATGAAGAAATGGAAATTGACAAATGTCTGATCCACCAGAAACACCTTAAAGGCATGGGTCAAACAGAAGACACAAACTCCCATGTTACCTTTTTGAACACTAAACCTCCTCCTAATTTCTGCTCTTCATAACTTTAGCATCATCTTTATCTTCTAGTTTTTTCTTTTCCTCTGAAGTTGCTTCTCTTGATTCATTTCGTGCACATCCACTGCTCACTGTATGTTGCTGAAGGGCTTGCAGACAGTTTACTTCTAGTTTTTGCTTTTCCGGTTTATATACAAGTTTTGGGAATAGAATAAAAAAGGTATGTGATGAGGGCTTGAAACTCTATAAAATAAAAAAAAAAAAAGAAAAGAAAAATGAAGAAAGGTGACAATAATGTAACGTATAAAATTTAGTCATTTATCCTGCCACCCTTCTCTTTCCAGATCAAACAAGGGAGGCCCCACTGGAGCACCTTTAAAACTGCTTGTGAGGGGTAAAGCCTGTGGTGCTCTTTGCTTCAAGATACTGTGGGAGCTAATCATGTTGTGAAGCCATGAGTCTGAGTATTTATGGCTTAGATTTGTCAAAGAAATATAGGACAGCTGGAGAATTAGCATGTATTCATTGCAGTTGGAGGGAGGTGTCAAAATCCTTTAAGGCAGTTTTCTCTTTTTTTCCCTTTTGTTTTGTGAACCTCCAATGTTGCAGTGGAAGTTAACATTTTTTGAAATTTCTCATATTTCAACCAATGTGCAGCTAACTTCAATCTCTTGATGATATAAATACTCAGTGATTACTCTGAATTTGAAACATCATGAAAAGCTGTTACAGCCCAGTATTTTGGGATTTGGTTCATCACTTCCAAAGAAATGGTTGAGATTTCTCTTCTGAAACTCTTTGAGTTGCCTCAAGGCTGTTTCAGTCGCAGGTTGTCTTCAGGGTACAGGATAGGACAATATTTCTTCTACATTGAAGTGGCTGAAAGTTAACATTCAGAGAAGCACGTATGAATTGTGAATTCAAGTGTGAATCCCTCATCACTGGATCACTGAAGTAATTGCTCAGCTGTCAAGTTGGAGCCAGAATTGTCATTTCTACTAGTGGTTTTCATAGGGACCTATTCCCATTGCTTATTTCATGAAAGTGCTTGTGAAACTGCCATTTGGGCTCTGATAAGCATCCCTTTATTTTCCCTGTTGCATGGTTCAGGTCCTGACAGCTGATTTTCAGCCACAAACTGGCCCTGGGTTTTCAGTGTGTCAGGATCTTCTCCTACTTGAGAAATAGAGAGTTGAAGGTTGGTGAGGAAAGCCTCAGTTTTGACATGTTTGCTGGAAATTATTATGTTCATTCTAGGCCATTAAGTCATGGGAAATCTCAGGAAAGAAAGTGGTTCTGCACCTGCATTTCCAGGTGACACACAGTTTTCAGAGTGTCTGAGAAAATAAAACCAAACCACCCTGATCTAAAACTTTCTGATTGCAGTTGAGGAAAAACGTATTATTCTGCTCATCATCCCCTCAGTAAGATGAGCTAACTTCACTTGATACATTCATATCTGTACTTGGTGTGCTTTAATGAAGTCATGCATTTGCAAACTGGTGTCTAATAGAGTAAACCTTTAATTATTAAGTGTATGAGTAGCACCATATTGAAGACCTCCTTAACCCACTTACTAATGTTCCCCCAAAGCTCTTTTCCCAGGTACACTAGCTCTGCAAATCCTGAACTCATTTGTATTATCTTTCTGTAGGAAGTAATGCATGAGGTATATCATCTTTTGAATATCTCCAACTATTTCTTCAATTCCAAATCATGTATAAGATCGAGTTTTGTGACTACTTTTTATTTCAGTGTTACTGTTATCATGCTTCTCATTGCAGGAAGCAAGAAACTTTCAGCAGTTGCAGGAGGCTTTGTAGCCTTAATACTTTGGTGGACTTACACTGAAAGATGTGGTTTAGCATTTACAGAAATAAATGAATGAATGACTTTTCCCAGTTATTACACTTTTGATTAACATGCCAAGCTTCAAAAGTTTTGTCTTTGAAGTATGAGTGTTTTATTTAGGATGGCAAGAAAGATTGGGTGGTTTCACTCATTCATTGGTTATGTCTTTGTAACAAAACACATGATGATATGAGTGATGACGCAGTCCCAGTGAACTTTTCTGTATGCTATATAAGTTGTGTCTTTGTGCTTTCCTTTGAATTTGTGCAGCATGGACCCAAGAGCATTCTTTTGATACTTGGTGCTAACTGGTACTTTAAAGTAATTCTTCTGACCCATTTTGTCAGTATGGGTTGCTAAACCTTGTCATCAACTGAACTTGAAACATCTCACAGCTCTGAGTTTGGGCTTCTTGCTCCTTCTTTTAGAAGCCCTTGCACTAGATTGTAAACACTAGAAACATGGAGGAAGAGGGGGGAAGTTTAATAAATCATTTGTTTTGAAATGGGGTGGATGTGACTAATAGCATTGGGATTACTTTAGAAAATGAGGAGGTCAGCACCACAGCACTACAGGCAGGAATGTGGTATCAGCTGCCAAAACATCAGTGGTGGTGGCCAGAAAATAAACAGCCACATCAGTGACTTTAGATGTCCAAGATGACTTTGGATGGCTTTAGATGTCCAAGTCTAGCTTCTTCTTCACTTTGTGCCTGTAAATGCAGAGAAGATAGTGCTGTTAGGCAGAACCGGAAGACAACCAAGATAGGGGAAGAGACCAACAATGGCTTTCACAATGTGCTACTATTTGACCATTTCTACCTTGATGAGGAAACACTCTGAATAGCAGAGATTTTCAGGAGTAAGAGGTGCCATGGGTGTCTTCAGTGTCAGCAAGAGCTTCTATTAAATAGGTGTGATGGCTTCTATGTATTTTAGGCAGTAAGCATATGGATATGAGAAACAGTACTGCAGTTTGGGTTATGTCACAAAGCTGTATTTGTGGTTTCTACTGATTTTTGAGGAGGCCTTAGAGTCTTACAGCCTATTGCAGGTTAAAACCTCTACGTAAGTGCTCTGTGTCAGTGGAGTTGCATCCAGCACAGCTTAGGCCTAGACCTTGGTGCTCCAGATGTGGGCCAGAAATCTCCCCATGGAGTAGGTTACTCCTTTATCCCTCTGCACTAATGTTTTTGTGAAGTGTCAGTGCTGACCACCCTAGGAGACACTGTGTTAGTCTGGACTGAATATGGGTCTAAAGGATCTGAACTCACTGATGATCTCTTCTTCTTGCAACAGCTTCCCCAAACATCAGTGCCTTCTGCTACACCACATGAAGACACTACTGACTGTCTATTCATCAGCTGAAGTACCACCACAAATAAGTTGCCATCCCTCCTGACTTACTTGGCAGCATTCTCCACTGCACAGTTCCTCAGCTAGGAGAACCTAACCTGTTCATCCCAGAGGTTGCATATTCCCTCCTCATGTCCCTAGCTCTGTGGCTGACACTATGGCCTCCCCTTTTTAGTGTCCTATGGCCAGGGTCTCCATTATGGTTATGCACATATTTACTGTTGTGATTTAGTGAGATTTTGAGGTGCCTCTCACCCATTTAGTGATCTCAGCTCTTCTTTCTTGCCACTTTGAGCTCCACTTGTGTGTCTGTATTTATTCCTCAGGTTATGTCCACAGTCCTCTGCCTGGTCCAGCAGGGAATAGTTCAGTATTTGCATGTAAATTACATTACCTAGGCAGCTGAGACACAAGTGGCTCTGCATCAGTAAAGCTGCAGATGAAGTTTGTCTTTCTACAAGAAGAGCAGAATATGGTATGTGCACACAGTCCATTATTAGGATTTCTACCTCTTCACGGTTTTAGATTTTTCCTTTGCTATGTAATAGCACTGTCACCTGGAAAAGTTAGTTAGATTAGCCCTGCAAATTTGCTATAGATGTGTTTCAAATCTCACCTACAGATTCCTGGGCAATTTGTGCTCCTGGGCAATCTCTTAGGGCTTGAGAAAAGCTGACCTGCACCTTGTGTGAAGCTCTCAGCAGAAGGGACTACACCCAGTCATAGAGAGCTAGGAAGAACACAGCAGATGCTTTATTCCAGCATGCTGATGTTCAAGGCCTGGCTTGGGCTGTGCCTCTGGGGAGCAGCGTGAAGATCCCTGCATTGCTGCAGTCTGTGTTTTTTCACTACTAATCAATAAAGACTTCTTATCCCTCCAGTTAGCAGTTTTTCCCTTGAAAAAGGATCAGCAACTGTGATTTCAGTGCATAGGAACTTGCTTTACCCTCCTGCCACTGAAACCACTGGGTGTTTTACCCTTGGGATGAGTAGGAGGAGAATTAGGTCCATACTGAGTTCTCTTGAAAATCCCACTCTTTAATGAAGAGAAAAATGGGAGGTTGATGTCTGTGTTCTAAAAGCTCTTCAGAGAAGACAGAATTTGAAAAGCACTGAAGAGAACAAATAGAGTGCTGCAATTGCCTGTCTGACCTGACATTCTATCCCCAGATGATAGTTTTTCCTCTGTGAATGATACTTTTAATTGCTTGTGAGATACTATGCCTCATCTAGTGAACATTAATGTGACAGAATAAAGAACATAGAAAAGCTAGTAATCTGCAGTGACTGAATTTGGCTATTGTGAAGCTGTCTTTGTGTTGCAGGATGATAACAGAAAGCAATAAGCCTATTTAGTGGTTAACACAGAGACAGACTAATTGCCCCTTTTTTTCTTTTTTATCTGTGAAGACAGTGGTTAAGTGAACAGTCATAGCTCCCATGACAACAGAAAATAATTTTGAAACAGTAGATGTTGCCTCTTAAAATACACTCAAGTGAAGCACAAGCTATATATTAACTATATTAATTGAGAGAACACATGTCTAGGTGAAACTGTTCAGCTTGTTTTCTGCAGGAAGATAGGCTAAACCATCATACAAGTTAGAAGATTCATTTTTCTGTTATGAAGTAAACTGAAATGGACAGCATTCACTCTTTGAGAACCTAGTACTCAAGATAGCCAAGGATAATATAGCCTCTACCCACCAAAGTTTTGCTGATAGTAGATGCAGAAAAAGTAAAAGATGCAAAGCCCCATGTTTACACTAGTTCATTAATGTTTTGGGATCCTTTACATTGAGCTGAGGTTTTGCTCTTTTTCCCCTACCTGCATGGACTTTTCCTTAAAGTTTTGTCCAGGTTTTCCTCTTTCCTCATCTTCCTTGTTCTCAACTCTTCACACTGTCTTTTGAGGGCTGATCTGAAAGTCTAATTTTTCTAACTCATGACTCATGCACTAAGGCTGCCTCTGGCACATGGTGCAACTACTTCAGTGAAAGTCACTGTGTTTCATTTCCAGCTAAAAAGCAAAGAGAAAAAGGAAGCTACTTCTTAGTGGAGGAAGCTCAGAGCTTCCTGATGTCTCTGCTATTTCATTTGCTCTTAGTGGATAGAGGAGGGAGTTAAGAAAATCTTGCACCTGATTTCTGATTCTTTTCAGGCAGGTGAACCTGGAGAAAAGTTCATTGTTACTGGTAATGTTGGAACAAGGCTCCAAACATTAAACACTCACCTCAGCCCATCTCTGGCTGATCCTGACTCTAATTCACAGAAGAAGGTGTATGAATCATTTTTGCCTTCCAACTGTGGTTTGAATGCTTCATGGGCCAAGTCCAACTCATGTGTTTTGAGGTAACATTACAGCAAGTGTGAAAATGAAAGGTGCAGAGGCAACACTAATGCTGTTTGGCTGGCGGAGCTCTCAAAAGAAAATTTTACAGAAAATATGTGGAAGAGTATTTCATAGGTGTGCATGTGTAAATGCTTGTACATTACAACGAAGATTTAAAAGAAAAATGTAAAAATAAAGAACAGCACAGGCTATTTATTATCAAGATAAATATTCTCAAGGCAAAAAATATTTAGCTGCCATAGGCTGAAAGAAGATAATATAGCCAGCAGCATGTATAAAAGACCATGGAACTTTTTCCCACATGCTTCATCTCACTTTTGGCCTAAGCTGCCAAAATGCATACCTCTGGGGGCCTGGAGACTAAGTCCCCTTTGGAGATTTAAGTTCCCACTGCACAGATCCATAAAGGCATAAGCTGTACAATGTAGCTAAAATTTAGTTGTTTGCTGTTTTGGGTTTAAAAAGAAAAAAATCAAGAAGGAAAATTACTATATACAAAAAGAGTATATACGAACTTGTAAGAATTTCTTCCTTCTCTGTAGTTGTTACTCACCCAGGATCTCCCAGTCTATGACGAAGCTCACTGGGACATACAGCTAGCAGCTTGAACTGAGTGTTAAAGGGACATGTAAGAAAAAGCTACATAGTCCTTTACAAGGGCTCAGATGGAGCTTTTTTCTGTTTTCTTACATAAAAAAAAACCAAACACACACACACACACAAAAAAACACACAAAAAACCAAAAACAAAACCCACAACCTTTTTTGTCTTGGCAGTGTCATTGTGACAATGAATTTCCTATACTATTCTTGATTTGTGCAATGCATCTCTCTAGCTCTAATGTGCCACACTGCCACTGCAAGCCAACATAAAAAGAAAGATTTTGATAATGTTTATAATGGTGTGCTCAGAGCAGTCTCTGCTGACCCCAGGGTGAGGGACAGCCCACCTCATGTGTAAACTGTGATGTACCAGCCACTGAGAAGCTCACAGGACATCTTCCTGGGCTAAGGAAGACAAATTCGGGTCTTAGTTCAAATATGAGTAGGAAGTCCAGTCTGCAACCTTTTGTTTCTATGCAAAAACACAGGGTCTAAAAAGCATCAACTGCTGAGAAGGAAAAGGGTCATGATTAGCTTGCAAAGCTAGTGAGAACTCAGTTCTTCAGTGGGCTTCGTCTTTTACTGCCCATTACGTCTTTTGCCTTTATCTGTTGGTTTGGCTTTCTGGCTCTGCCATGACCCAGACGTGGGGAGCGGGGAACAAGCGGAGGTGGAGCATACTCAACTGATTCGCGATTTTTATTTCCAACACTCGAGGGCGCTGTTGGTTTAGGTTTACCTTAGGCACGGTCCCCCTCTGGCCCGCCGTCTGTTTGGGTCTTGGCCTCCTCTGGAACCTGCAGCTTTTGGTGCTTTAGGGGTCCAGCCTGGGCTCCTCAGCTGGTGTGGTACCCTTCCCTGAGATCCCGTGTCCATGTCTCAGAGTATAGAATAAGAGCTTGGCAATGCTGTTGCAAAATCAGGCCCATTGCAGGGCTTTCCAGTTGCTGTGGGCATTTCACATGGAATATCTAAGCAGGAGATTCAGTACTTTCAAATTTCATGCCTCAAGCTTTACTGCATCTTCAAGTGATGTCCCGTGGACTAGGGTTATCTTGTTTTTCTTAAAACCATAGTTTTGGCCTGTTCCAAGTAATGATGTCCCATTGCTGTGCTACTTGCATCTGCCATTTCAGTTGATTTTTGGCTCTTGTGGAGGTAGACGTGGCAGTTCTTTGCCCCAGGAGGGATGAAACTTTCTCTGTGTGCAGCGGGATGTCTTTGAAGACTTTAAATGTTGATGGGTTTGAAGCACTTCGGTTTACAAGTAACAAAAGTTTTACTATGGAGACCACCTGTGCAGGAGCAGTAGGAGATTTTGAAAATGCCGAGTTTATGGTTGTCCCAGAATAAACACTTCGGATCAATGACTGCATGCCTGGACAAACCAAATCAATTTAAACAATCTTACCACATATCCCTGGCTGCCCCCTGGTAAGGTAGACAATGTGTGTGAGAAAATGACAGACTGAAATCTTACAGGCCCTTGAAGATACACTCAGAGCCAATGGACACCCTAGGCATTATCAGGACTACACTGTCTTTAGCCTTAAACATACCTTACAAGGGTGTTAACTGCTGCTTTTTCTGAGTACTAGGGAGCCCTTGCTCCCTGTCCACATCTGCTCTGGACTAACCACTCTGCAGTCCTTCTGTCTGGCATGGGACATAGCAACTTGTCAGATTTCTTCAATTAGTACAGCACCAACAGTGAGCTCTGGGGGCTCTGAAGGAAATCTGTGATACCAGACCTGTTTTCAGCTGTCAGAGGGCTAATGGAAATGTTGAATCAGCCATTTTTTTTGCTGAAGCACGAACTGTCTCCAGCCAGGTATGTGTAACTTGTTTTTCACTCCACATCCATCCACTAGTCATTTTCTCTGTGCTTGCAAGTACTCTATTCACACACTGGTGCAGGTGATGATTGTAGCACTAAGTGGCAAAACCCCATTCTTTAGAACATCCTTACTGGACATTGGGGAACACACAATTTTTTATGTATTTTTCACTTCTAGTGAGCCTTGGTTTGTGTTTGAAACCGTCTGGGTGGCCTATGCCAGCACACCATGTTACTTAATTTTATTCCTGGAGGCGTAACAAAATATTTCTGGCAGTCAAGGAGATCAACAACAGACGAGGTAACTGCTGCATTTATTAATGGCTTTAAGCAGCAGGAACAACAGGATAAGACACATGCATTAAGTCTCTGCTGCAGCTAAACTAGGCCTAACATCTGGTGTTGCATTAGCAGATGACAGATAAGCCAGATGTTGGTATGAACAGCAACATACCAACAAGTTAGCACTGTAACAGCACTTCACACTCTACTCCTTCCTGAAGCTACTTAAAAAAAAAAAAAGAAGCTTACACATGTAAAGCAGAACTGAAGTTCAAACTAAAAATTATACGGTCAAGTGGACCTGGTGTGCTTTAAAACTTGAAGGCTGAATTTCCAGCCTTCCTAGTGGCATCGAACTTTTCAACACTGGGAAGACAGCTAGATATTACCCTGAGAGCAAGTAGAAGCTCAGATACTTTTGCAGTCAAAGACTAGACATACAAATTTTTTCTTTTTTTAAAGAAATCAGTTCCTCAGCCTTTGTCATTTCTAAAAACAGATAAGGATAATACTAGCTACTAGCCATGGGGTTTAGGAGTGCATCACCCTTGAGGCACTAGTAAAACTAAAGCATGAATCCAAAATCAAGTGTTTTTTCACTAGTATGTAGGAAGAAACCAAGGCATTTTGTTCTTCAAATGAAACCAGGGCTCTGCTGTTTTGAATTTCTCAGAAGATTTTGGTTCAGACCTTATGTGTAATACAGCCCACAGACCAATTCGTCATGACTCCAAAGGGCAGGGATGGAGTATCATTTTGATGTCCTGCTTATCAAAGGTTCTTTGATTTCTCCTCCCTCTGCCTTTCTGTAGTAGAAAGAAGGCCTTGATGCTTCTGTACTCCTGCTCTTGCAGTAAGGTGGGTCTCTGCTGTCAGTTCCATTTTATGGATGAGAACTGACCACAGTTTGGACTTACTGACACTTCTGAAGAAACAAGGAACAGAAGCTGCCTTGCCTGGTGTCTGGCTCAGTAAAAGAGCTTTCCTCTGAAAGTTTGTCACTTCATGCAGCCCACTCTGTGCGATGATGTTGTTCTTCTGATGAGCACCAAAGACTTCTTATACAATGTTATCAGACCTTTTATTGACTGTATGATACTGCTTTTCAGACATTAGAATTGATTTTTCCCAGCACTGAACTAGATCACTCTTTGCTAGACCATCCCAATGGTTGTGGTATCTGTTCTCTATTAAACAGCTTTCACATTTCTGGTTCAAATTTATCTCAATTCAGCTTCCAGATTCTCCCCAAAAGGCCTCTGTGCCTAGGCCTTTGCCAGCTCAGAAATCAAATTTTCCCGTGGTTGCACTTTGAGGCTGTTGATCAATCTCTCCTCCCTTTATGCCCCAAGAGTCTCTTGTTTTAATGCTGCTCAACTTCTAATTGTTCTCAGAGTTTTTGCGAGAAGCCTTTGCAGCTGAATGGCATTCTTCTGAAAACCATGCTCCCTGAATTGCTCACCACTCTTTTCACTTCTTGTACCCTTTTTCACTTGCTAAGAAAGGCTATGGGCTCCTTTTGTACAGGGCTGGAAGAGCAATATGAATTGTATAATGATTTCACTGGGGAAGACTGCCTCTGGAAATCAAGATCAGTTTTTTTCCTTTGGTATGCTATTTTTACTGTGTATTTTTGTGACCTTTGGCAGATCTTATTTTTTTCTGTGCCTTTGCCCTATGGGAGATAATCTTCCCCTCACAGAAGCATGGATTACCATGCTTCACAGGTATTTCTTTTGTACTTTTTAAGCTGCAAATTCACTACAGATGCATCTGTCGCTGAGGGCTGTAAAAACATCTGACTATAGTCATCTCTACTGAGCAAAAGCCATGTCTGTAGCTGGAGCTTTAATGGCAATGTTTTCTTTTGATACAGAAGTTGGAATAAATTCCAGTAGCTCACCCCTTCTGTTTGTAGAATAACGTTGGCTGAATCTACTCAAAAATGCCTTAAATTTTTAATCACATTACTCAGCTTTGAGCATGCTGAACTTATGTCTGTCTAATGTGGTTTTCACATTTCAATCCTTTCCATATAGCGCTAATTTTTCTAGAGCATCATCAACTTTCAGCCTTTATGATGTGCCTGGTGCTACAGAGTGTATGGTAAATTGGAGTTTCGGCAGCACAAGGGTGGTGAGCTGCCCCAGTTGTTTGAAGCCATATTGTTTCCTGCCTCAACTCCATACATGTATACCTAGTCCTTGTGACCACCCTTCTTCATAGACAACCCTTTCTTCTGTCCTTAGTTTCATGCATAAAATGGGTGGTTTATTACCACATACTAGCAGATGAATTCCTAAATTCAGAGTCATTTCATATCCTCTTGTACTTCTGATGTTTGTGCAAGGCCCTCTGAGTCCATGGTGGGAAAGACTGTGGATCATGAGAGAGCAGGGATGCTTGTAGGTGTGCTAACTCTTGTGGGTAAGGGAGATAAATCGCAAGAGGGCTTCTGAAGGGGCCTCCTAGAATGAAGAACACCTGGATAGGGGATGTGTATCCTTGCCCAAAGGTACTACCCAATCGCAGGTTTCAAAGTTGCTTGTGCAGAATCTGGAGCAATCCTGCCAGTCTCCAAGACCTGTTAAGCTTATATTATTTTAAGTGTCTGCAAGAATAAGCAGCAAGAACCATTGGAAAGCAGAATTCCCTACATCTTTCTTTTCTCTAGAAATTGGACTCAGATGTCTTCTGGACACCACCATGGCATCAATGCATATGAAAACATAAAGGAAGGCTGCAAAGATGCTGGAGCCAGGCTCTTTTCAGTGGTGCCCTGTGACAGGACCAGAGACACTGGGCGCAAACTGAAACATGGGAGGTTCCTCCTGAACATCTGGAAACCCTTTTTCACTATGAGGATAACTAAACACTGGCACAAGTTACTCAGAGAGAGGGTGGCATCTCCCTCCTTGGAGATATTCAAAAGCCATTTGGACGTGCTCCTGGGCAACCTCTTGTCGGCCCTGCTTTATCATGAAGTTGGACAAGATGACTTCCAGAGGTCCCTTCTGACCTCAGCCACACTGTGACTCTGCATGATTTAGTGTCACTGAAATCAGTGTTTCCCTTCTGGAAATACTTTTTTAAAACTGGTTGAATTAGGTTATGGAAATGTTCTGCCTGAAAGGTGCAGTCTGCTGTGCTATGAGCACATCACACATGTAACATATATATTTTGGTTTGAAGTACATACTGAATGTCATCCCAAGGAAAGGACAGCACAAAAACCATTCTTGATGTTTGATGCTGAAATATGCTAGTGAAGCAAAACTACTCTTAAAATAGATGGGAAAAAGAACAAACCCAAACCCCAGCCATTGCCAATGTCTCTTTAAAGATATCTTTAGGAAAAAGTTAACAATTTTCTAGTGTTAAATATTTATAGGCATATGGGAACACCAGTACTACCCGTCATCAAGACGGCTTTGAAAGAAGTTATTTGAGATGGCAAATCTAAAAGTTGGTGTGTGTGATATAAAAGGACTCAGGAAAATGAAATAACCAAATGAGGTGAAGCATATTTAAAATTATCTGCTGTCAGGAAGACTAGATCTCTCATTCAGCTGTTACTGTTGCCTCCCTGTGCTTTCAGACTGTGCTTTCTCTAAGGTGACTGACTGCTGCACCATGACCACTTTCGTTTCTGTGACAAAAATCCTTCCCCCATTGCAAGAAACAGCTGGGCAGTGGTAGGGAAAGTCTGAGTCACAGTTAACTTGACAGACCTATTTGACATGGACACCACAGTTCATATGATCCTGGCAATATAAGTACATCTACAGCAACAATATGATGGACAGGACTCCTGGTACAAGTAGAAAAATGGGCCCTTACTTTCCAAAATAAGGATTTTTATGGTTTGGTGAGTTGCTGAGCTTGTTTGGCTGTCTAGGGCTGTAGGAAAGGCTCAGACCACTCTGCGCTGAGCATGAGCCCTCAGTCACCAAAAGCCGTCCAAAACGCCATTTCTGCTTATAGCCATCTGTGATTAAACTACAAAGGTTCCAGGACCAGAAGGCGTAGAAGAAACAGAGACTCAGGTCAGACATCAGCTGTGGTAAATATGATCAGTAGACTGTAGGGCTAATAGCCAAAGGAAGGAGCTACAACAGGTAAGCCATTCACAGTGCACAGACTTTGGTGGTCCTGCAGGATCCAAGGACTGTGTTGCTATGCCTTGTGGAGCTCCATCCACCAGGATTGTTTAAGTACTTGGAAGCAATGAATGCTTTTGCAACAGTTCTGGTTTTCACTGGTGGTAGAACTAACCACAGAGTAGGCTTTCTTGTACTGTAAAGCAGCTGGGTACAACGGGGTTAAGCATGGTGTAAAGGCCGAGACAAATTACAGCAAAACAGGCAGTTTGGAAAGGGCTGGGCCATGTACAGGCAATGCCTATTTGTGCTGGGGAGCAATGGGGCAAGACCCATAGGTGCTGGCTCTTTCCACACCCATCAGTGCCCTAGGGAAGGGTGCAGCCAACTGAGTGTTTCCCTCCCCAGTGGAACTGCTGTGCTTGCCTTTGCAGTGGCTGTCACACCAGTGTGCTGGCCATGGTCCCCAGGGGTAATGCTGCACGCATCTTAGTTGAGCCTTTTCTCTGCAATTCAGCATGGAGACAAGCATTCAGCCTTGCCTCTGCAGAAACTGCCTGACAGTTGATGGTGGGAGCCAGGCAGCAGTGGAATTTTTTGTTCCATTAAGTATTCATACTTTCTTCCCCTGTCTTGCTGTTGTTGTTTCTAAACATGACAGACAATAATTAGGAAACAAAAGCATTTGCTTTCTCTCCACTGGCAAAGCAGTACATTCACAACCAACATCAAAGGTGGGGTTTAGCGATCATTAGTGCAATACTGCACTTCAACATGATCAAAGTAATCAGTGCCCAGACACAATAAAGAAGATGGAGCTCTGATTCAGCTCCTCCATAAAAGGCAACAATAAAGAGATCTGGGGAGAGGGTGAGAGCACAGTGAGTATATGAGGGTATGTGGCTGAGTTATCCTTTTACATCAAAACCGATTCTCATTTCATATCCAATTATACCTCTGAGCTGTTCAGCCCAACATCACTGTCATCTCTGGCTTTCAATTGACATTGCAAATTGTGGAATAGAAAAAACTATCATAAAACATGTCTTAGTTGAAATTCCTCCTGAAGTTTGTCACTGAAGACGGGTAACTCTTTGAGAGCTGGGATAGTTGCCCTGGCCTATTGATATTGCCAGCCAACCTCATTCACATTTGGGTGAGGAACTCTTTAGCTACTGTCTAGTCATTGAAAATAGCTTTTTTGCTTACCATCTGATACAGGGTAGAAAGCTCTGAGCATAGGGACAATGGATTTTGCACTGCTGGGTGTCCATAGCCAAGGGAACAAATGCCATTGAAGGCAAGTGTAGAGATGTCATTCAGCAGGTCACTGTAAGGGACTGACCCTTTTGTCTCTCAGACTTGTACAGCTCAGGCTACAGAAGTGCACTTGGAAAATCCCACAGGAAGCCCTTGCCTCCTGCCTGAGTGGGGGCACCTCTGAAACCCCCAGCTTTGTCTTAAAATCCTTGAGACATACAGACTCTTCTGTATGCCAGGGCCACTGTCCCAGTGACTAATTATAGCAGTCATGTATTTGTTCCGCATTCTCTGAATTCAGGTTGAAGCTTATGCATTTGCAGGGTGTGTGGAGGAGGCTGAGAGACCTTGTGGGTTTGGGGTTTGGGGGTCGGGGGCTTCTCGGGCAGGGTTGGATTAACAACATCTTAGATGCTGGAAGTCTGGTCCCAAAGTACATAGCTTGCAACTGTGACTGAGTCACTGTCTTCTCTTGTGTAAAATAAACCTTAAGAGCTTCCTGAGCCTTTCTCGGGAAGACAGATTTTCCACACTATGATGACTTGTAAAGATGTTCTAAAATGTTCTCAGAGGGGCATACAAACAAAAGATCAGACCCAGTAAAAAGAAAGACATACAGTGATACTTGGCAGGGCAGAGCACTTGTTTGGAATACACAAAGCGCCAAGAAATATTGGCATGCTGTGTCAATAGCAATTTAAATATGGGTTTGTCAGCTACTAAGGGAGTAAGAAATGCAAGTAACTGAATCATATGTGTGGAAGAAAAGGAGCCATGGCAAATCACAGAGGATGCAGAACAATTTAGTAGCATAGAAGGGATGTTTTACAAGGGGAGGAAACTATTTTGCTTAAAAGGATGAAACGGGTAATAAAGCCTGAAGCAGACAGGTGCTCATTTGTGTTGGCGGTGAGTGCAAAACTGATGCTGCTTCACTCACTCCCACAAAGCTTCATCAGTATACACAAGCAGGTAATGCAGCTCTTCATCTGTATCATGAAATGGCTTCAGCTGGATAGCATTCACATTTTCTTTATAAATACCCACTTTCTTCTGGATAACAGCATCATAAGCTGTACTGTCTATTGGGATCTATTTGACTTCACCTACCTTGTGTTTCAGGAGTATAATGGGTTTTCTTTCCCAAAAGGTCCAGTCACACAATGAGGGAGTATAGTGGCCTATGGCTCTTCAGCACTGAGGCAAACACCTATGTAGTTACTGGAAAAATCAAGGTATACAGTTTTTCTAGCTCTACAGAAAAGACAGTGTCTCCTTTCTATACCTTCCTGTGGAAAAGCACCTCTCCCTTAGGAATCCTTCTGCCAGTATTGGGGAAGTGGCCTGCAGGTCAGGTAATTGCTGCTCATATTATGCTCATATTAACTCCTTGGGAATCGTCTGCTCCACTCTGCTCTCCTCTGCAGGAAATGTGAAGTTCGTATTTTTTTGGGATCACCTCTGACAGCCCTTCTGCATTTGAAGCATGGTGGGATTGTGCCTAGGATCTGATTTCTGTGCAGAAGCCATAATATGTACTGACCTTGATCAGTGCTGCTGCCTTTTATGTTCAGATCCTGCTTCCATTCAAAGGTTACTGAGGGAAGATTCCTGTCCTCTTGCTGCAAGTGAGAAGGAACAGGTGGAACACTGGCATAGAGAGTAGTTCTTTCTCTTCTTTCACAGCCTAATGCAGCCCAAGCACACTGGATTTTTGTTGGGTAACAGTGGAACAATACAGCTGGAGTGAAAGGACCAACAGTTAAACTGTTTTCCAGGCAGTGGCTGTTTATCTGCTGCTCTGTTTAGGACTGTACTTAAGCCTGCCTTCCAATTCAGACTTTCTGTGTGGTTTGATTTGTGCCCAAGGGAAATACAGAAAGTTTCCTGTCTGACAACCATTTTTGTGAATCTAACCACCATGTGAGATGGAATGTAGTAGCTATGGGACAACAAAGATGTGTATTCAAAAGAAATATTTGGTGTGGACCTACAAATACCATAAAGGGGTGCCTTCCTGGGGGCTTAACTTGCACATGATTCCATGTTCCTTATGCTATATGGACACAGACTGGTCCTTCCAGTCACCATCAGGTGAATTTGAGAGGTGTAGGTAGTTTTATGCAGCAAGGGTGTGTAGAGCTTTGACTCCAAGCTTAAGAGGTAGCATGAGTGCTTCTGGTGATGCTCTGAGAAAGTGTGAAGCCTTGAGAGAAACCATTCCAGCCTACATATCTTCCCAAACAGATTTTCATGTCCTCTGTGAGTCCCAGTTATCTAAATACACTGTTGCTTATTTGCATGGACAGGCAGATATGTAATGCAGACAAGGTGTCTGCCTGGAACAGAAGCATGTGCTGTTCAATGACCCTTTTTCCATCTTCCTCAAGGAAAATGCTTGCAGACCTGGGGAATGGAAACAAGAGAAGAGTGCAATAGTGCTGGAGGATTTGCAGAATGACTTTGTAACTAGGGGCTGGGAAGGAAGAAATATGGTTGATTCCATTACAGAGCTTGACTCTTCTCTCCCCAGATGCGCCCCCAGGACAGTGCCCTGGTGTCTCACAGTAGGCTCACAGTGCCCATAGAAGTGTTCTGTGCCCCACTGCACAGCACTCTCGGTCTGTGCTCTGGGCACCCCAGCTGCAGAGGCACTCTGGCCCTGGCAGTATGTCTGCCTTTCCTCTGGAGGAGAGCTGGAGGGACCTGCCAGGCCTTTGCACACAGAGTTGGAGTATGAGATGTGCTTGTTTGTAATTTCCAGGTGGATGGTGGGAAGAAGGTCACAGGGAAGTGCATATGGGTGGGATACAAAGTGCCAGGCAGCCCCACTGTATGTGGGAGATAGGCACAAGCATCAGTGGTCCTGCTAGAGGAGAATGCTTTCCTCACAGAGAAAGCAGGCACCAGCTGGGAATTCCTGGGAGGCAGATGCACCATGATGGGAGGGTGACACCACCAAGCGCAATTGTGCATTATCTGTCAGAGCAGTGGTTTATTTGAAACCTGTTTCCAACTGACCTGACAAATTCATTTCCAAGGCAACAACAGATGGCAGCAGACAGATGGCTCAGTAATTTCAAAGCCTCTCCAGAGAAAAGGAGTGTCACTTAAGCCTGCACTAACTTGACAGTAAGAAAGAATGGGATCTTAACATCTGCATTAGCTAAAAACAGTGTTAGGAAGACATGTTATAGGATGGATCTTTGTAGTTATTCTCATAGTTTCCACTGGCATAGGTCCATGATTCTCAAACCTTCTCCTTACCTCAAAATCATATTTTAAGCCAACAGTTCAATTTAATGAGTGTAGATGCTTTCTCTGTGTCATCTCAGTCAAACTACACTGTTGCTTGATGGTTTCTCAGTATCATCTCAGTCAAACTACACTGTTGCTTGATGCTTCAGTTTCTTATCTGGAAAACATAGATAAAAATCCTCCACTGGTCCAGTGGTTTTTGATGGCAGATGCCTCGACAGAGAATTTTACCATACTTTCCTTCTCCTCCTTTCATGGTGCTGGACTCTATTTTGGCTGGAAACTTACCCCATGCAAGAAACAACAGTTGGAGGTCTTGGAATCTTTGGCTACCAGCTTCAACTTAGACTGTTTTTTTGTTATCTTTGCCTTGGTTTGTTTATTTATTTTTTAATATATGGTGGTAAGGGTTTACTTTTTATTGTTGCAGTTTTATTACTGCCTGTGCCCTCTCAAGACTGAACTTTTTCAGTCAGAAAATGATTTTTACCATTTTCCTCTTCTCTTGGATATTTCATTGCTGTAGCTTTTTGAAGTACTAAATTTTGTCCTCCCCTCTGCATTCTCATCACATAGGTAGTAGGACCATTAAAGGCTAGAACCAATAAATTAAAAATTATTTTACTTTACTAGAAGTGGCGCCTTCTTACGAAGCCAGGCTGCATTCGTTCTGAGTTCTGTCCTCCAGAGCACATACAACTTTCTCATCTTCTGAGAAAGTGTCAAACATGATCAAAAGGAATCAATGAGCTGGCTCTGTCTTGCCATCTGGTACATGCCCATCAAGCAAAGTCAGGAAAGGGGAGGCTTGTGGCACAGCATAAATTCTGTTTGGGGTGAAATGGTGACATGAAGTCATGGGCATGGATAAGCATCTTATTTCTTACACCTGAGTTAGATCACAGCCCAAACCAGAGGAGATACATGCTTATGTAGTTTGTGTAGCTGAAAGGAGTACCAGACCAGTTTTTCTTGTACCAGAAAGGCCAGTCCCTCTGTACTATTGTGGGTGTACTTCAGGGGCTAGAAGACAGTTGGCTACCCTGAACTTCCTCTTCTCCTTTGTTAGTGAGAGCAAACTTGGCCACTTGGAGCTGCTGTTCTAGGGAAGGTATGGCCTCATCTGGTAGTGATGGAGCTGGGCTGAGGTCTGGCCCAGAACTTCATTAGGGTTTCAAAAGTAGGAAGGTTAGGGAGTAATAGCACATGGGTATTCTGCAATCAGAGGGAAAGGTACAAAGCTATAGACAAAACAGAGGTGAGAGAATCCTCATTGTCACTGAGTCAAAAATTACATTGAACACAAAATGAGAATGCAAACAGCGTGAGGTTTATTGTGCTGTGAGAAGATACAAATGGGGTAAGGAAAGAACCAGTCCTTAGTGAACAGTAATATAAGCTAGATAAAGGAATGGACGAGCTGTGGAGAAAAAAATTACAATGTCCATTGAAACTAGTATGCAGAAAAAGACCATGCTGACCTTCAGCATTTACCACAGGGCTCTTCACTGCTCAGAAAATACTTGGGTGGATATTGCAATACGGGCCCCCCAGACACAAAAGCCTAAACCACCCTGAAATGAAGCATGACTAGTGTCTGTATGCAGATGAGCTTGGTGTAACCATCACACCAAGGAGCAGAGGCATGCTAGGATGAAAATGACAGGCTACTGAAGGCCTCACACAGTGTGAAAGGAGGTTATATCTGACTTTTGACATATACAAGTCTGTGAAAACTGTGGCTCTGCTTGCCTCTGCAGAAAGGATATGTAAACTTAGAAGGCAGCAGATGCTGGGAGCAATGCTACTTTGCCCCCAGCTTTCACCAAAAAATGTTCTTACTGTCCTGCTGCCTCTCATCTTTTCCCATCAGGGCTCAGCAGATCAAGCAGGATCTAGGACTGACGGATGTCATTATGTCCCTCTAGCAGAGAGCTGGACTCAGGCTTTCCATTGTTTATCCAAGGTAAAGTTTTGATCCTGGCTGGTAGCTGGATGAGGTGGGCAAGCTTCTATACAACCAAGTCTGCCTTGCCATTTGAAGAAATGACCTATAAGATGGTGTAATGGTGGGAGATGGCACAAGCTACTGTATATGGAAAAGACACCAGTCTCTGTATGGAATTAAACCCAGACTTAGAAGGACAAGGACTGAGAAGCACTGTTTGTGAACTGGGAGAAAGGCAGTGGGGAAAGTACAGCAGCCTGACCTTCTGGGAAACCAGCACTGCATAAATTGCAATTTCAGATCCAACAAACATTCAGTTGCCTCCATGCAATCCATGAAATTAGAGAATTAATTGCTGGATCAATTGGAGAGATTCATACTAAAATGGAGACATGCTGCAAATATTCAATAAGACCAGATGCAGGCTGTCAATGCAAATATGGCTTCCATAATCAGAAACAAAGCAGGGGAACCTAGTGACAGCTCCAAAGATATTGGCAAAAATGATACAGCTGAAGCCAGGTTATTTTTCTAAAATATGTTATTGACTTGTTGTCTCCTGGAAATGAGATTTTCCACCAGAAGCCTACTTCCAGCCAGGAACCTTCCCTCAGCAGACAGGCACTGGTCTCAGCAAGTACCTGGCTGTGAGGGTAATTGGATACTGCAGCAGAGCAGGTCTGGGACTCACCAACACTTGAGGGCTTTAAAATGTGATCAGACAGTTCTTAAAAAAAAATCAGCTGTAATCTAGTCTCTAAGGAAAATACTATTGCTAGATAAAATTCTTCTCTGTGTTTAACAGCAAACATGTCATCTCTGCTGGCCAGTGTGGTATTAGCAAGTCTTGACCATGTGCTTGGAGGCCTGGTGATCACCACAGGTAGGAAAGGGAATTAATTCATGCTATATGCCACCTTCTCTTATTAAAGCTTCCTTAGAGAAGGTTTTAAAGTTTCCAGGAGCAAGAGAGAAAGTAAGACAAGAGCTGAACTTGACAAGACACTCTTCTGTACTTACAGAGGTTATCAATGGTCCTGCACACTATCACACGAGACGTGAGCTCTTTCCACTTGGGAAAGGGCAAGTAACTTTTCCTTCACAGTTGGTGAAGATGACTTGTTGGTAGTATGTTTTGTGCATATGTCCAGAACTCTGCATCAGCCTTGAGAGTTTGCCTTCTATTTCTGATAAGCCAGGATCAGATAACTCATTGGAAAAAGAATTATCATGGTAGATGTTGGGGAATTTTTATGGTACTCCTTGAGGCAACAGATTTGTGCTTAAATATAAGTGAAAAATCTAATGAGCAATGCACGGGCAGAGTCCTGGGGCAATGAAGGTTTCTACATGGAGTCTGAAAGATGCATCACAATCAAATTCCTTACGTACACTTGCACCATCACCAGTCCCAAGAACAGTTGCATGGGGCACCTCAGCCCAGAACTGCTGCCAAAGGATAGGCCCTGACCACTCCTCATCTAGGACAGCTAGAAGATAACGCTGAGGCTGTTTCTTTATCACCAAGGGAAACTTCACTCCTTTGCAAGGAGTACTTCTGTCTCTGGCATCTCTGCTACCAGCCAGCTTGACTCCTTCTTGCCTTCTGGGCCATATCACAAATTACCACTTCTGAGCAGCTACTGTTAGATTGTCCCTTTCATAGATCAAACTGGTGTCTGGGTCCAACTGGAGAAGACCTCAGTGTCAGATCCATTTCCTTTGTGATCCCAAGAGTGAAATTAAAATGCAAGCAAGGTCAAGTACCATAATCAATCAGTTGGGTTATTACAAAAAGACAATTATTATAAAAAGGGAAATTATCATAAAAAAGGGGATAGCGATGGGACAGACAGTAAAAAAAAGAAAGAAATGAAGCAAGAATTCAGGGTGCAGAGAGAGAGAGAGAGACACCACTGTGGATCCCGGGGTGTCCTGGGGATACATAATCATTGTCAGAGGTGGTGGGAGTCCTTCACGGTCTGTAGTTGGTATCAGAGGTGGTGGGAGCAGAGTGTCCCAGGAATCTGTAGTAGTTATCGGAGATGGGTGTCCTCGTGGAGGTGTCCTTCTGGACTTGTTCTCATGGAGGGTGTCCTCACAGAGGTGTCCTCGTGGAGTTGTCTTCTTGAACGTGAGCTTTTAGGTGATTTCCTTATCTCAACACCTCCCACCCATCTCTGAGACAATGGATTGGTGGAATCCCATTTCAGATTCTCAAATTTTTCTGGATCCAGGTGATCTTAGAAAAGAGATAGTGCAAAAGAAGACAGGAAATGAAAAGAGCAGTGGTTTAAACTATTTCTACAACTGACGGTTTCTGTGGACATATTAATCAGATTTGTTTAGTTCTGTTGGGAGAGGCGGTAGTTTCAAGTTGTATTACAACACTCCAAATTAATTGAATGAGACAAGGAATAACACAAGGTAAAAATAAAAACATAGCAAAGCCACATAACAAACAAAATAATATTTGTTTAACCCATGGGCCTCCAGAAAGCCAGGAAAAAGGGTCAAACTTCCATCCTTTCCAGGTTTGGACGGGAACATGAGCCAATTTTTGAATTCCAGATGTTATTTGTTTTACTATTTTACCATTTTCAGTTTTCAAACGGCAATTAGCATCATTTAATTTGCCACAAACTCCCCATACCACACCTAGCAGGTATTGAATAATCACGTGATGCTGAGATACTTCTGTCCAAGGGCATGGGCTGTTTCATTGGCAATGATTTCTAGGATAGCTTGTCATCAAATAATGCAATTTAAGTTATACAGAGGTTCTTGAGCACTGCTGAATAATTTGTTGGGGTTCCAGGTAGCTGGTCTGTAATACTGTATAATTTGTTATAATACTTTACCAAAGCTTCCCAAGTGACTGACCCAACTGGGGGCTTACCAATTTGTTTACAAATATTCACTAGATTTTCTGGAATTGTAATATTTGCATTATAATCACACATGCACTTCCTTGCTGTGTGGTGGTCTAGGGGTCTCTGGTGGTTGTGGATAGTCTTCCTCACTGTGTCCACTGATTAATCTCTGTACTTGTGCAAAAGATTCGTGTGAATTACTTAATGGATATGTCCACAGTTTAGGTTAGTTTGTTCTGATTTGTTCATTACCTTGAAGATCTGGCCCCATTTTGCTCTCTAGTGGTCCCAATTTACAGCTTACAATTAACAGAGTGGGTTTAATTTACAACTTAGCATTTCAGCTTACAATCCCCCTTTGAGACTTACAGGATTCACATATACCCTATAAGACTCATCTCATATTATTTTCCCATATTTATTTCTGAAACACCATTGTGAACAGCAACATTGAATCATGCTTGCTAAGGTACAAACACAAACTGTAATTATTATAATTATTACAATTATTACAAACAAATTCTTTAACCATACCCAGTTTGGTAGCCAAGAGGTTAAGTTTGTACTATAACCCTTCAAAATGCCTGAGGTATCGTCTCTAGTGACTTGGTGCAAGATATGTCTGTTCCCAAATTTCAGCCAAATCTGTAGGTATTTTGCTGCTCTGATCTGTATATGTGCAGCAGCTTGTATTTATATTGTACAAATACCTCCTTGGGAAGCTAATAGCAAGTCAAGGGCTATACAGTTTTGCAATGTCACCTGGGATATGCTGAATACCTCAATCTGCAATGCATGTACTCAGTCTCAACCAAGGCAAAAACCATCTAACAAAATTCTGAAATTAACTGGTTTGTTTTCTCAAGCCCCACCCCATATGGCCTTGAGAGGTACACATGCAATGCAAAGTGAAATACAACAATAGGCAGGGTAGTCATCTCAGAGTGACATGTTAAGTTTCCTTTGTCAAAATTTTACCCCTTGTGTCCCTGAGAGGCTCACAGGTGTGAAAATTGCAGCACTAGATCAGGTCCCACAAAACAAGTAATTCACCTTAATTATTTTCAGTGAGCTGTTGAACATATATCCACCCTCCACCCCTATGCTGACAATCAAGGGATGGAGCTAGTAAGTGGTGGGGGCACTGCGGCCTTCCATATTTTTCCTTTTCTCTAGGGCCCATGAGGTTTATTTTGGGCCACTCTAGTACCATCGAGTGGGCAATGCATCCATTAAATCTTTAGGAACACCCTTTCACCACACCAGTGTTCACAACCCTTGCCTTTTATTAGGAGTATTTCAACCTCCTGGGCAAGTAGGGGGTGTCACGCGTTTCCCATTAGGCAGGCAAGGAGGGGTCTTCACCTCGGTTCACCTCAGTCCCTTAGTATCAATTTTACTAGAAATATTGAAATATAGTTTTGTGGGACCTGATCTGATGCTACTTTCTCCCATATTTAATCAACTCCTGGGGAATCCATGTCCATACTTTCTTTTCTGTCTTTTATCAGGTGATAGTAGTCCTTCCACGGAGCAACAGCCCTTTCATTTTGGGATGTTGCTTGTATCTTTCCCTGCAATTGGATCCCCACGGCTTTCAGGGAGTCGGCAAGACCCCAAATGAGGGGAGTTATACATTCGGGATTGACTAATATCATCACTGGGGACTCCTGTTTAAGTTCCTGTTAAGTTTAAGTTCCTGATCATACATAATTTTCAGACATGCTACTTTCTGTACATTTTCTACTGACTGGTCTACTGTCCCTGTGATGGCAAGGGAGTCCAAAGGGTTAAATCCTCTTTCCAAAGGGTTAAGTCCTGCAGCCGAATAAGCTGCTCTTTGAGTTAAGGACCAGAGTGCACAGTGATCACCACTGGTTAAAAACACTCCTGGCCCCCAATATCACTCACCTTCTTTCTCACTTAGTAAAATCTGATCTCCCCCAGACAGCGATCCTCTCCAAACATGCTCGTTTTCTGATTCCTTTTTAAGTTTATCTGATTCCATAGCAGTATATGGAAGCTCTTTGGTGTTAATTTGTGGGAATTCATTCTCTCTGCCTTCATAAGTATATTCTGGTTTTATCAAGGGGCAGAGAGAAGCAGCAGGAACGTTTAATTTTTCTTCGAGGTCTCTGTGGGGGTATTCACTTGTTTTCTCGGACTGTGGAGAGGCACTTTTCTCTGCAAGGAGTTGCTCTTTCAGGGCTAATTGCAAGTAGTTAGCCTGATTTTTCTCTTTGTCTAACTGTTCTTTTAAGTTACCTGCTCCCACAGGGCTTGGACAAGGTCTTGTAAAGTTTGTATGAGCTGAGATTCAGCTGTTGTTCTTCTCTAGCCTCTACTGCAGCAGCCAAGCTGGCATCCAGTATGGCACAGACAATTGATCTACCCTTTCCGGGGTGCAGTTTTGTGTTCCTTTGCAGGGCGCTTATTCGCTCTGTTATGCTTTGCAAATTATGACAATTTTAATTTGCCCACCTCACCCCTGCCAGAGAGGGGCAAGCATTACATTTGTCTAAAAGACCATGCAACACATCTCTGCCCCGAAGCGCAGCTTCACCGCTATTCATTTCTGAATCGGACAATCTCAGGGATGCAGCACGTTTTGGTTCAACAAAACCCACTCCTTAAGTCCCAAGAGGTAATAAAAAGAGCAACAGGTTGGGGCAGTTGTCTCAGGGATCCAGCACATCTATTTCAACAAAATCTACCCCTTACACCCCTGAAAAGTAGACACGCAATACCTTACACTTTACGTGACATTACGGTACTTTTCATTGCAAGGGATCCTGTCCATGATGTCAATTAAATGTCAGGGTTGAACTGGAGAAAAATCCAGTGTTGGACCTGTTTCCTTCATAATCCCAAGCGTGAAATTAAGATGCAAATGAGGTCAAGTACCATAATGGATCAGTTGGTTTATTATGAAAAAATAATTATTAGAAAAAAGGGAAATTATTATTAAAAGGGGGATAGCAATAGTTAAGATTGGAAAAAAAGATAGAAATTTAGCAAGAGTTTAGGGTGCAGAGAGAGAGATAGTCACCACCATGGATCCAGTGGTGTCCCAGGGGTCCGCTGCGTCATTGTTGGTGGTGGGAGTCCCCCCTGTAGTCAATATGAGAGCAGTGTTCCCAAGAGTCCGTAGTTGTCATCAAAGGTGGGTGGGTATCCTTGTGGAGGGTGTCCTCACAGAGGTGTCTTCCATGGTTGTTTTAGAATGTGGCTCAAATAAATTGACGAGAGCCAGACCAATGAATCAAATCGGTTTATTGAGCAAGCGACGGCAAGCAAAACAGCGCTGGGCGCCTGGGGAGTCTCCGCTCCGCTAACGGCATGCACCCCACTTCCCCAAAGTCACTGGTTTTATACTCTTCTTCATCCGATATACGTGGCACCTCCTGGCGTCCTCTGTGTCTGTGTGATCTGTAGATAAGGGGTCTCATTCTGCCTCCCGGTGGGTGTGGGGAGAAAGGCTCCTTATCTCCTTCGGGGTTTCATTCTGTCTCCCGGTGGGTGTGGGGAGGAAGACTCCTTATCGCCTTCCCCCCATACATCGTTTACTTTAATGGATGCCCGCGGTCTATAAGCAAAATGTCAAAGCATCGTAATTTTCCAGTAACTCTTAAGCAAGCAAGTAACTCTAAGCAAGTAACTCCTAAGCAAGCAAGATTTGATTAACAAACAGGAATTTACTCATTACAATGGTTATGCCTTTTTCCCCCTTTTATTATGAGTTGGCAGGAATACTTCTGCTCTTAATGTCACATACTACACCTTCCTGGTGGACCAGTTTTGATGGTCTTGTGGCCACCTCTTCAACTGCACATGGCTGCAGCAATTCTTGAGATAATGGACAGCAATTCCTCACACCAATCCTTGAGACAATGGGAAGAAGAGACTTATCTCAGCTCTTCTTACCCATCTCTCAGACCATGGACAATGGAGTCCCAGTTCAGATCCTCACACCCT
Source organism: Pezoporus wallicus (assembly GCF_028554395.1). Classification (NCBI taxonomy): domain Eukaryota; kingdom Metazoa; phylum Chordata; class Aves; order Psittaciformes; family Psittacidae; genus Pezoporus; species Pezoporus wallicus. The sequence continues at coordinate 671,592 of NW_026642000.1, forward strand.
TCTCCCAGGCAATGGATGTTGCAGTCTTATCTCAACTCCTCCCACCCATCTCTGAAACAATGGATTGGTGGAATCCCATCTCAGCTTCTCATTCCAATCTTTGAGACAATGGACAATGGAGTCTGATTTCAGTTCAGTCTCTCACAACTGGCTGATGAAGGTTGCTTTCTAGACTCTTAAAAATATTGCTGAGCAGCATTTTAAATAGGAAGACAGAGACTCTGAACTGGGTTTCATGCCAAGAGAAGAGTGAATGTATGCTTGTTTTGACCGATACTGTTAAGGAGATGGGCGGCAGCCATTCACAATTTCAGGCTTGCTTTGGAACAGGGAGGCCAGGGAAAGACTACTGCAGTTGTTTCGGAGGCACAAGACACAGTATGGACAAACTGCCTGGGGCATGTCATGTACCTGCACCTCTGATCCCTGTGGTGTAAAACGGCACAGACAAAAGCCTCAGAGAGGCTGTGTGCATTGCCAAGGGTCACACAGGACTTGTGTCTGAGCTGGAAATGGTGCCCTCATCCCCTGGGACACCACATTTCAGCAGTACCAGCCTTCCCGCTTAGCCTGGCTTTTCTCATCTTAAACACTAGCGCACGTTCTCATTTCCCCTGTAATTAATTAGTAAGGAATAATTTATTCTTTGAGAGAAAAGCCATCTTTCTCAGCCTGCTGTGTGTTTAGACAACTGTCAGTCTCCTGAATAAATTGATACAATGACTATGCTGAATTTTTAAATCCATATGGAAAATAACCATTACAGCTTTTATGCGTATGTGTGTCTGTTAACTCAACATCTCCCCAAGGAAGATGGGAGCTGTTGGCCTTGAATAGGCACTGGGCTTCCAGGCAGTGAGAGACACGGTTGCTAGTGCCTTGATGTCATCACACGTTTCCCTACCACCTTGCAGGCGAGGAAATTCTTCTATAGAGCATGCTGCTTTGCACTGCCGGGGGCTATAACCTCATCTCTCCATGGAAGGGGCAATGCAGCCCGTGGTTCCCTAGGCAAAGAACTGATTTGCACGGAGTGGGTTTGAAGAGGACGGGACAGAGCCCTGCCCGTGCAGACATCCATGTGGAACACAAGGGACAGCTGCCCTTTTTTATGGCTATGTTGTTTTAAAAGCTGGTGCGTCATCATTCTTTCAAAGGTGTGGTATCACTGTGCGGATCTGGATGCCAGTTTCCAGTAAAGGCCAGAACTCAGGGCTTCAAGGACCGCTAAGCTCTTGCTCTGCAGACGCAGCTGCCTGTGAGCTGCGGTCGCGCTAACCACAGGAAAAAAATCAGTGGAACAGGTGGTGCCATCTACTGGGAGTCGAGATTTTTACTCTATTCTGGTGCACTCAGCCAGACTCCCTCCAGGCTTTATCTAGCATCTTTGCAGCAAGATGTTCACGGACAGGAGGCAAAAACGATTCCCGCTGGCATCATTATAAGTCAGGATCTGAATTCAGCCTGTCTGTGTATAAATTTCTGGGGGGTTCTGGTGTGACAACTCTCCACCACATAGTAACAAATTACTGATGCAAGAGCACATGAAAGGACCCGAAAGTGCTGCTTCTGGCTTTTTGACCTTGGGGAAAAAAAATATTAATCCTGCTGTGGCAGAGTGGAGATTAAATGTCTTGCAGCTCTGACAGACAGATGCAGGGTGCTCTCAGGGCTGGTGGCACCGGAAAGCACTGAGATTGCGAAGGAGCTTTTGGAGACATTCTCTGTTGTGTTTTTACCCAAGGTGTTTTCCAAAAAGCTTGGCAGAACACCCTTATAAAGCACACTTTTGACACTAACCTCTGCCTCAGTACCTAAAGCATTTGAGGAGTGTTGAGCTCTGGAGCCTGAAGAGAGACCTTTAGGAGTGCCCCTACCCAAACACCGGGGATACTGGACGTGGCCATAGTTTTGCTCAGGAAACAGCTTGACTCAAACTGCTCAGCAGCCCCTGTGTCCTTCTGAACAGCAATTTCTCTTTGCTCTTCAGTCAAATATGTGTTTTCTGGTACTTGATATACATAGCCAAACACTGAGTCAGGATTTCCTGCAGCATACTACCATTTTGTCAGATCCCTAGGTAGACAGAAACTTTAACAAGCCATTTAATGCTGGCTTAAATCTGTCCCCATTTAATTCAGTGGGAGTTTCATCTCTGATTTCTGTGGGAGAGCTAAGATCAATGCCTTAGAAAAATCCCTTCTGAACTATAACTTTGTCTCTTTGTAATATTTGAAGCCTGCCTCCCTGCCTCCATTTATTGCTAACAGCTTTTGTCTAACAAGCAAGAAAGCAATTAATTACTAATATTCTAAATGCTGTCTCCAGAAGTTATTTTAGACAAGCTATTTGCTGTATTAGAGCTGCAGCTCTCTGTTTTTTCTCAAAACAAAACAAAACAAAACAAACATAAATTAATCACGTTGGCTTAGACACAGAAACTCATCAGGGCCATATAAATGCATCAGTGCCCTGCCAAATAGACCTGAGACATTTTCAGAACACAGATTAATATATGGTTTGGATCCTGAATAGAACTGCAAGGTGTATAGGGCATGGAGGCTTAAAGATGCACTCCAAACCCTAGTCTAGCAAACTTCTATTTAAGTGAAATGCAGTCCTGTAACAGATGAACATGAAAGCAGCCCTTTCTAACACGCTCTGCTGTGAGCTGGGATGAGTGGGTTTTTTTGCCATATTGAGTGTCCCTTCACCAGAACAGGACCTTGAAGCTGGATTTCCTCATTAATGGGCTCTTGTTCAAAGATGGACTATTCATCCTTCGGCTCTCTGTTTCATGGGGTTTGTTAGGCTTTTTTAAATCCAGCTCTCTATCCTTGATGCTCTTACATACCTGAAAAATGACTATGATGACAAAGAGGCTGTGTTTGGGTAAGAAAAAGAAAATGAAAAACCACAGTATATTCCTTTGACTCCAAGAGGTATTTTTATTCTTTCTGAGAAAAGCATCATACATTCAACAGTCCAGATAAAAACTGAGCAGCCTCCTGATCGATAAATCTTTCAGTCTTGTGTCTTTTTTATGAATAGGTGGGAAAAAAGCCCTTTCAAAATTACTTACCTCAAAATCCGCACATGAAATACTACTGTTTCTGGAAGAAGCCAAAAGCATCTGTAGGCAAATTGCCTTTGGAACTCTTGCCACTGTTCAATATGAATAGCTGCTTAATGGGAAGAAGGCAATGTTGTCTTGATTCCCATGCTGACAGGCTTTTCTGAGAACTTTAGGGTTTTTTATGTAAGACTGACTGTCTTAAAAAATACTGAATCTTGTAGCCCATTCTTATGAATGCCCAAACGCATACTCATATGTGTATAAACTCCATTAATATTCTTCCTGTTCTTAATCCTTGGCTTTGAGAAGGTTTAAAACTGCCTCTTTAAAAGGAAGAGCTGGGAAGAAATCTTGATTTGGTGAAGAGATGTAATGCTTCCAGCCTTGGGAAGTGGAAATATACTGTTTTTCTGAAAATCATGTGTAAGAGGGAGAGGGGACAGGGGCAAGAGGAAGTGAAGGGGGTTAGAAGGATGGGCAGAGCAAGTTGGGACATGATATTTAGGATTATTTCCTGCTTAATCATGATGTTAGTCTGTGTGCCCCAAAGCCTCTTTAGATAGAATTTGAAGTGAAAACATGTCTGAATAGTTTGAGTGCTATCTTTCAAGAAGTAGTCTCAGAAGAAAATAAATAAATAAATAAAAGGTTTGGGTTTTTTTCTGCTAGAAGTGGTTTATTTCTGATGTGTGAGGCCTGATGCAACTCTTGTTCATGTACAATTATTCATGAAAATAATTTCACTGTCCCTAAGGAAGTTGCTCCTGATTTACACCAGTGTCCAGCATCCCACCCAAAGGAGAGTAAGAAGACTCAGGAGGGCAGCCTGCGTGAGCCCAGCACTGAACAAGAACGTCCCCACAGGCTTCAGAGTTGAAGCTTAAAGCAATGTAAAGCATATGTCATATCCCTTGTCCTATGAGCCAGTGACCTCAGAAACTCCAGTTTACACACCTTCACCCTTCGTTTGCTAAAAGGAAAGGGAAAAGTTTGTTATGGTACATTAACGTGAAGTCTGTGTGTGCAAGTGGCTCCAGGGAGATTTATAACCATGGAGCTTTCTTTACAAAAAGCCCTTGAAAGAATGCTTTGGGAGGGGAGAAGTCGATCTCTTCCCTAGTACCAGATGGAATATGCAGCTGAGAATTTTTTGTCTTCTTTTTGTGATCCCAGAGAACTGGACGTGGGTGACTTGCCTCACAGAAGTGGTGGTAATACTTAGATGCTGACATTGGTTTGTTTCTATGTATCCCTGGAGGATTTGCTGGGGATCCAGGGGGACATTGCATCCTCCTTCCCCTCTGTGAGGAACAACTTTTATTAAATGTTGCTGGAGGAGAGTGGATGAGCTTTGAAAAATATGGTATATGGTATTAGGAACAATGGAGAGACTTACAGTGGTTTTAAGTGCTTTTGGGCCAAGGACCTCGTTCAGCCCAGTAAAGGCTGAATTTTACAAGGAGGATGAAGTCCTGCCAGTGTGGCAGGCAACAGCACTTTTCATCAGCAGCCTGTTTATAAGTATATGCTAACAAAGCCCTTGTGCCCTAACTCAGAAGACTAATTAACTGTACCTCCTCAAGCCTCATGGACTGTATGCCTTTGCTGGTTAGTGCTGCCTACTCTGGAAGCAAAGTATTCCTCTCCCTTACCTCTCTTGACTCTGTCAGAAATATGACCTTTGATGCTGCTTTCATGAAGGCTTTTGCTGAATGTGACCTCAGTGGAGAGTGAGCTCTGCTCTGCCATGGATGGGGGTCACCATGTGCTGCCCGCACACACACAAGCCAGGCTTTTCTCCACAAGAGCCTCCTCATTTGGTGGCACAAGCAGTATCAAGTGGAGAGGAGAGTGAGTACATGACCATCCAACAACATGTTTTGTCATGGCAAATGGTGGCACAGGTTGCACACACTCCCTCCCACTGCAGACTTTGAGTGTCACCTGTGCCCTCTCAGACAGACAAGGCTTCTCTGGAAATGGCTCATGACTGGCAGAGCAGACTTTGGCCTCTTCAGGAACCTGCTTAGGAAGGTTCTATGGCATATAGCCCTAGATGGCAGGGGGGGCCAAGACTGTTGGTTGATATTCAAGGATCACCTGCTACAAGCTCAGGAGTGTTGCATCCCAACTAGAAGGAAGTGCAGCAGGAGGGCCAGGAGACCTGGATGGATAAGGAGCTCCTGAGGAAAATGCAAATGAAAAAAAAGAGGCTTATAATAAGTGGAAGCAAGGACAGGCAGCCTGGGAAGAGTACAGGGATGTTGTCCGGGAAGCTAGGGACCAGGTTAGGAAAGCTAAGGCCCAGTTAGAATTAAACTTGGCTAGGGATATTAAGGATAACAGGAAGGGATTCTATAGGTACGGAACGAATAAAAGACAGACTAGATACAATGTAGGTCCCCTCTGGAAGCTATTAGGAGAACTGGCTACCCTGGATTTGGAGAAGGCTGAGGTTCTGAATGACTTCTTTGCCTCGGTCCTCACTGGCAAAGGCTCTGACCACACCACCCAAGTCTTGGAAGGCAGACGCAGGGACTGTGAGAATGAAGACCTCGGGCCCACTGTAGGAGAGGATCTGGTTCAAGACCACCTTAGGAACCTGAATGTACACAAGTCCGTGGGTCCTGATGAAATCCATCCGCAGGTCCTGAAGAAGCTGGCAAATGAAGTTGCTAAGCCACTGTTCATCATGTTTGAAAAATCCTGGCAGTCAGGTGAAGTTCCCAATGACTGGAAAAAGGGAAATATAACCCCCATTTTCAAGAAGGGGAAAATGGATGACCCGGGGAATTACAGACCAGTCAGTCTCACCTCTGTGCCTGACAAAATCTTGGAGCAGATTCTCCTGGAAGGCATGCTAAGGCACATGAAAATCAACAAGGTGCTTGGTGACAGCCAGCATGGGTTCACTAAGGGGAAATCCTGCCTGACCGATTTGGTGGCCTTCTATGATGGGGCTACAGAACTGATGGACAGGGGTAGAGCAGGTGATGTCATTTACCTGGACTTGTGCAAAGCGTTTGACACTGTCCTGCACAATATCCTTGTCTCTAAATTGGAGACATCAATTTGATGGATGGACCACTCGGTGGATAAAGAACTGGCTGGATGGCCGCATGCAAAGAGTTGTGGTCAATGGCTGAATGTCCAGCTGGAGACCAGTAACGAGTGGTGTCCTTCAGGGATAGGTGTTGGGACCAGTCTTATTCAACATCTTCGCTGCTGACATGCACAGTGGGATTGAGTGCGCCCTCAGTAAGTTTGCCGATGACACCAAGCTGTGTGGTTCGGTTGATACCCTGGAGGGAAGGAATGCCATCCAGAGGGAGCTCGACATGCTTGTGAGGTGGGCTGATGCCAAGCTCATGAAGTTTAACCATGCCAAGTGCAAGGTCCTACACCTGGGTGGGAGCAATCCCAGGCACAGCTACAGGTTGGGCAGAGAAGAGATTCAGAGCAGCCCTGCAGAGAAGGACTTGGGAGTGCTGGTCGATGAGAAAATGAACGTGAGCTCGCTTCAGTGTGCGCTTGCAGCCCAGAAAGCCAACCGTATCCTGGGCTGCATCAAAAGGAGCATGACCAGCAGGTCGAAGGAGGTGATCCTGCCCCTCTACTCTGCTCTTGTGAGACCTCACCTGGAGTATTGTGTGCAGTTCTGGTGTCCTCAACATAAAAAGGACATGGAACTGTTGGAACAAGTCCAGAGGAGGGCCACGAGGATGATCAGGGGACTGGAGCACCTCCTGTATGAAGACAGGCTTAGAAAGTTGGGGCTGTTCAGGCTGGAGAAGAGAAGGCTGCATGCAGACCTTATAGCAGCCTTCCAGTATCTGAAGGAGGGCTATAGGGATTCTGCGGATGGACTCTTCATTAGGAACTGTAGTGACAGGACAAGGGGTAATGGATTAAAACTTAGACGGGGGAAGTTTAGATTGGATATAAGGAGGAAGTTCTTTACTGTAAGGGTGGTGAGGCACTGGAATGGGTTGCCCAGGGAAGTTGTGAATGCTCCATCCCTGGCAGTATTCAAGGCCAGGTTGGACAGAGGCTTGGGGGATATGATTTAATGTGAGGTGTCCCTGCCCATGGCAGGGGGCTGGAGCTAGATGATCTTAAGGTCCTTTCCAACCCTAGCTATTCTATGATTCTATGATTCTACCAGTTTGTGGAAAGTGATGAAGAGTGAGTGCAACAATAACATAAATGCTGTATTTGAGTTGCACAGAAAGGGACATGTAGAACTTCTTTGATCAGAGCAGCAGTAGGCTGACAGTAATATAATACACATCTAGGAAGTGTTCTCCCTTCAGCTGGTGAGTACTTTAAGTACTGGATGTGGTACAACAGTTTAGAAGGGAGGCTGGTGACACCTATCTGCTGTCCAGATAGCACCAGAAACACCACTTGCAGGCCCATGTGAAGCTGTGTCAGATTAGCAACATTTCCATGATGTATCTGTAAATTATGCTGTGCCTGCTGACAACTCTGCATATTTACCTAATATAAAGTGAGGAAAACACAGCTTATACCTTTCCCTGCCTTTACTCCACATGACATCTTCTGGTGCAGCCCCATGCAGCCCAGCCCATTCTCTATTTGGCCATGCTCTGAGCGCCCTGGAGACACTGGGATGTGATTTCAGGCAGGACTGGGTGAGCTGAAGGTCTTGGAAACTGAAATTCAGGTTAGCATCTTTGCAGACCAATTCGTAATTATTATATTCAAGTGCCTTTTTTTCAATGCATGGCTTAGGGCCTCCTTTGGATGTGAAGATACCCGGCTATGAAACTTCACCTTTGTGAGAAGCCCCTCTTCTTCCACTGAGTGCTTGCTCTTGTTGCCCCATAGCTGTCCCCATGCACCAATGTCTCTGCCACTTCCCCCATCTTTATGCCGGCTGGTGGTCCTTCCTGCCCTCCAGTGTTACTGGGATCAAAGGGGAGCTAGATATAGCTGTAAAGATGCAGTAGGTTCCTCTTGCAACTGCAGAATGACTTCCAAGAATCCTTCCCATCCTTCTTCTTTGGTACTGAGAGCAGCATTGCCTGTCATTGCACACCAGCTGTTGCCAGTCTGATAATGGCACTGCTTATGACATGTCCTATGCTTCCTTCTTGCAGTTGCTATGGCCTGCAGCACCTGCATTTTCTGAGAAAGAGTTTCAATGTGAACAGTCTGTACCTTAAATAAAGCAAAACAGCTGCTTGCTGCTTGCTTGGCCTCCCCGTATGGGGTTTATCAGCCTTGGTTGGTTATAGGAGTCCTGAGGAATCTACTGACAAGAGACTGAAGTATCACGGGGTCAGGCTCTCAACTCTGCCTCAGCAAAGCACTCACACCCACAACTAACTTTTAAGCACATGAAAACCCTTGTTGGCTACTCTGTATATTTAGGGACTGAAGCAAATAAAGGCCAAGGCAGGGTAAATCTCAAAGTGCATTTCAGATCTGATAGCTGAAAAATGCCCACTTTCCTTCCAGGATGACAGCTCCATGCTTGCAGAATGACACATGACATCAACCTGTCTCCTATCAGGTGCAACAATTTGGAAATAGATCTGTTTTAATTGTTACTGTGGGGGTGACATTCTCTCAGACACCAGACCCTAATGCATGACTTCTGCAGAGGTCTGTGGAAGTAGCACAGGTTGGAAGGACCTAGTGGGCACAATCCTGCAGGGATGCATTTAGCTGAGGTTTGCCAAGCTGAGAGCACTACACAGTGTGCACATGGGATTGCTGTTTTCATCTCCTGCTCTGAGATCATAGGTGAGTGTGGAAACCAGGGTAACTAAGAATACCCTCCTATTTTAAGTTTCCTCCTATTTCAATCTTGTTCCACAAGGCCTTACTCCCTCATGTACTTTTTGTGTCTTTACCTCTGTAGGTACATTATCACAGGCCAGACTTGAAAAGGGGCCTTTAAATGGAGATCAGTAAGCAGGAATTAACACATAAAGGACCAAGTGGTAGAGACCAGGTTGCTTATCACCATATTTGAGTATGTGTCATAAGGAAGGAGTGCTTTGGCTTGTCCTCTGGGATGTCTCTGTGATGAATAGGTGAAGTCTGATGATCAGCAATTGTTCAGATGCTGTTTAGAAGTCCAGGAAAAAGATATCAGATGACTTGGTCCTTGCCAAGAGGAGGTAATCCAACAGCTCTCTGTAATCTTTTAATTTCTACATGGCAGCATAAATACACGTAGTGCAGAGCTTAAGATGAGTTTCACTTCAGCTTTGTATACACCCAGTGGTGTCAGGAAAGGGCAGGTTTGTCTTTGAGAGGTATCTGTCTGAAACAGCTGTACTGCATGTTAGAAGGAGAAAGGGCAAGATGGATCACTTCTCTGAATGACACGCTGGCTGTTTCAGTGAGGACCAACACCGCCTGCTTTTGACCCTTGCAAGCCAGGAAGGGTGAGAGTTAATTTACATCTTTCAGAGCCTGCTACCTGAGTGTTGTGAGCACAGGGAAGGCCAGCAGCTTTCCACCTGGGAAGCACAAACGGTGTAGGAGGCATGATGTTTGGGACTCCTGAGACAATTACCCTCCCAGCTGCTAGTGAACATCATTGTCCCACGTCACAGGCGAAGAGTTTTGACAAAGTTTTCCTGCCTTCAGAATTTTTTTGGTGCAGGATTTGATATCTCTCATGGAGGTAGAGAAGACTTTGGATACTTTGTTTATATATTATCCTTCCAAGTCCAGAGTCACATAGACCCTGGTGACAACCAAAATTTTCATAAAGCAGGCACTGATTACAGCTGTGATCACAATGAAGAATGTGAAAACTGGATTCATCAAGAACTCAAAACCATACAAAACAAATTCCGCCTCTAGTTATTTTTCTATCTGACATTTTCAGGCCTGTCCCATGATTTTTCAAGTACCAGAACTGATGGTGAATATATTGTCAACACTAAGCTGACACAGATAACAGAGGGTTTAGCGATTTTATTGCTGATGCCAGGCTGACGGTGTGTGACACTGCAGCTGCAACCTTGAGTGTTGCTTCCCCTTGAGTACACAGCCCTTTGGTAGGGTGGTTGAATCTTCCCACTGAATGAAGAAACAAACCAGTTTAGCAGCTGTGACTTTGATTTCAAACACATCCCTTAGTGCTGATGATAGTCAAAGGTGCCTTTTGTGCTAAAACAAAGTTTCCTTGCTTCAGAAATGGCTTCAGGGATTTTCCTTTCAAGGGAGCAATACCTACAATGCAGCCAACTGCCGAACTCCACCATCTTAGCTGAAAGTCTCACTTTGATTTCCACAGGAGAGCACTGCTGTGGCTGACCAAAAGCAAAAGGTATAAATTTATTTGCATTGGATAGAGGAGTTTATTTTTGCAGCCCCTGTGAATGATCAGCATCAGGATTTTGTTTGATTGCTGGATAGCTAGCAAATCCAAGTTGAAACATCTGTGCATCAGATATGCATCACTGCTGATCCATCTGGAAAACACATCAGATATCAGTTGTTTGACTTGCATTTGATTGGGCTGAGTAACCAACCAGTAGGAAAAGAGAAACTACATAGCACAGTAAGAGTTGTTCCCTCTCACCCCTCCATCTTTTTAGCTCTACCTTTTTGTTCCTCTGATCACATTTTTGCAGTTGTTTTTCTTAAGTGGCACAGTTATGGTGCTGAATATGGATAGGAGAGTGAAAGCCCACATTTCAAAAAGGCGAGAACGCAGTTGTCCCTGGCAAAAATAACTGTATCTGTGATTACCATCACCAAAAGCATAAATGAAACATGTAATGAAATCTTCCAGAAACGGCTTTGAAATCTCAGCAGGAAAACAGGGGAGGGTTTTGAGTGTGTTTCTGTAACAGAGATTTGAACATTTCTAGGTGTCTTCTCCTTTGGCTTTTAGATCATGTTGAATCAAACACAGCTGTGATACTAGAGTTTGTTGTTTGAAGCTGAAGTCACATTTTCTTGCTAATCTGTGATTGCATTTACACCGATCACCCCACTCCTCATTGCTTCCTACTGCCCTCTTCCCTGGGTCATGTGCAGGAGTAGTTATTGCAGTCTTCATCAGAAATACTTGTGCTCTTCTGGACACTTTTTAGTAACCTCTGGAAGTGCAGACATGCATGATGATGATTAAGAAGACTAATTTTTATTTTTTAAAGTGATATGCAAAACAACACAGCCTGGCTTATGACTTTGTATATCTGGTACAGCAACCACTGTATTCACTCAGTAGCGCAAATTCAGCCTGGGCCTGGGGCTTGTCGCTGTCCTTCCAGCAAGTAGTGAAGAATTCAGCAATTCTCACTTCAGAGGGTCACCTAACAGTGTGTGAGAGGACAAACTAAATATCTGTCTTGTTCAATTACCTCTCCATTGCTTCTGCATCACCATGGGAAGTGATAGCAGCATGTTGCTGTGAGGTCTTAAGGCAGATGTGATCACCCAGGCAGCAGGTAGTAAGTTACAAGGTAACAGCTTTATACAGACATCTTTCTGACTCCAACTGCTGTTGATGCACCATATCACAGTATCACACAGTATCACAGTATGCTAGAGATTGGAAGGGACCTCGAAAGATCATCTAGTCCAATCCCCCTGCCGGAGCAGGAACACCTAGATAATGTTACACAGGAATGTGTCCAGGCGAGTTTTGAATGTCTCCAGGGAAGGAGACTCCACAACCTCCCTGGGCAGCCTGTTCCAGTGTTCCGTCACCCTCACTGAGAAGAAGTTTCTTCTCAAGTTTAAGTGGAACCTCTTGTGTTCCAGTTTGTACCCATTACCCCTTGTCCTATCATTGTTTGCCACTGAGTAGAGCCTGGCTCCATCCTCGTGACACTCCCCCTTTATATATTTATAGACACTAATACGGTCACCCCTCAGTCTCCTCTTCTCCAAACTATACAGACCCAGCTCCCTCAGTCTTTCCTCATAAGGGAGATGCTCCACTCCCTTCATCATCTTAGTTGCCCTGCGCTGCACTCTCTCCAGCAGCTCCCTGTCCTTCTTGAACTGAGGGGCCCAGAACTGGACACAATATTCCAGATGGGGTCTCACCAGGGCAGAGTAGAGGGGAAGGAGGACCTCTCTCGACCTACTAACCACCCCCTTCTAATACACCCCAGGATGCCATTGGCCTTCTTAGCCACAAGGGCACAGTGTTGGCTCATGGTCATCCTGTCGTCCACTAGGACCCCCAGGTCCCTCTCCCCTACACTGCTCTCTAACAGGTCGTTTCCCAACCTACACTGGAACCTGGGGTTGTTCCTGCCCAGATGCAGGACTCTACACTTTCCCTTGTTATATTTCATCAAGTTATTCCCTGCCCAACTCTCCAGCCTGTCCAGGTCTCGCTGGATGGCAGCACAGCCTTCTGGCGTGTCAGCCACTTCTCCCAGCTTAGTGTCATCAGCAAACTTGCTGATAGTACACTCAATTCCCTCACCTAAATCATTGATGAATATATTAAATAATACCAGTCCCAGTACTGACCCTTGAGGCACTCCACTATATCTGGAAAGCCAGCACACGGATCCTCTGCTGAGAGCGGGTCATGGTCTAGTTCCTCATGCTGCTCTGAAAGCAGTGGGAACAGAGTCTCTCTGCACAGGCAGTATTGGTAAAACCCCAGCATTTTTGAGACTGAGAGAGGTGAAGTCTTGCTCTAACAGCCTTGTGGGGCTTTCTGGCTATTATAGCTGACAGAGGGGATCTGCCACACAGTTTAAAATCACAGCCATCATCCTTCTAATGGTCTTCCCCCTGCAACTCAACGAAAGCTTGCTAGCGTGGTAGTTCAAACTTCCCAATATGACTGTGATGTCTGGATAAATGCTTTTCAGACTGCCTTTTAATCCTTGTAGGAGCAGAGCAGTCATTCAGCAGCTTGTTGCCTCTGAATGAATCACCTCTTCTGTAGGCACCCCCTGCATGAGATCACAGATGTCTACATGGGAAAGGAAATCTTCTTATTAAAGGCTATGGCTCAGGTAAGTGTGCATGAGCTGTTTCATCTGTACTATGTCATTTGGGGGAAGAAATCTCCTTTGGAGGAAAGGCCTTTCTGCATCAAAAAAAAAATCCCCATCAAAAAACCCCAAACAACAGAAAGACACAAAGTGAGAGATAAGCATGGATCTCATCAATGTGTATAAATATCTCCTGAAAGGAGGTGCAAATAATCAGAGCTAGTCTCTTTGCAGTGTGCAGAGTAACAGGACCAGGGGCAGTGGGCACAACTGAAACACAGGAAGCTCCCTCTGAACATCAAGAATCTCTTTTACATTGTGAGGGTGACGGAGCACTGTCACAGGTTGCCCAGAGAGGTGGTGGAGTCTCCCTCCTTCGAGATCTTCAAAAGCCATCTGGACACAGTGCTGGGGAACTGGCTCTAGGTGGGCTCTGCTGGACTAGGGGGGGCTGGACCAGATGAACTCCAGGGATCCTTCCTTTGCTAGTAGGTGATTCATGGCAATAAGCGAGAGGATCTCTTCAGACTAGTGTGATGCGAGCATGGTCCTCACAAAGTTATTGTGAGCAGGGTCCACCAGCTCAGTGTCATGAAGCAATGAAATGCCTTAGCCATAATACTGTGTTAGTAGTGGTGCTTACTCTTGTGGAGCTCCCCCCTGTTAGAGGCATGAAAGCACATTAACTACCCACATTTAATGACCACGTTAAAATGAGGCACTGGAAAGTTGATACGCGGTCATCTAGATCTAAGACAGCTTCACAGGCCAGTGCACTGGGCAATATCTCTTAGTGAATGAGGTGATTTTGCAAAGCTGTCCTTGTGGACAAAGAAGGAATGAATTCCAGCATTTTCTACCAGGAAAACTCAGACATATTCCTTTTGCTTCTGCCCTTTATGCCTGGTTCGACTGGTAACTGACAAAGGTGAGATTGCTGAAAGTGTGCCCAGCTCAGATCTAATTGTCAGGGTTTAAACCCAGTCAGGCAACTCGTTCACTCACCTTCCCCCCCTTCTTTCCCTCCCCCTACTCCTGGAGGGACAGAGAGGAGAATCAAAAAGAATGCAACTCCCACAGGTTGAGATAAGAACAGTTTAGTAACTAAGGTATAACACAGATCACTACTGCTACTACCAATAATAACAATGATAAAGGAAATAACAAGGGAAGAGAATACAACCACTCATCACCCGCCGACCGATAACTCACCCCCCCCAGCCCGACCAAGCACTGACTGATACCTCCTCCAACCCTGCAGTCTCCCAGCCCTTCCGGCTAACTCCCAGTTACATCCTGGGCATGACGTGCTGTGATGTGGAATACCTCTTTGGCTAGCTTGGGTCAGGTGTCCTGTCTCTGCTTCCTCCCAGCCTCCCCTCCTCCCTGGCAGAGCATGAGCCTCACAAAGTCCTTGGTCAGGGTAAACATCACTTAGCAACAACCGAAAACACCGGTATCACCAGCACTGTTCCCAGGCTGGAAGTCAAAACACAGCACTGCACCAGCTACCACAAAGGAGAAACATGACTGCTACTGCTGAACCCAGGACACTAATAAATTACATAAAATAGAAGAGTAACAGAACTGGTTATGTCCCTGAATAACAAGCTGTAGTAACAATCTGTAACTACCTATTAAACTTGAAACACAAGCAAGGATTTGGTCACTTTTATTTTAGAACTAGGTACTTCTGCAGCATAAACAAAATAAAAAGCCAGCAAGAACATTTCCTTTCCATTATGTTGAGGGAAAGGTGCTCCAGATGCTTACAGTCTTCCGGTAACAAACAGCAGTGTGATGGACCAGACGGATTTTGAAATTGTGCCTCTAAATGATCTAAAGAATAAGTAATGATAAAACACCCAGCAACTGGCTAGATGGAAATGACAAATGGAAGACTGTAATCCAGGCCTCAAAGATGTCTCTCACTGTGTTTCATTTGGGCAGAATTTTTGGAGGCTGCACCCAAAATCAGCCCCTAATATTGAGTAATTCATTCACTCAATGTACTCATAGACATAGGTGCATTTTCCCAATGTCTGCCTGGTCTGAATCCTACTCACTTTTTTGAGCATGCAACACTGGAAATTAATATGAGCGACATTACTGCTAGGACAGTTTGCTGACTATGGAGGTCAACCTTGGCGCTGTGAGAGCTTTTGAGATCTTTTCCAGTAATAAAAAACTACTTTTGAGGAAGAAAACAGACACTGAGAAGAACAATGCAAAGCATCTAATGACATGGAGTTTCTGAAGCTGATCCAAAAGTGAATTTGGACTCAGAACACACATTACTTGAGATACAAATGCCATTTTGGATGGGTTTTCTCCTTCCTGCTGCCACAACAGAACTAACTTGGGATTCTGGTGCCTAAGCCTCTGCATAACCAGCTACATAGCAAGACCCTACCTGCAATCCTTTGTTCTTAACTGTTGATATTTGGCAAACTTGGCATAATAGACAGAATACTAAATATGGCAGTGGGAATTTCTGTATGAATGAACAGAAGGTGTTCAAGTCAGACTAGATAGATTTACTTTCCTGGATTTACTCTTGTTTTATTTAAGCCAAGCATAAAAAGCTTTCTAAGACTCAGTTGCCCTCATGTCTTTGTGCAACCAGTTTAAGAGGACATCGTGATGTAAACTGAAGCTAGTCTACTTGTGAGAAAGACCTCAATATAGAATCATAGAATCATAGAATAGTTAGGGTTGGAAAGGACCTTAAGATCATCTAGCTCCAGCCCCCTGCCATGGGCAGGGACACCTCACACTAAATCATGTCACCCAAGCCTCTGTCCAACCTGGCCTTGAACACTGCCAGGGATGGAGCATTCACAACTTCCCTGAGCAACCCATTCCAGTGCCTCACCACCCTTACAATAAAGAACTTCCTCCTTATATCCAATCTAAACTTCCCCCGTCTAAGTTTTAATCCATTACCCCTTGTCCTGTTGCTACAGTCCCTAATGAAGAGTCCATCCGCAGCATCCCTATAGCCCCCCTTCAGATACTGGAAGGCTGCTATGAGATCTCCACGCAGCCTTCTCTTCTCCAGGCTGAACAGCCCCAACTTCCTCAGCCTGTCTTCATACAGGAGGTGCTCCAGTCCCCTGATCATCCTCGTGGCCCTCCTCTGGACTTGTTCCAACAGTTCCATGTCCTTTTTATGTTGAGGACACCAGAACTGCACACAATACTCCAGGTGAGGTCTCATGAGAGCAGAGTAGAGGGGCAGGATCACCTCCTTCGACCTGCTGGTCACGCTCCTTTTGATGCAGCCCAGGATACGGTTGGCTTTCTGGGCTGCAAGCGCACACTGAAGCTGGCTCATGTTCATTTTCTCATTGACCAACACCCCCAAGTCCTTCTCTGCAGGGCTGCTCTGAATCTCTTCTCTGCCCAACCTGTAGCTGTGCCTGGGATTGCTCCCACCCAGGTGTAGGACCTTGCACTTGACATGGTTAAACTTCATGAGGTTGGCATCAGCCCACCTCACAAGCGTGTCAAGGTCCCTCTGGATGGCATTCCTTCCCTCCAGTGTACCAACCGAACCACACAGCTTGGTGTCATCGGCAAACTTGCTGAGGGCGCACTCAATCCCGCCTTCCATATGTCGTGGTTTAAGCGCAGCTGTAAAATCATCCACGCAGTTGCTCTCTCACTCCCTCCCCCCCCCCTTCCTCTGCACCCCACTCCCAGAAAGATGGGGAGGAGAATCGAAAGAATGTAACTCCCACGGGTTGAGATAAGAACAGTTTAGTAACTAAGGTATAACACAAACCACTACTGCTTCCACCAGCAATAATAATGATAACGGAAATAACAAGGGAAGAGAATACAACCACTCATCACCCGCCGACCGATGGCCAGCCCAACCCAAGCAGTGATCCCAGCTGCTTGGCTTCTCTACCTTCTAGTTCGTGAGTGTCAGCCCCATTACAATAGACTTGGATCAGGCAGGAATTTGACAAAGTTGATTTCAAGTGCAGTATTTTGCAGGAGGTGAGCTCTTTATCACATCTGGTGATACAGCTAGGGTAAAAGGCAAATGTTTAGGTGAATAGGCTCTTGAGCTATTTAGCTGAGTAAATATGGCAATTCACTTGAAGGGGATCTGACAAAGCAGGTCTTCTTAAATCTGCTGGAGTCTAGCAAGAAACTGACCCCTGGGTAGGTACTGGGAAGCAAGAAGGGTGCATTAAAGCCAGGATGACTTGACCCCCAGGCAGGAAGTGACAAGGTATAATTGTGTCCACAGGAGCAATTAGGAGAATCCCAGGAAGTGTGGTGTAAATTATCCCATTTCCTCCATTGGGGTTTGGCCAAGGATTATCACCCTTTTTGCTCAGGAGAGGTCCTGCCATGCTTTTAATATCTGCAAGGGCCCATGTGCTGTTGCTGTCTCACACAAATGCACTGAAAGAGCACTTCTAAGCAAGCATCATGAATCAACACTGGCCAGAGTTCTTCAGGAAAAACAAATAGCCACCCCTCCAGCCTTTACTGAGGGTGTCTCTGTAATTTATGGAGGCCCAGGGGCATGTTTCATGAGGAAGTGTGATCTCCTCCCTGCGTTTAGGGTTACAGCCTCCAGGCCACTTTTAGAACCCTCTGGGTGCCAGCACAGGAAGAACATGTCCTGGCAAAACCGAACCTTATGGTCTTCACTACAGGCATATTACCTGCTCCTCATGAGCATGTGGACGGTGTTTCCTTGCAGGATGATTTTTATCACAGGCCTGGAATTGTCACTGCAGTTACCCCTTGTGTTTTTAACATCGCCACCTTGCAGAGGAATTTGTCATTTGGGATGTGGGACACATAGTCACCTTTTTCTATCCTGACACACCTGTGATTCACCATCAAAACCAGAGCAGTGGCACCTTCCATGCTCCTTTTCTAAGGCACTGTCCTCTCTCTCTGTGCCCTACCTGCCACTCCTCATCAGAGATCTATCCTTTAATTGATGATGGGGTTTATTTACAAGTTATTATCTTAGTGGGAAAGATTGACTTGAGGTAAGCATATGGTTAGGAAAACCCCTTCTATATATAACTGGTGCTCCAGTATCCACTGCAGTTTAGTCAGTCTGCAGCTAAATTCCACCAGTGAGTAGACACTTCTGGGAGCTCTAAGCAGCCAGCCTGGGACTAAAAGTGATTTTGCTGTGTGTGCAAGGCACTGAGCCCAAATTCACAAGGCCTGCCAGGCTGGGACTGGCATTCTGGCAGCACTGGTAGGCAGGATGAAGGAGCAAGATGCTGGGAGAAAGAAGTCCTTATTAGTGGAGCATCTTGAGGGTGTGGTAAGTAAAAACATGCAGGAAACTTCTTTGCCAGATAGGTCCAGGAAAGCAATCATGTGGGTAATGCAATAGATAACAAGGCAATGCAAAGACTGAAGGCATACCAGAGGCAGCAAGGCTGCTGAACCGGTGTGCACAGCGGCCATGGGGTAAAACAGGTGGTGAATAAAGCCATGTTCTGGTGTCAAAGGTTTTTTGGCATGCAGAAAAACTCTTGAATCGTAGTCTCAAAATGCAGAACGGGTATGTTGGGCTCTTTCCCCTTTCCTCATCAGTAACTGAAATTCTGCTAGGGTGCATTTGTCTGGATTCTCATTCAGGCAACAGCCATATAGAGGCCTAACTTTACAGGATACATAACGAAAATTTTGTTCAGTTTTAATGAGTTATTCACAGTCAAATATTTGGAGAAATGATGCAATCTCTTCCCACCTTCGTTTGGCCATTTCTCTGTTATTCTGGCCTGAGAATGACCAGGATATATCTTACAAGACTTGCTATTCAGCTGAAGATATTTTATTACATTTTTAGCCAGTTAGGAAATGCTACTGTCCTTGACGTCATCTCTTCCCAAAATCTTGCTATCTTTAGAACACAGTCTCTGTACAGATGATATTAAAACATTTTCTTTCTACTTCAGTTGCATGAATGTCACTCCATCGTGCTGCTGTACCTGTCCACAGACAGCCTGACACATCCAGGTACAGATCATTCTTGCTTTGTTGTCAAATTGTTTGACAATGGAAAGAGCCAAAGTTAAGAAGAGAGCAGAGGTAAAAAAAAAAAACAAAAACCTTCAACTGGATTTAAAGTGCTATCTGTAACTTTTCTTAATGCTCTATACCGAACTGTCTGGCATCTGTAAATCAGTCAAATAGGACCAGGAAGTGAGAGTCCACAAAAAAACTAGCACTTTCCTTGGTCCTTCTATAGAACTGGGCAATATATAGATTCCTGTACTGAACCCAGATGGTTTTATTTGCACATACAGCTCTTCTGCCTTCTGTACAGAACTGTGAGAGCTGGTTCACCATGGTACGAAATGCTTGGTACCAGTATGAATGCTTTGTGTGGAGTCTATATATTGTCCTGCTATTGGCCTATGATGTTGGCCCCCATTGAGCAGGAGGACCCAGGGTCAGATAGCTCATCATGTCTAACAGATATTGTGACAACTACTGAAGCCTGAATCCCAGTAAAGTGGCCTGAACTTAACAAAGATGGGTAACAGTGAAGACACCAGCCTCGGAAAAGTATGATCCTATCCTTTAGGGTGCACCCACAGAAATCATGATTCCGTCTTCTGGTCACAATGTCTTTATGCATTAACAGAGGAGTAGAGGCAAAGAACAGTACATTCCAAATCCCTTTATCTGCAGAGAAAGAAGACTGGATTTAATGTTGAGTGCTCTTTAAAATCCCTCTCAGTATCTTATGCAGATCCTGCCTGTGCAAGGGCACACACCTGGGCTGCAGTCCTGTGCAGTCGGACTCAGGAAAGTAGCTCTGACCCTTTTGTGCAGTTTCCAGAAAGCAGATGAGGTAAGCCTATGGGTGAGCTTCTGCCACTGATAAAAGCCAGCCCCATGCCTGGGGAGGATAAGGGAGTAGCAGCCAGCTCATCTGCTTCTTGGCTGTGGAGACAAAAAGGTCTGGGGGATTCGTGTAACTCTTACTTTGGACCTTGTGTTTTCCAGCTATGGAATGTGTCCCTGTCTGGCTGAAAGGAGGGTAGATGAGGTGCACAAGTCCTTCTGCTTCGTATGTTAATATTAGGCTATTCCACCCAGAATCTTACCTTCAAGTGTGAAAGTTTATGTCACATTCTAGCAAAAACCCTTGAGGTTTAAAAAATGAGGCTTTGGTTTAAAACAGTTGCAGATAGTTATGGCGTCTGAGTCCTGTTGACCATTGCAAGGCAAAGAGAGAGTGGAGTAACTTCAGTGCATGGGCCTTGGGTCAAGGGAAGAATGGGCTGGCTTGTTAGTGGTTTGGTACCAGGTTCTGGCTTGCTAATGGCATGGTACAGAAGGCTCAGGACCAGGTCTTTCACCTGATGGGGAAATAGCTTTGAGAAGAACTGTCTCCCCAGGACTTTCCTCCTAAATAGTTTTGCATATATTTGGTATTAACCACATAGAACAATGGAGGGTTCGGTTTCCTTTGATTGGTCTCATTTGGGTTTATTTTCCACACAACAGTGCATTTGACTAGACCTCAGCCTCAAAGTAGAGATCTGTTTCAGCTGTGGTACTGTCCAAAAGCTTCAAGTATATATCCAAGAAATCTCCTGGTCTTGAGCTTGAACTTACTCCTGCTGCTTTCATGTCCCTGGCAACTCACTTACCTGAAAGACAACACTATAATGATGAAAAAAATTGGTTTATGTCATGATAGCGGGCACAGAGGAGGTAATTTGGCCTCTGTTTGTAACACATCTTTAACACAGGATTTTGGGAGTGATCCTGTGACCACTGAAGCCCTGGACAGAGCTCTTGGTGGAGAGAGCACAAATCAGATCCAGACTGGCTAAGAAAGTTACAGCATTTCCAGCAGGAATGGTCACCCTACCCAGTAAGGGTTGGACATTCTTCCAGCTCTTTGAGATTACCTGTTCTGTGAAGCTAGGTGCAATAGCAATGACTAAAGGGCAGTTAGCAGTTATTAGCCCCCCTCCCTAATCCCAAATGCTGTTTCAGCAAATAGATTCAGCATTAAAAATAGTCAAGCTAGAGTTGTGCCATTTCTGGGAACAAGTAGAAAGTACACTTATTGTCCCTTTTTTCTTTTCTTTGATGTGATTTTTTTTTTTTTTTTCAAACCACCCCAATGAGAAAGTGAAGTAATTTTCCTCAATATTTAGTGGAGAGAAAGAAAATTCCCAGTTGTCTGAAAGCAAAGCAAGTGCTGACTAAAGGAAAATTGGCAATGAAATAGAGCTAGAATAGAAACTTAATTTAAGCTCTGCTGCACTGCTGGGCTGACAAAAAAGAAGAACTTCTACAGTCAAGTAAAGGATAATCCCTGACAGGCTCATATCCAGCTATGCGATCTCTTGAGAGAGCTCAAGGCTAATCCTAAATTGTATGAAACTTTTTCAGTATGCTGTCTTTAATTTTCCTGGGACATTTTGCAGTGTGTGAAACAAACTGCCTATGTACATCTTTGCAGGATCTGAGCACTAAATGCCTTGAGTCAAGGACTGTCATTTCCTGTACATTATATAGCAAATTTGTGCACATTTATATAGCAAATAACTCAGCAGGATCACTCAGTGGCTTAGTGCCATACAAGGACACACACAAGTGCTTCTCAGAAGTCAGGCTTGAATGGGCATGCACAACAGGATTCTGTGGTGCCATAAATGCCTGACCTGAGCTCCACCACCCCATGGAAAAGTCCTGCCCCGCTGAACTTTGTATTAAAATCATGCAGTTTCCCTTGTGGTGGAACTTCACTTCCATGATGCACTCTGTTCTGCCTTACTGACTACAAGGAGATGTTCACCATGTATGTGTCTGTTTATATATATCTATATATATAAAAAAAGAAGACCATTTACATACTGCAAAGACAACATTTTGTAGTAAGTTCGAGTGTTGCCTACATTGTGTCTTCAACTCTGACAGTTTTGCTAATTTTTTTTAAAGCCAGTTAGAAAACCAGAAAAAAAAGTTTTCTCTCAGAAAAAAAACCCTCCCCTCTTTGTGGAAGTCTTTAATTACAGCTGCTAAAAAATCAGGATAGCTTTTCTCCCCAAAAGATATCCTGAAAAACTCATGTTAGTTTTATGGATAAGCTGAATTAAATGCATTTCTACCTGCTTTAGGCTTTCTTCAGTTGTTCCACAGTGAAGTTGTTCTGATATTTTCTGGAAGACATCAGAAATTTACATATGTAAACTGGAGGTTTTACACATTGTGAATCCTTCCTGAGGGGCTCAGGCTTTCAAGCTACTTTCCCAGGTGGATGACTCTGTGTGCAGGACGAGGATCCACCTGGGCTTCCAGGGCTGATTGCTGCTGCATCTTTCCTCCAACCCACTGAAGGGACTGATAAGCAAGTGGGAAGAGAAGAGAGACTCTTGCATCTCTCCTTTCCAACACCTAAGCTGCTTTTTTTCAGCCAGCAAGGCTGAGGGCCATTTATGGATTAGCTATGGAGCTACCATTCCCTGAGATGGACTAGCCTTCAGGGACCTACATTTCCCTTCCCACCCTGCAGAGCAGGTTTGGCCAATGTGCTTACTTGAGATTTCATGGTACAGTAATACTCAACCAGAGCAGCACTAAAGCATTAGCTGGCAAGGGTTAGTGATGGACTGATTGGCATGGAACATGCCTTTTTGTGGACAAAATCAGTTGATATCACTCAAACTATTTGTGCTTCGGTCTGTTTCTGCTTCTTTAGTTGCAGTATGATTAACAATGCAAATCAGATATATGAACACCTCAAGATATACAGTACTTCCTATATGCATGAGATATGGGGTCCCTTTTTACTGTAGTCAATAAAATAATGCATTAATCATATTTATCTTGACAGTGCTTTTCATTTTTTTGTCCTCACATTATGAATTAATAGCTGAATAATTCACAATATTTTTACTAATTTGTTAGCATTTTATTCTCACCTTTTAAACAGTTTGGGTTTTGATAGCACTCTTATAAAGACTATTTTCAGACTCGGGAAAGAGGTTTGTAAGCTGCCCTTTAACTCTTTCCAGCCTGGCTTCAAATGATCCTCCCTTCTACTTCTAAAGTGTTGGGGCCAGCACAATTCAGAGCTCCCTGTTCTGGTCATGTACTTTCTCTTCACCTCCTTTCAATGCCTAAGAGATTTATTTTTGTTTAGCTTTCTCTCTCCATTCAAATTGAGATTACTATTATTAAGATGTGTTTAGAGAACAGAATTCCACTCTTTAGTCTTTATATTTGGCTTCTGGCTGACTATACTTGATAATTACATGTAACCACTTCACTTTGTAATATATTCCCCATATTTCCCTTCCAGCTGACCTAACACTTTCATACAGTAACATACTACAAAGTTCACTAACCCTTTTTATCTAGAGGCATAATTGGGGCTCTGTGTTCCTGAATCTCTGAAGTCCACATCAATCCTTCTAAGCAAACTTCCTTTCAAATGCAGATAGAGTACTTTTTCTCTACTTGGTGAAGAAAGGTCCTTTGCCTCCTTTATTATCTACTTTATGATATCTTCCTCATAATTTTAAATTGTGATAAATCCTCGTGTTTAATAATTTTTAAAATCTATGTTGAATTCAAAACCAGCCAAATCCTGTTTGATAGTGGGTAAATCTCAGCTGACCTGCCTGTTAATGGAGTGTGAATATAATTCTGTCCAGAAGACTGTGCAAATCGCTTTTGTGGCAGCTTCTTTCACTCAAGGCTTGCTGTGTTTGGCTGTACAAGGTGGCTTTCGTTCCCATTCCCATTTCCTAACATTGTTAATGTTAGGTAGCAAAGGCACTATGGACAAACTGGAGGTCTGTCAGGAGCGTACGCACTGTCCATGCACTGTGCCATGTGTGCAAATGGACACATGCCATCTAAATCAGCATGTGCAGAACTTTGGACTGTGATCCTCTGCAGATCTGTCAGCAGTAACACCCACTTGAGGAGGCTTTTGCCTCTGACAGACTCTCAACCATTTCCATATAACTTCTCTTACAGCCTGGGAAACTGACTCAAGTTAAATGTCAGCTGACAAAAAAAGCCCCAGACAACAAACCCAAGCTATTTTTCACACATAGCCCAGGTCACTACTTGGTTCCACCTGTAGGCATGCCTAAAAGCTTGAGATGTGAGAGTGAGCAACTGCCTGTGTATGACAGCTGCTTAAACTCTGACATTGTAAGAGACATGGCTGTGGGGCCTGTCCTTCCAGTTATCTTGAATTAACTACCAACCAGACAGCTCAGGTCACAGACTCTCTGGGGTCTAAGGCCCTGATCAGAAAAGCATTTAAGGGTGTGCTGCAGTTTACCTTTTCTATGCAACTTACATAAGCACATGCTTAGCCTTAAGCACATGCTGAAGGCGTATTGAAATAATTTTGGAAGGGACTGGGATAAACAAATCCCAGTCACTCTATGAACGGGGCTTTGTTAAATAAAAACGTTGGTTTTATCTCTTAGGTTTCTGTTAATAGGTCTAGGATGTGGTTTTCTACCAAAACATTGCAGTGAAAGTATAAATTACTTTGAAAATCTCTGCAAAACATTCTACTTGGGCTTCCTCGTTGCCTATTTTCCACTAGCAATTCACCACAAAGAATGCATTTCCCACCAGATCAAAAATAAAGCCAAGCAGCATCTTAATCTGCATTGCCTGTATGCCTGTGAGCTGTGTGTTTCAGAAAGTGTGATGTATTTTGCTACTTTAGAACCTTAAGCGACTAAAAATGGTCACACAGAAAGTAGGAATTCAGTCTGGCAGCACCTCTCTAAGCCATGAAAGACTTATTCTTGTTCTCTATAGCTTGATCTAGATATTGTATGAATGTTATCTGGCTTCCATGCCCCAAAATGCATACCAATTAAAACAGTTAGGGATTATAAATGCTGTCTATCGCATAAATGCCATACTGTTTGTCAGGTAATGCTTTTTGTTCTAAATGGTTGGCAAGACCTAACAAAAGACGTATTACACATATTATTGATGTCATTCTTCTCAAAATCCAATGTATTAAGAAATATAGTAATGCATATAGGACAAGGCAAGACAGTGAAGGGGTTTTCTTCTGGATACCTTCTTCTAGAAGCAGTTACTTTGCATCACAAATCTAGGCTATCTGATCAAATGTAAAAAATGACAATTTCTTCAAGTTGGTGGGAACTTTGCCATTGAATCTGAACCACAGTTTAACCTTAGGTTTAAATTTTATCTTAGGGACAGATATTTGCATCTCTGGCATTGGAAAAGATGAGTTTAGAAGTAAGAATAGGCTAAAGCTAAATAAACAATGACAATTTGAGTCAGTAAAGAGCCTGAAACAGTTGGTCTGCAGACTGCCTGTTGCTTTGTGCATGGCATTTCCACAGACAGAACAACATTGTCGAGAAATTAATAGCAGCCTTTTAAAACAATCGTTGTTCACACAGTGTACCCATCTCAGGGGTAGGTCAGGTCCACCAGCTGTTGAAAAGGCAGAAGCATCTCCATTCTTCCCACAGGAAAGTGAGCATACATTTCTACTAAAGTAGAAATGGTAAAAATACTGTTACTGAGAGAAGATGGAGAAATGCATTTTGGAGGACAGTCTGAAGAAGAGCAGCACCTTATTCTGCTACTTAACCTAGCAGATGCCAGTTCATAGAGTAGCATCTTTTCCCTCTTCCTTTGACCTTTGTTATTTTTCTGTTTATGTCTTCTACAGGTTTTGGTTTCTTCTGTGTTTGGAAGTCCTTAACTAAAACAACTGGGGATGGTGCAGGAGGGAATGTACCATGGAATAGCACCATACACCATGGTGGGCAATGGAGAGTTAATATTTTAACTTCAAAGGTTTTCTTAGCTTAAGCCCTAAAGGTGTTAACAGTTTTGCTCTATGTGAATTATAAATGCCATATTAAAATTTTCAGGAAGATCCTATTGCAAGTATCTTGAAAGCCATGGAAGTTTATTCTTTGAATTTGCAACAGAATAAATACTGGCATATTTCTTGCTCAAAAGCTTAAAGAGTTACTAGCCATACGTACTTTCGCGAGGCTTTAAATAACAATCTCCTTAGCAAACATGGCTGAATTTTGCAATTAAAGATGGTAATATGTCTTTGGTGCATTTTTAAAGAGTGTACCAGCAGTGGACACACAGTTTTGGCACAGGGCTTCTTGAAACAAGAAGACAAGAATGAGTCAAAATAGTTCCTCAGTCCGAAGATGACAGACAATAAAGAGACCTGGGGAGAAATCACAACATTCAGATATCTATGTACTTCAGGAGAGCTGCACGCTGGGCAGAGACCGGCAGGAAAGGCAGGAGGCAGGCAGGGCAAAGGGGAGGCAAGGGACGGGGTCGTCGGAGTCCTTCCCCTAGACCCCGGGTACAGAAGGGTGCGTCGGGGGCTGCCGGGGCAGCGGGCGCATCCGCCCCAGCCCTCCCGGGGCCAGCCTGGATCTCGCCGTTATACGGCTTCTGCCTCAGCCGGGAGGAAGCGGCAGGGCCCGGGGGATTCCCCCCCACCCGATGCCGCCCCACTGCCCGCCCCCGGTGCGGCGGGCCGCGCACCCTCCCCTTCCTCCCCCTTCCCGGCACGGGACCCTTTAAGAGGAGGGGGCAGCGGCTGGAGGGCTTGGCCAGGGGACGGGGCCGCTCCTGCGAGGGCTCTGGTGTTGAGTCTACCGTCAAAAAAAAAAAAAAAAAAAAAAAAAAGGGGGGGGGGGGGAGAGGGAAAAAATAAAAATAATAAAAAGGGCCAAAGAAGGAGAATACGAATAAAAATAGAGGGAAAGAAAAAGGGAAGTGTGGATAGAGGCGAAGGGAAAAAAATAATAGAAGAAGGAAACTTGTGCCAAGTGGGAGAGAGCGGGGATGGTACGCCGCGGCTGGCTTTGCCTGCTGCCGGGCTCCCTCCTCCTGCTGGCCACAGCGCGCCAGAGCCGCGGCCCCGCCGCCTGCCCGCTCCGAGGAAAGGTAAGAGCTGGCTCGGCGGGGCTCTGCCGCCCTCCGCACCGCACCTGGCTGCGGAGCCGGCAGCGCGAGAGCTGCCTGTGTGTTGGGGGGGGGTCCGGATCTGGACCGGGGAGCACGGCGGTCTCTTTCCCTTGGGCGGCTCTGCCCGGTGTGCGGCGGGAGCGGAACTGGGCGGGACGGGCCAGGACGGGTGGTGTCTCGGGGCTGGGCACCAGGTGGGGCGATCACCGCTGGGCCCTGACAGAGGGGGAAAACCCTGGGGTGACCCGCAGCGAAACCCTTTGCTTCGCCCTGCTGGACGAGCTACGCCGCTTCGCAGCGGCACGGGCTTTCCTGGACTGACTTGCTGCCAGCATCCCTCGCTGGAGGTAGGGCAAGGCTATACCCCCTTACCTTGCTGCTGAGCGCCGGCGTGGTGCAGCAGGTTCGGACCAATAAATGGTCGTGCCCCTGAAGTGGAAGGACAGTTCTAAGTTGTGTTAGGTTTCGCTCTTCCTCTAACTTGAGCAGCCTGACTGTACTAACCAGGAGCAGTGTGGGCTGGCCTGGCTCTGAAGGGTGACAAGCACAGCTGAGGGTCCCCATTGCAGGTTAGGCGTGATGTTCTGGCCAGTGTGGAGCTTGCGAGTAGGGTGTCATTTCCATTAAAAATCAGGCATTGGTTAAAAAACAGTTCTAGTTGAAGTTTCAGAGGAATTTACTTTGTTCTGATGCATTCTGTTAGCGTTAACATACCATGTGTGCAGTCTGTTGGCATCTGCTTGGACCTGGAAGCAGCCTGACCGGAGGTGCTGTGCACCTGAGAGGCTCCTGGGACATATGTCTCACCATTTATGTTCATCTCCTGCCCCAGGCAGGGTTACCTCCTCCAGCACATCTGTTAAGAAGTGCAGACCTGCTTCACTGGGAAGATGCCAAATCACAGTAGCCTCACTGCAGGGTAGGTGTGAGAAAGCTTTGCAACTATGAAGGTCTCTTCTGTGACATTTCTTTCACCTGCACATGCATCTTCTGGTCTAGGGACCTTGATGCGTCCAGCTGAGCGTGGTGCTCCCCATGCAGAAGGCTGAGTTATTTCTCAGGAATTTAGGGCACTGCCAATTTAACCTTATGCCAAGCTATGTATGTGCCTCACTGGAGGTGTCTGCCTTAGCTTGGCTTAGACAGAGCTTAATTCTGCTGTGGGGGATGGTGCCTTACCAATTTGCTTCTGCCTGGAGCCAGTCTGTGAACTGGATTTGTAGGTGGCCAGCCGTCACACTGCCATAAAGCCAGGTCAAGCCTCTGGAGTGAGGGCACTCTTCCCCTTGAGGGCATGAAGTGTGAAAGGTGTGGGCTGGTGCAAATCAATTGCAAGGAGCTAGTGAGACCGAGAAGGAAGGGAACAGCCCCTGACAGCCTGAGCAGCAGAGGTCCTTGCAGAAATGGGTAGTTCACCAATTTGGTGGGACACACAGGGAGTTTCCCTCAAGAGCTATTGACTGGACTTCTGCCAGTTACCAGCAAATCTGGAGGTGAAATGTGTTAATGGTATCTCATTATCTGCTGATTACTCTGTCATTAAAATGGGAGACCACCTGTAGTTTTGGCATTGGCAGGCTGTTTCTTAGGATCATTAGGATGGTGGTGGTAAGACGTAGAGGAATGGCCATGTCTGCCTTATTTGCAAAGATGTTGGGTGCATCATTATTAATATTTACACCAACCTCTTGGAAAGAATATTCCTTCTTGTCCCTGCATTATCAGGGAAGGATTTTTGTTGTTTTTTATCTTAATTCTTTATGGTATCTCTTATGTCTCTAGATTATCTTTCTTCTTTTTGTCAGATTGCCTAAAGCTTCTGTTATGAAAGAAATATGTGCATCAGTGCCTGTGAGAGAGAAGCTGCTATTTTAAGGCATGATCATACAGTTCTTCAGAGGGCTTTCTCATCATCACTCCAAATTATAGTTAAAGCTGCAACCAATAATATGTCCCATCATATTTTTTTTAATAGATATATAGGAAGAAAGGAAGGCTTTAAGAACAGTTAATCTAAAATAAACCATGCTGAAATCCTTTGGGTTATATTCCATTTGCTAAGTAATGTGGTCTGGTGATGCTCTCGTTTTGTTTAATGTTGGAGTGTACTGGTAAATTTAAAGCCAGAATCCAGGGATTCACAGCTGAATGTTTGTGTTTGTAGCTGGTTAGTGTTTTATGATGCGTTGTTTCTGATGGGGGGACAATCGATTTCAATAGCTACCTTTCCCCATACACGCACTTTGGCAGAGCAAGTGATCTGTCTACTCCAAACCCTTGGCCTTTTAGTTAAAGGCTTTATTTTTATTTTTTCCTTCTGGCAAACGGAGAGTGAATGCATGTTCTTTTGATAGTTGTAGCCAGTGCAGTATTTATCTCCAGGCCAGTTCTGCTTGCAGTCTTAAGCTGAGTTTGAGAATGCCAGTAATGCAAGTGGGCAAAACCTCAAGAGAATGATTATTAAAAATGTGCCTAGCATTTCTGTGTGCATTACAGTAGATGCATGAGGCACTTTACGTGGCAAGTAAAAGCACAGTCTTTGCCTGAATTAGATATAAATGAACATGACAAGATACAATGCCAAGATAGATAAGAAGGAGGGAGAAAGCCATATAGGGAAGGTTATAGGGCTGCCTGCTTGGCTGAAATACTGCATGCCATGTGCTCTGCTTCTGTAGCAAGCAAAAAAAAAAAAAAAAAGGAAAAAAAAAGAAAAATCAGGATAATATTGCGGACCAAGAAATAATCCAATCCTGATCTGATACGAGGTTTGGGAGATGTGGGTGTGGGGCTGAAAGACACTGTGGTGTCCTGAAAGACACTGAATCCATAGAGGGCACCTGCCTGTACAGTGAGTTACATACTTTGTGCTGGATGATGTATAGTCTACATAGATGAGACTGACAGACGACGGGAGGAAGCAAAAGTGATGTAGAAGGAAGCTGAGCAGGTGTAGGTTTCCCATGTCTGGAGTTCACATCCAGTTGCTCAGGTTTTGGACAGCAGTTTTCCTTCCTCTCTGAGACTTTGTACCCAATATCACCACAACCTGCCTTCATCAATATGTTTGTTTTTAAACTTCCATGCTTTTCTTCCAGGTAGTCAGAGCACTGCCACTAGTTGCATTCTTTGTTCCTTCTGGTTTTTGCTGCAATATTTTCTGTATGTTTACCGTAATTTTACTCTTGACAGTCAGTATGTCATTTGGCCCAATTTGAGCTTGTTTCTTGGAAGAAAGGTGGTGCTTTTTCTGATCCTCTTTGGCAACACTCTTCCAGCAGAATCATTACTGCCTCACATGAAATGATGCGTGATATCTGACAAACGCAGTGGTATTTGTGTATTTGAAGACTACAAGTTGCATCCTATGGCTGGATCTATAAATCATTCTGGAAAAACAATCTGCTATAGGTAGTTAAAATGAACAGAAACGGAGAGTTGTGGGGTTGATTTTTTTTTTTGTTTGTTTGTTTCTTTGCTTGTTTGGGTTATTTTATTTTATTTTTAAATAAATCTATTGGAAAGATAATGAAACTACCTCTCAGTTAGAGCCTGTGTTTTGGTGAAGCAGGTAGAAGGAAGGCAGAGAGTCATGGGAGTCTCCAGTGGCACCAGTGCCATCAGGTATGTGATTAGAGAGCAGGTGTTAGGATATGAGCTCTGGTTTCAGCTACTGATCTGCAATACATCACTTTACTCTCGAGGTCTTCAGGACTTTTTTGTTCTTGTCTAGACCCTTCCTCAACTGCCAAGGAAAAACCCTTGATGTGCATCATGTTTTTTGATGATTTTGGCAGTGCCTGACTCTATTGTCCCATCGTTTTGGGAAAGCATTGTCTGGTCTTTTGTGTCCCCATTGCATCTCCTGGCAGGCAGTGGTGTTTGGGTTGGGAAGGGAGGCTTCCCAGTCTCACAGTAGGGAGTAAATCCCATAGGTCCCGGTGCATTGTTTCAGTAACAGTGTCAGCCTGAGCAGCTTCTTTTCCTTCTCCCTCATTTCCCTGCTGGCTGAGGCAAAGCCTTTCTCCTTTTTTATTTCAAACTGTTTTTTGGCTTGGCTGATATCCTTAATCAGTTCACAGCCAGCTCTCTGTCACTTGGGGTGATGAGGCTGGGAAGAGGACACTGTGCCACAGTGCTGAGCGTCCAGAAGTACCTTGATCTGGCACTATGTAGTGGGAGGTTAAACTTGAGGCACAAAGGAGGGCTGGTACGGCTAGCATGACATGGCCCCAGGTCTTGGTATGGCAGCAAACTGGGAGATTTGTGTTCTCTTGCATGACTGCCACTCTTACTGAGGCTGCCCCTTCATTTTTTTCCCGTTGCTCCTAGTTTTTCCCATCATGAATAATGCAGTGAGTATCACCTGTAAATGACCTGTAAACAATGGAGACAGAAATATTAAACTTAAGTGTATATATATATTATATATATACGTGAACCTGACTTTTTGTTGTTACGCTACTGAAAGTGGAATTCCTGGAGCAATACAACCCAGCTCTCTTAAGCCTCCAGACATCACTTTGGCTGTAATTTACACTAGTTTTAAAGCACCCCTTCCTGGTGTAACAGCTGTATATAAGGATCCTACTGCAAAGAAAAATTAGGTTGTAGCATCTTTATCTACTGCAGGCGCTCGGGGAAGTGAGGTGAGAGAGGCGCTGCCAGTGGCAGCGTGTACTGCAGAGCTGAACAAGCCTCAGCACTGCTCCTGTGCTATCTCACACCCACCTAGAACATTGTTTAACAGATTCCCTTTTACGGTTTTGGGGAGAAATTATAGCCTTGATTTTCCCTCTCTGAAGCTGCAGTGAAACATACGTGAGTGCCAGGAGGTGACAAGAGATAAGACAGTGCCAGAAGGTACAGCAGGGAAAGAACTGACCTGCTCAGGCACACCAAGGGCTTTTCCTCATCCCCCCTACACAAAGCAGTAGCAGGCTGTTTACAGGGGTCTGCCATGGAGGTAAAGCAGTGTTGGAACCCCAGTTTCTGCCTGGGAAAAAGAAATGTCAAAGGAGTGTGAGGCGCTAGCATGTCCCAGACAGCTGTAAATGGTGGTAAACTGAGGCCTGTTGTCTGATTCCTCTCATGCTGGCTGCAAGTAATTCTGAGAAGGGAGGTCTGAATGGCACTTGGGGTGGGTTGCCAAGCTCATGACTGCTCCTGTTGGTGTGGAAGCATCAGCAAGAGTGCCCAGCTGCTCTGTTTTGTAAGGTCTCAGTCCCCAGGACTGTGTGAGAAGTTTTGCTAGGTCTCATCCTGCTTCCCCTGCCTGTGCTGCAGGCTCTTTAAAGGGAGACTTTATTTACTCTGTGCCTGGTGGCATGTGTGATTTACTGAGTGGTACCACTAATAGCTGGCAGTATTACTCTGCTTTCAGTATCCAATTGTGAAAGCTGGGGGAATTTAAAAAGCAAATAAAAAGTAAGGGTACAATGCCAAGAGCCTTACTAACTTGCCTGTGTGCAGTAGTCAGGAGCAGTGCTGATGATCCACATTAAAGACTAGTACCATTCATCTAGTCTTGAGCCTTCTGGCTAGGTTTATTCAGGAGCTGACTTGAAGTTTTAAGCTGGCCGGTGACCACTTGTTGCTTACAAATCCTTGCAGTTGTGGTTTTGTTGTGCACTGCCTCATACATGATCAGACTTGTGAAAAGTGAAGGAGGGCTGACCTCCCGACCTAGTGCCTGTCCCAGGTGTCTTGTCTTTTTGCTTGCTTATGGATAGCAAGCGACACTTCTGCTCCTTCCTCCTGGAAGCTGACTGACCACTGCTTCAGTTCATTTCTTACCAGGCAGTGTGTCTCCATTTTATCCTTCCAACTAATGACAGGAGTGAGCCCTGTCTCATTTCCCTCTTTGTGTATTCATTTCCAGTGCTCTTGCTGGGTCTGTGTCAGATTCATACTCATCTTTTGCCCTGTATTTTTTTTACGTTTGGGTGCTGCATCAGGTTTGTTCTCCCTTCTTCCCATGGTCTTCAGGAGAGTTTTTATGGTCTGTTGTTCAGAAGTGCATTCCAGGGCTGTCCTATAAGATCCAGAGGGGTAGCATGGTGTTATCAAGGCTTGAAGTATCCTTCAGGCACTCAATCCATCTGAAGAGCCCTTTAGAGTATACTTGGTTTGTTGGTCTGTGCTGGTAAGCTGGACTTGTGGTAGCACTTTGCTGAAGTGCTGCCTGATCTTGGCCTGGGTTTGATGTAGAGAGCTGCTGGAGGAGGTTGTCTGGGATGAGCCATTGCAGAGCAGTCTTTTAAGATTAACCTTTCTGACCTTGGGTCTTTAGTATCAGAAATTTATAGACAGTGTGCTTCCAATAAATTCCTCCAAGCAGCCTGTTCTGCTTTTGGCAGTTGGGCAGGCTTGGATCAGCATGCATGCATGCTTAGCCTCAAAGCTGAGGTTAGAGTTATCTTCTGGCTAAAGGCTGACCAGATGTTTTGAGTGCATCAGGAAGCCTGTCCTCTTACTTAGACGTGCAAAGGCTACCTTTTCCTGTCTGTTCAGACAGAACAGTTTACGTTCATCACTCCAGTGAGGACCACAGCACCAGAGGGGTGCATGCTGTAGGTGACAGAGGTCATGCCTGCTGCTGGTTTAAAATGACTTGGCAGGATGCATGCAGGATCCATTTTGCCCTGTCTGCCTCCTGCCATGTGGGATTGCTTAGGGTTTCACCACAGCCCTGTACTCTGGTAATCCTCGGTATGTTGTGAGGCACATCTTGCAGTGGAATAAATTTGAGGTCTAATTCTGACTTTGTGATGGTTGTGGTTTTTGAAATATTTAAAAAGCTAATTTAAAGAAAGAAGCTTTTTCTTCCTCTGTGTTTGTAAGAGTATGCCCTGGAACCACAGGCTGTGTCTGGCCTATAGAATTTTTTTCCCTTATTTTCCAAGGTATTGCATATGCTTCTTGGCTCCTTAAGAGAGTGGAGAACTGGGCTGTGATGGGTCTTGACTGTCTGCCTGTCTGCCATGTGCTACATCCCTGTACAACTGTATTTCTGCTCCAGCAAGTCTGCCTGCCAGCTGTGTTTTGTGTTACTCATTTTTTTGGTTTCTTCCTCAGAGTGGAAAGTTCTCCCGAGATGCTGTAGCACCCTCTGACTAAATGTCACAGCCATTTCTTTGATTAAAGGTTCTTGCTATGCTGAGGTGAAAGACATCAAGGCGAAGGTGATTGAAACCCTGCTGTCCTGCTCTGCTTCAGCAATGTGATATCAGCTTCTGATGTCAATAAATGGTGGAAGTTTGATAAGCCTCTTGCCTGGAGCGTAGCCTGCTTGAGCTGTGCTCTGCTGCTGGTTTTGGCAGATATTCAGGTGATGAGCTGTGGTGGTGTGGCTGTTGAGAAGACCCAGT
Organism: Pezoporus wallicus; assembly: GCF_028554395.1. NCBI lineage: Eukaryota > Metazoa > Chordata > Aves > Psittaciformes > Psittacidae > Pezoporus > Pezoporus wallicus. Next base: position 705,986 of record NW_026642000.1, read on the forward strand.
GTTACCTTTGAGGAGGAGAAAGCCAAGGCTAGCCTTATTGTGTTTTTAATTGATGAAAATTGAATTTTGACCTCTGGGAAAAGGGTGGTCAAAGAGGACTCTGTGTGAGCAAAAGCACTTCAGGAAAAGTCCATGCCGGCAAGCTGCTGAGCCAGGTGACCTGTTGGCTTGGCAACATGTTTTCCTTAAGGCCTGTACTACAGTGGTCCTGTATAAACATCTGTACTCAGCTGTGTCTCCCTCTCCCCTAGCAAAGTGAGCTGAATTCCTTCTTGTGGACCATCAAGAGAGATCCCCCGTCTTACTTCTTTGGCACCATCCATGTCCCATACACACGTGTCTGGGATTTCATCCCAGAGAACTCCAAGGTGGCCTTCCAGCAGAGCCACATTGTGTACTTCGAGCTGGACCTCACTGACCCCTACACCATCTCAGCTCTCACCAGCTGCCAGCTCCTGCCGCAGGGGGAGAACCTCCAGGACGTGCTGCCCCGTGATATCTACCACCGGCTCAAGCGGCACCTGGAGTATGTCAAGCTCATGATACCATCCTGGATGAGCCCAGACCAGCGGGGCAAAGGACTGTACGCAGATTACCTCTTCAATGCCATTGCTGGCAACTGGGAGAGGAAAAGGCCGGTGTGGGTGATGCTGATGGTGAACTCTCTGACGGAGGTGGACATCAAGTCACGAGGTGTGCCTGTCCTGGATCTCTACCTGGCCCAGGAAGCAGAGCGGCTGAGGAAGCAAACAGGTGCTGTGGAGAGAGTGGAGGAGCAGTGCCACCCACTCAATGGGCTGAACTTCTCCCAGGTGAGACGGAGTGGTGTGCAGGGTGCCAGCCTGGCTGCTTGGGTGGATGTCACAGCAGCGAGAGCACGGGCTGGGGCGTGGGGTAAGTGTGCTCTACCCAGACACTCGTGTTTGCTCCATGCAACCCATGCCTTTGCCTGTGCCCTCAGGATAGTTTCCTAGGTGTAGGAGCTAAGGGCATGTCCTGAATTCATTTAGACCTGGCCTGGGAAGACCCCTGTCCTCTTTCTTAGCAAGATCCACCCTAAGAGGCACTGAACCTTTGTATATCTGTTCTCTGACCCCAGCTCAGATGCCCTGTAGGAGCCTTGGGCAGGTTGGGCCTCTGTGTCTAAACTGACTTCTGTAATAGCTAGGTGAGAATAATAGCTAAGTAAGGTGTGATCACTTGTGGGAAGCAGAGTCACTGTGGAGTACAAAAAGCTGAGAAGTAAGCACTGGGGGCATCCTCTGCACTGGGAAAAGTGGGGTTTTGTTTTGGTGTTTGTTTTTTTGTTGGTTTTGGTGTTGTTTTGGGGAGGTTTGTTTCGTTTTTGTTTGTTTCTTTGAAGTCAGGCATTTTTTGGGGGGAGTGTTTTTTTTTGGTGGTTTTTGGGTTTTGTTTTTTTTCTTTGTGTGGTTTTTTTTTGTTTGTTTTGTTTTGTTTGTTTGGCTTTTTTGGGGTGGGAGAAGGGTTTTGGGTTTTTGGGGTTTGTTTTTTCTTTTTCTGTTTTCCTTCCTTTGAGACCAGGCGAGGGTCAGCACAGCTTCCTGCAGGGACCTCCACAGGCTAGTGCAGTCCCTTTTGCAAGTGCCTTTGTGTTTGCAGCCAAATTGAGTTTAGCACCATTGTTCATGCAGTGTCACACCAGGCAAGTAGAACAGCCTATGTGTTGTCCACGTGTTGGATGGGGTGGTCCTCTCTGAACTAAATACACCAGAGAGAAGCATCTGTCGCTGTGTCTGTCTGGTGGGACCGCAACCAGGCACAAGGTTGTTCTCTGGCCTGGGGTACCTCTTCTGCAGGCTGGTGCTAGTTTGGGGAGAGGAAGTGGTGTTTGCTTAGGAATAGGTGAGACCTACTATTGCAGCATGGCTTGCTATCCAAAGGTGGGAGAAACTTTGGTTATGGGACGTGGGAGTTTCAGCTGATGCCTGAACCTTTCCTCTGCATCCTGAAGCAGGGCCTGTACCTTAGTGCAGTTTCCCTTGCTAGAGGGGAAGGGGTGGAAGGGGCAGAAGCAGAGGTGCAGCCCAGCAAGAGCAGGAACAGTAGTTCAGAGCAGATGTCAGAAGTGCTTCTACCCCAGCCCAGTCTTGGTGGAGGAGCACACGGCGGGGAATAGAACAGCAGTCCTTAAATGCAGGCAGTGCATCTGCACTCCTCTCTTCCCTTGTTTGGAGATGGACAGCTTTATTCACATCTCCAGTCTTTTGTGGAACTGTACTTTGTGCTGTTGCTGCTTGCTCACAGCCAACCTAGGAATGAGTTGGGAAGTCTCATCTCTTCTACCTCTTATCTGGTTGAGATGTTATTAACATTATTGCATGTATTTTTTCTTCTGCTGACCCTACTCTTCTGGTTTAGTATGGTAGAAACCAGGGGAGGGTTTGGATGTGCTTTCTCCACTGTAAGCAAGTGGTAAGGAGGCTGAGAAATACAGGTTGCAAATTATGTCTCTGTTAAATTTATGCAGCTGTTGACACTTTAGGCCTTCACAAAGCTTTCTTCAAAGAGGTGCTGTTGCTGTGCTGTTTGCTATTGGAATAAATACCTGCAAATGAGCCAGGAAGCTGCAGGGGGTGGGGGACACAGATATGCAACATCCAGAGTTGCCCAGCCTTGTGATACTTGTGAGAGCCCAGCTGAAGTTGTCGCGGTAACCAGAACTGCCGGAGAAACTTTGCCCTGGTCAGAAAAATCAGAGACTGTGATTACCCCAAGGTGGGTGGAGATGTGCAAGTGCATCGTGCGAAGTGCAGCTCCTCTTGCACATGCTCATTTTCAGGGGATGGAGCACGCTGTGCCTTTTGGGAATAGGTCTGGACCTGTTACTGCACCACAGATTCGCGCCCTCACTACTAGATTTCTGACGCATGCAGCTTGAGGAAAAGGGAGAACCAGAGGCAGATAATTTTTATTTCTAAGCCAGTTTCATGATTGGTTCAGAACCTGACTTGTAAACTCTCATGGGTGGTAATTCTGTACATCTTTGATTGCAGAGCCTTCTTCTCAGTTTGCTTAGGCAGTTAATTATGAGTTTAATATAAACCAAAGACACTGAAATAGTATCTTTGAAAATTATTTCCTTTGGTATTGTGCTGCTACCTACTGGGAACCCCCAGTATCAGACCGCGTCTGTGTCTGCCTTTCAAGTGGGTGAACACACAGGGATAGCTTACAAACTTCTGCTGGGGAAAATCGGGATGCAAAACCATAAGGAATGGTATAATCCTGTGCAACAAATGGTTTGTGGTTTGGTTTACTTTTCTTTGTTCTTTTTTTTTTTTTTTTTCTTCCAGCACAGTGAAGGAAGTTTCTGCATAAGGTTTGCTCTTTCTTTCATCTATGATATAGTTGAACTACCTGGTGAGAAGGACTCCCAGGCTACTAACAAACAATATGTTACTATTAGAAAGGTCCCTCTCTTAATCCAGACTATAGGATAAAGCCTGGTTGGTGTGGGTCTGTTATTGCAGGTCAGTCTAGAACTTCATAATTGATTATGTCCATGGGGTTGCACAGAGCTCAGTAGCTGTGAAGTGTGAACAAACCCAAGCTAGAGAAGTCATTTTTCTTGCAAGGGGAGAGAGGAAAAAAATTTAAATAAACACCCCCCTCCCATACACTACCTATGTGGTGTTCTTCTTCTTTGGCAGTATTTGTTCCAGTTTCCTTTTTTTAATCTTTTGGTTTATGACTCTACTTTACCTGCCAAATCTCTTTGTTCTTGCTGGGCTTAAGCTGGCTATCTGCATAGACAGGCCATTAAAGTATAATGTCTATATGGTGTACACAACCTGTGAAGTGCTTTAATGCCCCCTCAGTCACCTTCTCTTGTTCCAAGGTCTATGCAGCTTTAGGGAATATGGAGAGATTAGGCTGTCTCAATGCCAAGGCCATGGTGTTTATTTTCCTGTTTCATGCTGTTTTTATCCTAGTTTGTCTTAAAGACTTCTTTACCCCACCCCACCTTCTCTGATGCCTCTCTTGTTGCAATGCCCTAAAAGGATGCAGACCTTATTCCTAGCATCATCTGGGCTTCCAGCAGATAAAAGGCTTTGTAGCTCTACACAGTCTGCTGCTTCGGACTTCCAACATTGGAGTCAGTCCCTCAGACCTCCCAGCTGTTCCTTTCAAGTTGCGCATGTGCTTACACGTTTGCTGGATTGGAGGCACTAGTGCTTCAGCCTAAAGCCTGTGCAACTTTCCTGTTGGCTCCAGCTGTAATGTCACAAACATCAGTTTGGTATTGGCTCAGAAAATGAGCTAGCCTTGGCCAGTACTGTGCCATTTGCTTGTAAACAAGCTGTGCTTGATAGAAGACTCTACCTATTAGTTCGTGGTTTGTTTTTTTTTTTTTATTTGAGAATTGTTTTCTCCAGTGGCTTTCCTGCATCTAGACCTTTCCACAACTCTGTTCCTGCCTGAGTATCTGAATACATGGCTGCATCCTCAAAAGAAGTCTTCAAAGCTGCTTGGGTGATGAGCAGGGAGCCACTAAAGGCAGACTGCTCCTGAAATTCTGGCTCCAGCTCTGGGACTGGGCACTTGAAAGTCTTGTCTTTTGCATTTTTCAGCCACTTCCTCATACGGTAAGTTACAGATAGAAAATGAAGCAAGGGCTTCTAGGATTGCTCATTTTTCATTAATTAGGACATTAATTGTTCATCTTTCTACTCAAAGAGCAACCTCTGCAAGCAACAAAGCACTGAGAGATTTCTGCTTTTCTCTGAAGGGTTAGTTCCCAGCACTTCCAAGTTCTGGACCACTAACTACGACTGGACTCCTGCTTATCAAATACAACCATCCTTATGTAACAGCAACATCATTTTTCTTGCCCACTTCAGTGGAAAGGCCACCCTAGATAGCCCCTGGTATAAACCTGTTATTTAGAAGCAGCCCACATCTGTGGGGAAAGTAGAAAGCCAAGACACCACTGCTATGTTATATGTGGAGGGAAGAGTTGGTTGATTTGTTTTTCGCCTTCTAAGGAAGACAGAAACAGCAGTGATGCCTTGAAATTAGGCCCAAAAGATACGGTATGAAATTGGAAAGAATTGTGCTACTCCGCTTATTTCAAACAAAGGGCTTTTTTTCCTACATTGAGGTGATCAATTATGTTTCTTTTTAATTTTGGGGTTGATGAGGTCAGATCTGGCAGTGTTTGCATTCACAAAATCCTGGTTTGGGTTCACCTTTGACAATACCAGTAACAGAGAACCTCGGAGAAAAAAAAGAGCAAGGAGAGGAACAGGGTGTACACTCTGCAAGAAGTAGTTCAGATCCAAACCTGCAGCAAAGCAAAGAGCAGCTGCTTGATAAAAGAACTGACAGAGGAGCAGAGCAGTTACTGCTGAACAAGTTGGATGGGACACTAATTGCGGTGGATGGGACACTACTTGTGGTAACCTGATTGCATCTTCTGCCCTGAGGGTGTAACTTCAAGATGTATGTGTCACTAACAGCCCTTCCTCCTCAGATGATGGGAACATCAGGGTTTTCTGCACATGAACTGAAACAACTGAATTCATCTTATTTGCCTCTTTGGCTGCTGGAGTCCATGACCCAAGTTTGGTTTTGTTTTCAGTTTGTATGTAGACATACCTGCAGACATCAGGGATAGAGAATGTGCTGGCTGGTGGGAACCAAAGTAGTTAAGGCTTCATATTTCTACTGTCATAATTAGAGTTTAATTAAGATCTTATTAATGGCCAGGGGAGTTCAGTGTACTTCCCTCAGTGAGAGTAAAATGGGGATTCTGATCTGCTGTCTTTTCATTCAGAGGGGTGCAGACTGTTTCAAACAGCCTGGACTCTGCGGTAGAGCTTTGAAATCCCAAACGACAGATTTTGCTGTGGCACCAGTTTGCATTGGTCACGTGCCATTGTAAGCTCCTTGCATTTGCAGTCTGCACATCTATCAGCTAGGTGGATTTTTCCACCAAAAATGCCTTTTGCCTAGCACATATTAGAAGATGTCAGGTAGTAAACATGGCTTTGTTTCTCCTTGGAGCTCCCACAGACGGCCCCTTGCCTGTGTCTAGCTCCCGGTGTGAGCATGCCAATATACCTTCCTCTTTTCCCAGCTAATGAGGGTTGGGTGATGAGTTGTGTACACTGTTCTGAAAGTGCTCCTGACTGAATTAGCCCACTGTCCTCTGGCAAGTCAGCACTAGGCTGGTGGGTTGTTGGCAGGCAGTGCCAAGTGTCTTTCCAAGACACCTGAAGTCCTTTAGCTTTGGGGGAAGAGTACTGCTGCTGCAGAAGAGCACTGCCCTGTCATCAGGCTCAGGGGTCCTAGGCATCGGAGGCTGCTCAAAGGCAAAGGAGGAAGCTCTGGGCTGGATGCTTTTTGGAGCAACTCAACCAACAGTAAGGAGGATGGAGCAGGGAGGAGATATGGGCTTGTGTTGTTCAGCTGGTCAGGCAGTCGGGTGCCTCTATGGTAAGCTTTGTTCTATACATTCTCGGGTCATGTGAAGACTTACAGTGATCGATCAGGGTGGCTTGATGCTGTGTCTTTGCCTGATCCTAAGGGCTCACCACTTACAGGCCATTAAGGTCCACTGAACTGTAAGTGTGGGGCTGTAGTTTCCAGTTTTTCCCTTACACAGCGATGTTGCAACCTGACTAGACAGCCTAAGGGCACATGCCTGCAGAGCTGTAGAAAAAAACTTCCTTTCTGATCTAAGAATTGGACTGCAGTGCCGTCACCGTCCCATCCAGCAGCTGTAGGACTGTTCCTTTTTGGACTAGACTGGATTGCCAGGTCCATGGGGATCTCACTTGGCTCCTGCATCTGAGTGACAAGAGTTCCTGTCTTGTGGCAGTGTTTCTGAAGACTTTTAGTTTTCTTCAAGAAACATGGACACATTCAAAAAGCAGGGCCCAGCTTCAGCTTTCAGCTGTTGGATTTTGTGAAGTTTTGTATTCCACCGAAGAGCCTCTGTTATCAACTTTCTCTACTTTGTGCAGGTACTGCAACTGTAATCAGTTTGTCCTTCAATATTCTTTTTGTTAAATAAAACAAAGGGAACCCGTTGAGCCGTTCCCAGTGGGGCACATTTTCTAAGTTTTAACTATCCCTTTAGCTCTTCCCAAGCCTAGCAGCATCTGTCATAACATTGTGGCTGTCACATGTGTGCTTGGTGCAGTGGTATTGTCACTGTCCTCATCTTTCCATGTTTATGCTGTTTGTCTGTGGTTCTGTCAGCGCAGTGATTTTTCTGAGAGCTCATGCTTTGAGGATTCAAAGTCTTTTTTACCCTCACTGTTTCCCAGGAAAGAGAGAGTGACACCCTTGTCATACAGTCCCTGTCTGCTCTATGGTGAAGATGAACTGCAAGCCAGCAGACAGTGTTTAACAGGAGATACAGATTACACAGCACCTCTGCTCTTTTCCCCTAAATTTTTTGCTCCCTGACCTTCATTTTATCTGCAAAATCCATTAATGGTATAGAGTTGGGTTTGTTGGTTTTTTTTTGTTGTTTTTTTTTTCCCTCTGAGTTGTTGACATGTATGTTGAATGCTGTACGGTAAAGAACTTTTCCTGAAGAGGTCTTAGTAGTTTGCACAATTGTTTCTCATCATCATTTACATTTTCAAGTCTACTAGAAACTACCATTTCTGTTTCCTGCGTCTTCAGTGTGTAATGTGTTGGGTTTGTATTTCTCTAAATTCCTATTGCCATACACTTTTCAGAAGTCTGTTCCCTGATGCTATTGCCTTTACTGAGTAAGCTTGAAAGCTTGCAAAAAGCTACTAGAATTTTTTTGAAAGGGTATGTTTTCCATTATCCTTGTTGATTTGCAATTTTCTATAATCCTATAATTATTTCCTATAATCTTCTTGAAGGCTTTTATTAGCTAGTTTGGAAAGGTTGACTAAAAGTAGAATGAGGCTGATGCACAATTTTAAGAGGTATATTGCTTTTTCTGGACTAATGCAGAAAGAGGGCAGCAGGAACAATTCTTAATTGTTTTTGATAACAGAGGAAAGATTGGGTCCCTCAGTAAAATTATGGTCAGGCAGCAGGCTTAGCAGGTAGATACATGCCCACACAAACATCTTTCTTTTAAAGCATGCTTGGATGAAGGATGCTCAGACACTAAGACACGTGAACAAAGGGATTAGGCAGATGGATGAAGCCTAGTCCTAGGGATTCTCATACATGTCCCAAGTGCTATCTCTGGCTCATGACATCCCTCAGCCCCTGACAGGTTGAACTGAGGACAGGTGCCAGGGAAAGAGCCAATCTATATGTATTCTGCCATCATTGGAGAGAGGGTGCTATGCTTCTGTGCAGGGCTTGCCTGGTGCCGGGCTTTGCCGAGAGCGCTGATCACTGGCTGCCCACTGTCCTTCCTCCTGGTTGTCCTGCTTGCTTTCGGAAGATTGATGGCAGGGCAGGTGATCTCCTGGTTTAGTGCTGCCATCACCCCTGCGTGTTCTATGCCCTCAGAAAACGGCAGCTGTTCCTGCCAGGTTGCCAGGTGAAATGGTGCTCCCAGAGCACAACAGCCCTTTTCGTCCAAGGCCTGAGCCTGGTGCTTGTGATGCTCTTGCATGCAGCGCCCACAGCCTGGGTTGTGCTCTGTGTTTTGATGCATCTGCCCAGTCTCCTGGAGCATGCAGGGTGGGTGCCTGGAGCCTCAGCCTGAGACAAGTGGCAGTCAAAGCTGGTGCTCAGACACAATGTCTTCCAAGCTCCGCTGGCTCACTGAGAACAAGAGATTGTCTTGGAAGTTGAACAGGTCAGCCAACCAAAGCTTGGCAGTGTCCCCACTGGAGCACTTAGACATCCCAATTTCCTTCCTTTTCATGAGGCCTATCTCTTTTTTTTGAGCATGCAGAGGTCAAATGTAAACAGACAAGCACGTGGGGAGCAGTTGACTGAGAGGTCTGAAACCATGGAGAGGTTTGCGGAGGGATCCATCCACACAACTTTAGAACAGTCCTGTCAATTAAAACCAAATGTTTAACGATGTTTGGTCTGCAGTTTTCTGTGATCACAATACTGTCATTTAACTGTAAGGGAAGATTTAGGTAGCTGGCCTTGTGCATTTCTCGGTTCCTTTGCTCTAACAAGATTAGCAGGATTGTTAGCTTTGGCCAGAACTCAAATTATTTTTTGGGAAAAAAAAAAAAAAAGGAATATGTTGTTTCAGAATTTACTTACATGAAAGGTCTGGTAAACACATTACAGGAATATTCTACCAAATAATTTCATACTTTTTTTCTTTTTTATTTTTAAAGGCATTCCTATGTGTTTTTGTTTTGACCTGGCTTGCTTTCTGAGCATGGTTCTTTTTGCACAGAGGCAGCATCATCAGTGGGCTCAGTGCTAGGGCCTGTTTTTTCCTCAAACCCTTAGTTTCTGTGTGGATTACTTATAATTTATCAGTGTGTCCCAATCCCCTTGTGTCCCCCAGACAGTACCAGGTGGGAAAAATATTTATATGACTTTATGGACAGTTAGGCTGTCAAAGCTCAAATTAATTGAGTTTACAATTGTGCATCAACTTTGGCTGATCTTGTTGCAAATAAGCCTGCAATTTTATGTCCCCAGTGCTACTTGATGGTATGTCTGGTGGTGAGGTATCATCACACTGTCCATTTGCAATAGCTGTAGTGAGAGACCCCACTGAGATGTGTGGTTCATGCCTTGTTGCAGTCTTCAGAGTGCCCCAGGCAGTCAGCCCCCTCCACCTTTCAGAAGTGGCACTTGGCTTACTGAGTTGTCACACAGGATGAGCCATTCTGCCCCAACCAAAGAAATGGGTCTCATCATGTGCTTCACTTGCCTGAGCAAGGAGCCTGCTCTGAGTGTGGATCAAGCCTGTTTACACTCACTCTTGAGGCAAGGCAGCAGGGGACTGCATCGCTACAGCTCCCTTTGCTTTGCTTCCCTGGCACCTTGGGGAATTTTGAAGAGCTTCCTGCCAGCTTAGAGGAAGTGTTTGGACTTCTTATGGTAACCAATTCTATAAATAACACCAGAAGCTCTGAGATACCAGGACTGCTGCAGGCCTGCAAGTGTTTTGCTGCTGAATATGTCGCAGTGCAGGGTGTTGTTGAGGACCATGCTACTGAGCCCTGGATTCCTCTGATTCAGTGTAGGCCAAATTTTCAGTTGTTTCATGTAAAAACTTTACCTTTGCCAGCTGTACTGGATTAACTGCTTAAAGATTGTAACTGCTGTCAAAATTTGAGCTTGTATCTGGACATTGTCCTAAGCATCTTCCTGCCTCTCCACCTGCAAACCTTTCATCAGGCCATTGAGTACTGGCTCCCTGGTACACCTGAAGAAACAGGGTGAAAAACAGGTTTTGTTATTGCTTTGGGCTTCCTTTCTACTTGTTTTTTTCAGGGGGAAGCTGGCTAAATGTCTCAGGTGCTTAAAGTCCACTGGTCTTTTACAGTTCTACCCCTCTGCTGCATATTCAGAAGGGCAGGTAAGTTATGTCAGAATCCAGTAGCAGAGAGAGGGATAAAGCATCTTAGCTTTCTGCAGTTGCACAGGATCAGCACAAAACTGACTCTCCCAGGTCTTTCACTAGACGTCTGAGGCTGTGCAGCTTTGGAAAGGCTTGACATTGTGGTTGCCAGCCTGCTTGACCAGCAAGAAAGACATGCCGTTAGCCAGTGCCAGACTGATAGAGGTTTACCTTATTATGGCCAAAGCAGCCTATTCTGCTGAGAATGTGCAGCAGTTTGACCACCTGTGTGCACTGATTAATCTCGGCTTTGTGCTCTCCCATGCCTATAGGCATATGAAAATTCCCCCAGACTTCCATGCCTGGGAAGTTCCTGCCCATGGAGTTTCAGGGTATCCCCCAAAGTGAAAACATACCAAATTCCTCTGTAGCTATTTAGGAGAGGAACTGAAGTCCTGTCACTGTTGATATGTCTGGTAAAATTCTCTCTGAGAACTTCTACAGCTGAGATTTCTGTACTCAAGCAGCTGCAGATATCCTGAGAAGGTATATCTATATTCTCCTTTAGACTTGGTAGACAGGTGGCATACCTGTCAGTCTTGCATTGGTGAGAGGTGAGCAAGCAGACCCATTCCTCCCAGTCTGGCTGCTTTCTCTTAGTCTCTCACCAGTCCATGCTCTTATGACTGCTCGAGTATTTAAAAAAATTGCGCTGGGTACTGCACTTGCAGTTTTCTGAGTGCATATTCAGTTTCCCAAGTGCCTGCATAAAGGATTGACTCTATAAAATGCAGGTATGTAAGGAGTGTTTGGGAGCTGCTGATGGAGGCATTACTGCTGAAACAGTTCATACTGTATAGCTTAAGTCTAGGCTCCTGGACAGTCTCTGCTGCTCAGCCAGTGTACAGTAGCTTGTGATCAAATTACCCTAGCCTGACAACTTTGTGTGAATTTATAAGCCTGGTTATTAAGATAAATAGGCTATTGTTACAGTTGGAGTCCAGTGGGATGAGTTGCATATTTGCAATGCTTAAAGTAGCTACAGCCATGTTTTCTAGGGAAGATGAAATGAAGAAGAGAGGTTGACACCTCATGTCATCTTATTTGCTGTGAAACTGTTGGTAAGGCAAGAAAAGACGACATGGAAAGCTTAAGGTTGTAGCCGATGAACATCACAAGAGACAGAAGTACTTGTTAATCAGTATTGCACAATGCCTGGGTGAGCAGCTGCTTGAAACTACCAGAAGAGATGAAGAAGAAAAAATTAAGTTATTTCAGGTATATTTTTGTAGCACTGGAAGTAACCTGTTCACCTGTAATGCATAGTTGAATAACACTATCTAGAAGGTATCACAGCTGGCTTGGAGTAATGCAGTTTCAGACCTCATCCAGGTTAGCAAAAATGAATTAATCACTGAACTGAAAAGGATTTTTGCCTTGGTACAAGTAATTGTGGCTGATACAAGTAATTGTAATCTTCTATGTGAAAAGGGAATATATAGTCACAACCAATAATATGTATGACTGGCACTTTAAAGTGGCCCAATTTCCCCAAACTGAAAATAATTATAGGCCAAATAAAGTGGGAGGAAGAACTTAAGCATAAAGATGTGAATGATAACTGGGAGTTGTTCAAGAATCCTATATTAGGTCCCTGAGAAACCACAACTTTGCATTTGCAAAGATGAATTCTTTAGTTAAAAAAAAAACAACACAAAACAAAAAACCTGTTTTGGTTAACGGAGGAGATGAAAGCAGCAATAAAAAAAAGAAAATACAATGAATGGAAAAATTGAGGAAACAACGTGGACAAGTAATCTATGAGAAAATGCAGACAACTGATAAGAGAACTGAAGTATACCAGTGAAGAGCCTTTGGGCAGTGGGTTTGGAACAAAAGAAGGGATTCTTCAAATGTATAAGGGATTCATGAAATACTAGCAGTGGTACAAGCTCCATACTGAACAGGGTTGCAAAACTGTCCTCATGAAAAAGAAAGGGCAGAAATAACCGGTAACTATTTTGTGGTGTTTGGAAAGGAGAACACTCTGTGTTCATAGCTTTGTCATAAGGGAGTGTTTTCTGCTCCAGTAAGAAATTATTTACAGTAATTAGGAAAAATGTTAAGTGTCTTTTTCTTTTTTTTTTTCCTTTAATGTACAAAACATTAGCAGTGGTTAACTTACAGTCCAGAATATTTAGAGACTAAGCCAAGGAGCTCTTTGAATCATCAATATAAGTACTCAAAAAAACTTCAGGAGAGTGGAAAAAACCTACTGTATCAGCATTATTCTGGGACAATGGGTAACTTGTCAGGCTACCCAAACTTCAGTTTCTTCAGAGCATAAAAAGACTGATAGGCTCTCAGCTGGTAAAGAGGTGAGAGACGGCAAAATGGTGCTAGCCAGTTTCCCTTCAATAGAAAACTGGCCTTGTCAGACCAATGTGATTTTGTGAGACAAATTGTTCATACTGTCTGGAAAAGCTACAGCATGCCTGCACAGTAGCATTGTAATGAATCTTCTGGGACAATCCAGTTTCCTTTGCCTAAAATTTGGTTGTTATTTTAGGCTAGTACATTTTGATATTAAAAGCTAACATTTTCAGGCTGTAGTGAATCCTGGCCAGCTGGCCAAAGCATGAGTTGGAGCTCACTGAGCTTTTGCAAAACTTTCCAAAAGTCAGTGTGGTGCTGCTGTTACAGATAGCATTGTGGATAGGTGGGGATGTCTCTTCTGTCCTCCCCATCTTCAGTGAGGATTGGGAAACTGGCCAAATGCATTGCCTTACTCAGGCAATTTTCAGGCTGGTAGCTTTTCAAAGCCTTTACAGTGTTTTGAAGACCTGTCTTCAACATATCTGTTCCCTGTCATGGTGGATTAGGGAAGCCAGGTCACCTGTACAGCAGCCCATTGTCTGTGGCTGCATAATATTTTTGTAGCTTCCAGAAGTTATGGGCTTACTGGGGAAAGTCCTTGAGAGAAAGCACGTTTTCTTTTTCCAGTGCCAGCATGTGTGATCATGCATATGCAGTAGCTAAGCAGACATCTAAAATGTAGAGGAATTACGTCCTTTAGCAGGTCAGGAACCTAAGTGAATTAAAGTCTATGTGACTGTGAGACGGGAGACTGGTGTTTACAGACACCATTGTTTTGTAAGAGATGTGTGCTGGTCTATAATTGATGCTTGTTTATATCCTTCTTCTAGGGATGTCTCTCTGGAAGGAGTCACCCTGCAGACTTTTTGCTGAGCTCAGTGCTGGAGGCTGTGATTTTGAAGGGAATGTTTTGATTTTTCTTCCCTCTGTGACTAGTCTTGGTGAAAAAACTCGGAGCCTGGCAAAGAGCTCCCTCTGCGTGCAGATGAAGTTGGCCAAAGGTGAAGCAGGTAGATGGTGGAAATCAGAAAGGTACCAGTAGTCTTGTCTGAATGGATTTTGTGAAAAGTCAGCTGTCATTTCTTGATGCAGAGCTTGTGTAAGTCAGGAAAGGATCTCCTGAAGACACCAGTGAATTTGTGCTTCAGTCCCTTTGGAAGAAATGGGAAAAGTCTAGGAATAAATTCTGATGTTAGTTTTCTATACAAACATGTCCATTGGCCTTATGGAAAATACCTCCCTCTGGAAGCCCAGCTGGTGTACACAGAGTTTACAGATGCTCCCCTGTGCAGGTGATGGGGCCGAGCTTCACTTTTTATCCCTCCCTGGACACAGCTTTCCAGAGAGGCATCACATCAAGGGAAATCACCAATTCCATGTATCAAGCATATTGTACACATTTCTGTAGTGTAACGTTGCAGGGTACTAGTTCTGTAGTCACATGCCTTTGTCACAATGTCTTACATTCTTGCTGTTGTCACTTTACCCATTGCCTCTGAACTCCGCAGGCATTGGGAAAATCAGTCCAGTTCCCCTTAAGGATAAGCATACTTCTATCTTTTCCCCCAGAATACAGGGCTCATGCCCTTTTTTGGGGTAATCACTAAGAGACAGAGCTGGAAGTGACTTTTAACTGTATTCCTGACTGTATTCTTTTTTCCAGTTTATTATCAACATTTGGCCTTTTTTTTTTTTTCTCTTCTTTTTTTTTTTTTTTTTTTCTTGGGAATACTCAGACACATTTATTCGCAAGACAGTTGGACAGATCTGATGTGAACTGGTGGAGCATCTGAGGGTTGACTCCAATGAAGCTCTTTGGCCTCCACCAGGGCTCAGGTTTAAAAGCAAAGGCAGCTGTTAAGCAAACTTCCCTGGCCCAGTGAGTTACAGGCATCAGCTCTGCAAGAACATCAATACTCATGCCAAGCTCTGTGCTGGAATGCCACAGACCTCCTGGGGGTCAGTGTCTGTTGGAGGTTTTCTCCTCCAGCATCAGGTGCAAGCATGTGCGATGTCCTGGCAGACAGTTGCAGAGCTGGGGCAGCAGGTTTCACCACTGTGCTCCTGTGCTCAGCATATGTGCACCAGGTGGTGGTCTTACCTTCTAGATGATGATTGAGAAGGAAGCCCAGATTCCCACCCACCTCTCACAATCTTGTTAAACACTACATGGAAAATGCCCTCTGTGCTTGACTGTGTTCCTGGTCTTATTCATACATCCATGTGCTCTGTGGATGCACAGCCAGAGCTGCAGGGAGGCATCAAGAGGATGTGGGGAGGGGCGGGATAATAAGGTTTAGGTTTCCGCTCACTGACCGCTCCTTGTGCGGTAAAAAGGAATTCTCTTTCCTCCAGCTGGGAAGCAGAGGACAGAGCATAAGCAGGTGAAATGGATTCACCAGGGCATGTGCTCTACATAGAAAATGCCATTCCACAGAGGGTTAAAATGCTTCCCAGGGTCTGCAGTGGTGGGAGCTGCACAGACGTTTACCAGCTTGAACCTGGTAGAGGGAGCAAAAATGAAATTTGATGCAAGGCGGAGAACAAGGCTATGTGCTCTAGTGCTGCTGCATTTCCTCTGCATTTCCTCCCCAGCCGAGGTTCCTGGTTTCTGTGCTCACCTGCCTTTTTCAAGGACTTGTGCAATGAGCCAAAAGTTGTCTGCATTGCCTTTTTGTCCCAGGGGGTTAACACAGTGCTTCTCTTCAGAGCCTGTCTGTAAGCTTTTGATAAAGTGCACCTCTCTCTCTCACTTCCTGCATCCCTTCCTTCGATACATTGGCTTTGAAACTGGGATCTTGCACCTGATTAACCAAGATCCTCTTCAGCCCCAGTGTCTCTGTTTGCAAATGCCTGCCGCTACACTGCCAGAGCGTGACTGTGCTTCAGCACGACTGGTCTGCTTGAACTCAAATTTGTTTTCTGTTCCCATTATTTCTTAATCCATCTTGGCTTCCCTGGAAACTGGCCAATTTATCATTCCAGAATCTGGACACAGGTTGTGTAATAGAAACTTGAAGAGCCACCAGTGCGTGAGTCTTATCTATTGTAAGTATTATGTAGGGCTTTCAAACATCCTGTGGATAGCTTACTCTGTGTCCAGTTTTATTTGCCCTGGCCAAGTTGTTTTCCTCCATTCACTTCAGTCCTTAGAGGCGAGTAATTCCAGATTAGTTAGCTGATAGCAAGAACTTTATCTTGACTACAGAAGGTACCAGAGGATTTTGTTGATGGGCTTTCATAGCTGAGAGTTAGTGCTGTTGGGAAAGCATCTTTCTGAGAAATCTACTGCATTTACTTTTAATGAGGGCAGAAACTGTACTTGCCTCAGACTGATCTAGGTAGAAGCAGTTGTCCTTTATCTCTACTGTGATTTCCAAGGAGAGTGGCACTGGAAAATTAAGGTATTATCTTGTTGCTAAGACTTACAGGAATGAAAATCAGGTAAAGTCTCTAGGTCTCAGCGGTGCTGAAGCCTATCCGTTTCTCATCCTTAGCTCCTACCCGGAAGATGATCTTATTTTCGGACAGCTGCCATCTTATTTGTTGAGCAGCAGCAGAATTGTGACAGGAAACAGCTCTGTCCCAGCCAGAGTCAAGCAGTTCCTTTGCTGGGTTAGACTTCAGGACCATGCAGCATGAGCAGCTATGGGAAGATGGGTTGTGAAATGGTGCATGAGTGAAGGCTGAGGTCAAATTTCTCAAGGACAGAGACTACTAAGCTTCAGAGGTATTGCAGAGTCATGAAGGAAGGGAGAGAGGGTGCACATGAGACCAGCTTCTAGTCTTGGCATCACTGCTTTCCCTTCTACCTCTCCAGGCTGTGCCATTGGCAGTCACTTCATATGCCCTGTAGAGTTCTGGTTGCATTTATGTGTTTGCACTTCAGGAATATCTGCTCATGCTGTTTCTATCTGATTTTCAAGTAACGTGCAAGCTCGCAGAATTTGGCCTCCAGGGTTTTCAAGGTGTCTGGTCTTGGCTTACACCAGGCTCTGCTGATGAAATGTTGCAGAGATGAGTCACTTGTGCTGTGCATTATCTGGCAAATGAAGTGGCAACCACAGAAAGCAGTGCTTAACTGTAGAGTTAAGCTCATGAGATAGGTGCTTGATGTTCTCCATCACTCTTCATTTATCCCTTAAAAGTTTCAGATGTCCAGGTCTTTTGAGGGCCCCCTTAGAGAGCCTCATAAATTGTCCTAGGGAGACAGTGAGAATACCACATGGTTTTGCAAGACAGTGCCTCCTTGTGCTACTTTGTGGCTAGGCAGGGCTTTCTAGATTCAGGGAATCAAGAGAAGGGTGTGTTGGGATCAAGCAGTCCAGTTGTGGTGTTGAAAAACAGCCCGTAAAGCAGAAATAGATACAGGCGTAGCCCATTACGGTTTGTATTTGAGTGCAAGCTTATAATGCTGTACAGGAAGCTGACCGGAGAAGTGTGCCAACGATTGCCTAGTGTTGCATCTATAATTATTAATGGTGTGGCCTATTATAGCAGAGTCCTCTTGCTGTGTAGCTGACAAAAGTCTGTCTCACCTTTCCATTCTCTTGTCTTGTCTGGCTGTCCCTGATTTCCAGTTTGCTACTCTGTGGACTCTGTTGAATTTAACATGCGTTTCTGTGCTTCATCTAATCAGATGTGTTAAGGGATGCTGCTGTTCTGCTTTGTAGATCAGTTCCTGTCTCCTGGGCTAGGAGGGTTTACCACTGCAAATTGTGCAACAAGACAGATTTTATTCACTTAATGTGTTTTCCAGTGAGCAATGAAACATGAAATTCCTGGACAGAGAGTGAACAGAGCAGTTCCTACTGTCCCAGCTCAGCCTGACTCTTTAATGACAGCTTTGCATTCACTGCTTAATTATAAAAATTAGGAGTCATGGTTCTACCTAGATTTCATCCATGGGGTACTTAGGAAATGAAACATGCATAAATTTACTTCCACCTGTATGATCTCCCATTTTCTGGCATTATGAGGCATAGGGACTTCCTGAGCTAGAGGTACATTATTGCTGAGGGATGATGATTGCATTACAGCTATTCTGTTGAACTTGGTTAGCACAGAGAAGATGCTGACCAGGTGGGCACAGAGATGAAGGAATTGCTCTGTTTCACTGTCCTCTAAGAAGAATAAGAGGAAGTTAGCCTACATTAGCAAGGCAAGAACAGATAACCTTTCCAGAGCCAAATACCGAACACAGTCTGGGTATGGAGATACAAAACATACACTGGATTTTCTAGTTGGAGAAGACTCCTGAGGGTAAGTCTAGGCAAAAGACAGTATGTGGATGCAGCAGGCAACTGGAGGAGGCAGTGTACCACTGGCTACCAGGGTCATCTATCAATTATGGCCTATGAAAGTTCTTGCAGGCTTGTCATTCCCAAATCTAGGGATTGCATTACTCAGAAGACCTTGCAGCCATCTAGCCCTGTTGCTGCTCTTGTAAAGAGCCACATTTCAGTGGCTTACAAATCAGAGAAGGGTCCAGAGACATCATGGTGGAAACGCATGCAGCAGTATGCAGTCAGGAGCAAGGAAAGAAGAAGGGATCAGAGGAAGAGCCAGACATACTCTCATCAGTGGGGTACTGTTAAAATAGATCATTTTGTCTTCTACAGGAGAATGAGGTGTGTAACAGAGTGAGCCCTTCATCTGTTATGTCCTTTAATCTTTCAAATTGCAAGTGGAAAACTTCAGTAGAAATGAGAAACAGCCCAGGAAAAGGGGCCAATTTGGGACTGAATCTGCAAGAGAGATTTTCGTTCAACCATCTTTGTAATGTGATTTTTGTGGCTGCTTATCTGGACCTTCTGATAAACGGGTTCAAACATGTCCAAGCATGGCAATCATGTCAGCTGAATTAAATAAATGTTTGCCTCTTCTTAAACATCTTCCAGCTTCAGTACCCTCCGAGGTTGCTGTTTTATAGCTTTTACTTTTTATGCTACAGGCAAGTAGTGTAGCATTTCACTAGGCAGCTGGGGCACATGTGGATGCACAAGAGCAGCAAGTAGGCTTTGAAGTCCCAGCAGTGGGTGGGCTGGTAGCATAGCTGATGCATGCAGCCAAGGCCTGGCTAGCATCTTGTTCTGGTTTAGACAGGAGGAAGAGTTGAACAAGATGCAGTACCATAAAGGAGTGAATCAGAGTATAACGCATGCTTCTGAATAATTAATTAGCTCACTGTAATAGTTTCGGAGGAAAAGCATGCTGTTCAAGCATAATCTAGGCTGGCCTGGGCCCTTCACTGCAGAGTAGCATGTTTTCCAAGTGCCCTACCTATACAAAATGCATCTTCCCTTGGAACAAGAAGAGCATAGAGCACATATGCTGTTGTAGGACTTGGATATGGGAAGTGTGAGAAGAACAGGCTTTGGTAATCCGGAGAAGGAGATGGAGAGCCTTACTTACAAGGAATGGCTGGAGGCAAGTTTCTGCAAAGAGGTCCTGTGGGCTACAGGGGCAGCTGTTGCTGTTGTGCTCCTGTGGACTTCCACCTGTCTTGTTCAGGATGACAACATGATGTAGTACCCTCCCCATCTCACCCATGCATGTTCTCTAAGCCAGCTGTGGCTGCATGTGGGGGTTAGAATGTATCAAAGCTGTCAGAGACCATGGGAATGAGAAACTACAGCTGGCAAGTAAGAGTGACCATGGGAAGGAGGAACTACAGCAGGCAATTAAGAGTGACCTGTCCCTGACTGGTATTTGGAAGATGTTGGAACTGGCAAGGAACAAGGACGTCGGAACTGGAAGGAGGATGTCAATAAGAAGATCAGATAGACCTTTCACCTGATGTAACCGCAAGGCAAACACAGATGTGCTTGGTTAATTGCTTGGAAGCATATAAATATCGTGTAATCTGTTCAATAAACGATCCAGCTTGCACTCTACCTCTGGGTCTGTGCCTCCATCCTCACAGCTGCACTGTAATTCCTCATTGGCAGCTCTGTGGAGGGCTTTGACTAGGTTTGTTCTGAGGATTTGAGGTGGACTCTCTTCTGCCAACAGTTTTGATGAAAGGTCAGGGAGACATCAGTTTGGGAGGAAAAACAAACAAACAAACAAACAAAAAAACCAACCAAAACCCCCCAAACTGTCAGATGTAGTCTTGATAGTTTGAAAGAGACAACTTCTAGGACTGTTTGAGGTTTGTTTGGTTTGTTTGTTTGGGGTTTGTTGTTTTTTGTTGTTTGGTTTTGTTTTGGTTTTTTTTTTTTTTGCAAAAGGATTGTTTTCCTTTGCAGGATGCCATGGCATGGTATGTGACAGAAAGTGTGACTGGTATCTCCAGGCTGAAACCTTACAATAGGAAGACCTGGCTTTAGTTCCCAGCCCTGCCACTGCCTTTTCTGTGCCCTCTGTTCCTTGTAGAACATCAGGATTAATGGTGCTGTGCAGAGCCATTGTGAAAATGTTGCAATGAATACACTGTTCCAGTACTTGGAAACAACAGTGAGAAAGGAGTTCACAGGAACAGAGTGGGTAATAGCATGCTGCTTCTGCCGTTGGCGTTCC
The DNA here is from genome assembly GCF_028554395.1 of Pezoporus wallicus. Lineage (NCBI taxonomy): Eukaryota > Metazoa > Chordata > Aves > Psittaciformes > Psittacidae > Pezoporus > Pezoporus wallicus. The sequence goes on from NW_026642000.1 coordinate 726,333, forward strand.
AAAATAAAGTATACCCTGTACACATGCTTTAGTCACACTCTAGGTTGAGTTTTTTAAGGACTCCTGAGAAACTGATCTTTTCCTAGCTTGAGAATCTGGTTTTCTGAGTAGTAACAAAGCTATTTTGGTAGCCTTTTAGAGGTTGTTTTTACTGCAGAGCAAACCAGACATGTGAGGCAGTCTCTCTGCTTTAAATAGCAGGGAGGTGGACTTAACTCCCCAGTAAGTCTAGTTTTTCCTATGCAGTAATGATATTATAATAAAATAGATTTCACATATTTTCTTTCAGGAGTTAAGAATGTTTCTTTTTTTTTTTTTAATGGCAAAAAGTAGAAACATGCATCAGAATTACAACAGACATGCTTCTGTGGATGGGTATAAAATCTCTTCTGTAAGCAACAGCCAAGTAATTGCCTAGGAGAAAAGGAAATACTAGAATAGGGTTGTTTTGCTTACTCTTTTCACTATGCTCTTAATGTGTGTGTTAACCTCAGGCAATGCTGCTCTTGTTTGTTATTTTTTTTCTATATCAAAAAATGTTTGCCTATTAAATTATTTAGTTTTGTTAATTTATGTTTGTTAATTTGTTATGTTGTTAATTTATTTTTGTTATGTTTGTTTAATTTAAGCACAGATTTCATTAGGATTGACAGGGGACCAGTATTGCAAAGACCCAGCTGTAGCATGTCTTAATTGTGTTTTGCCTCTTAATAGATCTCTGTTCCTTTAGCAGGAATTAGATTGTCGTGTTTGAGAAGATTATCTTCTAAAACATAATTCCTTTAGGGCATAGTGCTGCACCATAGTGACTCTATGTAATTCGAGGGCCAGGGGTGGCGGCAGATAATCTCTCAGAATTTCTTTATTTTCAGGGCTCTGATAAGTGTAAATTCAATTATGCTGGAGACTGGAACAGTATTTCACTCTTCTGTCACCTATGGGCATGTTGAATAATAGCAGGAGAATAAGTCTCTTCAGATTCAGGAGGCATCTGGCAGATGCTTCTATATGGTCTGAACCTAATGTTCCTGAGTGCTTTGTCTCCTGTGGTTAAATGAGTGATGCTGGGTCATGATAACTTTTAGTTCAAGCCTATGGTTCATGTTTGTGGGTTTGTGCTTAGTGCAGGGAGTAATGCCCAGTGCCTGCTGGTGCTGTAGCAGATGCAAAGCTGAAGAGAGGAGCATTTGACGTGTGCTGAAACACCATCTGGCAAATCAGTGCAGCAGTCTCCTGAGAAGTAGCTTGAAAGTGCTTCTGAAGTTCCTGTACAATTTTCCTATAGGCTTCTTGCAGTGTGAAGGCAGAACTCACACCCTTTGCTCCTCTATGTGATGTTTGCCAGGTAAGTGGGTATGTGTTGGCTGAAGCAGGTTCTAGGAGGTGCTAAGTGGATTATAAGAACAAGTCCAATTAGTCTCAGTGGGATTTGGACTCCTATGTCCTCTGCATCTGAAAAGCTTTGCTCATTAGGGCTGTCTGGGACAGACAAAAATCTGTATAGTGCTGGATTTTTGAAGGAGCTATTTAAAGCACCCTTGCTCTTTTCAGTGACACAGTTTGTAAGAGGATGTTAGGTCTGAATCTCCTGACAGTTACTTTGCTTGTGTTGTTACATCAGTGTCACTGCAGAAGGAGCTGTGAACAAGTAATTTTTCCAGCAGTTAGGGAAGTGCAATGTATCTGCTCAGATTTCTGGGTGTGAGAAGACTCTTTGCTTCTTGTTGATTTGGCTTTGCTGTCAGCCTCGTTGCTATGTAACAAGGATGCAAAGGAAGAGCGTCAGCATGCTTTTTGGCCTAGAGCAGAGGTAAAGGTCATGGCTTGCTTTCCAAATGCTTTGCTGAGTGTGTTTTCCATGGATTATGCTTACAGCAGAGACAGCAGGATAGACAAAGACAGGTGCAAACAACCACTTTCCAGATATCCTGAGTGGTGGGGTTGGTTTTAGCTGTTGAAAACTTGATCTAACTTAGAGGGAAATGTGAACCTTTTGCACATACATTTCACACTTTATGTTATGATGTAGCATTGTCCTTACAGGAAACAAAACAGGAGGAAGCTTAAATGGGAGAATATAAGCTATGGAGTTCTGCAGTTTAAATGGTTCTTCAGCACAGTCCTCTGTGCTCTCTAGAGTATTCATAGGCCCAGGCCAAGGAATCATATTTTCTCAGCTGTGGATTTTAATATTACAAGTAAAAGTGGGTGGGAAAGGGTTTCTTCTTCTATTTGAATTTGCCAGGCTATGGAAAGATCTCCCTTTTCAATTGTAGTGTATGGCTGTAATCTCAATTTTTTTGAGAACTGGTGACCTAGAAGGGCTTTTACATAGCTGGAAATCCTTTTGGTAGCTCTGAAATTACTTATTTTTAAATTGTTATCCCATTATATTTGTTTGTGAAAACTAAATTTAGTTTTATGGTTACTGACTCACAAAGATTTGAATTGGGCTGAAAGAGGAACAGGACTTTTTATGTGCAGTCTCTCTTTATGCAGATACACAATCACTTAATCAATAAGTACTTAATCACAGATTAACTTTGGAGAACCAGTTTTGAAAAACCTCACTGTGACTTTCAGATCTGGCTAGATATGCCATGTGCTGATTTCCTGGGCTTGTTCTGCACTATAACAGCTTTGATTTCTTTCTGCCCAGCACTTTTCAGAACAAATTTTTGCTTGCCATCTTGGCAGTCACTGAAAGATCCAGCTGTTGCATACGGATTTCTTCTGGGCTTTCAAGTCATTGGTTATGTAAGGCAGTAGGGAAAGAAGAGAGTCTACCTGTGAATTGCTCTGAAATACAGTGCTGAAGAAGGCAATGTGAAGTTCATACTTCCATACTGGAAGAAGACTTCTGGATATATTTGGAAGTTCCAAGAATTTTCTGGAGAATTTGAGGTCTGAGTAAATGCTAAGTCACAAGATCCTTTTTGTCTGCTTTTTTCTCCCATAAATATGTGAACTTTATGATTCAGGCAAAGGTAAGAGCAGCTGGTGCTGTTCTAGTCAAGGGAAACATGTACACGTGGTAAGACTAGGCATGCTGCAACACCTTGGCAGTAATTCCCATCTTCTACAGAGATTTAAACTTGGCTTTTGCTTCTGCTCTGTGGACTGTTCTGCCATCCCTCTCCTGAAGGAGCCCTTCCTTCTGCAACCTGCTGATTGCTGCTGACAGTGTCAAGCTTCTGGCCACTGAATTTCTGCATGTGGGATCTGGCTGTGTGGTAGCATGGCAAAATGTGGGCGAACTGCTGGTTACTGTTATTCCTTCTGCTGTTCAACCTGCTGTCCTGCTTCCATCCCCTCAGGCAGCAGTAGCATCCAGGCGCTTGCTTGTGCACGCATTCTCATCCTGCTTTTTGACTGTCTCCAAGTAAAATCCTCAGACAGCCTGTACCAGGGATGCAGCTTTGGGGTGCTGCTGATGCTGCTGAGGTTGTGGCTTTGTGTGTGTGTGTCTCCTAGCTTGCTAGTGTGGGTGAGGTCTTACAGCTGCTGTTCTGCCTCAGCAGTGTTAGGGCTGGCTGTCAATGCTGGATGCATTGTCTACTATGTCTGAGTCCCAGAGAGAAGGTGAATGTGCTACATTTGTCCCCATTGGAGCTGTCCTGTGCTGGGGAGCAGCCCTAGCTGCTCTGTAACAATGGTCTGGAATGGTCTTCAGGCTTCCCTCAGCACTACAAGTTTGTGGCCAAATGGAGTGTGCATGTGCATGTGAACATGAACATGCTAAGGTGGAGCAGGAGCATGATGGGAGGTCAAATGTGTGAAGAAGATCTGAGAACGACAAGGGCAGGGTTTGGCAGAGAGATGGTTTATCAGGAAAGATTGGAGTACTGAGAAGTCATAACTTTTCTTGTGAGACTTGTTTTTTTGTTTGTTTTCTTCTGCCATGGAGACCTGTGGATGGGACCCATGCATGGCAGACACTGATGTCGTTCCTTGACTGCAGTCAGGTTCTTAGTAACCTTTTCTGACTGCTAGAAATACGCTGTGAATCTGCCTATGCTATAGGAAGAAAATGAGTGCTGTGAGCTCTGTGGATATACATGAATGGTTTCTGTTCAGTAAGTAAATTAACAGGTAATTTAACAAGGACACGTTGTATGTTAAGTAGGTTTATAAAATAAACTGATTGAAGTGGCTCAGATGGACTTAGATTTGCGATATAAGGGTAATGGCTTCTAATACGATAGACTCATAGATCATGAAACTGATCTGGCTTGCGTTCCCAGTGTGGTCATCACCTCTGTACTTTGGGAGGTATATAATGGAGTGTTTAGCAATTGCACATCTTTTTTTTAACTCCTCGGGTGGTCAACCTATGAAGGGGAGACATTCTTTTACACTCCCTGTTCCCCCACCAGACTATTTGCAGCATCATTTGAGAGTTCTGAAGGTTTTGAATGGCCTTTGGGTACCCTTGAGATCTGCCTGCTGATTGTGATGGGGATCACCCTGTTGGCACACATACAGAGTGTGTTTTACCCACGACCATTTCATCTGATCTCGAGAGTTAAACAGAGTTAGGTTTGGGTCTTGTCTAGGGTTAGACAGCGATATAGGAGGACCAAGAGATTTTCCCCGAGGCTGGACAGTCATGAGTGGCAGGGTGCATGGGGATATATATAGGCCAGTGGGCCCCTCCAGTGCTTTGGAACTTCACCACTGAACAAGCGCAAAATCTGGAAAATTTAGTAAAACACTTAAATGAGGTGTGTGGTCATCCTGGTCATACCAGAGAGGGACAAATCATGGCAACGTGCTGGGGCTTGGCGTACACTTACAGAGCCCTGTTCAACACTATCCAGCATCTTCAAAGGGAAAAAAATGTCCTGGATCTGATGGCAAAGCAACAGACTAGTTGCAGCTACTCCAAGTACAGCAGCTACACCAACCCCAGTGACAAGTACAGCAGCTACTAAAACTCTGACTACAACAGACAATGCAGCTACTCTTAACTCCAAGCACAGCAGCTACAGCAACCCCAGCAACAAATACAGCAGCAACTCAAACCCCAACAGCAACAGTCAGTGCAGCTGCTGGTGCTACTCAACCCCCAAGTGCAGCAACTGCACCAACCCTGACAACAGATACTGCAGCCACTCCAACCACAGTGATAATCACTGCAGCTAAACCTAAGGGCCCATTAGTGCCACTATCAGTTGCCCCTGTACATAAGGGGGAAAGCAAGCAAGAGGCACAAAAAACAACCTATACAGTGAAGAAAGATGAAGAACCAGTGCACTGACTACATGGGACAGCATCTGAACAAGAGTTATTATTACATGAATCAGAGGAAGAAGAAGAGGTGACTACTCGACCTGGACCTCAACTGAGCTACAGAATATGCAGAAAAATTTTACCCATCATCCAGGGGAGCACATCATCCCTTGGTTGCTCCGATGCTGGGACAATGGGGCTGATGGTCATGAACTAGAAGGTAGGGAAGCCAAGCAGCTGGGATCACCTGCTAGGGAAGGGGGAATTGACAAAGCAATTGCAAAAGAGAAACAGTCCCTCAGCCTTTGGAGGCAGCCCTTGGCAGCTGTGAAAGAAAGGTTTCCATACAAGGACGATATTATGAATTGTTTAGCCAACTGGACCATGATAGAGAAAGTCTCTGAGGGAATCAGCCATTGTAGAGATGCTATATCGCAGACTGGATGCTGGAAATGCATCTGTAGATCCAGATGAAGTCAAATATACGCCACCCATGTGGCAGAAATTTACATGGAGTGCACCATCATCATATGCCCACTCATTGGCATCAATAACCTGGCATGACGTAGCACCACTAACAGTGGATGAAACAATTCAACTCCAAGAGTTTGAAGACAATCTCGCCCCTTCCATCATTTCAGCTGTGGAAAAACTGTTCCAGTTCAAACAATTGAGAGACGATCTATCTGATTTATCCAGCTCCTCACGTGTACAAACCCATGTCCCAACAATTACAAAAGGCGTCCTACTGCTCGAGAGAAGATATAGGAGGTACGCGCTACTTGCCACCCTGTGGTTTTACCTGAGGGATCATGGAGAAGACATGAGAAAGTGGGATGGAAAACTCTACTTCAGCTCTAGAGGAACAGGTGCATGAATTAAAGAGGAGAACAAAGGTTAAAGATGATCATCCCATGAAAGCTGTAGCTTCAGTCTCTGGTGAGCAGGTTCCCAGATGGAGTGGAAGAGCTGATTTTACTCCAGTTCCTGTGATAAAGAAGACTAATCCCTTTCAACAAGATGTAAGTAACCAATATTGTGATCACTATTAGAGGGGCCCTGCCTCCAGCCAGGTGGAGGTAGGGGACAATTGAATTTACTGGATTGTGTTGATCAGATGGCCTGGCACATCAGTCCCGCAGATGTATAAGGCTCTATTAGATACCAGTGCACAGTGTACCCTGATGCCATCAAGCTGTCAAGGGGTGGAACCCATTCATATTTCTGGAGTGACAGGAGGATCCCAAGAGTTGACTGTACTGGAGGCCAAAATCAGCCTGACTGGGAGGAAGTGGCAAAATCACCCTATTGTGACCGGTCCAGAGACTCCATGCATCCTTGGCATAAACTACCTAAGGAGAGGGTATTTCAAAGACCCAAAAGGGTACCGATGGGCTTTTGGTATTGCTGCTCTGGAGACAGAGGAAATGAAGCAGCTATCCACCTTGCCTGGTCTCTCAGAAGATTCTGCTGTGGGGTTGCTGAAAGTTGAAGAACAACAAGTGCCAATTGCGACCACAACAGTGCACCGGCGGCAATATCGCACCAACCGAGACTCCCTGATTCCCATCCATCAGCTGATCCGTAGACTGGAGAGTCAGGGGTGATCAGCAGGACCCGCTCACCCTTCAATAGCCCCATATGGCCAGTGCAAAAGTCTAATGGAGAATGGAGACTAACAGTAGACTATCGTGGCCTGAATGAAGTCACACCACCATTGAGTGCTGCCTTACCGGACATGCTAGAACTTCAGTATGAACTAGAGTCAAAGGCAGCCAAGTGGTATGCCACGATTGATATTGCCAATGCATTTTTCTCCATTCCTTTGGCAGCAGAGTGCAGGCCACAGTTTGCTTTTACTTGGAGGGGTGTCCAGTTCACTTGGAACCGACTGCCCCAGGGGTGGAAACACAGCCCTACCATTTGCCATGGACTGATCCAGACTGCACTGGAACAGGGGCAAGCTCCAGAACACCTGCAATACATTGATGACATTATTGTGTGTGGGGATACAGTGGAAGAAGTCTTTGAGAAAGGGAGGAAAATAATCCAAATCCTGCTGAAAGCCGGTTTTGCCATAAAACGGAGTAAGGTCAAGGGACCTGCACAGGAGATTCAATTTTTGGGAATAAAATGGCAAGATGGACGTAGACAGATCCTCACAGATGTGATCAACAAGATAACAGCAATGTCTCCACCAACTAATAAGAAAGAAACGCAAGCTTTCTTGGGTGCAGTGGGGTTCTGGAGAATGCACATCCCAAATTACAGTTCGATTGTAAGCCCTCTCTATCATGTGACCCGGAAGAAGAATGATTTTAAATGGGGCCCTGAGCAGCAACAAGCCTTTGAGCAAATTAAACGCGAGATAGTTCATGCAGTAGCCCTTGGACCAGTCTGGACCGGGCCAGATGTAAAAAATGTGCTGTACACTGCAGCTGGGGAGAACGGTCCTACCTGGAGCCTCTGGCAGAAAGCTCCAGGGGAGACTCGAGGTCGACCCCTCGGCTTTTGGAGTCGGGGATACAAAGGATCTGAGGCCAGCTATACCCCAACTGAGAAAGAGATACTGGCAGCGTATGAAGGGGTTCGAGCTGCTTCGGAAGTGATTGGCACTGAAGCACAGCTCCTCCTGGCACCCCGGCTGCCCGTGCTGGGCTGGATGTTCAAAGGCAGGGTCTCCTCTACACATCATGCAACTGATGCTACATGGAGTAAATGGGCTGCACTAATTACACAACGAACTCGAATAGGAAATCCCAGTCGTCCAGGCATTCTAGAAGTCATCATGGACTGGCCAGAGGGCAAAGATTTTGGAATGTCACCAGAGGAGGAGGTGGTGCGTGCTGAAGAGGCCCCACCATATAATAAACTGTCAGAAAGTGAAAAGCAGTATGCCTTGTTTACTGATGGCTCTTGCCGTATTGTGGGAAAGCATCGGAGATGGAAGGCAGCTGTATGGAGTCCTGAACGACAAGTTGCAGAAACTGCTGAAGGAGAGGGTGAATCGAGTCAATTTGCCGAGGTGAAAGCCATCCAGCTGGCCCTGGACATTGCTGAACGAGAAAAGTGGCCAGTACTTTATCTCTATACTGACTCATGGATGGTGGCAAATGCCCTGTGGGGGTGGTTGAAGCAATGGAAGCAGAGCAACTGGCAACGCAGAGGTAAACCCATCTGGGCTGCTGCACTGTGGAAAGATATTGCTGCCTGGGTGCAGAACCTGGTGGTGAAGGTACGTCATGTAGATGCCCATGTACCCAAGAGTCGGGCCACTGAGGAACACCAGAACAACCAACAAGTGGATAAAGCGGCTAAGATTGAAGTGGCTCAGATGGACTTAGATTGGCAACATAAAGGTGAATTATTTTTGGCCTGGTGGGCCCATGACACTTCAGGCCATCAGGGCAGAGATGCAACATATAGATGGGCCCGTGACCGAGGGGTGGACTTAACAATGGACACTATTGCCCAGGTTATTCATGAGTGTGAAACATGTGCTGCAATTAAACAAGCCAAGCGGTTAAAGCCTCTTTGGTATGGAGGACGATGGTTGAAGTATAAATATGGGGAGGCCTGGCAGATTGACTATATCACACTGCCACCAACCCGCCAAGGCAAGCGCCATGTGCTTACCATGGTGGAAGCAACCACTGGGTGGCTGGAAACATACGCTGTGCCCCATGCCACTGCCCGGAACACTATCCTGGGCCTTGAGAAACAGATTTTGTGGCGACACAGCACCCCAGAGAGAATGGAATCAGACAGTGGGACTCATTGCCGGAATAACATATAGACATTTGGGCCAAAGAGCATGGCATTGAGTGGGTATATCACATCCCCTACCATGCACCAGTCTCTGGGAAAATTGAACGGTACAATGGGCTGTTAAAAACTACACTGAGAGCAGTGGGTGGTGGGACTTTCAAACATTGAGATACACACTTACCAAAGGCCACCTGGTTGGTCAACACCAGAGGATCTGCCAACAGGGCTGGCCCAGCCCAATCAGAACTTTTACATACTGTAGAAGGGGATAAAGTTCCTGTGGTGCACATAAAGAATGTGCTGGGGAAGACAGTCTGGGTTATTCCTGCTTCAAGTTAAAGGTAAACCCACTCATAGGATTGCTTTTGCTCAGGGACACGGATATACTTGGTGGGTAATGCGAGAAGATGGGGAAGTCTGCTTTGAACCTCAAGGGGATTTGATTTTAGGTGAAAACAGCCGATGAACTCAATTGTATGCTGTTACCTGCTATGTAGCACTTTTATAGCCCACCAACTAGATGTCTTCAGGTCATCAGCAACTGGCCCTGACTTCCTTCCAACCATCATCCCACCAAAGAATGAACTTTGACAAAACCAGATGAGCTTAGCATCGAGCAGACAAGTCCTGCAGTGTCATCAGCAGCCAACAGTCCAACACTGCACACCGTCTCTCCTGCTCTGAAAGACTGTTACAAGAGATGGAGCCTGACATCATGGACCAGATGAACTCAGCAGGTTTATAGGGATTGGTCCTTGCACTAAGGAATGATCTCTGTGTGTGTGTGTGTATGTACATATATATGTATATATGCGTCAAGAGTGATGGTATATTGAAAACAGTGAGATCTGAGCATGACTTGAATGGTATGGAATAAGAGGTGGATACTGTCCTGGGTTCAGCAGTAGCAGTCATTTTTCTCCTCCTTAATGGCTGGTGATGTGATGTGGTTTTGACTTTCAGCCTGGGAACAGCGCTGATAACACTGATGTTTTTAGTTGCTGCTTGGTGATGTTTACTCTGATCAAGGACTTTCTGAGTCTCATGCTCTGCCAGGGAGGAGGGGAAGCCGGGAGGAAGCAGAGACAGGACACCTGACCCAAACTTGCCAAAGGGGTATTCCATACCACAGCACGTCATGCTGAGTATATAAACTGGGGGAGTTACCCGGAAGGGCTAGACTGCTGCTTGGGTTGGGCTAGGTATCAGTTGGCAGGTGTTGAGAGGTTGTATTCTCTTCCCTTGTTATGTCCCTTATCATTATTGGTGGTAGCAGTAGTGGTTTGTGTTATACCTTAGTTACTGGACTGTTCTCGTCTCAGCCCATGGGAGTTACATTCTTTTGATTCTCCCTCCCATCCCTCCAGGAGCAGGGGGGGGAGAAAGAAGAGGGGGAGTGAGTGAGCGGCTGTGTGGTTCTTTGTTGCTGGCTGGGCTTTAACCATGACAATCCCCTATGCAGTCTCTTAAAGACAGGAGACAGCCGGGAGCTTAATCTTGTGGCTACCAGGGAAACCATTTGAGTGGCTCACAGGGAGTTGCGAACTGTAACTGGGAGCAGAAGGACCAGCTGTGCTCTGAATCCAGGCTCTGCTGAGCACTCTCAGCCTTTCCCAACAGCAGTCCGTCTCTCTGTGTCCAGTTACTTGTACCATGTGAGCATTTGTTTATGACAGCTAAAAAGACTTGCTGAAACTCTGGAAAACTAATTAATCTTGTCCCAGGGCAGGAGATACACACCAAAATGACGCCTGTGAAATGAGGCTAGTGGCGTCTTAAATCCAGTGGTGGAGACCATGCAGTGACCCTGGGGAATCCATCCCCACTCCATTCCTTCCCATTTTAGCTTCCACACATAGCTACAATACTTGCTATTGCAAGCTGAATTGGTATCTTCTTGTCATCCCCAAGCTGTGGGCTACAACTTGATGGCCTTTCCCTTTGTTAACCACTCTTTGTAGGCAGTGTAAACTGTGGTGGCACCTGTCTCCTTCCCTCAGGCTTCTCTTTTCTGAATTAAGCTGGTTTCTTCATCTTTTCATGTAGCTTATGTTTTCAAACCTCTGAACAGTCTTCCTTTTGCCTGCTGGACTCCGAATTTGTTTCTGTCTTAGCAGTGTCCAAATTTAGATGCAAGAGTCTGGCAGACGCCTCTAACAGGGCTGGATAGGACAGGTTAATCACTTCAGTGTTTGCAATTACCTCCTTGGAAACTGCCTTTTTCAAAAGCATCATGTTGCTGACAAATTTTCCAGTGCCCTGCTACCCACAAATGATGTGTGATAGCACGGCTACCTTCCCAGTAATTCCCCACATTTGTCTTATTGATTTTGATTTTGTACTTCCCATATTATCATTTGATCCGAGATTATCCTTTAATTTTACCATAATTGCTATGAAATATTGCTCTGTTTCCAAGGAAGTTCTGAAGCCCCTTTTGACCTTGGAATTTAAAACAACAACAAAAAAGTGTATTTGTCATAATAAATCTCTATGTATGGAGATAGCCAGGAGTTCACAATCAGTTTTGTTACTTTGTTGTTTTAGCAGAAAGGCACATTCAGTTACAGTGAAAGCCCCTGTGCTGGGAAGACCTCATCAATTCACTTGCTTAAACATATTGCCTGTTTGTAAGTATAAAAATTCCTTTGATTTCAGTGTCCTTTTCATTTGGAAGCTCCAGAGATACCATGGTCCTGAGATCCAAATTTGTAGAAATGTTGAAAATGAATTGTAATAGCACATTCTTGCCATTAATGTAGTAAATCCCGTGAGCTTTTGCTGGATAGGAAATACATATTAAATAGTGTTAGAACGTACTGAGAATAAAATGAAATGTGAAAGGATTATGATGTTTTAGTGTGCGCAGCTATACTAATTTGTGCAGTGATCCTGAACAGAGTGTTTGGATTGCAGAATCTGACTTTTTGCAGTGTTGCAGAGGTCACAAGCCGTATGTGACTGGATTCTCTGAGCCATGCGGCTAGTAGCACAGGGTGGTACATGTTACACAGGGTGGTACTAGCTAAAGTTCATGTTTGTTGTGCATTGGAATGAGGGGTAGCAAATGTTTTGGAAGCTCTGTCCTGAGCAGCTGCAGCAGTCTGCCTGAGATCCTCTGCAGAGGAGGAGGAGGAACACCTTTGCAGTTTGAATCTTTAGTGCCAGCAGCCAGCCCATGGTCCAATTTCTGGTAGTTCTGGTGAGCTCTTTTCAGCCGGCTTGATGCATCCATCCAGTTAACTCTTTATGAAGAGGAACCATGGTAGCATTTGGGTTGTTTGTTTTTTCTCTGCTCTAGAGTGCGTGCTTTCTGCAAAAGCTTCTTTTGTGTTAACTATAGTGCTTGCCAGCACCTTTTTAAAACACACAATTTTCCATTATAGGTTTTTTAAAGAGAACAGGACTGAGGTTGAAGACCTCATGACAAAAGCCAGAGGTATTTTCTTGTGTTAGGAATTTAAAAGACTGTAAAAAACTTTACAGAAGCAGACATGGGACTTCCCTTCTACTGTGCCCTCCCGCCCCACTCAGGTAGCTTATAGATATCTAGCTGCCACTCAAAACCATCAAAAAGCTTCAGAGGACTTACTGGGTTTAACCAAAACAATTATTGCTGCAGCTGATGCTTTGTGCTTACGTTCCCTTCTGAATTAAGGACATTGTCTGTATAGATCTGTGCTCATTTGAATTCAGCTCTTTTTACTTGACTTGTTAAACGGAGGATTTGCTTCTAGGGTAGGTAAAGCTAGGGGGTCTAATTAGTGTGATAAGAAAATGCAGTGAGCAAGAAGTGTTTTAAAATAGATTCTCTGGTGGCCAGATTTCTGCAGAAATACTCATTACACCATTTTGCAGCAGGGGAGCAAAAGCTGTGGAGGCAGGAAAGGGAAATAATAGAGAAGCTCTTCATGATGGCAGAAAGGCTGAAGCAAGCAAACATTTCAGTTAAAAGCCAGTGCTGTTATGGACTATCAGGAAAAGAATAGAACTGTTGTTGGTTTAACCAGCAAGTTATTGATGAGAGCGGGGTGAGAAGATACCTGGTAAAAGTAACCATTTTGAAAACAGCAGGAGCAGCCAAGGTTTCTGAAGGAGCCAGCACAAGGTTACCATGAACTTCTGGTCAGCCTTTTTGAACATTCATGCAGAAAAGTGATATAACAAGAAAACTGGACTAGGCAAATGTACTAAAAGTCATTAACAAGATAAAAGCATGTCCTTGGAAATTGTTAAGCAGAAAGTTTGCATTAAAATAATTCTGAAATGTAACAAAAGGTCAAACATGGCAGCACTTACATCAAACGATGTTTTTCAGCTATTTTAAATTGAAATTGAATTAGCCCTTTGTGGTGCTGGAGAATTGCAGGCCATCTTGTGCAGTGCTGTTGCAACAATTCCACCGGCAGAGGAAAATTATGCTAGGCTTAAAGTGTTAATTATTTTTATTTCATGATTGCTTAGGTCTGTTTTTTGATGATGGCTTTTAATATGTGCAGTCATTTAATGGACTATCATCTGATGTCCTTGGATGACTGGTCTGTCTGACCAGAATTTAAATACTGAGATGCACCAAATATGTCCCTTACATAGTGTACTGAGGGTTCGCCCAGTGTCTTTTGAGTATTAGGTGGTCATTCAAGATAAAAGATTGTACTGACAAAACTTCGACTGCCTCTAGAGCAGAATTACGTGATTGCTGAGAAAACCAAAAACATAGGGTGGATTAACTGAGGCATAAGTAAAATTGTCTGTATATTCCTTCCCATATACAAAATGAAAGTGCTAATAATATTTTTAAGGGCCTCTCTGAAGAGGGGTGATACAGTCTGATCAGAGGCTGGGTGTCTAGCCGACAGACTCAGAAGGGAATAATGTTTTGGGTTGACATTTATGTGATTATCTTTGTTGCAAAAAGAGAACTTGGGACATGACCCATGTCCCAAAGCTGCAATGGTTTGTTAGTTTCCATAGCCAAAGAAAGGGAACAAGGGAGTTATTTGTGAGGGCGTACAACCTTCAATTCTTGTTTTACTTGGTTTGAAATGCTCAGGAACATATACGCAATTGCACATACTAGCTGTGAGCCCTGGTATATGACTCAGGTTTACACCTCTCAACCAGTGGTGCTGCTATTTTTTTGTTTGTAAACACACTTTCCTGTGGTACATATTAGATGAGTCAGCTTTAGTCTGTCTACGTCATCTGAAAGGCCTCCTGGAAGGGATTATACAAGGGGGTTGCAAAGGATTTGGGTACTGGGTTTGGTATTAAGTTTTGATACTGACCAGGGGACATACCAGAGGAGTGAGTTGTCTCCCTTTGATTTCACTCTAACCATTTAAGGATGGGTGTGGAAGCACTTCCTTCCTCAATGCTTCTGGTCACCTGGCATTTATACTGGCTTTTTAGAATAATCTGATATATCACCATTGCAACTTGAATTTGGTATTGAAACACTGACACCTATTTCCATTGATTCTGGGAGGCATGGACAACCTAGTTATAAAAACCAAATGTGATGGCAGCTAGCATGTGAGTATGAGCACCTAGATTGTGACCATCAGGTATGAGCCCCATCCTTTTCCTCCCCACCTTCGGGCCAGCAAAAAACTGTGAGTGTTTGAATGAGTTTTGGCTGATGTTGTTTGGTCTCCAGACCCACAAGGGCACTTTCACTGATTCTGGGGCTTATTTGGCTAGTCATGCAATCAAGTTGAATGCAAACAGGTCACACACAAACAAGCAGAAGGGGAAGACAAAGTCTGGAATAAGGGGCTTGGCATGGTCAAGGAAAGGAATTTATATAGAGCTCAGGTTTGTGCAGTAGGAAGAGAGGCTTCAGCCAGTGTATCAGAACCAGCTCAGTGCGCTCATATGGTATGAAATCCTGTTTCTGAGTGCAAGACTGAGAGCAGAAACAATAAAATGAGATGCTAGTAGGAGTGTTACTCTTAATTGCCACACCACTGAGCTGGAAATCTGTACCTGGTTATGACTGAATTTTTTGGACAGTAATGTGCATGCACATGACAAAAGGCTTTAATGTTCTCTATCCTTGGAATTCACCTCTGTAACCACAGGACTTCATAGATCTCCACTAGGCTTACAGAGATTACAGTGGGGTTGTTATGCAAAACTTCTAGGGACTTCTGAAACCTCTTGGGAAATGCAAGTTTCCTATTTCATAAATTTCAAATTCTCAGCAGGTTCTGGAGGCTTGATCCCATTTCAGGTTTTTTTTTGATTTATACAGGAGTTTGAAATGCTGTTTTGAGGCATAGTGATCTCATTCCTTGTTTTATCTGTCATGAGCAGATGTTCTTCTGTGTAAGGTTCCCTAACAAAATGTTTGATGTGGATGTGAATTAACTTTCAACATCAAGTGTGTTTACAAGATAATAAGCATGATGTTCTGAACAGGAAATCTGTGTTGTCCTGGTAGGTTTGTGTTTATTTGTTTGAATGGTGCAAAGCCTAGAAGACTAGCATTGTTGAGAGCAGCTCATGTCTCATATTGGCTGATGAGTGATTTTTTGGATGAGTGTTCTTAGGGTAATGTCTAGGAAGATTCCTACACCAGCAGGGTTTCTGTGGGCTTTTCTTCCAAGCTGAAATATTGCTGTGTCTGAACAAATTGGGGAAGAAGTAATATTGACATTTCTCTGTCTTCACTGAGTCCCCTGTCCATCTCATATGTAAGGAGGCAGAAAAACCCAAAGATGAGCTTGGGTGAAAAAGCAAATTAATGCTGCTGGGAAAAGAGTAACTACTAGAAAGGAAGAGTAGGTTTGGAGCTACAGCTGCTTTGAAAGGTGAATGAGAACCAATTTAGAAACATAATACTGATAGCGTGTGGTGGAAAAACACACCAACATGGGGATGCATTGTGTATTGTGGCATACTGTTGTGTGTAGTCTTTTGAGAAGGGCTGGGTTGAGCTGCCTTTGAGCTGTGACATGAGCCAGTCTAGTGGGGTCTCCCCCTGTTAATGACTGTAGTAAAAGTGTGTTGCTTTCCTATTTAGGAATGATACACTGCAGGGTAGCAAGTATCAGATGTCCTGTTGTCAGGAGGCAGCTTTGTCTCAGGAGTTGTTCCTAGTTGGAAAGGTTAAAGATGAAGACAGCAGGGCAGCATTTTTCTGGTGCGGTACAATGAGGAATTTGTAGAAGCTTATTAATAAAAGAGATTTTTTCTTCTATGTATTGGATTCTGACACAAGTTTCTCACTGCTGACTTTATTTTTCCTGTATATTAATTTAGGGGTAGCATTTGAATACTTTCATGTATTTAAAAAACACCCTATAGGAGCTTTATGGGTGGGGGCACATAGTGTTTTTGAAGGGATGGGTACCTTCTTTTCGTAATATATTGTGTCACAATCCAGAGTGAGGTAATCTCTGAACTCTTTTGTCATTAATCAAGTGCCACAACACAGCACAGACACATGACTTAAGGAACTGCATCTCAGAGTTTAACTGAAGAGACATGAGCATAAGGAGTTCTAGTAGATGTTGCCTGACATAGAGAAGATGCGCATTAGTAATGATATGTAAATGTGTAATGAGGCAGGAGGGAGGCATCTTTCTACAGGTTATTTGGGGTGGATAGTCGTAATGAAGTTTAACCCAGGAGTTTTTATATGGGGTGTTCTCATTCAAATTTGAAGTTTTCAGACCAGGTTTTTTGGAGTGCAAACCTCATGCCTGTGCTGTATAGACCTTCTGGAGGGCTTGTTGTCCAAAAAAAGAAGTATAGAAGGAATTAAATCATTTGGAATTTCCTGGGAAAGACCCTTTTAGTCTAAAGTCAGCTTGTTAGAATTTACCCAGCTTGGGGAGGATAAACAGTTGTTGCTTAAATTTTGTTGACTTGATACCTGCTTGTTACTTTGTTTCTGACACAGTCTTAGCAGATAATTCAGCAAGCAACTGCTGTTGTGCAATACTGCTTGTCTGTTATTTCCAAAATTGGATTTGGAAAATGATGATTCACATCCCATTATGTCTTTAAAATCTTTTGCATAATTCTGACTGCACCAGAGCTTTTTGTTCTGGTGCTGAAAGCTGCAGATGTTAAGCTAATATATTCTTGCATCTTTCCATGCATGGAGTTGCTGGTTGGGTTGCTATCAGTTGCATTACAGCTTTTCTGCTCAGTTTCTGTGAAACCTTTCCTCTCCCTAGCCCAGGAAGACTACCAAAGTGTTCCTTCTCAATGCCAAAGTGAAACATGCCCACGAGATACATCTTGCCATGCTATCTTCTTAACACCATGTTTTGTCATACTGCAGAGCCTTCCTGCTTATCTTAGGCTATTTTAATCTTAACAGTCAGACTTTTATAATCCCAGTGACTTTGTGAAAAAGATGAGCTCTTGGCAGATACCTCTGCTTTTCTCAGGGGTCCTTGTACAAAGGTTTATCCAGGAAACTGATCCTGACAGTGAGTGCATATGACCATGTGCTGGAACTGCTGTGGGGAATGTGACCTGCCCTGGCCCTTAAAAAAATTATTTGACTATCTTACGGCTCAAAAGCACTGAAGAACACTGGGTTAGCTCATTATTGAGACTTCTGTTCACACTATTAACTGAGATGATTCAGAAATCTCTGTTCTGTTGGTGTGAAGGGTATGAGTTTAGAGATACACCGTGGTTCTCTTGACTTACAAAGTAAGCAATAGCTTACCTGGTCTGTGAGATTGCTTGCAAATCAGTTGAACTCAGACAGTCACCCTAAGGAGTACTTGTTGGAGTGCAGTAATCCCTTTCAGGAACAAAACTGAAAGAGAAAACCAAAGTAAACCAGAAAACCCAGATACGTGTTAACAATAAACAGCCTACCTTTCAGAAAGTGCTGAACACTCAGCATTTCCTTGATTGTGTTGACAGCAGGTGGGTTTTCATGGGTCCAACCTTTGCCCTGCCTGAAACCAGCTAGAGACCATCTCAGCAGTTCTCATTTGAGATTTTTCTTGGCAAGTCTACCACAGATGTAAACTCTTCCCTTCACCTGTGTATCTTGGAAAGGTCATCTCGCTCTGCAGTGCTCCATTTGAAGCATGAAGTTTCTGTTAAAGTTGCTCCAAGTTGCTTTTTATGTAAACAGTGATTCAAAGTTCTTCTATTTAGAACAGCAAACAGACTCCTGGCTTAATTGTTCTTTTGAGTGGAAAATATGTTTTATCGGTGCTGAGTGTTTTATACTGAACTTGCCTTCCCACCTGGCAGAACTTCAAGAAAATCCAAAGTATCTTGGTGCATGGTAACCAAAAGGCATACAATAACTATCTGATCTCATTCATCACATTGCAAGGCTACAGTGTTTATTAAGTCTTGATTTGCTCATGCTTATGTGAATTATGCAAATAATGTACATCAATTCTCCAGAAAGGGAAAAGCACTCAAGCTAATGAAAAGTTGCTTTTCTGAATTATTCCATTCCAATAAAAAAGATGCACAAAACCTGGTGAGAGTTGTTGCAAACTTAAGTGTTCTGCATTTCTAAAGCATACAATCTTTTAGCAACCTTACAAGGCACGGTTAGGTTTAGTCCTAAATTATGCATGGCCTGTGGTAGAGAGGACAGGTGAGAAAATAATCAATGCAGGTGTTGAATTTTAAAAGTATATCCAGTCTAAGATCAAGGAATCCTAGTTTCAAAGTCTTTGCTTTGCAACTGTTATTCTTTTAATACAGTTTTGAGATGGGTGTGTTAAGTGTCTTGTAAAATAGATAATTATGCAAAAGAAAGAAACCGTTACTAATAGTATACTAGTTAGACAGTCATGTAAATTGGAAAGTGTGCATACCCTAAGAGAAATCTGGATTCCTAGTAATTCTTTTGAATTTGGTTAATTGTTCCCATGTCTGAGCTTGACCTGAGTTCAGGAGCTATGCAGCAATGCTAATCCAAAATAGGCTGGACATTGCTAACTGAAGAAATACTGTGTAGGAAACAGGCAGGAGTTACAAGTATCTTGTGTTGAAAGGCCATTAGTTTGCTTTGAACTTTGGTTCAGGACTGTAGAAACCTGAAAAATAAACAAAGGGCTGGTTCCTAGTTCTGTTTGATGAAGTAAAAATGTATCTGTTTAGAAGCTCCTTCACAAAGATGGAATAATAATAGAAAAAAAAAAAAGTTTGATCCTTCTCTAGTAAAATGCAAACATGCATCAACAGTTCATTTCCAGCACAAAGCACAGGTTTTCTGCACAAGGATGAACTTCATGAAAGTTTCAGGCATTCCTGCAGCATGAGGAGGAACCCCAGTGAGCACCTATATGATCTCTCAGGAGCAAGGTGCAGCAGCAAGTCACACAGCCCTACAGAAAGACTGGAGTAAGTCCAAGCAAGGTCATGGAGGTGTCTAGCTGTGAAGTACAAGCTGACCTGTGGAACAGGAACAATCTATTCCACTGCTATTCCACATTTAGCACATAGTGGGGTGTTTACTTCTGCTGTCACTGAAAACATAAAAGCCTGGAAATCAATGTAAATTACTCAGATGAAAGGCTGTGTATTAATGCAGTAGATGAGTTGCACTTCTAGCAGTGCTATGAGCAGTGTTCCTCTTATTCAGCATTATCTACCATCCTCCTGTATCAAGAGAAGTATGATAAATTCATTCACTGCTTCAAAAGTACCTGATAAATTATTGAAAGTCCCTTGTTTTTATAGCTCCTAGTTAGAGAAGGGTTGGCTTGTGTATTTTTGATATAAATCTCAGATAACAACCAAAAATTTCAGAATGTCTTTTTGTTTGGTTCTGGAAAAACACACTCCAAGAATCTGGCACCAGGTGAGTTTGTTGTCAGTAGACCAAAGACCAAATTCTTCACTGCCACTACCTCTGTCAGCATCTTTATGTCTGCTTTGATACAGTGTCATCTAAGTGCCTTAGATGATCATGCTAGGGAAGAGATGTGCCATTTGCTTGTATGCTGGCTTTTCAGAACAAAAGCCATAAATAAAACCCAGCCCATGGGAAAATTGTAGCCTGGATTAGTTTCCTTTTCTTTTGTTTCAATAACTTGTACTGTTTGTCTCTTGTCCTCTGGGTGAGTTCCTTGGATAACATGTCTCTTCTAGTCACCTGAATCCAATCTCTCACAAAAGTCTTCCAAGCTTGGGAAGTTGCTTCCTTTTTCTCTCTTCTTTATAAAAGCTTGTGGGAGGGGCCAGAGGGAACATCTCACCTGCTGCAAGAGCCCTGAAAGTGCCTTTGGCTAGAGGCTGCAGATGGCGAGTTAAATCTCCTATTGGTATCCTCAGTCCCTGTCAAAATCGGATATCTCCTGCCTGTGTGTGCAGGCTGGTGTTTGCAGGATTCCTTGTGTCTCAGGTTCAGGTTTCATAACCATTCATTCAGATGAGTTCAGGTTTCCAGGCTCTGAGAATTCCAGTCTCAACTTTCTGCCTCAAAGGCAGCTGAGATGCAAGCACTGGACATCTAAGGAGCTGAGTCACACTGAAGTGAGGAATCCCACTTTCTTCTCAGCACTTGGCTGCTGAACCATTATCATGACAAAGGAGGATTATTGACTTTCATAGTCATGATGCCTTTGATTTGAGGCTCGCTTTGATTTGGGGCAGTGGTGTTCGCTGGCCCAGAGAAGCAATGGTCTCCTCCAGGTGAAGAGCAAGGAGATAAACACGCTTTTGAGAAGGAGGACGAGGGGAAGAATTGGCTCAAGAGGCTGAATGAAGCCGTAATGGATGCAGTTAGTCACTGGGAATGGCCTAAAAGCAGCCCATGATTCCTTAAGACAATTAAAAGCAAATTGTTCGGCTGAGCGATCCCAGAGCAAGGAAGATGCTCCCCCAGACTATAATTCAAGGGGCTGAATGGCCCTCAAAAACTGAGAGCAGAGAGGGAAAAAAAACCAAACCTCGAAGATAAGGCAAATGATGGAACAGATGTGAGCGCTTTTGTTAGGAAGACTTGGAGGCTAGCGGGATGGCGATAGGCTAATTTGAGGCACATAATGCCAGGTTCCTTTCATATGCAGAATAGCACTTTGATCCAATGTGGATGAAAGTGCTGAAAAGTGGAGAGGGTGGCAGGGGGTCTTTTGTCTTTGACAAAAAAGGCATCTGCTGGGCTCTAACCCCCTTTTCCCCACCCCCTTAGCCTAGCAGGCCATTCCAACAATGCTAGCAAAGGGGACAAGTGTCCCTGACAGCTGAAGAAATCTCCAGGAGGAGAATGAGGCTTGCAGCAATATGTATACCAAGAGAGCTTAATCGATTTTTTCCACAGTACAAAAAGGGAGAGGGCTGGGGGAAGACAGAGAGATCACAGTGGAAATGGGAGGTGGGAGGAAAAAATCCCTTTCTAATAAACTTGTTACTTTTGTTCTCCGAATACATCTTTTCAGGAGATGCTTTGATGCTAGTATGAATACACTTAATGGAGCAGAGTAGAGTTAGAATTGCTGGGGGGGGGGGGGGCAAGTAAGGAAAAATAGTTTTGTAAGGAGGATGAATGTCATTACTATGGATCCCAACACAGGAAAGATTTTGGTATTAGTAAAACAGTGCAATGCAAGAGATACCTGGAAGACAGATGAATACTTTCTGTACCACCTGTTGGAGGAGCACAGCTCAGTGCAAATTCTTGGTTTTGATTTTTAAGCAAAATTGAAAATTTCTCATTAAACCTTTCCTTCTTTTCTGTCATCTTCTTTACTTTTTTTGACTTACTAGAAATGAAAGGACTGCAGGATTGAATGGGGAGCTAGGAAGGCAAGTAGTGTTTGTGCCAAGCAAATACAGCAGTTGCAGATCAGCTGCTCATCTGGTCCCTGCTTCTCATGCTCTGTTGACTTTCTTCAGCTTTTCACATCTGGTAAATAAGACTGGGATACAATCCACAGAGTCTGGCTGTGGTTTTCCTTAAGTATCGCTTTGCACCTAGTCTAATGTTTTCTTTGAGAAATAATGACAGGTAAGAGTTATCAACTTCTGAAGACCCACCTCAGCAAATTAAATCCTTTAAGAACAGTAGGTTCAGGAATCTTCCTTCTCTTGACATTCTGACAGTGTTTATCCTTACTATTTACCACAGATAACCTTCTCACCAGGGCACAGCTTTAAGCAGCACCTGGTACTGCAAAGACCTCCTCCTTCTTTACCCCCAGACCTCTTCTCTTTCTGCTGGGGTGTTACAGTTCTCCCAAGAAGTTACAGAAATGGAGAGATATAGCAAGCACATTCTCTTGAGAGGCTGTAAGCACACACTGATCCCAAATACTAATCCTGTGTAGTTGTTCAGTAGGTGTGCCATGATCCCCCTCCAGCGGATGCTTTCAGCTGAGACCAGCTGATGTGGAGAGTATTTTTGGCAACAGCATCTCCTGTTCTCCAGCTATGCAAAGCTACCATAACTCATTAGGGAGGGCTAATTGTCAAGGACATTGATGCTTTTTTGAATTCTGCCCATTTTATATCTTGACTTTTCTTGCTCCCAGTCCTTGTACTGTGATCTTGAATGATACAGAGGGACTTGAGCTGCTGCTGCTGTCATCAAAGGAGCTGAACCCACCTCTGTCCCTCACAGTGCCAAGGTGAATGTCCTCCCTCTGAGTGGGCTCCAGGTGGTTATTTGTGACTTCCTTCTCAGGTGCTAGCTATGTACAGTGAAAGGATGCAGGTCTACATCCAGCTGGAGAAAAACATTGCTCATGGGGAAGTCTGACCTGGCAGGGAACAGCTCTCTGAAGTTCGCCATGCCAAAGAAAAACAGCCCATGCAGTTCCACACAAACTCCCTGCCAAAGCTGCCTCACCTGAACAGCTTTGTGGCATGCCAGCAGTAAGATTACAGATATGAGGGGAGGAGGGACAAGTTGTCTCTATTTCTGTGTAAATGTGTGGTAGTTCTCTGTAACTGTAGGTAGTAATTGCAGTTTTAAGCCACACTCTTGAGACAGACTTCGTGATCTGTTTGTAGTTTACAGTGTGCTAATTTCCTAATTCCAGTGGTTGGGCATGAGGAAGGAAGATGCCTGTGTGGCTCTACCTGGCTGCTATGAACGGGGCCAGGCCTGTTTGGTGAAGAGACTGAATATGTTTCACCTGAAGCACAGGAGGGAAGAGATGTGTGTGGAGCAGAGGGCAGCATGCTGAGCAAGTGACAGCAGGAGTACAGGCTGTAGGAGTACAGCAAAGAGAGGAAGATTTGCTTTGTTCTCATGTCTCGCCCAGCAGGCTGGTGTTTTCTCCACAGGAACTGGTTACCCTCCACTGATTTGTGTTCAGATGAAAATCAAATAGGAAAGATTGCAAAACCTCTTTGATGTGCATACTCTACATTGAGGCAGCACTACCTGACCAGCTTAGGAAACCATCACAGGTGTTACTCCTACTCTATGGACAGGAGCTGACTGGTCAGTGTTTCAGAGGCTGCTGAGTCTAAAGGGGCCATATTGCTTTAATGGTAAGTTGTCCCAGCAGGTGCTGTGATGTTAGTCATATAACTTACAAAATAAGCCAATAAGTCATATAACTTACAAAATAAGCCATTTCCATAAAAGTGTTTTTGGCTGAACTGATTGTACCTAAAAGATTTTTGTGGCATAACCTAGCAGTCCTGGCTGTAGGAATTCCATATTTTCAGCATGGATTTGGTTTGTCTCTCAGTGAATCTCATCTGGTCATTAATATCCATTAGAGCTTCTCTGTGTGGGAAGTGGAACAAATGGCAAGTGATGGTTTCAGGGTACAATAAACCCCAGCCTACATACAGACTTTTGTTCAGACATGAAGTGGTTTCAATTTTTTTTGCTTAATTTACTTCCAAATTAAACAGAGTTCCTTTGCAAGACAGACACTGGTTAGTTTGATGTGACTTACCTGACTGAGTGTAATCAGGTACTGTAATCAGGTACAGTTTTACCAATAAAGTAAATTCTTGCTTTTTTAAAAAACATGAGATGGGAGTCAATGTTGTTGTTCATGAACACCCTTCCAGAGCTAATGCTAAGTCATGTGATTTCATATTCAGTTAAATACACAGTGGTTTGGATCCAGACAGGCACTCTAGCTGTAGTGAGGATAGCATGATTTCAGGTTTGGTAGGACCTGCATCTTTCTGTAGGAGATGGGTTGTTGTGCTCGGGGAAGGCAAATTGCCTCTCATTCCCACATCTGCCCTGTTCTGTAATCCCAAAATTTGGTTCACATGATCTTAGAACTTTGAGAGTACGCTTACTCATGAGTGAGTTACATGGTGTTGGTGAGTATCTGCAATTCCAGAAAGCTTTTGATGATATTTGAGCAAATATCCAGGAGCCCTCATCAGGCTGCAGGGAGTCCCAAAGCTTGGAAAATAACCCTCCCAAAGGGTAATTTCTGAAATATTTCAAGACCCCAGCAGTATCTCTCAGCTTACTTCCTTTACAAATACAGAAAATAAGCCAGAAATGATTAGAAAGGCTTGTTACAGTTGTCTATGGAGTGCTAATCAGTGGTAGCTTCTGTTCGAGAGAGATTTGCAGTGTTTTACTTGCCGCATGTTGATGGAGAGCTGCTGCTTTTGCAGGTGAGTAGCCAGCTCCACACCCCACCAGGTGCCTGCTGGCATCCCATGCTCAGCCTTCGCAGTTTATGCCCTGAGTCCTTCCTTGGCTCCCTGGGTCTCATGGCCGCCTGCTGCAGTGGCTGTAGTAGCAAGGGGGAGGTACAGAGGCTGCGTCACCTGTTTGGGTCCAGAGACCCCTTTCTAGTGTTGCTGCAAGCTGCTGTCTTGTGCCTTTTACTTGACGGTAATCCTCACGGGATGTGCATTGCCCCAGGAGGGAGGCAGCTGGATCGGCAGCCCCCTCTGAGTGAGGCCCTTGAGGCCATTGTCCTGGGTGAGACATGGCGTGCTGGAGGTGGGGAAGCAGTAACACCTGCAGGAGACCTCTGCTGATCTGCCTTTCTGGTCAAGAGAGAGGCTGCCTGGGGTAGGAGCTGTGGCAGCCACTGTGGTTCAGCTGGAGGCAAAGGGAACAGGTAGTGTTTGCATTCCCAGGCAAGTGTCAAGGAGAAGGGACTGCAGAAGGCAGTCAGCTGGTGGAGGGTGCTGGGCAGCTCACCTCGGACTTCACTGGCGGGAGGGTAGCAGCCACTATCCCTCCCCAGCCTGCTCTGGTGAGCCATTCCTGCCAGAAACAAGCAGGGTGTGTGGGAGGAGATACAGAGCAGGAAACAGTAACAATTAGTGTTCCTTGCAAATGAGGAAAAAAGTACAAATAAGGAGAAGCCATGAGAAGCTGTGGAGATGAGAGCCCATCAGGCCCTAGGGCTCTGTGGTGGTCAGCAAACTTGCCTAGGGAAACAAGCTTGCTCCCATTTCAGGCTGCCCCTTTGAATCCTCTGTATTAAACTCTGTCAGGGTTTAAACCCAGCCAGACAGCTCGTTCACTCACTCCCCCATTTCTTGCCCTTCCCCTACTCCCGGAGGGATGGAGAGGAGAATCAAAAGAATGCAACTCCCACAGGTTGAGATAAGAACAGTTTAGTAACTAAGGTATAACACAGATCACTACTGCTACCACCAATAATAACAATGATAAAGGAAATAACAAGGGAAGAGAATACAACACCTCAGCATCAGCCAACCGATAACTCACCCCCCCAGCCTGACCAAGCACTGACCGATACCTCCTCCAACCCTGCAGTCTCCCAGCCCTTCCGGCTAACTCCCAGTTACATCCTGGGCATGACGTGCTGTGGTATGGAATACCTCTTTGGCCAGTTTGGGTCAGGTGTCCTGTCTCTGCTTCCTCTCAGCTTCCCCTCCTCCCTGGCAGAGCATGAGGCTCACAAAGTCCTTGGCCAAACCAAAACCTCCTTGTTACCAGCTCTGTTCCCAGGCCGAAAGTCAAAAACACAGCACTGCACCAGCTGCCAAGAAGGAGAAAAATGACTGCTAATGCTGAACGCAGGACAATATCTATGGGCAAAACCTCCTGGAGTTATGTGTGGTGAGTCAGTTCCTTATGAGCAGGCCTGAGCTGTGAGTACCTGCAGACCTGGAGGCGTGGGTTGGTGATGAGTGGACTGGAGTGTGAGCAGCTGCAGAGAGCCTTCGGCAGGTGGTTCTGTATCTGTGACCTGTTCAAGGGGTGAGATGAGAACTCACCAGGAATTGTGTGTTTTCCTCTCTCTCCCCCTTCCTCAGGTGGTCTTTGCTTTGAATCAGACTCTCTTGCAGCAGGAGAGCCTCCGAGCAGGCAGTTTACAGATCCCCTATACGACAGAAGACCTTATCAAGCATTACAACTGTGGAGACCTC
Organism: Pezoporus wallicus; assembly: GCF_028554395.1. Taxonomy (NCBI): domain Eukaryota; kingdom Metazoa; phylum Chordata; class Aves; order Psittaciformes; family Psittacidae; genus Pezoporus; species Pezoporus wallicus. The sequence continues at coordinate 752,619 of NW_026642000.1, forward strand.
AGCTCTATCATCTTCAACCATGATGCTTCTCAAGTGAGTCTTACCACCGTAGCCCTTGTACTATGCATATGTCCCTATAGTGCTAACCCCTGTCTCATGCTCATCTCTCCTCAGTTAGGCCCTTTGCAGGCGAGCGCCAAGGCCATGCTGCTGGTTCCTTGCGCATTTGCTTTCCTGCACCTCCTGTCCCAAGAGTCTGCATCACCCCCCCCCCCCCCCCCCCACCGCCTTGCTGCACACAAGCAGCGAAGCCACGCCTGGCTTTCCCTTTTGGACAAGTGCCATGTTTGCTTTAGTGTCAAAGCTCTATGAGTTAATCCTTTATTTTCTTAAGGATCCTGTGGAATTATGCTAGCTTAGATATAAGCAAACTTAGTGCCAACAGAGAGCAGCAGCAGGCTTTTTTTGTGCAAATAGTGACAGAGAAATGTGACTTGGACACTTGTGTAAGGCTGGGCAAGTTGCAAGCTTTTAATGTCCCCTATCAGTATGATTGTGTACTGTGGACAAGGCCCAAAGAAGAGAAATGGGGTGAAACAAAGCAAAAATAGATTTAGACTGAATGTTAAAGAAAAGAAAACCTTCTGAGGCCTCTCAGACTTGGTTTATGGAGACGGTTTCCTAAGCAGCACAGTGGAATGCAATGCTCTGATCTTTAAACCAAAAGAAAATGCCCAGCAGGGACCAATTTGGCCTGTTTGGGCTGTAAGATTAGCTAACCTCGGGCTGAGACATCAGGTCTCTCTGTTCTGGTCACAGGGCGCTGACATTTCGTCCACATCAACGGAAACAGGCTCTAGCCTCACAGTGCTGAGCAAGTAGATTTTGGTACCTGGGCTTGCCCTGCTGAATAAGCATTTTTATGGCCTTTTGATATACATGATTCAGTGCTACAGAGCTGGAAATACTGTCATACTAACCCTTGCTTCTCTGGCACTGAGCTTTGCACACATGTTGTTACTTCCCTGTCCTGTCTGCCCTTGGACAGGACAACCTGGTAATTAACACTGCTTAGCTCTTACACTGTGTACTTCATTCATTGATTTCAAAGAGCTTCTCAAAGGAGGCCAGCACCTTATGAGCATACAGTTGATGCTTCACTATTCTGCTGAGGTGTTACAAACTGCAGACAGGTGACATTGCCTTGAGATCCTTGGAGAGAGCACCTCTTGCCAAGACATGCATGTCTGAAGGAGCAGCTACCCTTCACTTTCACAAGGGACTCCACTGCAGAGTATTATCCCTCACAGTGGAGCTGAGTAGTAGTAGTCTGCAACACTATCAGCCTGTGTTTTTAAGCAGCACTTCTCTGTAAATTATATTTGGTTCCATGTTTGCCCTGTAGATGACCCAGTGTGGGCTAAGAACTCTTTAAAAATGGTTGGTAATAGTCTCTGAGTGGCTCCAGAGCCTCTGCTGCTGCTGCAGTCTTGCAAGGCAAAGTACCTGGTTTAGCGGCTCTGCTCCCCAGAAACCACTGCTTGTATGCCCTTTCCTTAGAGGTCCCCTTAGCTGCAATGCCCAAAGCTACTTGCTAGAATGCCAGGATAGCTGGCCCGCATTTCTTTCCCTAGCAGGAGGTCATGATAGTGTGCAGCCACAGCCGTCCTGGGGACCCCAGGGGCAGAACCAAGTATTTTAAAAGATACCTTGTGGACAGGGGAATTGGAGGTGGTAATACTTCCTTTCCTGACAAAATCTGGTCCTCTTCTTTTGGAAAGTTTGGGAATGTTATTGTTAACTAGTTCAAATTGCACAGTTCTTTGACAGCCTGAGGGCTGGGGTAGCAGTCATACTCTCTTAGAAGAGTGTAATTATCATTATAGTTATGTCATACCTATGGTAATTTAAGGAAGAGGTATGTAGCTAAAGATAGCCAGGGGCAAATATTTTTGGCTTTTCGATCTATAGTGTGGCAAAATTGGGAGTATTTGTTGATTCTGCATAAAAAATAATTCGATCTATATTGTGGCAAATTGAGAGTATTTGTTGACTCTGCATAAAAAATAATTCAGCTGGTTGGCTTATGAAATTATATTTTGAGAGAAATGAAGCACTATGCGTTATTAGAAGTTTGCTGAGTCATTTTTGGTCTTTGTTTGGGTTTTGTTCTATTGGATGTGCCTTGAGGGGCAAAGCAACCAGCACATTCAGTGATGGAGCAATGCCTGTGCATGATGGCTACCTGTGAAATAAATGCCCGTTTCATGAAGACATTTTTTTTCCCCTATCTAGGTCCCAAATTTCATTAATGCTACGCTTCCGGCCCATGAACGTATTACTGCCCAGGAGATAGACAGCTACTTCCGTCAGGAGCTCATCTATAAGCGAAATGAGCGAATGGGCAGGAGGGTGAAGGACCTGCTGGAAGAGTACCCAGACAAGAGTTTCTTCTTTGCATTTGGAGCGGGTATGTGATTGAGGTGCCCTTCAAGCTGAACACATCCTTTCCATATCTTTTAGAAGCTTTTTGCATGTGCTTGCTTCAGTTTAAAGAAGGGTCAGTACTTCTACCATGGTGGGCACAGCTTTGCCCTTATTGTTGTACCTTAGTAGGAAGATTTTTTCAGTGTAGGAGACTGTTTTTCTTCAGGATTCAAAGAGCTCACAAGTGTATGCATTGATTGCAATATTTATTAGTTACAGACCTATTTGATACATGCATAGCCAAAGGTACTAAACAAACTACAATGCATACACAAAAGGACACATTTGTTTATGGTCTGGCCAGCCAAGTGTAGGAGAAACAGGGAGCTGAGGTAAAAGTTAGGAAGTCAGAGGTTGCACCAGTGCTTGAAAAAACCTTTCAAGAGCACATCCAAAAAGAATAACATCCCAAATTGTGTGAGTCTAAGAGGCTCATTAAATGCAAGGGAAAGGAAAGGCACTTTCACCTTTTTTCTTCCTGCTGCCACTCCTTTCCTCTTTCCTGTGCTTCCACTACAAGGAAGTTGTGTCTGCCACTGTTTTGGAGCAGAGCATTTGGCCCAATTTTGAAACTGACAATTTTCTGCCTGGTAGTAGCCAGCAGGAATCTATAGGCACATCCAGCAGCAGTTGTGTGTTAACCCACTCAGTGGGGTTAACACCCACACTTCAGACTAGGGCTGGGTGGAGGGTGTAAATAGGATTGGTTTGCCATGATTTCTGTTCTTTGTTCTAGCTCCAGGGACTGGAAGTGAGGATCAGTGTTTGAAAAGACAGGTGCTAATTCCCAGAGAAGTGTAGTATCCCCTCCACCCTGAACTATATGGGCCTTGGAAAAGGGGGAGAACTGCAGCTCATGTTAGGATCCACGTGGTGTTTTCTGGCCTTAGTGGCTACTGCTTTAGTTAGCATAGAAGATCTAGACAAGGCAAAGAAACTATTTACTTTACTTAAACACTCTAAAAGCATTGGTATTTGAAGTCTGTGTGAATCACCCTCACCAGGGTGCTGTGTGTGAGGGCACAGAGGTAATGAAAGGTGGCTGATAATGTCTGTTCAGGCATGCATGAAGACTGTAATGTGCTATCTTCCTGCAGTATCATTCCTCTGTGCTACTCTCTGCCAGAAAGGGCAGTGAAGCAGGCTCAGTTATGTAGATTTTGGTCATGTTTGTCTGTAAGCTAAGGCCAGGGTTTTGCTTTATTGCACTGCTGATGTTCTGATTGCACTTGTTGTTGCTGGACTGATGTTCCTGACTGATGCATATGTCAATCCTGAGTGCCATTTGCATCGGTCGCAAGTAGCCAGTTTTCTGAAAGCAGGCTAGTCACAGATGTTTGAGCTCCAGAAAATTATTCACAGCTGAGCGGTGAGCAGTCCACGCAAACGGACTGATGTGGATGCAAGCATCACTTTGAGTCTGTCCTGTCCCAGGAGCAGGATCCTTTGAGAAAAGAGAGCCGTTTCCCCGTCTTGCATACACACACTGCCTACCAGCAGCTGCATTGAACAAATCATGTCTTTAAGGTGCGTTTTTGTCATTTGTCTCCCCTTCCCATCAAATTCTTTCTCTTGCCATTCTTCTGCCCCAGACTGTCTTCATTGTAGTTAGTATGCACAGCTCTGCCCCAGAGCCCAGAAGCTCTGCAGGAGCAGGACACATCTCTGTCTTTCCCAGTTCTCTTGTTCTCAACCTTCATGACAGTCTTAAAACCCTTACCAGACTTTCTAGATTCTTGCCTTCCTTCTTCCTCTTACTTTCCTTTTCCCAGTTGGCCCCTCCTTTTCCCCTGATGTCCTTTTCTTGTAGAGCAGAGTTAAGATTTACCCAACAGTGCTGTACTGCTGCACTGCCTGGAGCCTTGGGCCTGTATGAACACCCTTGATCTGTGGCTTATATGCACATGACTTGATCTCTAAGCACCAGGCATGCTCTTCTTGTGCTTTTCCATCAAAATTTTCAATCTAAACAAGTTCCCTATTTTCTCTGGGGACTCTAGATTAATTTTGAAATTGTCTCTAATTGTCTTGGATAATAGTCCAGGCTCTGTTGTCATGCTTTTTGCCAGCCTCCTGCTTTTATCAGCACTGTTCCTCATTATACATTTGTTTGACTGCATGGAAGTTTCTTTTCTTTACTTAATTGCCGAAATAAGAAGTAACATCACGTAATATAACACAGAAGAGAGTTCTGAGGTCTTCTGAGTGCACATTACAAATATGAGTGCAGATTTTATTGTTTTCCAGCAAGCTAATTTAACATTTTGCTCATGAAGATGGGTGTACGTGATAGATAATTCTGTGGAAGATTTGTTTTTATGCTAACAGCAGTTAAGATGAACAAATGTCCTCAGTTTTGAGCACTGCTTGAGTATTGTACTGATGTTAATTACTGGAAATTGGTTCCAGGAAAGTGCTTCCATAAGGCAGGTTAGAGTGACCTGTAGGAGAGGAAGAGAAAAAGAAAGGCTGTGGGAACAGGAATAATCATCACCGCATTGTGGTTTTCTCTTTTCTGGACATCAGTGAAAAAGTATCTTCCAGGAATGGCTGATAAACTGCCATTTATCAGTTTGATAAACTGCCAGTTATCAGGACTAGGTTGTGTTAAAATGTTAGTAGGATATCGAAGGGTCTCCAGGTTCTAAGAATGAGAACACTTCTGGTTATTTCTTTCCAGATTTTTTCACCCCATGTTTTTTTATTTTTAAAAGGGCTAGGCTTTTTGTAAAGAAAGTTCATTTTTTTCCACTAGCCAAACACCACTGAAAACAGTTTTACCAACAATATATCCAAATAAGGTCATGGTTTGTCAGTTACTGTGGTATTACAAATACCCCCTCTTGTTATTTAAACAACTAGTTGTATTTTTATTTTAAATGGGGGAAAATCAGAAAAGATTAATAATTTATTTTATAATCTAAGTGGATTGATATGGTTTAGAGATGTGCAATGCATTGTGCAAAGCAAGCTCCTGTCTCTTTGCAGGTCTTAATACAGCTGCATGGCTACAGATGTCAATTTCTTACATGGAATTACAATGTGGTAATTTGGACTGTAATAGATTTGGTTGTTAGATCCAGCGTATTTTGTGCTTTCACTACATTTTAACAGATCAGACAAACTTCCCCTATATTCTGTTCAATATGTGTCACAGAGCTCATTTCTAAAACTGGTATTGTTTGGAAGTAATTTAAACTTGCACAAAAGTGGAGAGCTAAAAAACAACAGATCTTGCTGGAACTATCAAAATAGCTTTACTTCTGGCCAACATGCAAACATGAAAAGTTTCAAGCCAAAATAAATCTGAGGGAATTAGAGAAAAGTATGGGAAAAGAGAGTTGGTAATGCCAGCAGCATTCTGCTAGGCCTAGTAAGTATTTTATCCTAATTGTGGATAGGCCATTTTGTATGATACCACTAGAGTTACAAGCCAGCCCTCCTCCCTTTTGCAGTGAAATGTCAAAGCCAGCTATAATCTTTCACAAGCAGTCTCCCTTCTCTGTGCATTTTTTAATTTCTCTCAACTGCACAAGGGGCATACAAGACCTGGATGCTAAACCAAAGTCAAGCACATGTGGTTCCGTAGACAGCTAGTCAGGTTTTTTGTTTGTCTAAGAGGTACACATTGACATAGAGAGGGCTGCATTGTCTTGCTGTGCTTTGAAGTTTTACCACTTGTACAGGTCATCCATCCTGACCACTCCCAATCTTCTTCTTGTCCCTAACACATTTGGAAAATTTGCTTCATCACCTTCCCCAGGAATAGAGTGTGGCTGACCAGTTTGCAGTTCCCCAGATATTCTTCTTTTTGCCCTTCTTGAAGATACAAGTGATCCTTGCTTTCTTCCAGTCCTCAGGGACCTTGCCCAATTGCCATGACCTTTTAAAGACAATTAAGGATGGCCTTGCAGTGACACTGGCAAGTTCCTACAGTTCCTCTGGGTGTATCCTGTCAAAACATGTACATGTCTGGTCTGTTTGAACATTCATTAACCTGATCCTTCTTCACTCAGGGTGAACTTTCTTTGCCCTGGACTTCCCTAGTCATAGGAACCTGAGGTACCTGAAAGCTGGCTTTACCAGTAGAGAAGGTGACAGTGGCACTCAGTACCTTGGCCTTTTCCGTAGTCTTTGTTATCAGGTCTCCTGTCCTTTCACCACTGGGATGACATTTATCTAGTCTACATTTTATAGGTATCAGTAAAAACTTCCTTGTTTCCCTTGATGTTTTTCAGCAGATTCAACTCTAGATTGCTTTCCTTCTGTGTGGTCACTTTTATTCCAGGATGAGCATGGCTTGTTTGCTTTAGCTTACTTTCTATTGAAGTGGCTAAAGAATAAGAAAAGAATAAATAAGAATAAATAATAAGAATAAAGAATAAGAGAGAGGAGGAAAAAAAAGCGTGGGTTTTTTTATGGAAGAGGAAGAATACTTAGTGGCATGAGAGACTGACTTTATTATGACAGGCAAGGCCTCAGGTAAAGCCAGAGTTTCTAGGAGCCAAGTTAAAATTCCCTCCAGTCTCTTCGGCCTCTTTGAACAGCTGACAAACTCCAGAAGAGCCAGCTCATGAATAAGAAGTACAGAGGGATTTAAGATGCTTTATATCCCTGTGGATGAAATGACTGACTTCATCGAGACACTGGTTGATATGACAACTTCAGAAGCTGGTCCTCTTAATCTTATAATCACTACCAAATTCCTTTTTCTCTCAGAGGTTATTTTTTGCTTTGCTGCTGTTGAAAAAAAAAAAAATTGTTCTGAAACTTTATAGTGGATGTTGGCAAGCCACCATTAACAGTAAGAAAAGATGATGGTGAAAACTTCTTCAGCTATCATTTCTTCTAATTACTGAAGAAAACATGAATGTGTTTATTTAGCATTACTCAGACTACATGGGTTCAAACCTCCAGGGACAGGTTGTTTTTTTTTCTCGTCTTTACCTGCTTGCCCCTCACAAGACTTTCAAGAAGCAATTGTTACGAACAGACTAATGAACCAATATCCAAATTAGCAATCCAGCTAGGAGTACCAGATCTTCATTGCCCTCCCAGCAGCTGAGTCAACTGATAACTCACTAAACTAAACTTAACTCTCAGCTGCTTGATGTATGATCCAAAAACATGCAGAAAAAGAACTTGGATATGCAAACAGAAGCATAATTGACCCTGCCTGGGCTGAAGATGGGTGTGTAACCTGTCACCTTACCCACCTGGACAAGGAAAAGAGAGAACACCTATGGTTATCCCAGGGTCTGCTGTAGTCCTCCACGTGGCTTCCTCCAACTTCTGTAGGTTTTGAGGCAGTCTTTGCGTTCTGGGAGACTAGTTGATTATGTGTCAGCCTTATGTGCCAAATGCATTGGCTCCACAGGCATGTCTGATGCCTTTTCTCTTGCTCCCTATATTAAAAAAAAAAAAAAAAAGGAATTGTGCTGAGTCTCTGCCCTGAATGGTGTGTTAGGTGGTGTTGTTTCCATGCAGAGCTGGTCAGTGTTACAGCTTGAAATGTGCTGTTACATCTCACATTTTTTGATGGGAAATTGTGCAAGAGTCACAGGATTTATTATCTTTGAAAAAGAAAAGATTTGAGAAAGGACTAGTGTTTGTAAAAATAATCAGCAGTGCTAAGCCCAGGATGTCTCTGTTACCTTGTGTAGATGTTTACACCTGTAGAACAAAACCAAATAAAATCCTCCCATGGGAATATGAAAGTTGCCCCGGTAAATGGGATAATAGTTTGTTGTTGAAATTCAGCAGTAATTCAGAACCCAGCATGGAAACTTTGTCCCTACCATCAGTACATTTAGGACTGAAGATGTGGATTTACACAGGGAACATAAAATTATCTATGCCTTGTATAAAGGATTTGAAAAGTGTAATGAGGAAGCTAATAAAAAATCCACAAGAAGCTGAATCTTGGCAGATCCTAGAAGTGGACAAAAAGGGGGCAGTGGAGGAAGGGGGCAGGAAGATAATGATAGAACAGAGTAAATGAGTCTTGTGAGGCCAGTTTGCTTCTCCCTTGGACACAAAGGACTTGCTGATTGCCCACTTACTTCTTCTGTCCCTGGAATGCAGCATCATTTTTGTCTCTTTGGGTGGGAGGAAAGGCTGAGTCCCTGAAGGTGTGCCTGTACCTCTGTAATTTGAGAATGCCAAATACAACCCGGCAGCTTTGAGGCTGTTTTCCTTAGTAGCCTCTTTGAGTCTGCAGAATGCTAATGACAGGGTTTATTAGGACAACAACCCCTGAAGGGGATAGATAATGTTGTGTGGAGGCAGGACCCACATCCAGAGCCCCAGGGTTCACATGAAGGGCACTCCTTCTGACATCTCTGACACATGAAATGAGCAAAGCTTTACATTCCTCCATTAGTGGCAGAAACTTCTGTTCCATCGTATTAATGCAACTGCCAAAATCAGCCAAGTCAAACAACTGTGTGCTGTTTCTGCTCAGGTACTGACAGTTTGGTAACCATCAACTTCTTATCGATGCTGAGGTAAACCTGCTGCTACCATTATTGGGCAGCTATAGTAGGAAAACTTTGATCTTGTAAAATATGTTCTAAGCTAGTGGGATTTCAAGTCCTTAATACCTTTGGAAAACAAGCAGTGGTGTGGAATGTGGGAGCAGGTCCAGTGGCAGAGGTGGCTGTGAATCCTGCAGCTCAAACATAGCATTGGTTATTTTCTTCCCTTACTGCTAACATAATACTGGCTTCTAGTATAGTCACTTACCTGAGGATTGCCTTCCCTAATGAGTCTAAGACTTTAACAGTGGAAAACTCAGTAAATGCCAGCGCCGATGGAGCCCCAGTGGCTAAGGCTGACTGAACAGAAGCTGTTTGTTGTAACTCACTTTTTACAAAATGGGGTTGTAAAATTTTCCCTTATTGTAGCTGCTATAAACTTGGCCTTATAATCAGTGGGAAGTATTTTTCTGGCTTTAATTTGTGTCATTATCAGGAGGTTTGACTTTGTCCAAAGGTAAAAATGGGAACTCCTGGGACTATGCTCTTGGTCTTTTAGTTTGTGTTCTGGTACCTTAGCTTTTCCTGATTTGGAAATACTGTTAAAAGCAAGGGGATTTATATTAGATTTAGTGTTAAACATTTCCTGCTTGAGAAATAGTTTTAATTTCAGTGGCAAATCGTGAAGCCTAGCTGCTTTATCAATTACCCTTGTTTTCCATATGTTGTTTAGATTGTCTAGTGTAACTCCACAGGACTTCCTCCCTCTGATTCTGGGAGAAGTGAAGTGTGAGCACACCCCACATGGGTGCACGGTGCTCATGTTTGAAAGCAGTATCTCCCTTTTACACAGTGTGTACAGAAAGCAGGCATCTAAAGGCAACTAATCTGCAACTTAGTTGTTCGCATCACCCGCTTTGCTTCTCTTTCTTTGAGTCATTCTAAATATTGTGTCTACCCTTTTTTCCCTTCATAACTTTACTAACTGGGTAAAGTGACTCCATATTCTGCATCCCAACATGTACTTTAAAAGTATACCTGTGTGCATGCGTGAGGCAAATTTGCCCCTGAATTTCAAATGAAATCACCAAGTAGAGGTTTCTTCAAGGGTGCTCAGGTAGGAATGTTGCCCCTGCTGGTGTGGCCAGATTATATAGGAATTTCTCTGCCTTTTTGCAGAGGATCTTTTATAAACAGGGTTTGATAATATCTTGGTTACACAAAGCTGAGGGCTGTCTGTATGCTTGCTATGGTATGACTGCCTCCAATATGGCTTGCCAAATTTCACCAGTAAGATATGGTTAGGGTTATCTTTCTCTGCTCACCATATGAGAGCAGGGTGAGGTCACTTCGTGATATGTGTGAAAAATTGCTTTGCCTGTCACTTGATGTGACAGAGCATGAGCTGTCTCCTAGCCTTGTGGCAAAAGGGTTAAACTAAGTAGAGATTTGGGGATGAGGAGGAGCATCCTTTTCTTTCATCAGGGTTGCTTGTATTTCACTCCTTTCAGTTCTTTTCAGAGAATAAGAGACCATGGAGTGAGATGAAGAAAATGCCTCTGTAAGAGTTCTTGCCTGTGGGAACACTGTGGGTTGGAGCACTGTACGAGTACTTTCAGTGTCTCCATTCTTAGTCATTGGGTCCCAAGAGCTGTGTCTTCCAGGAACTCAGCTTCATCAGGCACCTGATGTCAGTATGATGTCTTTGTCCACCTCGTGGACTGATGAACCCTAAAGGGATCTGGACCTGTAGGAGGAATAGGATCTTCTCTTTTGCAGTTTGGCTTCCATCCAGCGAAATTGTTTGAGACAGTACACTTCATTCTCTAGATCATTGGCTGGATCTTCCATACACTGAACTTTAAGTTTTCCACTGCAGATACGTGTGGGACTCACTTGGGCCATGCATGTCCCTGCTCTCCAGATGATCAGGAATTCTCCTGTGCTTGCTTTTGCATCCTTTAAGGGAGCACTGGCAATTTTGAACACTTCTCCATGGGTTTATTGGGCTCACAGACTGCTGTTAGAGAATACTTTGATTACTGAAAGGGCAGCAGAAGAACCCAGCCATGGGAGGCACACAGAAGGGGATGAACTGTCCTTTGTGCCTCACAGTTAACTGATAATTTTTGCTGAAGTTTCTCTTTTCTTATTCATGGGGCTTTTTTTCATGGGTAGCGTAATAAACTGCCTCATGTCATGGCTTTGTTACAGGCCAGTAACTGTAATCCAGCCACCTATAGGTGTCATACTCACCTTTCTGGAGCATGTTATATGAATTTATCTGTGTAATACTTGGAAGCAGTCTAAAAAAAAATTACAGTAGATGACCATTGCCATGGGCATTTCCAGGAATTTTCTGAATAATTGTAAGTTCTGTATCTCTAAATCATTCTTGAAAATATTTTTTTCAGTGACCCATAGAGTCTCTTGCACCAGAAGTCCTGAGTGTTCCCTACCCAGCCAGAGATAAACATCCTGATTTCTGATCTCCCCTGAGGCTAGAATTATTTGTGCCATTTTGCACTATTAGGATCATGTGCTGTAGCTGTTCCCACCACTTCTTGTAGGTCAGCACTCTGGATCAGGTTTCCTAACAAACATTTTTGTTTCTTCACATGGATGTCCAGTGATTCATTGTCTTGGGACATTTGTAGGTGGTGAGGTCCTGGCATGTTTCTGAGACAGATGGGAAGTGCCATTTTTCTATTAAGGAAAACACAACAGACATGAAGAATTATGTGGGCTTGTGAGTTTACTTTTAAATGACTCTAAAGAGAAGGCCAGGACAATTTGTGTGTCAGCTTGAAACTGTGGATTTTGCTGAAATTCAGAGAGTAAGTTTTCCACAGTCTTACAATCTTTCTTTATATGAAAAAAAAAAATCAGGAACAGACGCAGAACTTCTGTTAAGCAGCATTTCCTTATCCATTTCACTAGATGGAGAAAATTTTCAGCCTCATGATGGCTCAAATTCATGTTCAGGAGCCTCTGCTGAAACCCACAGTCCTAGCAGAGAGAATGCCTAGGTGAGAATGCCTCTGTGTGCACTGGCAATAAAAGCTGCAAGCAGGGGACATGGATTTTATGGCAACAGTAGTAGCCTGTATTCTGCAGGATTGGGTACTGCTACTGAGGAAGGTCAGGAGCTATCAATGCATTTCCAAATGTGTAGACTAGTCTACAAGTGCACGTCAGTCAAACAGCATTATTGTTTGAGCATATTGCCTGTTGTGGTCCCTGCATGCCATCTCCTTTCAGGGTAGATTAAGGGCTGGGGTCTTATTTACTCTCCAGTAGAGTGCATGGCTAAGCTTAGTTTCTCTTTGAGCTTGAACACAGAAGAATAGAGATTCATCGCTCCCCACCCCCAACCAGGGTAAATTGACCTCACAGATACATCTCTTCACCTAGTGGTGTGAAGATAATGCAGGGCTGCGTACAGAAAGAAAAGAGGAGGCTTTCTGATGGGACAGGGCCCAGGGCTTTTCTTTTGGGGGCATTCAAGTGTGTTAGGCTAAAGTAGAAAACAGGTGAAAGAGGCCTACTCCCTGTCATGTGACTTTGGGCTAAGTCTTCCTTGCAGGAGAGCTGCTTAATCTTAAACCTTGAAGAGTGAATCTTACGTTTTTCACAGTTGCTTTTGATGATCAGGTCTCTCACGTGCCACCAGGCTCTTTTTGTGGCAGCTCCCAGGAAAGAGGCAGAAGTGCTGACTCTGGTGGGGTCCTGAACCTCAAACCCTCTCCTTTCTTTCCTTTTTTCATTTTGCACCCAGCTCAGGTTGAGCCTGTAGGTCCTCTGAGCCCCAGACCAGCTCTGTCTCACAAAGCACACATGGTATACCTTTTGTGTAGCAAACACTGACATCTCTTGATCCTTTTATATACCTAGCCTGAGCAGCTCCTGGTTGGTCATGTCTTCTGAACAATCTAGTATCACATACCTGTTTGTATGCATCTGTTTCACACTTATCTATTCATTTGTTCTGTTCTCTTTTGTGGAGTATTAGCACATCATTTTTCTTTCCAATGCAGACATAACTCATTGCATTGGCAACAGTGAGCAAAGGCTTCTTGTAAAAGCCTGTGCACATGATTGATATAAAAGGTATTCTTATCACTCCATCAAATTAAAAAGAAGATTAAGGCCCAGCTTCAGGAAATCACTCAAGCAGGCTGACTGAAATGGGATTCATCCATATGCTACAGTAATTTCCCACACACCAGTCTAAATCACTGCTCTGAACAAGCGTAACTAAAGATTGATGGGAGATAGTATGTTTGGTGATGTGATATGAGCAGCCATTCAGTAGCTCACTCTTGAAATGTGTGAGACTGTAAGCTCTTTAACCTGCCATGAAGAAAATTATTTTGCCACTATAGATTGCTTATCTTTGTCTTGTTCCTTTCAGCCTGAAAGTCTTGGATTAGGAAAATATTAGTTTAGAGCCTTGGCTTTTCATTGCTGAGGTTGGCACTGAGCTCATCCAACATGGCTCACATGAGACGGGTACCTAATATGAGCTTGCTGTATACACTGCCCCTATCCTCATTAATAGAGATGCACTTTTAGAAAAGTCTAAGCTGTCTTACCTCATCCTTGTTTACAAGGGTTGGATCACCTTTGGGAATCACCCCTTTCTCTATTATCTAGAAGCAGGGGAGGAAGAGTGAATCCCCATTCCCTTTGCACATACATTTTCTCTTTGTAAAAGATGGGAGATTAAATATATAGGGTCTGGCATCTTATATACCTTCTGTTGGCCTTCCAGTGGCTACTTTTACTTAGTTAAAATGTTTAATTACAGTCATTCCTGTTCCCTGATGCATCTGGTGGTTTTGCTGATATGAGCTAATTCTCAGTTAACTGATCTGGGCCTCAACCATTGGCAAAACCAGATACCAGCTGTATTAAGTCCACATAATGGCACATTAGCTTTACTCTTTCTGAAGGCAAAAAGGCAGAGGAGCTGTAGGAAAATCAGTTACTGGGTGAGAAAATATGGTACTCAGTGAGCATGCATTGCAGTGTTTGGTTGAAAAGTTTCATTTGAGCTGGATTATTTGCATTCTTAGGATCTCAGGGAACCTTCATCTTGATAAAAGTCTATGCTCAAATGACACCATCCAACTGTGATGCTTTAAGCTGGTAGTTCATAAGCCCTTGGTGTTATGGCACGAGAAACTGGAAATTTGTGCTCCAATTCATTGAATCTATTTTGGAGTGAGAAATCATAAATCTGGTACAGTGCCCTGTCAATCTCATCACTATTGGACTTCCCTTTCTATCTCCTTGCTACTTGGATCATTCTGGTGTTTTGATTGCATGTACTTACGAAGAATATTAACAAAAACCAAGTTTTTTTCCTGAAGTTATTTATCAGTTTTAGAACTGCTTACATCTAGAGAAGCAAGGGAGCTCTCTAATACGACAATTTCTCAAAGCTTAATTTTAATTAATTTAGGCTGGTTAATGAACAAATGTTTTCAAGAAAGCTAAATCTATGAGGAACTGTACAAGGCTTCTGTTGTCCATCTGCTTCTCAGCAGCCTTGTTTAATAAGGTATCAGAGTGATGGTGGAAGTCAGTGAGCATGCAGATCACTGTGCAGAGCATACAGTCCTCTAGGAATAACTCCTGCACCCTTTGAGTAATCATTTACTCACTATGATACTGAATTATGGGCTGACCAGCCACCATTTCTGAAAATGGAGCAGAGACATAAATCAGAATTGGGGCAGACGTAAGCTAGGTTAAGTCCACTCAAAAATGTTGTCAACACAACTGAAGTGATGTTTCTGTCCCTGATGGCTTAAACAAATGAATGAAAGGGGTTGATCTAATTCATTGGCTTTCAGAGCTATTTTCCAGTCTCTGCAGTTGGATGATTCTTAATAACTTAAAAATTGTTAATGATGCTGACTGACATCTCAGTGCATTTACGATGCCAGAGTATGTTAAAATGATGCATTCATTGTGGTCAGATTCTGATCTGGTTTGCACCACTACCAGTTGTAGACTCGGTGCTGCTCCTGAACAGGTGTCTCTCAACTTCATTTCTTATTGCCCCAAGAAATTGAAAATGGCCAGATAATCCAACAGCTTGTGGGACCAGAGTAATTTTAGTCACATCTGCATTTAGAGAGGCAGAATGTGGTAATTGAAGTGACCTTGGGCAAGCTAAGCAATCATTTGTTAGAGATCTTGTGTTTCTGGTGCATGTTGGTGGCGAGTGATAAAACACTACCTGTCCTGAGTGTGGCAAGCCTCCAATGATGAGGAAGGACTTTGTTGTTCTTCTCTCTCTTTCCATGTGCTCATTGAGTTCTGATGTCATTTTTCTCTTAAATGCAGGTCACTTCATGGGGAACAACACAGTGATTGATGTTTTGAGGAGAGAAGGGTACGAGGTAGAGCACACTCCAGCTGGACAAGCCATCAACA
Organism: Pezoporus wallicus; assembly: GCF_028554395.1. Lineage (NCBI taxonomy): Eukaryota > Metazoa > Chordata > Aves > Psittaciformes > Psittacidae > Pezoporus > Pezoporus wallicus. The sequence goes on from NW_026642000.1 coordinate 767,969, forward strand.
AGTAATACATTCTTTTATCTAGTGAGCAGCCATTGGGAGGGTGGGTAAACAATCATGAAGAGGTAATGGCAGCTGGAACTATCCCTAACAATGAGCTGGGCTCTGTCTTTCCTCCCCAGCAGTTTGCTTTTCTCTTCCATGAGGCAGTTTGGAAACAGGATTTTATTTGTTTTGGGTTTGGTTTTTTTGTGTTTTTTTTTGTAGGATTTTTTTTTTCTTTTGGTTGTTTTTTATACTGTTATGTTGGGCTTTATTTATAAAATAAAAATATTTTTGCGCTGTTAGTTTTTAACTATTAAAAAAACAACCATAGAGTATGCATGTTTGGTTTGTCGTATCTGGATAGTGTCTTATACCATATAGGGTTCCAACCTCCTCCTTCCTTCAAGTGTTTAACTGCCCTGCATTTTAACACTTCCATTCTTTTACAGTGCTATTTTTGATTCTTTCTAGTTTCTCTCAGCCTGGAATCTGACTGACCAGAATCCAACCCAGCCTCTTTGCAAGCTGTCCCCATGACTGATTGCTCTCATGTCCCCTGCTCTCTTCTGTATTATTAAGCCAAGAGACTTGCTGTTCTGGTTCATCTTGCAGCTGTCTTTTGGGATACACCCTTTCTCTTTTTATCTCTCACTGGGTGCCTTTATCCATCTCCATGGTTTCAGTAACTACAGAATGCTAAATAATCTCCTCCATGCTCTGCCGAGAATTATATGTCCTCTAGACTTACCGCTTCCTGTACTTCTTGCCACCATCCTAGGGTCTGCAATCCTTGTCTCCCCTTCTCCAGACTCTTGCCAAACACGTGTTCTTGTGTCTCTGGATACCGGCGCTCTTTCTCATATTCACTGCTAAAAGACCACAGTGAAAACAAGGTTTTATCCCAGATACGGTACTCTTTCGCTTTTATCCTCTTTGCCAGGAATCAGGCAGGCTATCCCTCACTGCTTACATCTCCGTCCCTTACATCTTCATCCCTTATGTCTGCCTACATCTAAATGCCTTACATCTTCATCTGTTACATCTCAACCACATTTCTGATATGGGACTCTCAGGTAGGATGATCACCCTTTGTGCATAGTTCTTATTCTGTGGTACAAAATAATAACAGATGTTTTTCTCATACTCTGGTTGCTTCACCTTTCTCTTTGTACCACGTTTGCTGTTTTTTTTCAGACCAGGAGATTGAAACTCTGGCAAGTCATGTTTTGGTATGATTCTTGACATGGACATACATCATTAACTTTCTGTGCACTGAAACAAACTGAGCCAAGACTCATCCTCAGGAGCACATGAATGCAACTCCTAACGCTGTTGCCACCAATGGGCAGGTAGTTTGACGTGGAGAAACTCCATATGCTTAAGCACAAGACTTCATTGTCCTTAACACTTAAGTCACATTAGACAATCCAGTGTAACAGTATTTATATGATAATCAAAAAACTGACTGCATTGAAACTTTTGTGGTACTGTTTTTTATCACCCAGAACGTTCATAGCTTAGGTATTCCTAAAAACAGCCATAGCAGCTTTTTGAAGCTTAAAGGAAGATAGATTAAGATGTACTTGAGAATAAAGAAAATCCAACATTGATCTGTAAAGGTATAACTGTAAGGAAGTCAAGAGCAGACAACTGTGGAAAGGAGGGCTAGATCTCACTCATCAGGGAGACAGGTGTCAGTGGGTAGTTTGGAACCCAAGTGGTTTGGCACTGACTGGTTTGGTACCCAGTTTTCTAACCACATCATGGGTGTTCATTGTTAGGCCAGTGACTCTTGTGCCTTGAAAACCCACAGTTTGATATTGGTTGTATCTCAAACATTTCATTAGGGCTACTGGACAGAACATATTTCCTGGAGTCTTTTAAAGCTGAGTGAAAAAGCTAAATAAGATGGCAGTTTAGTGTTTTCTTTGGGAAAAGGTGTTTATGTTTCAGGATTACTTGAAAAGAGATTTAAAAATACAAAACAAGTTTCAAGAAAAATGTGAGTTCTAAAGGAGAAGAGCATTTGAGGTGAGGGAAAACCTGTACAGAAGAGTATGTCTGAGTCTTGGGGTTTGGATGATGGGTTTCACTTCATTGCTATACTGAGCTTGTAGGAACAAATACCAGGCCAGTCTGTTCAATAAAACCATATCCAGCTACTGGCCTAGATGGCAGTGCTGCAGTCGGTCCAGTCAGTGCCTATCTACTATTTCACAGGACAAAATTCAGAGAAGAATGAACTGGAAGTGGTTGAACTGAGAGCATTCAAGTGGCTGTTTTACTGTCAGATACAGTAGCTGAGTAGTCCTGAAACAAGAGCATTAAGAAGTCTGCAGTTGTCTCCCTTCCCTGCAACATGACATTGTGCAATAGCAGCACAGTTCGCAGCTTCATGTACTCTGGCTAGACCCAAAGATTCTTGTGAGGCATCGTTTGCATCTGTGAACGCAGAAAGATGAGAGATCATTATGCATATTTTTCTGTAACAGGAAAACTGTTGGGTGCAGTCACACAATTCCACCTGCAGATACAACTGCTGAGGTGTCCTGCTTATATGCAGGGGAAGGGGATTAGTGCTGGTAGTGGCGTGTGGAGTTTGAGGACTTTTTCTTTGTGGTGTCACCAAAGCAAGGAAGGTGAAAGAGGTGCTCCAACCATGCAGTAACACAAAGGAGAGTTTATAAATAGTGCCACAAGTTCAGTCAACCTCCTACTGTCTTATTTTGGGCTTTAACTGTTGTTCCTGATTTTAGAATGCATATATATATTATAAAATATTCATCACATAATCACAGTTGTAATTAAGGTGCTTCCTGACTCCTTGCTTAGCTGCTGTGCTGGAAGAAGGAATTGGCCTTGGGGACGAAGGATGTACTTTTGCATCTCTGTGCCTTTCACTGTCAGTCCCTGGAAGAATTGCCTGCAGGAAGTGTTACAAAGGAGGTTATGCATATGACTGTCTGTTATTAATCGTGTTTTGAGATTGCAGGAGTCAGAATAAAGGACTGGCCATGCAGCTTGGAGATAATCTTGGCTGTGCCTTTGGCAATGTTGAGCTCCAGCATGGTATCGCCATGGGTTTGCTAGGGGAGGCTGCAGGCAGCAAGGCAGTCTTATCTACAGAAGAGGGCTGGTGAGCATTCAGTGACTTTCACAGTTAAGGAACAGGCACAGTGAAGAGAAACAGGGGAAAAGGGAAACATAAGCAGAGGACCTTCAGAAAAATCGAATCAGGTCACTGGAGACAACTGGCAGGGGGGTCACTGTGTAAGGCCATTAAAGGGGGTGATGTGAAGATGTGCAGGAGAGCCAAAGGGTCATGACACTTCAGAGATGAGAGAGTGAGAATCACAAGGATTTTGAAAGTGATCGATAGCCCAAGACCCATTCTGTGCCAGTCTCTGTCACATAAAGTGTACTGCATGATCAACTTGTGATTTTCCTTGCAGGAAATAAGATAAAATCCTCTTCATTTTCCATCTACTCTCTCCTTCATATTCCAGTCTACAACTTCATTTTTTCTTCAGGTTGGGCCCTCTTTATTCTCTACCAAAGAGACAGGCCCACAGTGATGGGCTAGCTTGAAAACTGCATCCTCAATGAAACATGCCTCTTTCTCAACTTCCTCATTTCCATGCCATTGCAAGGGAGAAAGGAAGTATGCTGTGGTTCAGGGAAGATTTCACTGAGAGAAACCAGGTTTCTGCACAGCACTGTGTGGTCCTCTGTTACCTTTCTGTTAGCTCTCTGTTACCTCTGAATTTCAACCCAAGCCAGTCTCCAATTTTATCTTGTTACAGAAGACTCCTGCATCTCTTCTCTTCATGAAGTAGCCATAAAGATCAGTTAGGTATTTGTACCATGCCAGGAGTCAATAAGAGACTGCAGCCTACCTTCCTGGGAGCATAGATGAGGAGATGTTGCTTGCTCCAAATATGAGGGAACAGAGCTTGAGTAATCAGGGTGGAACAAATTATTTTTTTTTTTTAATACATCACCTTTGCACAAAACTGGGTAAGAATAGCCCTTAGAGCTTTTTCTGGGCTCAACAGTGGTCCTTTGGGCTTCCAAGATTTGCCTTGTGAGAGAGTTCATGCATGCACATAGATTCACAACAGTATCTTGCTGGAGCTGCTTTGAAATCTGGATAATGCTGCCAGTCTAATACAGGATCTGTGCAGCTAGAAACCCGGAGTCCTGACTCCTACTCCTTATTACTTGCTATGTGTGCAAAGCTTACTTCTTCATTGTGAACAGAGAGAGAGCTGCAATTGCTCAGCCTCCTCCCCTCCATATGGACCTCCATACTTGACTGATGTACCCCTTTAAAGCCACCATTTCATACTTCTTGTTCTGCTCACCTGAGTGGCAAAATAGCATTATCTCCTTTTGCAGATCATCATGGAGACAGTAAATACCTAGACTAGAAGTCAATGCCACAATAGTGAGTTGACCTCTTGTCTTTTATGTGTCAGACGTACCTCCTCACCCAATGTTTTATAAAGGCTATGCGTTGGCTGCTCTGTACCATCTGGCTTCATGAAAGAAAAGGTGAGAGAATGGTGAACTTGACATTGCCACAGCTAATCTGCTGCAGACTACATGGCCCAAAGGGTTGCTTAGTGGTGTATTGAGGCATTTTATTCAAAGACCATAATTTGAAGATGCATTTCTGCAGTCACGAGCGCTCTGCAGACTAGCTCATTTCTTTCCTTCTCCACTAGTGGGAGCTGTTGATCTAGGACTCGCTCCTTCAGCTGGGGTGCCTTAGTTGTCCTGTCCCTGCACCTTTCTCATGCTCTGGGCAGGAATTGCTGAAAGGAGTAATCTGGTCTCTATTCTGCAGTACATCAGACTAGAGGAGTCTAGTCTTGACCTTCTCTGACTTTAAGGGCGATTTCTTTCTTCGTTCTTTCTAGATACGCAAGGTTATTCTCAAAAGTTATTCCAGCCTGAGCCAGACTGCAGTCTTTCCTCAGTTCCAGATTACCTCTTTTCCAAAGCTTTTTTTCATTAAAGAGCACTATTTTGATCAGAAAATTGGCTCAAAGACGATGGGGCAGGAATACAAGGCAGAGAAATGAGCATCCAGCCAATGTCAGGGAGAAACACCTGGTTTATATGTGCCTTGATGGTATCTGTACCAGGATTCTGCCTCAAAAGCACTTTCAAATATTGTCTGTGTTCCCTCTTTCTTCCAGCAGAAAACCCACCAAAACCTTGTTAGCCTTTTCATCATCGTCGCTGGCACATGGTCCCTACGTTGTGTCCCAGGAGCTCCCACTGCCACTGCATCCCCAGAAGGAGGAGGAGGAGGAAGAAGAGCAAGAAGAGCTGCTGCCTCACGTGCTGCTCCCTGATGGTATTGATGTGCTGGAGAAGGTAGACAGGAAGTACAAAAAGAAGAGGAAGCAGCAGCAGAAGAAGCAAAGATTGAGACAGTTTAGCGACCTCTGGGTTCGCCTAGAGGAAAGGTAGCTGATGGCTGGGAAGGGAGGAGGGTTTGTCATACAAACTGGACTTTACTTAGACTGCTTAATCCAGTATGTCAAGCTTCTGCAAAGGCTAGATATATACTGAAGGCTGGGTCTGACCTTCTCCCTCACTATGGTGCTGCAGAAAAAATATGGACTCAGTCAGAGATCAATATGATCACACAAAAGCCGTTTATTGCAAAGCCTTAACTCCTTATATACTATTGCTTACTTGCACTTACAGTGATTTAGCATATTATGATTGGATACATGTCTTGAAGACCCTTAGTGACTAACATATAATTGGTTAAGCACAGGTGTGAGAACTTGACCTCGAAAGCTTGCCAACAGTCCACAGTTCTCATAAGTCAGTGAATTCCAGCTTCTTCTTATCTTGCTTGCTTAAGCTTCCTCAGGCCTCTCATGGCCTTGCTGTATCTTTTGGGATTATTCAGAGTTCATGTACCAAATACCCATTCTCCTGTAAGATCACCGCCTCCACACTGTGGTTCTTGCTGAAATATTTACTCAAGGCTGTTTGTGCTTTTAGTAACAAAATAGCTTCTTCTGCATTAGGTTAGGTTTCTGAAAAATTAGGCATAATACAAATGGAAGTCTTGTCTGCGCCACTTTGCGTTTGGAATTGAGGGATTGTGAGCATATGGTGGTCCTCTTTATCACAGAAGGCTGTGTTCAGCAGAAGATGGTACATACCAAAGCCATTGACCTTTATCCAAGAGCTGCTGCATATGCGGAAAATGTCATACCTGGCATATATGCTCCTTGCATTTGGACAGTATTTATGCAGTATTTCCAGTCTCTGTGTTCTTCCAGTCTCTAAAAATCATGCAAGCCCCATGGTATTACTGAAGATCTGGAAAGGGGGATGGCAACCTAATGGATGATGGAGTTAATATAAAAATGGAGTGTGTTATGAGGCAAAGGTTCACACAAACTCCCTTGTTATCATCTAGAAGAGCTTACTCACCTTCAAGAACTACAGCAGCCTGCAAAAAAAGCCCACTTGTTCCTTAGTAGTTATAGTAGCTATAGGCATGTGGCTGAAGGTGTACTTTAATGGTGACCTCCTGTCAGATAACGCACAGGCCTGAGTCTGCTGTCTTTTGTACTTTGTCCCTCTGTGTTTCTGCCACACTCAGGTTGAAAGCATTTTATTTTTTGGTACTGTGACTAACCAGACAGGTCAGGATGATGAAGAAGAGCCTGCAGTTCTTGAAATTAAGCCTCTACATTCCCTTTTTTTTTTAACTCTGAAGAATATTTCTTCCTGCTCCCCAAGACACTGAGTATATATCTGAGTTCTCCTATGCCTCTTTTGTCATGTCGCTGGGTCACAGCTGTACCACTAGTTAGAGTAATATGTTGCCCAGGTTGGCTCCAAGCAGGTGCAGCAGCTGTTCTGTTCCAAGCATTCAGACATTTTAAACTAAACTCACCTTCTTCTCTAATAGAGTATTTTTTTGCCCTGTCTCTGCTCCTCCTTCCAGCCTGAGTGTGAGTAGTTTGGAGAGAAAGGGAAACAATGCACACGGGGGTTTGCATGCACCTACACAGAGTTCAAGATTTACTAGTACAACAAACACAAATATCAGATTTGGTTTTGTCTTTTAGTGTATCATTTACCTTACAGTTCACAAAAGCTGTTTGTGAACTATTTTTTGGGTGTCTGTTGACAGTCTGTTGAGTTGAAATGCTAAGGGATGATCTGGACTCTTTATGATCCCAAGCTCCCATCATGCGTGCGGTATGACACATGCAGTTTTTCACACACAGATGTTCTCATGAAGGTCAGGGAAGTCAGTGAGCATCCTAATGTGAGATATGCATGCACTTGCAGCACCAGTGCCTTCAGAAGAAGAGGCAAGTTGGGAGGATGTGCTACTGTGGCTAAGCTGGAGGTACATGAGGGGTACATACTGAATTGCAGCCACTGCAATGCAATAGTGAGATAAAAGCGAAGCTGGTGACAGCTCGGAAAACTACTGCCTAAATATGGGAGCACCAAATGCTTCCTTAGCTAAGGAAGTGTGGGCTTGATGATCAGGTAGTGAGGTGAATCAAGAACTGTTTGGAAGGAAGAAGGCAGAGAGTTGTGGTCAATGGGGCAGAATCTAGCTGGAGGTCTGTGACTAGTGGAGTCCCTCAGGGGTTGGTGCTGGGGCCAGTGCTGTTTAATATTTTCATCAGAGACCTGGATGAGGGAACTGAGTGTACCCTCAGCAAGTTCGTTCATGATACTAAACTGGGAGGAGTGGCTGACACACCAGAAGGCTGTGTTGCCATTCAGTGAGACCTGGACAGGCTGGAGAGTTGGGTGGAGAGGAACTTGATGAAATTCAACAAGGGCAAGTGTAGAGTCTTGCATCTGGGGAAGAACAACCCCATGTACCAGTACAGGTTGGGGGCTGACCTGCTGGACAGTAGTGAAGGGGAAAGGGACCTGGGGGTCCTGGTGGATAGGAGGATGACCACGAGCCAGCAATGTGCCCTTGTGGCCAAGAAGGCCAATGGCATCCTAGGGTGCATTAGAAAGGGTGAGGTTAGTAGGTCATGAGAGGTTCTCCTCCCCCTCTACTCTGCCTTGGTGGGGCCACATCTGGAATATTGTGTCCAGTTCTGGGCCCCTCAGTTCAAGAAGGACAGGGAATTGCTTGAAAGAGTCCAGCGCAGAGCTACAAAGATGATTAAGGGAATGGAACATCTCTCTTATGAGGAGAGGCTGAGGGAGCTGGGACTCTTTAGCTTGGAGGAGACTGAGGGGTGACCTCATCAGTGTTTACAAATATGTAAAGGGTGAGTGTCAGGATGATGGAGCTAGGTTTTTTCAGTGATGTCCAGTGATAGGACAAGGGGCAGTGGGTGTAAACTGGAGCATAGGAGGTTCCATGTGAACATCAGGAAAAATTTCTTTACTGTGAGAGTGACAGATCACTGGAACAGGTTGCCCAGGGCGGTTGTGGAGTCTCCTGCGTTGGAGATATTCAAGGCCTGCCTGGACAAGTTCCTGTGTGATGTATGCTAGGTTACCCTGCTCTTGCAGGAGGGTTTGACTAGATGATCTTTTGAGGTCCCTTCCAACCCTTGGGATTCTGGGATTCTTTGCTTTTGTCGTGAGAAGTGGCTGTCATCCACGCACGGTCCCCACCTGTGTCTGTAACGAAGGGGGGAATCGCGCCCCTTCCGGTCCTTGCCGTGCTTCTGCGGTCTGCCTAGTCATCAGTGGGCTGAGCTGACAGCCCCACCTCGTGGCACAGCCGCGACATGTCACCACTGAAACACGGCGCAAGCTCACACGTTGTGCAGAGTTCGTCTCACCGGCGGTCTCAGCCATTGCACTGCGCATCGCCCGGGCCGCCCAGGCATAGGTAAACCTACCAGGTTTCTTATGTGTGGGCCATTCTGTGAGGCCGGCAATGTGAAAAGCACTGCGCAAGTGATTTCATACAGTCTTGCAGTGGGCTTGGCAGCGTTGCTTTGATTATATGCATCAGCTGTCAGCTGTGTTTCTTTGATGTGCTGCCAGCTGGCTTCTCTTCAGTTATTGTTCAAACTTTCTGTGGGGCCTTTGGGTATGGAAGGGTAAGCGTTTTAATAAAAGATACTAATTGCCTTCAATTCAAGTAATCAAAGCATTTTTGTTTAATGCAGATGGCCAGAATAAAGCAAGAAAAGGGAGTGGGTGGAGGAGAAATGACTCTACTTTTCTATCTGGCAGGTAGATTTGCTTTTAATTTTGGCCAGATTTGTCTTCTGGCTCACACAGCATCATGAGGCCCTGGGGTATATGTCAGCCTCATAGCTGTGAGGTCAAGCATGGCTTTCAATGCTTTGCCAAAGAGAGCAACACCTTTGTGGTATCTAACCCTTTTGACTCCTGACCTGCCATGGTGTGGGAGCTTCCTCAGTTCAGGACAGTTGGCATTAGCATCCTGGAGCATACAAATTTCTCTCCTCCATCATGTTTTGCCATAATGGGTGTTCAGCATCATGTAGGCTCTGGCTCAGTTCTTGTTCATCACCACCTCAGAGTGCTCAACACTGGGAGCTACTCTGGAATGTTGTGATCTTTTCCCAGTGACTCTAGAATACATTTCTGGAAACGGCTCTTTCTCTCCTTAAAGCATGTCATGCAACCCCCTTGTAATTCCTGACCTGTTGAAGGGAATATGCAGTACAGGATGCAGTTTGGTCCATGCTAATATGCACATGCTGAAGCATGGCTGGGGAAGATGGATTGATTCAGTTGAAAGCAGGTGCCTTACTCCTGCTGTGCTCAGCAAATGTCGCTGCAGTGACGCTCCTCTGCAACAAAGCTTTTTTGGTTCTTACTTAGTTTCTGTGTAGCTGTAAGGTGCTAGGAATACAGCTGTCTTGACTGGCTGTGTGGGGGCAGTGGGGAGGCTGGCTGGGTGGACCTGAGTCCAGCCTCCTAAATCTCTTCCTTGCTCTCCCTCAAGACTGCTTTGCAGTTCATCTGGGCACCCTAATCCACGTGGGCTGAAGTGAGGGCTGCCCACACATGTAAGGAAGGGATGAGGCAGCACTCTGTCATTTGGAAACATAGTCCTACTATGAGAGACTGTTCCTAGCAGCCCAGAAAACAGAAAGTAGGGCACAGAGGCTGAACACCTCCTGCTCTGTGGGCTTTAGGCAGTTGTGGGCTGAGTCTGGACTGACGTTCTCTTCTTGCCTTGCAGTGACACCAACCCTCCTCCCCGCATCCGCATCATTAATGGCTACATCACGGTTGAACCCCAGCCCCGGGGCCACGGACGGTCCAGTCATGCTCATGCGGACACTGGCAGCACTTACGAGCTCTCCTGTTCTCTCTTCCTTACACTACTGACTTTGACTTTGCATATGATAAGGCTCCATTGAAACATAGGGAGAGTCAAGCTGCAGGGCTCTGCAGCTTGCAGCAAAAAAGAAACTTATGTGAAAAAAAAACCAAACCAAACAAAAATAGAAGACTCTGAGTGGGACACCTGTTCTTTGGGTGTTCTTAAACTGTCTCCTTTTCCTGAGTCTGGATCATTAACACTATTAACTGGTTTGACCTGCCCAATACAGGAGAAGATATTTTAATAAAAGTGTTATTTATCCTTCTCTTACAGAAGAATGATTTCATGTTATCCCATAATGCTTTGGGGAGATTATAATGTTGCTATAACATAGCTGTTGTTTAGCTGTGTGAGCCCAACTAAATTACACTTTTTTCACCTTCAGTGCCTTGTAAAATGATTTACATACCACTAACTTGTTTATTAGAACAGAATATTTTGGTCATATGAGTGCAGCTGGGAAAGAGAGGTTGGTATTTTATGTCTCTACTGGTAATGCTTGTAATTCTTGCTTGTTAGGGCTCCAGATCACTGCATATAGAGGTTCATGACAACACCTTCTACAATAGAATAAAACAGTAAAGACTTGTTAACAGAATATTTCTGCTGTCTGTTTGGTGCTGTTGTAAGATGGGTACACCTGAACCTCCAGTAGCCAGACAAGTCTCGTAAGCACGAACTAATGTACATTTAAGAAAAACAAATAGCCTGGGGAACTTCACAGTCATAATGTTGGACACTTTCAAAGTAAGTTCTCAAGAGGTGGTTTGAGAAGCCCAGGTGCAGGTTTTCACTCGCTTTCTAATATATTGTTATTTTATAGCTGGATTCACTTTTGGGGGAGAAAGGGCTTTCTTTTCCTTAGTTGCAAAGATGCACTGCAGGCCTGACAAACTGAGCACATACATGTGTATTTACCAGGGCATCTGAGAGGGCCACCAAACACACTAGCATCAGAGTGTGTTCTGCCAGTTTCTAGCCTATGCATTGTATTGCTTCTCCCTCGCTTCCCCCTGTGTAAAATAGCTGTTGTGTAAAGTAGCCCCAGGCTGACTTTTCCCTGTGTTCTCTCTTCCGTGGCTTCTCCTGAGCTTTGCCTCTGTGAGGGGAGCTGAGTTGAGTGGAACAGCCACCAAAGTTTTTGTTAGGTTGGCATGAGGGAATAGTAATTATAAACCACTCACAAATAACAAGAGATCCAAAGAAGCACTATGGATAATTCAGTTCTGGCAGTGTAGCTAATTTTGCAGCCTGTTTCCAAGTGTCTGACTGTGTCAGAGAAATAGAGATGTCCTGGAACTGATGGGTTGTGTGCCTACAGAGGCTGCATCCTGGGAGTCTTTCTGCAAAGTAATAAAATTCTGTCAAGGTATTTTTGAGGGTCTCAGGGGCCTGGTTTGATACCAGTGAACTAAATTAGAGGTTCCTACCCTTCACTTCCAGACCAGTCATTGGTCATGGGTCCTGAGACACCAAAGTCTTGAAACTGTAACTGCTACAGAGAGCAGCTGCACATGCTACTCAGCTGTTTACAGTGACCACTGGAGAGTGCTAGATTTGTGTCCAGTTGTTTCTTCCTAATTCCAGAACAAGGAAAGTTTGCCAGAATTGAAACAGCCAGAGGATCCATCCTGATGCCCAAGGTCTTCCCAGGTACCACCCTTCTCTGGGCCACAAAGCATCAGGAAAACAAGCATTCCCATCATGTGCCTGGAAGACTTCACTGTCCCTCTATCTGTCCCTCCTAAACAGCTACAGCAGCTTTTGCTGCCTCACAACTGGGATTGTCAGGCATGTAATGAGTAACAGAGTTGATTCAGAAGTCACTGCGAAGGTGCAGATACTTCTTCAGTGCAAGGGCTGAAACTTGTGCGTTGTTTCCTGTCCTAGGTGCCTCCACATCCTTGAAGTGCTGTAACAAAGCGTTCCTTGTAATAGCTGAACATCCTGTTCTCCCTTTTCCTTTCCTTTGTACTTCCTAATTAGTCTGTGCACTTTGCTGTTCCCCTCCTTGCTTGAATTGTTTTCATAAATCATGTCTCCAATGTTCTCAGTGAACAGATCTGTTTTGAAGTGATTGGGACTCTTGCCATGGGTTTGTTTTGGTCAAGATTTCTATTTCTCTGTTGGGAAGCCTGATATTTGTGAAGTTATTAGCTGAAATTAAAAACCTACTCACTTCAAAATATGCTGGTTTGATAATATAATTCCACACACCCTCTGGATTAAATTGTGATGTTGGAGGATATAGGGTTATAACCATCACCGATGTTCAGCCATGTGTTGTGAATTCTTGTGGATATTTGTTGCTTGACTCATCTTGATTAATGCACTACTGTGTTATGACATATCTGCTTTTTAATTATTATATGTACATAGGTAGGAAAAAAAGGCCTTTTCATCTGGAAAAGGGCTTCTTCATGAATTCCTGCTTCCTGAGATAGTCAGCACTTGCACTTTATTTCTGTTTGCTGGTGAAATGGACCAGGTGTTAGACACTATTTATTTTGAGCTTCATTGACCTTCCACCAGCTACCTCCTGCAATTTCACAGCTTTTCCTTTCTGTTCCTGGTATCTTTAACTCGTTGAAGTTTTATTTTATGACGTGATATTTGGTTAGCAACAGAGATTTCTTGTGACGGATTGCAGGAGGCGTGACTTCTCCCAGTGTGCTTTCATACACAACAATGTGGTCTTATCTGTCACAGCTTTTCTGTGAACTGTGAATGCTCCACAGAGAGCTGATGATCCAGTGCTGGTTTACTTCCAAACCCTTTCAGATTAGGATGTGAAAAATAAAATTACCGAAATAAAAAACAAACAAAAAAAAAAAGTCTTGTTCTTCTGGTAAGAGTCTAAAAATGTCTACATGCCTCCTAAGCAATAATTACAACAATATGAGAGGGGCTGCATAAACTGCACTCTAACCTCTGATATGTCTTAAGGACCTTGCAGAGTTTTGCTATTTTAAAGGTGCAGTAATATGAAAGAACACAGATTAATGAAAAAAAAAAAAAAAACTTGCTTAGTAATTCATATTTATTTCTTTTCACCTTGAAACTTTGGAAAGAGGGTTTGGGTTTTGGGTTTTTTTCTGGTTTTAACCATTCATATATCAAAATCATACTTTTAACAGATAAGGGGGGGAGAAGTGCAGGAGTTACAGAAGGCAGGTAAATAAAAAGAAATTAAGAAATCTAAGCACTTTGTTTCTGTTTTTTCTCTGCACTCCTTTTGTTCCCTCTGTACAGAGCTCTTCAGCTGGGGAAAAAAGAGCCAGGCACTGAAAGAGCAGATCCCGCTCTTGAAAAACGGGGTAGTTTTGTGTCTGGTCTGTTCTCTTCCCCGTGGAGTTGAAGCCATAAGCTGTGTTACTCCATAAGTAAGATAGCAAGCTGGTATAGGTCTTTGGGTTGTCAAGGCCCTTTTTAATCAGCAATTAAAAACACTGTGACACAGTCAGTAGAGTATCTTATATAGATAACCAAGGAATGTGCCATAGAAGATGTGTTTTGCCGGTTGCTTGCTATCTAGAAATGGGGATAAAACATGTCATTTACCCTTTGTCACAAAAAAAATATAAGCCATGAAAATTAATTTTAAAAAAGTTATCTCGTTATAGCCATGGTGACACTGATTACTGTTTTCTGCCTTTCTACTCTGCTTCATCCTGTAAACGCCATGAAAAGTTTGTTCCCTCCTACACTGCAAAAGGGGAAAGCTTTGGATTTTAAAGTGTCATTTGTATGTGTCATGATATAATTTGTCTGTAGATGCATAAGTAATTGAATAACCAGGATGACAGATACTTTGCTGTCACAGCTGATGCTTGTGACAAATGACTACAGGTCTTTTATGCATTATCTCTTATTTTGTTTAACACCCTCCCATCAAGTCACCAGAAGTTTATGCAGCTGAAGACAAGAAACAAAGAAACAGCATTTTACTGTTTTTTCCTGACAAATGTTACTATTTGTGCATCTTCTCAGTTCTCCCTACTCCTCTGCACCCCCACCCTGACTCCAGATTAGTTTGTGCAGGTTTAGGCAGTACCTAAAGGGTGTATGTCTTCTTGAGAACTGAGCTCAAGAAAATCAGTTGTTTTGAGAATTCTGAAAGTGTCGCTTGTGGTTAGACAGTGGGCCAGGTTGAGGCTGGTCTGTTTAGCTGCCAGTGTCCCTGAAGACTGGCAGCTTATTCTCCCTTTGTGGAATTGCACCAGATAGTATAGACATACTCATAGAGACAAAACAGCCTGACCCTGTGATTAGCAGGGAAACAAAGCTGCGCTGAACACTTCAGATAAAAAAAAACCACAGTGTTCATCTTCTTTTAGAAACCAACCTTCTAATTTTTTAAAGCCCCTCTGACTAATTTAGTGACTATTCATTGTAATCTTATAAACATTTGAGTAGAGTTCAGTGGAAGGAGGCGGCCCCTTCTAAAGAAATGGTGGAAATGAAATGTCTTGATTATGTTCAAATTAGCAATATAAGAAAATAAGCCCCTCTTTTCAAGTCATGTTGCAATTAGATGTGGTGATACACAGAGTCACAACTTCTGTTATAGTGATTATCCATCTTTTGCAAACATCCCAGGAAAAGCATTTTGTATGTCTGATTTGCACATAGTGAAATGTTATTATAAGTTTGAAGTTATTGGGCTGCCCCAGGGTTTGATACTGGGCAAGGAATTTTCCTGAGACCTTCCAGAAGTGAGTGCCTGTCCACAGTTCCATGTGGAAGGCACATGAAGTTTTGTGCTGGACTTTTGTTGCATATTGGGTAATTATTTGCCAATGTAGCTTTAGGGACATAAACTTACACCTAAGAGGATCATACTAACAAAGACTATTAAAAGAATTGGAGCAGAAATTCTACAAGCAACAAAATCTTGACTATCAGGCTCCTACACTGTCATGAAAGGTAAAAAGATGTGTAGCAAAAGTACAGCAGTTCCACATCTGTACTTAGCAGGCCACATAAACCAGCTATCTGTCTTGGGGCTTTAAAGTTTACAAGCACTTAGCTACTGTGCAAAACCCCCTCCCATTCAGAACAATTTAGGCATTTCCATTACTAGCAAGACAACCCATAACCAGGCACCTGTGAGATGTGCATGTAAACAGGCTGTCTTCCCCACATTACACTTACACTGGAATGTTAGCTTCCTATAAACGCCATGTGTCACTATTCTGCTGTGTTGTGTGCTTCCTCTGTAGCTTATATTGCTCACCAGTAAATTTGTACTACCAATGGCTTTAGAATACAATCATTAAATGAGTGCTTTGTGAAGGAACTTGTTTTCTAGAAGATGACTTAGGACCAGTGTCACTCTGGTGAAGTTTCTTCATATTCATAATGATACTAGAAAATACAGTCACCACAAATCACCAAACGTGGCCTCAGTTCCATTCGTATTTTGCTGAAGGGTCTAGCGGATGGGAGAACCTCTTCAATCTTGCTCCCACATTTTCAAGCTTGATGCTTGAATTGCCTGGATGTGTGGAGTTGAAGCAGAATGAAATTCCTCTACTGAGCTGAATTCACAGCACTGCTTATTTATTGATTATTGTGGGTGCAGTTGTCCATTATCTGCTTGTGAGGTAAAGCCGTAATGCTGGAGTTAGTTTATATGGCAAGACTCAAGATTTGAGAAAAAGCAGTTGTTTTGAGAATTCTGACAACATTGCATGTGGTTAGACCAAGAACTGGATATCTGGAAAAGAAATAGATAAAGGCAAATAAAGCAGTTTACAGAAGAGCTGACAACCTCTGTCTCAACAGATCAGCACCTAGACAGTAGGAACTGAAGCCAATAATCCAGGTGACATTCAGGTGTACACAATAATTTGCCCATGAAGCCAGGTGTCAGTGATAGACTAAAGTACAGTGATTGGTTTACAGGCTAAAAGAGGACAAAAATACCCCTTCCAAAATTTCAGTGGTGGCTGCTAATAGGCTGAATATTCTTCAAATGCCCAGTTCTTTACTGAATTTGTTAGCTGTTTAGTCTGAGTGACTTCCTCTAGTAATGTATTCAAGATCTGACTTGGAATTTCCTTGAAATTTCCTGAATTTCATTAAAACTCATATTTGTTTTGAATTTTTTTCATGCTTGCAATTTGGGAACTGCAACTCTTGATGCACTGGTTCTGATTTTTAAATTCAGAGTAAGTACCCTGTAGAACTGGAGGTATTTAATACCAGTCTTTTCATTTGGAAAAACATAATGCATTAGAGGTCTCTGTGGCACCTCTGTCTTGCTATACGTATCCTGCCAGGCCTATCTAGGGATCTGTTATTTCATGAGGTGAAACACATGGACACACGTTAAGCAGTATTGTAAGTATAGAGGCCTCCACCTCTAGCAGCTCCAGATTCTGGGGGTTCCTCCTACTTGGCAGCTGGACCCTGTTCCAGTGACCTGGAGGTCTCTGTGCCAGACAGTTGGACACGTCTGCTGCTTTCCCATTGACAGGTTCAACCAGCAGCAAAGCTGAGAGCGTATGCTAAAGACAGACACATGCATACGCATACATGTATGGACAAAGGACACTGATGTGGTCAGTCACACACACTGCCACAGATAAGGCACTTCCTTCAACAGCACCCACCTACCAGACTGTTTTACCAATTGATGGGGTCAACAGAAAGGACACAGTCACCAACAAAAGAGTAGGCTTATTTTACTGCCTATGTCAAGGTAATTCTGCAAGGATTTGGAGAACATGTCCTAGCAACCGGGAGGTCTTATGCAGTGCGTCCACCCATAGGTGAGGCCTCCAAAGTCACTGCAAGAGGGTCCAGATTTTATATAGTTAAATAAACATTGGCAAAACTTCAGGTGTGGAAACATCTGGTGTCACCCTCCCTGTTGGATTCTCCCCAAAGCCTGACCAGGTCTTAAGGAGGAGCCTAAGGGAGTATCTCCATCTATTTTAGCTTTGACCACATATTTCCCAATAAGGGAGTATCTCTATCTATTTTAACTTTAATCATGCATTTCCCAACAAGGGAGTATCTATTTTCTGATCAAGACCAGATGTCTGATTTTTTGGCCTTGCAATGTGTCTCTAAATAAAGAAGGGTCATTCTGCTGGTTACTATTACACAATAAGCATTACAACAAAGCTTTTATAGATTGGCATAAAAA
This sequence comes from Pezoporus wallicus, assembly GCF_028554395.1. Taxonomy (NCBI): domain Eukaryota; kingdom Metazoa; phylum Chordata; class Aves; order Psittaciformes; family Psittacidae; genus Pezoporus; species Pezoporus wallicus. The sequence continues at coordinate 785,446 of NW_026642000.1, forward strand.
TATGTATAAATATATTCATATTAAAATGGATGGACAATACATTGCATATATGATTAGTGCTATGCATATTAGATATATACATTGTTGGGTTGTGGGTTTCATCTGGAGTTCAGCTTTGGTTCAAGGCCTATTGTTCAGGCCTGGGTACTTCAAGGACTCACCTAAAACATAAGCAAGTAACACCTTACTCTTCAACTGGTAAAGCTGGAAGTTTATTATTAAAATTGTGTGCACTCCCTCTTTCTCTGTGTTCCCCATTCTTCCTCCTAATCCATAAATTCACACAGAACTGCCATAACCCACCCCTTGTACTGGCATAACCCACCCCTTTGTCCATCCACCCCATCCAGATCCTGAACACTTTCACATGCTTCACAGGTCTTCTACTCACCATCTCGGCCGGATCCAGAACTCAGATACTCATCTTACAGGTACCCCATACTCATGGGTCCTCTCAGTTACCAACACAGACACTTTGCCCACTTGGTACCTCTGCCCAGACCAAGCACCTCCTACTAGCTGGCTGGTCCAGCTTGAGGTTTGCCAGTGAAGTACACCCACCCCTGCACACAACAGTTTTGCAGAAGATATAGATCCTCTTCTTCCCCACAGCAAATGGTGCCAGGCACATGCACCTGTGATTTGAGGTCCCACTCCAGCCACTGGAGATGAGCCTCTCACCTGCTTTGTTCTCCTCAGTGCCTCACAGTTACTGGTATTAGGGACATACACTGTTCCTGTCCCAGTGACTGGTGGCCAAGATCCCCACCCTTGTAGTTAAAAGATTTAATAAGAAATAGGACCAGCTTCAGTGATCAGGCACAGGATGTGGTCAGACAAGGGTATTTATCAGCAATGTTTTACATACAACCAGCTCCTTTTACACTACTTTCTTTCTATTCTGTTCCCCTTTGTTCCTCCCCAATCCCCTTCCATTAAACATTTCTCTGTAAATTTTGCGTAGCCTCTCAGACCCACTTGAATATCTCAAATCCTAACATTCCTCTTTTTTCCCATTTCTTATCAGTTAAAAAGACCAGGTGGCCATCTCTAAAGCTGTGCCTGGAAGTTTCTTTCAATCATCCATCAGTTAGAAACTAGAGTCTTTTTATCCTTGACATCGTCTCTTTTATCTGTTTTCTACCAGGTTTGTGTCTTTATGTGTTCTTGCTTATCACTTCCCCTTTTATTTATTATCCCCTTTGCACTGAAAAGGTCCTTGATCAGATAACTTTAATGGGGCAGATGCTCTTACCTTCCACATACCCTTACAATAGCTACTGCACTGTAAGCAGAATGAGAAAAACAAGTGATTTTTGTTGTTGTTGGCAATTTGTATTTGTGTCGTAGCAAGAGCGCAGGCTGGGGTGCAGAATGTTTCAAACTCACACCTTAAAGCTTCCTTTGATAAAATTAAGTCCATGGTGCTAAAACCAAAAAACAAAACCGTATTACTGTCCTTGGAAACAGAAGGACAAACTGCAGGTGATGCTGTAAAGATGACTAACATGACACTTGAAGCTCATCTGACCTCCTGATACAGCTGTAGCCACCAGCACCTTGCACTGAGCCAAATGGTGGTGTGAAAGAGGAAGCTGATGACAGCATCTCAGGATCTCTGTTTGTAGCTTACTCATAGCTTGCAGACCATCATCTATGTCTTGCTGTGAGTGTGGCTGCTAGCTGGATCCCAAAGCAGATACAGGGATAAGTGAGTTCTCATCCTGTGAAAGAACCTGATGGATTTTCCCTAGCACCTCATACAATTATGGTTTGCCATGCAAAAAGTTGCTGGTTTGATCTGAAAGCAGCCACATGAGCAGCGTATGGGATATGCCTGCTGGAGGCAGATATGTGTGTAACTTGGACTTCCATACCTGTTAGTCTCAAGCTGTAACAACACATTTTGTTGTTGTCTGAGGAAATACTACCAGCTGAGCACATGCTGCCTTCTCCCTCCCCACCTCCTCTTGGAAATAAATGGGAACGTAAAGATAATGTTCTCCTAATTGTGCTCAGAGCTGTGATGTAAAACAAGTGAATATAGTGTTTGGCCTGTCAAGATTGTTTGGGTTCAGAAGACAAACACTGTCAGTATAACGTGCTGCTGAGAGAACAAATTCTAGCCTAGTATTGTGGCCTGGATAAAAGTTTTGGGGTCCCAAATATCTCCCCAGGTCTTAATACTTAGTCCCCAGAAAGGGCAAGGGAAAGATTCTCACCAGCTTAGACAACTGATTGTTCTGGAACAGGAGGAGAAGGCTGAAGCCACACAGCAAAAGAAGTAATCGTCCCTTTCAGGCACAGCGTGATTGAGATCTGGCCAGTGCTAAGCCTCTTCAGAAAGTCTGCATATATCTGCTGGTCCTAGGGCCTTGGTGTCAGAAGGAAGAAAGATGGCCATTAGAGAAGCTGGGTCACAGGTGACAGTGGAGGAAAGGGGGAGAAATTAGGCTAAGTGGTACCTCACCAAACAGTGTAAAGGCACCTGTGGTAGCAGGAGGGTCTGAGCTGTGCTGATGACTTAAGAATGATCTTTGCAACACAGCCTCTTCCCATTGTCCATCATCCTGAAGAGGATGTCTGGAGCATGCACGTCATCCCCTATGATCTCTTCATTACCTACCTGAAGTTCTGAGCCACTCTATGCAGGTCCTACTTTCTTTCTCCTACTTAACCAAGCCATCCATCCATTCCTATCCAGAAATAGCCTTATTCTGCAGGGCAGTATTTCTGCTTCTCCCTGGCAGGGCCAGTGTATTCCTGGCTTCCTGGACTTTCATCAGCATAGACTGATACTGAAGAAAGACGTTCTGGACACCTCCTTGTAGACTGTCCAGGATTTGCAGGTTAAATGATGGTGGGAACTCTGTTATTCATTTTAGCTAGTCCAACGTAGCATTACTCATGCGGATAAAACCCCTCTTTATCTAAAACATGTAACTTGTGTTCCTTTAACCTGCTTTCCCAAGGTTCCTGACTATTTGTTACGAAGTCTGAACAGAATACCAACAGCACTGACTACTAACAGCATTCAGGCATTAAGAAAGAGCAAGCAAATACATGATGTGTGCCTTTTGTGGTAATTCCTGCCTGATATCTGGGATATGTCATCTTTGCCAAGGTAAGAAGATCTTTTTTTCACAGAAACTATTTTACAGCCATTGATTATGGTGATGTTTGGCCTTTCACAAAGCTACTGGAGTATTCAGTATCCCTCAGCTAACACTAGATATTGCCCATGTGCTTTAGAAGCTGATACTCATCATGCATAACAAAGCAAAGCTTGCTTGAGTGCTTTAGAACAGCTAACCTGGGTACTGGCTATGGACATCTTATTCCAGAATTATTTCAACCACCGGTATAAATATATCTCTGCCTCAGTTTACCTGGCAGTTATTTCTTCTTCTTTTTCTAGCCACTCTTCAGACCTGGCTGGTTCATTTGAATGGTGATTTGGAAGCAAATTCTTAACTGTCTTCTTAAAACATGTCTGTTTTTTGTTATCTCTGTGGAAAGCAGTGCTACCCAGGGTGGAAATATATGAAGGTGAAGGTATGCCAAAGTTTTTACTAAGCCTCCAAAATATCCTCACCGTTTTTTATATTGTATAATGCATCTTCGTGCAACGTCTGTTGTTCTTTTTGTCATGTTCTCTTTGGGAAAAGAACATGTATATGGTTAAAGTGCTGAAACAGGAAATTGGAATACTTTGTTCAGATTCTTGCTTGGGCACATATCTTTTAACTGTTTTGGATGAGTAGTTTTGCTCTATTTGTCCCTTCTTGTCCCTTTTCTTAAGAAGGGACCTAGGGCTTCTTCCTTCCCACATGGGTATGTTACATGTATTCCATGTAATGTAAATGTGTAACACTTATGTTCTGTATAAAAGTGTATCTAAGTGCTTCAATGGAAGTGATAAAATCGTGTGGTGAAAAGTACACTTAGAGACTAAAACCATTAGAGGCATCACCTCTATTAAAGATGGGAAATCTATCTCAGAATATTCAGGTCCCCAGAGTATCATGTATCTGTGGGAAATTCTGGGACCAGAGTGTTGGCAGCCAACTCTGTACATCCTGGACAGACCCTTGTTCCTCTTCTTGTGAGGGATACCTTGAAATCTTACCCATCTGCAAATAGTTCAAAGTGCTTTTATCATCACTGTCATAGTTTAATCCCAGCTGGCAAATAATGACCACACAACTGCTCGCTAACCCCCCCAGCCCACCCACAGCACTGTAAACTACTAGGGAAAAAATTAAATCTGTCCCAGCTGAAACCAGGACAATCACTCTTTCAGAGAAAATTATACCACGTGTCTGAATTCTATCCTGACAACAAGGAAGCATTATACATATGTACACTGTATAATCATCACCTTACTTTAGGAGACCCCAGGCTATTGCTGCCTCTCCCCCTGTCAGAGAAAGCCACTTCCACTCCCAACCCTACTGCTTTCTTGAAGATAAACCACTTTCTTCCTGATGTGATGACAAAAGCTGTCAACTGTATTTTGTTGATTTTACTGCTCTACTACTGGGGTTTTATATCACTCTTTGATTTTTATATCATTCACCTGGTGGAATCATATGTTAAATCTTGATTCTGTATGTCATGCAGCATTTCAAACACAGACTGTTTAGGTGACAAATCTATGCACACTGTCAGAAATGCTCAAGCCCTCAATAGCTGACAATTAACAGGCAAAGCATATCGATACAGTGCATGTCCTCCTGTCCAATGTTGTCTTCTTGTTTGGTGTGCCTTCTCTAGGTCCTTTGAATTTCAGAGCTTTGAGGTCCAGAGAGGTTCTGCCTTCTAGGTGTGGGACTAAACATTTTCCTCCATCTCAAAGCAAAAGGCAAGGCTGTTGTATCTGGGGACACAAATGCCATCTTCAGCACACTTATGATAGGCCCACAATAGCAACAACAGAAGTCTGGTAACAAGGTGAAAGAAAAGAAACCCAAAAATACAGCTGTTCTTGAAGAATAGCCTCCACAAAATGGAGTTGCTTTTTTATTTGTTTAATGTGTTAATTTAATTCTTGCAGTAAACACTGGTATTCTGTCACCAGCAAGTGGTCTCCACTAGATCTGTGTTTTGTCCTAGGCCCTCAAAGGTACACTGTGGCTCACCCTGCCAGGGGAAGGTAGGGCTGTCTGTACCCAAGGGGGCCCAGAACCCCACTGCTCCCAGGTCTATGGCTGCAGTCACCATGGGCAGATTCTGCTCCACTCCCTCCAGTGGTACCCATCAGTTATTTCTGCACCATCCCTCGCGTGCAGCCCACACTTCAAAGGTGCAGGCAAATGGACAGCTCAATCCCACACTGCCATGCTCGTATGCAACTTTCTTTGCTTTCATAAAGCAAAGTCTTCGCTTTACAAATGAGAAAACAATGTAGTGGTTACTCAGTTAAAGAGAACAAAAGTAGTTGCAATATTCTACTGTGTACTCTTACAAAAGAAAATGGAAAAAAGTAGCAATCTTTTAAGTGTCAGTTTTGATGAAAAAGGAGTGTTTCACTTACCAAAATATTTTGTTACTTATCTAATTTTTAAAACCTAAACATTTCAATATTATAACTAGATTTAGAGATTTTGTAACTTTACCAATTAGGCGGAACATTTTCTTGAAAGGCAACTGAATTTATTGTTCATCCTCACCATTATTTATGTTTGGTGCTACAGACAATAATCAAGTAAATGTAAATGCTTTAACATAAAAATGTCAGAGTGGGACAGATGAAAGTAACAGCAGTAACTATAATACAGTAGCATAATCCAGTAAAAACATGTTAGTAAAAATTTTCTTAGATTCTTAGAAAAATGTCATATACAAAATTTAAATGCATAGGATTCTTCATAACCCTATGATGACGAAATATTTTCTTAAGGCAAAACTTCTTTTCATAGTTGTCCCACAGTCTCATAAACAGTTACGGTGCTTATTGCAGTACGATATTTTTCTCATAAATAGAAACACATTTGCACTAAGAGCAAGAAGCAGGAGTGTGCTGGCTCAGATCTGAATTTAGCCCTGTGCAGACCAACCCTGACACAGACCACCTGGAGGCACTTCCTTCCCTCTAGGCAGTCATTCAAAGGCCTGGAAACAGATCTGCTATTTCTCATTCTTGTTGATTCCTAATAAAGGCTGAGCATCTTGGCACAAAATTGAGAACTGTTTACTGCTTCATTAAGGTTACTTTTGATGACAGCACTACTAAAATAGCAACTGTAGCCTCCTCAGGATAGATGGGACCTCTTAAAACACATGTAGATGAATGGCAGAAACAGCTCTATTTTTATTTTTCCATCACTAGTGAGTAGCAAACTGCCAAGAAAAGAAAATAAGAAATGTTTTCTGCTGTGTAGTTCACAGTATCACAGTATCACAGTATGCTAGAGATTGGAAGGAACCTCAAAAGATCATCTAGTCCAATCCCCCTGCCGGAGCAGGAACACCTAGATAATGTTACACAGGAATGTGTCCAGGCGGGTTTTGAATGTCTCCAGGGAAGGAGACTCCACAACCTCCCTGGGCAGCCTGTTCCAGTGTTCCGTCACCCTCACTGAGAAGAAGTTTCTTCTCAAGTTTAAGTGGAACCTCTTGTGTTCCAGTTTGTACCCATTACCCCTTGTCCTATCATTGTTTGCCACTGAGTAGAGCCTGGCTCCATCCTCGTGACACTCCCCCTTTATATATTTATAGACACTCATAAGGTCACCCCTCAGTCTCCTCTTCTCCAAACTATAGAGACCCAGCTCCCTCAGTCTTTCCTCATAAGGGAGATGCTCCACTCCCTTAATCATCTTCGTTGTCCTGCACTGGACTCTCTCCAGCAGCTCCCTGTCCTTCTTGAACTGAGGGGCCCAGAACTGGACACAATATTCCAGATGCGGTCTCACCAGGGCAGAGTAGAGGGGAAGGAGGATCTCTCTCGACCTACTAACCACCCCCCTTCTAATACACCCCAGGATGCCATTGGCCTTCTTAGCCACAAGGGCACAGTGTTGGCTCATGGTCATCCTGTCGTCCACTAGGACCCCCAGGTCCCTCTCCCCTACACTGCTCTCTAACAGGTCGTTTCCCAACCTACACTGGAACCTGGGGTTGTTCCTGCCCAGATGCAGGACTCTACACTTTCCCTTGTTATATTTCATCAAGTTATTCCCTGCCCAACTCTCCAGCCTGTCCAGGTCTCGCTGGATGGCAGCACAGCCTTCTGGCGTGTCAGCCACTCCTCCCAGCTTAGTGTCATCAGCAAACTTGCTGATAGTACACTCAATTCCCTCATCTAAATCGTTGATGAATATATTCAATAATACTGGTGCCAGTACTGACCCTTGAAGCACTCCACTAGTTACAGGCCTCCAACTAGACTCAGCCCCATAGACTACAACTCTCTGGCTTCTCTCCTTCAGCCAGTTCACAGTCCACCTCACTACCTGATCATCCAGTATACACTTCCTCAATTTAGCTGTGAGGATGCTGTGGGAGACTGTGTCAAATGCTTTGCTGAAGTCAAGGTAGACCACATCCACCGTTCTGCCATCATCCATCCACCGTGTTATTTCCTCATAAAAGGCCAAGAGATTGGTCAGACATGATTTCCCCTTGGTGAAACCATGTTGACTGCCCCTCATAACCCTCTTATCCTTGATATGCCTTAAGACGGCACCAAGGATAAGGTGTTCCATCACTTTCCCAGGGATGGAGGTGAGGCTGACCCGTCTATAGTTACCCGGGTCCTCCTTCTTGCCCTTTTTGAAGACTGGAGTGACATTTGCTCTCCTCCAGTCCTCAGGCACCTCTCCCGTTTCCCTTGGTAAAGATGATGGAGAGTGGCCCAGCAATGACTTCCGCCAGTTCCCTCAGCACCCGCGGGTGCATCCCATCTGGACCCATGGGTTTATGGATGTCCAGATTGCTCAACTGGTCTCTAACCCATTCCTCATTGACTAAGGCAAACCGCTCCATTAACCTGACTTCATCTAAGGTCTCAGGGGTACAGGGCTCTTCAGGACTGCCTGCAGCAGAGTAGACAGACAAAGAAGGCATTCAGTAACTCTGCCATCTCTGTATCTTCTGTCACCAGGGCACCCATCCCGTTCATCAGTGGGCCTACATTGCCACTGGTGTTAGTTTTATCTGCCATGTATTTGAAAAAGCTCTTTTTGCTGTCCTTGACCCTTCTCGCCAGGTTTAATTCTAAGGAGGCCTTAGTCATCCTAGCTGCCTTCCTACATCCTCTAGCAGCAGCCTTATATTCCTCCCAAGTGGCCAGCCCCTCCTTCCATGACCTGTAAACTCTCCTCTTCCACTTGAGCATACCCAGCAATTCCCTATTTAGCCATGCAAGTCTCCTGGCCCTCTTCCTTGACTTCCTACGTGTCGGGATGCTCCGATCTTGAGCTCGGAAAAAGCAATCCTTGAATGTCAACCAACTATCTTGGGTCCCTTTACCTTCAAAAAGCCTTGCCCATGGGATTTCCCCTAGCAATTGCTTGAAAAGGCCAAAGTTTGCCCTGCTAAAGTCCAGGGTTGCAATTCTACTTGCTATTCTACTGGTCCTACCACACAAGACCCTGAATTCCACCATCATCGCAACCAAGGCAGCCCTCAACCCTTACTGCTTCAACCAGATCCTCCTTGTTAGTGAGGATGAGATCCAGCAGCGCGCTCCTCTCCTGGTCGGCTCATCCACCATTTGCAGGAGGAAGTTATCATCTTAGTTCATAAAACCAATTGGATTTAAACAGCTGAAAAGAGAGCTCCTTGTCGTCTCTGATATGGTTTTACAGCTAGGCTCTATGTCATAAGAAATCCATTCATCTGGGGAAAATAAATAATCATTTAAAACATGTCACTTCCTTGATATGAAATAATGATGGGATTATTTATGGTTAGATTTTATCTTAAGAATGTTCCTTACCTGGCAAGCAAATGGTTGTGGAATGTTGTTATATTGTGCTGATTGTAGAGGCATGGAAATAGTGTGCAGTTATCTTTCTAGATGCTGGAATTGATAGATAGGTGTGCCTGCTTAGATAGATACAGAATGAAGTATTTTAAGTATACGGTGTCTTCACACACAAATGGTTGAGATCTGAATTGTATGAAACACTTTGTACTATGAAGACCTAAATACTTTATGGTACAGATGCTTCATAAATGTAGGATTCCTGGAAAGTAAGTGGTTTGAATGCATGACATTTATAGCGAGTGGTAAAGTGAGACAGCTGGAGGTAGATAAATACTCTGCTCTGAAAGAAAATACCTCAAACAAGACAGCAAGCAAATACTTTGTTTTTGGAACAATAAAACAATTTTGTGAAACTGAATTTTTCAACACCTTTTGCTGCAATTGGAAATAACAGTGGCAGAAGGAATATTGAAAGGAAATAATTATTTTTAACCTACAAACTCTCCCACTGGTATTAGCTATATAGCTGTCAGAAATATTAGAATTTATGCTTATGCTTGACCCAACACAAGTTGTGTTCTGTTTTCAGTTTTCTTATTTGTAAGACTTAAGCCTGGGCAATAATTGCCAGGATTTTTTCTCTTTTTTTTTTTACATTTCTTTAGGAAGAGTGGTAGAGATGTCAGAAAAAATTGCTGTGCTTGGAAAGTATTTTTAATGCTCCTGATATTCAAATGCATTTTCCTGGTAAGGCAAAAATGTTCTTACAGATGAATAAGTCTTGGAAGAAGATAATGACAACATTTAATCATCTACCAAATGCTCTCCATGCTCATATTCAGCCTGGTATAAAACAACAGCATGAATACCAGTAGATGCATTTACTTAATACTTAAACTTCATACAATTACATTTCAAAATGTATTCCAAATACAGTATTTTTAAATAGTATGAGAATGTTCCATCTTACTGTTTCATCTGAGTTTTATTATTATTGTAATTTACAAAACAGATCTTGTTTTTTACTGAATTATGAATTCCTGGAAATTCTGACTGAAACTGCTAATCCTTGCGCAGTCCAGATCCGATTGCAAGACTGGTATTTGCCCTACAAAATGCGGGAAAACAGGAGAATGTTTTCATGGATGATACTCGCCTGAGGTTAATACATAATAATAATGATTTTAAAAGTTTCTTTTTTAGTATGTTAATTTGTTACCACTAACAAAATAAAAACTGTCTTTGTATATTGTACCACAAAGGAAAGTTACAGACAAACTGTTAGAAATGTGTAAAATAAATACAGACTCCTAGATCAGCACTGAAGCATTCTGTCTTTAAGCCGGTATGACCCTCCTGGAATAACATTTTATGGTAATGAAGTTCATTATATTTGGCTTTGTTGCTAATACTTTTTAGTAAATAAACAAGGCACGACGTTCACAAGGTATTAAGTAGGCAGAAATATGTCTCCTTATAACTAACTTGGAAATTAACCTGAAGTTAGCTGAGGCAAAGGACTAGGCGCCTGAGGAGATGCACAAGACTGGCTCATTGAAGTGGAAGCCGCGATGCATATTTCTCCTGTGTACCTGACAAGCTGTGCTGTTGCTGATTATCAGACCAGAGCAAGAAGGGTATGATTTCTTCATGGACTGCTTTTCTGTGCAACCTTCTATTTTAAATTCTGAACTTAGTCTGATCCTTCAAAACTTACACAAATATTTCAAGTGTACCAGCAATTGAAATGAAAGATGTTCATTGCTTGCAGCATAATAACCTTATGGTTTGTTTGGCATCCTCTAAACTTTCTTAGGTTTATCAGTAATTCCTTTTGTACTTCTTTCATACTGATTATACTGAATGCCTCACTCTGCTTACGGAGTCGTGATTTTATTCAGCGCTCAGAAGATGAACACGGTCATTTACAGGATTTGATAGAATTAAAAAAAATATTTTTGATGTTCATAAGTTTTTTCTAGCTTCTGAAATGTTTAATGTGCTGCTGTGTTGTGCTTCAGCTATAGGTTCATTTTTAAACAGCAGTCATATTTCCACTTAAATGGGTTAAAAGACATATCTGGTTTGTTGGAAGCCCATTGATATTCACATGCTTGAGTACCCCTGTGTTTACTCTACTTTGGAAATTCTTGCATCATTAAGTAAAAGCTGTGGAACTGCTTTGATTCCAGTTGATAGCAAGATTTGTGTATTGGGTTTGTATGACAAGGTTTTGGTAGCAGGAGATGACAGAGGTGGTTTCTGTGAGAAGCTGCTAAAAGCTGCCACTGTGTCTGATAGAGCCAATGCCATCATCTTCCAAGTGGGATCCACTACTGGTGAAGGCCAAGCCTACCACTGACAGTGATAATGCCTGTGGGATAATGTATTTAGGAAGCAGGGCAAAGGCTGCATAGCAGCAATTGTAGCTGGGAGAGGAATGAGAATACATGAGAAAAACAGCCCTGCAGACCTCAAGGCCAATGCAGAAGGAGGGGAGAAGGAGCTCCTGTGCTGAAGCAGAGATTCCCCTGCAGCTCTTGGTGCAGACAATGGTGAGGCAGGCCGTGACCCTCATTACCCAGCTCTGATTTGATTGGTAATAAATTAAGCTAATTTCCCCAAGTCGATGTTATTTTGCCCAAGATAGTCATTGCTGAGCGATCTTTCTTTGTTCTTATCTCAACCCACAGGTTTTCCTTATATTTTCTCTCCCCTGGCCAGTTGAGGAGGGGGATGATAGAGTGGGTACCTGGTGTCCATCCAGGGTCAAAGCACTACAAGTTGATAGAGATTTTTTTTTTTCAGGAAAATCAGAAATAGCTAGTCTTCTCTGTTACTCTAAAGACTATGATCAAAATGCTTTAAAAATATTTTTTTTTCCTCACAGATTTTTCCTCTCTTAGTTGGACTTCAAAGAAAAGCTAAAAGGAATGGGTCTGGACAATGTCAAACCTGAGGCTGTGGTTAATGACGCTAATGGTCAGAAAAATTGTGCAAAGTCAGGAGTGCAAGCTGCCTTTAGGCCACAGCTATGGAGATGTAAATATGTACAAGCCCTTTTAGGGAAGGATTGGTAAAATAAGTATATGAGCACCAAAAAAGTAGAAAAAAAAAGGTGCTCAAATGTCCAAGATGACAGTTTCATTTTTCAGTCATGAACTAAGCAAACGTTTCTTGCTGACTGTGTCTGTTTAAACTTCAATAACCTTAGGAAAGCAGTAAGAAAATTACCTTAGAATGTATTTCTTAATTTCCAAAGATGTACTGGCTGGATTTGGTCTTAGTAACCTTCCTAAATTACACAGAGATATTACAATAGCACAGATAACTATTGACAAGCAGGGAAAACAAGTGTGTGTAGTTGAGCAAATCTGTACGTCAACTTGTACAGTTTTACTGTTAATGTCGCGGGGAACTATTTTTCTTTTGCCTTAATTAGCCCTGGGCTTTGATGATTGACTTAATATACTTGCCTTGTAGTTAACAGAAAGCAGTTCACCTCATTCATGACAGCTGGACATTTGTCAAGTGGTACTCTGCATAAAAATACTGTACAAAATACTTTTTAAACTCTTTACTCCTCCTTGGAGCATTCAAAATTACATTATCTGCCTGACTTTTGCTTTCTGCTTCTGATGGTCAGTTAGTGGAAACTGAATACTATTGCAAAGATTTTAATATTTTTCTGAGACAACTGTTTGAGGAAAACTCTGATGCTAAAGTAAAGAAACCCAGTGACACAGTGGAGCAGATGTCAAAGTAATGATTTTGAATGCAGAAGTAACAAGATGAATATTATTTTCTTACTGAAGTACCATGCCTTGGGTACCTATAGTCATTAGATGTCCTATGTTAGTTTTTAAGCCTCACAGCTTAGTTCTTTATTTGCTGCATGTTGTATATTCACTTTCACCTCTACAGCTATTAATTTATAAAGGCATAGTTATATCAACATTTGCAACTTCACATTTTAGGTGTTGAGTGGTTAATCAAAATGCAGAGCAGTAGCATATCAGGACACTGCTGTGCTCATCATGGGTTTTTTCTTTTTAAGAACATCCACCTGCTGTGCAATCACTTTATGATTATCCTTAAATCATTCTATACTTGCATATCCTTCTATTGCTAGACAGCTTGCCATAATTTAACAATGGTAATTCTACCCATCAGTAAAATATATTTTATTTTTTTGGATCCTTATGCCCCTCTAGAATGTATCTTTTCTTGAGGAAATATTGCTTTATTTTGCTTCAAAACCTTGCTCAGACTATCTTGTATCTGTTAAAAGGTCTGACGATGTGTGTCGGTATTCACCTTCTGTTCCACACCCACGCTCACAAATCACAGCCTAGTCTTCACCTCACTTATCATGCTGGCAGAGCCTCACAGTACTAGTCTCATCAATGATAATATTAGAAAAATAGGTAAAAAACCAAATCATAGTGGTGATGCAACTTTTGGGGATACCTTTAAGAGGCACTGGTGAATCCTGCATTGGTATCTTCATTCTGCTGAAAGGAAGTGACTTGGAGCTCAGGGGAGCTGGGTGCCAGCTGTGCATTCCTTGTGCTGAGACTTCCCAGGAATACATGCAGAGCAGTGAGCCTTCTTCAATCCCTGTAGTCCAGTGGCCTAATTCCTAATGGCCAGATTTCTTCTTGGGACAGAAAGTTACATCTGATGTTCATTCCAGGGCTCTTTATCTGTTAAGTGATATAAGAATTATTTATTTATTAGAATGACAACATTTTGAAATACTTTCTGCTGTAGATTGTCTCATACTAGAGTCAGGTTTGGTAGAAGGCCACCAAGACAGTCAGAGGGTTGGAACACTTGGCATACTAACAAAGGCTGAGAGAACAGGTTTTCTTGTCTAACCTGTAGAAGAAAAGACTCAGGACGCGCAAAGTTTTGGGTTGTTTTGTAGGGTTTTTTTTGTTGGTTTGGGGTTTGGTTCTTTGTTTTTTGTGGGGGATTTTGTTTGGCTGGTTTGGTTTTGGTTTAGTTTTTTTACCATGTGGGTGAGCAAATACTAGACTAGTTTGCATTGAGTCTGTTGAGCCTCCATCCTTGAAGGTGTCAACTCTGTACTGAAGAAGCAGAGACAAGTGCTCTACTGAACAAGAAATCTAATTTGATTAGTCCTGCTTTGAGCAGGAGGTTGAAATACAAGATCTCTGGAGGTCTGTTCTGGCCTAAATTATTTTATAGTTTATGGTTCAGTGATTCTAATGACATATTATGGAGCATGGTGACTTTGAAAATTAGCTTCATAGTCAAGTTCCTATTAAACATTAATACAGCAAACAAAATTTCAGCTGTATAATTTAACAGATGAAATTCTTTTAGGTTTACTGCTAAGCACAAAATTGAGGTACTTCATACTTCAAATCTATGTTAATAGAGTTATATGAAAAAAAAAGTTATTACCAGTGTGATTTACTATGTGATATTAAATCATACCCATATAGTCTGACATTAAAAACTGGTTCTAGGATTATATTTGTAGTATATTGCCTGTCAGCCAACTTACTAACAGTAATAGAAATAAACACTATTCATATTTAATTCACATCTAGTCTTAAACCATGCCAGTACAGTTGGTTAACTACAGACTCTTCTGCTGAGCTGTCAATTGGCTTTTAATGTCAACATTTCTGTCTGCAATGCAAATGTCCCTTTCTTAACAAGGCATATTCACTCCATAATCCAAACAGCAAATACCTACCCATTGGTGTAAAATAAATGATAGATAAGTGACATTTGGGAAACCCAAGGAACACAGCTAGAAAGAATAAGAAGTATACAGCAGTTTACTTTCTTTGTGTAACTAATCAAAAGATTTCACTGGTCAGCTCTGGTTCTCAAATTTGTCAAATCCTCTTCCTTCATACATTCTTCTTCCTCTGCCAACCCTGATGGCAAGATACTGAATTATATCAGTGGAGAAAGTACACATTTATTTGAGTGATTTGAGTTTTTCCTTCCAGGAATTATCCCTTGTAGACTCTTCTGAAAGCTGAAACCCTTTTTGAAGTCTGTTTTTTTGGCATTACTTTAGATTATAGAAAACAATTAAGATGCCTGGGATAGTAAAATGTCTTGCCATGATTTACTAAGACTTTAAAATAGAAAATGTAACAAATATTGAGAAGCGATGGCTATCTATGACTAAGAATGATGGCTGTAAGTTACTTGTCTGGTTTAAGTACTTCCCAGGTCTTTCAGCTTCTAGATGAAATGCCATGAAAACCTTATTTTTATCTCCTATTTGTACTTAGTTTACTCTTTCTTTCAGAAGCACCCTGCTTTCATGCCATTTTTTTCCGTTTTCTTTTTCTATTGACCTGATAAGTTTTGCTCTTAAGTTTCACAGCACAAGGGTGTGAATAAAATCATCACCTAGATGTCTGCATCATAACAAGATCTGTGAGTTGGCATTCCTCTGATCTAAAACTACACTTGGCTGCATAATGGAATTATCAGAGGTCCTATGAAGTTAAACAACAATAAACAATAAACAAAATAACAATAGTAATAAAGTTTTTGTTCTTTGTTGCAAATAAACAGTTTTGAGACAAAAATTCAAAGGGTTACTCCACAACTGTATATTTAATTTAATAAATGGAAACTGTAAGCAATGATACATCTCCCAATTAATTCCTTTTGTTTATCTCCTACATGCACCAAGAAACAAAAGAGTTTTTATTTCTGTGGATGCTTTAAATACACATAAATTGGGTCATTATGCCTTTCAGGCTACTCCTAAGCTGTTTCTACAGGTTTTGGAGGTGTCTATCAGAGCAATAAACTTTTTTTGGAAAGTTAATGTAGTGAACTTGGTGAGGTTATTTGGATTCCATACTTCCATTTAGTTACTTTTTACTTTTTACTGTTACTTTTTACTGTTACTAAACATACTATGAATTTTGTTTTTACTGTTCTTTGATTTTTATTTTTCAAAATTCATAGATGGCAAAGATTCCCAACAAAGAGAAATCATGCAATCATGCTTAACTGACCTGATTGTCTTCTACAATGGGATAAGTGCCTGGATTGATGAGGGGAGGGAAGTGGATGTTGAGTGCTTGTCTTATTTTTTAGTCTTAATTGCTAAGGCTAGCCCTCAGGAATCTCTAATCCATGAGAAGGATTGGGTTAGAGATCATTTAGACAAACTTGGTGGTATGCACCATGAGTGCTGAGGGAGCTGGTGGACATCATTGCTAGGCCTTTCTTGATCATCTTTGAAGGGCCACTGCAATTATGACAAGTGCCTGAGGACTGGGAGAAAACGAACGCCAGGCCAGTCTTCCAAAAGGCCAAGGAGAACCCTGGGAACTACAGGACAGCCACCCTCACATCAGTCCCTGGAAACGTGATGGAACAGCTCATCCTGGAGGCCATTTCTAAGCACATGGAAGACAAGAAGGTGATCAGAAATAGTTAGCATGTATTCACTGAAGGGAAATCACACTTAACCAATCTTCTGTGATGGGACAACTGGCTGGACAGGTGAAGGCAAAGCAGTAAATGTTATCTTCCTGGACTTCAGCAAGGTTTTCTACACTTGTCTCTCATGACAACTTCATAGGCAAGGTCAGTAAGTGTGAGTGGGATGAGCAGATGATGAGGTGGATTGGGAACTGGCTGACTGGAAGAGCTCAGAAGGTTGTGATCAGTGGTCTAGAGCCTAGTTGGAGACCTGTGACTAGTGGCATCACCCGAGAGTCAATACTAGGTCTAGTATGATTTACTTATTCATCAGTGACTTGCAGGGTCACATGCCTCCTCAGCAAGTTTGCTAATGATACCAAACTGGGACGAGTGGCCGATATCTCAGCATAGTGCCCACTGCCTCTGATTCTCTCATTGGTCACCACTGAATGGCACCAATGTCCCTTCATCAGCTTAGAGGCCCTGTGTTGGACTCTCTCCAGTGTGCCCATGTCTCGCTTGTACTGTGGAGCACAGAGATAGACCCAGCACCTCAGCTGAAAGCTCACCAGTCCTGGAGCGGGGAAGGATCCCCTCCATTGACCTGATGGCAACACTCCTCCCAGAGAAGCCCAGGACACTGTTATTCTTATCTGTGGCAGCAGAAGATTGCTGACTCATGCTCAGCTTGGTGTCCACCCCTCAACCTTTCTCTGTTAAGCTGCTTTCCAGCTGGGCAGCCTGCAGCATGTGCTTCTGCCTGGGGTTGTTCTTCTGTTGTGGTTTAAGCACAGTTGGTAACTCAGAACCATGTAGCCACTTGCTCACTCCTCTCCTTCCCATCTGACGCTCCCTGGAGGAATGGAGAGGAGAATCGAAAGAATGTAAATAACACAGATTGAGATAAGAACAGTCCAGTAACTTAGGTATAATACAAAAATACTTCTGCTACCACCAGTAATAATAATAATGGAAATAACAAGGGGAGAGCATATAAAACTAAAAGAGGAAGGGTAAAAAAAAAACAAACAATAGGCACAGATGATGTACAGCACAATTGCTCTCAGCCCACTGCAGAATGCAGGTGTAGCAGAACTGGTAGAGACACAGCATCACATAGCTGGCACTCTCCCAGCTATCCAAGCCTATCAGCAGCAGGTCTCTGGCTCCATGGCCATGCTCTCCACGGGCTGTGCTGGTCTGGAGGGAGCATGGGATGACAAGCCACTCTCTCTCATGGCCACTGCAGCAGTGGGTGTTGTGCTAGGAAAGGAAGAGAGGGAATAAGTGTTGTCTGGCCTGACGAGGGGTGGAAGACATGCCCAGGTCCCTCAAGAAGGAAGCCCTCCCAGCTGCCCAGGGAGAGGTTTCCCCATGCAGCTCACCTCTGCTGCTGCTGCTGCAAGTGTGCCTCCTGGGTGCCCCAGCTGCCTGAACCTGGCAGGGCTGGGTGCGGAAAATCCTCCAACAGCTCTGCGGTCAGGCACTGGGAGCTGCACTCGACAACTCCCCAGGAACAGCAGCAGCACCAACAGCCTTGCACAACACTCCAGGCCACGCAGACTCACTCAGCTGGACAGTGGGCACAAGCAGCTGGGTGAGATTTGGCACCTGGATTGAAGCAGTGAGGAACGAGAGATCACAATCAATGCTGATTGGAAGTAGTGAAGGACTTCCCTGTTGTGCTGTGCTTGCATGCGTGGCTTTTGCCTTACCTACTAAACTGTCTTCATCTCAACCCCAAGTTTTTCTGACTTTTACTCTTCCTGAGTCTCTCCCCCATCCTTCTGTGGGGGAAGTGAGCAAGCGGCTGCGTGGTGCTCAGTTGCCAGCTGGGGTTAAACCACGACAGCCTGGTACGCAGTAAGAGGACACAGGGGAACGGGTCAAGGTTGTGTCAGGGGTGGTTCAGACTTGACAGTAGGAAGCAATTCCTTACTGAGAGTGTGACTGAACACTGGAACAGGCTCCTAGAGAGGGGATTGATACTTCAAGTCTGTCACCATATAAGAGGCATTAGGACAGTGCCCTTAATAGCATGCTTTAACTTTTGTTCAGCCCTGAAGTGGTCAGGCAGTTGGACCAAATGTTGCTTGTATATCTTCTAACTGAACTACTCTGTTCTGTTCATTGCTATGACCTCCCATGGGAGGTCAAAGGCAGCATTTGACTTGTTCTCAGGGATTTCTCCCCTCATTCTCCCCTAACCAGGGAAAGCAGAGGTGATCCCCTCTGCTCAGCACCCATCAGGCTTCATCTTGGCCCTCTGTCCTGCCTGTGGTCCCAGACAGGAGATACACCGAAAGACCAGGGGAAAAGCAATGGCAGTTGCAAGGCTGGAAGAGCAGAAAGAAACCTGTGTGTGAGAGCAACAACACAGTCATCCTGCCAGGCTCGTGCAGGGCCTCTTTGCTCTGAGCTGAGCACCACTGGTCTGCCCTGGGTTTCTCAGGGCCTCTTTGTCTCTCTCTGACTGCCTTGCCAAGCCCCATGGCAGCCAGAGCAGGGCAAACAGAGGCTGCCTGAGTAGAGGGCTAGGCCCCACGGAGGACGCCAGCAGGGCCAGAGGGCTCACCTCCACGGCAAAAGCAGCCTGCAGGAGCACTGGGTCAGACTCCATGGCAGCCTGCGCATGGCACAGGAGCCGTGTGCAGCCATCGTGCCCAAGTAGGGGCATAGAGGCTCTGCATGAGCAATGAGCCAGGCCCCATGGCATTCCACGGGGTGCTCCTGGGGCCTGCGGGTGCCTGAATGAAGGCTCAGCTGCAAGGTCACACGGTCCCTGGGTGCCCTGCAGTTTTGGAGTCAGTGGAGGTGGATTCAGCAAGTCCATATGGCAGCCCTCATGGCACTCAAGTGGGTGGAAGGAGGCCCTCAAAGACTTGTGGGCAGGGCCCTAGGGGACATGAATCAGGGTTTAGGGGACCTGCACAGGAAAGGGTCAGGCACCATTGCACTCTAGTCAAGGAAAAGAGATCCTGCAAACTTGCAGTGTGAGGATCCATGTCACTGAAATGGGAAGAAAGTCCCCTGCAAGAGCTGGGGCCTGGGTGCCATGCCACTTCGCTTCGTGGAAAGAGGCATTGTGAGGGCAGGGGACTAAGTCCCATGACACTTGAGGGCAGAGATGCTGCATGAGCAGTAGACAAGGCCTCCTGATGCTCCAAGGGCCTGTAACACTAGCATCATGGCAAAGAGGACCTGTAGGAGCAGAGCGTCAGGCTCCCTGTTACTTTTATCAGGGAAAGGGCCCCTGCGAGAGCAGAGCACCAGGCACCATGAGGCTTCGATTGGGAAAAAGAGGCCTGACAAAAGCAGAAGCCTGAGTCCCTTGGCTCTTGAATAAGTGGGTCCAACAGGACCAGTCATGCAGTTTCAGTGATGCTCAAGTCAGTGTCCCAAAACCAGGGATCTTCACCCAGTATGCAGAGAGACAGTTAGCACGCAGAGTGGAGATACTTGTTTATTTCATGTTTGCTCAGAGGTGGGTGCTAGGTGGTAATTCCACAAAGCCAACACACCCTCAGCCTGCCAGCTGTCCACTTTAGTGCATTTCAAACAGTGAAGGTACAGGGTTTCTGAGTATGTAACAGTCTGTGTCTATAGTCATGCTCTTGTCTCAGTTTAAAGGCACAGAGTATATATATTTTACTTGGCCTGATCCATGAGCAAGAGTCTCTACAGGTCAGGGTCTCTTATCTCAGGGGGTGTGCTTTTTAGTATTATAATGAATCAAGTTCCTTTAGGAACAGTTGTCTTCCGTTTTGTTAGGCTTTTCAAAATTACTTCTGCCTTCCTAATCTTTCTGATGTTGGTTGTTATTCTTCTGATCCAGATGGTTCATATCTCAGTTTTCTAACTCTCCTCAAGGTCTGTGAGCTTTTAAGGAAACCTTATTTTTCCTTTCTACATGCAGTTCTAAACTCAAGATGTTCAAGCTTTCCCACACATGGTCCCTTAGCAAATCTTCACTTCTGCACTGCTGGAGAACAAAAGCACCCTTCAAGACCAGAGGGCCAGGATCCATAGTACTCAAATGAGGGGGAAGAGTTCCTGCAAAAGCAGGAGATCTGTTTCTCTGGTGCTCAGATGATGTCCTGGCCCTGTGGCCTTGCAGATCCAGGACCCATGGCACCCTGCTGAAGGGAAAGGGGCACTGCAAGAGCAGAGGGCCAGGCCCCATGGTTGCTGACATTGGCCATTGCTGAGTTTAATCAAGCTCTTGAGTCATGTTGCATTTTAGGTGGAGATAGAAGGAGAGAGGTTTGCATCTTCTGTGGTTCTTTCTGCTTTGGTGAAAAAAGCTGGTGCACCCAGATACGTAGCTGGCACTCTGGCTCCTTTTGTTCTAGTCAGAACTCTTCTAGAGGTCATCTAATACAATCCACCTGCTCAAGCAGGGACAAGCAGAGTCAGCTGCCCAGTAACAGGTCCTGGTGGCTTTTGGGAGCAAAAGAGACTTCACGGCTTCTCTGGGCAACATGTTCTAGTATTCCATCACCCTCACAGTAACGAAGTTCTTCCTTATGTTCAGGTGGAACTTCCTGTGCTGTCCCAGGAAAGGTAATAGAATGGCTCATCCTGGAGGCCATATTAAGGCACATGGAAGACAAGAAAGATGGCTTATGTTCAGCTAGGTGTCCACCCCTTGACCTTTCTCTGTCATGCTGCTTTCCAGTCAGCCAGCCTGCAGGGTGTGCTGACTGCTGGTGCTTGGGGTTGTTCATCCCAAGTGCAGGACTTTGCACTTTACCTGGTTGAACTTCTGGGGGCTCCTGCCTTGCTGCAGCCCCTGTCACAAGAGGCCAATCCCAGTGTCCATAGGGCCTGGGGGACACATTAGGAAACAGTAGCCGTAGCACCAGGAGAAGTGGGAGAAAGCAGCGCAGGTTGGGATAGCAATGCACAAGGCATTGATAGTAACACAGAGAATTTTTCTACAGCTTTGATGCTTTAATATTTTTACTAAATATAGATGCTAAATAGATTTAGGGTCTGGGACCAGAAGGGGCTGGCGTGTGCTGCAGCTGATGTTTGGCCCATCTGCCATTAAACTGTCCCGAGGCACCTTCCCAGTGTCACTGATGACGGGGTGTCTTCCTGGGGGACTTGGAAGGGTCCTGGGATCTGCTGGCCCTCCTCTCTGGGGCTCACCGGGGCCTCCCAGGGCAGCGCTCGTTGCCCTGGCTGTGCATGGAGGGCTCCGGCACCACCTCTGTGGGTTCCTCCTGGGCCTCTTCTTGCTCCCTGTGGGTGGGAATGGAGGCAGAGAAGGGGCTGTCGGGACCTCCCTGAAGTGCCGGGCTGGGGGGCAGGAGACCCGCATCAGGAGGCAGCGGGGTCAGGGGCCACTGTGGGACTGTCCTCCTGCCTCCCGGCAGCATGGGAGTCCTCCAGGCCCAGGCGACGTCGGGCTTCCCCGCTGCAGCTGTTCACGACATTGTCAATGAGCTGCTGGACAAACCTCCTTGTGTGCCTGCCCAGGGAGCCCTGCAGCAGCTGGATCAAAGCCCCTGCATCCAGCCCAAAGTACCGCAGGCTGGATGTGACGAGGCTCTGCGCTGCTGCCACTTCTTGGGCATTCCCCAAGAGCTGCCCCAGCTCCTGCTGCAGCCAGGGCAGCAGGGGCTGAAGCACAGTGGGGTAGACACGGAAAAGGGATGCCCATACATAGGTATGGAAGCTACCCACTGGAGCCAAGGGCAGTGGCCCTGCCCCTGCTGGTCGGGGTGATTCAGGGTGCTGAAGGTGTTGGCTGGCTGGGTGCTCTTCAGCTCCTCCTGCCAGCTGGACAATGACTGGTGCTAATGCAGGTGGCGGGATGATGTGCTCCTCAAAGTCATCATCCGCCCTCACTGAGTGCACAATGGAGCTCACCCTCCACTTGCAGAGTGGGCACTCGGGCTTGCTCTCAGCCCATCGCAGGATGCAGGCGTAGCAGAACTGGTGGAGGCACGGCATCACATAGCTGGCATCCTCCAAGCTGTCCAAGCAGATTGGGCAGTGGGTCTCCAGCTCCATGGCCATGAAGGAAGACTGTTGTCTGGCCTGACGAGGGGTGGAAGACATGCCCAGGTCCCTCAAGAAGGAAGCCCTCCCAGCTGCCCAGGGAGAGGTTTCCCCATGCAGCTCACCTCTGCTGCTGCTGCTGCAAGCGTGCCTCCTGGGTGCCCCAGCTGCCTGAACCTGGCAGGGCTGGGTGTGGAAAATCCTTCAACAGCTCTGGGGTCGGTCACTGGGAGCTGCACTCGACAACTCCCCAGGAACAACAGCAGCACCAACAGCCTTGCACAACACTCCAGGCCACGCAGACTCACTCAGCTGGACAGTGGGCACAAGCAGCTGGGTGAGATTTGGCACCTGGATTGAAGCAGTGAGGAACGAGAGATCACAATCAATGCTGATTGGAAGTAGTGAAGGACTTCCCTGTTGTGCTGTGCTTGCATGCGTGGCTTTTGCCTT
Organism: Pezoporus wallicus; assembly: GCF_028554395.1. Lineage (NCBI taxonomy): Eukaryota > Metazoa > Chordata > Aves > Psittaciformes > Psittacidae > Pezoporus > Pezoporus wallicus. The sequence goes on from NW_026642000.1 coordinate 808,283, forward strand.
ACCTACTAAACTGTCTTCATCTCAACCCCAAGTTTTTCTGACTTTTACTCTTCCTGAGTCTCTCCCCCATCCTTCTGTGGGGGAAGTGAGCAAGCGGCTGCGTGGTGCTCAGTTGCCAGCTGGGGTTAAACCACGACAGCCTGGTACGCAGTAAGAGGACACAGGGGAACGGGTCAAGGTTGTGTCAGGGGTGGTTCAGACTTGACAGTAGAAAGCAATTCCTTACTGAGAGTGTGACTGAACACTGGAACAGGCTCCTAGAGAGGGGGTTGATACCTCAAATCTGTCACCATATAAGAGGCATTAGGACAGTGCCCTTAATAGCATGCTTTAACTTTTGTTCAGCCCTGAAGTGGTCAGGCAGTTGGACCAAATGTTGCTTGTATATCTTCTAACTGAACTACTCTGTTCTGTTCATTGCTATGACTTCCTGTCATCGTATAAGCTCAAACATAACTCACCACCCTGCAACTGCTTGCTCACTCTCCCCACTTCTTCTTCCCTCCCTACCCCCGGCAGTATTTGGAGGAGAATCAAAAGAATGTGTACTCCACGGATTGATATAAGAACAGTGCAATTACTACAGTATAATACAAAACTACTAATATTACCATTAATAATAATACTAAGAAGGGAAATAACAAGAGTAAAGATTATAAAACTCGAAAGGAAAGGGGTGGGGGGGTGGGAAGAATGAACACAAGTGAAGCACAATACGATTGCTTACCACCTGCACCTGCTGATCGATACTGAGCCCAACCCGAGCAGTGATCTGGGCCTTCCAGATGAGCCCCAGTTTATATACTGGACATAACGTGCTGTGGTATGGAGTACCCCTTTGGCTAGTTTGGGCCGGGTGTCCTGTCTCTGCTTCTGCAGCTTCTTGTGCCGCTCCTCACTGGCAGAACATAAGAAACTGAAAAGTCCTTGGTTGCAGTAAACATTACTTAGCGACAACTAAAACATCGGTGTGTTATCAGCATCGTTCTCAGACTAAAGACAAAACACAACACAGCACAGCACCAGCTACTAAGGAGAAAAGTAAGTGTTACTTCTGAACCCAGGACAGTATCTGCCCCTTATTCACATGGTGCTTAGGTCCCACATTTTAAAATGTACCACCACTTTTTGTCTCTTGATATATACACACACAAAGAGACAGATATCATTCCTTAGTCCGTGGACCATCCCTATAAAGTTTGTGGAGTTCATTCAGTCAATGATTTTGGGCTTTGTCTGTTGTAACAGTCTTTCAGGGCAGGAAAGATGGTGTGTAGTGTTGGATTGTTGCCTGATGACAACACTGCTGAACTCGTCTGGTCTCTGCTGAGCTCATCTGGTCTCATCAAAGTTCATCCTTTTTGGGGTGATGATCAGAGGGAAGTCAGGGTCAGTTGATGGTGACCTGAGGACAGTTCTGCTGCTGCTGACTTTTCCATGACTTTATTCTCCCCTGATCATCACAACAGCACATATTTTCTTTTCAAAGCCCAGAGTAGTGGAGGTGGGCATTTAGCTGATGGGCTATAGAAGTGTTTTATAACAGGCAACAGCACATAATTGAGTTCATTGGCTGTTTTCCCCCCAGATTAAATCCCCTTGAGGTACATACCGGACTTACCCATCTTCCTGCACTACCCATGCTGGGGCAGAGCAACCTGAGCCCACTGCAGCAGGGGGTTTAGCTGTGGTGGTTCCTGGAGGACAGAGCCAGAGGAGAAGGAGCACAATTGCCCCAGAGGAGCCAGCTCAACCTGCGCTGCTCCAGCCCGTGGGAGCTGAGTGGTTCTTCCCCTTGGCTTGGCCATCACAGGGGACTTAGGCACCACAGGAGGCCTGGGCACTACAGGAGGCTCGATGTCCGTAAGTGGCTTGGGGCACCACAGGAGGCTTTGTGTCCATAAGTGTCTTGGAAACCACAGGAGGCCTGGGAACCAGAGGAGGCTTGGCCAGCACAGGTGGCCTGGGCACCGCAGGAGGCTTGGTGTCCATAAGTGGCCTGGGCTCCATCACAGGAGGCTTGGGCACCACAGGTGACTTGAGCACCACCAGGTGGACAAGAGGCTGGAAGGTGGGGAGTTTGGGCTGGGGTTGTTGCGCTTGCAGCTGGAGCTTTATTAGCAAGTAGCCTTCCACCAAAAGCTTCAGCCCCAAGTAGGGAGGCAGAGGCACAATTGCCTTCAGAGAGACATGGAAACAACTGGGTTGGAAAAGAGCTTTAAGATCATCAAGGACAACCGTTCCCTACCACTGCCAAGGCCACCACTAACCCATGTCACTGAGGGCCTTGTCTACAGAGGTTTTGAACCCCTCAGTGGGCAGCAACTCTACTTCTTCACTGGGCAGCCTGTTTCAGTGCCTGACCACACTCTGGGGAGGAAATTCTTCCTAAAACCAGTCTAAACTTCCCCTGGTACAGATTGAGGCCGTTTCCTCTTGTCCCATCCTTTGTTCCTTGGGAACAGAGACCAGCCGCCTCCTGGCTCCATTCTCCCTTCAGGTAGCTGTAGAGAGCAGTGAGGTCCCCCTGAGCCTTCTCTTCTCCAGGCTAAACATCCCCAGTTCCCTCAGCTGTTCCTCATCACACTTGTGCTCCAGGCCCTTCACCAGCTTCATTGCCCTTCTCTGGACCCCTCCAGCACCTCAATGTCTCTCTTGTAGTGAGGGCCCATAACTGAACACAGGATTCGAGGTGCAGCTTCACCAGTGCCCAGTACAGGGGGCCAATCCCTGCCCTGGCCCTGCTGCCACACTGGTGCTGATGCAGGTCAGCATGTCCTTGGCCTCCTTGGCTGCTCATGCTGCTCATGTTCAGGTGGTGAGTGGGGGCTCAGGGTGCCCACCTGATGCCCCCCCCTCAACCCATCTCAATGTAGATGAGGTTGAAGGCACCAGTGAAGCAGCCAGGATTCTTCTTGTGGTCCAGGACCATGCGTGGTGTGTCGCTCTGGATGGTGGTGCAGAGCCATCGGGTCACCGCTGAGCAGGGCACCATGTATGGATTGGTGTTGATGTCGAGCAACCAGGGCTGGCAATCCTCCCCAGACATGAAGTCGGCTCCGTAGAGCTCAAAGCTGCTTTTGCTGGACCCCACCACTTCTGGGCATGGCGCAGGTCAGCCACCACCGTCTCCTTTGTGACAGGGATGGTCATCTTCTTCCAGGCTTCCCCACGCCCCACTCACTGAAGGTAGAGCTTGAACTGCTGGCTGGACCAGAACAGGTAGTGGCACAGTTTGGGGTGCTGGCCACCAGCCAGCCTCCACCGCTTCTGGATGGTGACATTGCAGAGGTGCCTGGAGCTGGTATGGGAAGAGCAGGGGAGGGTCAGCAGGGCGCTGGGGCACCAGGTGTGCCAGGGTCCTGGGGTCCTGGGGCACCAGGGTAGTGGGCACTTACTGGAGCAGGCTGTGCAGGGAGAAGGGCTGGGAGCAGAAGTGCATGTAGTTGCTGTGGTAGAACTAGATGGTGAAGCAGGTCCCACTTGGTCACCAGGAGCTATTGCTGCAGGTCAAACTTGGTGCCCAAGATGAGCAGCAGCCACTGCACGTACTTCTGCATGACCCATTCTCCCAGCTGCACTGAGGGCACCGCACATTCCCCTACCACCACCAGCACCTCCTCCACCCACTGAGCAGGTGATCCCTGAGTGGGGAAAACATGGTGCTGGTGAGACCCCTCTTCACTGGGGAGCCCTGAAGCTGCTGCAGCAGGACCCTGTACTGCTCTCACTGCAGGATGCTGGGTGCCAGCCTGGCCTGCTCACTGCAGGGTGGTGGCACAGCAGGTCAGCACCAGCACTGCCATGCTGTATGTCTCCCCCCCAAACCTTCCTGCCCTGCACACACTGCACCAATGTAGTGGTAGTACTTCTGCTGGAAGCAGTTCCAGTCGGCATTAGTGATGTGGAGAACTAGGGAGTCCCAGTTGATGTCACGGTGCTCCAGCCTGTCCAGCTGCCTCCTACAGATCTCAAGTGTGGCCTCCAGCAGCTCAGGGGGCAATGGGGGTGCTGGACCTGTGAGGGCAGCCTGAGCTGAGGGTCATGGCTCCTGGCAACCCGTGGGATGCATGGCTTTGGGTGCATCGGAGTCCTGAGCCACAGTTCCGAGCACAGGCTAGGCCCATATCTGTGGCACTGAGCCTGAATTCCTCACCATCCCCACCAGGCCCATCTCCACACACTCACCTGCTCCCTTGTCAGGTCACTCTATCACCCCTGGCATGTGCTCAGCCTTCTCCTCAGCCAGTTTGAGAAGTCTGTGAGCTGCTGTCAGTTGGTGATCCTCTGCAAAGTATTCAAATTGACCTCATCCTGACCTGCTCAGAACGTGGGGGGACCTGGGATATGGTAGGGGGGCAGAAGGGCAACAGTCCCAGATCACCGATGAAGGCTTGGTGCTCATCCTCAGCCCCCAGCTGGCAGCACCATGGGAAGAAGGTGGTGGGATTGGCTTGGTGGAACCAGGGCAGATTTTGGAGGCTGAGGCACAGGTTCCCATGTGTGGGACTAGGGTGACAATCAGTGCTGGACCCAACGCTGCCACACCTGTTCATAACCAGAAGCCCATTCCTGGTGTCTCCAGGCTCTTACCTTGGTGGTGAAGGCTCCGATGCTGGTGAAATGGTTCACCATCTGGTCCCTCTGCCGATAATTCACAGCATTGTACTGTCTGGTCCAGATCAAGGTAGGCATCTGGTCCCGCACCATGGAGGACTGTGGAAGGAACAGAGAGGACTGGGGTGAGCTGTGGAGTCCCTATCCCACCCTCACCACCCAGCCCAGGCTGTGCTCTGTAGAGTCCAGCCCTGGCCCTCTCTACTAACCACCATGTCATGGATGGCATTGGTGTCCTCATCATACCAGTGGGCCTCCTCCTCCTCTTCCTCTTCCTCTTCCTCCTCAGGAGGCTCCTGAGGGCTGAGGGCCCACTGTGGGCTGAGGCCAGCAAGAAACCAACCCTGGCTCTGGATGCAGCCCTGCCTCCCACTGCTCATCACCACAGTGTTCCTCATCCTCCTCATCCTCCTCCTCCAGTAGCTTCTGGGTCTCCTGCTTCAGCGCCGAGTGGGTGCCCACCTTGATGATGCTGGAGAACTTCTTCACCCAGCCCCATGCCCGTAGTAGCTTGTGGATGATGGGGTAGAGACCTTGCACCAAGAAGATCTTCTCCTGGGAAGGGATGCAAGTGGTCAGCCATAAATGCAACATATGTCCATGGCATGTTGGTATGTGTGTGTTTATAATCAGGCTCCCACTTTGATGGCTGCCTCCACGTGCTGCCTGGCCCTCCTAAGCAGCTCCATGTCCTGGAAATGAGTCCCATTGTCTGACTCAATTCTTTCTTGGTGCTGTGTCACCACAAGAGTTGATTCTCAAGGTCCAGGATAGTGTTCCAGGCAGTGGCAGGGGGCACAGCATGTTTCCAGCCATCCGGTGGTTGCTTCCACCATGGTAAGCACATGGCACTCGCCTTGGAGGGTTGGTGGGAGTGTGATACAGTCAATCTGCCAGGCCTCCCCATATTTGTACTTCAGTCATCGTCCTCCATAACAGAGAGGCTTCAACTGCTTGGCTTGCTTACTTGCAGCACGTTTCACATTTGTGAATAACCTGGGCTATAGTGTCCATTGTGAAGTGCACCCCTCAATCACGAGCCCATCTATATGTTGCATCTCTGCCTTGATGGCCTGAAGTGCCATGGGCCCACTGGACTAAAAATAATTTACCCTTATGTTGCCAATCTAAGTCCATCTGAGCCACTTCAATCTCAGCAGCTTGATTCACCTGTTGTTTGTTCTGGTGTTCCTCAGTGGCCCTACTCGAGTACATGAGCATCTACGTGGCATACCTTCACCATCAGGTTCTGCACCCAGGCAGAGATACCTTGCCACAGTGCTGCAGCCCAGATGGGTTTACCTCTGCGTTGCCAGTTGCTCTGCTTCCATTGCTTCAACCACCCCTACAGGGCATTTGTCACCACTCATGAGTCAGTACAGAGATAAAGTACTGGCCACTTTTCTCTTTCAGCAATGCCCAAGGCCAGCTGGATGGCTCTCATCTCTGCAAACTGACTCGATTCATCTTCTCCTTCAACAGTTTCCGCAGTGTGTCACAGGGGACTCCATACAGCTGCCTTCCATCTTTGATGCTTTCCCACACCATGGCAGGACCCATCAGTAAACAAGGCATATTGATTTTCACTTTCTGACAATTTATTATATGGTGGTGTCTTGGTTTAAGCCCAGCCGGCAACCCAGAACCATGCAGCCGCTCACTCCCTCCCTCCCTCCTCACCTTCCTCCCCCTGCTCCCAGAGGGATGGGGAGGAGAATCGAAAGAACGTAGCTCCCATGGGTTGAGATGAGAACAGTCCAGTAACTGAGGTATAACACAAACCACTACTGCTATCACCAATAATAATAATGATAAGAGAAAAAACAGGCAAAGAGAATACAACTGCTTGCCACCCACCAACCGATATCCAGCCCGACCTGTGCAGTGATCTAGCCCTTCCGGGTAACTGCCCCCAGTTTATATACTGGGCATGACATGCTGTGGTATGGAATACCCCTTTGGCAAGTTTGGGTCAAGTGTCTTGTCTCTGCTTGCTCCCGGCTTCCTCTCCTCCCTGGCAGAGCATGAGACTCACAGTCCTTGGTTAGAGTAAACATTACTTAGCAACAGCTAAAAACATCAGTGTTCCCAGGCTGAAAGTCAAAACCACAGCACTGCACCAGCTACTAAGAAGGAGAAAAATGACTGTTACTGCTGAACCCAGGACAGGTGGGGCCTCTTCAGCATGCATCTCCTCCTCCTCTGGTGACATTCCGAAATCTTTGCCCTCTGGCCAGTCCATGATGACTTCTAGAATTCCTGGACAACTGCAATTTCCTATTTGAGCTTCTTGTGTAATTAACACAGCCCATTTATTCCATGTAGCATCAGTTGTATGATGAGTAGAGGAGCCCCTGCCTTTGAACATAAAGCCCAGCACAGCCAATCAGGGTACCAGGAGGAGCTGTGCTTCAGTGCCAACCCCTTCATAGGCTGCCAGTATCTTTTTCTCAGTTGGGGTATAGCTGGCCTCAGATCCTTTGTATCCCCGACTCCAAAAGCCGAGGGGTCGACCTCGAGTCTCCCCTGGAGCTTTCTGCCAGAGGCTCCAGGTAGGACCGTTCTCCCCAGCTGCAGTATACAGTACATTTTTTACATCTGGCCCTGTCTGGACTGGTCCAAGGGCTGCTGCATGAATTATCTCTCGTTTAATTTGCTCAAAGGCTTGTTGTTGCTCAGGGCCCCATTTGAAATAATTCTTCTTCCAGGTCACATGATAGGAGGGCTTACAATTTCACTGTAATTTGGGGTGTGTATTCTCCAGAACCCCACAACCCATAAGAAAGCTTGTGTTTCTTTGTTGTTAGTTGGTCGAGACATTGCTGTTATCTTGTTGATCACAACTGTGGGGATGTGGCGACGTCCATCTTGCCATTTTATTTCCAAAAATTTAATCTCCTGTGCAGGTCCCTTGACCTTAACTCTGTTTCATGGCAAAACTGGCCTTCAGAAGGGTTTGTATTATTTTCCTCCCTTTCTCACAAACTCCTTCTGTGATACCGCAGATAAAACCATAGGGTGGCCCATGGCATGTACCTCCTATATCTTCTCTCTTGGGCAATAAGTCACGTTCTGTTAATAGCTGAGATGCAGGCTGGCACACGTGGGGAGCTGGATAGACTAGATAGATCATCTCTTAACTGCTTGAACTCCTGGGACAGGAGTTTTTCCACAGCTGAAATGATGAAAAGGGCAAGGTTGTCTTCAAGCTCCCAGAGATGATGACTCACTTCATCCACTGTTGGTGCTGCTGCATCCCTCCAGCTCATTGATGTCAGTGAGTTGGCATATGATGATGGCACTCTGTGTAAATTTCTGCCACATGGGTCGTGTACATTTGACTTCCTCTGGATCTATGGGATCTCATTCTCTGTAATGAGAACACATTCCTGGCATCCGACTTGTGATAGATCACCTCTGGAACAGCTAATTCCCTCAGGTACTGGAGGCCTTTCACTATCATGGTCCACTTGCCTGGGCGACATATAACATTGTCCTTGTAGGTAGACCTTTCCTTCACAGATGCCAAGACCTGCCTCCAGAGGCTGAGAAATGGTTTCTTTTTCACAATTGCTTTGTCAGTTCCCCCTTCCCTAGTAAGTGATCCCAGCTGCTTGGCTTCCCTAGCTTTTAGTTTGTGACTGTCAGCCCTGTTGTCCCAGCATTGGAGCATCCAGGTGATGATGTGCTCATTTGGAAGAGGGCTGAAATATTTTCACATATTCCACAGCTCAGTCAAGGTCAGGGATCAAGAAGTTAGTTCTTCCTTTGATTCTTGTACTAATTCCTCTTGCTCCTCTCATTCAGATGTTGCACCCTCTAGTTCATGCATTGGGTCTTCATCTGCCTTCACTACACAAGTTGCTTTTTATGCTTTTCGTTTGCTTTTCCTCTTGCTTATAGGGTCAATTAATATTGGCACGGGTTGGTCCTTCAGTTCAGCTGCTATGCTTGCTACTGGGGTTGGAGTGGCTGCAGTGGCTGCCACTGGGGTTGTAGTGGTTGCTGTGCTTGTTGCTGGGGATGGAGCAGCCACATTGTCTGTTGCTATGCCATCAGATCCAGATACATCTTTTTCCTGCTCTTTACGAAACAGGGCTCTGTAGGCATAGGCCAAACCCCAGCACATTGTGGTGAATTGTCCCTCTCTGGTATTGAAAGGACAACAGCACACCTTCTCTAAGTGTTTTGATAATTTTTCTGGATTTTGCATTTGTTCAGAAGTGAAGTTTCAAAGCACTGGAGGGGCCAACTGGCCTAGGAGCTTGCCCACACACCCTGCCACTCATGACTGTCCAGCCTCTGGAAAGATATTGTGGTGGTATTCTTAGACAGCTGTTTAACCTTAGACAAGTCTCAAGCCCAAGCCTGCTTAACTTTCCAAAATAGATGAAATTGGGCATTCTCAGGGTGGTATGGTTGTGGGTAAAACACATGCACATACGCAGCAATACGGTGGCTCCCAGCAAAGGGAGCAGGCTGATCTCAAGGATATTCAGAACCTTTAAAATTCTCAAATACTGCTGTAAATAGCCTGGTGGGGGCACAGATGGTGTGATGGAATGTCTCCTTCATACATTGACCTCCAAGGGGGGAAAAAAGAGATGTAATTGTTAATAATTCCCATTACATGCCTCCCAAAGTATAGAGGTGATGACCACACTAAGAATGCTGCAAGCCAGATCAGTTTCATGATCAATGATTCTACTGTACTACAAGTCATTACCATGAAGTACAGTGAAACAAGAACCTTAGCCCAAGCCCCAAAGCTGATAAACACTGACACAGCAAATAGTGGGTTCAAGTAAGGTGTGACATGCTGAAACTCTGAGACATGCTGAAACTCTGAGACCAAGCACAACAACTCTGAGAGCAAATAAATCAACAAAGTGACAATTAATTTGAAAAAATGAATGCTTATCAAAAATAGGTTTTGAAACAGTCTGGTCAGATCTGTCATTAACTCAACCCTTTGTGCCCCACTTTGATCCCCACAACGGACTGCTGTGGTGTAAGCCCAGCCACTAACTCAGAACCATGCAGCCACTCACTCACTCCCCCCCCCTTCTTCCTCCCCTCTCCGGGAGGGATGGGGAGGAGAATCACAGTATCACAGTATGCTAGAGATTGGAAGGGACCTCGAAAGATCATCCAGTCCAATCCCCCTGCCGGAGCAGGAACACCTAGATAATGTTACACAGGAATGAATCGAAGGAATGTAAATCCCACAGGTTGAGATAAGAACAATTGAGTGACTAAGGTATAATACAAAGCTACTACTGCCACTAATAATGATGATAAGGGGGATAACAAGGGGAGAGAATATAAAACTAAAAAGTGAAGAGGAAAAAAACCAATAATATGCACAAGTGATGCACAATATTATTGCCTACCACCCACTGACCTATACCCAGCCCAAGCTGAGCAGCAATCTGGGCCTTCTGGGTAACTCTCCCAGTTTATATACTGGGCATGGTATACTGTGCTGTGGTATGGAATACCCCTTTGGCTAGTTTGGGTCAGGTGTCTTGTCTCTGCTTCCTCAGGGATTCTTGTGCCCCTCCTCACTGGCACAGCATAAAAAACTGAAAAGTCGTTGATCAGGGTAAGCACTACTTAGCAACAACTAAAACATCAGTGTGTCATCAGCTCTGTTCTCAGACTAAAGCTGAAACACTGACCTACACCAGCTGCTCAAAAGGATCAAAAAACTGTTACAGCTGAATCCAGGACACCTCCCATGGGAGGTCTAAGGCAGCATTTGACTTCTTCTTGGGGATTTCTTCTATCTTTCTTCCCTAGCCAGGGGAGGCAGAGGTGATCCCCTAAGCTCAGCACCCATCAGGCTTCATCTTGGCCCTCTGTCATGTTTAGGGTCTCAGACAGGAGACATGCCAATAGACCAGCAGTACTTAAGGAAGGAAACAGAGGTATTTGGGCTGGAGTATTTACCCTTCGAGGAGGGCCAGGTGCTTCAGCATGGATCAGAAAAGGATGTTGTGTACCTAAGAGTACACCCTGGTGCCTGTAGGGAAGGGACCAAGGGAATGAAGACAGAATGTTCTCAGCAGTGCATGGCATAAGGCTGACAGACAGTGGCAACAGCTGAAACCAGAGAGGTTCCTGCTGGAGATACAGGGTTGGGGTAGTGTGAAATCACTCTGAGGATCATTAAGCAATGTAGTGATTTGCCCCAAAAGGCTGTGAAATCCCCTGAAACCTAGGTTTTTATCTGGGGACCAGCAACAGAACTTGGTGCCAAACTCAGCAGCTACCTTCTGTCTCTCTCCTTGTGTACCCTGAAAAGCTGTGGCTGTTCCATCCCTGTAAGAGTTCAATGACAGGTCAGATGGGGCTTTTTGGTGGTTTTGTTGGTTTTTGTTTTGGTTTGGTTTGGTTTGGTTTTTTTTATTGGTGGGCTGGTTTTGGGGTTTGTTGGGTTTTTTTTTAGTTTTTTTTTAGTTTACCTGTTCATAAGCTATATGCTCCAAGTATTTTTAAATACAACAAGTGTGGTATTTAACACTGAGTTACTTGTTCACACTGTTCATTGGGTTAGTGATTTCTCATTATTTCACTAGTGTTACTAGGATGGTCTTCTGTTTTTCATAAATCTATTTAGTTTTTAAAATGTCTTTAAGAACTTATAAGAAAGGCTAACTCCATAATTTTCAGCATCAAGAAGGACTTGCTTAGTTTCTACTTTGTGGCAAGTGTGATTAGACATTTATGGCTTTTTTTTTTTAATGGAAACAAATGCCCAGTTCTTTGGTTAGCTGGCTGTCTTGAGAGGTCAAACTTGTGATTTGCTGGAAATCTCAGTATCAGAAAGCCATAAGGCCCATTCTTCTAGTGAAGAAGCAACTTTCTAAATTTTCCTTTGAAATATCTGCACTGATTAGCTAAAACTAGAGAGGTGATGACTGTACTTAAGTTCATACTTTAATGAAGAAGTAATCTTTGAACTCTTTCCCTGCTGCACATCCGCTCTCTTGGTGCATATAGTATCCTTCATTTTCCTCGGGAGCTGCTCCTCAGCATTCAGATGTCCTAAAGCAGAGAGCTAGTTTTAACAAATTTAGCTTCCATCTACAGTAATTTGTTTATTTAAAGACCCGTTGTCTTTATCAACATTTGTTGTGGTAAATCACTTCAAAGAACTTCTCTTGGTTTCAGCTGGGATAGAGTTAATTTTCTTCCTAGTAGCTGGTACAGAGCTGTGATTTGGATTTAGCCTGAGAATAATGTTGATAACACAGTGATGTTTTGGTTGTTGCTGAGTAGTGTGCTTACTCTAAACCAAGAAACTTTCAGTTTCCCATGTTCTGCCAGTAAGGAGATGCACACTGAGCTGGGAGGGAACACAGTCAGGGCAGCTGACCTGAATTAGGGAAAGGGACATTCCATGCAATAGATGTCACACTCAGTATGTAAATCGGGGGAATTGTCCAGAAGGGGCTGATTGCTGTCTTTCTTGGGGTTTATTAATTTCTATTTCCTTTTTTTTGGATTTTTTTTTTTTTTAATTAGTAATACTCTTTTTTTTTCTTCATTTCAATTATTAAATGTTCTTATCTCAACCCATAGACTTTCCTTTTTTTCTGATTGCCCTCCTCATCCCACTAGAGGAAGGAAAGTGAAAGAATGGCTGTATGGTACTTGTCAGCTGGGATAAAACCATGACAGCACTGCACATATATTTACTCAAAATGCTCAAGTTTCTGTTAGTTGAGACATTGTTTTTCTAATTTTGTATCAATATGGTTTTCTTTAATTTAATCTCTTAAGCCTCTTATCCAGCTTTTTGGATATGCTGATTTTATTAGAAAACTTTTGGAATAGGATAAAGAAAATGTAAAGCCTCAAATATTGTCCAAAACCATACAGATACATCAATAACCCAGATCTTGTGCCTGAAAAAGTAAGAATGGTTTCAAAAGCATGAAGTGTATGTGGGTGAGAGCTGTGTTTTTTTTTGTCAGATACTCAAGAAAGAAAGAGACAAAAATTAAATGCTGTGCAGATACTCAATTTATCTTACACAAGGTTTATTTCTTCCATTACTTCTTTTTAGTCATGAAAAGTTGAATTACTCCATTTAGTTATGTAATTTAGTGGCATGGTTACATCAGAGGCTAAGATAGTATTTATTCAAGTCTACATGAGCAAATATAGGTCTGTAATTCCTTATTGAAGCAGGTTACAAGTCAACTACAGACATTCTCACCTCTCCTTTTCCTCCAAGCCCAGTCACTGTGCTGCTGGCTTCTTGAGCTAGAGAAGCTAATTCTGGTTCTAAGCCCTGAGTATTCCATTTGTACAGAGTAAGAACCTGCATGAAGAGCCATAGAAGAGCTGTATTTGCAGTGATACTGTGAGCTAATTTCTTCAGGTTGGGTGTACAGAAATTATATTAAGATGAATTTCTAAAGATGTTTGGTCCAGAGGAGACTTTCTCTCTTTCTTTATGCCAAATTACAATGAGCTGTTGAAAAAGAAGCTTGAAGATACAAGTGTGAGAAAAGACAGCTCTTATTATGAGAACACTGTTTTACAGACAAGACAGAAGCTTTCTATATTACAGCCATTTGACTGACAAAAGATTTATTTTACTTAGCAGTAGGTAGCTAATTACATCTAGTGTTTGCGCATGAGGTCTCTCACTCCTGTTAATAGGTTGTAAGTACCAAGTCTTAGATTTCTCACCCCAAATGGCTGCTCTGCCGTCTTAGGTTGAACTTAACGCTACAGTGCCTACCCTTTTAAGATGAATAGGTGAAGCTGAGACAGATCAGGAAAAAGCTTTCCAAGGCCAGTATGACAAAAGTCTGGAGACAAAGCAAGTCTTGGTGATTTTTTTTTTAAATTTAATCCAGAGAAAAACTCGTTTCCATGCTGTCAGCATAGAGCTAGGTGTCCATGCTCACATTAAGGCTGCAAGAGCTTTGTGTCCGGCAGTCTTATGGTACACGAAATATCCAGTCAAGGGTAAAATACCTGCATGCATGACACCAGGACTTCACTGGTATGGTATTCTACTAGAGTTTACCCCTTCTTTAAATATACACTACTGTATCTGAAAAATCTAACAGCCCGTATGCAGCTTCTTCTAGATCCCTTCAGCCAAGGTTGTATATGAGGGACTGAAAGGAATTTCCAGGAATGCAAAAAGGAGAAGAAATTTATAGATCAGCTCAAGTCTGTCTCTCCTTGTCCATAACAAGTAAGGAAAAACTGCCAGTTAATAGTGCCCTTCTCTAACCTAGATTAGGAATAAGTATTAGAGCCAAAAGATGTTACAATAGGAGGTAAGCAGGCAAAAAAAACAAATAATCTTTTAGAAAGTAATCCAAATCTTGTATTTTTTGACTGGTTACCAAGAACTATGGAACTCACCTGATCTGAGCTGGAGACAGATAGGTTTGTTGAGAGGAAAGCATCAGGAATTTTGTAGCTGAGATTTCAAATATCACAGGAAATGTGTTCAGGGCAGTCATTTTATATGGCCTGTTACAGAGTTTTCACACTGCTATAGAGGAAGCTTGTGAGTAAAAATCTTTTTTTTTCATTTCTTTCTAGAATGTTCTTATGAAAGGTATGCAAATCAGTTTGTAGCTATTTAAAATTACTGTAGTCACTTGTGGTGGGTTGAACTCGGCCAGCAGAAAAGCCCCACACAGCCACTTGCTCACTTCCCACCTTTCAGTGGGGTGGAGAAGAGAATTGAAAGAGCAAAAGCTGAAAACTCATGGGTCAAGATAAAATCAGCCTGCTTGCTGTGGGAGCAGAGTAAGGACAAAACAAAACAAAAATCCAAACAAAAAACCCTGGCCTTGACACTGTGCAATCTCACTGTGCACTTCTCAGCAATATCCAGACACTGGTGTATTATTGACATTGGTTTAGCTACAAATCCAAACAAGCACCATAGGGGCTGCTATAAAGAAAATTAACTCCATCCCAGACAGAAGTCCTAGCCATATACCCAATGTTCCTCAGCCTGCTTTTAGTTCTTAATAATACAGTCTCAGACAGAGGTCTTCTCTAAAATGAGGTGAAACATAAAATTTTCTAATCCAGTTGATGGCATTACAATGACAGTAGTTTTCAGCCAGTGCGTACTCCTATTCAACTGTCTGTTGCTACAAATCTCTCTAAGGAGTACCTAGGCATCCTAACAACTAATATTTTCCAGCTAACAGACTATCAGTAAATGCCAAATGTAGAGATTCCTGTAAGTCTGGATTTTAGTCTGATAAACATATTGGGAGATCTTCAGCAGGCAGATTGCTATGCAAAAATGTATCTGCAGAAAATGGGATCCATGTCACAGAGGGACAATGCTGCCCCTTGATGACTATCCCCAGATCAGGTGGGCATTATATATAAATAAGCCAAACTGAATTACTTAGTCAAAAGCGAGATTCCTGTCACTGGTTATCTAAAAGCTTCCAGGTGAGCCCAGATCTGTACGTGTTGTAGCCTGAAGCAGAGGTCCAGTGAAGTGAATTCAACTGTGAATATTAATATCAGATGAATTTTCAGGTCTATACTTTTAAAATAAAGATGAGTGAAAAAATGGCTTGACAAACAGAGCTGACTCACAATGAACAAAATTCTGCGATGCTGCCTTTTTCATTTTACTAACCCAAAACCCCAACTCATATAAATTGTCCTAGGTTCAAATTGGCTGCCCTAGAAGAGGAATAGTATGTACGTTCAGCCAAAGAGCTCTGAAACACTTCCCTCCATTTTCTGGGTTTGTTTGAGAAGTTCTAACAGAGAAGTGATGCAATTATCGTACTCTTCTGATAAAAACCCCTCATTTTAAAAATTGCCGTTTTTAGCAGTATGGCAACATGCTAATTTGCCTGACTTTAATGATAATTCATCTGTTTTCTATGAAGACAAACTGTTGGATAAACCCCAAAGACTCAAAAAATGTCTTAAAGATAATTAATCTTGCTAATTCTAGCTTTCTGTGCACTCTGGAATTGATTCATTTGGGTTTACCTGTTATCCCAGAAAAATTTTTTTGTCCATATAGTTGTATTATTGCTGTTGTATTTCAATTTTTAATATGTTGAAGTTGATATATCATTTCTCATACATAATTCCACAATCATCACATAAAATTTTCTTCATCTTAAAGACATTATTCCTTTCAGATGTACTAGACTGAAACAAAAAAAATATATAACTGGAGCTGTTTCAAAAAAGGAAGCAAAAACCTTTGAAATTTAAAAAGCACACCAATTATTTTATGTGAGAAAAACTTAGACTCAACCATGACACAACAATATATTTTTGTTTCGTTCTGTTTTCCTTTAGGAATTCATATTCCATGTGAAATTTTAAATGGGTGGGAAGTCAGTACAGGAAATCTTGTTAGTAGTACAAGGTAGTTTTGAAAAATTCATAAAATACGTTATTTCCTTTAAAAATTAGATTACCACTTTCTTTTCATAATTTCACCTAGTTTTGTATGGGAATGTCACTCATTTCCTTTGCTTTTCTTAAGGCTAATATTCATCAAGATTATGAAATGAATGCTGAGGCACAAGAGGATGAAACAAAATGTGTGGGTAGAAAGAAAATACTGTATTTTAGAGATGTTAAGGATAAGGGATCTGAAAGACTTAAACATATCTTATAAGATATGCATCTACAGAAAGGTTTGATATTAAAGAAAAATATAGTTTAATGGCCTGATTATGGGAAGTAGTCCCCACATGAAGGGCAAAAGAAGTAGGAGGAAGTAGGTACTGGGAATGAAAACTCAAAGACTGGTGCTTTATCAAACAGATGAGGAGGCAAACACGAAAAAATGACGGAATTTCAGCCTGTGATTCTGGAAACTGGTCTGGAAGAAGATGAATTTTAAGACAGCACAACAGTGTTGCTTGATATTAAGCTGCTGATGGCAATCACCAGAGACAAGACTAGAGAGGGTGAAAAAGGTGACAAAGCCTCTTGAAAATTCCTGAGGTGGACAAACAGGCAGAGGAAGAGAAACTAGAGAAGCCAGGGTTACGAAAGCTGAAGGAAGACAAACTTTTGAAAGAAGCGGTGAGTGAACTGACGTAACTGGAGAGAAGCAGTACATGAGGATTCCTTACCTTGGTACTGACAAACTGTACGCAGCTCACACTTTTACACTGCCAAACCAGCAGGTGGCATCCGAAGGACACGAATCACAACCCATGTCTAACTTTCTTTTCCTAAACCGCAACTAAGAAATTGCTTCAGCTCTTTGTCTTCACCTGCTTCCCTGGGGAGAGATGAAACCAGTTTTGTGACTGAACTTTTGACTGTGTGACCTTGCCCTTTGCCACAGCAAGTAGCACAAATTAAAAAAAAAATCCTCTTTGGGCTATGATTGACATTGTGTGACTGAGCATCCCAAAGATCAACTTACTACTGGTGTAGAGAGGAAGTGGTATAGTGGAAAAGCACTTCCTCCCAAAACACTGTTGGGATCAATCCCAAAGTATTCTCCAGAGACTCCAAAAGCTTCATAAATGGTGTAGGGCACGAGAAGGCTGTCACAGTAACCTAGGATAGTTCACCTGCCCTACCCAAGTATGTAGAGTACCAGGCATATCTTGTCTTGTTGTTTGCTTAACTCATGACATTTTACTTCTGATCCCATTTGAGTATGTAGTGTCCTGAGCAGGTTTTATATTTTTGTCACCGTAATCCAGGATAGTTTGCCCCCTCATCTGCAGCTACTTTTGCATAGGCACCAGTGATGGAGGCTAGCTACAGATCTCCGAATTTGGACAACAGCACTACATCATCAGGTTTGCTAATGAGCAAAATAGAACTTGTGTATGTATGATATGTTAATCGGCATGGGTTTTATCATCCATCCCCATGTTGCTTTCCCTTGAGCTTCACTCCTTAACAGGGCTCACTGCATGGGGCCTCCATTTGTTTAGCAGTGGTATTCTGGGTCTCCAACTGTGGTAACATTAGTCTTTCATCAAAGCCAAAGCTTTAACTTGACAAGAGTTGTGCATCACCTGGAGGGATCTGCATCTGCTTTTCACTTGTAACAAATGGCCACCCAGTTTTTGCCCTTTTCTAATGGTTGCCATATGTGGTACAGTCTCACGAACTGACAACTTTAAATCAGAGAGAAATAATTTGTACACTCAGAGGAATTTTTCTTTTGTAATTGCTCATGTTTTAATGAAGACATACAATTTGTAACAAACTTGTAATTGGAAATTCAGAAACCAGACTGGGATTAGCCAACTACTTTAAGTTATTCCTATTCAATTCCTATGGATAATTCTTAATGCTGTGTATTTCTACTTTTGTTTTTTAATGGAATTTTAATTCTTTTTTTATTTTGTGGTTAATGCTGTGTCATTTTTAGTACAATTGAAAAAAGTTTTGCGTGCATATGAAGGATGTAGTTCACAGAGTTGCTACTTGCCAGGCTATTGTTTAGTTGATGTACTTTTTACAAATGATGCATAAAAGAGGACAGCTAACAGAGGAGCAGTTGAGAGGCAGCCAACAGATGTAGCAGTTTGCACAGCCTAGGGCACAAAATGGGGTTCAGCATCTTGGCTTAGAAAAGCATGCATGTTCTCAGCAGTACTATTGCTGAACCAAAGAGCATGGTCCCCAACAGCTGCTGGAGCTTCTGTCTGTAGCATCTGAGCCAGCTGATAAAGTTGGAGCTCTGGAAGGTGTATGCTGCCTTCCACCAGAGCCTGAAGCCTTTTGTTGAGGCTGGAAGCTGGGAGAAAGCTTCCTATGCCCATGTTGAGAAACAGTGCTGCCAAATAAAGGAGCTGCAGGAGGGGTCAGCAGACTATGAAGCATCAGAGATCATGAGAAAGAGTCTTCTCCAAGACTCCGCAGTTTCAAAAGCTTGAACCTAAACGTGTACTGAATGCAGTACAGGTTGAGTCTGTACTTACTGGTCTGGCAAACAAACAGTTTCATTATGGTGAGGGATGGAAGTTAATGGTTCTTGCAACAGGAGGATGGCTTCTGATCCATCTGCACATTTGTTAATATGGAGTAGATGCAGTGCTTTTGCAGCTGTCCAGGTCTGACAGGAAGCAGGAAAATATCTGATTTCATTTTTGTGGGGAAGAATGAAAATTGGTGGAGCCCTGAACTGAAGAAAAGGAAAGCAATGATTGTAAGTGGCAGAGCAACCAACAGAAATACAGATCTTCCCTAATAATGTTGTGCATATGTAGGAATCAAAGCTTGAAGATGAAAGAACTTGAATCAGTGTGTGCACCAATGCTGACAAAAAAGGTAAAAATCAAGGCCATTGAAGACAAAATTCTTAGAAAATTTTCTGTTTCTCAGGGAAACACCCTTGACAATTAAAAACTCACCAAGCCACTGCAGGAATCAAATGCTTGAGATATGCTCCTCAGATCCTGGTCAGAAATGAGAATAAATTCTTGGTATGCTGATGTTATGCTGATACAATTGTTATTAAAGCCAGAATTTATCAGTAGCTACAGTAGCTTATGATATACAGTAAGACAGTTCCTTTTCAGAACAAAGACGTTAATTTTCTAAAGCCTGTTACAATATGAAAAATTTCTGTATAGTCAGTTTGACTATATCTGAATTGCAGTTTCACATTATTTGCTTATTTGCTTTAATAGCAATGTTTATTTTTTCATTTTATTAGGTTCAGTAAATATTATTCTTGCTATGCTTATTCACTGTTAATTTTATTTTATTGGTCAAATGGGGCTTCTGGTCAAATAGGAACAAATATGACATTTTTGTGAAACTTATGATATATAGTTGGCTATTTGCTATAGAACTCATATGCTGACCTCCCAATAGCCTGAGGTCTGCACTATAAATTCATTACAACCAAGGAAGTTGGACAGCTTGTGTGTAGCCTCCGCATAAATAAGGAAGACCTAAGGAGTTAGCTACATTTCCCTTTCTCAGAAAATGACTCATGCTTGCAGATTGTTTTGTGTAGATTTCTCCATAGAAGCCATTCCTCTACTGGTCTAATCTGACATAATTTAATTTTGAAATTTTGAAAATTTATGCTGCCCCTGTGCAGTTCAAAAGAACTTTGAGATCACTATACAACTCAGAAAATAGAGCTGGAATGTTGCTTTGCTCAAGTTGCACTTATCAACTGATTATTTTTGAAACATTCTGAACATACTATATACTTTCAATTCTTCTAGTCACAGTTTTTGATCAGAAAGTCAGACGCAGTTTTCATGATCTGATGGGATAATGCCTGTAGAATAAATACACTAGTCCTTTTTCTTGGGATTATTTTTTGTGGCTCTGAAGCCACAAAATGCGACAAAGTCCACTCATTTTTAAGTTTATATTGTTCTGTAATAACAGTGCACAGTATCCAAGATAAGAAATATCCCTTGGTCTTGAGCTTCCACCAGAGTGAACAGAATTGCTAGACAGCACTTGAAGTGGAGTAAGGTCTCTTTCAACATAAGATAACCTTTACCTACCACCAGAGTTATGCCCAGAGGAGCTGTCCTTGTAACCGGTGGAGCCTTGTGAGGAGAAAGTTTTCTTCATTGTCCTCAGTATTCAGTTCCTAGTTGCAAAAACACTGCAAAAATGCTGTGAAAAAAAAAATGTGCTTCTTTTAGGTTAAATGAGGTACTGCAAGAGGCAGAAGCAGTGTAACAGAAAATAAGGACTACTCATGAGAAACGCTGGACTGTCACCACTCAAAGATCTATCAGGTACTTCATAATTGTAAGTCTGACAAAGGCAGATTCAATCTATCAGCTTTCTTTGAAGTATTTTAAGCAGGTTAGTTTAATATATCTTTTAACCAAATAGCACTTTGCATTACCCATACCTAAAATGTCTAAAATAGTATCTTATTAAATTGCTCTAAAAATTCCACTTACAAACTAGAATACTTGTAGAAAAAAGAAGTTTAAAGTGTTTCTCAAAAGATGGCATTAGTATGAATCTTTTGAGCTTACCCTGAAATGTAGATCAAACTTTTTTGTTCTGTGTGTCATGAGAGCATTCATTCTGTTTATAGGCATATCATGGCAAAGTAATAAAAATCATTAAAGTTATAAAAATCTTCCTGTTTTACTCCAAATGCATATTCTGTATTGAACCTTACTTTAGGTGAGAGATAGAGATTCCTTCATTTCTGAAGCAGATATATATAAAAATTACTTTTTAAGGTCAAGATACTTCACTAAATCTTAGAAAATGCTCTTGGACCGTGGGTGCACATCTTATTTTCCAAAG
Source organism: Pezoporus wallicus (assembly GCF_028554395.1). Lineage (NCBI taxonomy): Eukaryota > Metazoa > Chordata > Aves > Psittaciformes > Psittacidae > Pezoporus > Pezoporus wallicus. The sequence continues at coordinate 829,157 of NW_026642000.1, forward strand.
CAGGGCTGGAGGTATCTAGATCTCTCCCTGCAGTTATTAGGTTATTATTGCTTAAGTTATTAGCAGTCTTCACTGACAGAAATTCTGTAAGTCCCTCATACCATCTATTGCCATAGCTGATTAATGTTCATCACCTTTTAAAAGAAGGTCATGAGATGGATGTATTTAAACCAAGTATCAAGCAACATTTGACTGTGTCTTCTTTCTCTGAGGTCACCCAATAAATATCTGGAAGAGATCAGGTTCTTCTGTTCCTGTTTTCCCCAATATTGCACTTTGTTTCTCTCCAGTAGAGTGGTAATTTATCTGCATCAAAACAAAAATAAGAATATGCAACCTTGTAGCTGTCTCCATATTAAAACATGTTAATTTTCTTGTCATCTAGTCTCCCTAGAGATCTTGTTACAAGAGCTTGGCATCAAATACACTGATATTTCTAGAGAAAAAGTAAGGGAGTTGCTAATGAGAAATGAGGAACCATCAGATCTTTAGTTTCAACTGTTACCTAGCATATGGAATCAAGTAAGAATAATAGTTCCAGACAAACTGGTGAATGACTCCAGGATTCTGCTATAAGCAAGATTAAGTTAATGAGCTCATCTAAAACTAGTCTGTTCTTCTTTCAACTATTTAGTAAAACTACTAGGAGTTTTGAAAAGAATGGTAATCTGGAGCAGAATTTGGTAGTACCACTTAGTCAGACACTGTGTGACATATACTAGTGTTTTTTCTTGAGGTCTTTCTGAGTAACACAAAGTCTTGTTTAGCTTTATGCTGTATCTTGAAACCCTGCAGCAGAGTGAAGAAGTTAGAGATGCAGAATGGAGTTCTGCCTCCAGGGGCCTGCTGGCTTTGTTTAAGGTACCCTACAACAAACAGGTACCAGTCAAAGACAATCATCAGAGATTAAATATTTGGGGTTCATACTGGTATCTGTAGGTGGGAGAGAAAGACTGTTTTCTAGAGGTTAGACTTAAAAAGTATTAATATGTAGGACCATAATTAATATTTTTCAAAGATACGGTAACCTTTATGGCACATATGATTTTAAGCTATTTGCCAATTGCTGGCTGAGTCCAGGATTGTTCAGATTAGCAGTTAATTTCTGTATATATTTAAATGCCTTTGTGAAAATGAATGTTATTTATAATGTTGTTTGGTTTATAGCACTTGTATTTTGCCTAATGAAGTCATACGCTTCCTAAATTTTTCTTAGTCTTCTCTTATTTTCACTGATTTTTCTCTTAGTCAGGAGCAGCTCTTGTTAAACTGTATGCGACATAGCTTGAAGACACCATGCAATTTATGTGCTATGACTGAGACAAAGCACTCCCAATGGAATTCAAAAGGATTGGATTTGTAGACCTATCTTCATTAAATTAAAATGAAATTGGGAGTTAGATTGGAAAGATCCTTTTGTGATTATCAACCACAGTTGTTTTAAGGTAGATTGTTTTATGCACACACTGCCTCATTTAGTTGAATCTATTTTTAAACATTTTCAAAGACATTGGCTTGACTCTGTATGTAGCTGGTTTCCTAAAGGCCATTTCTCTGTGTTTCCTCTACCTGGGTGAAAGCCTTTTGCAATGCACTTGGAGAGGACAGTCTGAGATATCTCTTCTGTCTCCACAGAAGCCAAATGGAAGAGTGCGGACAGCACTTCTCTCCTCTTCCCTTCTTCCCACACTTTTCTGTTCCTTCTCCCAGACTCAGTCCATCTCAGTGTTTGTGCCCTGGTTTGTTGAGGTATGCTGTAGTATTCTCCCCACACAAACTTTCTCCAGTAGGGAGTCGGATTGTCAATCAGACAACAAAGTAATCCATGCCTTCCTTAAAACAGTGGGGCAGGTTATCCTTCAAGTAATATTATTTGAAGCATTTACACTCAGCTCACTCTCTCAAGCATGCCTTCACAAGAGTGAAGAAGGATCTATATCTTGTCACAGACTCACCAGGGTTGGTAGACACTTCTCCAGATTACCTAGTTCAACGCCCCTTGCTGAGAGCAGGGTCAAAATCTTAATATTAATTTTTGTGCAATAAGAGGTTTCTAATTATTTTTTTTATCCCTTAATCTATTTTAGCATGTTCCTAAGTGAATGTAATAAAATGAATGTGTTCACTTTGAGAAAGTTGAATGTGATTTCATCTTAAAAGCACAAAAAAAATGTTTCTTAGACTTGTGTCAGAAATATGACTTAGATGTAATGGATTATTGCTATGGAATGGATTGCAAATTCATGACACAAATAATGGTAGTTTCATATGTAGAATACCTTGAAATTCTTTTTCGTTCAGAAAAATGGGGAACACTAGAATTTGGAATCATTTCATATGGAGCAACATGAGGAAGAAAAAAATGAAAACAGGACAAAAGCTTCCTGAGACTTGAGACTTAACCCCGTTTCAGAAATTAATTATGGTAAAGTACTTTATTGCGGAAAATCTACAGTTTCTCTTGAATTCTATCTGCTTTAAAACTCCAGTAATTGTCTGGGAGAGGAATCATGAAACAGGAGTCCTGAAACAGTGAGAATAAGGGCTCTCTACCAGCCAATTCAAGCTGGGTGTAAGGCAGATCCAGAATAGGTTGTAGCTTCATAGCTGTTAAGGAGGGACATAGATCTGCACAGTGGTTTTTGCTTGTACTTCCTGCACAGAGTAATTGGGCTTTTTGCAGATCAAAATAGCACCAGTGACATTTTTAGTCTTTTCTTGTGAATGCAGTGGGAATTGTGGTTTCAGCGAAACTACTTGGAAAGACTGCTCATTTGTAGCTCAACACTGTGTTAAGGAAAGTTCCAGCTTCTATAAGCTTATCTCAATTTCTTGAAATATTTATAAAGATACTATTACCAGAATTAGTAGCTCACAGAGAGCTCTTTCTTCTGCTTGTGAATACACTGAGGCACTGTTTCCGGATAGGATAAATTTTTAGATTAGTACCCTAGATGACTGATTTTTCATTTTTGATTTTTTCTTATTTGTGTCATGATGAAAAACTATGGCATATCTGGTTTTGTCAGATATTGTACAAGAAGCAGTGGATTTGCTACTAAGGTACAGTTATCTTCTCTCAGCTTTTCAACATTTATATACTGCTGCATCAGTATTTCCTCTGGTGGCCTCTGCACTTGCTAAGTTTGTAATAGAGATACTTGGAAAACAATTCATAGAGAATCCCCATGGACAAACATTGTGGATGGCTGTTTTCCCCGCTGGTATATTTGTGTCTTTGATTCTTTTCCTTTGTGTTGTAAGACACACCCTATTCATGAATACATGAACTGGGATTAACTGACTGGCAACATTGCTGGTAGTGAAGACCTAGAGACTCTCAAGTTCCAAGAAAACACAATATTTCACAAATTTAGTGTTTACATTGTGGTGCCTGTAAATATTACTGTTAAGCAAGTGCCTGTATCAAGTCTTAGGTATGGAAGTGTAGGTTCTGAGGAAATTCAGAATAAACTTTTATCCTCCTTTGCTTTTCAGAAATACATTGTGGGTGTGATTCACAGTACCACAGAGGAAGCTGCAAAGACATAAAAATTTACCAGTGAATCTTTTTCCAAACACATTAGAAGCCAGAAGTGGAAATCTCGTCAAGTAAATAATCAAGGAGCAAAATGGCTATCACAGAGGTCATATGACAGAGGATGATAAGGGGGCTAGAGCACGTCCCGTATGAAGACAGGTGGGGAAATCAGGGGCTGTTCAGCCTGGAGAAGAGAAGGCTGCGTGGAGACCTCATAGCAGCCTTCCAGTATCTGAATGGGGCCTATAGGATGCCAGAGAAGGACTTTTCATCAGGGACTGTAGCAATAGAACAGCAGGTAATGGGTTCAAACTAAAACAGGGGAAGTTTAGATTGGATATAAGGAAGAAGTTCTTTCCTGTTAAGGTGGTGAGGCACTGGAATGGGCTGCCCAAGGAAGTTGTGAATGCCCCATTCCTGTCAGTGTACAGGGCCAGGTTGGACAGAGCCTTGGGTGACGTGGTTTAGTGTGAGGTGTCCCTGCCCATGGCAGGGGAGTTGGAACTACATGATCTTAAGGTCGTTTCCAACCCAAACCATTCTATGATTATATAATTTTGCTGCTCCACATAGAATCATAGAATCATAGAATAGAATCATAGAATAATTAGGGTTGGAAAGGACCTGAAGATCATCTAGTTCCAACCCCCCTGCTATGGGCAGGGACACCGTATGCTAAATCATATCACCCAAGGCCTTGTCCAAGGTGGTCTTGAACACTGCCAGGGATGGAGCATTCATAACCTCCCTGGGCAACCTATTCCAGTGCCTCACCACCCTAACAGGAAAGAATTTCCTTCTTATATCCAATCTAAACTTCCCCTGTTTAAGTTTTAACCCGTTACCCCTTGTCCTATCACTACAGTCTCTAATGAAGAGTCTCTCTCCAGCATCCCTACAGGCCCTGTTCAGATACTGGAAGGCTGCTAGGAGGTCTCCTCCACGCAGCCTTCTCTTCTCCAGGCTGAACAGCCCCAACTTTCTCAGCCTGTCTTCATACAGGAGGTGCTCCAGTCCCCTGATCATCCTCGTGGCCCTTCTCTGGACTTGTTCCAACAGTTCCATGTCCTTTTTATGTTGAGGACACCAGAACTGCACACAATACTCCAGGTGAGGTCTCACATGAGTAGAGTAGAGGGGCAGGATCACCTCCTTCGACCTGCCGGTCACGCTCCTTTTGATGCAGCCCAGGATACGGTTGGCTTTCTGGGCTGCAAGCGCACACTGCCTGCACACATCCTTTCTTTTCCATATTGAAATTTCAAATATTTTAAATTCACTTGTTAGAGAATGTTCATCTGACTAAACACTAAACCCTAATGTAGATAAATTTACTCCACTCATAAAATATAGTTTACATATTGCTAGAGCCCCGTCTGTTAACTTCAAAGCACTGAAGTAAAAAACAGAAAGCAAATTTAAATGCATATTCACTGTTTAATCTTTTAATTCAGATAACCAGTGACCTTAAAAAAGGGCTTCATGCAAACACCAGGTAAGTATTCACAGAAATGACGCCTACATTTTTGGAAGAAAATATCCTTGGCAAAACTTACTTAGAGAAAAATTAGTTTTTGTTGGGTGTTTTTTTGGGTTTTATTTGGGGTTGTTTGTTTTGTTTGTTTTTTTTTTTTGTGTTATCCAGATATGTCTGATGGCACTGGAGCACATAGGAAGAAGCAGTTATAAAAAACAGTTGTTCTGCCTGTCTTACATATTTAGGATATTTCTTTAAGGAGTATTTCACAATCATAATAGCCTTTTCTGCAAAAAGTTTAAAGTTGTCAGTACTGTATTTAATTTTTTTATTGCAAAGCTTCTCATCAATTGGATGCAATTCACAGAAAGGTCCATAAAAACTTGTTACAACTTAAAGCTATCTTTTAACACTGATTTCAGCACAAATCCAACACATAGCCCCATACCAGCTGCTATGAATGAAATTAACTCTATGTTAGCGAAAATCAGCATAACTACACATTGTAAGTTGAAGCTTACAAATTGTGAGGGGGAACGTGGATGTATATCCCCATAATTAGTCTTTGTTCATCTTTACTGTTGAAAGTGTGTTTAAATAACAATACCATTTGTTTCACCCATGTTCCTTTACTGAATTTGCAGCAAGTTACTATTTAATAAAAATTTCCACTAGAAATTTCATGCAAATTTCCAGCAGAAGTTTACTTGAAAAAGAATTAATGCAACTTTACTAAGCTTCATCCCAAACCCACAGGAATTTCTCATAGTTAAAAAGTTATATTTCTTCAGTGATGCACTGAAAGCTTGCCAAGCTAAAATATGTGTAAAACTGAAAATAGTTTGGTTTCATGTTAAATCCTTTTTTCAAAACATTTCCCAATGCTTATCTCAATATTCACTAAAGCTGGGAGCAAAAATCTGTTCTCTTTCCATTTTTTGTTTTTAATGTTTTCTTGAGAAGGTTGGAGCTGTCAGATTAGTGAATGCTTGCATGGTTATTTGCATACAATCCACGTAGGAAAAAAAAATCTAACAAAAGTCCACTTTGAAAAAAAAAGTATTACATATACAAAAAACTTCCACAAGGATGATTAAACTTCCACAAGGATGATTAGAAATTGTGAGAAAAAAACATTATTAAGCATCATGAAAAGTTATCTCAGAATCTAATCCACATGATCAGCATACAGGTAGAGATTTAGCAGTTCGAGTGTTCAATGGCACATTTAAGCAATTTTGCTGGTGCCGAACTATTATGTTCAGCTTTTTCAAGACTAAATGTAACTGAAACTTAGAGGATTTTTGTCTGAGCATTAGTGTTCTCAGCCAAAGCACTGAGATGAGAGGTATACAGGTCATCAGACATACCTCTTTCAGCTGTAGATCGCAAAGTATGATCTACACTTAGGTTATTATATGTTTTTAGAATTGCATGCAAATAATGCACAGAACAGCTCACTATATTTTACATTAAATGTAGGAGAGGAAGGAGTTTGCATCTCTTACTTGAAACACCTGGTGGTAATTTAACGATGGTGGTAATTTACTGAAACCGTTATTCTCAAGACAGGAGGATGCTCATTTACATAACAGGTACAGCACTTGCAGTGTTCATGGCTGGCTGCTTCTGGCATTTCTCAGAAAAGAAGAGTTCTGCAGGCTGTGTGTTACACAACATGACCCAGAATCTACATGGATAAGTGGCTGCCAGTTGAAGCTGTAAAGCACGTGTAGAAGCCACAGACTTTTTTGTCTTTTAAATATGGCTTGTCATGGCAAAAAAAAAGGGTAGTGTGAATGTTAGCTACTGACAGGCAGGATTATTTCACTTAAGTATGACATAAAGTTAGATATCTAGGCTCTGATCTGTGCCTCTAGGATCCATTGTAAGAGAAGGGAGATGGAGGGAAAGGGAGAAAGGCAGGTACTCTGTAGGCACATCATTCCATCTGTTTTATGTGTTTATTCCATCTGGTTTAGATATTCTTCCTGTTTTATTATCAATGACCTTGGCAAGGTGTCCTTGTAAATCCATTGACTATGGAGGATTCAAGATAGCAGGCTAACAGGGGATACCTTACTTTCTGAAGGTTCTGAAAATTAGATGGGCTGAATTCCACCTATTCCCTAAAACCAAAGCACCCAGTGAAATGAATCATAGTATCATAGAATAGTTTGAGTTGGAAGGGACCTTCAGAGGTCATCTAGTCCACCTGCCTCTGCAGTTAGCAGGGATATCTTCAACTAGATCAGGTTGCTCAGAACCACATTCAGCCTGGCCTTGAATGTCTCCAGGGTTGGCTGTAGTTGAGTGAAGTCTAGAGGCTGCAATCACTACAGATCTGAGTCATGGATAATAAGCAAAAATTGTGTGGCTATGAAATATTCTTAATACCACTCAAATTTTATGATATTTAAACCTTTTCATCCTCAAGAAGATTAAGAACTTTCCAACCTAATGACTTCATTCAAGGTAGACATATAGTCCTCATACACAGAACAGTTCAACGCTCTTATATGATGCCTATCAACTCAAAAGTTCTCTTCTTGAAGTCTCCCATCCAAAAGCGAGTATATAAAAACATTAAATTTCTTATATTAACAAATAGCATTTCTTCAAATTATACTACATCCAACCCTTTTCCAAGAGGAAAAGCAAATTTCCAATTTTAATATTCTAACACAAAATGCAGTGTGTATACTTTCTTACAGTAAGGAACTTTCATCTTTCACAGTTTCCAGTCACAGTCCATGCTGCTATTCTTTTTGAACTCTATTATTATGTTGTTCACCAAGTGGGTTAGCCATCACCCAGCTGATTATCTGCTTCTTGCAGTCACTGAAAGAGTCACCATATAGCAGAATCTTCTTGGCAGAGTAGACAGCAGCAATGTACCCCTCTCTCTGCAAAAGGAGCAACCCACAATTGCTTAACTTCATCCTTTCATTGCATTTGCAATTAAATGCTTTCTGCTTATTTGTATATCTGATTTTTTTCCCCATGGCTGACCAGGTATTTGTTCCACATATTGAGGGAGATAGTGAACAGATTTGCACAATTTCTTTCTGGTACCACAGGTTAGTCAAGAAGGCATTCACAACACTGAAGTCACTTGTGCAAGGTTATTACAGTTTTTCACTCTTAAGAACACTCCTCCTACATTGTGGTCTGGAATTGGTGGTGTATTACTCCCCTCAGTTATTGCAGTCTTTGTACCTGCCATCACTAATGCTGAATTTAAGCTGCTTAAGACTGCACTGTTACTGCCCCAGATTCTACTGGGGTCGTAGCTTCCCTCTATGATACCAATAGTAAGTGAACCTTATAGTCCAAGGTAACTGCTTTTTCTCTTATTATCATCAAGAAAACACTAAAAGGACTCAGTGTTGACTTCAAATATGTACCATCATTTAATCTATATTTTCTAATTTAGCCCATTTATCTTTGATATGAACATTGGTTGTTTTTTTTTCTTACATATAGCTGGCTAAGGCAGACTTACTCTTCCATTACATTTCTCCAGCTTTCTAAGTTTGTACATATGTACCTTTAACAGATTCTCTCAAATCATTTACCAGCTGCAGCTTGTCTATGACTTTTATTAATAGGAGTGCATAGTAGATATAAGGTGCTGATTGTCCAGGATAAATTCTTTATTGATCTTAGCAATTCCATTGAGAACATTTTTAATAATTTCTGGATAGTCTGAATTGGTTTCTTCCCTAAGACGTATTTGCTATATGTTTAAAACCTGACATTGCAAAGCCTTCACCCCATTCATTCCCCATTTTTCCCATCTGAAAATTGCTGTAGAATTCATAAGAAAACCTTTCCCTAATCTTCTGCGTATCTCTTGACATCTTACATGGCCCAAAGCTGTTCTGCCTTTTTATGTTTATAAGTATTCCTGCAAACTCCTCTTTCAGCATATGTCTTTTCAGCATATTCTTGTTCCTAATTTCTCTATCATCTTTAATTATTTAACATACTTTCAAAATTATCCTTCCAGGTGTTATTAATCCACTCATCATTAATCTGCAAAATGTGGCAATACAAATGTTGTGCTTTCTTTTTTATTCACCCTGTTGCCTTGATGAATGTGGAAAAGGATTTTTTCTCCTTTGTCAGGTACAAAATCCACTGCAGATGATATTTTTAGCTACTGCTGTATTTCCTTTGACATATTTTTTTAAACTGTCTTGTATAAACTGAGATAAAAGTTTGTATTTTGAAAGAAGGTTTTCAAACTCCTCTTTAACAATGAAGAAAATAGTCAATCCTTTAAAACTGGCAAGTCAACAAGTATTTGTTAGCATATGAAATACCAAGTATAGTTCTAAATTCTCTCTGCAGTGGCATTCTTTCTGATTTTGAAAAGTTTTCTGTAGTTCCCAGAGTCCCGAACCCTCCATGAGTCACTGTGTCAATCTCATAGTCATTACCACACAAAGTGAAGCATTACTGTTGTAGATACTCCCCTCACTTTTTTTGTAGATGCTAGATTAATTGTATTTTTAATTAACTGTAATTGGAATTTATTAATTTGAGTTGTGAAAAAACATTTTTATGATCGTTGTTAGCTGTGATTTATAGATTCTACTTTGCATTGTATCAAACACAGGAAACAAATTTGGCAACTTGTGATAACAAGAGCAGGGTGGGATGTGGTATAAAGGAATTTACTGCAAGAGATAAAAATAGCTGCAAAAATTTAGGACAATGCACATTTATCTGATGAGACAGATCTATTCAAATAGAAGGATTTCAAAGTCTATTCAAAGAGACTGGATTTCTGTTGAAATATGAAAATGCTTTCTCCAAATCTACTTTGTTGTATTTTATATGTTTTTATGTAATCAGTTTTCTCAATCAAGAGCTCTGTAATTTGTCTGTATTTCCATTACACTGAAATTGCTTTTATTTTTCATAAAGCATATATTTTAAAAGTTAGATACCTGAGTTCTATTTCTGTTCAGTCTTAGTTTATATTGGTTTCCTTCACTAAGAAATACAAACCAAAACTAAAGCTATTTTTCTGAACTCTTTTGCTAAACTGAAGATTAACACTCAAATATTTACTAAAATGGAAACAAATGCTTTTAAGCATCCCTCCTGTGCAAAATCCTTTTAATGTGCAAACTGTATCCCAGACTGGGTTGAAAAGTATTTGTTCATTCACCATCAAATAGCAAACACTTGTTTACAGATGATTGATTTTATTTTGACATGAACATTACAATGCCTTTAACAAACTTTAAACTATATTAGAGATGATATACAAATGAATATTTGATTCTCATAATGATAATGAATTGTTTCCTTTGTTTAAATCTGAAGATTTACTTTTTTTTTTTCTTCCTTATATTTTGTCCCTTTCTGTTTTGAAATGAGACTAGTCAACCACGATAATCTGGAGTTTTGTAATATCAACATCCAAAATAATCTAGAGAAAAAGGGTAGCTTTTGTTCCTAGGCATTACTCAAGGTTTTTAAAGATATGCTACGTCCATGAGAATATTAACTCTGTTAATCTGGCTTTTTTTGTTAATTTTCTGACCCTGAAAAATGGAAAAGCTACTAATGCCAGGAAAAAAATGTGTGGAAAAGCAAAGCCACAAGGTAACATAGAATTAACTTCTAAGAAGCAGGTATAGCAGCATGTGAAGATAACCTCTGCAAAACACCTGCATATTCATTCACTACAAAGCATATAAAGGTTTCTTCGCTTGGTTTGCGTATACATGCATGATTAAAACAGTGACAATGTAACATTGCTTTAGAAGGTTTGTATTTCTACTAAGTTTTATTTATCTCTAACTAAGAAACTAGCATTTCCATATAGAATTTGAAACCCTTTATAAAGTCATCTGAAATTAAGAAAAAAATAGTTCAAGAATGTTGATGACCACGCTAAGGACCAGAGTTTGAGGTTGCAAGTGAAAAAAATGAGAACAAGAGTTTGTTTTTCATGTGTATTCATTCTGTTTACATAGGATATTGGGCACTTGTTCAAGTAGATGAGTAAAATTAGGTGTTCATCCACATGGGTAATGAGGCAAAGGAAGTATATACACATAAACAGCTGCAGCAATGACCATAGTCAAATCAGGTATAGTCTTGCTTATTTATGATGTTGAAAATTCAATATTTACATGATTTTTACTGTTGAGATAGATATTTTCTAGCACTACTAGTACAGATTTATATTTTCAGAACTGAAAGGAACTGAATGGGCTGGCCAGGGAGGTTGTGAATGCTCCATCTCTGATGGTTTTCAAGGCGAGTTTGGATGAAGCCTTGAGGGACATGGTTTAGTGTGAGGTGTCCCTACCCATGGCAAGGGGGTTGGAACTAGATGATCTTAAGGTCCTTTCCAACCATAACTATTCTATGATACTTTTCTATGATTCTATGATTATGATCTGAAAGCACTTTCACTTGTATGAACATGACCAAAATAAATCAATCTCTTCTAAATTACAGAAGAGATTTGGATTTTTTTTTTTTACATTAAAATGTTCAGTAGAAATCTGTCAATAATGTAGCTGAAATTACCTTAGGAACCAAGATACTGATAGCTAGGATCAGAGATATCTTTGTATAGTCTTAAAGAGGTATTTCTATAAAGAATCAAGTATATTTATATCTTTGTATTTTATATATATAATATATATAGTATCTTTATATTATATAAATATATAAAGAATCAAGTAAATACAGTTCAAAGAAAGGATGAAAATCTTCCAGTTGACTGAAAATACAAGTAGAGGAATTAATTCAGTCTCAGGTATTATGTTTGTGAATGTGAATTATTGTGTATTTTTCATGCCTGTTTTATGTGACAAACAGAAATAATGGTTTTCAAGTAGGATCAAGTTCACTCCGTCCATCTAAGCAGTATGCTAAAAATCAGTTCCCGTCTTTATAGATATTTATGGAGAAAACTGTTATTTTCTATGGTGAATTATACTGGTGGTGTCCCTCCCTTCTCACCTGTAAAGCTTTCTGATTCGTAAGTAGAGTTTGAGTCAAGAAGGAGGAGTTTTTCTTGACTCAAACGTGGCATTATTTCATAATCTATCATGAATCTTGCTTGTAGATTCTTTGAGCATTACTTTATATGCAAATAGCTGAGCTAACCTAATTGTTTTACTTAACTCTTTCTTCATATCAGAGAGCAGAAGAGGAATATTTCCTCTTTTGCCTTTCTCCCTTTCAATGACAGCAGAAGGTTCGTCTCAGTAGCACTGTGAATTTTATTTTTAGTGTCAAATCCTGAAACAAATATTGGAATTTCTAAACCTTTTATTGTACCTGTATATTGTCTGCAGAACAATTGGTATGTGTGACGAAGTGTCAAACATCATATTGTCCTCCATAATCAAGGGAGTGTATTCCAGAATGACAGCTGGGGAGGAAAATGGGAACAAATGTCTCCATTTCAGCTTACATTCTGAGACCACCTGCTCTAGAAAACAGTGTGCAGCAGGTGTGATTCTTCACTGACGGTTTAACAGAGCAGCATTCCAGAATAGAGTGAAACTGATGTGAAAATCAGGAAAAAAGTAAACAGATCTTCAGGTTTTATGGATGATAAAGAGATTATAGTATATCCACATTCTTTTTAATCCTCGGAGATCTTGTAGTATTTAGCAAAACTGTAAAGATTACATATTCCTACAAGGTTTCAGGAATTCCCTGAATCCTACCAGTGAATCATCTGATGTAACCAATCTTTGACTTGGCCAGCCTCACAGGGAGATGACACCTTTTAAGCACCAGAGCTCCACAAAACACTGACATGGTATATAACTCAGCAGGTAGCTGAGGCGAACGCCACTACCTAGGGTGGGGCTGCAGTCACTGCACATTACTGACTTCATGCATGCCAAATGTTCTAACACCTAGAACACAAGAACAGGACTTGTGGATCATGAAGGCGATGGTTTGTTTTGGAGCAGCTGTACTGCCGACAGCTGTCTACTAGTCTCATGATAATGCCTGCTAAGGGGAGTGTCTGCTATCCTGCTCCAAGGGTGGCCCAGGTACCCGTGTTGTTAGTTGTCAAATTCACTGCAGGTTACTTTCTGATGAACCAGTATGGGTTGTTGTTTTCTTTGATATAACAGGCTTTAATGTAACACATCCAGTTCTTCTGGCACAAAAAGGTAGGGCAGCAGCCAGTGTTACAGAAGGATAGAACAAAAAGAAAAAAATGAGCTATGAGAAATAGTCGAGGAGGGAATTCCACCATCTGCTGTGGCTGCTGAAAAACACATCTTCTGAGTTGATGAAATTATCCAGGATGTCTGGAATGGAGCAGTTGGAGATCCATGTCTCCCAGTTTGGACAGGTGCCCTAAACTTCCCTAACCATGCTTCAGAATAATTCAGCTGATCTGGTAGGCAAGGCAGACAACTGATCAAGATATGTAAGTTGATTCTTGTCAGGTTTTGAGCTCAGTAGTTGGGCTTTGGAAAGCTGTATTATTCCTTTTGGTTTGTGGATTATTTTTTCGTGTAAAAGGTTGAAATGAATGAGAACCTAGCTGAGAGCTCATTCTCACTCACGAGTGAGAGATGTAACAAAGTATGTTTTTTGTCAAAGTGCATTCGGTGGAGTATATATGCTTATGTTCGCCTTGACTGTTGGAAAGAGTCAGGAAAACATAGGTGTGCATCTGTTCTATGACCTTCATACTTGGCTGCACCAACATACCCACTCTTCAACTTGGCCAAAGCTCTCCGCATGGACAGGAGATCATGAGAAACTTTGTGGCCCCATGAGTAAACAATTACGGATCTGGCATAAAGCTGGTTGTTTTTCTAAGGCTATAAAAGCAGGACGCTCTTGTAGCCGAATCCGAAACCTCACCTATGGCTGTGTAGGAACTTTCCCAGTTTCCTGAGACTCCTGGCGTTGGCTGCAGAGGGGTTTCCCAGCTGGAAGCGTGGGTTTGGGTGATGATTCGGTGGGAACTGGTGATATATTTAATCTCTGTTCTCTCTACACAGTAATAATTTGAAGGACTGATAATTTTCCTCTGTGTTTTACTTACATATATGTTTGATTTGCTTTATCATGCTTATTCACAATATATAGAATGCATTCATATATATATATATTCACAATATATACACCTGCATTGTGTTAGTGTGCTTGTTTGTTGCAATTTAGTGTGCTTGTTTAATAAACTGTTCATGGTATACAGCTAGTGCGCGGTTGTTTTGTTGAGTACCCTGCCTGTCAGCAGAACAAATTTGGCATAGTTGGCAGGATAAGAAACAAAATGGCATTTTTTAAGGTAAAGAAAAAAGATCCTAAGGCAGTGGAGCTGGGTATCCCCAGCTGGGAATGATTACCTTCTCATAATATAGCTGCTGAGCAGTCATGTTATATTTTATGTGAGAATTGGGACTCCTTTTTGAATGGAGCAGAACCTCCTGATGTAGTTAAATGTTTACAAAAAGTTTCAGTAGAAGAAGGGGGGGAGGGGTAGAAGAAGGGGATGAATTGATTGCTCTGGAGAGACAAGGGTAGATCCTGCTAGCTGCATACTGAAACCAGCGTCAGCAGAGGGAGCAAACCTGTAAGAAGAAGATAGATTTGGAGAAAAAAGCTAGCGAATTGCAGGGGAAAATAGTTACATTGCAGTGCCAGAATTGATTATTAACTGATAAATTGGACACTTATAAAACAGTAGCAGGAAAAGCAGCTGTTCAGATCACCCAATATAAATATTGAAAGAGAAGGGGTCGAGTAAACAGGAAAAAGGTAGATGCAGTGATCACAGAGGCAAGAATTCATTGGGACTCTGAGAAATTGGGTGGAGATGGGGATGTGTGGGATTCAACTGACTTGGATAGTAGTTCGGAGAGTGAAGTGTTCATCAAAGTAAAACTGATAATAGGAAGGAAATTGGAACCTGATCCTATAAGTTTTTTGGCTAAGCGGGATGTGGCAGAAGATTTCATTCAGACACTATAGACAGGTTCAAACAAAAGTCTGGAGAATCTTGAGTCGTCAGGTTTCATGATTTAGGGATTTCAGGAGTCAAAGGAGTCCAGACAATAGTAAGAAATTTGTAACATTAAGCTCTGACTCATTTGCTCAGGACACTTTCTCAGGCAACAAGGGGGAGACTAATTTATTAGCAGGGGTAGTGGAAGGCTGTAACAGAAAATACCCCTTGAAAGGGGAATGGCCTGATGCAGATTGACCCTGCTGGTATACTTTATGGGACTGCATTCAGTGTGTTAAGAAGGAAGGAATGCAAGCTGCTGTTTTTATCGGAGGTGCAGACACTATGCTGCAGATTGCACTATCAGCTCCAATTCAGAATAGGGTAATTAAGACTGCACCACATCTGTATAAAGGTTTTACGATGACCTAAATGGAAGAGGACACCGCGTAGGAGAAGTAGTAGAAAAGATCCAGCAGTTAGGAGTTTTGTGGGAATGGGGCCCCAAACAAAACACAAGAGGCGATAACAGGAGGGGTGAGGTGAATCAGCTTTTTCGGAAAGATGTGTTTGCTGCCTTGTTGAAAAATGGGAGGGCCGGAGGTAAGATTGAGGGGATCCCCACCAATGAATTGTGGAGACTGTACAAGCAACATGGGTTGCATAAATCTGTGAAAAGAGTGAAGAATTCAAGCTCAGACAAAGGTGATGACATGACAGATGAAGCAATTTAACCCTCTGCTCCCCATTTTGAGCCTCAATGGGATGGTACACTTACCTGTGGAGGGCCCCCACTGGCCCCCATTTGATGGTTCTGGTGGACAAAAAGGGATGGGATCAGTACACCGATCATTATCCATGGTCAGATGTTAAAATGTTAAAACAATTGAAAGAATTAAAAATGGACTGAAATGAATATGAAGCTCTAGTACAAGAATGGGTGAGGACAGACCATCAGTCTCACATAGAGCTTCAAATGTATTGGAAAAATAGGTCTTGTCAAAGAGTTAAGGCCTTTGTTGACACTGGAGGCCTCTTTAATTTATGGTAATCCTAAAAAATGTGAAGGGCAAAAGATTTTGATTACAGGAAGAGGTGGGGAAAAAATGGAATCAGTACACACAAAAATTGAGATGAAAATTCACATTCTGCCAAAATGAACTTGTTCAGTAATGTTTATTCCTATCCCTGAATATATAATTGGAATTGACATTTTAAAAGGATTGACTTTATACTTACCTGATGATAAGTATTAATTGGAACCAGGATATATGTATCAGCTAGGCCAGTTTTAGCTGGGAAAGTTAAAATGCCTCTGATACAAATCCCATCTATCACCAAGGCAATAACAGGGAAACGATATCATATACCAGGAGGTCATGGAGAGATTTCACAGACTAATAAAGATTTATTAGATATGGGAGTATTAAAACCAACAACCACTGCCTTTAATAATCCTATATGGCCTGTTAAGAAGGGTGCTTGTTTGCTTTAGTGTGCTTACTCGCTTTAGTGTGCTTGCTTAATAAACTGTGCATGTTACACAGCTAGTGTGTGGTCATTTTGTTGAGTACCTTGCCTGTCAGCAGAACAACATATCACAAGCCACATCTTTCACCCAGATGTTATTTTTACATTTTTCCCTCAAGCAATAATTTGGTTTTCTATTCTGGAGTGTAAAAAGAAGAAGGTAATATTCTGTCTCAAAATATTTTTCCCGAAATGCTAATGCATGTTAATATATTAAACATCTATGTGAAACTTTAAAAATAATTTTTTTAATACTGCCTATGTCAATTGAGGATGTCACAAGCTGCTATTGAATCTGTCATTACCTATGAAAAACCTGCCATCTATGTGCAGTTGCAAGTGTCTTCCTATAGATGTTTTCTTATGATGAACTGTATATATCTTCAGCGACGTTAAAGAAAACCCTTGGTTTATATTGATAATATGTTTAAGTCACAAGAAAATATTTTAATATGTGTGTTTTATATATATATATGTATTCCTAAGAGGTATTTGGTTTGCTCACGTGGATGGCATTTTCCAAATTTTAAAGAATATATTGAAACCTTCCTCTGACTGTTGGTCCAGAAACCCTCAGAATGCATGGGAACGCCAATTTAGTGTTTCATGTTTGTAGTTTTTTCTTAAATGCATTTCTAAAATAATTATGTTAAATCAATTATACTTAGTAGCCCAAAGGGCAAATTTGATTTTACAATCACAGTTTGTTAAGCAGAAATAATAAGGAGGAGTGGTTGTACTACTCATCAGATCTGGCTTTTGTGGCATAGGTATGTAACACAGGATCCTTAGATGTTGTCTTCTGCCCATTTCCTGTCAATTCATGTTTTAATATAATTTTTACATTGTATGCAGTATACTAATATATATGTTACCCATGCTTTTGTACAAATTATTTTCATGGGCTAGTGGTTTTCCACTTTCTGATTCCAAATACGAACACTTTAAAGGAATACTATGAAGCCCTTCAGATCCAAGTTTCAATATTACATTTCTTAAATCTTATTTGTTTTTCCTAGGGGGACCCCAGTAATCCTCTAAAATCTGCTTAAACAAGACATTTATAGCAGCTGAAACAAAAGAATATTATATGCTTAGAAATACTTAGGAAAAGGAAGTTTGAGACTTTCAATGCAAATTTATGGTGCATAAACACGAAGAAAAAAAAAGTTAATTTATGCTTAAAGTTTTGGGATAGAACTGCAGTGATTTTGTACAAGTCTTGATTGTGGCACAGATTCCCTGGGTAAGTCATTCAATCTCTTTATCTTTGCTTCCGTTCATAACAAGAGCTGATGAGATATACATTCTTCCTATATTTGTCATATTTAATTCAAAAGCTCATAAGATTGATTGTAGACAGCCAAGCACATAAGTAATTAATTTTGATTGTTTTCTCTGAGTGCTGCTGTGTCTTCAATAATGACAACCCATGAGTTTGGAAATAAATGTATGCTAATACTTCCTGTATAATTCTGAATAACCTGATCTGTGAATCATACTTTCACTATTTATCTGACAGTTTATACAAGACTTCTAATTCCTTATGTTTATATTCTAAGTCTGCTGGGTAACAAAACACATATCAGTCCTTTTGTGTAGAAGGCATCAGCTTCAACTTTTTGAACGAAATCACTTTAATTGTGTCACAGCTCTCTGTTCAGGAAAAAAGCTTCTATTTGTGTCCATAGTACAATATTAACTATAAAAGCTAGATTTCTATAGCAATAAACCAAGGTACTAGCAAAATAGAGGAGATCATTCCCCCTAGAAAATAGGGAATATAAAAACCACAGTATTTAATGAAATTTCTTCCTCTGGGCATGGAACGAGGATTTAAAAACATCTAGTAGTAAGATAATTAAGTAAAGATATTAATATTTTAACTAATTTCTTTATATTTACAGTATCATCAGGAATAGACATAAGGAGTTTATTGGCAAAATTAGAAACATGCAGAGAAGAATAATCTTCTTTAAATAAGAAACAGTGAAAATTGTCTCTAGAATGATCAGCATAAAGTATGAATAACCTTTAGTTTTGAGCATCTATCTTGAATTTAAATTGTATTCATAGCCTACAGGTTAATGGAATGGATGTTGTGCAGAATTAAAAAAATAAATTGTATGTTTGATTTAATACAAAACATGCAAGGTTAATCAAAAAGGGTTTTTCTTAAAGAAAAGTGCTCTTTTACTAAATATAAACAACCACTACACAGCATAAATATTTGTGAGTAATAATACAAATAGTTCAAGAAGTTAAGACCTGTAAGAAATAATTGGTGTTAAGAATGATGATGAAAAGCATATTCCTGGGACAAATCATGTTGATTGGTCAGTGTATCTGCCTAGACGAAACCATCAAAATAGGTGGGTGGGACAAATCAGTAGAATCATAGAATCCTAGAATAGTTAGGGCTGGAAAGGACCTTAAGATCATGAAGTTCCAAACCCCCCTGCCGTGGGTCGGGACACCTCACACTAAACCATCTCATCCAAGGCTTCGTCCAACCTGGCCTTGAACACTGCCAGGGATGGAGCATTCACAACCTCTCTGGGCAACCCATTCCAGTGCCTCATCACCCTAACAGGAAAGAATTTCCTTCTTATATCCAATCTGAACCTCCCCTGTTTAAGTTTTAACCCATTACCCCTTGTCCTATCACTACAGTCCCTAATGAAGAGTCCCTCTCCAGCATCCCTATAGGCCCCCTTCAGATACTGGAAGGCTGCTATGAGGTCTCCACGCAGCCTTCTCTTCTCCAGGCTGAACAGCCCCAACTTTCTCAGCCAGTACATTGGCTCCTGCCAACCTGCTGCTCTCAGACACACAAGAGGGAATATGTAAGTCAGCAACATATCACTACTTAGAAAAGCATCAGAAGGGAATGTTAATGCATGGTAAATTCTATTTGTTAGGCACCTAGTTTCCAATTTCTTCAGTTTCCGTAATCAAAAAAAGCCTCTTTTCATTTGAGAAAATGATTCTTAGAAAAGGGAAGTGCATGAAAAATGTGATTAATTTAGGCCGAACCCCTTTTCTAATTGACCTTTTCCCATCTGTTCTGTTTTCTAGAAGCTACTCTTTGATAAGCCCACCAATTGTATGGGAATAGAGAAGGGGGAATGGACTCCTGGGTCCGGATCAAGCACTAGACATTTTGTTGTGCAGTAGAAAAGTCTCAATGAAGGAGTGGAGCAAGTCCCACTGAATTCAGTGAGACTGGATGCTGACAAGCAGGAGGCTCTTCAACATGTCAGTGTAAACTGAAACAGGCAAAATATTTCACCAGCACAGTTCTGGCTTCTGGGTGAGCATATATACAGTTGTGAGATATATACATTTTAGGTGATGTGGGTGTTAAAATTTTCTTTTAGAAAATAAATTAAAATAAGAGCTAAGGGAATGTGTATTCAAAGCTGTTCACCAGAAAAGAATGGTAATTTCCCTAATGGAACAAAAGATGTATATTGTTGCTATGATACCTCATCATGTCAATTTATTTGAGCAGTAGAAATGATTTTTCTAATCACTTAAGACTTCCAAATCCTTTTAGAAATACTGCTTTCTTTTCATAGGTATGCACTGCAGCCAATATAGGGCAGTCAGTACAGAAGCAAGTCAGATACAGTCACTGTTATGCTATGTTTTTCTTATGAACACTTCCCCTGTTTGCCTATAAGAATACTATACCATAATTTTTACCATAATTTTTAAGGTGTTCAGTTTGCTTCTGTGTTGTATATTTGAAAGAGTGTGATCTTAATATTTCAATATTTAATGCTTAGAACACAAGGAAAAGCATTGATTTTAGAACACCTTTAGGGAAGGAACTTCCTTAGGGTTTATAGCTTATTTAGAGAAGAATTTTTGAAGATCCAAGTACTTAAACCATTAATTTAGATCTGTGGAAAACAAAGGCTCTGATGATCATTCAAAACAAAGACAACCTGTATTTAGATACTGAGGTGTGAAGGTAGGTACCTGACTAGGAGCTAGCTATTTGAAATCATCCTTCTGATGCCCTTGAGAATGAAAAGGACTGACATTTCACTCAAGATGTGTTTGTGTTTTAGTAGCTAGTTGTCCTTGATCTTAAAACTATTTTTGCAATGCTGCTTGTAAGCAACAAAACCAGCAGGATTTAATTACAGCCATGCAATTGGTAAGAATCATAGAAAAGATGTGCCATTAATGTTTCTTAGAATAGAAGAATACCGGAATAAACTGATCGGTATTGTAAGTTGAAGTGTGTCTCACTTTGCAAATCACCCACTCCTTTATCACTCCTCAAGTCAGTAAACAAAAGTAAGTTCACACTTGTATCGATAAATAATAATAAAAGATAAAAGAATAAATCAATAATAATTAATATTATTAATAAATTATTTATAGTAATTAGACCTTCCTTCAGTAAAATGCTGAAGTAAGGTCTAATTCTCCCTTGAGTATAGACAGTACACTCTGTCATGTCTGTCTTTATCTGGAAATTGCACTCACCACAAGTACAGGATCGACCAAGAGCACAGCACCTATCTGTACACATTTCTCAGTTGCAGTTCTCTGGTAATGCCTATCACAGTACAGAATGCTTTTATCAGTCAGTCTGTATCAGGCAGCTCTGGGTCCATCCATCAGGAGGGGTCCATTCCCATTATGACTTCACCACAGGTACAGCCTTTCTGAGTTACCTTCTCCATGCTAAGTACAAACAGCAGCACACAAGCCAGCACAAAATCCTACACTACAGTCAGAGATGAAATGTATTCTCATTCTGTGTATGTTGTGGGGAGAAGTATTCCCTGCCAAGATAAAGAAAAAGAAAAAATGAAAAAATGCAGCCACCACTTGTATTATTTTGCCTTACTTGTGAGAATTCCATAAGCTGAGAAAAGGTTTAGGAAGGGTGGCTGAATAACAAAACATTTTTAAACAGAGCTTATCATTTTTAGAGATGTGTATTTTATTAATGGATTTTCCTGTCAGGAAACTTTCACCTTTGCTCTTTAGAAGGTTTACAGATACTCAGTGATATTTGTGTTGAGCATGGTTATGAATGAAATCCGATGTCAGCCAAGGGAGCTTGTCACTGCCTTGATCGGTGCAGTATTTTGTGAGCACAGCAAATGACTTGTACGTATTCAGTTGATGCACCCTGTTTTTAAGATGTTCACTCTAAAACAGATTAGTACTCCCATGTCAGGTACCTGCATAATCCTAGCTCTGAGCTTAGGGTAATACCGAGCTCTGAACTAGATCTCCTCATGAAGAGGAGAATATTAGGAGCACACCAGGGAGTTCTTAGTATCAGGGAGTTAATATATCGCAAAAGTGTCATAACTTATTTGCCTTCTGCCCTTTACAAGTGGTAAATAGTATGGCAAGATGCTGCCTGTGATGAACACTGAAACCTCAACAGCTGGTTATGCCAAGGGCAAAGTCCCCCATTTCACTTGTCACATTCTTCTGTTTGGGAATCTCATCAGACAGACAACAGTTGTACCACCTGGAAAAACATACCTCAGCTAAGGCAAACTACACTGTCTGACAGCAGAACCCTTTGCCACCTTACCAAGAAGATTCGAATAATACATGTTACAAAAGATATGGTCGTAGAGCTACAAAAAGCTAAAACTATTTTGTGTTGGTTGGTCAATGAGATAAAAGCCAGGCTCTTTTGATGTGTCTATGGGAAGGAAGCTTATGTCCAAAATCAATAATAAAAGTAATTTTTACTTTTAACAGTAAACTTTAACTGTAACAAAAGATACAATATAGTATTTTTACATCAAAACCTATCTGAAATCATCAACAAAGTTGTTGCTTTCTAATCATCCTCAGTGCCTACGGCTCCCATCTTTTCACAACCATGGCAAAGAGCATGGTCAGATTTTTTTGTCTCATCCACTTTTAGAAGACCAGTTAGTCTTTATTTGCAGTTGAACTATGTGGCCTGACATGCATCCTCAGGAGCTGTGGAAGAGACATTTCTCCTTACAAACAGGTCTACCTCTCTCTCACTACTGAACTCAGCCAAGTTCACAAGAATTGTCAGTGCTTTGCAGATTTTGATTATCTACCCTTAGTTTTCCAAAAGCCCAGATTTTCACTTGGCAGTCTTGGATGCCCCTGGTGTAAATCTGGCTGCTTTCTGCTATTGACATCCTCTCACAAATACCAAAAGTTGAAATTAATAAAAAGCATGTTATTCATTGACTATAGAGGCAACTATGAGAAAAACACAGCTCTGAATAACAGACAAGTGACCCACTTCTGATTCTGTTTGAAATCTTGGTTTTAGTGCTTTCTGGAAACCCCCAAAAAAGCTATTGCCGGGTTTGTGGTTATGTCAGAAGAGACAGAGAGTGTTCTATAGCATGCTTCTAAACAGTCCGGTTCCTACGTGAATCCAGCATATCCTCTGGAGCCTTTAGGAAGCTGAGTACAAGATTTTGTCCTCAGGATAGCCCTTGTAGATGCTATATGGGAATTTCATGGTGAACTTGATCTCTCTCAGCTTACACTACAGAAGCTGCTCAGAGATATGAAGGAAGAAGCTGACCCAAATTTGCTGTGTAGCTCTTTCTCCAAAGGTAATTTGGAATTAAATACTCAAATTCACAGAGAGCACCCCCTAAAACGTCTGTTATTTGTTATTACTATTAAGTTAGTCAAGACTGTTTCTGAACATCTGGTTTCAATCTGCTACTATTCAACAAAGACTTCTGGGAAGTGAGGAGAATGCTGAAACGTGGCCCTTGTGCCACATGTGGTAGTCTGCACCTCCACAGCTCTAGCCTTTCAGGTCATTGTGCTTCACCAGCCTCTGAGATCAGGTCTTCTTCATCTGTCTGATCTGTCTGGGGCTACTCTTTTCCTTTCCTCTTTGAACAGCATGTGCTATTAATGGTGCATTCCCAGGCATGTATTCAGCAGGTTTCCAGCAGCAGCTTTACAATGACAGCACTTCAAGATAATGAGAGATACCTAAGTCTCTAGCTGTCCCCCTCACTACCACAAACACTACTTCTCCAAGCATCCCCTGCTGAGAACCTGAAACTCAAGCAGTCATTTCTGCTGATATTACACCTGTTTTTGCTGGAGTATGCTGGGCCACTGCGTCTCAGAGAATATTCCTTTTAAATTCAGCATCAGCAGGAATTTAGCAGAGAGATTTGCTAGGGTCATAGTATGCAGTGGACACATCTTCAAGGAGTACCCAATGGACTTTGATGAAGCATTTCAAATATTGGGTTTGAAGACAGTCAAGTGCTTGAGATTATGTATGCTACAGATTCCTAAAATCTGAACTTCTCCTGTTTGGGATCTTGTCCACCCTATAACCAACCTAGAAACTTTCCTTTTGTCAGTTCCACTTCCTTCTGCTCATTACTGTGTGCCTGTGCTATGTAAAATTTGGCACCCTTTCTTAATTAGAGTTTGACATTTAGTTGCACATAATTATAAAACTGGAAGCTTTCAGAACTGGCAAAAAACCTCTGTGCCTTGTCTCTGAATGAATTTTGAAGTCAAATATTACAATTGTCAAATATTACAATTCAGAGTGCTGAGAAAATGTGGCATTAAAATACTCCAGTCATTTGCAGAACTGTTCACACTAAGCATAAACATGTTTTATATTCTCATTACTTCTCAACATGTTAATTCATTAAGGCCTCTTAGTTCCAAAGCTGTAGAAACAAATTTCAATTTAGGAAGGCATATATTCAGATCACAGGTATTACTGGTCCTCTTAAAAGTTGGATACTTGGCTAGAAGGGTCTGTCATCAATCCCACTATAGCTACTTTTAAAGTACTTCAGATGGGCTGAATTTAGCCATAAACTTCAAAGTTTAACAAGTATGATTTAAGTACACAGAAACCTCACAACTAATATTAACTGAAATACTCAGGTTTTATAGTCTTTAAAAAAAAAAAAAGCTTATACAAAAATCTTTCTGGTTCTTTGATTCTTCTTTTCAGCAAGGATTTTTGACAGGTAAAAAATTTAAAAAGAAGACTAAAAAAACCAAAAAACAAACCCAACACACTGTATGTAAATACATTTGCTTGCCACAGAGTTCTGAGTTGTAGTGCTAGTTGTCTATATTATTCTTCTGACAGGGTGTCTCCTTTTAATTGTCCCTAGCTAAGAGGAAGAAAGGAGAGAGCAGCTGCCATTTGAGATAGTTCTTATGGCCTAAGAGACTCTGCAGAGATGTAAAGGCCATTTTGTACCATTCCTATTGATTTTAAAACGAAAAACCTTGCCTTTTGCACAGATATTAAGAAGAGGTTTTTTTCTCATGAAAAACAGGTGTCTGCAAGTTTTGGATGCACTTTTGAAACTTGTTACCAGAGTTGTCAGGAAGTGTATTTTCTTAATAAAATAAATCTGACAGTGCTAATCAATTAAAAATAAATCCTTAACTCTAGATCTTATGTCTTTGTTAGAGCTCACAAAAACTAGTAAAAAAGGTGTTTCTAACTAAAATGAAATTTAGAATAATTTTGGTAAATCTGTTTTTAGGGTTTCTGTAAGGGCACGAATCTCTTCAACTACCAAGCATATGATAAAAGGCAAAAGCATATGTGAAACCCCCCATCGTTGCCATTAAAGACCCCTCCTATGTGCGATGTACTGGGAGCTGCACATGGATCTTGTCAGACACAAGCTGAAACATAAATGAAATTCATGTTAGACAAAATGTATTTATAGGTATGAATGCATAGAAATATAGTATACTTTTAGTATAGTATTCAGTTTTGGACATTGGGACAGATAGAACACAAAAGGATGGGAGCTGCTTTAAAGTTACTTTCAGAACTTGCTGCGTGAGGGCAGAGCGAAGGTTACATCAGTGTGTAGTATAATTCTGTACTTCATGGACTGCAGAAACCTGAACCTGAAATATCCTCAATCCTACTTTTTCTTGTTCCCCAGAAGTTTCACATTGTAATATTTTCCCCCATGCTTTTTTTTTTTCTTTTTTTTGGACATGAAATTTCTGAAAAAACAAAAGTGTTATTTGCTGGCTTTTTGAAAGATACTGTTCTTTCAGAAATAGCTAAATACACAGTTGTAACCTTGAGAAATGCAGACAGTTAAAGTATGTTGGTATTACAAAGTACAATTTCCCCTTATTAAATATGTTCTAACATTGAATGTAAACAATGGCTGTGCCCTGAAAATTTTAGAATGCAATGTCATGTATAAAAGCCAAGAATGTTATAGATAAAATTTTGAAATTTATTTTTATTAGAACTTAGTGGACATCCCTCTGTACAATGTTGCGTAAGCATCCACTTTTTGGATGTTGTATAACCAAAAAATATATTTCTACCAAAATAATTTTCTATATAAGGCAATAGGTACTCCAAAAGCCACACTGCCCTATTCCTGTCCTTCATCTGAAATCTATAACCCACTTTCTGTAACAAATTGGTTTAAAAACCCAAGAAGATATAATGCTTGTAAGAGAAAAGTATGCATCCTGAAATTGCCAATCTTTCAAAGTTCTCTTTTCTGCAATAATAACTCTTTTTACAGTTTACCATCAGAATGCCTGCATGTTTTTTTCCTACTATTCTGTCCTTTGTTACATTTTAATTGTATTTGCATTTATTTTTGTCTAGACACTAGTCCTGCCATTTTTTTTCCTTTAGTTAGAGGAATCTATCTGGTTTGTGTCAAAGCTAGGTTTTACTTGGGAAGGTCTTTACTAATTTATTGCCTTAAATGAAAAGCTATACTGGCAAAGTACTGACAGTCTTTGTAACAACTCAGAGGTTTTTTTCACAGAGGAAATTGACTATGTGCTGAAGCAGTAAGAAACTTTTTCTTCCAAAATCATAACCGTGACATGATCTTCCCAGTATTACAACTGTCACGGTGGATGATCCTTGGTACTTTGATTGCTAATAATGATCATGATTATCAATATAAATATATTTTTTAATGATGCTAGGTCAGCAACAATCCTGATATTGTGCCTTCTCATACGAAAGGTGTTTTTTAAGTGTTTGAGTTTAGTAGATTCCTTTATATGCTAGAGATAAACAAGCAGTGATAAAATATGTAATGATATGTTAGGTAAATTGAATTCTCTGTTATTGGAGGTTTAAGATAATTTCTTGAAAGCACTTGAGGCACAGCTGCTCTTGCTACTGTACTGGGACAGAAGAAAGACCGTGTGAATTATTTGTACAATTCAACAAACTTAATGAGGAGATGGAGTTAGGGATCTGAAGACCATTTTAAATGGTGACAGAAAGCAGTTGTGATGGATGCCTGGATGGCCGCACACAAAGAGTTGTGGTCAATGGCTCAATATCCGGCTGGAGACCAGTAACGAGTGGTGTCCCTCAGGGATCGGTGTTGGGACCGGTCTTGTTTAACATCTTCGTTGCTGACATGGACAGTGGGATTGAGTGCACCCTCAGCAAGTTTGCCGATGGCACCAAGCTGTGTGGTTCTGTTGATACGCTGTGGTTCTGTTGATACGTATGAATGGCATCCAGAGGGACCTTGACACGCTTGTGAGGTGGGCTGATGCCAACCTCATGAAGTTTAACCATGCCAAGTGCAAGGTCCTACACCTGGGTTGGAGCAATCCCAGGCACAGCTACAGGTTGGGCAGAGAAGAGATTCAGAGCAGCCCTGCGGAGAAGGACTTGGGGTGCTGGTCGATGAGAAAATGGACATGAGCCGGCTTCAGTGTATGCTTGTAGCCCAGAAAGCCAACCCTATCCTGGGCTGCATTGAAAGTTGTGTGACCAACAGGACAAAGGAGGTGATCCTGCCCCTCTACTCTGCTCTTGGCAGATCTCACCTGGATTATTGTGCGCAGTTCTGGTGTCCTCAACATAGAAAGGACATGGAACTGTTGGAACAAGTCCAAAGGAGGGCCACAAGGATGATCAGGGGACTGGAGCACCTCCCGTATGAAGACAGGCTGAGGAAGTTGGGTCTGTTCAGCCTGGAGAAGAGAAGGCTGCGTGGAGACCTCATAGCAGCCTTCCAGTATCTGAACGGGGCCTATAGGGATGCTGGGGAGGGACAATTCATTAGGGACTGTAGTGACAGGACAAGGGGTAACGGGTTAAAACTTAAACAGGGGAAGTTTAGATTGGATATAAGGAGGAAATTCTTTCCTGTTAGGGTGGTGAGGCACTGGAATGGATTGCCCAGAGAGGTTGTGAATGCTCCATCCCTGGCAGTGTTCAAGGCCAGGTTGGATGAAGCCTTGGGTGAGATTGTTTAGTGTGAGGTGTCCCTACCCACGGCAGGGGGGTTGGAACTAGATGATCTTAAGGTCCTTTCCAACCCTAACTATTCTATGGTTCTATGATTCTAAATCCAGCTTTAACAGCTGCTGTGTCAAATATAAACCTCAGAGACACTTCTACTCTTTTCTGCCCAAAACCTGTATTAAGTAGACCCTTGATAGCCTCCAGTTCATTCAAAAGAAAGCAAGCAGGATAGCTTTCTGAGCATATAATTTAAAATTTAGAGTTTTGTATGTTTTGAGTTCTTTTTCCCTTAGTCTGCATGTCATCAAGAGAAAAAAAGACTAAGAAAAGTTTGATTTGTTTATAATTCCAAACTGGATATCTAATTCTGGGAAAAGGAAGTCTTCTAGCCAAAGGACCACTGCACAGCCCAACCTCTTAAACCAAACGTAAGCTCACTGAGTTTCAAATTTTTCTTCAAAATTCTGCTAAGAGGAGACTCACAAAAAGAAATGTATTTCACCCAGTTTCAACTCTATTTATTTCTGTGTTTGACACTCGCATTGTCTAAAGTTCCCATACTGGTCCTGCTTTCCATTAACATTATTCTGATTTATACCATTTCTTATTCCGGGCACATGGTAATTTAGAATAAGAAAATGGGTTTAGGTTATGATCCTCTCCTTTTTTGTTTTACTTACTACCCGAAAGTTAATGTTGAATGAAAGAACTATGTAACTTTAATGTAGTAAATACTTGATATTCACTGTCAGGAGTTACACAGCCATACTGCTCATGGTGGCAGGTAAAATAGCAAACTTTCAAGGGTGATGAAAAGTTTTAAACAAAAATGGAAAACATACAGTTTTAGGAGTCAAAATAGGTAAGAGGCTTCAAAAAAACAGGTAACCTGTGAACCAAGTCAAAATTATGTTTGATGGTAACTACAGCTTTTTATGTTCAGTGAATAAATCAGGGCAGTTTCTCATCTTCCTGCACTTGAATACCTCCATTAGAGAAATCTATCATGCCTTCTGGGAAACAGTGTACTTTTCAGTAAGAGAAAGTGCACAAAGACCTTTACTATCATGTTGCCTTGTTACCAGGGACTGGTACTGGTTTACCATCATTCTTTATGTAACTTTTGTTTAAGTGCCTGGATTTTGCAAAGGATATTATGGATTAGTTTCTTGTTGCCATTTACCTTTTGTAATCAATTTTGTATTTTTTAATTCTTTCAGAATCGTGTAATACCTTGACAGGTACTTTGTGACACCAACTAGAGATGCCATGAAGAGCTGTGAATCAGGATGTACAGATGATGCATCCGTCTTTCAAAGTGTACTGCAGTTCTCAGAAAAGTCTTACATGCTTTGCACTTTGTAATCTATAGTGCTCTGTATGTACAGCAACCATTTTTCTGTGCCATTTTATACTATTTTGTGCTAAAATGTTATTACTTTCCAAAAGGCCAAGTGACAACTGGATGTCAGGAGAATCTGCGTCACTTTGTCATTTGAAAAAGGGAGCAGCAAGCAGTTTCAACCTAGTATAAGGATTTTTAAACCACATACCACTAGCAGAATTTGTGTTTTATGACATTTCTATAAAAGACAACTTAGCCTTGGCAATCTAACTGTAGATTGGTAGTAATAATAAGGTAGTAATCTACAAATGGAATATTTTATTTGCACTGGCTTCTATAAAGTAAAAGAAGTGATTGAAATTAGTTTTCACTATTGTTTCCAGATAGTTTCCACCCTCCTCCTGATCCTAAGAAAGATACAGTCATCCAGTTAATAATACTGTTATACAATAACTCTGTGTTTCTGTAAGGAAACATGTTTTGCATTATGATGCTAAGTTATTGTGACTGTGTGCTTTAACATTAGCTTTTATCTTTTTATCCTGTCACTGGAGATTACTTTCAAAAATAGAGATTTTCAAGCAAAAATATTAGTGGTCCCTGAACAAGTGTTCTACAGTTCATTTGGCATCCTGCTTCACAAGCTGCAGAAGAAATTGGATATTTACACCTTTTATCCATTGGTTGTCGTCATAATAAAAACATTTAATTAAAATGAACATTTCAGCTGCTAAGAGCAAAGCCTGATATCAGTAACCCAAACTCTCAGACCTGTTCTGCTCTTCAATTAGAAGTTTTCATTAGTTAAACCCCTCTTGAATTGCATTCTGTACCTCAGTGAGACAAATTTTGTAAGTAGAAGCAGTAAAATGGGCAGGAGAAAGAAACAGTAGAAGAAGAAAGAAGAAGTAGAAGCCTAGGAGTTTTCTCATGCAGGTTTAAAACCAGCTAGAGCCCTAATGCTCCTGTGAAGGAAAATTAAGATCTTTCTGAAATATGGATTGAATTTCCAGACAGGCTTTTGCTATAAGCCATTGTTACCCCTTTGAACTGCACCCAGAACTGAAGTAACTGCGAGAAGTGCAAAAGCCAAGTGAAGGATAAAACAGGTCACTATAGTCAGACTGCCAACGGCTTTTAGATGCCTTTTCGAGCATAACTCCAACCAATGTGATAAATCCATTCGTGTGATCTTTATTACACTGAAGTCTCACTTCAGTCTCACTTTAAGGGAGCCATCTTGACCTAATGAAGGAAGAAGTGGAAAAGCAGCTTACACTAAAGGGGTATTTTTTCAGCCTCTAGGACAACTAGCTTCACCATCAATTTTTAGATGGAAATATTTTCCATTGAGTAATAGTGACATGATCTGCTTCTTTCTTTCCAACCAGTTATGATGGAAAGAATCCCATCACATGTATATGGGAAATGTTAATTTTGGTACACTAACACTGGGAGAATGGGAAATTGAAAGCCAGCCATAGACGATAACAGTTTGTCACTTTCTTTTAGTGAACATCCAGAGAAGTGCTGTGTTAGCCCAAAGATGAAAGATGTCTACATTGGCCCACATCTTTTTGTAGCTCTGATGTGATCAGTAGGCAAAATAGAATTATACCAACAGAGGTGTCATTCCCACCAACAGTAGTGAGTGGAAAGAAGCTGCCATCTAAAATAGTGCTATTTTGCCCTTATCTTCCAGAGAAGTGGCATAATTGGAGTCTTTTTTATTAATATATAGGCATTATAGTAGAGTACTTCTGGAAATAAATTGATAATAAACATTGTTATGTTAAAATTTAGCAAAATACAATCAATCTTTTACACATGCGTTTTAACAAGCCCTACTGACCAAGCTGGAAAGAGGATTGTACTAGTAGGATTTTCAAAAAATACTACTTCAGTGGTGTTGACTAAATATGAAATCTGAGACCAGTGAAATCAGTGGCAATTTTCCTACAGATTATGCAGAGCCAACATTTTTGCCTAATTACTCAGAGTTAGCCAGTATTAGGTTGGCAGCCATATCCCAAGAGATCAGAGATATTTCAAATCAAGTAGAGTTTCTAGATGACAACAACAGTTAAGCAGCAAGAGAGTTAAAAAGTCACCAATAATGATATAATAATGGAAAATTAATTTTTTTCCATCCTCACAATCAGCATTTCCTAATTAAAAAAAAAAAAAATACACTCTGTTAACATATTTACTGAGAAAACATTCCAGTCACTGTAATATTAAGAGCTAACATGATGATAGTTTATTTTCATGAATTCAATATACAGCGTCATAAGACTGTGGAGATATGTCTATCAAATCCAAGAAGTAAATGTCACAGCCACGTTAAAAATGATAAATCACAAATATACTGAAAACAACAAAACACTGTAAAGCTTATAGTCATCAATGATAATTTAAATTATTAGCAATGTCTAAAATTTCACAAATCATAGTAGTACATTAATACCAGTGTTAACTTGTAATAACTATACTGTAGATTTAAATTCTCTATCACTTGTCACAGATCATGACCTAATTACACGTGGCACTAGTCTACGAAATAAGTAACAGGGCTCAATATGTTTACTTTTCAGTAGCTACAATCACTAACATCAGGAATAATTACCTCCTGAAATTATTTTCATCCCCTTCTCTGTATGTTAGCACATATAAGTACACTTCTCTATTTGAGTTATATCATCTAGCAAAATTACTGGCAATGTCAACTTCTAAGTGGTCATGCTTATCTTAAACTCTTATGCAAAATCCTTTGAAACAGCTTCTATAAAATTTGGAGCAGACATGAGTATTGTAAATGTGCAAATGATGGCGAAAAGGGTGAATGCAACCAGGCATAATCTGTCTATGACAGCAGCTGCAAATTTCCACTCACTGCAGATCTCTTCACCCTCGTCTTGTTTCCTAAAGCGCATTGCTATGAACTGAACTTCCTCCAGAATCTTCACAATCATCACTGGAACAGTATCTGTTAAAGCTTTCTTTTGAACAAGGTCAGTATCTTCTGGTAAGGAGCAAGTAATCTTCCCACTCTTGCTACCCAGATCATTGTTTTGGAGGCAGCATGGATTATCCATCGTATGGTAGCTATAGATCGTGTTGCCATTGCTGGACTGGTGGCCAGGCAGAACATTCATCTCCATGCTGCTTACGCTCAGATGGTGCTTGGGATAGCTATATTTGCAAGAGAGGGGCTTTATACTTTCCCCAGGTTTTTTCATTCGTAAAAACCAAGCACACCAATTCAGCAGGATGACACGGACCTGAAAGAGAGTGATCATAATAGAAATAAAGGCAACTCCCTGCATTTAAAACATTTTTGAAAAATTTTGTGACTATTATAGTTAGCCTGTATGGTCCTTTAGAAAGACTGACTGACTTCTGTGTTCTCCAGCTATCTGCTTTGAAATTGTTTTCTGTGGGAGGTATCTGGCTTCCTTCCAAGGATGACCTTTTCTTAGATATGTCTTAAACATAGAAGTGTTGAATTCCCACTTAGCTTATAAAGCAAAAGAGATGTAAAATCTTACTTTACAAAATGATTCTTGAAGTACTATCTTTAGCAAACAATCCCAGACCTCGGCACAAAATTTGCTGCGTTTCAACCATTTCTCAGTTAGTATGGAAACAGATACACCTAAATATTAGTGTGTTCAATGATTCGGTTCTGCTGAAAAAAAACACACACTATGCAACTGGCTAACAGCTGGGTTTAGCACATTCTCCACCCCAATCTCTATTGTTTAAATAAACAGCCTCGGTTGTTTTTCCTTGTTGTGTTTTGGTTTTGGTTTGGTTTTGGGGTTTTGTTTTTTTTTTCTTAATTTGAAAGTCATTTTAACACTCCTTTGAAGAGTTCAGCCAGATAATACAGCAAACCCTTTAAAACGCATACTAGTAAACCAATTAACTTGAGCAGTTCAAAATCTGAATGCTGTTATTAACTGCTGTCATTTCCCTGTTCTCTGGTGTACAAGTGCTCTGGTGTATCACAAAAGCTCTCTAACCTGCACATGACAGATTTCTTTTTTTCTTGTCAAGGTCATCAAATAAGCTAACACCAGAGAATAAGTCCAGTATTTTTTCCAGTGAACTGATCTTCAGATGTCTTGTCTGAAATCTGAGCCTGCTATGCTTTCTACTGTTTTCTGAGAGAGGCGCTAAAAACGTGAAATGAGGAACTCAATAATTTAGTTAGGACAGCTAACTAAATCAGTAAAATCTTGTAATTATAAAGTCCCTCAGATATTATGTGTACAAAATGCACATTTGCAGTGTGCTTGTGAGAGTTCCTTCGGGAAGGTAGGTGGGCTTTTTAATGAGTTTATTATTCTGGCTACAAGTCAAATTATCTGATGTCCAGGAGCGAACAGACACGATGCAGTCCTGGCCCAGGACTCTCTTTTAATTCTGCTCCAGTCACTTTGGCCATGTTTGACTCAGCACCACACTTATTTCTGAAGCTGTTTTAGGTGCAGGATTAGTTGTCTCCTGTATTTACAAAGAACAGATGCAGGGATGGGAAAACTATAGCTAACACTTTGAGTTGCTGCTGTAGTGACAAACATCATTTCAGAAAGGAGGAGGCATTAAATACCACAGGTGGGACTAATAATAGCAAAAGCCCTAAACAACGACCAGTGTAAGATGGTTACAGTTTCTAATTCTGGAATGTGAGCTCTCCTGAACCACAGGGCTGTGCCATTTTCTGTAAGCCTTTCTGCTTCTCTCCCACTAATGGATCTTTTATACTACATCCTGAAAGACTATTTTCCTGTAATTCATATTATTCTGTTTTCATTGTGGTCTTTAAATATTTTATTAATTCCTCCATGGTCAACAGAGACAAGTAGAAAACTATAATGTAGCAGCATAAAAAACTGATCCTGCGTTTAATTGAACTTACTTAATTACAATGTCCTCTGCTTATGGACATAAAATAGAACATCATGGAACAAAATAAAGGTCTTAATTGCAACTATATATCAACAGTATCTGTGGCAAAGGGGAGAGAGAAATTAGTTATCCAGTACGGTGAAATTCCAAAATCCTAAGCCAGACAAACTTTGTTATTAGAAAATAAATAACTCTTAACTCTTAACTCTAGAATTTGCCTAGACTTCAAAAAGCCTATTTCCTTGAAAACAGACACTCAGACATCAACCTGTTCTTACCATACCAGTTAATTGAGAAGACAGCTGCAGCATAAGGGTCGCTGGAAAACAGTCCAGGCATGATAGTATGGCACTGAAACCCATTCCTGATTGTCTGTTCCCAAACTGCTTCTTAGATGGACTTTCTTTAATGCTTTTTTCCATGCTAGTTCAGGTGACATTGCCAGAAGTGCCAAGCAGCCAGCAGCTCTCACTTTTCAACCAAGTAGCCAACAAATGCCCTGACTGCAGACTTTGGATTTAATGCCTCTCCTGGAAAATGTTGGCTTTAGTAAGTCATCAAAGATTAATAGAAAGGAAAGCAGAATTCTCAGCAGCGGAGTAAGGGAAGAAATGGGCATCTACAGAGAGGCTATATACTAACATGCACATCTCTTCCTTCTGGTTCAAAGGCCAAGCACAGAGCCCTTGAGAGACAAGCAGGGGAAAAAAAGATGCTCCACTGTAAATAGTTTAGAAAGTGGGAGTTTAGGCAATGCAGTCAGTCAAATTTTATAGATGTGGAATTGCTCCCACACAAGACCAATGCCTTCCCCTACAGCTTCCTCCACTAGCTAATTCAATTTAATCACGAGGTGAGAACAATCCTGTAACAACATCCAGTGAATCAGGGTTAGAGCTTTGCAATAAACTGATGTCTGGTTTTGGCACATTTTTGTGGAGTCAGCCTCTTCCCTACATGCTTGGCATTCATCCTTTTTCTCTTGAGATCTCACAACCCTGTCAGCTTGCCTGATCTACAGCATTCACAGCCTATCAGCTGTGCTTCACAGTAATGGCTTCCACAGTTCTGCTTCCCAATGGCATTTTGTTTTTAATATATGCCAGTTCAGCTGTTAGGCAACTGAACAAGGCTCCTCAAAAGCGAGAATCTGCTGCATGCTGAGTTTCCAACCAATAGAGCAAGAGACTGGTAGAGAGCAAGAGACTGGTAGAGAGCAAGAGCTGACCTGCAGGACCTGTGAGCACATTTAACATGAGCCATTGTGTCTAGGCTCCTCAAAAACAGACAAAACAATAAAATTGTCAAGTGAGAGCTGTTGTGCTGCCACATACCCTGTCCGTGCAGACCTCTGAAGTATGTTTACTGAGATTTGTGCCCTCAGGTCTTGCTTACACACAGATTCGCCCAGAACACACATGTGCCTCTGTTTTGAAAGTAGGATGATTTTAAACAATACAGCACATTAAGAAATTGTTAGTATGGTTAATTGCTAGTGGACTTTATTTATTTATTTACTTTTTTTAATTTGCGTTAATGCTGCAGTTTATTTTTAGAAAGGCTAAATTAGAAAGCTGTTCTGTGCTCAGGCTTATGTTGGTAACCATGTGACATTCAACATCATGTCAGGATAACTGTCGAGCATGACAGATGTGGTGAGTGAGATATCAGAGGATGTTGTACAACCAGACTTCTGTGAAACCAAGGTCGGTAGGTAGCTAACTGTGACCATTTGTATCTGTTTCTGCTTTCATTCCTTTGCTTTTTGTAAACACAAAGTATACCTTGCTTATTCTAAAATCTATTCTTAGGAAAAGAAAAGAGAGAAAAACAAATCATTATCTTTTAAGTTTAAAATCTAAAGGTAACCCATTCTTCCTAACGGCCAGCTGGCATTGGTACCAGACTTCAATGGGCTAACCTAGTCTGCTGCTGCAGAGGAAAGAGGGTCCACATGTTAATGCACAGAGAGCCGATCAGATGATAGCAGATAAAATTGTTTTTCCACACAGACAAATGGATATGGTTCAGCAAAAGGCATATTTCCCAGCCAAGAAAGACAAGGGGTCTCCTTAGTACAGCCAGACTAACACTGCAGTGTTGCTTCTCTGTTTCTGCTGGTGGTGAAGTAACTGAGCTCAAAGATGTGAGAAGCACAGCTTGAGTTCAGTATTCAACACCATTACCACTCTGTGGTATTGAGGTTTCTGATCTACCAGCAACTCAGACAGCCGGCTCATAACTGAAAGAGTTGCAGACAGAAGTCAATTGGCTTCACCTCCTGTCTTTGTTTCAGGAGATTACAGCTCTGTCATGAACTACAGTGAGAAACTTTGTAAAGGCACAAAGTAGGCACTCGGCCCAGCAGAGACTAGTATGTGTTTGTTTAGTACTTTGAAATGTCACATTCTATTAGTACTGGTGTGGGATCAGAAATCAAGTCTACCCACAGGATTAACACTTGTAAAGATGCTGAGCAAGATTACTCTGCCATGACTCAACCACCCCACTGTAAATTTAAATAAAACCTTCATAACAGATACTGCAAAACCAAATTTAGTATGTTTGCTCTTTCCCTCCAGTAGCAAATTTAAGCGTCAAACATATTGTCTGCAGCTGACAGCTCAGATCAGTGGAGAACAACTGTTTCTCTCTATAACTAGTTTATTTTAGCTTTTAGATTACTTTTTTCATTCAGTAGACTGTTAAATATTTACTGCCAAAGCTGCTTACCCATTTGGGCATCTTTCCCGCTTGTGGGTCATGATGGTGAAACTGCAGAACCAGTACTGTTACCACCACAGACAGCCCAACAATGACCATGATGCTAGCAAAATACTGAGCTGCAAGTAAAAGAAGACTTGGTTAGGAAGAGAGAACACAAATAAAAGGCAAATAATATTCACTGGTTGTGCTTTAAGATCTACATTTGAGAAGCACTGCGTAACATCCAAACATCCTCTTCTCTGGTATTCCCTGCTGGAGCATTTGAGGCCTTTGAGGTTTTCAGTGTATCTGCTCACCTATCTCCTCTCCAGCAAGGGAAGGGCTAGAACCAGTGAAAGGCATAAACTCCTTGTTTTTTTTTTTTCCTAGAGAGGAATGTAAAGCTACCTGCAAAGAACCATCTCCCTGCCTGTTGCCAGGACAGCAAGAAGCTGAGCTGACAAGACCAGCTGAGCATCAGCATCCCCAGTGCTGATCCATACCACAATACCAGCAGAGATGCTGCATAGTGTCCTCACAGTGTCACTGGAACCCTCAGAAAGTGTCACCAGACCCCACTCCCTCCCTCACCCCACCACTGCTCACAAGGTGTTAGTCGTATTTTTTAGCATCCTCCTTAGCCCCTCAAGACCACTTCTTTTTGTTCCTGTGAAAGCACCCTACACCCTTGCTTACCACTAAATTTAAGCCTGCCTTACAGGAAAGAAATCAGTATCTTGAAAGCAAGAACTGAGACTTGAAGCTGTATCTCCTAAGTGGCAGTACAGCTTCCTCAAGCAATGACTGAGGCTAATGCACTGGAGTGTAAAGCAGAATTACCCACAGGGCTAATGGCATTTGAAGGCGGCTGTGGCAAAGTATCAGAGAGCATTACTGCTGGCTGCTACGATGGGGCAATGTGGGACAGCATGTGACAGTGCCCCAGACTGCAATATCCTCCCTTCCTCAGTCCTTCCTCCTGCAGCTTGCAGAAAAAGCCAGAAATTCAGTACAAGCTCCAAGACAAGTTTTGTTCCAGCTGTTTCTTGATACAGATTCCTACTGTCTCAGCAGCAAAAAGCTTGTTCATAATAATGGGGTTCTCAGCCTTCCTGAAAACAATGCTGCAATTGCTTCAAGAGGTGGGCATGGCTTTCCATGGCAAAACAAATTACGCAGCTGGATTAGAATAGTCCTGAAGGTGAGGTGAATTGAAGGGTCTCTGTTGCACTTGCTCATGAAAAAACAGTCAGGCAGAAGTAGAGTAAAACAGGAACTCAGGTCTCAGGGAAGCTGGCTGATCTGATTCTCATATGCCCCTCGTAACAGAAACACAACAGTATTGCTATTTCTGGTTTAAATACTGCCATTAAGTCATTAAATCTCTTCCATAATTTCTACACATTTTGATGCCACCAGAATTCAAAGGCCTGAAATGCTCTATTTAAAATGATGTTGGCTAGGATTTTTCACAGATCCTTAGAAAATTAGTCACCTGATTCAATTTAGAAACAACTTGGTATTATCTGACTCAAGATCCCAGCCAATGATTACCAAAGGAATTCACACTCTCAGTTTTTTGCACCATAAACCCAGGAACAGAGGGCATGACCTATGAAGACTTGCTAGTAAACAGGAAAAACAGTTTTATCAGGAACAGACTGTAACTGTAGAGGACCTGTGAATGCATAAAGAAAGATGTTTTATGGTTTGTCTGGTGATAGGCAAGGAAGATAGCTGGGTGTCCATCATCTGCATTTGGAGGTGGGAGCACTTCTGTTCAAGGTACAGTGAAGTTTTCAATTGGAAAGTAAGGATGGAATGTGGTACTTCAGATGTATTACCAATATCAGGTAATCAAATGTCACAACATATCTGTGAAATAAGCAGGTAGACCTATGCAGCCCAGGTAGTTGCAGATGCTGTATTTAATTTTGGGGGAAATGAATTTCACATTCATTTGCATCCCAAAGCCTTGGAGCAGACCAAACCTACTTTAGGGCTGGATTTCTCCAACCCTGAAGAACCAGCAGTGAAAGGGAAGGAAGGAAGTAGCAGTGCCTGGCACACCTGCCACATCAGCCTTCCACATCTCTAACTGGGGATTTGATGAAGGCCCTCATGCACCTCCCCTAAAGCATGGCTTAATCCTCCTCCAGTCCACTGGCTCAGCATCTCTGTTCCTGGCAGTCTTTAATCCTCACATCAGCCAAAACAAGCCCATCACTTGGTGAAAGCTACAAAGGCTGCTGTCCCTTTTCACCTCTACCACCACCTCTGATATGACCATGACTCAACCTTCTCCAGTAAGCATGTGAGCAGAGGAGCCTATGTGCTGAAAGGATCAAGCTACAATGTGCATAGATAACATGTTCCTCAAAACCACAGGATTGCAGTCTTCATTCACTTTGCCCGAGCCCCAAAAGGCCCTGTATTAGCACACTGTGTTCCTGTGCCTCCACTGATGTGCTGAGCACAGAAACAGGATGCTTTCCTGTGAGATGTGGCATGGGAGACAAGCAGTGGAGTAAGTACTGAGCTTTGGTGTCCCAAGTGGCAGCCACAGACCAGCCACCAGACTTTTTTTTTGCCAGTATTTTCAGTCCATCTTAAAAGCCTACAGCAGTTATGCAGTTAAGGCTTTGAAGCTGCTGCTCCCACAAAGTCCTACCCCATGTGTCTCTTTGCAGGGGTAAATGCAAATCTGATTTTACAAAGAAACTTCATTTAAACTGCAGAAGGGAAATGCTCAGCAACTTTCACTAAGCATCTCTCTGTATCCTACTTAAGAGCTACTGGTAGATCATTCCTGGTATGGATGGGTCAGCTTGCATGCTTTACAAATTTCTTCACCATGGGCAATGTAAGGAACTTCACTGTATTTGAAAGAGCATTTGAAATTCCAGACTCCAGTGTATTTGAAAGAGCAGGGACCTTGTTGCTGTATGTCAGCTACTCTGAGGCACAGCTGGGAAGGGACAGACCTCTCCTGGAGGGGAACTGCCTCATTGCTCTATGCCCTGGCTCATACCCTCTGCCCTGGACAGCTGCCACAGGCCAGCACAAGGAACCAGAAGACCTTTGTTTGGAGCCCCTCAATATCCCTAACTTTACACAGAGACATGCCCCAAGGATACTGAGGTCTGCACCGTACATTGCTAGAACCTATTCATGTGTTTTTGAACCTGC
Source organism: Pezoporus wallicus (assembly GCF_028554395.1). Classification (NCBI taxonomy): domain Eukaryota; kingdom Metazoa; phylum Chordata; class Aves; order Psittaciformes; family Psittacidae; genus Pezoporus; species Pezoporus wallicus. The sequence goes on from NW_026642000.1 coordinate 869,080, forward strand.
ATGCTGCTTTGTATATGTGAATGGAAAAGCTCTTTGGGATGCTCGGTTGAATCACTGACAACAGCTATTTGTTCTTGCAGGCAACTTCAGACATTGCCTATATCAAAAGGATGGCAATGACTTGCAATTCATAACTTGAGGGGCCTCCAGTACCATTTTTGGACCTTCTGTCTTAAAAGAGTGAAAGACTTCAGGATTGGATGCTGTGTCTTTCTTTTAGTTATGGTACTTATAGAGGGCATAGGGAAAGTGTTTTTGTTGTGTTTTCAAACTCGTCTCCTCTCACATGCTTTTGAAGAACAGAAGTGCGTGTTTGAAAAGTAAAACTGTTTTTTTTTTTTTTCAATACTGAAAAAGTATCCAGGACTCATGGCTTGGGGAAAAGCGCCTTTGATCATAGGCATGAAAATAACAGCTGCTGCAAATGAGAACTTCTGTTTCACTTAAGAACTTGAGCAGGGTCCTGCCACCAGCGAGATACTAGACATGAACATGAAACAGAAAGGGGGAAAGCACTCCACAAAATCAAAAAGAGACAGTGAAGTGGCAGCAGCTGAGAGCATACAAGCAGATGACAGAAGATGTAACAGGAGATTAATCTCATTTTCTCTCTCTAGTCAGAACCACTAATGCCTTATGCTCCTAATTTAAGCAATCTGTAACTCCTGGAGGTGGCAAACACCATATTGCTTCCTTGTCTTAACAATTTGCAGCTTCACTTGCTGTATGACTATCTGCAAGAAATCACTTGAAGCATCTGCTGCCAACATACTTATTCACAGCCTAAAACTTTCATTCTTACTGAAATAATGTAGGCATGATAACGAATGGCAAGGAGGGGCAAGCTGCAAGTAAGTGATGATAGTAGAGCCCTAAGCAGCGAGTAAGTGTGGTTTTTAAAGAAGCAAAGGAGCTCAACAGAAGAAGAAAGAAATGCAGGTTTGTTACCTGGAGGTCAAGTCAACTTAATTTTAGTGTGCACTATTTTATACATCTTGCCAAGATGTCAAGCATCACATGGATGTTAATCATGGGAAGCAAGTTCCTCATATTCATAAGTCCACATTCCCCTTTCAAACACTCTTTGCACACACCAGCTTTCAGGTGTTCCATGCTTTCTGCTACAAAACTCCTTTCAGAGCAAAATACAGAGTCTTGATCCAAACCTAATGGTGATGTTTTGGAGAGAGCTGGAAGGCAATAATAATTTGCAGCATTTAGGAGTTATTTGGGCATGGAAAAAAAAAATCAGAATTACTAAGCACTTCTGTGCAAGTGGACGCCTTGAGTTTTCAGGTATAGAAAGTGTTTAAGGTAGAAACAAATCATCTGACTGGCCTGAGGTCTGAACGTTTCATGTAAAGATGTGGCTTTGGGGCGGAGGCAAACCTTAGCTGTGTTGACAAAGTACTTTGAAAGTGACACTTTCTCAGAGCCCTGGCTGGGGTGAAGGGAGGGACTGGAGCTTCTGGCAGCTTTGGTCTCAAGCTGAAAGTGTCCTATGTTGGGTGCTCCTAGCTGTTTCTGTGCATGACTGTACTTTCTGTGCCACCGGGGGTTGAAATCACAGACTCCAGTTATTTTTGGACCAATACAGGAGTGCAGAGCTGGGGGGGATTTTCAAAGTAAGCATTTTAGGGTCTTTCTCTGTACTGTGTCACCTTGCTCCCACACTGGTGGGACTGCAGCAGAGTAAAAAAGAGGTGAGAGCAAGGTGGATATAGGTGGATGGAGGTGGGGCTTCTCAGAGAGGAGAGAGGAGTGGACACGTTAAGTCATGTTCCTTAACATGATTCCTTATCATGAACTTGTTCTTAATGCATGATTTCCTAGCCTTAATTACAAGGTTGCTTTCAAATGTAAAACAGAGTTTAATGAAATGGGTCAGGGATATTGAAACTGGAAACAGGGAGGCAGAATACTCTTTAAAAAAAATTGAATTCAGGCATGTGTCTTGCCTAAGGAAGTGTCGTGGTTTAAAGCCAGTCAGCCACACAGTTTCTACTCCCCCCCTCCCCACCTCCAACCCTGCTCCGAGAGGGATGGCAGAGAGAATCGAAAGAATGTAACTCCCACGGGCTGAGATAAGAACAGTTCAGTAACTGAGGTATAACACAAACCACTACTGCTACCACCAATAATAATAATGATAAGAGAAAATAACATGGGAAGAGAATACAATACCACCTGCTGGAACAAGCCCGACCCAGAAGAGAGAGAGTGCCCTTCCGGGTAACTCCCAGTTACTTCCCTGGGCATGACATGCTGTGGTATAGAATACCTCTTTGGCTAGTTTGGGTCAGGTGTCCTGTCTCTGCTTCCTCCCATCCTCCCCTTCTCCCTGGCAGAGCATGACACTCACAAAGTCCTTGGTTAAACATTACTTAGCAACAACTAAAAACATCGGTGTTAACAGCTCTGTTCCCAGGATGAAAGTCAAAACACAGCACCTCACCAGCTACTAAGAAGGAGAAAAATTGACTGCTACTGCTAAACCCAGGACAGGAAGGAACTCATTCTTTCTTCAGAGATGGTCATAAAACCATTATCAAAACCAGATCTGATTATACAGTGCTATTTACATGGATCATATTGTCTTTACAGAAATAAAAAAAAAAGCCTTCCAGTTGAGATCAAAATACCTTAAGTGGAGTTCTCAAGTGAATTACCTAAGCCTTTTGTTTCAATGGGTGGGACCTCAGCTTGTACAGAGCTCTAATTAAAATAACAGTATTTGTTTCATTTTGATTTGGTCATGGAACCAGGAAATCAACAAAGTGGGACATGGATACGCCCTCTTACTTAACGCGCTAGACTGAGTGCAACAGTGTTACATGGTACGCCCAGAAAGGCTCATCAAGTTCCCATAAAATTACATGTATTTGTAGTGTTAAACAAATAAATGCATAATTGCACAGGTTTTTAGAAGCAGAAAGAAAAATTGTTGTAGTGTACCTGAGCTGTATGGCACAGGGTTTATAATTTTGCCTAGGGATTAGTACACTCAGACCAGTAGTTTCAGGTGTGCAACACATCTGGAGTTCTCTGCATTACTCTATAGCCTTTCTTCAAGTAATGAACTCCAGCTTCCTACTTACAGACTCTTGATAAAAGTATTTTTAAGGAGAGAAATCAAAAGTAAGTCAAATCACGAGTGCAGGCAGACACGTTTCTGCAAGGCATGATTAATCTATACTAGGAAGGGTGAGTTTAGGACACATCTGCTTCTCTATAGTCATGGTCTGAAAGCCTTTTTGGAGCTGCACTCCAGCGATTTTAAGCGCCAGGAGGGAACTCCAGGACCCTGTAGTGAAACAAGCCTTGTTCATGTAGTCACCTTGTGTTGGATTCTGGCCAAACTCTTGTGTTTGTAGCTATCCTGGGACTTTAATGCTTCTGATCAAAATGGCTGAGCTGATTTCTGTTGCTATGGGTGGTTAATGTTTTAAACAGAAATAGGTGTCTTTGCTCTGGTTCCCAGACTTCTCCCTTTTTCAGCATCACATATGAGTTTGCAGAAAGGCAGGATTTAACTTTTGAAAGATTACAGTGCTTTGCACACATGCATGGGCTTCAGAAATGTCTTGTTTCCCCCAAAAGGGAGGTGCTCCTAGTGCAGACATTTTGCGAGGCAAGGAGTAGCTAGTCACTGATGTGAATGCAAGCCCCAAGAAAGCTGAGTTCTGGTGTCCAAAGGTGTTGATTAGCCTGCTGTTGATTTCTAGGCCAAACTTTTTAGTCTGTTCTTTACAGAAAGTAATTTGGTTGGTTTTAACCTGTATTAACATAACAGTCAGTAGACTATATAGAAATTGGAGTCCCTTGTGTGGGCAAGTTAGACATGTGGAATGAAAGATTCTCTGCTCTGGGCAGTGTTAAGAACACACAGACAATGCAGAGGACATACCAAGGAAGAGGGGAGCCACTTTGCAGAGAGGTAGAAAAAAGCAAGTGTCTTGCCCCACCTGCCTCCTTGTGATTATTTAGGCTGAGAGGTGCTTCATTTATTGTAAATGTAAGTTGAAGTCAAGGGAGAGTGGCCTCAACTGAGAAGAACTGGGATGTGATTTCAACATTTCTTTGCAAATTTACCGATCTCAGAAGGTAGTTCTTCTCTTGGTGTCATATTTGACTAGCTTTCCTTTGCTATTTGGAGTGGAGCAATGACTTAGAAGCAGGGCTTTAAACTAGGAATGCTGTGGAAGGGAGACTACAACCCAAATTTAAATGGAGAAACAGTGGACAAGGATGGAAAAAAAGTGGTGCTGGGCAGCCAGAGGAAGAATGACCTCAGGATGGTGACAACAACATGGATGGGCTTACCTCCAGAGTCTGTTAAATATGCAGGAACAACTGGAACTCTGTGTATGGTCATGAAACAGTAATACTGCTGGGACAACTGAGACGTGAAGGAACATCTCTCATTACCTGAATGCTCTGATGCATAGCTACAAGCTTTTTAGGAGGAGCAGGCAACAAAGACATCGTGGGCTGCCCTCTATGTGAAGGAGCCACTTTGATATGAAGGGCCCCTCTATGGAATGGATGAATGCAGCTTGTAGGTCAGGTTCAGTGAAGAGCTCTTCAGTGAGAGTGAAGCTGTGGTGGTATTGCATTCTCCAAACACAGTGGATACAGGGATGGGACTTTCTTAAAACAACTAAGGGAAGCCTCCGTATCACAGATCCTGGTTGCCACAGGAGACTTGGATCTCCTTGATGTCTGCTGAAAAGGCAACACAGTGTAATGCAAACAGTCAAAGATTTCTGAAGGATGTAAGCAATAATACTCGATAAAAGGACAGGCCAGGCCAATCAGATGTGGTGCACAACTGGCTCTGTTCTTCGCTACCAATGAAGAACTGTTTGGCAACATGATAATCAATGGCAGCCTCAGTATAGTTATTATGAAAAGTGGGAGTTCAAGATCATGAAGGGAGTGAGGAATTCAAATGGCAGAGTATAGACCTTGGACTTCATGTGAACAGACTTCAATTTTTTTGAGGAACTAGTACCTGGGATCCCACTGGAAGAAGCCCTGAAAGATAAAGTGGCACAAGAATACTTCAAGGGCTTAAAGTACAGCAGCCTCAAACTGCAAGAAAAGTCTGTTCTATTACTTAAAGAAATAAGCAAGCACATCAGGACACAAGCATAGCTAAACTGGGAGCTCATGGTGAAGCTCCAGTGCAGAAAAAGTGGTATGCAGGAAGGAGGGACAGGCTGCAAAATGAAATGCCTGTGCATTGGTGTTAGGAATGTTATATAGCTCAGGAGCTGAGACTGCCAAGGGAGTCAAGGGGAACAGGAAGAGTTTCTACCACTACACAAACAGTAAAAAGCTGAACAAGCAAAATATGGGCTTGCTGCTGAGTGGAGAGGATGATCTAGTGGCAGTGGACAGAGATACAGTGAAGACAGTATGTACAGTTTTCACCACCAAGGTCTCCTATGTCTCCATACTTAGCGACATGGTTAAAGGAATGGGAAAACAACCACCAGTGGATCAGGATGGAGTCAAGGATTGACTGTGAGATCTGAACCTGAAGAAGTGCATGGGATCATCTAGGTGTCACGAAGAGTCCTAAGGGTGTCCTTGCAAGGTCATGGAGGTGGAGTAAGATCCCTGACAACTGGAGAAAGACAGATGTTGTATGCATCTTCAAGAAAGTCCAAAATGACAATCCAGAGAAGTACAGCTCTGTCTTTCTGACTCTGGTCACTGGATAAATCAGGAAGCAAATCCTTGGGGAACATTTCTGGACACTTGAGGGAGAAAGTGGTGACTGGGAGCAGTCAGCCTCCATTTGTCAAGGTTAAATCATGTCTGACCAACATGATTGTCTTCTACAATAAAATAGCAATATTTGCATATAAGAGGAGAGCAGTAGATCTCATTAATATCAAATTCAGAAAGGCTTTTGACACAGTCTTCCACTTCTGAGGTCCTTTATACCCTGAACTATCTTGTGATCCTATGGAACAAGAGATTCCATTGCAACAGTATTGTTGAGTTTCAAAGCATGGAGGCTGAGCACACTCCAGTGTGTGAGGGTTTAGTTTTCTTCTGGGCTGTAACAGGGAAGCATCAGATGACAGTAGCCACAAGACTTTTTTAGACATCCCTCATCTGAATACCCGAAGTCAATCTCCAGGGTGTTATGAAGCATCCATGTGCAAGGATTATTCTTTTGCAGCATTTCACAATACAAAATTTGTCTAATGAACAGATGAAAGAAACAGACTGTGTTTGACCTAAATGACAACTTTGAGAGGTGCATTTCTAATACATTTTATATGCTCTAATTATTTGGGCATAAGGAAATAACTTTCAACAATACAAGCAGTCAACAAAGCATACTTCTGAATAGGTTATCACCATCCTTGACTGAGATCCAGAAAGAGGGAAAAGATGTGAGAGGTCCTAACAGCTGAGCCAATATTCACCTGGAGAAGGGGGACTTAATGCAACAGAGGTCCCCAACACTACTGCCCCTCATCTTTTCCTTATAGGTGTTCACATGGCTATGCTATGTGAATATAGCTATACCACTATGTGATAAGTGGAAATTAATCTCTTATTACAGAACCAAAGTCTGCAATGTGACATAACTATTCATAGATTTTCTTGGTACAAATCTTACCTTCTGTGGAAGGGGATTGTACCAGTATAAACTGGTCTGGTTAAGGCTAGTGGACTGGGAATAGGGCATATGCATTTCTTTACTCATTCCAAATTACTTTTGTTACATATTACCCAAATCAAAATTGTGTGAAGGCTGGGCCAAGATGGCTTATCTGTCCTCCCTGCACACAAAGTTTCTTTTAAAATTGTATCTGCCTCTGTGGAGTCCTCGGTACATGTCAGAGAGAAGTTTTGTTAGTTTTTTGGAAGTTCCTGAATGACTCAGAGGCTATAGTCCTGCTGACTGTCAGTAAGAGGCTTTCAGAAACTCTTGCCTATAGTCATTGTTGCCCGTACTGTTGCATAAACAACCTCCCCCCCAAAAGTTAGGTCTGGGATTTTAATTCATGAAGTTATCTAAGTTAAATGCCCTTTTGTCTTACATGTAACTTGTGAGGGGTTTTAATTACACAATGGTGAAGTGCACCTTGCATCAGCAGCTAGATATATTGTTGAATATTTTGTTCATTTCTACTGTCCAGATTGTGTACTTTAGTCATGATTTGTACACAAAGATAGACCTTAGCTCAGGAAATGATACTTAAATAGGTTCTGAGTTTTCCTATGGTATTCCTACTTCTTTATTTTGTAAACAAGAACAGGTTTATTCTCTCTATTCTGAGTTTAGGGAAAAATGTTTTCTTCAGTTCACAGTTGAGAAACTGAGGCTCCATGAAACTAGGGTAAAGGGATGTTCCTATGAAAACAGAGGATGTTATAATGCCTGTCTGGCCCACATCTCAAGATGATAATCTATCCAATAGTTTTCAGTACATGTTAAAAATTCTCCAGTGATATATTTCAATTTTGACTGTAGCATCCTGAGTTGCTTTTCCTGGAAAGAGAAAAGAAGGAGAGGGGAGCAGGCAGGGAAGTGATACATAACAGCAGGGAAGGCAGTCGATGCTGAAGAAGACAGGTAAATTTTCTCCAGCCAGCAGCACTGGGATCAACACAGCTTCATCCAAAGTGCTGTTGAAGGGACTTTATGGACAGACTCAGTGAATCCAGAGCTAGGTCTGAGAACTATGCTAGGGCTGAGTACTATTCCAGTATCCCACTCGTGCCTGTGCACTGGAGGTGTTGGCTTTGTGCTTTAGTTACCCAAACCTCCACATTGCGTGTTGATTCTGTGTCCCCTCGATCCTTGCAATTACCATCTTATCTGATTATTTCCAGAGCCTTTCTGTATCCCTCATGTAGCCTCATTTCATACACGCAAGCAGTAAAGGCCAGGCAGAGATTTACCCCTGATATTGTTGAAATACAAAACTATAGCAACAAAAAGAGTCAGTCCTCAAGTAGGCTTTGAACAACTCTTGAGAAGCATCATACATTGTGCATAGAACAGAAGAAATCAACTTACCTATTAGTGGGACTGAGTCAGAAGTTGCAGGCATGATCTCAGCCACAAGCAGCATGAATACAGTCAGGGAAAGCAGGACAGTGATACCTTCCGGGAGTGAACATAGAGGGAAAGGATGAGAAACGTGAATTCTGCAGCTGCTACTCTGATGTCTTTGCTGTTAAATATAACCTTGTCCTGATCTGCAGCTAAGCCAAACCCATGACTTCACATCTGTCAGTGAAGATAAGAACTTCCACAAAGCGAGAGCATTTTTGGATGCAACTTTATCTGCTGTCTTTTCACTTTTCTTAATTACACCCAAACCTTTTCTCCTCTTTAAGTAAAGGAGAAATCTTTCCTGCCAAGTGAAATGAAGCTTGCAGAACTGGTAAATTATATTGCCTTTCCAAAGAATAGTGCAAACAAAGCCCAGATGGTTATAAAAGGCTAGGAGAGATTTGCACAGACATGACTCCAGGTTTTGGATATTGTATCTTACAGAACACTCTCCAAAGAGCTGTAGCCTATTTTAAAAGAAGCTCTTTGTTTGTTCTATCTAGAAAGATGGTTGCTAAATGTAACTGTCATGGTACTGAGAAATCACAAGGTCAATGCAAGAACATTATCTCCTATTTTTTTTTTGTCAGCATTGTACGTCAGCTCAAATAACACTTTTCCTTGTCTCCATCTTAAGTTTCATAGACAGCAATTGTATCCTCCATAGCCTGTTTTACGTCTTGTAAGACAGGCTGCTCAAATCCCTCATTGTTCTGCTAACACTGAGGGCACTTCGTATGATTTAAAGGTCTCTGACCTGAAAGGTGCACAATTGACTCCTAAGGTCTAACCTGAGCCAGTCTTGTGTATTTACACATCTCCCCATCTTCTCTTTGAAGCACCCCTCCTGTCTTTATCAACACACACAACAGTAAATCTCATTTAGCCCTTCCTTGGCTGTCACTGCTTTGCGTTCGTGGAGGCTCATGGCTTGGTGGTTTGGGAGCTGAACTTGGAGGTGAAAACCCAATGTTCAGCTGCTGCTGCTCACACCCCTTCACTCTCTGTGTCTTAGTATGTCTTGTCTCAGAAAGAGTTAACCAGCTGTGAAATACATTGAAACATGCTAAAGACAGAACAACAGGAATTGAAAGAGTACTATCACTGTTGCCCGTGCCAGGGACAAATTCTGCCTCATTCCACGGTAAAATCCAAAAAATTTTACAAGTGTTTAGCACAGGTTGTATGATTGCCATAACAGAAAGCTGCTCCCCTGGTTTCTGCAACCATACAAGTGCTTCTGTTGCTCCTGAAGGGAAATCTTTATTCATCAAGCACCATGAGGTACTTGTTTTCCATTTCATAGGAAGCACTTATGAAAGAAATTAATCCTTTAGCACTTACCTAAAGAAATTTTCTCCCCTGAATCAGCTGGCAAAAGGAACACAAGCAGTGCCAAGCCAGATATGAGAACGCAAGGAATGAGTAGGTTCAAGCCATAGTAGAGCGTTCGTCGACGCATGGTGATGGTATACGTCACGTCTGGGTATGGTTCTTTACAGCATTCATAGTACATCTCATTCCTCTTGCCTGGGACACCTACAGGGAAAGAGATCAGAGTAGGAAGAGAAGCATGACTACCAGGTATCTCCTTAAAATGGGCCAAGAACTGATGGTTTATGAGCCAATGTGCAGCACCTCCAACACACACTGTGCATAGAAGAGTGCTTTTAAGTGTCCTGTAGCAATTGGTAACAGAGAAAAGTTACCAGGCAGAAGTAATTTTTCTAACACTTGCAGCCAATGATGCATACATGTATTAATAAAGAGGACAAAAGGCAATGTGCCTCATGCACCATAAAGGAGCACTGTAAAGTCAGGAGTGTTTTAAAGTGGATGCACTTTAGTAGAACTTCCCTACAGAGTCCTTCATCTTCTCATGAAACTGAATACCAGTGATGTTTCCTATTGTATTATTTCTCAAATGCCCTGAAAGGTAAAACTACTGCATGCAGTTAGTCAGTTATATCCTTGTCTGCATATCCAGACAGAAGATGATGTGCATCTTCTGCAAGCTTTTCTCAGAGTGGCCTAAGCTCTATCCATTGATACTGCTTCTGACTTGCAGCTACATAAATGAGCTCAAAGTAACTCAGTAGGAGCTCACACTGAATATGAGCTTGCAAGTTCTATGCCCAGACCTTGAATAACTAGTTCTGGGCATAGATTTATCTTTTAAAAAAACAGGTATTCTCTAAAGCACAGAAGGGAATAGAAACATACAGAACTGCAGTTATTTGCAGTTATTATGTACTGGTAGACACTTTGATGGTTTTTGGGGTGACAGAGATCCATCTCTCTAAATGCTTATTCCAGTTTTGCTGAAATAGTGGGATTAACACCAATCAATTTTTGGCTGACATGTTAGAATAGATGTGACAGTAGTGTTCCATGCATCTACATGAGGCATCCAAGTTTAGATATACCATTCAGATGCATCAGGACCAGTAGATTTCATTATGTACTCAGCTGCATGCAATTGCTTCAGATCACAGCCTTTTCAGACACAGTTCAATAAATGCAGCTAAAAAGATGTCTCTGATTTGTGATATTTTTTCTCTTTTTTAAATATCTGTATTTCATGTCCCAGTGGGATTGATCATTTCTATATATTTGGGGGTTGCCTTTGAAAATTGGGATTTCTAAAAATTTCTAGGCCAGATGATTTACCCACTAAATCCCATTCTCCATTTGAGATGTAGTTGGAAATATCTGCCTCGAGCATCTGCAGGTCAATCAACCAGCCACTGTGAGTCCAGGAGCCAAACTTCAGATCACACTTCTGCACATCAAAGGGGAACCAGCGGACGTCAATGTAACATGTGCTCTTCAAAATACCTGTGAATAGAAATCAGGCAGAAGCAAGCATGTGCAGGGTGTAATTAATTTCTACCCTTATCTGTCTGATCGACTGTGAGCAACTTTGCTCTCCAAAAGTCTGTCTGATGTAGTCACAATGTAATCAAACAACTAGCACAGGCAGAAGATGCTGCCATGGGTGGAATAACCTTCTTTCCTAGGGTATCCAAGAAGATCCCTCTCTCTTTCACTGCATCCTTGAGGAAGGCTGCCCAGGACATTCTTGCCACTCAGGAGCAGCCCAGCCTGTCTTCTAATGCTGGCTGTACCCAGCAGATCACAGTCAGTGCTGCAGGGCCTGACAGAAGCCAAGACTACATGGATGTCGACTACACACTCTGGCTGCAAGTTCTATGACAAGTTCTTTGAAAGGAGCTCTGTATTAGACCCTGCATTATACCCACAGTCCCTTGAAAATACATGCTATGCTAAAGCTCATTCAGTGCTGGCATTGTCTTCTGTATGTTAACCTTGAATTTTACTCTGGATATGCCTAGTCCACTGTCATTATTTCATGTGACATTTTAAGCAGCTTAAGAGATGAATACTTGTTTATTGTTGCAATCTATTTTTTTGTTGTTTTTTTTTTTTTAATTCAGCTGAGAGAACTAAAAAAAACCCCTAACTGATGCTTCAACCTTTATTTGTGGGGCCAGAGCTGCGGCTGTGGGACTTCCTCAGTTGTCCAGGAGTATGGAGGGCTTGGAGAGTGGGGAGATGATCTGCGCAGTCTGTAACACTGGCAGCTGGTGGCAAAGTACAGAGGTCATGCCTGCAAACCCTCACCTTTGTAGGCCTTCACCTTACCTCATCAGCTCACTGCATGCTGGCCAGTTCAGAGGCACTGTGTGAGGAAAGGCAGCTCTGCTTTGTTGGAAAATTATCACCAGTACTGCACCTACCCTCATATTTGCAGTTATTGTGTCTGTATGCCCCCTAAAACACCAGCTAATGCGAGTCCCAGCTCCAAGTCATCTAACTGATCAGAGTTTGGTGTTTTACAGTAAGTTCTTGAGCTGTGCCTTCTGAAGATAAAATCTCCAAAACAGATATCCCTGAATACTGACTTTGCCTTCTGCTGCAAAAGCACAGGGCACTGTGTCATAACCATATGTGCAAGACTATGTTCCTGATCTGGGATGGCTGGGTTTCCTTTGATTTTTCTCTTCAGAATCTGGGAGGTCTGACTCCCACCATCATGGCCATTTTTGGATGGGCTACATGGAGGCTCTGATCACAGCTTCTCCTGAATCTTGGCTGTGATCTTTTCCTTAACAGCAGACGGTTGTTCCCTTCTTGTGCTTTCTTTTCCTCCAACTATCTTTTTTCTCTAATTGAGAACAACAATGAGTACAGCCTGTTCTTAGCGTCATGGGAAATAAAACTTTCATGAAGCTTTGGAAAAACCATTTTTTCCACTCTTCCATGTTTTTCGCTGTCTTGATTAATCTAGCTGCTTCTATGAGTCCTTGTCAGTTAGCAGGCTGATTATAAACTTTTTTCTTCCAAAATTTTGCAGATTTTTGGCAGCAGTTAAATCACTGTAACAAAGGATTTCCTGTATTTTATACAACAGATTTCCTTTATTACATTTTCTGTTTACTCTTTCTTTTGGTTCTTAAGTAATGAATTCTTCACCATGAAGTTTGTAGCTCACCAAGAGATGAGCAGGATACTAGATCAGCCTACATAGGCAACCTCTGCATCGCCTCCTTACCTAGAGGGATGGAAAAGTCTCTTCTCTGGTACATGTCAACTTCATTCCTGTGGTCACACGCCTTTCCACTCTCAAGAAAGAACTAAGTGAATTACACATGAAACACGATGTGAGAGTGCACACTACTTTGTTTTAGACAACACCTCAACTGGGTCTCTTAATGTTCTAAGCAAACTGCTTAGGAGAGTAATCTATTGATTTGTGAAGTGGAAATACACCACTAATAATGGATATAAATTATATCACTATGTCCCATAATTATATAGCTTGCAAAATTTCCACAGACTGCTTCTAAACACCTTGGTTTCATTCATGAAGAAAAACTTCTTGTATTTATTTGACTTTAAGCAAACAAATGCTTTCTGTGTCCTACCTACCTGGAGGTATATATTGGCAGGATCCAGAGTAATTCACCAGCACATTTGTGTGAAATGTCGCATCAAATCTTTCATCTGCACTATAACAGAGTATAAACAAAACAAACAAAAATCAAGCTGATGTTTGAGTTAAGATGTAGTAACTGTCAGCATAAAAACAACGTTTTGGCTGAATTTTATGCACAGACTGAACTAAGGTCTTACACCTGGGTGACATGTCCACCCTCAATCAGTATCTCAGCTTCTCATAGATACTGTTGGCCTGCTCTCAGGTGTGATGGTTCCATGCTGCAATGTCCGCAAAGAAGTGAGAAGCAAAGTTGCTTGATGTCTCGGAGAAAACACAGAAGTGAAAGGAGCAAAGGTGTCACAGTATCTGTATCCTAAGAGTAGAGAGCCAGGATGATATGGCTTTTCTGGGGCTTCTGTCAGAATCAGGCAGCTACAGTGAAAATCAAGTTATCTGTTATCCAGATACCTTTTGCAAGAGTAATAGTGGCCTAAGACAACAATTCTGCAGTCTTTCAGGATGCAGAGAGCCATGGGTTTGCTTCCAGCAGTGGAGGAAGGCACTGGGGCTTGTAGGAAGAGATTGAGACTCTAAGAGGAGAAACTAGGTGAAAGGGACCAAGAAAAGATAATTTCTTTACAGTTCCAGCAATTATGAGTAAAACAGGGGAGTAATGAGCCAGGCAAAGACAAGAATTCTTCAAGGGAGCAGGCCTGGAGACTTGCTCCAGAGGGTCTCTTGAGAAGAGTTTAACTAAAGTGGGCTCCCCTACAGGCTGATGGTGTAAGAGCCTTGCCTATCACGGCTGTTGCATGACACAGCCTGCACCTTACACACCCTGTCTCACAACTAGCTGTAGAAAATTCAGACCCTCTGTTCCTCCTATGACCTCCTTTTTATTCCATTAATACTGAATTCTCAGTCCTCAGTATTGTCCCCAGCACAAAGCAAAGGGGATAAAATCGAAAAGGCTAAGCGCAGAATGAGTAATAACTATGAAAAGACATGAAAAGCAGCAAGAAAGTTATTTAAAAATGCAGGGAAATCAGGAAAACACAAAGGACCACATAGATCCTTTCCTTGCTGTGGGAGGAAAGGAAACGAGTGCGCAGACAACTGCAGTCTCCTTTACTCTCTATGCTTTACTCTTCACAAGCTGTGGCTCACAATTAATTCTCATACAGTGGAAGGAGTTCAGAGCGGAATAGGGGAGCAATAGGCTAAAGAAATGCAGATAAGACAGATTCCAGTTGGCAGGGCTGACGAAATTTACTCTTGAGAACTGAAGACACTGACCGAAATACCCTCTGAAGCATTAACAATTATCTGTGAGAGCTCGTGGAGAATATGGAAGGGCTCAGTGAATGAAGAAAGATCAAAGAGAATTTTGATTTATTTTTTTTTAAAGGTGAAATTATAGACATATCAACCTAACTTCAAAGCTCATGAGGTGAAAACAGCTGGCACAGATTTGCCAAGGGTCAACTGCATCAAATCTATCCACTTTTCTAACTGACTGAGCAAGAGGAAGCAGGTGATCTATCTGAACTTCAGAGAGCTTTTGCTACATCATGTCCTTCTAATGTAATATGGACCAAGCTATATGCCTCCTTTTTGAAGACTGAAAAGGAATAAAGAGACTGTGAAGAGTAAAGCTGAAGAAGAACACTTAAGCAATCCAGGTCACTCTAAGACTCCTTTGGATATCTTCTCATGAGCCTTAGAATGTAAAATGGATCTTGGTGAACTGGGGAAACAAACAGAATGAAATTCAGTCTGGATGGTTAGAAAGCTTTACCCTTGAAACTCCCAGAGAAGGGCAGATCAGTGAAAATCTACTAAGGCAGCAAGGTTGAAGTACAATGTCTGGAGTTTGTGATAGATCAAAAAGTCCAAAATTAAGCTGTTAGTCAAAGCAAAACCCAAATGCCCTCTTCCTGGAAAGCATTAAAGAAACATCTATCTAGAGAGCTTCCACTCTATTCAACACTGCAGAAGTGCTGGCTAAAGACCTGGATTCAGTTGTGGAGGAGGAAAAACAGATTACAGTGTTCAGAGGAGAACAGGAATGATGGTGAGATTTATAAAATATGAGTGATGAGGAAAGAGGGAAGAAAATCTAGTTTGTTTAGTTCAAGCAGGCACACTATAGAAGATACCTGATAATAATTTTCCATGAGAGCCATGGTAATTATAAGAAGAATATGGATTGTTTTCTGTGTTCACTGGGAAAAAGGTAAAGACATCTGCAGAGCTACATCAAGGAAGACTTCTATTGGCTATTAGAACAATCTATTAGTGGGTGCTTGTTTGCTTTTATTGCTACTATTTCTAGAGTAAAAGCCAAATCCCCAGATTGCAAAAGCCCCAAAATATCAGTGAAGCATGGCCAATATTCAGCATCAAATGGTCTAGTTCTAGGCTTTCACCAGCTGCTGCACATCTTGCTTACCTGTTATACAGAAGAATGTCTGGTACCCAAATCTGGTCGGCTGGAAATCGCAAGTTCTGCACCCCCGGGTATTCATACTGATCCCAAGACAAGTAAACATCAACCCAGTACTGTTGGCAAATACATACATCAGATTATATGAGCTGGTAAAAGTCTTCAGAGCTGTCTGGAATATTATGGGAACAGAATGGATTTTCTAGTAGTAATAGCAGTATTATGATAATTGTTTTATTCTAGACTTTAATTATTATGAAGTATTAGCATATACTGAGAAATCCACAGTGTGATGATTGAATGCTGTGAGCTTTATTTTAATTTAGTGTCTAACCTCTCCACCTTGTGGCCTGAAGCCAGGCATCCCAAACCTTTTCTGACGGGCTGGCAAAACACTGGCAGTAGGCATCCCCATGAGGCATGGTGATTCTGAGCTGAGGTGGTTTGAATGACTTTGGTATCATCAATCATACAGGTACTACAGACTGAAAGTCCCTATTCGGTGGAAATAATTTAATCCGTTACAAAGGTTGGGTGACTCTTTTAATAACCACCTTGCTAGGACAGGTAGGCAAGTGAACTTTAAATCCTAAGGGGTTGTTTCTAATGCCCTATCCTACAACTCAACCCAGTTAATTCAAGAAAGGTGCTGGTACAGCTTTTATGCTGAACTTTGTGACTTTCAGCAAAGCTCTGTGGGAGGGTTGCAAGGGAAACAGTTATCAGTGCTATAACTGAAGAACACCTCTGTAGGGGTCAAGACATCCACAGGCTCTTGTCTATAGTCCTATAGGTTGGCCTGGGTTTGTTTTTGCAATAGGAAATAACTCACTTCTACTGCAAATCCCAATAGGTAGCTGAGAAAGAAATAGTCTGTTCAGTTGCACCCATTAACATGAGACAGTTTTTGGCCGCTGAACTCAAAGCAGAATTAGTTCAATCATTCAAGTCTCCCACAGGTTATTCCCTCCAGAACTACAGCCTTACTGAGCACAAGCCATTAAGGAGACTGGTTTACACACCATGAGAAAAGATCATACCTACCATACAGGGCCAGCAGCAGACCTGACAGAAAACTCTCTCACCCAAAGCCCCTCAGTGAAGACCAGTTTTGCGTATACTGCATGACTGGTGCAGGTCATGCCTCAACTGCAGCAGGTTTCAGAAGAGGAAGGGGGAACATTTATGGATGAGGTTTGTAAACCAGGAGGAAAAGCAGTTTTCCCAATGACGTGCCTGAGCACTGCTAGCAGGGGCTGCTTGCCACACCTGGCCACCCCGCTGCCCAGCCCAAGCAGTCTCCATGTAGTCCAGCATGGCTGCATCACTGCTGTGTTTGGTGGCAAGTGCAGGGGATTTTTGTGCCCTGCCCTCCTCGGGGGCAGCCCTGGCTCCCCGTTTCAGACAGAGGTGGGGATTTTTCCAGAAGCCATGAGTGCAGGATGCCTGGCTCTTGCTGGCATTTGGCTTCTTCACAAGAAGTCCCTGTCACCGGCCTTGGAGAAGGCCTTGAGCCCCTTGAAGAAACTCTTCTTCAGCTATGGTGGGACCCGATCTTTGGGCTCTTTGTTACTAAACCCGTACATCTGCTGGCCTAACAATGCTGCAAAGGTCAACAGGTCTGCCCAAAGGATTTATGACATCTCAGTGCTAAAAGGAGCACTAGAGGAATTCTAAGATGCCTGCTTTTTTTCACATTATAAACAAGTTAAAAATATATCAGTCTTGCTTTTTGGCTAAGATACCACATTCAGTAGTTTGCTATTAGAAAAGAGGTTTTTCCTTATTGACATAGGTTACTCACCATCTGCAGCCAAGCATTTGTAATCAACACCTGATTCTTCTCATCCTTTGAATGAAAGGGGGAAGGAAAGGGAAGAAAAGACAAAAAAAGAAGGTGAGACTCAAAGTACAGCTTGATTACAGGTCAAGAGTTTCCGTTTCCTTTAGAATACTCAGATTCTCAGGTTAAATAGCCACAAACTTTATGGAGTAGACTGAGCTCAGTGCAAAACCACTGAATTGTATGGCACAAAAAATAACAGTTCTTTTCTACCTCTAAACCTACAGACCTCCTGCATTTACCATAACTGATCAACAATAAAAGTGTAAATACTAGATAATTGCTCTTACTTTGCTGGGGACAATCAGACTGCTTACCAAAAGCACAGGCTTTTCCTTCTAGCTAGCTGGTCAAAACAAGACAATTTCCAGTATCACAAGTTGGAGAGATTTTATGCTTTATTTGCTGTACTGCAAAACAACTGTGAAATGGTGCTGGAACTGCTGCTCTTTTGGAGTGATCACATTATGTAGCTTAGCTGAGGCTGGAGGGGAAGGAAGCGCTAGCCTTGGGCAAAAGGATACAAATGCTGCTTTAGAAGAGCTCATATGGTGCCTACACAAATCAGGAGTCTATAGGTTCATATACCTGCATGGAGAGGCCACAGGGATGCAGCTCTAACGCACAAAAGAGAGAAGCTGTCACCCAGCTGGTCTCCAAGTGTTGTGGGGAGCCACAGCGTGCCCAGCTTGCTGCAGCTGGCCTGCAGGTGCAGCACCCTGCAGGGCTACTTCCAACTGCAGGGATGGAGAAGCAAGGCTGCAGGGTTACTTCAGGGTTACATTCCAGATCCACATCCCTGCCCCACACAGCTCCCATTATCAGCACATGCCCTGGGCTTCCCAAGAGCTGAGGCTGGGGTACTCAGTGGGGCTGGCTCATGGTATGCCCAGCTGTCTCCACACCATAGGGAGGTGTTTCTTCCCCCTCAGAGCATAGAATCATAGAATCACAGAATCAACTTAGTTGGAAAAGATTATCAAGTCCAACCATTACCCTAGAACTGCATCACCTGTATTTAACCCTTACCTCTCCAGAGGCACTGCAGCTTCAACTGAGGTGCATCCTCAAGCTTGGTTTTGATGCTGCAGCTGGGGCAGGCCTGACCAAGACAGCCACTATCTGAGAAAACCACATTCTTGGCCAAGAGGCACAGCAGAGAAGCAACAGTTTCCCTCTTTGATTCAGCTCAGCTGTCTTGGGCACATATTGGAAGGCACAGCTATGGCCTGGCCCAGGTGACTCACTTGTCCACAGCAAAGTGAAATCACCTTCAACGTATTTTCTCACAGATTCCCACCCTGTGGTGCACTGACTAGACTTACCTTCCTATAGGTAAGTTGAAATAAACTGATTTGGGCCCCTGAAACACTACTCTTCTTTAACTACAGGCAAAATTTTTGTTTTCTTCTTTCTTCCACAGCCATTGAGAAATACCTAACTCATGCAGAGACTGGAGATCAGCTACATTACAAGGAAGATAGTATCTCCAAAGGACAAAGATATATTTTAGCATCAGACAAAGCCACTGTGAAACTGCAGCAAACCCAGTGAGCTGCAGCCCATCACTGCTGGACTGCAGTGATCAGACAGCAGGGTACAACACAGAAGTGTGGGAATGTGGAAGTACCAACAGGATACAAACATTCATGGCAAGTATGCTGTAGAAACAGCCAACATGAAGCTTCACCAAGATGCAAGATGATATGTTGACCTAGCAAATTTCTAAGGACAATGCCTACCCATGGGCCCAGGCTGAGGCTCTCTCCTAACTAAGTTAACTTCCCGGGGTCACAATGCAAATCCCCAGCTGCTCCAGATGGCTGAGCTACCTATTCACATGTCTGTGTTCATGCCATGTGAAGTATGTAAGGCTATTTTCAGTGTTTGGGGTGGGAACACTGCAATTGCAGACTGCTCTGGCAGGCAATTAAACCCTACAGAGTACCCTGGGCATGCATGCCCTCTCTGGTCATGTCCTCAATTTAGAAGATAAATTACTGTGTGTGTGCCACTGTCCTTCATGCCAAATATCTATCTCACTACCACCTTTCCTGCTGCACTTGAGTCCATGCCACTTCTACTCTTCATTGGCACTCAACATCCACAAAGCTTGCTCTCCGAAACCACAAGGTAAACCACAGTCCTGAAATAGGCTTGGCTTTTTGGTTCACTCTGAACCTAAATTATATTATACTTTTTGTAGTACTTATTGGCTAACAAGGTAGCAATGCCAAAACTGCCTTACTCACTTTAGAAAAACACCAGTCTGCTCACCTTCAGCAACATTCATGCTCTTTCTTCCCCTCCTCTCCTTCTTTCCTACAGAGCTCTCTACAGAAAAGCTCTCCTGTAGCTCTTCCTCTACAGAGCTACCCTCATGGTACATATGTAAAGAAACTACCTCAGAAGTGCCATGGAAGATGTGAGCTGCTCAAAAGTAAATTGCATCATCTCACTGAGCTGCACCACTTGGCACGTACCTTCTTGTATGAGGCCTCTAGGTTTTAGTTCTTGTGTGTAACACACCGGGGACTGAAGACTCAGGCTAATGCATGAAGCAGAACTGCCTGTGGAAGCTTCCTAATTACTGATTCCCCAGCTCAGATGGTACTCGACCAGTGGTACTGCTGAGCCCTTAGCAGAAACCTTGTCTGTGTCATAATGTCCTCTATTTTCTCACTTGGGTTGTTGGAGTTGCAGAAACCTCACAACCTGGAAAGGCAGACATAATTGATCTCGAGAATTCCTGGCTCTTTTGGCACTATGGACAGTTACTCTCTGCAATCAGGATCATGTGCCCAGAAAAAACAAACTTCAGGAATGAAACAGGACTTTGCCATACTCCTCCACATAAAACTGTCTATCACACTACTTCCTCTTCTGCTTCTCGAGTTCCCTTGAAATCTTCCTAAGCTGCTTCTGCTGCTGAAAGACACCAAACAAAAATCAGCTGTGATTTTATGTCATTATACTGCTCATACATTTCCTTTTCACTTCTCTGCTGCTCCCCAGATTTTGGCAGCATATATGTGCCTTTCTTTGGGCATATCACAATCTACCTCCAGAGGCCCCATCCCTCTGAAGCTCCCTTAGTCCCCTTGGTGGCAATTGCTGAAGCAATTATGAAGCCTACAGAAAAAATAAATAACACACAGGACTAAGCTTGCTAAGACACATTTTTTTAGATGCTAAAGGATTCAAAGGGATAAACACCAACTTGGAAAGGTATAAAACCCTAAAGTGAAAAAAAAAAAACAAACCAACAAACCAGACCTGGTAATTGATGGGGTTACCAGAGCTATCTGTGTCAAGTGACGTGGGAATTGAAAGCAACCCAGCAACAATAGAGGCTGTGTCTCAGTGACTGATACAGGTCAGTCTCTCTCCCTCCGACTGATGCTTTCCTGACCACCAATGACTTCTCAGACGTCTTCTAGGGATGGAGAGCATGATGCTTCCCTGACTCACTTATTAAATCCTAGACATATTTTGTATTGCTAGCCAACCAGTAATTGCTTTATACTTGTAAGTTGCACACTACTCTTACGAAGTCTTTCTGCATACTGCTAAAGAAGCCTGAAAACCATGACCAAAGGTGGACTGCAAGAGCTAGGCAATTCCTTTCCTGTGCAAAATAAAGGATTGTACACATCTACATTGCACCCTATAGGGAAGAAGAGGAAGGGACCTTCCTCTTTTTGTTGGCTACCTAACAGCCACAGGGGGATGCATTAAAGTGCAGTGCAGATGTGAGAGGTCTATGGGTTTCCTGCATGTGGAGATGCCTCCTGTCAGGACCCTTTCAGGTGTGGCTGTTTACAAGTAAACTCCCTTTTACCTGGCATAGTAATTTTATACTTGATGGACTGCAAAAGAAGACATCTAGAGCTAACTTCTGTATTTCACAAAACTTTGTTGCCCTTACCTACTCCCCTGTCACACCTCTGTGAGCTTTTTGCTCAAAGTTAGATGCTAATGATCTTGGTAATAAGCTTTGACTCCAAGCATCTATTTCCGGTAGCATTAAATTTATTATTTGGGGTATCCTTTTCACAGTACTACTGTGCTCCTACTGTCCTGCTTTTCAAATTTGTTTTTCAGTCAAAGAAAAGCTTGTCTATCAAAGTTCTCACAGGCTTAAATACAGCCCTGCACAGTCTTCTTGTCTTGCCTTTTGATAACAGCAGTCAGCAAGAACACAAAGTCTAACCAGGGCATTGGAATGCTTACGTCTCTGTCATCCTGGGGGTTGGGAGGGAAGAAATGTCTCTTCAGGATGTTTTCATGGCCGTACAGAGTCTATTTGCATCCTTGCTTTCAGGCTGCTGAGCTTTCCAAGGGTTTTTGGCTTTATGGACAGCAAAACACAGACAGTGTTACTTCCATATTCAGCACTCATCAAAAAATGCAGCCTGATGGGTGCTTCTTAGTGGTACAGCAAGTCAGCAAGTTTTACAAACAAGGATGTGCATTTGACAAAAGTGCCTGGTTTGCAAGAGCAGCAAAGCTCACTTCACACTGGGCTGGCCTTTGTCCAGGTGTATTTGTATGTTACAAAAATACTTACAGTAAACCATGAGATCATGTGTGTGTACTCTCTCCCAAGAGGTCACTGGCCAGTACCGCTTTAAGTAAAAGCTAATTCTAAACAAAAGCTTGGGAAGTGCTGGAGGTGGTTCCCTTACTGTGTGTCATTGGTTAGTGCAGAGGGATTTAAGGTTAGCTCTAAGGATTCCTTTCTTCCCAGGAGAAAACATGAATGATTCATCACACTGCTTTTCATGTGAGAGGTTTCTGTCTCATTTGGCAGTGTTAGCCTTAGGAATGACCTTCCCTCCATGTCTGGCAAGCTCTCAGCTCCTGGCTTTTCCCCCTCAGCAAAGGAACAAAACAGCCCTGATAAGATCCCATGTGAGACTGGAGATGACTGGTCCCCAGAGGTGCTTCTCTAGCACTCCCCTGAGAGTTCAGCTCAGTGGGCTGCAGATGTTCAGCTCAGACATGTGAGTTTGCTTCTGATATTCAAAAATGCTGGGAAAAGTTAATGCTGTTATCACTAGCTAGTGCAACAGCTGTCCTCTAAATCCTTCCTGTCTCTGTCTGGGTCATTTTCTCCCCTTTCTATCTTCTGCTTGACCCCTGTTAATTCTCTGTCCTGGATATCTGCTTATTCTTACAGCCACCTTTGACCCAAGGATAGTGACTGTTTGGTTTGTTGTGGTGCACGTGCGGTGACACGTGAATGTGTTAGTTCTGTTTTCTTTCCCTGCTCTCATCCAAAGCTTAGAAGGTATGTAGGTCTGCTTGCCTTTTGCACTGTTGCCTGTAAGTAGGTTCTCCCTTGTCAGGCCAACATCTAAATAAAATGTATTATTCCCAGCCACATAATTACCAGGGTCATAGCACATGGACAAAAAATCCCAGAGCCCTTTCCAGTTCAGTAGTCACATCATATGGTAATGTGTCATCTCTGTAGCAAGGCATTTGTTAATAGGTGACTAGCAGGCATCATTAAACCTTGTCCTCTCAGAGCTACAGAACTGGGAGTTGAATCAGTCACTTATTTATTGCAAGATACTGGCCAGAAAAGTCACAAATTGAAAGGTTGCTCTCAGAAATCACCAAAGGCCATACATGGCTACTTTGGTTAATGTCCTTTTTTTCTTTTTTAACATTGTTTTTGTTTTTTAATACAAGAATGGATGTCCTTGGAAAGATTTTTAGCAGAGGCATTGCCTCTGCACAGGATTTTGAAGAAGAGTATCAAAAGGAATTGATGAGGCTTTCAAATATTTGCGTACTCAATCTGCAACTGCAGCAGGCAATCCTTTCTACTGCTTGAAACAGCCATCTGCCACAATCTTCAGCAGATTAACTAAAACTCATCTTAAATGCAGTGTATGGTTGAAGTCTCACAACACCGGATAGCTTAAGGAAAACCCAGGTTGCTTTGGTAACATTCAGTAAGTATCGCTGGGCAGCCTTTATATCTAAGGGGTGTCATTAAACAGTTAGAATAAATGTTGCCATAGTAACATCAACTTTGAAGAGATACCTGAAGATTAAGTATGTCATCTCAATACCTGTAACAAAGAGGAGAAATACAGGGGGAGAGATACAAAAATACATTGGAATAACAAAGGATGAACAAATATCCACTGACACCTGCTAAGTATTTCTTTGCCCATCAGGACTGAGATGCATTGTCAAGTTAAGAAAGATATGGTTAAGAGCTCATAGTGGAACAACCACAACATTCTCCTTTTGTTACCTTTCTGCTTTGGCTTTTTCTCTTATGAATGATTGGAGGTGATGTCTTGTAAGCATCTTCCACCTAATGTTGAGCCATATTCCCACCTGTTGACACTGGCTTCTTTTTCACTGTGGGCAAGCAGTGCAATCTGCCTTTGGTCTTTGAACTGGGTAGCAGCATGACACTGCCTGGTCCCACTGCTTCGAACAGCCCACCATGCTCTTCTCAAAAGAGCATTCTGAGTGGAGTAGCATGGCTCCCTACCTGCTGTTTACAGCAGCCCTGTATACACTTGTTTTCATAGCAGGAGCTTTACATATTGGAGGGTCTGGCCACTGTCCATTCACACTGTTCCCCTTGCAAATGCCCAGAGCCAGCCACTTTAAGAAAATCTGCAAAAGACATAGCATTCAAACAGGGGCTGTGTAAGAACAGCCTGCAAATACAGGAATGTGAGCTCTGCTCCTCAGGAAACATAATGCGTGGCCAACAAAGGCTTTGAAGGATGTTCCTTGTGAAGGCCTTGGCTCCCTATATGTCAGAAACCACAATTTGCTTTGTTATGAATGTCAAATGAGAAGGCCTGGATGTAAAACCTGCAGCAGAAAGTACTGAATCTGCACATTCCCCAAAGGCAAGAGCAGGAAGAAGGAACATAGGAAGAAATGGGAGTTTGCTGCTGCCAGCCAGGGCATCCAAGGAGGCAGCTCTCCCATTCACTAACACAGCAAGTGACTGAAGGTCTGCCAAGCCTACAGATTTTTGCCTTACCTGCCTTATTGCCCACATTTTCCAATTTAAACTGCCACTATGGTGAAAAAAGGAAGACTTGTTCTTATGCTGCATATGTCACATGACCTTCAACCAGGGCTGTGAGTACCTGTCTTAGGAAACTAGGGGTTTTCTTCCCAAGGTGCAGCTTCTCAGCCATCCCTTAAGATCAGTACTGCTGTGAAGTGTGTCATGTTACAGGCTCCAGCACTGGTTTTGAGACTGTTGGACCTCAAGTCCTTCAACAATGACCTGAAAATTCCAGGAACAAACTTTTCACAGATTCTGGGGAGAATGAAGACACCAGCCTTGTCTTACTGTTTCACAGATGCTTTTCATGGAAACCTAGAAGCTGGGTTAGAGGTCCCTGCATGGCTTTCCAGCATAGCATTGCTCTCTGCTTGGACGAACTGAGATACATACTTGGTTCCTGGGGGAAAGGATGTTATGTCACCATCCAAAAGCAGTCAGTCCTCCATTAAAATCCCAGGTCATCCACACATAGCATGTAGGTGGTTTCTATATTCTCCAGGGTGGATACCTCATCCTGAAATACCCCTCTATGTGTTTTGTGTGCAGTCAGCAGGTGTTTCAATAAACAAAACTAGACATGAATTGTTATTCCAAGCTATTCATTATTCATTGACTTTTTCAGCATTTGAAGTCAAAGGGAAAGCAGTAGAAGAAGGGTTGAGAAAAGTCCCAAATAGGCCAATCGTGAGAACTTCAGACTCACTCACACTCAGTCTAACTGCAAGGCTGCCTTTGCTTTTTCTTCCTGTATTTGCACACTGCTGTGACCCTACAGGAAAGTAAAGGGATGCAGGCCTGTTCAGAAACTCAAATGAGTGCTTAAAGCCTGTGATCAGGGATGGAAAGGTTGTTACTGAGGAGCTGAACTCACTGGCTCTCAGGGCTTACACTCAGAGAACAGTGTTCAATCATAGAATCATAGAATGGTTTGGATTAGAAATGACCTCAAGATCATCTAGTTCCAACCCCCCTGCCACGGACAGGGATGCTTCACACTAGACCATATCTACCCAAGGCTCTGAACAGCCTGGCCTTGAACACTGCCAGGAATGGAGTATCCACTTCTTTGAGCAACCTGTTCCAGTGCCTCACCACCCTCACAGTAAAGAACTGTAAAGCTAAGTGTTAAGATAGTAACCTCCCAAATACTGAAAAAATAAAAAGTACTAGGTCCAGCACCATCCCAACAGCTTTGGTTTAACTGCTTTATTGCAATTGGTGGAGTTAGAAACATCACCATTTGCAGTGCCCCTGCCATATGCTAGCTTCCACAGTCCCCTGGCAACAGCAAGGCATGGCCAGAAGTGTCTGATTTTGGGGACCCTGCTGCCTTTCCCAGATGGAGTTGTGGAAAATGTCTTCCATTTCAAACAGCTAAACGTTTCTTCAAAGGATGACTTTCTTTACCTACCACTGCTATTACATTCCTGAGTTCTCTTAAGTTCATCAGGAAAATCTCACCTTAAATAAATTTTGCTACTGTGCACCTTGGGGAACTGATGTAAAAGTACTAAAGATGCTTAAAAATCCTTGATGGATCAAATTAGTTACCCAAGATTATGGAATATACATGATCTAAATTCACACATCTTCAAAGAACATAGTACAGACTTTACACCAGGCAGGCAGTAAATTGGTTAGTTATTGTGAAATACCCAAGCTGGATGACCATCACTGAACACCTCAGAAGGAAACCAGCCATTCTTTTGTTAAAGCCAGAGCCATCAAGTACAGTTTGAGGAACCATGCTGAGACAAAACTGTTTTGCTGCTCCCTAAGTGAGGTCTCTCTGCTCTTTGACCTAAGTCAGGCAGAAGCCAATGAAAAAAAGCTGCAGTTGTAATTCATATAATTAAGACTTCATCATAATATCATAATGCTTCATGATGATATGTTCATAAAGTAGTATTATACGGGAAGCCATAATATCCATAATTAACTTCATTGTGCTATAAAACTCACTCGTCGTGTTTAATTGGTTTAGTGAGACTGACATTTTCATAATGCCTGGCACCTAGAGGGCAGGTGTAATAATAATTCATGGCTCCATTAGCCCCGGTTTTCCCTTCTTCAAGCTTCTCCCGTGCTAATGAAGAGGACAATGTATTTAATTTTTCCTCCCAGAGTTCAAAATTCATCACACTATGTGAGTTTTATGACCAGAAGAGAGAGCTTGGGATTTAACTTTAATGAATCTGTTGGTCTAGCAACCTTTCTGTAATTTTTCTGCCTGGGATTTTAATGACTCCTATTCATGATCATTAATTACTGATTTTCAGCTTTTATAGAATCATAGAATAGTTAGGGTTCGAAAAGACCTTAAGATCATATGGTTCCAACCCCCCGCCGTGGGCAGGGACACCTCACACTAAACCATCTCATCCAAGGCTCTGTCCAGCCTGGCCTTGAACAACTCCATGGATGGAGCATTCACAGCTTCCCTGGACAACCCATTCCAGTGCCTCGTCACCCTGACAGTAAAGAACTTCTTCCTTATATCTAATCTAAACTTCCCCTGTTTAAGTTTTAACCCATTAACCCCTTGTCCTTTCACTACAGTCCCTAATGAAGAATCCCTCCCCAGCATCCTTATAGGCCCCCTTCAGATACTGGAAGGCTGCTATGGGGTCTCCACACAGCCTTCTCTTCTCCAGGCTGAACAGCCCCAACTTTCTCATGATACCCAGTTTGTTTTCCTTCTCAGTTACACTGTTTTGCATCAGTCTTACTGCTCTAGTCTCACTGAACTTGCTCTTGCCAGATAAGACTCAAATTTCTGGTGGAGAAAAAACTTTCTGGAAAGATACATGGCTTGGTAGAGTAGGTCTATACAAAGAGAAACAGAGTAAACAGCTTACAAAGGCTACACAGGAAGCCCATTGCTGAACACGAAGGCATTTCTAGAAAAGGAAAAATAAAGGTACTTTAATCTGAAAAGAGTTGAAAGAGTCAGATTCTCTCTCTAGCACTTATCAATGGTGTGTAATTAAAGAAGTCTCAGAATCCCATTTTATAATCCTCTCCTTATTAATTCTTTCTCTTTCTTATATTCTGTCTTTTTGAATCTTGCATAGTCAAGCTTACATTGTTGAAGTCATCTGGCCATAAAAGATTTGTACAGGATGTACTGTTAGGATTACAGTTTAAGCTAGTGAACACCAATACTATATTGGAAATAATATGTGAACAGGTGCTTATGTGTACTGGAATATTTATATTGCCTTGAATCACCTGTCTGTTGATCTGGGTTTGCTACTTAACACCCAGCACAGAGATTTGAACATGTAATGGTGCTGTATTGAAAGGTGGGAGGGAATGACATACCTGCTATAAAGTCCGTTTAGGAAAGGAGGGGTGAATTCGAGCTAGAAGTTTAACCCTTGAACTTTCTGGTTGTTCAGTTTACCTGAAGAACCAGCCCTAGAAAGCCTCTGTCCTAGCAGATGGTATGGCTAGGAGGTTAACGGCTTGCTCTTGGGGCAGTACCTGGGGCCAGTGCAGGTGGCTACCACCCTTCTCTGCCCCTCTAGCAGGCCCAGTGCCAGCACTGGCCTGCTCACAGCCATGTAGCAACTCTTGCCTCTAACCACACCTCACAAAGGGGGAAACAGTGCCTGTGCCACATTAATACTCAACAGAATGAACAAGCACATTTTCAGATGAGAAAGCAGAGTGGTTTCACAAGTTGGTGGAGTTTATCAAGGCTCTTCTCTATTTTGCAGCTCATGAAGCAAAACCACTTAGATGCAAGGAAAGCAACTTCTTAAAGGAATTCAGACTGGACAAAGATTATGTGAAGAAACTGACACTATGAAGGCTGTGTCAGACAGTAAGTACCATAGGGCTAGGTGTTGCCTTCCTTCTGCCTTCTCACCTTCACCTTCTGGCACAGAGTCTACTGACAGGCAGCCTCTAGCTTTGGCGATTGTCACTCAAATGGAGTACATGTTTCTCCTCTTGTTTATTCCCCATGCTACGTGCATTTGCACAGAAACATTTAACTTGTGCCCCAATGAAGCTGGCTTACTGGCTGGAGTGGCAGCAATTCCTTTGTGATGCTCTTCAGGTGTTCTCCTGCTGACCTGTAATCCCCCTCAAGGCCCTGAGCAATCTCTTGCTGGCACTGGCATCTATCTGGTAGGAATGGGGTGGATTGATGTTCCTCTCCCCTGGCAACTTTAAAGCCTTCTTCACCAGCTTGGCAATCTTATGACTGAAGATGCTCTTCACCTTCTCTGACAAGTGAACCCCATCACCCCACCAGTAGACCATATTTCTCAAAGCAACTCCTATGGTCCAAGTAGCCAAACCCTCCCCGGCTGTGGCACCAGGCCCATAACCATTCATTGGTCTGCCAGATCTGACCAGTCCTTTCAAACCCCTTCCTTTTGACTAGGAGACTGATGAAAAACTATATGCACTCCAGAGTTTATGAGTCTTTATTTCCTCCCCAGGGAGCATGGTGCCTGAAGTCCACTCAGCTTGAGACCTTGCCTAGTACCCTGCTCTATTACGGTAATGGAGCATGCTGGACAGACAAGTACCTCAAAAGAGGAGCCTTGCACTTTGTTAGTGCATACACCACTGCCAAGACTGTCATGCTGTCTATCCCGTTCTTCAAGTAAGAAGCAGCTGTGCACAAATTGCTTTGTATTGTGCCAAGCAGGGCACAATCTACTCACCCCCAGCCTCCCATCTGAGTGGACAGAATGACAGCCTCTTGGTTTGCTTCATGGTGTGTCAGCTAATAGAGGTTACCTCTCCTTTGTACCTTGTCTACTACTCTTCACATCACTGTGGTTGTAACAACCCTCCTTTTAAACAGACATTTTCTTCAGCAGCTGGAGCACCCAGATGCTTCAGTCTGTCCAGCCAGACATGGAG
This sequence comes from Pezoporus wallicus, assembly GCF_028554395.1. Lineage (NCBI taxonomy): Eukaryota > Metazoa > Chordata > Aves > Psittaciformes > Psittacidae > Pezoporus > Pezoporus wallicus. The sequence goes on from NW_026642000.1 coordinate 898,365, forward strand.
ACTGAGGGGCTGTGTCCACGCTCACGGCCTGCCTCCTGGGACCCACAGGAAGGTAGGGTAGGGACCCACAACATCAGTGTTTTGTGGATTTTCAGGCTGGTTGCTTTAGTCACTTACTGACGCCACAGTGACCTTTCTACTACAGGGACTCACCTGCAAGGGATTTTCTGTCCCTCCCCAGAGGAGGCAGGTACCTTTTCACGTCATGCAGGGTAAACCCTTCAGGTGACTCTGGATGTTTTTTAAAACAACATGAGTGCAGTTTGCAAGACCATGAGCCTGAGACAAGTCATAATGCTCTGAGCTGATTAAATTCTACCATCTGCAGTGTGTGCAGATTGACGGAAGCAAAGCATTGTTTGTGCTATGAATGACCATTTAGATTACCTCTTTCCTACAGTCAGCAATCAAAAGGGAAGTCTGGAATTAAGTTTGTTGCAATGGACATTGTCATAATGCAGATAAAGTGCTTAAAGAAGTGCTGATTTCCTGAACGGAAGGGTTACACACGTGAATGTGAAAAACAACTGAAAAAAGGTTTTATGTAACTGCTCCTGACTGACTGAATTTGAAAATGTACAGTCACAGCCCTAAAGCTAAAATCTCCCCTTTACCACCCCTAACCTTCAAATTACTGCAAGAAAATACCACCAGAAAAAGGACTGGAGCAAGATCTTCGGAGCTAAGATGTTTCTGCTAAACCTGGAACTGGCTGCTGAAATTTACTTGAAATTAGCTGGATGATTTTTCTGCTCTTTTCTGGGAGCTCCTGCTGTAAATGAATGACTTTGGTTCAGAGTATTATCTCCTCTCTCTTCCAGATCAATGCAGTTTCTAACATTTCAAAACAGAAAGCTGTTTGCCCTCCCTGAGCGGCTGCTGCCTGCCTCCAGGAGCACCACTCAACCTGCCACTTCTATGGCACAATGCTAGGGGCTAGACTTCCAGGGTCCTACTTACCCATCCAGGGAGAGCACCTGGTGCACCACACATTTCCTGAAAGATTGAGAAAACTTTAAACTGTTTAAATATGTAAGGCTTCTGTCAAACTGGTTTGCAAATGCACAAAAATTTGCACATCTCTCTCTCTTTCTTGTGCCTTTCATAACTAACGGTGCATTGGAAAGCAGCCCATAATACTGACTATGGAAAGGGTAACAGGAAAGAAGCACTAATGTGTTCAGTTGTTTGCTGTATTGACAGGATGGAGGTAGTAAAAATTGTTCTTCTGGCTTAGTTTTTCCATGTAGATGACAGCAATTCTCTCTATGTATCACAGTTTATCATACAGAATCCTCTTCATTATTGAAGAAGATTCCTTGAATCCAAGAAATCCTCTTGGATTATTATGTTAAAATTTTCCATGGGTCTGATTGCCAATTCTGAGAGCATGTTGCAGTCAAGACAATTAGGTGGCTGTGCCTCCAGGTTTTGCTTTTCTATATTTCTAACCTCGTCTCAGGGAAGGCTCCTTCAACTACAGCACATGGTAAAGATGTGAGAAGAGGTCAATGCCATTATAATGTCTAATGAAAAAGTGTGAGTGCAGTGGTGCTAGCTTTGAACACTGCACATGGTCTACAGTTATTGCATTCCACATCACTCTGAGGAGGATTCATCATTAATAATTTGTAGTAACACGTGACTTCTAATTTACTGAATTCTTCTTTCTGTTTAAAAAAAAAAAAAAGGAAAAAACTACATAATTCATCTTCTTGCAGCTCATGTTGTATCAGAGATGGCTGTGCTTTTAGGAGGATATTTACTCCTCCAAAGTGTCAAAGCATGTACTCCAGCATTTAGGGAGGCTGCTTAGCCAAAGACAGTCTGCACTCAAATCTGATAGCCTGATTAAGAGGAAAAATACGGTCCCTACACAAGAGATCAGATTTGTTACGCTGCATGGGTGCCTTAGAGAACAGAACAGCAAGTAACTTACCACGTCAATTATCTGCAGCAAAGAAAGCTGGAGCTCGACTACAAGGGGTTGGGAGTCATTCACCACTGGTCTTTCAAGACGATTGTAGTTTCTCAGCAGTTCTCTGTACAAGCGCCTCTGGCTTTCGCCCTGCTGAGAGCCTAGGGGAAAAGAAAGAAGGCATCTATCATTTGGGCTGGTCACACTGTCCCTACTGCTTGTTTATTTTGTTGAAAAACCCATCTTTATGAGTCTTTAATTTGAAAGAAGTTCCCCCCAAAATTCTGTACATGGGTTTGACAGACACAGCTTTTATGAATACACGACTGAGAACCTCTTATGAAAAATTAATTATTAAAACTCAGAAACTACTGACCAGCCTCTGGGGCTCTGTGTAAATGTCCCTCTTCTTTGGTGCCCCTCCTGCTGATGGTCAGTGATGTGGCTCCAAAACCACCAGCCAGCTTCCTAGAAGACAGTCAGAGCTTTTATTGGCTTGTCCTTATTTCCTAGAACTGGTATTACTTGGACATACTGTGCATTTATGCAGCATGAGTAACATGTATTCTTATTTTTTGGAGCTGATGTATCACACCCTTTGCTGTGCTCAGGAAAGAGTGACAAGCCTTCTTCATACCCTCTTCAGTTTTTTGTGGCAGGCTTTCCAGTCTTTGGGTTACTTCCCTTGTCTTTTTTCCTTCTGAAGGCAGCACACTTTGTTAACACATAATAAGATAGTGGTATGAAGGTTGAAGTATTTGACAGGTATGTATAATGATACTGAATTCCTGGTGTTACATGCTTAACTTAGTTTTCATTGGGAACAGCCTCAACACAGAATCTGTCATGCAAACACATGAGCATGATAAAGACTAGCAGAATTTCAGTCTATGCTTATATTGCAAGATGCCCCTGTCCCCCAGATTTGGGGTGGGTATGGAGAGCATCCATCTAACCTGCATGGCCAGGTTTTCTTGCCACAACAACCATGGATGGAGCAGGACAGAAGTGAGAGCTTGGGTCTCTTTCCACAGAAAGGTGAGCACTTTGCTGGGAGACACTACCGAAGAACTTGGGTCCCCCGAAACAGTGTAGGTGCTGGTGTGGTGGCCAGCAGCAGCCTGAGCCCTACCGAAGAGCTGCATCTAACAGAGTGAGGGTTCATGGACTGCAGGTTTCCTGAGGCCAGACCAGTTCTGTCAGCATGAATGCGTATTCTCTGAACTGTAGAAATCCAATCCCTGGCAGGGAATCTGCACTCTAAATTATTATTACTTTGGACTGAAGAATTTTTTATCCACTGCAGCTCCTAGTCTCTGCGTGTGACTATTTTTACCTCTTAAGCAGAGCTCTGCACATTGAGACCAGGACTTCTCTCACAGTGGTTATGATGAATATCTTTTTGACAATGCAACAGTTTGGCCTTCCCCAGACTTTTCCTTCAGTCTTCCTCTGACTCTCTGCTCAGCAAGCCTTGCAAGCCTGGAACACGGTGTTTTCCAACACTGCATCCATGCCTTTTAAAAATAATGTAAATTTAGTTTATAAGCAGTTTGTAAGTCTGCTTAATTTGTGTTCTCCTCCGTTTTCCTGATATTAAAGGGAGCTTTGCAGCTTTGCAGTATGGAAGTGCCTGGTGAACAAGGAGAAAAAGCATTTTTGTTTATTTTGGTGAGTTACACCAACATATCATCTTCATTGGCCCTTTCTGCTCTTGTGTAATACATTACATGATCATGGGGATCCAGAGGAGCAGATTGTGTAAGCACTGCTTCAATAGCCCTTGCCGACATGTCAGGATTGTATGCTATGTTTTCACCATTGGCAAAGACAAGCTCTGGCCACAGTATCTCTCCCTCACAGCTTAAGTAAGCTTCCCTGCAGTGATTTAAGTGCTCTGTGTTGGCATTAGTACTTGCTTTCTAGTGTCTCAGTACATCCCAGCTCTCTTGTAAGACCTTCCTGTGGAAATGACACCAGTGAAAATCACAACACCTTGTTCTGTGGAAAGAGGTTGTGAGCTTTGGTCAAATTTGCTGTCCTCTTACCCACCTGCCAATCTCACCACCCTCCCAACGCCACCCCCATGTTGCTGTGTTTTAGGGGAGAAATTACCGTCTGCACTATTGCTCTCGAGTACTTACATAATATTTGTCTTTAACCTTCTTTTTAAACTGGCTGCTACAGCTTTTATAAGGGAAAAGTGCCCTTCATCAGTCTGTGGAAGTCAGCTGGGCTGCTAGAGTGCCCTGGTATCATTGCTGTCATGGTGCATTAAAGCAGTCCCGCCAAGGGAGTTCTGACTTGGAAAGATCTGACCATAACCCTTTGCTGTGTTCTTCAGAAAGCTGTCTTAGTACTGTGTGCTCCAACTGTGCTGAAGCCAGGCTCCTTTCCCTGTTAAACTTCATGAGTTGAAATAGCCCAGTAAAGCAATTTTGCACCTGGTTTTCTACACTTCTTCAGCTCTCCCCTCTGCAATGTGACCCTATTACTTTGTGACCTCTTATATCCAAAATTGTTAACACAGCCTTAGCTGACCTATTCTTAGCCCGCTGATTTGACACTGGTGACCACATGTTCATGTGCTGCATCAGTTTTCTTTAAAAATTACATAGATTCCAAAGCAGTAGAGCCTTCGGGTGTCCTGGCAAATAGTCATGGTGGCTGTTGGTACCACATAGATCTGGCTAGTGTAATCACACTGCCATCTCTCTGTTATGGCTGTGCTGGAGAAGGAATTGAGGTGGGTCACAAGTCAGATTTGTATTTTCATCAACTTTTTCTTTAAATTGCAGTCTTCAAATACTTAATGTTTCATACTCCAGAGAGTTTTCTGTTTTTTTCCCCTCTAATCCTTGTGCTAATGCATTGTGACATTACATCTTTGTGTGTTACATGGAGGGCGTGCTGGTGATGGGGAAGCCTGGATCTCTTAGGAGTAATGATAGAATAAGCTTTACCACTGCTTACCCCTCAGTCACAGAAATCTAACTAAAGTCTATGGCACTGTTTCAGCTTGTAAACTAGGCTAGAAGCTGGACATCAATATTTAAGGTTGCCAAGTCAGTCTCCCAAAAGGAATGCCAGACTTACTTGCCTATATGTATTACAGGAAGTTACTGGCAAAGTACAAGTAACTGGCAAAGGGCAGGATGACCTCTGGGTTAAGGATCTTTAAACTATAGATATCCCACATCCCACTGCCTCAGACAGTATCCCCCTTGTTTCTGAATTATCTTTGAATACCCCAAACCTATGAGTAGGAAAAATAAATTGAAAAAAAAGAGAAAAATAAATGAATACCATAAAAATAGAAATAAAGAGGAGAAGGAAAAGGAGAAGGAAAGGGAAAAGGATAAGAAGGGAAAGGGGAAAAGGAAGGGAAAAAAGGACACTGACTAAAACTGTCAAGGCCCTTCCTCATTCCTTGTGTACTGGATATGGTTTCAGTGGTTGCACTGGTTTGTTCCTTTACAATTTTACTTCACCTGTTGAGGAGACACAGTGCTCTAGGCATATTGCTGCAGGTTGACAATGAACCTCTTCCATGTTCTCTGTCCAGGTGGGATCCTCTGGGCATGGACTGCCTGTTGCATGCTTGAGTGTCATCCTATCGTCCTCACCAGTAATAGTGGTGCCACCATAATACTCTTTATTTCTTCTGTGGGTTTGGGTTCAGACCTGGGGAAGTGTTTCCTGGGGCTGGAGGCTATTCAGCATTGTCTGGTAGGAATGAATGGCTGTCAGAATTGCAGGTAGCTCTGGCCAGACTAATCATATGCCACCCCAACGGAGGCCAGGTGCTCCTTCCTTTCCTAGGAGTTGTGCTGTCATATCTGGTCTTGGCTGGTTGATGCTTGTGCTCTGCTTTGTATACAGAGTTCCTTGAGCTACAGGGCAAGAGTCCAGTTCTTGCCAGTTCCCCCAGTTTGCTCTAGAAGTTGTCAGCATCCTGGACTGAATGTGTGGGCCACATTCTGGCTTGCTATGCACAGTAAAGAATAATATTGAAATATTAACAAGAGTAGGTAGAAAGACACGGATTTCCATGAGATTTTCAGCCACAATACCTGTATTTATACATCATTCTGGGACAGGTTGCCCAGAGAGGTGGTGAATGCCCCATCACTGGCAGTATTCAAGGCCAGGATGGACAGAGCCTTGGGCAACGTGGTCTAGTGTGAGGCATCCCTGCCCATGGCAGGGGGCCTGGAACTAGATGATATTATCGTACTTTCCAACCCTAACCATTCTATGATCATATGATTCTATGATTCCACCATCGGTTCATAAAGTTCCCTAGTTTTATTTTCATAATCTTTGAACATTTTCTTTGGCCAGCTGCTAGGTGAATGTTCTCTAGCTGTTGCTTTATTCATACAACGTTATGGAAGTTATTGGGACCAGGGGATCCAATAAGGAATGATTTCAGACCATTCTTCCCATATTACTGTATATTCACACATACACATCTCTGAATTCCAAAACATGCCCTTTTTTAAATTTCCCTTCTCAAAAACAGTTCCTAGAACTGTTTGCATATTACAAACTGTTTGCAGATTAAGTTAAAATCAACAGTAATCAACATATTCCTGGTCCATCACATTATTGCTTTTAAAAATGTATTTTCCCTGATACCTCATGGAAGATCCTAAACTGCAGCAATACTGTGGTTGTGGTATTTATTCACACCTTCTGCAGGTACTTCAGAACACACATGTAATTTTTTCTTTCTCTGTATTGTTACTTTGCCACATTCCCATGATTTATTTGCTTGTCTTACTGTTTCCTAAAACAAATCAAGTGGAGTTCAGGCATTTTTTAAAAAAACAGTGTCACTATACTGAAAAGTATTGTTATATTTTGCTGTGTACAATCTTGTTATAACTGGAACATTCAGAGAGCAAAAAGCCATTACAACAACCTATAGTTATTAGAGCTAAAACTTTGAACCTTTTAGCATTTTTCTAATAACCTAACCTAACAGCTCTTCTGTCATAGCTCCTCTTGGATTATTTATTTTCTTTTTAGTTTATCACTGTACTTTTATAGAGATTTTTAGCAATTTCTTTGGGAGTACAAATAGAATCATCACAGGAAGATGCACACACACTATATGCAATTATGAATTATGGGGGAAGTAACAGAAGTAGTATCAGAAAAAAAGCAGCTTGCTTCACAGCCAACTTCATCAGCATAAAGAATTGGAACAGCACCTTCAAAAATGTGGCATGTTCCAGTGCTTTGGTAGCTATAAGAAACAAGCCACCTTATTTTGTATATTTTGCAGATTTCTGAGAATGTAAAGCATGTCACTGCCATATGTCACTTAATCTGCAGAGACACAGATGTGTCCCATCTGCTTTTGTTCTTATGTGCTGCTTTGCTGCTTTTATCTGTGGCTGCAAAAGCATTATTTCTTTCAATGTCCTTTGATTTAAAATGCATGCCATCACACCTTCTGGGAAGAGTACCCACATAAGAAATAGTGGAATCACATCAGCTACCTCAGCCCTGTGTGTGTCTGTGTGTCTGTGTGTTTGTATGTTGTTTATATGAATACCTCCCTCATTTAAAACCTCTTTTTAATCTACTTCCTTTATGGGTAATCTTTGACTCTAATCTTTGGCTCTCGCTATGCAGATTGTTTCTGCAACTTACACACAAAACTCAGGCAGCCAGAGGAATGTGTGAAATGCCATGCTTTCCTAGGCAAAAAGGACCTAATCTTCCTGATATTGGCCATTTCTGTTCTTTCCTAGAAGATAAAGAGCTCCCAGCAGAGATTGGTATTAAAGGGTAAGCTAGGAAAGGTTTCATCTCAAAGACTTCAGGCATATGACAATATGCTAAAAAGAGAATATAGGCCATTACATAATGAGAGGCTGGGATTATATTTTTGGTCCTGCTGGCATGGTGCAGATGTTTTAAAGCCTGGGGTATGTATGTAAGGTGAAGAAACACATGTTAAGATATTAACAGTGGGATACCTCTCATATGTGTGATAGTTATCTGAACTGTGTTATTGCTCCAAGTCAGAAACATAACTGGCCAGAGGCAAAAAGGGAAAAAAAAACACACTTGTATTTTTAGTATAATGACAGTTTACGTTAGCTCCATGCAATATAACTGAATTACTACAATACCATATGTGGAGTAAGCACAGGAGAAGGGAGTTGGAACAATGGTGAAAAGGACTCCCCTTGTTAAAAAAAGCTGTGTCTGCCTGAAGGTGACTCATCAGTCCTCCTGGGATTTGTGAGGACAAGCAGTAATGGAAGTCAATGGAAAGAAATAAAATCATATGACAAAAGTGAGATATCAGTGATGTGGTCATCAGTGTATTGGAGGAAGCTTTTGGACTCTCCAATCCCACTGGCTTGCAGAGTAGCTTGTCACATCCCTTCATGTTTCAGCACCTAAACCAGTAAATCAAGGGAAAGCCCTTGCGAAAGCACTACGGACCTCGCTCACCAAGTGTTGCCAATGAGGTAACCATGGCAATCTGCACAGCATTCACAGATGGCTCTGAAAAGGGTCACAGTGAATTTGCACCTTCCCATCAAAAACCCATTCAGCACCATGCCAAGCACATGTGGGGAGCTCAGATTTGGGAAAGCCATATGTGAACAGACAGGTGTAATAATGATTTCAGTGAAAACAGATAAGCAAATCTCATTAGGGCTGAGAAGTTAGGAAGAGGTTTTTCTTCCTAAACTCAGTGCAGATAATAACAGTGATAAAGTCTGCAATGAAATTTTCAGTTTACTGTGCAACACAGTTCTTCAGGCTCCACTTCCCATACTGAAAATATCAGATATACAATATAATTACAAAGAAGCCCACATCAGGGTCAGCAGGACCCTGAAGGAAGAGGAAAACATGTTAACCTCCCAGGAAGAGAAAGGTAAGTAATTCTGTCCCCAACATATGAAGAGAGCAAAGATAAAAAACCCCACAAAATTAGTTCTCCTAAGCACTATTCCTTAGTCACAGACATACTTTTACTAGGCATGGAAAGTTTGTTCCTTTTTTCATAGTTCAGAGATGAGGGAAGCCTCAAAACCATTGCCTCAGTGTGCTGTTACCAAAGCAGTGGGGATATTGTTTAACTTCTCTGGACAACGCAGAGCACAGGTTGAAGTGGAACTGTTACAGAGAGTATTATTGTGCAAATGAACCATCCAGTATGCTCAAAGATACTGTAGTGATTCTTTCTCTGTCTCCTTCTGCAGTGCTGGTCATTGGCAATGGTTATGATCCCAGAAATGGCTAACTTCTCAAACAATGAACTTCTGCCTTGTCAGCCTACCAGCTGTAATTGCATAGCAATACTAAGCAACAAAGGTACCAACGATGAAATAGGCTGGACTAGTGATGGCTCCTCCTGTCTTCTTCCCATATTGCTCAAGCCTCATCTGTTGCCTGTGAGCAAAGTAAGAGCTGCACTGGCTGCAAGGCTCAGGCAAGGCACAAATGGCTAAGCATTTTCTGATTCATAAAGTGTACAGCTATTTGGTTGGTTGTTTTTTTTTTTCCCAGACTTTGAATGTCACAAGGTCTCAGTAACAACTGAGCATTGGTTAGCCTTAATCTGCCTGGTTTTAGAATGCTAAAAGCATCCTGAATGCTAATCTTTTTCTCAGGTACAGTGCTTGAATCCTGGGTTTGTTGGGATCAGTGGGGATATGAAATACGTGGCTCTCCTTGCTGCACCCTGCCAGCCAAACCTGCACTGGCTGAATCACTGATCCTGACTAAGAGCAGAGATGAACTACATGATGTACTTCTAGATAATGATGATCTGGGGAGCCTGATTTTGTCTTAACTTTACTCTGTTGATTTAAAGCTTTGGAAACGTCAATCTAATGCTCCTGGATTATGTCAATGCAAACAAAATAAAATTAAAACAAAACTGGCATCCAGGTGGAGTGCAATTGTCATCTTGTGATACAGTAACAATGCCTGCAGATGCAGGATGCTTGGTCTCTCAGAGACCAAAAGTAGCCTGAACAGCAGGAAGTGACCCTGTGCTGTCTGGCCTGCCTTCTGGTGCTCCCCAGCCTCCAGAATTCCTGAGCCTGATAGAGCATTTTGACCCAAAAAGGGGAAATTATTTTCCCACTTGGGAAAAGGTCTTCTATGGAGAAGGATGTCTCTTCTCCTTACCCACAGACCTGTTCCCATTTGGTTTATCCTTTCTCTATCACCCTGTCCTCTCCTTGTCATTGTCAGGCAACACATAAGAAGATCTGACAACGGCAGGGGTGCTGAAATGCTTGGGCTGAGATATCAATCCAATAAATTTGAGTTACAAAGTGAATGGCAACTGGGGACCATAACTATCTTTGGAGACTACATTAGAAAGGCAAATTTTTTGCTTAGAGCTTTTGAAGCTGTCCAGTTGCCTTTTACAAATTGTGCCTGAAGCCTGAACAAGAACAGTTTCAATTCAAAGTTACTGCCTACTTGCAACTTGAAACATTGACAACTGTAAACCACCTAACTATATATTTCAATTTTTATCTCATCTTGCTATTGTTACAGCTGCCTAAACTAGATTTCAATTTGCTGATGACTTTTCTAAAATGACACAATATTCAAAGAAATGTACTCCATAATTTGTCATGACCTGCTCTGCCACTTTGCAGACTCAAGATGAGGAAATTCTTCAAAAAGAACACAAGATGGCTAAGAATTTCAGAATATATTTTCTGCATCATTATATGACCTACTTTTGGGCTGTTTTTTTATTTTTTCTCAGACCTACTGACTCAGAGGTGGTGAAAACACTAAGCAGCAGCATCCTGTACAGCCAGCCTATATTCATGCAGTGTCATCACTGAGACACAATGCATGACACACAGTTAGCTCCATGCCAAATAAAGCCTCCCCAGGACAGCACAAGACATACACTAACCATGTGGAGTGAGTCAAGCAGAGGTCACTGACAATCAGCTGCTGGAGCTCAGCATGTCCGATGAGAAATGGAGACAGGCCTTTGATCAGCTTGGGGTGAGAAAGCAAGGAGGTGCTCTTCCGGCTGCCTTCAGCTGCCACGAGGAAGGGCTCTATGATGAAGGAGCCAGACTCTTCTGGAATGTGCACTAATCAGATTAGCGTATCTGCACTACAGCATTCATCAGATACAAGTTGCATCATGAAGCACTGAGAGGGTATTGTGGGATCTTTTGTTTCGCTGAAGAGAGGGGAGACCACTGCCCCGGAGGTCTTCCCAGCTTGACTTCTTGGGAAGCAGCCTAACAAAGCTGTACCTGCTCTGAGAATAGGGGTTGGGCTGGGCAACTTCTAGAGGTCCCTTCCAGCCAAACTATGCTACCAGCTGTATAGACAAGATTCTCTTTCACCTCAGCTGCCAGAGACATACCTTTTCCAATTTACAACTTAATATTCACATTTGGCATAGTGGAGATGTAAGTGACCAGAGATTTTTCCACGTAGTCACAGCTGAACTTCAAGGAATACAGTGCACAGTCTTGTCAGCCCAATTTGCAAACTGACTTAGGCTGTTTGAGCCCTCAATGTGAAATGATATCTCCTTAAGTCTGTCCCTTCTCTTTAAATCCTTTCTCTGTCCAAATCTATGTTGCATTAAGTACAGAAATGAGGACTGTGGACTTCTCTGCAACACTCTAGGATTCCCTAAGTACTGAAGACATCCATTTCTGGAAGGTGGCAAGGATTGCAGACATCTGCTTCAGTGCTCTAGTAACCACAGCTTCTCTAACTGAGCAAAGCTAATTGATAGCAAGGCAGGACAGGCCACCTGCACCTCACTGTTGACATGCGTAAGTACTTATGCTGACTACAAGTTCTCTTATTTGCAATTTACTGACTTAATTGCAAGCCCCATGTGGGAAGACTGTTATTTCCAAACACATCATCTGGTTCTGGTCTTGTTATCAGCTGCTTTGCTCAATGCAGAAAGGACTTGATATGCAAACCTCTTTCTACAAGCTGTATGTGTTCAGAAGTGTGTCCCAAACCAGCAATAAACTCCTGTATACCTTTTTCATTCCCATGGATCCTACTGATTGCCAGTGCTAGCCCTACCTGTCTCAGGCAGATGTGCTCTCTTCCTTAATTAGATTACGCAGGATCTCTAGACAGTAGGCATCCTTGAATGACCAAGTCAGGAGTGATGAGGAGTCTGATCTACTTTAATCTACCCTAGAGCTAGAGAGACTATAAATCTCACTCTTTGCTTGTCACACACAAACAAAATGCTGCACTAACCATTTGTTTAGGATGTAGAGAGAAACTGAATGGTATTTAAGTACACATATTCCCTTGAAAATCGTGTTCAGATGGCAGTATTTCCTGGTTTGTGACTGATGTAACCTATTCTGAAAAGAGTTATTTCATCATACAGGTGTGAAAGGGATGCTGCTGCTTACTGTTCTCACTATACAACACAGACATAAAATACTTCTTTCACTGCTTGGAAAAATTCAGAATTACTGACAAAATAATCCAATATGATATCACCACCACTAACTCATGTGCTCCTCCACATGTCTTAGGAAAACAAACGAGAGAGAGAAAAAAAGTCTGAAGCTGTCTTTACAACATGAATCCTGTGCCTGGAATGGTAACTTCTGCTCTGAGACCATCAGAAGGCCCCCTGGACTGGAGCAAGGCAGGGGGTTCCAACATAACATCATACACTGGAGCGTTCCAACATTCTAACTTACCATTCCAATGTTCCAACATACCAACTGGCATCATCCCAAGGACCAGATGGATACTACTTTTACGTGCACTGTATCTGCTTCTGGATCCCTCCCTACTTGCAGCATGCTGCACCAATAGGTGCACATAACAATAGGTGCTGGGGATGTCAGGGCCCAAGTACTTTTTCTGGACCTTCCAACTTTTTTTTTAGTGAGATTTGAGGAGAGTTAACACAAGAAGATTTAGCTGGATTACTATCAGCAAATGTGCATGGAAATACCTCCAACTATCCTGGAGCCTGGCACCTTCTCATAAGCTTGGGCCAGCTGCACAATTGCAGCTGTGCCTATGATAATACAGATCAGCCTCAGAGCTGTGCCAGTGCATGCACATGGAATATTAGTGACTGAACATGAAGTCTGGTACATTGAACTGAAAAGTCAGTCTCAGAAGGCTAGTATGTACAGCAAGTTACCTTAGCAAACAGTAGTTCACAGTAAATAATCTTAAAAAGATTCGCCCAGGACTCTACCTGCCTGTCTCAAATGTGTTGACAGAGGCATTTGCACTAATGTTCTTGATCACAGAGCAAAGTGACACCTCAAAACAGGCATGTACTATGACAATTACATTAAATTCCATCTGACTCCCTGCATATGCGATGCCTCAGCGTGCTCTCAGCATCCAGGGTGATGAGACTCTCATACCTCTGCTCCCAGTTATTATAGCAATGGCAGAGATCTGGCAATAATTTTCCATCTCTGCAAGATGCTTCTGCGGCATCTTTTTAGCCAATCTAGAAGAAAATACCTACTTGCACAAGCAAAGGTCTTCCCCATATCTTTTCTATTTTAAACTTGATTCAGCTTCATTGGTATCTTTGAAAATCAGTGGGGTGATACAACTCAAAGCATTAACATAGAGAATGAGAGGAACTAAGGTGAACGCAGCCTTTAGACAAATGAAGCGTATTAAAGATTTTAAGTGACCTAACTTAAACGCCTGGTTCTAGAGATCTAAGGGTGGAGTTCTTTCACCAACCACCTAAATTACCACTGGCATTACCTTGTACTCTGTTAAGGCACATGACTTCTCACAGCTGTTCCACAGTGTCCCTTTGGAGTAAACCAGTTTGATTAACATAGCTCACTGCAATTTCATCTGTCCTACCTAAGTGAGGCCTTAAGTTTAGATTCCATATAAAGGTGTTTAAGAACCAACCTTGATTCTTCCTGCTACACCTATCTCTAAACTCATGTCACCTCAGAATAACTCATATAGCTCATATTAGAGGAACTGCAGCTCAGCAGCAGAATCTGGCCTTTTGAGACTGTCTTGCCAGTGTTACTGCTGCTGGAGAAACACCACCTGCTTGCATGGAAGTGAACCAAGAACATTATCTTTGTGAGGATCTGCTCCTAGGGATCACCAGTTGTGTTCTGATATGGTCACTAGAACTCACCTAAATCAGCAAAGCTGTGAAAAATATGAAATGAGTGTAGCACAGGAATTAAACTCCGGTTTTTGACTGAGCCAAATAAAAACGGCTTTGTACCAGCTGGGTACACCAAGTGAGGCTGAGTAACTTCATAATTTACATCTTTTAGCTGGTTAGCTTGCTTGCATCATCCCCTGCCATAAGATTTGTCCCATACTGCTGAACACTTACATTCCCACCTGACTGCAGAGGAGAGGCTCTGTCCTCAATTTGCCTTTGCCAGACTTTTCAAAGCCACATGGCCAGAGTCTGACCCTGACGTCAGGCTACACAGAGCAAAGAACCTACGTCTGACTCTACTCTGTGTGACATGTGTGGCACTTTAGTGGCCTTGCTTGAAAGAAAACAAGCCCAGCTATCAGACACAAAAGCCCAGTAATTAGAATGCATGGGTTTATTTGAGACCAGCAAAGTGAACCTTTAACTTCCCTGGATGTTCAAACCCAGGAGAAGCCTGTGCACTGAGCTCCTCAGAGAGGCTTAGGTGCTCAAGTGGTCAATGGGACATGTTTCTCAGGAGAACTCCCTTACAGAGTCATCTGCTCCATGGATCCCAGACTGCACTATGCTGAGAAAAAGGAGCAGGAGTGAGTCTAATCCCTCCCTTTCAATCTCTCCCTGGAGCAGGTTTTTCAAGTCACTCCACCAGAGGTTGTTATGTAGCTGCTGGGACTCACAGGGTTCTTAAATTCTCTGGATGCTCCTTCAAGGATTGCACCTGGCCTAGAAGGGATGTCTGGCTCTGAGAGATGTCATCTGGAATTCAGGGAAGCTGAAAGCCAGTTTCCTGGTATTTCCTAAGATCCATGTCCCACGAAAGCATCACTAGCTCCAGGATCTTCAGGAAGGAGGGCTGCAATGACCTAACATTAACTAAATGTGTAGCAGGGCTCCTAGCAGCAGTGCAAGCAGAGTCCAGTGAAAGCAGAAAGCTGTGGAAAGGACTGAAAGAAATGACCATGGTTTGGTTTAGTTTGTTTTTTACCTAGTCCTTGACACAATTCTCTGTCAAACAGCCCTGAAGAAATTTTCAATGAGAAATTGTTTCAGTTAAGAAATTATCAATTCTGTTGAAACAACTCAGCACTACGTGAGAGTGATGTTAGTTATGATGGACTTTCTGTACTTCTGTGTGGGTTCTCTGAGAAATCCTGGGAGAGTTCATTTGGAGTTTACTGTTAAAAGCTTACTGGTATCTGCTACCAGTAACAAGCTAAGATCATCTTGATTTCTTCCTCTTCTGCCCCAACTGAACAACTCAGAAGGCTCTTATATTTTTATTTTTTTCCTTCTCTTAGAAAAGAAAAAAAAAAAAAAAACAAAAACCACCCACAAAGAAGAGGTCAAATACAGACCACCTTAATCAGAGGTCCATTTTATTCTGCTTTAGCGATTGCCTATAAAATTGCATACATGTAAACTGCTGGTAAAAGCACCTAATGAAAAAAATCCTCTGAACTATTTGTAAAAGCACTTTACATCTTCAAAAGAAACTTTAGAGAAACTAAGCTTTCCCCCTGATGATTTAATGATAGCCAGTATTTAAAAGGCGCTATTTACATGATAGACAAATGCTCAAATGGGACTGCATACAAAGTGAATTATATCATAACTAGCTGCTACCACCTGCCTGTTAGTAGCACAGAGATGCCTTTCAAAGACAGCAAGGTCATTAATTTAGCAAGGTAGGGAAATAATTTTCTGGAATACCATTGCTACATTAGGCAGCTGAAATGCGGAGCTGTAATAAGGAAATACATGGATGTTTTGCAGATTCAGATAAACTAATAAGGAATTATCTGCATGCATGAATAGTCCAATGCAACATCACATACAGGTAACTTTACCATGCCCCTGTGCTTCTGATATATGTGGACTGCTTTCTCTGTTTTAAAAAGACAATCCTTTTTTCTCTATGCATAAATAGTGAGTATTATGACATGGTTCCTCACACCTGGAATACCCAGTTTGAGAAATTATAGTTGCTGAAGACATGCATGTTTCAGCTGTGGGGAGGAATAAAAGCATATTTTGTGCAGAATCCTGAACACCTTTCAGGACTGTGACTATTTTACCTTCCCTTCTCATTTTAAAGTTCTTTATTATTAGCTTTGCAATCCTCCATGTTTCAGAATAATCACACAGTTCCTATATTTGTTTCTAACATGGTGAGACTTCAGAAGATAGCTTGGTCACAGGTGACATAGAAGTCCATTATTATTTTTACTAGATGTTTCCAACTTATACCTATCACTGCCTGGATAGATTTTTATTAAACACACTAAAAGCTGGAAGAGAAAAACAAACCAGAAATAGTAAATTTATGAATTTATGCACAAATTTATTTATGTACAAATCTTTCCAAATGATACACAGAAAGTAAACAGTTAAAAATTTTCTTCAGGTTATTTTCCTTTGTAGAACGACACTATTTCACACTCAGATTTACAGGGTTCTCACAGCCATCCTGTACAGCCTGGAGATATAGTTTCCCATTCCCCCCCATAAAACAACAGGTTCAGTTTTAAAGGAGAGCAAGAACATATTCCTTTTGAAACAATCATTTTAATTCATTCTTGAAAGTGAAAATTAGTTACTTTTCATTTAAAAAAATGCCCGCACCTTATCCTTTCTTAAAAGAAGGTGCCCAGCACTGGTAATAAAACTCTGTGGAACCAGCACTGGACTTTAACAAGATTAAAACTAGAAGCAGATACAAGTCTTCCTGAAAGTAGTGGGATGTGACTTGTGTTTAATAATAATAAATTTAAAAAAAAAGGAAAAAAAAAAAAGAAAAACATATTAAACAAACCAAACAAAAATTACAAAACAAACTAAATTCAGACAATCACAGATGAGCTTACCTTTAAAGAAAGACAGGAACAAGGATGCCCAGAGACATAGTCCAGAATAAACAAATCCCAAGCACTTTTCTGTGAGCATTGTCAAAATAGGCTGGCTATCCTTCCTGAGCAGTGGATGAAGAGAAGATGAAGTCTTGGAGACAGCCTGCAATGACTGATGTATTTGGCAATTACAGTAATAAGGCATCAAACCAGCTTCCCACCAGGAGAGAGAAGTGCATTGGCTTGTGTGCTTCTACAGTCCCTAGGAGCCAAATTAGCTCAGCGCTCGGTCATTAAATCCAACCACAAAGGGGCTGGTTACTTTACTTGGGACTCACATTCCCAGGCACTCTGAGTCTTTTCTTGGTCAGAAGCAAAAGCTAGTGATTCACACACACAGCTGTGTGCGTACTGCAAGAAGGGGGAGCGTGCTGCCTGGGAGATGCTTTCCACATCCCCTCAGATTGTACCTAACTCGAGAGAGCACGTCTGCAGTGCTTCCAGTGCTTGCACTCGAGTGCCTCTAGAGCTGCTTCCCAGCAAAATGAATGTGTCCCTCTCTGTTCTCTCTCAGCTGCCTGTGCAACTTAAACACCTGTGGCATAGTCCCTCTGCCATGCTCCTGCTTCTACCAGCAGAGATAGCTGGGGAGATTCAATAATGCAGAAACTGGAAAAGATGAAAGTAGATATTCTGATGTCCTTTTTGGTGCAACCCTTCTGCAATCAGTAACCTGAGGTTAGCTATTACGTGATTGTTGTTAAGTCCCTTCAAACAGAACTATTCTATTCTGATCTCATTTGTTCTCCTCTATCCAGTTTGATTCTATTCTGTTCTGATCTATCCAATGCTATGACCTCCTATGGGAGGTCAAAGGCAGCATTTGACTTGTTCTCAGGGATTTCTCCCCTCATTCTCCCCTAACCAGGGAAGGCAGAGGTGATCCCCTCTGCTCAGCACCCATCAGGCTTCATCTTGGCCCTCTGTCCTGCCTGTGGTCCCAGACAGGAGATACACCGAAAGACCAGGGGAAAAGCAATGGCAGTTGCAAGGCTGGAAGAGCAGAAAGAAGCCTGTGTGTGAGAGCAACAACACAGTCATCCTGCCAGGCTCGTGCAGGGCCTCTTTGCTCTGAGCTGAGCACCACTGGTCTGCCCTGGGTTTCTCAGGGCCTCTTTGTCTCTCTCTGACTGCCTTGCCAAGCCCCATGGCAGCCAGAGCAGGGCAAACAGACGCTGCCTGAGTAGAGGGCTAGGCCCCACGGAGGAGGCCAGCAGGGCCAGAGGGCTCACCTCCACGGCAAAAGCAGCCTGCAGGAGCACTGGGTCAGACTCCATGGCAGCCTGCGCATGGCACAGGAGCTGTGTGCAGCCATCGTGCCCAAGTAGGGGCATAGAGGCTCTGCATGAGCAATGAGC
Source organism: Pezoporus wallicus (assembly GCF_028554395.1). Taxonomy (NCBI): domain Eukaryota; kingdom Metazoa; phylum Chordata; class Aves; order Psittaciformes; family Psittacidae; genus Pezoporus; species Pezoporus wallicus. Next base: position 916,743 of record NW_026642000.1, read on the forward strand.
CAGGCCCCATTGCATTCCACGGGGTGCTCCAGGGGCCCACAGGCACCTAAACAAGGGCTCAGCTGCAAGGCCACATGGCCCTTGGGGCCCTCAGGCAACTGAGCACCATGCAGCCATTCGCTCACTCCCCCCATGGTGGGATGGGGGGAGAATCAGAAGAGTAAACGTGAGAAAACTTGGGGTTGTGATGAAGACAGTTTCATAGGTAAGGCAAAAGCCACATACACAGGCACAGCAAAAGAGGGAAGCCATTTGATACTTCCCATCACCATGTGCCAGGAGACCTCTGCCATGGCCAGCGCAACCTGACCATGCCTGAGGAAGATGTGGCTGAGGCCTCAGTGGCAGGCATGCAGCACCAATGCCCAGCACAAGGCAAGCTACGGGGGATTGAAGGTGCAGCGGCATTGCACTAATGCCAGATGCGCGTGCTGGGGCCAGAGTGCTACTCGCAGAGCAACACATGCTGGGAGAAACCATCAGGATGTGCCCGCCTGATGGATGGTGACATCACTGCACAATGGGTTCAGAGGTCCTCGAGGGATGGAACGTGACATCTGAAAGCAATGGACTCTTGTCCCTCACTGCTTCAATCCAGGTGCCAAATCTCACCCAGCGGCTCGTGCCCACTGTCCAGCTGAGCGAGTCCGCATGGTCTGGAGTGTTGCACAAGGCTGTTGGTGCTGCTGTTGTTCCTGGGGAGTTGTCAAGTGCAGCTCCCAGTGCCTGATGCCAGAGCTGTTGGAGGATTTTCCGCACCCAGCCCTGCCAGGTTCAGGCAGCTGGGGCACCCAGGAGGCACGCTTGCAGCAGCAGAGGTGAGCTGCATGGGGAAACCTCTCCCTGGGCAGCTGGGAGGGCTTCCTTCTTGAGGGACCTGGGCATGTCTTCCACCCCTTGTCAGGCCAGACAACAGTTGTGCTCTCTCTTCCTTTTCTAGCTGAACACCCACTGATGCAGAGGCCACGAGAGGGAGCAGCTTTGTTATCCCCTGTTCTCTCCAGCCCATTGCAGTCCATGGAAAGCATGGTCATGGATCTGGAGACCCAATGCCCAATGTGCTTGGACAGCTGGGCAGACACCAGCTATGTGATGCCGTGCCTCCACCAGTTCTGCTGCACCTGCATCCTGCGATGGGCTAAGAGCAAGCCCAAGTGCCTCCTTTGCAAAAGGAGGGTGAGCTCCATCATGCACTCGGTGTGGGGGGATGACTTTGAGGAGCATATCATCCCACCACCTGCACTACCACCAGTCATTGTCCAGTTGGCAGGAGGAGCTGAAGAACACCCAGCCAGCCAACACCTCCAGCACCCTGCATCACCCTGACCAGCAGGGGCAGGGCCACTGCCCTGGGCTCCAGTGGGCAGCTTCCATACCTATGTCTGGGCATCCCTCTTCCCTGTCTACCCTGCTGTCCTCCAGCTCCTGCTGTCCTGGGGGCCTTGTCCCCACTGCCTCCTGATGTGGGTCCCAACAGCCTCTTCTCTGCCTCCATCCCCACCACAGGGAGCAAGAAGAGGTCCAGGAGGAACCCGCGGAGGTGCTGCCAGAGCCCTCCATGCACAGCCAGGGCAACAAGCACTGCCCTGGGAGGCCCCAGCGAGCCCCAGCAAGGAAGGCCAGCAGATCCCAGGACCCTTCCAAGTCCCCCAGGAAGACACCCCGTCATCAGTGATGCTGGGAAGGTGCCTCGGGGGACAGCTTAATGGGGGATGGGCCACACACCAGCTGCAGCACACACCAGCCCCTCGTGATCCCAGCCCCCAATCTATTTAGCATCTAATATTTAATAAAAAATTAAAGCATCAAAGCTGTAGAAAAATTCTCTGTGTTACTATCAATGCCTTGTGCATTGCTATCCCAACCTGCGCTGCTTTCTCCCACTTCTCCTGGTGCTACAGCTACTGTTTCCTAACGTGTCCCCCAGGCCCTATGGACACTGGGATTGGCCTCTTGTGACAGGGGCTGCAGCAAGGCAGAAGTTCAATCAGGTAAAGTGCAAAGTCCTGTACATGGGATGAAAAATCCTAGGCACCAGCACACTCTGCGGGCTGGCTGGCTGGAAGGCAGCTTGACAGAGAAAGGTTGAGGTGTCCTGGTGGACATCAAGCTAAACATGAGCTAACAATGTTCCCTGGCCACAGATAACGCTAACAGCATAATTAGAACCTTTACATGAAAAAAGCAACAACCTCAACGTTACATATTCACACAAATGGCGGAAAGGATCACAGTGCATTTCTTCCCACATCAGTATCTGGAGGGAAGGGATTCCTTTGTAATGTAACATGCTAAGTAATCCCAACATTGCTAATGTAGGTGGAAGAAAAAGGAGTTTTACTACTCCAAGAAAGACACCTTGATCCATTCATCCAGCCAAGACTCCTGAAGTGTATTTGACTGCAGGAACCTTGACTGCAGCTTTGGACAAGGCCAAATCTCTTTCTTCCCCACTTCATCAATGACCGTTAAGTTGCCGAATGCTGTGGATGTTATAAATTTGCAGCACATTTCCTCACATGGACGCTGGGGGATGTTTCCTGTTGGTGGCACACATCTATATCTTATTTGAGTACTTAAATTACCTTGACAAGGCAATGAGTTGTCAAAAAGCTATTCTTTCAGCTTCTCCCAGCTAGTTGATTTCACCCATTTTGATCTGGGCTTTCTCATCTGTTTTGTTTCAGTAACTCCACATTCCTGCACAGAAGGCCAAGAGTTTAACAAGCAGCCTAGGATGATACATATTTCAGTGACAAATGTTGTGAAATGTTAAGTTTTATTTGTTCATGAAGATGTCAGAACTGGTCCCTGAGTCTTTACAGCTTGAAATGTTAGAAACCTACCCATACTTGGCCACAATCCCAAATCTTCAAGGTCTTCCTTTATCAGGAGTAGCACTATACAGGTAAGGTGTCCTCCAAGACAAGATAAAGTGGGCTCAAACATGGTTACAGACCAGGGCCCATGTTCTCCCTGGGGTAACCACAGCCTCTAACACTGCACCATGAAATAACGTCAGTTGAATTGCTGACCCTCTCTAAAGCTGCTTATTTCTGATTTCTCTGCTGCCATAGAAGAACAGTGCTCAACTCACACGATTTAAAATCAGACACAATCAAAGCAGTTTATCAGTTTCTCAAGTATATGCAATTAACTGTCAATCAGCTTGTACTTCTAGTCTCCTAAGAGGTCTTGGGCTGTAAGTGGGGAGGGCAGTTGGGCAGGCCCTACCTTCAGGTCCCAGACCTCTCCTATAGGGGATCAGCACTCAAAGCAGAATAGAAAAGGAAAATGAAGCTGCAATTGCTCCCTGCAGCAGGAATAGAACAGTTTCATCACCATTCTGACCCAGAGTTAGGTACCCCCAAGCCAAAGTGAGAAAGAAAAACATAGTCCCTGGAGTATTATTTTCCTTCCACATTTTGGGCTACAGTATGTGACAACTTCACTCTGCCTCTCACACTTTTGCCTCTGCTCCTGAAGATGAGTCTTCAGATATTGCCGGCTCGTGGTGGATGGGAAAGGTCTTCAGTGTGTTAGAGGAACTGCAAACATAGGCTCCATACTTACAGGTGGCAGAAACAAGCATGTCTTACTACAAAATAGATACCCTGGAGCCTAGAAAATCATACTGAAAAATCATCCTTTTTCACTGTGGTCCTGCGAGGCAGTGGTGGACAGGTACCTATGGATGGCTTTTGTACCATGCACTTGGGGAGAACGAAGCTGGGGGCCAGTCTTAGTGTCATGGAGTTGGCAGGCCAGAGGGCACTGAAGATGACAAATTTTCTCCTTTGAAAATCATGAGAAGGCACTAGTGCTATGAATGACAGTATGTAACTTACTGCACTCCCAAGCTGGAGCCTGGCTTCTTCTCAGGCTCATTGCTCACACAGGCTTGGTCATCAGCACAGAGGCCTGAATGTGCAGTTCTCTGTTCACAGGCTACTGACAAGAAAGGAAACAGCAAGAGCAAGCTAACACATGCAAGTCTGTGTTGCTCCTCCTCTCTCCTGTTCATCTGAACTGTGCTGCTACTGCAAAAGGCTTACCAAGAGATGATAAAAGCAGGCTCTTCTGGCTAAGATCATACAGGAAGGATGCATACCCTTCAACTCTGGCCAGATTCATTGCTCAGCCTCCCTGTCCTATAGAAACAGATTAAGTGAATACAGAAACTAAGATATTCCACCAAAAAACTGTGAGGCAAACATTTTCTTTTGCAACCATTTTCCTCTGTGAAAAACTGGGATAAACTACTGCGGACTGGAACTTGTGGAAAAGGTGCAATACAAAGCTCTGTCTAGAAGTTTGCGCTGTACTCTGATCTTGTAAAGTTACATGACTTGTTACTCCTCTTCTTCGGGTCAGTTCTGCTGCTGGCCACAGCACTGCATCTCTGCAAACTCAGCACTGGCCGTCCCTCCTCTACAGACCTATGCCTACAGCTGGGCCAGCTCTGCTTTTTCCACCATGCATGCTGCTGAGCCTCTGCAGTCAGCCCTTCCAGCATTAGCTTGACTTCCTACCTGAACCCCAGCACCTGAGCCTTGGAGTCGACACAAATAAAGTACAGTCAGCCACAATCACACTTAAAGCTGAACAAGAGGATAAGGAAAGCACTTGTACTGAAAGCAGCAGTGCAAAATGCAGCTGTGGGTTTTGTTAGCCACTGCAGGCTCCAGGGAAGAGTAGAGACACAAGACCCTCTGCTTTGATTCCCTGGAAGTTATATGGGCTATCTTAAATCTTCAGGCGAGCTTTTGATTTTCATAAAGCTGTTTTCCCCCAGGAGTGGTTTGGGTGTCTTAGGAGTAGTTTAGGGAAGTTTTGTCAAAGGTGCCAAGTGCTGGCTCTAGAGTGGATGTGCTCTGCAGTGCACTGGTGATCAGTAGTATCACCAGGGCTTCCCCATTCATGTCAAGCTGCAAAGTCTACTCACTGTGTTCAGCTACTGTTCAAGGAAGGCTTCTCTCCACACATAGGCTGAGTGGCCTCACTGGCAAGGCTGGACATGCTGGAGGTAGGCAGGAAGGCAATGCAGCATGCGAACATCTGGCTGGTGGAGCAGGGAGGTGGCAAGGTGATCCCAATGCTGCTGGGTGCTGAGACAAGCAAGCTGGGGAAACGCGTGATGGGGGACCAGGTGCTGGTGTGAAGGGAAGCAGATGGTGGCAGGAGGGTCTGCATGAACTGGGGATGTCATGGCTCCCCATTCCTGCAACCAGCAGAGGCTCCAATGAGTGGCCAAGGTGGCAGTGGAGCTGCTGAGTAGCACATGGAGCTGTGCTGCACGGTAAATGCAAGGAGCAAGAAAATCCATCAGTGCCAGCCAGATGTGCACTGAGGCTCTGGCATTTCAGCTTCTGCTTGGTTCTTTCCCCACACAGGTGGAAGCTCTGGTAGGATCTACCAGAGCTCAGCTGTGAGGCTGAAGTCCCCTCCTCAGCCCATGTGCCATGGCCAGGGCAGTGGCTGGAGTTCACCCCTGCCTCCAACTCTTTCGCAGAACCATGACATGGCCCAGCAGTACCAAAGCAGGCACAAGTTGCTCTGGATGCTGGGGAAGCTCCTGCCACCGCTACAGCTGCAGGTAAGAACACCCCATGGATCATTCTCCCTGTTCCTGAGTTCCTGCAGAGCTGACTGGGAGAGGGGAGCCAAGTGTAAAGCCAACACCCACAACAATGCATTAGTGGAAGAGAAGCTGTTGGGGAAAGAAACAGAAGGGCTGTGGCAAATGGCCAAGGGCATGGGAAGATGAACACTGACATGGAAGCCTTACATGAAGGTGGTGTGACCACACAGACTTGTCCCCTTTCCTAAACATTCTTACCATGTACTAGCCCATCTGTGACAGGAAGCAGGGAAACTGTGTGGGGTGGCAAGGAAAGGAGTCTTTTCCTTAGTTTGAAGTTGAAATAGCTGGTAAGTGCTGGGATATAGCAGTAGCACATAAGCTCCAGATATCCCAGGTCTGGGATCTCGTCTGATTTGTGCTATTTCCAATCTCTACAGCACTTCCCCAGCTGTGTCCATCTCCCTCTAGTCCTCTGTCCCTCTTTCCTGCTCTCCATCCCTTTTCTTCTTTCTCACTACCCTTCTTCCAGGCCTTCAGACTGTCTTTATTCTTGTGTCCAGCTCCTTACATGTATTTTTCTGTTCACACCAGTCTTTCTCCAGCCCCATCTCCCTCCCACTCTACTCGCCTCCATTCGTTGTCCCCATTTCATTCTCTCTTTCGCACTTTCAGTCTCACCATTCCCTCTCCTGATCCCTCCCTTCCACCACTGGTCCCAGCGTCCACGCCCGTGTCTTCACTGCCGCACTGCTGCTGTCCGCGCTGCCATGCTCCCCGTGGGGTCGTGCCCCTGCTCATGGGCCGTGATTCCTCCGTCCCCCTTCGCCCTAACCCGCTTCCAGGGACCGCGGTCCACTGCAACCACTTCATGCACCCTCAAGGTTACCTCGCCCCGAGCGAGCACGCGAGGTTTGCCCATGCGACTTTCTTTCCTCCCTTCAGCCGGCGGCACTGAGGGCAGCACCATGCCCACAGCCCCATCGCGCCTTCAGCTTCCGACAGATTTACGCATGGGCACTGCTCCACCTTGCAGCCACCTCGCTACTGCAGGCAGAGCCACACACGTGCGCACTGCTCCCCCTTGCGTCCACTGAGACACAGCGGGCACAGCCGTAGATAGGTGCACTGCTCCCCCTTGCACCGGCCGCTGTACTACGAGCAAAGCCGTACATGTTAAGTACATGTAAGCACTGCTCCCCCTTGCGTCCACCGAGATACTGCTGGCAGAGTCGTAGATAGGCGCACTGCTCCCCCTTGCAGCCACAGAGGTACTGCGGGAAGAGAGGTAGATACGCGCGTTCCCGCCTTCTTCCCGGGAAGAACGTACACGTGCGCAGTGCTCTCCCTTGCAGCACCGCGGTCCTGCAGGAAGAGCCGTACAGGTGCGTTCTGCACCCACTTGCAGCCACCGCCGTACTGCGGACAGAGCCGTACAGATGCGCATTGCCTCTTGCAGCCAGCACGGTACTGTAGGCAGAGCATTACACTTGCGCACTGCTCCCACTTGCGGCCAGGGCGGTACTGCGGACAGAGGCGTAAATGTCCACACTGCTCCCCGTTGCAGCCAAATCTGTAACTGAAGGCAGGGCAGGGTGGGTGTTCACTGTTTCCCCGTTACAGTCACAGAGGTACTGCAGGCAGACCCGCACACATGCGCGCTTCTCCCCCTTGCAGTCAGCGCGGTACTGTAGGCAAAGCATTACACGTGCGCACTGCTCCACCTTGCAGCCTCCGCGGTAGCGTGGACACAGCCGTACACATGCGCACTGCTCCCCCTTGCGTCCACCGCGATACCGCGGGCAAAGCGCTGCAAGTGCGTTGTGCCGCCCCTCGCATCCACCGTGCTGATGCGGCCAGGAGCATACACGACTTCGCTGCTCCCCCTTGCAGCTACCATAGTAATGCAGGGAGAGCAAGGCGGGTGTTCACTGATCCCCTTTGCAGCCATTGGGGCAAAGCGAGCAGAAACGTTACATGCACACTGCTCCCTACTGCTGACATCGCGATGCTGCGGGCAGAAAGCAGCGGTTGTTGACTCCTCCCCCTTCCAGCCACCGCGCTACTGCGGGTAAAGCCGGGCGCGTGCGCACTATTGCAGCCACCGCGATAAGAGTGTAGAGCCTTAACACGTCCGCACTTCTCCCTCTTGCGTCCAACGCGGTCCTGAGGAAAGAGCCGTACACATGCACACTGCTCCCCCTTGCGGCCAACGCGGTACTGCTGGTAAAGCCGGGCTCGTGCGTACTGCTCCCCCTTGCGTCCACCGAGATAATGCGGGCAGAACCGCATATACGCGTTCTGCTCTCCCATGCAGCCACCGAGATACCGCTGGCAGAGCCGGGTGCGTGTTCACTGCATACCCTTGCAGGCGTCGCGGCAAAGCGGGCAGCGCCGTACACGTGCGCACTTCTCCCCCTTGCAGCCACAGCGGTACTGCGGACAGAGCCGTAGAAGTGCGCACTGCTCCCTCTTGCGTCCAGCGCGGTACTACGGTAGAGTCCGGCGGTCGTCGCCTCCTCCTCTTCACCCGTCGCGGTACTGCTGGTATAGCCGGGCGCGTGCGCACTGCTCCCCCCTGCAGCCAGCGCGGTACTGCGGAAAAAGCCGTACACATGCGCACTTCTCCATCTTGCGTCCACCGCGGTGCTGCGTGCAGCCGTATATAGGCACACTGCTCCCCCTTGCGGCCACTGTGGCAAAGAGGGCAGTGCAGTACACGTGCGCACTATTCCCATTGCAGCCTCCAAGTTACTGCGGCAGAGCCAGGCGCATGAGCACTCCTTCGCCTTACCTCCACGCGATACTGCGGCCAAATGTACACATGCGCACTGCTCCCCACCGCATCCACCGCGGTACTATGAGAAGAGCCGTATCCATGCGCTGTGCCTCCCTTGCAGCCATCACAGTACTGAGAGTGTTAGAGAGGGTGAAGTTTTTACAATAAAATAATCACATAAAATAGTAAAATGATTATATTTAAAAAATTTATAAATCAATAGTGAGGCTTTGTATATTAGAAGACGTTGTAACTTTGCCGTTTTGTATCATAGTTACTCTGTAACTAAATGTTACAATGGTAGTCTTGGTAGCAAGAGCTAACATAACTGTATATGGTGAGGGGAGTAGGGGTGTATGTATTGTAAAACTCTACCCAAGCAGAACCTAAGTTTAAGATAGCCAAAAAGGGCATATCAGAAGCATCCTGGTGAAGATAAGAGAATGCTAGCATCCACAAGATGATTGGGACCTAGCCAAGTAGAGAAAAGGTGAAGAGGACAACCTGAGGAAGACTTCTTACTTCATCTGAGGAAGACTCCTTACTTCATCAGGGCGACCACCAGAGGGGGCTGCGCAAGCTCAAAGGAGGCTGATGTCGTAATAGACTGATGTAGCAATCCTTGATGCTTATGTATTAGTCAATGATGTAATCTGCGTTGAATATGTATTAGTTACAAAATTTTTAGTGTATAAATTGCGAACACGATGTGATGGGAGTCGGAACCAGATTTGGGTGCGTACCCCTGGTTCCCAGCGCCTCAATAAAGCACCTCATATAACCATCCCGGTGGTTATGCTTTTGTCTCAACGCTAACACTTTGGCGACCCAGATGGGACCTCACGGGCATTGCTGAGGCGGATCATGTCTCGATCCTGCTCCAGCCGGCACCGAGAAATTCTCGGGGAGCCATCGACTGCGACTGACCTCCACTGCTCACGACGGACCTTCATGCGGTAAGAAAGGTGCTTTTGATCTGGGTTACGGTACCGATTTCTAGTAAATGTATGGTATTGACCTTTGGTAGTAAATGTATGGTATTGACCTTTGGTAAAGGTCTGGTAAAAGCCTGCCTGTTACATGCAGGGAAAAAGCTGCGTTTGGCTTGGCTAGTAGTAAAGCCTGCCTGTTAGACGTGGTGAAAGCTGCGCTTGGTTGGGGCTAGAGAGCTCTCGGGGTAAAAGCCTAGGCGCCGTCTGTTAGTAGCGAAAGCTCTGCAGGTTTGGCAAATGTGGTTTGGTATTGGTATTGGTACTTGTGCTGCAGGATCAGCATCTGTCTAGCTAGACATTGTAACTCAGTGGTGAGTAAAAAAAAAAAAAAATTGTTTTAGAGATCTCTGTATTTGTAAAATGTTGTCAATCCCTAAGTCGTCCCCATTAGGCTGTCTTTTAAGCCACTGGAAGGAGGGTCGATTTGGGCAGAGTATGAAGAAAAGTAAACTAATTGATTACTGTAATGTATGGTAGACACAGTATGAACTAGAGGATCAGGAGAAATGGCTTGAAAATGGGACTTTACAGTACAATACTATATTGCAGTTGATGTTGTATTGTAAAAGGGAAGGAAAATGGGATGAGGTACCATATGTTTATCTATTCTTTGCTTTAAGAAATAATGATGAGTGGCAAAAAAAAAAATAAAAAAAATCCTGTGGAATAATGGATGTGAAGGTAAATGCTAATCAACAGTATAAGGGATGTGTTACCAAAAAGGTATATGCAATGTCTTGCTGTAGACAATAGTTTACAACACCAAAGGGACATTGAAAGTCTGGATTTAGTAGTGACCCATCAGCCCCACCGGCTTTGAATGGAGGAAAGGGGGAGGGGAGAAGATGACAGTGAGGAAGAGAGTGATAGTCATCTTGAAAGCATGGGAAGTTGCCAGCATAGGGAAGATCAGAGGGAACCCTCCCTGCTACTCTGGTTTCACACAGAACTCGCTGGAAGGGAAATCGGGAAGGAAAAATGTGAATCCAGGTACCTAAAGCAGTGCTGGCGCCTTTAAGACAGGGGGTGGGAGCTGAGGGCCCGGTGTATGTTAAGGTACCTTTCTCGCCTGGAGATTTAATCATCTGGAAACAATCAGCAGGAACATATAGAGAAAACCCTGATAAAGTAGCCCATGTAATGAAAATGATTATGAAAACTCAAAATCCAATTGGGAGAAAAAGAAGTGAAGTTTTTAATAGACACAGGGGCTACCTATTCAGTTTTAAATGATATACACGAGAGGCTAGGAGAAAGAACTACGACAATTGTGGGAGCCACAGGGAAGGAGGAAATACGGCCATTCTTGCAGCCCCTAGATCTGCGATTTAGAAGGAAGGAATTAACACATGAATTTCTATATGTAGCTGAATGCCCCATTCCCCTTTTAGGATGGGACTTATTGGCCAAATTGGATGCAATGATCATTTTTGAGAACGGTGAATTAATAATGCAAATCCCTGAATCAAAAGCAGGACAGATTTTGGTTCTTAAAGAAAAGCCTATTGTTCAAATCCCAAAGGAGGTAGAAGAGGCTGTAATACTGGTAGTTTGGGAAACAGAAATCCCGGGAAAATCAAAAGCAACTCAACCAGTAATAGTGGAGCTAAAGGATGGGGTTAGGCCAGTAAGAATTAAACAATATCCACTGAAGCTAGAAGCAAGAAATGGGATTTTAAAAACAATTGAGAAATTTTTAAAATATCGCATTTTGGAAGAATGTGAATCAGAATATAACACTCCAATTTTTCCAGTAAGAAAACCAAATGGTGAATATAGGTTAGTACAGGATCTGAGGGCAATAAATGAAATAACAAAAGACATCCACCCGGTGGTGGCAAACCCTTATACATTGTTAACATCTGTGAAGGAAAAATATAAATGGTTTACAGTGATTGATTTAAAGGATGCCTTCTTCTGCATTCCCCTTGACAAAAGTAGCAGGAAACTGTTTGCATTTGAATGGGAAAATCCACAGAATGGATGGAAAACACAACTGACATGGACCAGACTTCCACAAGGATTCAAGAACAGTCCAACCCTATTTGGAAACCAATTGGCTAAGGAACTGGAGGCATGGACCACTCAAGGAAAGGTACAGGTACCGAGATCACAATATCTCCTATTGCAATACGTAGATGACATCTTTATTGCAACAGAATAAAAATCGTTATGCATAAAGGTGACTATTGAAATCTTAAACCAACTAGGCCTGAACGGGTATAAGGTCTCAAAAGAAAAGGCGCAAATTGCATGCACGACTGTGTTCTACTTAGGATGTGAAATTTCACAAGGGCAGCGAAAGGTGGGAATAAATCACGTAGAGGCAATTTGTGCCATTCCAGAACCGCGGAACCTACATGAATTAAGAACATTTTTGGGTATGGCAGGGTGGTGCACATTATGGCTAATGGACTATGGACTCATTGCTAAACCCCTGTATGAGGCCCAAAAAACACCTGGTTTTGTTTGGAATAAACCACAGAAAGAGGCCTTTAAGAAACTGAAAGAGGCGTTAATGAAATCTCCAGCTTTGGGACTCCCAGATCTGACAAAGGACTTTCAGTTATTCGTCCATGAGAGACAGAGATTAGCGCTGGGAGTGTTAACTCAGAAACTTGGGAGCTGGAAGAGACCAGTAGGATATTTCTCAAAACAGCTGGACCCGGTAAGTGTGGGATGGCCTGCATGTTTGAGAACAGTAGCAGTGACTATTGTTCTAATACAGGAGGCCAGAAAACTGACTTTGGGAAAACACATGGAAGTGTTTGTGCCACATATGGTGACAATTGTCTTGGAACAAAAAGGGGGGGACTGGTTATCCCCTAGCAGGATGATGAAATATCAAGCAATTTTAACAGAACAAGATGATGTAAGCTTAAAGACTACTAACCTGTTAAATCCAGCAGCCTTTCTAGGAATGGACCTAGAAGAAGGGACGCTTGAACACAACTGTATAGAGGTCATCGAGCATACATATGCAACTAGAACAGATTTAAAGGAACCTCTTGAACAACCTGACTGGGAACTTTTCACAGATGGTAGCAGCTTTGTGGAAAATGGAACACGATATGAAGGATATGCTGTAACAACACAGCAAAAGATAATTGAAGCAAAAGCGCTACCTCCTGGAACATCAGCGCAACGGGCTGAACTCATAGCTCTTATGAGAGCACTGGAACTGAGTAACAACAAAAAGGTAAATATCTGGACAGATTCAAAGTACACGTTCTGTGTAGTACATATACATGGAGCATTATGGAAAGAACGAGGGCTTCTATCTTCTCAAGGGACTAATATAAAATATCAAAAAGAAATTTTGGAATTAATAATTGCTGTGCAAAAGCCTAAACAGGTGGCCATCATGCATTGCAAAGCGCATCAAGGAGGAACTTTAAAGATATCTGAAGGAAATACATTGGCAGACCGGACAGCTCGACAGGTGGCCCGGAAGGTATGGAATATGATGGCACTGATACCTCTGAAGGTAAGCCCACTCCATACCTGTCTCTCACAAGATCCAAACTATTCAAAGGAAGATGAGATATTGGCAGGACTTTTCAAGGCTCAAAAGAATTCTGAAGGATGGTATACAACAGTAACTGGACAAATAATAGTGCCACCAGCTATAATGCGAAAAATTCTACAGATCAAACATCAGGAATGTCATTGGGGTGCAGAAGCATTGGTGACTTATTTGAAGTGAGGAATAATTTCCACACAGATGTTAACCATGGCAAAATCAGTAGGGTCAAAATGTGAAATTTGTTTGAAAAATAACCCAATAGTAAGGAAACAAGTTGAAATGGGAAGGATCAGAGTAGGGATGGAACCAAGAGATTATTGGTAAATTGATTTTGTGGAATTATCAAAGACACAAGGGTACAAATACTTATTAGTAGGGGTTGACACCTTTTCTGGATGGCCAGAGGCCCTTCCCTGTCGCACCAATCAGGCAAAAGAGAAAGTAAAGTGGTTACTCAGAGAAATTATTCCACGATTTGGTGTTCCTTTAGGAATATCATCAGACAGAGGCCCACACTTTATCGCAACAATAGTACAGGAGATAGATAAGTAAACTGCTAGGAATATCATGGAATCTACATACCCCCTGGAGACCTCAATCTAGTGGGCAGGTGGAAAAGATGAATCAGACAATAAAAAGGCAAATCAGTAAAATATGCCAACAGGCCAAAATAAAGTGGCCACAGGCACTGCCCATAGCCTTGTTGCGAATCAGAATAAAACCTAGAAGTGGAATGTCAGTAAGCCCCTATGAAATCCTCTATGGAAAACCATATGAGGCACCAGAACCCAATACCCACATTAAAGGGAATCAGGATGTTTACAATTACGTACTATCTCTAGGTAAAGCCCTAACCAGACTGAGAAGCACCCTGGTGTGGAACAGGCCACTGTCCTTGGAAAATCCAGTGCATGACATTCAGCCAGGAGATCAAGTATACATCCGAAATTGGAATGAGGAACCATTAAAAGAACAGTGGGATGGACCTCATCAAGTACTATTAATAACGTTCACTGCAGTAAAGGTAGAAGGGGTGGATTCTTGGATACATTATACACGGGTAAAAAGAGTTCCAAAAGTCTGGGAAACACAGATACTAGGCCCTACGAAACTGAAGCTGAAATGTAAATAAGATGTCTGGGTTTTGTTACAAAACTTGGATTGTCATTTGGTCATTAACACAATTGACATTTAATCCTATCCTAGGAATTTCTCAGAAAAATGGTTTGACAAAACTTAAAACAAGATGCCATTCTGACCTGCAAGTTCACGGAAACCATTCCGATGGGACCAACACTTATAAAGGTAAACGGTTCTATAGGACTGAATCTGCAATTAGCCACAGCAAAATCGAAGTTATGGGAAAAAGAAGTAAAAGATCAGTGAATTCCACACAGATAATCCAATCATATCGCCGAGATCCTGAGGAAAACCTAATGATAGGTCTGATTAAGGATTTCGCAAAAATGAAAAACACAATAACAGCATGTTTGTCGATACCCAAAGCAGCTGGAGAACCGACTGAATGGGGAGTAATACCGTTTTCACTTTGAGAAATTAACGGAAAAATCACTTGTCAGGAAAAAGAGGTAACGAGAAATATAACAGTGATAGAATATCAGGAAGAAGGTGTCTTTGGGGATCCTGCAATTTTGATATTAAAATCAGTATGTGAAAGGTACCAAAATGCTCAGTTTACCTCTATAAGAGACGAGTGGGGAAAGTGTGTCTATAATAAAGGGAAGAAGATAAACAAACAAGAAAAAGTATGGGAATGTGAAAAAACAAATGGTTTAAAACAAAACTGGGACACGGCTTGGTCAATGAGCATTTTGCAGAAATTTCAATATATTGGAAACACATTTTGGTGCCTTAGATGGACAGGAAAGTAAAACGTAACAGGAAACATAAACATCAATAATTTGCTGTCCATAAACAGAGTTAGTTGAGATGTTATCAAAAATGTTCCTTGGTGGAATTGTACCAAAATTTTAGATTGTGACTCTGACCCCGAAGAAATCACAATACCTCCAGTTAGAGTTGCTTTAATGGCAGGATGTGCATGTCGAGGACTGAGAATTGGAGGAAAAGTGATACAGGTCCCAGCTGACAATGTAGACTGTAAATATTCTACGGTGCGTAGCATGGGACATTTTGTTTGGGCAGCAAGTGATGGAACTTGGACTACCCACTTATCCATGGACGGTCCAGCTAAAGAAATCACTTTAGGATTACCAACTCTTTGTCCAATTTGGAAGAGGTCACCATTCAAAGGCAGATTAGAAACCCTGCGGATTCGACCAAAAAGAGATATAGGTGATAACAGTGATGATGAAGACACTTGGCAGGAGCCCTCCACAGGAATTAAAATAGGATGGGCTTTTGAATCCTTATTTGCCCAAGTAGCGGCATATTGAAATAGAGAGATGATTGACAGTCTGATTGGCCAAACAAAAAGGTTAGCCAGAATAACAAAGAAAGGATTCAAAGATTTAAATTTGCAATTACAGGCAACAACCAGAATGACTTTGCAGAACAGAATGGCATTAGACATGTTGTTACCTAAGGAACATGGTGTCTGTGGGTATTTAAAGGACAGAGTGGATCATTGCTGTATTCACATTCCTAATGTGACTGCAGATACAGAACACGACATTTCCCAACTAACCAACATTGAACGAGAGATAGAAAAAGAAAATGCTGAACAAGATTGGCTAGGGACAATATTTAACAGTCTGGGTTTTCACCTTACTGGATGGGTTCGTTCCCTCATACAAACTGCAATTATAATATTAATTGTGTTTTTGATAACATATGTATTTTTATATCCAAAGGGAAATGACAGTGCATGGACTCATCGAATCATAGGAGCAGTAACTAGGGAACATCCAAAGTACCCCACAGCTCCACCTACCTATCAGGAGACAGCTACCTAAGAGAATGAAAATACTTGCTTAAGTTAAATGAAGTATTTTCAAAGGGGGAAATGTTAGAGAGGGTGAAGTTTTTACAATAAAATAATCATATAAAATAGTAAAATGATTATATTTAAAAAATGTATAAATCAATAGTGAGGCTTTGTATATTAGAAGACGTTGTAACTTTGCCGTTTTGTATCATAGTTACTCTGTAACTAAATGTTACAATGGTAGTCTTGGTAGCAAGAGCTAACATAACTGTATATGGTGAGGGGAGTAGGGGTGTATGTATTGTAAAACTCTACCCAAGCAGAACCTAAGTTTAAGATAGCCAAAAAGGGCATACCAGAAGCATCCTGGTGAAGATAAGAGAATGCTAACGTCCACAAGACGATTGGGACCTAGCCAAGTAGAGGAAAGGTGAAGAGGACAACCTGAGGAAGACTTCTTACTTCATCTGAGGAAGACTCCTTACTTCATCAGGGCGACCACCAGAGGGGGCTGCGCAAGCGCAAAGGAGGCTGATGTCGTAATAGACTGATGTAGCAATCCTTGATGCTTATGTATTAGTCAATGATGTAATCTGCGTTGAATATGTATTAGTTACAAAATTTTTAGTGTATAAATTGCGAACGCGATGTGACGGGAGTCGGAACCAGATTTGGGTGCGTACCCCTGGTTCCCGGCTCCTCAATAAAGCACCTCATATAACCATCCCGGTGGTTATGCGTTTGTCTCGACGCTAACAAGAGCACAGCCGTACACGTGCGCACTGCTCCCTACTGCTGATATACCGCTGCTGAGAAGCAGAGAGCGGCGGTCGTTGACTCCTCCCTCTCTCAGCCACCGCGCTACTGCGGGTAAAGCCGGGCGCGTGCGCACTGGTCCCTGTTGCAGCCGCCGCTGTACTCTGACAGAGCATTACACGTGCGCACTACTCCACCTTGCACCTACGGCTTTATTGAGGGCAGAGCCGGGCGCCTGCGCACAGCCCCCCCCCCCCCTTCCCCCGCAGCCACCGCGGTGCCGTGATCGAGAGCCATACACATGCGCACTGCTCCCCCTTGCAGCCACCGCGATAGTGCGGGCAGAGCTGGGCGCGTGCGCACTGGTCCCTTTTGCAGCCACCGCTGTGTTACGGGCACAGCATTACGCGTGTGCACTGCTCCTCAGTACTCTACCGCAGTACTGCGGGCAGAGCATTGCACATGCGCACTTCTCCCCCTGCAGCCGCCACGTACTGCGGGCAAGAGCGGTGCACATGCACACTGATCCCCCTTGCATCCTGCGCGTTACTGAGGCCAGGGCTGTAGACAGGCAGACTGCTCCTCCTTGCAGCCACTGTGGTACTGCCGGCAGAACCGTACACACGCGCACTGCTCCCCATTGCATCCTACGCGTTACTGCGGGCAGAGTGGTAGGTAGGCGCACTGCTTCCCTTTGCAGCTACAGGAGATATGACATGTGCCTCCCGCCGGCGCAGTTGGCGGCGGAGGAGCAGCAAGGCCACCGTAGAGCTGCTGCTTCCAGCATGGAGCCAGCCGTCACGGTGCTTACTGTCATAAAATCATGGAAGCACCTACGTTGGAAAATACCTTTAAGGTCATCAAGTCCAACCATTAACCCCGCACTGACAAGGCCACCACTAAACCATGTCACTGAGGGCCTCATCTCTACATTTTTTTTTAACAGCTCCACAGACAGTGATTCCACCACCTTCAACTTCCCACCACTTTTAACAAACGACTCCCACTGCTGCTTCAGGGTATTGGGTGGTCCCTGAACGTGGCCCAGCTGGCCCGATTGTTCCCAAAACACCCAAACCAGCCCCAGGCCCCAGACACCCAAAGCTCTGCTTGTAGCCCCCAAAGGCTCTGATTCAAGGTCAAGAATTTGTGCCTAAGTCCAAAGACCCTAAAGGACAAAGGAGGCTATCCTGCTGTCGCTGAGACCTCATTTGGAGTACTGTGTGGAGTTCTGGCATCCTTAACTTATGAAGGACATGGAGTTGCTGCAGCAAGTATAGAGGAGGGTCATGAGGATGATAAGTGGGCTGGAGCACTTCCCGTATGAAGACAGGCTGAGAAAGTTGGGGCTGTTCAGCCTGGAGGAGAGAAGGCTGCATGGAGACCTCATAGCAGCCTTCCAGTATCTGAAGGGGGCCTACAAAGGTAGCAGAAAGGGACTCGTCACTAGGGACTGTAACGATAAGAAAAAGGGTAATGGGTTTAAATTTAAACATTGAAGATTTAGGTTGGATATAAGGAATAAATTGTTCACTGTGAGGGTAGTGAGGCACTGGAACAGCTTGCCCAAAGAAGTGGTAAATGCTCCATCCTTGTCAGTGTTCAAAGCCAGGTTGGACAGGGCCATGGGCAACATGGTCTAGTGTGAGGTGTCCCTGCCCATGGCAGGGGGTTTGGAACTAGATGATCTTAAGATTCCATTCCAACCCTAACTGTTCCATGGTTCTATGTTTCTAAGTTTCCCCAGGGCCCTGAAACATCCTAACCCTGCTTGAGCCCTCAGCCTTACTCAGTTTTTTGCTCCCCTGAATGATCTGCACCCTGCCTGAGTGCACCCAAACGGAGTGCACCCATCCCTGTACTAGCATCCCAAAATGCCCTAAACCAGCTCCAGGTGCCTCTCTTTACCCTGACATCCTACTTGAGTATACCTAGTATTCCACATTCCTGTCACAGTACACTCCCAAGACCTGTTTCAGGGCCCCCAAATACCTTCAAAAGCTCCTCAGAGAATGTCATGTGTCATATCTGCAGATCCTACACTAGTACCCCTATGGTGCCACAAACCTGCCTCACAGGCCCCAAAAACTCAAGACCCTGTTTCTAAGTCCCTGAAAGTCCTCCTCCCATGAAGACTGTACAAACCTTTCTTCTGGGCCACTAAACATTCACAAACAGGCGCTTCCCAGGAGCTACCAAACAACCTCAAACTTGTCTTAGGGCCTCTGCAGTCCCCAAACTCTGTTTCCATGTCCCCAGAGACTTCCCCCAAATGCTCTGAAACCTTGCTCTTCAGCCAGAAAAACACCTCATATTCAAGTGCCCCCAAAGACCCACCTGAAATGATCCAAGTGGTCCCAAACAACCTAAGCCCTGCTTCCAAGCTTATCTGACCTCTCCCAGGCCACGTCAAAGGGTCCAGACACTGTCCCAAAGCTCCCACCAAACTTCCAATATTCTCAAACCTGCCATAGGTCTTGCTGGCTCCAAGAGACTCTGTATCTTGCCCAGTTCTTCTGAAAGAGCACAAGATTTGCCCCAAGCTGCCAAGCAAACCTTCTCCTACTTCAAGACTCTCAGAAACCTCCCCCAAACTCTACTACAGGAGTCCAAACGTTTGCTGAAAATCTAAAAATGCTGAAAGCCCCACACCCTCCCAGTGACCCTAAAGACTCCAAATCTGCCTCATGCCCAAAACCCCCAAAGTGTTCTCCATAAATCTAAAATACTTTCAGTTGACTTCCCCTCACACCCCGCCCCGACTCATGACCAGGGCCTGCTGAAATCCCTCAAACCCAGACCAATAGTCTCCAAAGATCTCCAAACCTACACTAGGGCCCCCAAATATCCCAAAGCCTGCTTCAGGTTTTCCAGAGGTGTTTTCCAGCTCCCAAATCATGTTTCAGGTTTCCCCAAAGTCTGCCAAAGTGCTGCCAGGACCCTAAAACCAAGCACAGTGCTGGGAAAAAAAAAAAACAAAAACCAAACCAAACCAAACCAAACTAAACAACAAAACAGAAAAAAAAAACAAATGAACAACAGAACAACAACAAAACCACAACATGAAACCAAATGAAAACCCCAAAACCAAACAACAAAAAACCCCAACAAACTCAAACCCTCCAAACCAAACAGTTTCACAGGCTCGTAAGATCTCTTCAGACACCCCTGGATACCTTCCCAGCATCCATAGTCCTCCTAAACTTTGTGCAAGTTCCCTGCAATCTGCTTCAGGTCACCGTAAAACTTGCCCTGAACTACCTAACTCACTCTGTGCTTCAAGTACCTCATTTGCTCCACACAGCGTCCAAATATTCTGTGTCCCACAGTCCTGACAAAGGGCTCCAGTCCACAATCAAAACTTGCTTCAGGACCCTCAAAGACCTGAAACCATATCTAAGATCTGTCAGTAGACCATGGACACCCCAAAACCCCAACTGCATACCCACATAATCCTCAAAAACCTCCTCCCAGGCTGCACCACCTGCCCTTCTTCTAAGCTTCCCTACTCGAAAGATTCACAGACCCTGTCTCAGAGCCACAAAACCCCCACAAACCTGACCCAGGGCCCCCAAGCACTAGCAAACCCTTCCCAACAGACACCAAACAACCCCAAACCTACCCAAAACCCAGAACAGCCAACCCAGCTTGACAGCCCATAGCCAGTTTCCCTAAACCTGTCCAAAACATGCCCCAAGCCCTGCAAAGATCCCAAACAATTCCCAAGTGTCTCCAGAGATGCCCAACCCTGCCACTGATTGCCAAAACCTGTCCCAGGGTCCTCCTATCACCTAAAACTCTGCTTCAGGGTCCTCAGACATCTTCTTCTGAACCCACCTATACCCTGCCCACTGCACTTTCTTGCTTTCTTGGGCTGCTGACACAAACCCTGGCATTCCATACCTGTGTCTCCCTGCAGACTTGCCCTAGGAAGGTCTACCAGCAATGGATTTCACCACAGAAACGCCTTGCTGCCTCACAGAGGTCATGCCTGTCAGGGCCAGGTTTGGTCTACCATCAGGCTTTTATCCTAAGGAATCTTTAGGGGGTCCCCCAGCACCAAAAAACACTGGTGATGTGGGGTTTGGGTCACACCTTTGTGGAAGACAGCATGCAATGAGCTAAGGGTTTGGAAGGGAGGGAGAAGCTCCTTCTGGGAAGGCAAGAGTAATGCATCATCAGTCTTGCTAGGTTTTGCAATCTGAAAGGGCAAAGTATTTGAGGGTTGGGCATTCCTGCCAAATCTCAAAAGATATGACCTTCTTTTCAGCTTGTATTAGCTAGTTCTAAGTAAT
The DNA here is from genome assembly GCF_028554395.1 of Pezoporus wallicus. Lineage (NCBI taxonomy): Eukaryota > Metazoa > Chordata > Aves > Psittaciformes > Psittacidae > Pezoporus > Pezoporus wallicus. The sequence continues at coordinate 937,580 of NW_026642000.1, forward strand.
TGGAGGCTTTGGCTTTTGCAGATGAGATCTGTTTTCTTTTAGTAGTGTGCAACATACGGGAATTGCTGTGAGCAGCCTGGCAAACTTTGTGTGTACACGGAGGCAGGTTTCAAACAGTGATTAAAACTTGCATTTTTTTTTTCAGAGCCAAGGAAACTTTCCACCACAAGGGCTTAGTTCAATTCCTGTGGTGACAGGAAAAGGAGCAGTAGGATCGAAGTTCAGTCTTTCATTTACGAGCATTTCGAAGAGCAACAGAGTCTGAAGGAGTGGATTTGTGCCACATGTAACTGCTTAAGCTTGAGGTCCCTCCATCCTGATGACAAATTCAGCATTTTAATGTCTTTCTGCTAGAAGAGCACATGCAGCAGCTGCCTTCCCTGGACTTCAGGGGAGGTTGTCTGAGAGCACTGCCTTCAACACTGAGGTGCACTGCTCTTCCATACAATGGATTCAGAGTGGCCATAAAGCTTTACAATTACAATTACCTTTAGAACTTTTCTGTACATTTAGTACATAATCCCACCTCACTGCAGGAAAGACCACTTGGCCATAGCAGGGATGCCTATTCCTGCAGTTGATTGTGCTGATTGGGGAGCAGCTGTATCAAAACTTCTCTTCCTTTCCTCCTCCTCTGCTCCCCTCACCTCCCCACACTAGTACAGCATAGACCATAGTTTTGGCCATGTTTTGGTTTTGGTTTCTTTTGGGTTTTGGTGGGTTTCTTTTTTTTGTTTGTTTTTTTGTTTTTTTTTTTTTAATTTCTGTAAGAATGAAGGCATTCACCAGTGGGCACAGCTTCACAGAGATTGCAGTTCAGGTAGCAGTACTCACCTCCAGCCACTGGAGGTAGCTGTCCTCCTGCTTTCTGTCTAAGCACAGCGAAGTCCTTGATTGATTAAAAGCCTGTGCAGCTACTAGAGGCTCTTCAAATTACTGTGGAGTGATGCAGCGATAGACTCAGGCAACAATGCTTAAGTCTGCTATCACTGTTTGGTTTTACATGTGTAACTTGCTAAATTTTATTTACGTCTTCCTTCTCCAGGCAAGGTATCATAGCGCTCATTTGGGGGGAAGCTGGGGAATGAGCTCCCCAGGTTGGGTAGTATCCCACATCCCTGCCACATCCAGAGTATCAGTGGGATTGTGCAGGGGGTGCACAGCCTGTGTTCTTGATGCAAACAGAAGGTACCAGGTTGGAACAGGTAGGAAGTGCTGCCTGCCCTCGCTGCAGGCAAGCAAGGGCCATGGGGATGAAGAGTGCTGGGCAGGAAAGGGTGGGGGAGGTATAGCAGTGAGTCTGAAAGAGCAACCCATCCAAATGGAGGGGCTGCTTCTTTGGCCACAGCAGTTGCCTGCACCATGACAGCACGAGGGAGCCCAGAAGAGCCTGGGGACCATCAGCAGAGGAGCACCTTTTGATTCCCTCCCCATCTTCTTTGTGGGTTCACTGGTGGGACTGATCAGGGAGCCAAAGTCCCCAAAGATCTTCAGGACACTGGCCTGTAAGCTCCTGCACACCAGCAAGGCCACCACCTCAGGGAGGAAAGACTGTCTGGGAAGCAGAGCCCCTTTGCTCCCTGCCTTGCTGTGGGTGGACAGGCCACTCCTTCCTGGGTGACACTGGGAAGTGGATGCCTGCCTCTCCACTTGGGTCCAGACGGCTTAAGCAGCCCCAGCCTGATTGCATTTGGCTTGTCAGTGCTGATACCAAGTACTGCCCATGGGCATCCCTTCCTTTGCCCCTCCATGTCACCCCCTTGTATACCACATGCTCCCAGAAACAGCAGCCCCAGAGCAGGACTTTGCTTTTCCCCTCACATCTTGCTTGGGAGGGGAAAGAAGGCTAAGGTGAGGCTGCACGATGGGCACAGCAACACCTCTCATGGCTTCTTTTTCTCTGTGTTTCCTTAGTGCTAGAGGAAACCCAGCGAAGGCTTCAGTTTCCCCAGCTTTCTGAGAATGTGTCCTGCAAGGATCTCTATAGGGAGAGGGCATCAAGACCTGCAACAGGAAGACTTGGAGTCAACAAAGTAGCCCAAACCAGGACTGACACCTGAGTAAGTGCATGTTTATCTATCAGTTTGGGAATTGAAGATGTATTCCTTAACAACGCAGTTCTTGCTAATTCTTACGAGATATTCATTATGCTCTCTTCCTTTCCCACCCTGTGGGTCTGTGGCTCTGCACTAAGACATGAGTACCATGGAGCTGATGCCATCTCTTTAGCATGGCTGGGTACAGTTCTGAGTGACTTCTAGAGACAGAGAGGCAGGTGATGACGCCCAAAAGCTCTTTGAGGAGAAAAGTCAGGACTTAAATGAGCTTGTTTTATCTCTTTTGATTTTCCTCCTTTGCTGCCTCTTTCCCAAAATGGGGAGGAGAACTTCTCTGTCCCTTACACTCTTCATCTTGATTTTGGTTCTGCTACTGTGTATTCAGGATTTTTCTTATTTGCAGTTCCTTGTGCTTATCTTCTGACAGCATTCAGCTACTTGAAAATCTTCCTTCTGCACCCATTTTTGCTCAATTGCTGATTACATAGTTCATATACTTAGACACAAAATGTGGCTGGCTATGCCATCATGGTTTTACAAAGTTCTTGGATACTGTTTGCATTACAGTAGTTAAGTATACTTATACATGTATTCAAGAAAAGCTAATATTAATTATATCTTGATTAGCACACTTATAACCAATGCATAACCCAAACATTTGCTCTGGTTACACAAATCCCTGACTTGTGTTACAAATCCCTATGTGGCGAGATGCTACAGAGGGTGTGATATATGAGGACTTTTGCAGGGTGTGACTGAATGCAGAAGTGCCCAAACCCCAACCCATCTAAGGATGCCCTAGAAAGTTTCATACTTAATGGTGGGGCTGGTGCAACCAGACAGTCTCTGTAGGACATGTGGCACATCAGCTGCTGTAACTGCTTGTCATCATTTGCAAGTTGCAAACGGATCTAGAAGTCTGGGTCCCAAGGTGCTAGGGTTACTAGAGGAGGCTTGCGGTATAGACTCTCAGTGAATCAACCCACACACTTGTTTTCTGCAACGGAGTCCTATGCAGGAAAGTGAGAACACAGATGTGACAGGCCATCTTCAGTATAGCCTCCTTCTCACATCAGGGCCGTTTCCAGCAATAGGTCAGGAGATCATGCCTTTGCCAGTGCCAAAGTAATTGTTCCTTGGCTGTGATTGAAACACCCTCACTACAGGAAGAATAAGAAAGAAGAAAAGGAAAATAAGAGATCTTTAAAGGGGGGTACACTGGGTATTAGTGGTAGTGGTAGTAGTGATAGTAATAATAGTCGTAGTAGTAACAGCAGCAGCAGTAAGGTTAAAGTGGAGATTTGGTGTTCTGCCTAGATTTCTCCTTACAAGGAAGCATGCCAAAGAGACATGGGGGTCTTTTAGCTCAAAAGAGCACCCTTTAAGCAGGATACACAGAAAGGTTGGATTTTTGGGAAAGGGAGAAGAAACTAAGAGACAAGGCAGAATGGAGAGGATGAAGCAGAGCTTCAGAGTTTTCCTACAGGCATGTTGTGTTATTCCCTCTTCCTCTGGAGGATGCACAGTCTCTTTTATTAAAGGAACATGGTGTAGCAAACTAAATAATGCCAGTACCGTCCATATGTTAGTAAAGCCCTTAGTTCCTGAAGCAGGATCACAGACGGTGTGCATGGGGGAAATCTACCTATGCAGAAAGTACTATAATACGTGTTTTAGCTAGTTAGTATCTTTAGTATCATCCTTCTGGGCTCCTTTCCCACAAAACCTCCCAAGAAAGCTAGTTTTCTTCCATTTTGTAGCACATGTGGTTCTGGGATATATTTTTTTCCATCCTATACCACCATCTGACTTAAGCCAGAACAGGCACAAACAGGAACACATTGCAGCTGCAAGTAGGACCACTTGTTTTAAACATGTGATAAAAATCCCCTGGGGAGTTTTAAAGCTTTTGGTGTTTATTTTATTTAAGACTGTAGAGTATCAAGCAGACCTTGATACTCTTGGACATGCTAGCTAAAGCTTCATGCAGCTCTGAAGAGCTCCAGCCTCACAGAGCTCCAGAAAGTTAAACTGTAGTTTGCTTTCACTGGTAGGCCATGAAATCCTTGTGAAAAACATGACAGAGAAATGTACATGAATGTAAGAAGCGGACAACAGGTCTTGAGGCTGTGGGGAGTGGAAGAAAATAAAGAAAGGCATGAGGCACAAGAAAGTCTTCTGCAGCACCAAAATATAATTGCTTTTCACTTTCAACTTGTGTCTGTCTTGCTTACCGAGTCTCTGCTCAGGGCTAGATGTGTTTGAACACAGTGGTCCCAAAAAAAGGGCAATAAAAGCTGACAGAATGGCTACTCTGGCCTTTGGTGTAATTTGAGGGTTTTTAATTATGTGTTCCTTCTACTGACAGCTCCAATCACTGCAATATTTTCTCTCTTTCAGTTTATACACAAGTTTGGGGGCTTTTCTACAATATTTTGTTTCTTTCAAAGAAACAAAAAGTTATCTTCAGTCTTAAATTTTCCCCAGATTTTTTTCTTTAACACTTTGATGACAAGTTTATTTTAACATAATGTCCTGGGTTCAGCAGTAGCAGTCATGTTTTTCCTTTGTTAACTGGTGCAGTGCTGTGATAAGAACAGATCTGACTGGATTGATAGTCACTCGTCACAATGCTGATTTATTGGCTCTCAAGGTTGTTCCTCTTGATCTCACAGTTTCAGTATATCATATCTTACGTCCATCCGGTATTGGCTGTATTAGTGTTTTTCAAGTGTGGGGCCAACAGCCAGATCAGTTTCATGATCAATGATTCTATTGTATTACAAGTCATTACCATAAAGTACAATGGGATAAAAACCTTAGCCCAAGGTTGCTAATACAGCAAATACCGGATGGACCTAAGATATGATATACTGAAACTGTGAGATCAAGAGGAACAACCTTGAGAGCCAATAAATCAGCATTGTGACGAGTGACTATCAATCCAGTCAGATCTGTTCTTATCCAGCAGTAGCAGTCATGTTTTTCCTTTGTGTTAACTGGTGCAGTGCTTAGTTAAAAAGACAGCACCGTTGTTAGTTTTGCTTGCTTTAATGGGGGGGAAGTTGGTGTTTAAAGTGTAGACACCCTAACTCCAGCCAGGGTGACTCAGTCCCATAGAGGCAGGCCTGCCTGTGCTGGTGTGCAAGCATCGGTGGAGGAAATGTGGACTTCGCTGGTATGTCCACTGTCCCCTGTGAGAGGTGCAGCATGGGCGTACTGGACAGACAGCTCGTCCCATAGCAGTGCAAAGGCTCTCACCTGAACCTCTCTACAGGTCTCTAATGAGGTGGCTGTACTCACAGGAGCATCCCTGGGGCTGCTTTTCTCCAATACAGCCCTTGCCCCTTTTGCCTTCCTAGCATGCACAGCCAAGTCTGACCAGTACAGAACAGAGTGGGCAGGAACTGCTTGGTCTTCAGACTGCAGCATACCTGATCCCCAGACTCATATGAACGTGCCCTTCTGCCAGTCCCCTGCAGTCCCTAGGGGAGGCTGCAGAGAGAGAACAGAGAGAGTCAGCTGTTTTGAGGGGCTGCAGGAAGCCTGTCAGGGCATCTCACTGAGCAGAGTTGCCCTAGAGACAAGTGGCGATAGTGTCCTGCAGAAAGCCTTTGGACTGAGCCTCAAGACCGTTTTCTGTGTTGGTCCTGGTTGCTGAACAACCTTTCTTGCAATAAAAGTTGTCCAGGCTCCAGCTTTGTGCAGGATGCAAAAGCGTGTATCTTTGCCTGTGTAAGAGGGCTTCTCTAGGATCCACAGCTGTGATGGGAGCAGTTGGCTGACTTGTCACTGTCCTTTGGATTTACAAAATGAGGTGGCCTCTAGTGAGACCAGATCACAGCCAGGACCATTCACCTTTGCAGGAGGCTTTCTGCAGTACCAGTTTTACAGTGACCCCCACAGACCTATTGTAGAGGCCTCTGCTGGGGTTACTGGTGTCACAGAAGACTTGTTTTGGCAACCAGAGCCCTCCTTGGGCAGGAAGAGAAAATGGGTCCACTCCCAGCATACTCAGCCCATGCCTTAACATCAAAATCCTTCTGCCCTGCCAAGATTTCATCTTCACACTTTCCATAGGCTTTCCAGGGAACACCACATGTAAATGTGAGCTGTGAGAGAACAGTTACACAGTCTTGAGGGAAAGAGCACACAGCTGTAAACCGACTTGATCTACGGTGGTCATTACAGACTAGCACGTTAAGTTTGAGTCTCTTTCATTCTAAAGACAAAATGTGAAGACAGCTGAGCCAGCAGGAATAGCTGATAGTGCAACATAGGTGCTTGTGAGAGCTACCTGGCATTGCTGTCAGCAGTGCTGTAATGCCTCTATGGCATGCCAGCATTATGACAAACTGTATACTGGATGAGCAGCTTGCTCCACTACTCATTAGGAATTCAGAATTAGACTCACGCACCTGTATATCTGATGCATTAGTAGAGACAGAAATCTCATTTCAAATCTCTTTTATATGCTTGGATACAGATAAGAGTGTCTTTGCTGGTGCAAGGCAGACTCTCTGACCAGGGCAATGACAGATTTTGGAGACATCTGAAAGCAGTACTTCCTTGCTCCTTTAACCTGTCTTTCAAAATAAAGCTAACTCTAGTTTAACCTACAGCTAATTTCACACAGTCATTTTGAGGATCTGAGGCACCACATCATCATTTTGAGTACAACTTCATGCATCTGGCAACTTAATGCATCTGGCAAATATGGAGACCTCTGGTTTGTGCTACATAGCAGATCTGATGCACCCTTACATCTAAAAAATACTTTTATTAGTTTAACATGTTCAGAAAGGATTAGTATTTTCTTAAACCTTTATTAAAACCCCTTTATTAAAAACAAGTATTTGTAAATATATAAAACTATAAAGTACAAAGTGCTTCTTGCTTCCCAGTACAGTAGGACTCAGGAGTGGCAGGTAAATTTGTTGTTAATTTGTTCAGTGTATTAGGCCCAGGGCTGAAGAACTGACCAGCTAGTTTCAGAAAAGACAGCTAACCTCATTCCTCCAACAAGTTCAAACTGATCTTGTTTCACCTCAGTTTCAGACTTCCTTCCTGCTCCTTTTGACAGTGCTTACTGGTGAGAGCAAGACTGAGCTGTAGGGACTAGCAGGCTCCCTAAAAGGATGCACCTAGGTGTTTTACAACGGGAGAGCTTTCCAGTTGCTAATGGGGAAGAGAATTCAGGCACTGAAAGAACAATCTGTACAGTGTTCTTCATGGAAAGTACATTCTTTGCTTTGGGATTATCTTCTAGCTGGACTGGGCAAAGCCACTGGTCCAATTTGCATCAAGTTCAATTAATCAGCAAGTACTCAGATCCCCTCGCAAAATGCATGGTATGAAGTATTACCAAGTCCCATCTATTTTTTTTTTTTAACCCCTGTTAATATTACAGAGTGAAAAGTTCTTAGGTTATACATCTAGACTTGAACACCTAAGCAGGACAATGAACCACTGTGAAAGTACTGTACAATGAAAAACACAGTTGTACCCATTGCAGTTGTTAGGGTAACTGAACTCCAAATAGGATCTTTTCTGTCACTATCCATCTATTCTAACACTAAAGAACAGCTGTGAGTTGTAGAGAGAGCTGGAAGGTGTTTGTTGATGATGTTTCTTACTTGGTCTCCTCCCAAAAGCCCCTATCATCTGCAGAAACATGACAGGTCTCTGTGTTCTCCAAGTGGTCACCTTTGCTAGTTCTTCTGCCAGCTTCCACCTCACGAGGCACTGCTCCGTCACTCCCCTAGAAGAGAGCTGTCCTCTCAGTGTTCCCACATAGGAGAGCATGACTTGCCCGGGAAAGGTGACCTACCCCAATCTTAGACCAGCAAGTTCATCTTCTTATGGAAAATCTAAACCACTGGAATTGCAGGAGAGGTGAAGAAGGAACAGAAAACCAAGTAGAACAAGCTTATCCTCAATGTCTCAGCATCTGGCAGGACACCAGAAAGGTGAGAAATGCTGCCATATTTACCTTCTGCTGCTTGCTTTCGCAGGCAGCACTGTAGGCAAGGCTCTTCTTTTCCTGTTCATAGGAGTGGACAAAGTGGCTCATTGGAACACACTTGTATTGCAGATCACATACCTACACTTACCTGCTGCAGTGGAAGGTTGTTCTAGCTCCTACTGCCCTTTAACAGAGGCATAATTAGCTCCAAACTCTGAGCAGAAGAGTTGCTGTGCTGTGCAAGAACCACAGTCCTTAAAGTTTTCCACCAGGTCTGTGACAGGTATGGCTTCCACCCCTGAAAGCTTCCTCCCACCCCCACAGTCCGAGTACATGAAAACTAACAAGATGGCTGAAATATAATGTTCCTCTCCTCTGCAACATATTTTTACCTTCACTCAAGTCAGCTGTGTTACCTGCATAGTTGTCCAGTTCCACTTTGACCTTTCTGGCAGAACAGCCTTTCTTACAGCCCAGACTCACAAATAAATACAACATTGAGGGAAGCACAGCAAAGGTGCTCCAGTGATTCTGCCCTAGCCCTGGCCTGTTATGCAACAGGACCCTGATATCCCAGTGTGCCAGCAGAGCATTTGCAGTCATGGTCCCTGCCCACAGACCTGAGTTCTTCCCTTACTACACCCTTGGCATCCCCTTTTTGGCCTGGCTAGGCTTCAGGAACATCTGCCGTTGCTGTATCTTCTGCCTTAGCCAAATCACCACTGTTTGTCTCAGCACAGAGCCGCTTGTAGTCAGTGTGGAAGAAGATGATGTAGAAACACGCCATAGCACTGCAGAGGCCAGCCAGCACCAGAACTGGAGCTGCAAGGAAGACACACGCTTAGTCAGTGATTTCCCAGCTCCCCATGGGTGGAGAAGTGTCAAGGTCAGCTCCCAGCACCTGCACAGCCTGAGTGACCACCTTCTGAAGCTACCCCTGAAGACAGTGTGCAGCTCACAGTGGAGCAGTGCCAGTCTACCAACAGCCAAACCTCATCCATGCAGCACTGGCACAGGATTTTGGTGAAATGTGGGAGGCTTCCAGGACTCTTGTTCTGCATAACCCCACAGGTTGCAGGTCTTACACCAGTGCACAGAATGTGTTTGTGAGGGGTTATGCGAAGATGTTTGTGTGTTGGGGAATGGTGAACAAAGTTATGAGAAAGACTGAATCAAAACACTTGAACTTTGTAAGTGAATGGGTCCACACAGGTAGTACTTCTTGTATCATCTGAGAGCAAAGTGTAGGAAGGGTTCACTACAGATAAATTTCAATCAAAGAAGAAACTGTGTTGAAAGAACCTTTTCTGAATTAAAAAAAAAAAAATTAAAATAGTACATCTAAAGGGCTATGCAAAAAGACCTGGAAGTAGTTACATTCTTATTCCAGCAGTGCCTCAAATAAACACCTCCATCCTTTCTCCACAATGTCCCTGTGAGTATCAGACCACAGATGAGCAGAAATGGGTTCCTGTCATGACATCCAGCTCTGATCTGACAAGATGGAGAGTTGCATGCTTTCAAACAAAAAGCAAATTGCTTTTAGGGGCCAGTTATTGTGAAGCCTTGTTCCCTGACAGCTAGTGGAGCTTGTTCTATGGAGCTTCTGCTCAGCCTTCAGACATGGTAGCTAACCTTTGTCTTATGGTGTGTCCCTGAACTCAGGGTCAGTATTACATAAATATGAACCAGCCAAGAGATCAAGACCAGGGTTTAGCCTGCAGTAAAAACACAGTTGTGCTCCTGTTCATTCCAGTTGCTGTTTGGAATATGGAATAAGTCAGAACAAAGCTGTACTGGCATGTTACAAAGAGGCAGCTGTGTATGCAGAAGCAAGGGAAGAAGCTTTCAATCAAAGCCTTTGTAGTCTCAGCCACCCACACTGCAAAGCAGCATAGGCTGTGCTACATGGACAGTGTCTTCGCCCCGGAACAGCTGCTTTCTAGCTTGGTGGTCAGGTCACTGCAGGGTGGCCGTAAGAGAAATTTTAACCCAGAGTCAGCAGCAGCATCCATGGCACCTTAGATGTCTTCCCATTCCAATCTTGCAAGCCTGGTTTAGCAGGAGCAGCAAAGAGTGCACCATCAGACTGGGAGAGGGGGCTAAGAGATAGGCTACCACAGGCATCAGTATTGCAGGCTCCCTCACACTGAGACCTGCAGGAAAATGGGGGCACACAGGGTGCAACCAAGCATCCAGCATCGTTTCCCAAGGATATACATACTTGTCCAGTCCAGGGCTCCATCCTGGTCAAGGGTGCAGGTGGAGGACGGATCCTCAGAAACACGGACGGTGAGAGCTTGTAGCAGGATCATTAAAATCACACCTTCAATTTGGCTGTGGGGAGAAGCCAGCATGGTTATGATACCTGCCTGATTCATCAGTGCTGCAGACAAGCCCAGCTTCCCCAGTGAGAAGAACAGGAAGCCCCTTTCTGGAGCAAAGAAAGCTACTGCTAGCTTCCTCTGGGCCAGGTGCTTGGTTAACTGGCCCTTGCTTACACGGTATCCAGGTCAGCCTTTCAGCATGCTCCAGACATGGTGGCAGCATGGTAGGAGCACTATACATTCCCTCCAGAGGCATGCAGATGAACTACAGCTGTCAAGGAGCTGAGGCTTAGTCACTGGGCAGAGACTTAGAAATACCTCTCACTGCAGGACTGAGGACTGGGAGGAAGTCAGCCAGTGACTTCAGCTTCTTCCTCATTCATAGCTGGCTGGCTATGAATGAGGCAATGGTCCACAGCAAGTAGGAGACAACTGCCTTCAAAGGCAGTGCCTAACACCTCTCTTTGACTGATGCTCTTGCTTCTGCAGTTCCACCTGACGTACATATATGGCACCAGGCCATCCATACCTGCTTAGGCCTCCAACAAGTCATTCCTGCTGTAGTCCAGTGCCAACCCTAAGCATGTCAATTGACCACAGGAAGGACGGTCACTACCCCATCTGTTGTGGCCAGCTGCCCTCTGCGTGATGAGCCCCATCTCCCTCAGCAGAGCAATGGGACCTGTCAAGTCCTTGTACTGCCATGGGAATGAGTGCCCCTTTCAGGCACATAGAGCCCATCTGCTTCAAAGGTTAAGAGATGCTGGGCATGGTTAAATCCTGATTTGTGCCAAGCAAGAGAGACCTTCGTATTCCTTCTTGCTTTTCTTGCACCAATTTCACACACTCTTCCTTCCTCTAAAACCTTAGCTCTTTCGCTCTATGGCTCAGGCAGCCAGCTTCCCCCTTATGGTCATGTGCATGGACACCAGAAGGAAGTACAACAGGGTGGCTACCACTGATGTCCTCCCTCTTCTTTGTTTGCTTCCCCACCTCTGTGTGTGTGCCTATGTGTTCAAACCCAAGCCTACTTACCTTGCAACAAAAATCAGGCCTGTAGATGTACCCTCTCCCACAGGGTAGGAACACTCCACAGCCAACTCCATGGCAATAGGATAGATGGCAAAACCAAAGAAACCAAAGAGCGAGCTGGTGATGGCCAGCATGACAGCCTGGTTTCTGAACCGAGAAGTCTGCAGGCAGAAGAGAAGAGAAATGAAGTCTCAATGTCAGCACAGTTGCACAGAAAGTCTCTGAACCCATAACCTGCAGGAAGTCCTAAGGACTCTGTTCTCACCAGTACCTTCCCTATGTTTTCCTGAAATCTTTTACCTCCAAACCCCTGAAGTCAACAAATGGCTACATGATGGAGATTTATCTGTTGAATTTAAGCAAGAAGAGACAGGATCAGCAGAATTACCTGAAAAACAGTAGTGTGGTCATATATCTGTGACCTGACTTCCTGGTCAGTAACTTATCAGAAGCATACTAGCACCAAGTGAAACACACAGCTTCCTCCTAGGTCAAGCTAACATTTAAGAATTGGTGTTTGCATTGGGTTACATGTGACAATTCAGTGGGTTGCTGCAGTACATTGATAAGGAAAACTATGCCACAGTTGCAGAGCTCAGTGCCAAGGGAAGTTATTCCTTATCATGGCAGACTCATGTTTGTAACACTGGGGTTTTACCACAAAGAGCCCCCACAAAGCAAACAAAAAGAAATCAACCCTGAAACATTCAAAAACCCTCAAGATCAGTTTAGTGCCTAGAACAGCCTTGTCCCTAACTCTTGAGGAAAGAGCATGGCCTTGTCCAGCCAATGCTAGAAAGAAAAAGCCATATATCCTGCAGCCACAGTGCTGATACCTCATTCCTTAATCGTGTAAGAAGGTCACACAGAGGAACATGAGGTGTCTGAACTGGCATGGCTGCAGCAGGCCTGGTGCAGCTGAACTAGTACAGTCAAGGAAGACTCTGTGTCTGGAATCTGAGTTCAAAGTATCAAGGCATCAAGCAGATTTGAAGAGGTATTTTTTGGTTTACTACTTTGAACATCCCATCTGTATGGGATGAATGTGGTGGAGAGAAGGGGAGGATGGAAAGATCTGCTTGTTGCTCCTGATACAGTCTTTTGCCTATGCCATGCTTTACCTGAGCCCAGGCACACTGACTTGCATTCAGATCATCCCCCTAACAAATCCCAAAGTACTAAGCAGGGAAATGAAAGATTTGCTTTAGGCAGAAACAGACACATAACTAGGTCCTTTCTGCTAATCTTACACTCTTGGCAGCCACCACTGTTGAAAACAAGCGTTGGGAAAACTACGTCATTCTTTTTCATTTTTTGTAAGATGAGTATTTAGTAATTCCATCTTTTTTTGGGAAGAGTGGTCTTAGGGACAGTAAACAAACACGGTGATCCAATGTGAACAAGTAAAATTATGGCAATTTATTTATATCCTGAATATATCTCAGGCTCCACAGTGACTGTGAAATCCTCAGTAAAGGGTTTTTCTTTAAAACATTCGTAGCCAAGAGGGATCATCGCAAAGCATAACAGGTGGCTTATTGAATGTTGTGACATCAGATAACCTTGGTTTGAGTTGATGATTTACTGGATGGTAACAGAACTGAACCCACAGGTATGGTGCAAAGCAAGGGAGAACTCACCACTGCAAACACGATGCTGGCAAGTGCACTCAAACAGAAACAAACCTTGGTGGACTCTATGAACTTTCTTGTCCGGTCGACATACAGGCCTAGCAGGAATGCACCCAACAAACCACACGTTGTGAACAGTGCACCATTCAGGCCAGCAAATTCCTGGAAGGCAGAAGAATAAGTAACTGAGCAACTAGAGCAGTCAGGAAAGGGGTTTTAGTATCACTGACCCTTCTGCCTGCTGCTGCTGAGGTAGGAGAAGCTTCCTGGCCTGTTGCAGTACATGAGGCCTCCATAGGACTGAGTAGCAAGTAACAGGGCTGAGGTGCTGCTACAGGTGTGAGAGGACACCCAGGGCACATCACTCCCAAGGTCTCTATGGATGACAGGCCTCTGCAGACCTAGCAAGGGAGGCTGGGTACATAGCAGCAGTAGTTCCCTAGCATTAAATGCTCCAGCGCATGCATGCAACTGTACTCTATGGGTAATCAGGTGATTTGTCCACACTTGGTAACAGGTCCAACTGCCTTGGGATCTGCTGCTGTTTATAATCATGCCCCTGACCCTTTTCTTACCAGGGACCACAAGGCAGGCATCCCCAAAGTGTGTTAGACAAGACATAGCATCACTTGGCTGTAGCAATGAGGTCTAATTAGCCAGTGAGCAGTAGTTAGGATGGGGTACATGCTCTGTTGCCTGCAATGACTTTGTCCTCCTCCTTCAGCTCCATAAAAATTCAAATGCAGAAACCAATTCTGAAAGCAGGGAAGCTTTAGCAAATTTGGGTAAACATTTTTCGGAGCCTCAGGGGCAGACTGGAAAGAAAGGGTACCTGGAATAGCTTCTGTGGGCTAAACAGCCAGGACAAGCAAGTCACACACAGACTAAGGCATTGTGATGCACACAAAGCAAGGCTACAAAGTTTAAAAAATTTTCACTTAAAATCCAATGGAGAGTGCAAGTGTGACATGACCAGAGAGGTCACACACTGGTTATCAGACCTGGGAGCTGAGAGGGAGCGGACGGAGACCAGAGGTGTGGATGTGCAGATACAAAAGGTGGAGGGGTGTTTTAAGAAGACCTCCATGGGAATATAAGCAGCAGGACTGAAGTGCTGCCTGCCTGAGGGGAAATGCAGGAACTGGGGCAGACCCTTGCTATTGCAGGAAGCAAGCAGGAGGAATAAGCTGTGCACAAACTGTGCTCAACTGTAAAAGCAGCACCTGGCCAGAGTCATGGGAAGGGTGGGGAAATAACCATTACAGTACTTCTGACTTCATCTGCTGCCCTGGCTTCATGAAAGACTGCAAAGAGGAAAAGGTACTTGTATCAACCTGCGTTCAGTTTCATCCTAGTGCCTGCCTGAGCCCCATCCTACTCTGGGGAAAGTGTCCGGAGGCTGCATAGGCATCAGTGGTCTGGAGTGGGTTAGAAAAAGCACACTACTCTTTTTTTTTTTTTTTTCTCAAAAAGTGTTTGATAAGTAAAGGCTTTTCATTTGCAAATGGGAGCCTGACCATGGGCAGTAATGAAAATGCAGATCGGCCTCTATACTGAGAGACTGTGCTCTGGATTAACATGCTATCTATGTTAGATAATATGAGCAAATAAGATATAAGACAATGCACTGTATTCAGCTGTCTTCATTTTGCTCAGAGTTCCTTGTCAGGGAAAATCTTTTTTATGGTATGTGGGCAACGGGCAGGAAAGAAGGAAGACTCACATTTGAATACCCCTTCTCACAAAGGATCTGTTCTAGCAGAGCTGAAAAGCAGGTGAACATCCCAATTCCTCCTCCAAAGCACACTGCCAGGATGATGTACGCCTTGTTTCTCAGGAGCTAGAGAAAGAAGTTAACATAACATTTAAATAAGTGGAGGAGGAAAAAAGGCATGGCTGTAACAGTAGAGTTGAAGGTCGGTGGCTCTGACCCCTCATTTGGAAATGTTGACAGGGCAACCCCATGATCATTAGAGGAGTTTGGCTCTCTCCTGTCACTTCAGCCAGATAACAAGTCCAAATATGGGGAGGAATGGTCTCTTCAGTGCCCAAATTCTTCCTTCATTTTGCCATGTGCTCTCTCAGCTGCTCAGAAGGCTCAGGTTAAGCAGTCATCCTGGACGAGCCCAGCTGTGCCTGTCTGGGCTAGTCAAATGGCAGCCAGGCCACAGCTGAATGGTGAGAGAGTGTCTCTCACAGCTTTGCTGTGAGCAGCTTCTGCTCCCTAAGGAAGGGACGGAGGGAAGGGACGGAGGGAAGGGAGGGAGGGAGGGAGGGAGGGAGGAAGGAGGGAAGGGAGGGAGGGAGATGGAAGGAAGGGAGGGAGGGAGACGGAAGCAAGGGAGGGAGGGAGACGGAAGGAAGGGAGGGAGGGAGACGGAAGGAAGGGAGGGAGGGAGACGGAAGGAAGGGAGGGAGGGAGGGAGACAGAAGGAAGGGAGGAAGGAAGGGAGGGAGGGAGACAGAAGGAAGGGAGGAAGGAAGGAAGGAAGGGAGGGAGGGAGACGGAAGGAAGGGAGGGAGGGAGACGGAAGGGAGGGAGGGAGGGAGATGGAAGGGAGGGAGGAGGGAGGGAGGGAGGGAGGGAGGAGGGAGGGAGGGAGGAAGGGAGGGAGGGAGGAAGGGAGGAAGGAAGGAAGGAAGGAAGGAAGGAAGGAAGGAAGGAAGGAAGGAAGGAAGGAATCCTGGTCTCCTTCAGGAAGCTTTCCATAGCAGCTTTGGTGGAGTACAGTTCAGTGTCTGCTTTGTCAGCAGATTCCCCAGCATATCCCTGTCTAGCAGGGCTGCATTCGTCACTCCAGCATGGGTCTCTTTCTGTGCTACAGCACTTACCATTTTGAGCCCTGCGAGGAATGGTTGGGAGGTAGAGGTAGTGGCACTGGCCGAAGGAGGTGTTGGAGGCACCTTCTCGTGAATCCCCACAGTTGCCAGAGCACAAGCTGTTACCGCCGGGATGGCATAAACACCCAGCTACACAACACAAAGTAAAGACATGTTAACAATCTTTCCAGCACCATTGCCTCCAAATAAATCTATTAGCCCAGCTGGCTGATTAAAGTAGTCTTCATTTACCATCAAAGGGATGTGCTTTCCTTCAGGCACTAGTGCAGGTGACAGCACGTTTGCTATTAGAATACCCAAGGGATTGGCTAGAAGGAAATAAAAGAGACACTTTTTCATGCAAGTAGTCAGAATCGTGTGTCCACCCCTACTGCCAGTCAGCACCAGAGCTCAGTGTGCAGCAAAGCAATGAATAGGGACAGAAAAAAGACATATAAAGGGAGAAACCAGGAAGGCAACATTTGGAGAAGTTGATTCTGTGGTCTCACTGTTGACACATCTGTTCCCTCACCCCCATGAAGCCCATTGTCTCAATCTGTTTCCCTACAGATTGGTTCTCATCTATAAATTACAGTGTCCTAACCCTCACAAAGCTGCCTCAGTAAATGCTAAGCTGAAGGAACAAAATGAAGATGGACAAACCTGTGACATCTGTGCTGATGTTATATAGCAGCAGTAACAATTAGAACTTTCCATTGTTTACTGCTCCTATGCCATCAGGTACATATACACATGGATGAGATCCCCGATCTGCTCATCCTGAGCCTTCTCAAGGGTGAGCAGCCCCAGCTCTCTCAGCCTTGGCTGACATGACAGATGCTCCATTGCCTTAATTGTCTTAGTGGCTCTTAATCAGACTTACACTAATATATCCATATTCTTCTTGTACTGAGGAGCCTATAACAGGACACAGCTCTTCAGATGTGGACAGGGTACCTCCCTTAGGATGCTGGCAATGCTATTCCCAATGGTCATGAGGATGCCACTGGTCTTATTTGACAAAAGACATGAAAAGCAGGAAAACACTGTGACAGCTCTCTAAATTGACACCTTTCAAGACAATATATTACCCCAGTAAAGCCCAAGCTGCCATACAAGATTATCTCTGCTACCAACTACAAAAAGTTACATAGCACAAGAAAATCTTGGACGCTTGCCTGTACTGGAGTAGGGGGTTGCATTGTTACGGGGCTAGAGTTGAGGAGTGTGTGAAGCAGTACTGCTGGGACTCAGCCTGGGAATGTCTAAAATTGCAGGAGACATTATTTTAACTTTTAGGGTGATGTTCTGCAAACAGTCAAACAAGTGAAAGCTGATTTTTGCTAGTGTGTAGGAATGGGATTTGGGATTGAGAAAACCAAAGCCAACCTGGAATCGAGTCTGGTGAAGGGCAGTAAGAATGGCTTCTACAAGTACACTAGCAGCAAAAGGAAGATTAAGGAAAATGTGAGCCTGCTGCTGAATGGGGCACGAGACTTGGTGACAAAGGACATGGAAGAGGCCAAGGTATTCAATGCCTTCTTCACCTCAGTCTTTACTGGTAAGGCTGGCCTTCAACCCTGAGACTAAAAGTTGAAGTCTGGAGCAAGGAAGATCTACCCTTAGTGGAGGAGGACTATGTTAGGGAACATTAACTAGACCAGACATACAGTCCATGGGACGATGTGATGCACCCATGAGTGCTAAGGGAGCAGACTGTTTTCACTGCAAGGCCATTCTTCTTTAAAAGGTAGGTCACGGCAATTTCAAGAGGCTTCTGAGGACTGGAAGAGAGTGACTGCCACTCCCATCATTAAGAATGGCAATAAGGAGAACCCAGGGAACTCCAGGCCTATCAGTCTCCTTTTGATCCCTGGGAAGGTTCATGGAACAACTAATCTCAGACACCATTTCCAGGCACATGAAGGGCAACAAAGTGAGCAGTAGTAGTCAGCAAAGGAGAAACGCTTAACCAACCTAATAGCTTTCTACAGTAAGATGACTGGCTGGGTGGATGTTTTTTATCTCAGCTTTACTAAGGCTGTTGATACTGTCTCCCACAACATCCTCATAGACAAGCTGGCAAAGTACTGGCTAGATAAGTGGACAGTGAGATGAACTGAAAGTCAACTGAACAGCTGAGCCCAGAGGATTATTGTCATTGGCATGAAGTCAAGCTGGAGGTCAGTCACTAGTGGTGCACCCCAGGGGTTGGTACTGTTGGTACTGGGGCCAATACAGTTTAACCTTGAAGAAAAACCTGGACAACAGGGCAGCGTGCACCCACAGCCAGTGTGACACTGTGAGGAGTGGTTGACAGAACAGATGCCTACACTGGCATTCAGAGGTTCCTCAAGAGGCTCAACCTTGTGAAGTTCAACAAGAGAAAACATAAAGTCCTGCACCTGGGGAGGAATAAACCCCTCCACCAGTACCCACTGGGGATGACCAAATGTAAAGCAGCTCTGCAGAGAAGGACATGATGTGGGGGAGAAGATCCTGGTGGACATCAAGTTGACCATGAACCAGCAACACCACCTCACAATAACGAAGACCATCAGCATACTGGGCTGCATTAGGCAGAATAGTATCAGCAGGTGATCCTTCCCCTCTACTTGGCAGTCATGAGGTCACATCTGGGGTACTGTGTCCAGTTCTGGGCTCCCCAGTATGAGGGAGACATGCACTTACTGGTCCAGCAAAGGGCCAAAAAGATGATTAAGGGACTTGAGCCTCTGTCATGTGAGGAGAGACTGAGAGAGCTGGGACCGATCAGCCTGGAGAAGCTGCTTGAAATCAGTTTTGCAGAGAAGGACATGGATAGACTGCAAGTGTAGCATGAGCCAGGAAGGCACCTTTGCAGAAAGGTGTCCAAGAGTATCCTGGTCTACATTAGGCAGAGCATTGCCAGCAGGTGAAAGCTGGTGAATCTTCCCCTCTACTCAGCCCTGGTGAGAAGCATCTGGAGTGCCAAGTCCTGTACTGGGCTCCTCAGTACAAGAAAGATACGTAGTTAATGGAGCAAGTCCAGTCAAGGGCCAAAGACATGATTAAGGGACCAGAGCATCTCCCACATGTAAAGAGGCTGGAACAGCTGGGACTGTTCAGCCTGTAGTAAAGAACTTAGATCGAAGATTGTACAGAAGAGGGAACCACACTTTTCTCAGTGGTGCCCAGTGGCAGGATAAGAGGCAATGTGCAAAAACTGTAACACCCGAGAATCTATCTGAATATAAACTTTTTTCCTGTAACAGTGTTTGAACACTGAAACAAGTTGCTCAGGTAAGTTGCAACGTCTCCACCCTTGGACATAGCCAGAACCTGGGCAACCTGTTCTAGTCAACCATACTTGAGCAGAGGGTTGGACAAGACCAAGAGGTGCCTCCTAACCTCGTCTGTTCTGTAATTCTGCTAAGACATCATTAACAGTGCCACAGAACACAACCACGATAGAATTTCTGTTCTGTGTTTGTACTAGCTTATGATCCTGGTGAAATCTTACCTGCTTCTATGTAGGCAGACACAATTAAACAACAGTTTCCAAGGAGACGGATTAAAGCTTCTCTGTTGGGGTAAAATGTGTCTGGGCATTGTAACAGACTGCCTGAAAGGTACTGTCAGATGTTTCCATGAACTATCAGCATGCTAAAGCAGTTCCTGAAGGTGTGGGATAGGGGTGGGAATGTGAGCATTGGGCTAAATTTGAAAAGACTAAGTGAGACTATTTGAGTAATTACAGGGTTTCAGCCGCTTTCTCTTCCTGAGAAGAGAAATTATATGAGCCAAAAGGAAGAAATTAAAAGGTCACTTGAGTTAATGAACTGTACATTATGGTCCAGGGGTCCTGATGGATTTGCTCGCAGTACTCTGCAATGGGAATGTGTATTTTGTGGACAGCGATGTTGACACACTAAAACTGCAGGGTGCAGAAAAAGACAAATGACATGCTGACAGACAGCAGTAAATGAAGCAGAGGCCACTTCAGTGGACTCAGACAAGTCTTTCCTGTCTGACACAGGAGAGTTTCTCACGGTCTTCAGAGGCCAGCTCTTAGCCCTGCATTGCTTCTCTGTAGGTAGGTCTCTGTAAGTGATGGGGAGAACCAAAATAGGATAAATACTCAAAAGAACAGCTGAGTCATAGTGACTTCAGCTGCTCCACCAGATCTTGTTTTGTCACAAAAGCATAGGCAAGCCTACCCAGAAGCACTGGGGATACTGACAGGAGGCTGTAGGACTGGTTTCTATGTGCAGCAGTGATACTGACAATACTGGAATGCCGAGTGCTTCTCTGGCACTAATACAGGAAATGGGTATTGATAAATTGGAGCAAGATGAGAGAAAAAGCTCAAGTGAGCAACATGCAGACATGGAGACATGTGGGAAGAGGCGAAAGGAAATATCGGCATAAGGTGACTGGGTTGAAGCCATTCAGTCTTTATAGGCAAAGGAGAGAAGAGGTGACTGTCCATAACTACCTGACAAACGGGTGCAACAAGACTGAATAGCTGGGGAGATAGGAGCATCAAGACAAGAAGTAACATGTAGGCATTTGCCAGTGAGGTAATTAACCACAGAGTAAATTACTGGGGCTGTGGCAGATGCTCCTTCCTTCTAGGCAATATTTAAACCTTCTTGAAATGAAATCCTGATTTTGTACAGCACAGTAATGGGTGTAGCCAGACATTATTAGCGGAAGCCCTTTAAACAGCAATATGCAACTGTTGCAGCAGATAATAATCACTGTACATACAGTCCTCACACTGAAATCTCAACATGCTACCGACTGAACAGCCTCAGATCTTGGGTTTCCACTGTTCCTTGCTCTTCAGTTTTATTCTGTCCTACAGTTAGATCCATTTGATCCTGTAAGGACTGAGAACACTTTTTAATTTTTTTTACTTTTACACAAAGTGAAAGAAATGCCTTTTGGCTGCTCTCTCACTTAAAAAGAGTAAGTTGCCTGCAGGGTGGAGTCCTTCAGGGCAGTGAAGGATGAAGTGCCCAGTGGTCGGCCCCTGGTAGTACTTGTATTACACCACACAGACAACAGAGCCCCTTCTCCAGCACGCAAGGTGAAGGTCTGTCTGCGTCCTGGGAAACAAGGTGGGCCACAGGTCCATTCTATTCTAGGGAAGGCACTACAAGAAGAGTTTATTTGTTCTGACACTATAAACCCATTCTTACTAAACAACAGTGCCTGTGCTCTGGGTTTGCAGCAGCATTGGAAAAGCGGTATAAGGGTGCCCCTTTACTGCCCTATTCTCCATGAGTATGCCTTCCCAACTCCAAGACAGTAGGGAAAGAAGGTGGCTGTTGGCTGTTTTGAGGGAAGGGCAGATGGGGCTGCCCCACACATTTAGGTACTGTAAGATTCCTGGCTGGAGCCAGTGAGCCAGCCCAGTTTCTGCAGCACCTCTCAAGTCTTTGGAGAAAGGAGGAAGAGATTTCTTCTCACTGCTGGGGAGAATGTCACATGGAGGGATGAAACAGGTCTGTCAAGTGCAGTATCCTGTCTCTAGCAGGGCCCAAAAGAGCAAGAGAGGAATGAGATTAGAGCAAGTGTACCTGGTGCCTCCCCTCCAGTTTCTCAGCTTCCAGACAATTTGCAAGGCGGATGTGGTTTCTGCATGGATAGTCCTGCTGCATTTAGCATCCCCAACATGTTCGTGTGGCCAGCTCTGTATATTTTATCTGTGTGTGCATACACTGAGCCTTGCTACTGAATGAACTGGTGGACAAAATTGCTGCAGCAGCCTCACCTCTATCTGGTTACAGAATTTGGCAATTGTGACCACTGGCATCAAATGCAATTTGGACACCTTCCTAACAAGTTGCTGAATTAAGGCCACTACAGACATTAAATAAGTAACGCTGAGGACTATCCCCAGCCTCTATGATATTTACTTAAGGACGATCACCTTGTCATTGCAGAGAGGAAGGAGGTTGGGAGCCTGGGTAGCTTACTTTGAGTGCTGCACCTGGATTTGGCTAAGGCCCACTTCTTGCTCCCCACCTTGGAAAAGCTGTCTTGCAGTGCCTTGAAGGCGCTGGTTTATTGCACATGGCTACGAGAGTCTTGGATCGAGTGGTATATGCAGGGCCAAATGGGTGTAGTACAGAGGGTTTCCTTTGCCTGCTGCTTCTGAAAGGCAAACAAATGCAGCAATATTACTTTGCAGCTATCACTTACACATTGATGCAATCGTATTCGCTGTTGCTCTCTGGTGGTCTGGAAACCATAGTGCTGCCAGCTTTGTCGGTGAAAAGATGATAAGGGGCTGTGCCAGTGCACAAAGGCACTGCCCAGTAAATAGGTACCAGTAACTCTGGGAACCCAAGTTCAGGAACTTCAGGACACTGAAAACCCGGATGATGCCACCCATCATGTTCAGCCACGCGCTCAGGATCACCTGCAGCAAGCAGAAATAGACATGATTTGTGTGCTGAAGCCTGAAGGGCAGAACTTAATACAACTGAGCAGCTTGAGCCAGGTCTCAGATGCACTACAGGAGACACTGAGTGTTAGTAATCACTGCATGCGAAGTTGCCTGCAGACCACCCCTTTGGGCTACTACAAGATGCTCCTGATCCAGCAGTGAGTTACCTGAAACATTAGGCAGCATGGTGGCTGTCCTGGCCAAACATAAGAACTACACCACAGTATATTATGCAAGACAGAGGATATTGTAATGGAATTGATGAGATATTCAAAGTTCAGTAATTAAGTTCTGTTTGCAAGTTTGCACCATCACCCATATTTTGATGTGACAATCTAAAGATCATAGCAATGAGTCATTCAGCCTGCAGATGCTGCAAATGCTCATCCATGCCACCAGCATGCTAGTGTTTCAGTGCCACATTCTCCAACACTCTTGCTTCTGGGAATACTGTGTAGAGATCCCAAGATGGCTTAGCATAGACCTCTGAGCTTACAGGGGTCCCTTGTTTGCATCCTGCCCTGCTGCCCCTTAAACTGGCCCTGCAAACAAAAGAGCTGTGCTATCACTTCTCTGCAGCAAAGCCTACCCATTTACAACAAGCTCTTCACAGGAGCAGCCCACAGCATCTGTCCCTGTCAGCTGACTAAGACAACAAAAACTGAAGCAAGAAAAGGCAAGTAGGGATGCAACATTATTCTGATTTTTCCCACTGCTACCCACCTTAGAGGTGACGCGACAGCTATTAGGGAAGCAAGACAGAGCTTTCAACATTCTCATCCTCTGCACTATTTGGCAAGACTCCCATAATGCTATCTTTAGGTGAAAACACCCTCAGGAAAACAAAACAGTTCAACTCACGGCACATCTGAGCCCCAAGCTGTCAAGAACCCACGTTGCCACCAGACCAAATGGGATCGAGATGAGCAGGTACACTACTGAGAGCCAGTTGACCATCTCCAGGGAAATGTGGAAGTAGACCGCTGTCTTATCAGCCACAGGAGCAAACGTCAGCCACAGCTGCAGAGAGCAAAAACTGGTAAACATGAACACCTCCACCAGAACAGAAGTGTAGCATACCCTCAGACTGAGTTGTGAAAGAGTTTGCCATCTTAGTTTCTCCTTGAAATTGCAATAAAGCTGATAGTAAAAATTCAAACCCACAATGTCTGCAGTTACTCATGCTAGGACTATTTTACTACTGGCATCGTTGTTATTTTGGCCCAGAGCACAAAATCCATTTGACTACCTCATCCCCAGTCACCTAGTCCTGCTGCTGGTAGATGGCAGAAGCAGAGGTCAGTACCTTTTTCTGTCCCCTGGTTGTATATGTTGGCCCCTGATGCACTTACCTGATGCAAGCAATTCTTACAAGCAATCCTTCCATGCTACCATAAACCAAACAGAGGCTGCCATCTCTTCTTTGCAGCTAAGAGCCTCTTAAACTGAGCCTGATATTTACAGTTACTGGTAATCCCTGGATGAGGCCTTGTAAGGACAACTTTGCTATGTGTTGGCCAAGACATTATTCCATGCTGTCTTATACCCACTCAACAGCTAGGTAAGGGTCTAGAAATCCACATTATTGAGTGCTTCAGAACATGTAAACACAACAGATAACTATTCAGTAACTATCCGTTTTTACCTTTCAGTGCCAGATCTGAAAATATTTCCCTAAAGCTCGTTTTAGGCACATAAGATTGCTGTCCGCTTCTGATTTCTTCTGGAAAAAATAGGGCCTGCTTTGATCCTCAAATCAGGTCCTGAGATCTTGCCCACAAGGAAGAAATAAGGGTACTACCCTAATTTTAAGGATGCTACTGTGGGTTCTTTGTGAAAATGTGCCCTCTCTGGTGGCCTAACCTGAGAACAGGTTTTAATAATGTGAATGTAAGCTACTCCACTGTTAGAAGATGACCTCACAGCTGTTGTATACTTAAGATGATCAAGTTTGCAGAAACATGAACAAAAGCTTCAGCTACAGCTTCTTACAAAAGAACTCCAGCCGCTGTCTCTTTCCAGGTACCCCTCTCTGCCATTACAAGCTTTCACTTCACAGCCCGCATCCTGCAGAGAGCATCACCTGCAGCATTAATGTATAATTGAAAAGGGCTTTGGTAACCTCAGAGGAAGGTGTGCCCCTACACTCTGCAACTTCTTATTTCCAGTGTTCCTATTTACTTCTTACACACTGGATACCACAAAACCTACCACAATGAATGGAAGCAGAAGTGACGATGAGCTTTTCTTCTTTCTTAGTGTCAAAGTGTGAGAACAGCCACATGCAAATCATTGTTTAGCTAAGCTTTCTCCTTGCAGGGATGTAATAAATAAATGGCAGTAACAGAAATTCTGAATGTATCATCAGTGCCCTAGCAAGGACTCCAAGCATTAGGCCTTTGCTCCTTGCTGAAAGGAGTCGACATGCCAAATCTCCTGCATTCAACACACAAAGCTCACATCACCACACTGGGCTCAGACCAAGCCCACACTCACATGGCAACAGTCAAAGGTCTGGCAGGGGATAGATCTGGTGTTTACTCAGCTTCTACAATCAGGTGGATGAAGATGCTGGGTGCTGAAAGAAACTGTACTCATTAGACAAGGAGGCTGTTCCAGGTCACTGGGAGACTTGCAGCAGAGATCTAGTAACATGAGCTTTTTAAAATTCCTTGAAATAGTGTATTATACTGGAATGATGTTATTGTCTTGTCTCAGGAAGAAATTTCACCCACCTTTGTTTTCCAGAACTGATCTGCATCATATTGGGACAGGAATTTGAATGTTTCATGCTATTGTAACTGTTTAAATGTTACAAGCATCACTAAGGCATGAGCATTAGTTTGATTATGGGATGCTAAACTGCTGCTGAAAAAACCCATCTGTGTATTTCCAGCAACAGCAATTCTCAGTTCCTCACTGTCTTCCAGATTGGGCTGGTGATGAAATACCTTACAGGGAACAGTGTAATTAAAGAGATGGTACATTTTGTAAGCCAGCTTGAGGTACATTTTCACTTTTCCCACTCCTCCACACAAGACCCTCACCCATGCATGACATCACTAGAAGAGTGATGCCACTCTCCTAATGCCGGAGCACAGCATTTTGCCTTCAGTGGCTGTATACACCTAGGCAAGCTGGGATCAAGCACTCTGGCAGGTTTCCGTTAGACCTAGCAAAACCATTCCTTGTTGAAAACCAAGCATTTGGGCTGCCCTGTATTTCTATCCTAAGCAAGAGTACCAGTTCTAGCGTGTGTGAGAGCACAGAAGGTGGGAAACTGCAGCATGCCCAAGCCTGAGTTTGCTCTTCAGAATAGGAAGTGGGTTTCTTTATGAAAAAGTACGGTTTTGACTCCATTCAGGCAAGGGCTGTTTAGCCTGTCTTGGTTTAACAGAGAAATTCAGAACTGGGCAATGGAGTTTGAGGTGCAGCTGCGGTCAAAGTGGTGGCCAGGTGACCCAGCAAGAAAGAGATGGCATCGTCAGATTTTGCCAACACAGGGAAATTGCCATGCTAAGCAAGTGATTTGGATTTTCTCAGCTTTGGATCTTCTCAGCTTTGGATTTTCTCAGCTATAATGACTTTATCCACAGTAGTTAGTGAGCTCTTCTGCTGGGAGCTTGTGCCCTCTTCTCCTACATGTTTTTTCTGAAACTCTGCCAAGGCTGGTAGTTACTCAGGGACTGCTGTGATACATGTTCCCTCAGGCAGAACAGGGTGAGGATGATGCAGCTCTTTTCCTAGCAAGGTCTAAGCCCTGTAACAGCTTAAGAAGCAGAATAGAAACCGAGAGGTTCCTTTCTCCTCCATCCCCCAAGGGCCATTACCTTCACTCTGCTTTGCCACACCAAAACCAGTATCAAAGCTCCGTACTGTAGACGACAGATGCAAAAGAAGAGAGAATGTGTGGGCTGGTTGCTCCTGAGACAGATAAAAGAGCAACCTCTGTCCTTGCAGGGCTGTCTACACACTTTTCCAATCCCCGCACCCTTTCTTCTAGATAACCTTTTGTCTTCTCCTGCACCTTCCAGAAACTGCCTGCTCCCTTCCCCACTAATTGTAGGCCTGCTTGGGCATTCCTCTAACCTAGAGCAGGTTACAGCTGTTCCCATCCTGCCCTCATTTCTAAGCCAGTTTGTTGCTCTTTCTGATACCCTGATAAACCTCTGATTCTTGGACATGGATTTGGCTGTCTTCCTCCCAGTACTAGCCCAACCCCTTCAGTTTTCCCCCTCCTCTCAGTCCCTTCTACCTCCATCTTCTCCAGGTTCCGTTCCTCTACCCTGTTGCCTTTACTGTTTTCACTCCACCACAGACTCTCCAGGACCTATTTCACCTACAGGATTCAACTTCTCTCCATCCATTCCAAGGGAGCCCAACATTTGCCCTCTCTCTCACCTCTGCAGGAGGTAACCAGTGGGCTGTGAACCACCGATTCTCTGTCTGCAATGGCTGAAGGCAGGACTCCATACAGACTTTACACTTTGGTAAGCAGCAGTTGTGAGCTGCTGTTGGTAAGCAGCATAAATAAATACCACCCCAGGATTTCCGGAGCTCAAAGAGCAGTAGGGATATATATTGATGCATCACACATGTAACTAGGCACGCTCCTGCCAGAAGCAGTACCAAAAATGTTGTTCATGAAACGTAACTTATTAACCAATGTCTGCTCTCCTTTTCAGCAAATCAAGGTTCTGAAAGTGAAAAGCAAATCGACTTGTAGAATGGCAAGTGCATGCAATCAGGCAGGTTGCAAATTAAGCCATTTTGCCACGTCAGTGGTGGTATTAGCTAGCTAAGGCTGCCGTATGTAGTGTTCTTTACTATCTGGCATATTGTATAGGTGTGCACAGTGTAGAAATGCCTTTGTAATACCTTTTATGTACAGCTTGAAAAGGAGGAGCCAACAGGACAAATTAGATGAAACAGGATGTTCTGCTTTGTAAGAGGCACAGCTTGCCTATCCCCAGGCTAGCACTGCCTGCAGCCTCTCTCCCAGTCCCAGCATGCTCTCTCCCATTCACCTAGGCACTGCTTTGAAGGTGATGTAGGATGTCTTTCTGAGACATGAAGGCTGCCTCCTCCTCCCCTGGGCTGGGGTTAGGGTAAGGCTATGAAGACCTTACACCGGAGTCCTCATCTTCAAGGTCAAAAGGAACCTACAGTCTTGAAGCAAACAGCCCGTGGCCTCATGGGAAGGCACCCATGCTGACACAGCAGCCTAGCAAGTAAGGGCAGAGGCAAGACATTCATACAGGTCCGATTCCTGCTTAGTCTCTGCAGCTCTCAGGAGGAGTACAGGACAGAAGAGCCAGGCAGCAGGAGCTGTGAGCACATGCCTATCTACAGTGGAACTGCTGGAGCACACAGGCTAGGAGCGTGCAGGCCCTGCCCTGGAGCATGCCAGTCCCCACTTGATCAACTCTCCTTCCTCTTCCAAGTACACTAAGAGGTGGTAGAAGTCCTTTAAGCTGGTGAGTCAGAAACACCTGGCCAAATGTAAGCCAGCTCCAAACCTCTGCTCCCTTCCTCTTCCCAGCTTGCTCACACTGATAACCACAGAGTAGGGCATGAAACATTCTCTTTCATTCTCTGTGCATTTCCCTGTTCCCAGCCCTAAGGCAAGAAAAAGTTCCTCCTGTGAAACACAAAGCTCTCACTTGTTCAGCTTCATAGGAAGGAAGCAGTGAGGGAGGATGTCTTTGTCTCAGCAGTTTACTGCTACAGCAACCGTCAGCACACTATTAATACTCTTAAATATTAAAATTGCATATTAAAAATCCCCACACACTTAAAACCACAGCATCAGTTTGACAAAACAAATCTGGGACTTCTGTTGACCCTCACCAGGAGTGCTGCAAGAGACAGCCTGAGATCAATCATCTAAGCCCAGCTGTGGTCAGAACAATCTCTCTGCCCAGGACTGAAGGCAGCAAGTAAATTATACTGATGCCTACTTATGGCCTTCTTAAGACAACACAAGGGCTTCGTACGCGATATTGTTAGTTAGGAATTTCCAGAATAGGTGTATTTAGGAAATGAGAACCAATCCCTGGCAAGATAGTACCCACTTTGTACAGCAGAGACAGTGGCTTTTAAACTCAGGTCAGTAATAGATATTCAAGTACGAACTAGCACGAAAAGCCTCCTTTATGCTTTATTTACCCCATAGTGCTCTGGTTAAAGACGGGTTTTCACATGATGTGGAGCAGGAGGAAGTAGGGAAGAGTGCCCCTTTCATCACCATATGGTCTGGCCTGGCTTTGTTCAGTCTAAAAACTTAAACAGGGGAGACTTAGGATAGATATAAGAAATAAATTCTTTACTGTGAGGGTGGTGAGACACTGGCACAGGTTGTCCAGACAAGTTGCAGCTGCCCCCCATCCCTGCAAGTGTTCAAGACCAGGCTGGATAGGGCTTTCAGCAACTGGGTCTACTGGAAGGTGTCCCTGGCCATAGCAGGAGGGTTGAAACTAGGTGATCTTAAGGTCCTTTCCATTATGATTTTAAAACAGACTGAACTAAAAAACACTGCTTTCTCAGCCTGCTCTTGCTGCATGATGAAGTGTGCTTCCCTGCAGTTAAGCTGTTTCTATCTTGTCTTCCTGACAGTCTCTCTCTCTCTGGATTGTATCCAGTCTGCCACTTTTAGTGACACAGAAGGCCACTGAATTGCACATGTGCACAGGTAAGAGCAGGGAATACAAAGCACCATCCTGGAAGCCTGGTCCAGGACATGAGCTGATCTGTTCTTTCCAAGTCAGACAATTCAAAGTTGTGACCCCTCATCACATGCTGTTGCAGACAGCCTGACACAGTTATACATAGAACAAAATGCTGCATGCAACATCTGCACAGGAATTGAGGCCACCTCTAACTTGCAAAGCAATTTTCACACCATAGGACTGGTAAATTAATCTTCCCATCTGGAACTTTTAAACAGCACCCAACCACTTTGATTTCACTGGCTTTTAACTGCTCCCTCCATTTTAATGTGGTTTTTATGAGGAACATTTAAAAGAACCTCTAGCATCAGGAAATGTTTGGTTACAACTTTGTACATCAACCTACTTGCAACTCCAGACCTTTGCAATGGCTTAGGAACAGTATTACCACCGTAGGATATTTACTAAACATCCTATTTTGAAGTGGTGAAGTCCTGTCTTAAGTTCATACTGGGGCAAAATAATATCACAGATAAATGAGAAGTTGGCAAGAGATGAAGGGGACAGACAACAGTACAATCTTTCATGGCTATAAAATTTACAGCAACATGAGTTGGGACACATTTATACTTGCAGATGCATTGAAAGGGTATCTGTTTTTGGAGTAACCCTCCAATTTCACTGTTAATCTTTTAGCAAAGTCAAAGTCTGACAAGACATCCTGTAAAGATTTTGTATCGCTTCCATCATCCATGCTGCCACAGTCCACTTCTAGCAGGATGTTTTTTCTTCCTAACGTTCTTGTGCTGTGCCGACTTACCTGCAAGCAAACAGCAGGGCTTCACGTTGCTTTTCTGCATGACATGTTTTACACTCTTAAAGGATACACCAATTTTCCCTTGAGGAGCCACATTCATTTTTTTTGTTTTCCATATGCAGCCAAATTCTCACTATGCTTTCCCATTTATCTACTCCAGCACTCTTGCATCATGGAATACTTGCTCTTCCTTCTGAGCATTTAATGTCTGCAGGTTGCAGTGCCTAATTTTGTCTGCCACACAGTCTGCATTTGCAGCATCGTAATCCTCAAGCATGTGAATAATTCTGCATCAGTCTGATAACTATCAGACAATGTTCTCAATGGTTTCTGAGCAAAGATTTGGGCTTCCATCTCATATACCAGGACTTGGTACAGGGAAACTTTACATGTTTATCTCAAAAATTACTGAATTTGGTTTTAATCTGTTCAACAGGGGGGTTATCTGTCATCCCCTTTTTTCAAGTTTTCTGAATAAAGTGCCTGTATGCAATAAGAAATTCACATACCAGTACGTTTTAATGCAGACTCACTCCTAAATTGCTGCATGTACAACAGAAACCTACTTGCTCCTTTTTCTGACCAGATAAATCTGCTGTCATACGTCAGCAATAAGTTACAGCTAACTCCTGCTCCTCTACCCACAGAATTTCACCACTGTTCTCACATTA
The DNA here is from genome assembly GCF_028554395.1 of Pezoporus wallicus. Lineage (NCBI taxonomy): Eukaryota > Metazoa > Chordata > Aves > Psittaciformes > Psittacidae > Pezoporus > Pezoporus wallicus. Next base: position 968,007 of record NW_026642000.1, read on the forward strand.
CTAGGTTTGAAATATGTGGCTCTCACAGGCGCTGAATATTTCTATTCCTCCCAACGGCCTGTGGACCAGACTCGGCAGCGAACTCAGCTTCATCCCAAACTTGCTCTGCGCTGCGGCACTTCCTGCTGTGCTCTTCCAGCTCACACACACCCTCCCGCCTCATCCTGCCCTTCCCCCACCTCCCCTCCACACCCCGGATCCCACCGGTCGTAAGAGAGGTGTTCAGGCCGAAGTCGTAACCAGAGACACAAAGTTTAGACAGAAAAGCCGCTTACTCGTTCCCTAAAACACGTCCGGGCTGAGGCGTCTGTGCGCTACGCGAGCGCAAACGAGCCTCGGTGCCGCAAGGATGAGGGGGTGGATCTGGGACAGGGCACCGGGGCAGAGTATTGACGATTGGTCGGCTGCTTCTAGGAAGAGATGGGAAGCGGTTTGGGCTCCGGAGAGCCCTGTCACCCCATCCTCCCCGGGCGGCAGCAGCCAGAGCTGCGGCACAGGAGCGGCTCCGCCTCCTCCTGCGCTCACGACCGCCCGAGTACCCCGGGGCTGCCGTCGGCCGACCCTTCCTTGTCCCCCGCCTCCGCAAGCCGCGCGCCCCTCCGGAGAAGCGTCCCCGCCGTCCTGCGCCGCCGCGGCCCGCTCTCCTCAGCTAAGGGGCCTCCGCGGCGCAGCGGGCTGAGCCGGGCGGCCGGCGGGTCCCGGACAGGCGGGGCGGCCCCGCGCCGCACTCACCATGGCGTTGGAACAGTTCAGTAGGCACACGGCGGCCAGCAGAAACCACCGCCGACGGTATGTCTTGAACTGAGACAGCCGGCCCACGCCCTGCTCTCCTAGCAGGCTCGCTGCCTCACCATTCTCCATCGCAGCTCGGCTCGACTCGACTCGGCCCAGCACAAACAGCACAGCACGGCTCGGCTCGGCTCTGCTCGGCTCGGGACAGCCCCACCCGGCGCGGCGCGGCGCCGCCCCGCCCCTCCCCGCCCGCCGCGCTCGCCGGCCTCCCGGGAGCGGCCCCGGCCGCGCCACCGCCTGCCGCCCGGCACGGCACGGCAGGGCATGGCACGATCAGGGCCGCAGCGTGCGGCAGGCGGTGCCAGTGCGTCCTGCGGAGCAGCAGTAAGCCGGGTGACAGGTGTTCCCGCGGGAGCCGGCTTTGCCCTGTCGCATTTGGCAGAGGAGAAGAGGCCGGTGCTCCGAAACGGGACTGCTAAAGGGCTCGGGATAGTGGGGTGCTGCGGCCCACGGGGGAGAAAGCTTTTCCCCTGTGCCGTGAAAACTGCAGCAGCACCAACATCACTAATGCCCGCTGGTGACTCCGCGTTATGGTGAGAGTCACTATCAGCTCTCGCCTCCGGCCACAGCGGCAGCTCCCGTGGCTGCGGACACCGGTGGCGGCAGGAGGGAGAAGCGTTGTGGTAACAGACTTGTCCGAGGGGTGATTGCTTTGTGCAGTAGAAAAAGACAAAAGGAGGATAAAGGGAGGATGTCTTAGAGGTCCAGACCCTCAGAGGTCTATCAGCCACGGGATGTGCAGTTTGGTTATGGTGTTACAGGACTGATTATGCTGCAGACAGCAATATTTTCTTTATTCAGTGCAGACACCTGCACAACCTGTTACCTCCTTCCGAAAACCTCACCAAGGGTGCAAAGCAAAAGGCTCTTCCACTCCTGAACAAGGCTGGACGAGTGCCTCAATGCCTCAATGTCTTTCTCACAAGACTGAGGTTTGATCCCCCTCGCAGATCACCACACACCCCCTGCTCATCCTCAAAGAGTGCCAAGCTGACAGGAGAATGGATTCTAGAAATGGCTCCAAGGCACTCTTGCTCACCATTTTGTCACCTCATGCTCAGCTTTTTGAAACCTTTGTGCTGTTCCTCACCACCACCTGCTAGGAGCACAACCACCTCTCAAGTCTGAGGCAGGGGTTTCTTTACTGTGGGAAGGACTTTATTTCAAGCTCTTTGGAGTGAGTATTTGGAAGAGTGGATGTTATCCTTCATGCAGATATTTTCTCATGAACAATTTTAGCTGAAATTTTCCATTCTGGGACAAGGGAAGCTGGGGTAGGGAGAAGAAATCATTTCAACCCCAAGTTCAGCCTGTTGTTGCAGCGTGTAGAGAAGCAGGCATTGTGTGAGCTAGTGAGCAAGCTTTACTGATACATGACTGCCTTCCAGTCTGCCACAGGTGGATTTTGGGGTTGACATTTAGTGATAGCAGGTGGGACTGTTAAGGTAATATTAACGATTGACCTGTTCCTTTGTCTGCAAATGCCTGGCTAGATTTGCCTGGCTTGTGAACTGCTGACAAAGGAGCACTTCTGTTATGCTGTAGGCTGATGTCCTGCTCTGAAAAGATGTGGTCTGATCTGGGTTGTGCGCATGAGTTCACTACCCTCCTGACCCATCAGTGCTGAGACATGGAGAGAAACTTGTATGTCAACATGCTAGAAAGATGCCCAGGTGTATGGGACAGCAGAAAGCTGCAGTGGTCATTGCTCACCAGAACCGTAATTCCCTTCTGTCCCTGGTCTCTCATATTGGCAGAAAAGCCCTGTATGACAATGGAATTCTGTGAGGCTCTGCCCATGTCCACTGTGTCCATTCATTTTTCATCTAAAAAATATGTGTTATCATCAGAGATACCTAAATGATGCTGGCAGAAACCAGAATGCTGTTGTGGAATACTCCTTTTGCTCTCTGCTGTCCCTTTTATTAGCAAAATACTAACACCTTTGGGGCAGACATCAGAAAGTATCAATGTGTCAAACAAGGCCACAGAAAGAAAGTAAACTGCAGCAGGAGATAACTGCTTTTCTGTTTAGACCAGAATAATCAGTGGACTCTTAAGTCACATCTGTGAGGAAAATAATTATTTTTCCCTACCTCATGTTTCTCTTACATGTATTGCCTTGCATTACATACCCTAACAGGACTAGTCTGGGGCTGCAGGGAGCTAAGAGCACTCGGAGAAGCTCTGTGCAACTTTATTCCCTTACTCCATGCCATCTCTCCCATGAACAAGGACGCCACTTGTTACTGGCAGCACACCAAGGGCAGCAGGAGGATTAGAGCTGAAGGAGAGCATTTCCATCTGCCATGCAGCTCCTCATTCATTTCTGGTGCTCTACTTCTGCCTCATGCATCTCTATCAGTCCATTTATCCACAGTGTCACCCTCTCTTCCACACACCCCAGCACGTCCTAGACCCCTTCTTCCTCCTGGCTTTTGTTTTCAGGAACTGGCAGCTTAAGCCAGATGTCAGGTGCTTCTCAGGCAGTTTCTTGGTTTGTACTGAGGTACCTAAGGTCTCTAATGTGTGAGCATGTGTGGGGTACACTGAACAGACCCAGCTGCACAACTTGTGCACTGAACACCCCCTCTGTGCCAGGGAGTGAAACACTAAGACAGTAGGGATGTGAAGGAAGGTTTTCAGCAATGGAGTAGCTGAAGTGTCTGTATCTGGGTTGTAAAATGGGTGTGGAACAACTTAATGTTGAGAAAGGATTCTGCATCCAAAGTAGCTTTCCACTAGTGGGCATTGATGGCAGGAATTACAGGATCGTTCAGGTTGAAAGGGACCAGAGGAGGTCTGTAATCCAACCTTCTGTTCAAAGCAGTGTCATCAATGAGGTGAGACCAGTTTCCTTTGCGGTCAGTCTGATCTTGAAACCTCCAACGATGGAGACTGCACACCCTTTCTGGGTAACTCGTTCTACTGCTGGACTGGTCCTGGGATAGATGCCACAGTACAGCCTTCAGGTACAGTACAATTCACTAACTGCAACTCTCCGACTCAGTCCAGTCAGTACTATACCCATCCTGTTGGCTACCAGTCCAGACCATAATGTCCTAACTTACAAGACCAGAACACTGGGGGAAACAATGTTGAAAATGTTGTTGCTAAACTCAGGGTAAATGCCATCCACTGCTCTTCCATCCATCCATCCATCCATCCATCCATCCATCCATCCATCCATCCATCCATCCATCCATCCATCCACAAATCCCAGTCTTTTATAAAAAAAAGGCAATCAGGCAAGTTCACCAGGTATGATTTCTCCTCAGTGAATCAATGCTGATGTCGTGGTTTAAACCCAGTCAGGTAACTTGTTCACTCACTCCCAGTGAGTGGTGCCGAGCTGACAACAATCAAGGCCCGTGTCCGTCTCCCCCCCCCTTGCACCGGGGCTCTCCCCTTCCGCAACAAATCACCACCGCTACTATCAGCTAAAAACAATGATAAGGGAAAATAACGCTCCCGGAGGAACGGGGAGGAGGATCGAGAGAGTGCAACTCCTACGGGTTGAGACAAGAACAGTCCAGCAACAAATCACCACCGCTACTATCAGCTAAAAACAATGATAAGCCCCACAGGGCATTTGCCACCATCCATGAGTCAGTATAGAGATAAAGTACTGGCCACTTTTCTCGTTCAGCAATGTCCAGGGCCAGCTGGATGGCTTTCACCTCGGCAAATTGACTCGATTCACCCTCTCCTTCAGCAGTTTCTGCAACTTGTCGTCCAGGACTCCATACAGCTGCCTTCCATCTCCGATGCTTTCCCACAATACGGCAAGAGCCATCAGTAAACAAGGCATACTGCTTTTCACTTTCTGACAGTTTATTATATGGTGGGGCCTCTTCAGCGCGCACCACCTCCTCCTCTGGTGACATTCCGAAATCTTTGCCCTCTGGCCAGTCCACGATGACTTCTAGAATGCCTGGACGACTGGGATTTCCTATTCGAGTTCGTTGTGTAATTAGTGCAGCCCATTTACTCCATGTAGCATCAGTTGCATGATGTGTAGAGGAGACCCTGCCTTTGAACATCCAGCCCAGCACGGGCAGCCGGGGTGCCAGGAGAAGCTGGGCTTCAGTGCCAATCACTTCCGAAGCAGCTCGAACCCCTTCATAGGCTGCCAGTATCTCTTTCTCAGTTGGGGTATAGCTGGCCTCAGATCCTTTGTATCCCCGACTCCAAAAGCCGAGGGGTCGACCTCGAGTCTCCCCTGGAGCTTTCTGCCAGAGGCTCCAGGTAGGACCGTTCTCCCCAGCTGCAGTGTACAGCACATTTTTTACATCTGGCCCGGTCCGGACTGGTCCAAGGGCTACTGCATGAACTATCTCATGTTTAATTTGCTCAAAGGCTTGTTGCTGCTCAGGGCCCCATTTAAAATCATTCTTCTTCCGGGTCACATGATAGAGAGGGCTTACAATCGAACTGTAATTTGGGATGTGCATTCTCCAGAACCCCACAGCACCCAAGAAAGCTTGCATTTCTTTCTTATTAGTTGGTGGAGACATTGCTGTTATCTTGTTGATCACATCTGTGGGGATCTGTCTACGTCCATCTTGCCATTTTATTCCCAAAAATTGAATCTCCTGTGCAGGTCCCTTGACCTTACTCTGTTTTATGGCAAAACCGGCTTTCAGCAGGATTTGGATTATTTTCCTCCCTTTCTCAAAGACTTCTTCCGCTGTATCGCCCCACACAATAATGTCATCAATGTATTGCAGGTGTTCTGGAGCTTGCCCCTGTTCCAGTGCAGTCTGGATCAGTCCATGGCAAATGGTAGGGCTGTGTTTCCACCCCTGGGGCAGTCGGTTCCAAGTGAACTGGACACCCCTCCAAGTAAAAGCAAACTGTGGCCTGCACTCTGCTGCCAAAGGAATGGAGAAAAATGCATTGGCAATATCAATCGTGGCATACCACTTGGCTGCCTTTGACTCTAGTTCATACTGAAGTTCTAGCATGTCCGGTACGGCAGCACTCAATGGTGGTGTGACTTCATTCAGGCCACGATAGTCTACTGTTAGTCTCCATTCTCCATTAGACTTTCGCACTGGCCATATGGGGCTATTGAAGGGTGAGCGGGTCCTGCTGATCACCCCCTGACTCTCCAGTCTACGGATCAGCTGATGGATGGGAATCAGGGAGTCTCGGTTGGTGCGATATTGCCGCCGGTGCACTGTTGTGGTCGCCATTGGCACTTGTTGTTCTTCAACTTTCAGCAACCCCACAGCAGAGGGATCTTCTGAGAGACCAGGCAAGGTGGACAGCTGCTCAATTTCCTCAGTCTCCAAAGCAGCAATGGTACCCTTTTTGTCTTTGAAGTACCCTCTCTTGAGGTAGTCTATGCCGAGGATGCATGGAGCCTCTGGACCAGTCACAATAGGGTGCTTTTGCCACTCCCCTCCCAGTCAGGCAACTCCATTAGATGGGTTCTCATATGTGCACCGGTATCTATAGAGCCTTATACTTCTGCTCCTCTCTTGAATAATAGGACGTCTTTTGTTAATAGCTGAGACGTGTGTTGGTACACGTGAGGAGCTGGATAAATCAGATACATCGTCCCTCAATTTGTCGAGGTCCTGGGACAGTTTTTTCACAGCTGAGATGATGGAAGGAGTGAGATTGTCTTCGAACTCTCGGAGTTTATGAACCATTTCATCCACTGTTAGTGGTACTATGTCATTCCAGGTCACTGTTGCCAATGAATGGGCATATGATGACGGTGCATTCCGTGTAAGTTTTCGCCACATGGGTCGTGTACATTCAACTTCATCTGGATCTATAGGTGTATCCCCGTTATTCGGCTTGATGTGATAGATCATCTCTACGATGGCCGATTCCCTCAGAGACTGGATGCCTTTGTCTATAGTAGTCCACTTGGCCGAACGACTCGTAACATCGTCCTTGTACGGAAACCTTTCTCTCACAGCTGCCAAGAGCCTCCTCCAAAGGCTGAGGGACTTTTTCTCTCTTGCAATTGCTTTCTCAATTCCCCCTTCTCTAGCAAGTGATCCCAGCTGCTTGGCTTCTGTACCTTCTAGTTCGTGACCATCGGCCCCATTGTCCCAGCATCGGAGTAACCAGGTGATGATGTGCTCCCCTGGTTGACGGGTAAAATCTTTTCGCATATTCCGCAGCTCGGTTGAGGTCCGAGGTCGAGAAGTTACCTCTTCTTCTTCTTCTTCGTCATGTGATGATGACTCCTGATCAGATTCTGGACCGGGTGGTGAATTCATTGGTTCTTCATCTCGCTTCACCCTTTTTGCCTCCTTTTTGCTTGTTCTCTTGCGTACAGGGGCAACCGATATTGGTACGAATTGGTCCTCTGGTTTGGCTGCAGTGATTATCACTGTGGTTTGAGTAGCGACTGTACTTGTTGCTGGGGGTGGTGTAGCTACCGTGCTTGGAGCTGGGGTAACCGCGCTGTCTGTTGCAGTTGAAGTTTGAGCAGCTGCTGTACTTGCCACTGGGGTAGCTGCGCAGTTCATTGCAGCCAAAGTTTGAGTAGCGACTGTCGCTTTGCCCTCAAATCCGCTGATATTCTTTTCCTTTTGAAGGTGCTGGATAGTGTTGAACAAGGCCCTGTAAGCATAGGCCAAGCCCCAGCACGTTGCCGTGATTTGTCCATCTCTGGTATGGCCAGAATGACCACACACCTCATTTAAGTGTTTTACTAATTCTTCTGGATTTTGCAGTTGTTCGGTAGTGAAATTCCAAAATACTGGAGGGGCCCACTGACCTAGATACTTGCCCATACTATCCCACACACCCTGCCACTCATGGCTGTCCAGCCTCTGGGAAAATCTCTCGGTCCTCCTACATCGTCTTTTGACCCCAGACAAGACCCAAACCTGAATCTGCTTAACTCTTGAAATCAGTAGTGGGCAAAACACACTCTGTATGCGTGTTAGCATGGTGATTCCCATCACCATCAGCAAACAAGTCTCAACAGCATTAAAAGGCCATTCAAAAAATTCAAAACTCTCAAATGTAAATGGTCTGGGGGGACGACTAGGAGGGTAAAAGGATGTCTCCTTCACAGGTTGAGCACCTGAGAAGGAGAAAAAAGATGTGTAATTGCTAAGCACCTCCATCATATACCTCCCAAAGTATAAAGGTGGTGACCACACTGGGAACATAAACCAGATCAGTTTCATGATCAATGATTCTATTGTATTACAAGTCATTACCATAAAGTACAATGGGATAAAAACCTTAGCCCAAGCCCCACACTTGAAAAACACTAATACAGCCAATACCGGATGGACGTAAGATATGGTATACTGAAACTGTGAGATCAAGAGGAAAAACCTTGAGAGCCAATAAATCAGCATTGTGACGAGTGACTATCAATCCAATCAGATCTGTTCTTATCTCAACCCCTCGTGCCCCACGTTGGGCGCCAAAAAGAACTGTCGTGGTTTAAACCCAGTCAGGTAACTTGTTCACTCACTCCCAGTGAGTGGTGCCGAGCTGACAACAATCAAGGTCCGTGTCCGTCTCCCCCCCCCCTTGCACCGGGGCTCTCCCCTTCCCCGCTCCCGGAGGAACGGGGAGGAGGATCGAGAGAGTGCAACTCCTACGGGTTGAGACAAGAACAGTCCAGCAACAAATCACCACCGTTACTATCAGCTAAAAACAATGATAAGAGAGTCCTTGGTCAGGGTAAACATCACTTAGCAACAACCGACAACATCGGCTTCACCAACGCTGTTCTCAAACTAGAAGTCAAAACACAGCACTGCACCAGTTAACACAAAGGAAAAAACATGACTGCTACTGCTGAACCCAGGACAGCTGATTACTCCTAGTTGCCTGTTTGTTTTTCATGTGCCCAGAAATACTGTCCAAGTCAGAACTTGGTTCCTGTTTTTTCCAGGGTTTGAAGTGAGACTGGACAACCTGCAGTTGCCTAGTCTGTCCTGAGTGCTTTTTGAATATAGCTGCAACATTTCTCCAGTTGGCAGAGGTACCCATGGCCTCTCAAAGAAGATCAAAAGTGACCTTACTTCGGCATCATCTCTCAGCAATCTTAGACACAGCCCTTCTGGATCCATGGACTTGTATGAGTCAAGTTTTCTACAGCAATCCCTAAGTCATCCACTAATGGTCATCCTTCCCTTTCATGAGGCCTGAGAGACCTTACTGGTGAAGATTAAGGCAAAGAAGGCATTTTGTTTCTCAGGTTTGTCTGTGCCCACTCTCACGAATCACCCAGCCTATTCATTAATAATCTGCCATTTTCCTTGTTCAGCCTTTTATCACTAGTTCAGCAATTGGAGCTCTTCTTGTTACCCTTGACATGCAAGCTTAAACTCCAGCTGATGTATAGCTTTTCCTGACACCATCACTCAATGCCCATGCAATGTTTCTAAATTCCTCCTGTGAGTTACATCGGAGTGATTTGTGTCAGCAACTCAGAGGTCCTAGTGATCATTGCACTTTGTGTGGAGATGGAATCCCTTGTGATCATTGTGCCATGTGCAAAGGGTATGATAAATGTCCCTGTCAATACCACAGTGAGGAAGAAGAAGAAACAAGGGAATAGTCCCCCTGGGTCAACCGCGATATTGTGCAAAGAAATGCTTTGTTCATTGTTTGATTGCATGAATGTTCCTGGGGGGGGGGGGGGGGGTAGGTAACTTAGAGATATGTCCTGTTACAGAATGTTGTAAAATCTGTGTGCTGAACAAATAACCATATAAGGAGTGGAATTTATGGGGGCTAAGATGGCGGTCAGACTTGTGATAGACATCTTCCTGTTAATGCATTACCAAGACGTTTAGTAACCTTTCTAAGATGTTTCTTCACCCAGAGACAAGACCCCAGCAACAGGAGGAGAGCAATAGTAAAGAGCCAGCCACTTCAACATCCAGGATTGGCTGCAACCCAAGACGCCCGGGAAAAGAAGACAACAGGATTGGCTGAAACCCAAGGCCGAAAAGTGTAAGAAACTACCCCCAGAAGTTCCCCTTGTGTGTCTTGGGCGGAGCAGAGACTCCCCAGTGCACCCAGCGCTGCTTGCTTATTGCCCCTTGATATTAATCAATTGTAATAAAAATTAGTTAAACGAGATTGGCTAGATGAGATTTATATAACACTCCTTTGTAGCCTACCCCTGCTTCCACCTGCTTTATGCTCTTCTTTTACATTGGAGTCCTCATAGAGACCAGCTCTCTACCTACCCCAGCTGGTCTGCTGCTGTCTTTTTTCTCTGAATACTGAGATGACTTGTTCTTGCACTTGGTTGAAGCCCCAGAGATACCATCACTGTTGCAGACGGTGATACAGTAAAAAGGCTGCTTTTTCCCTGCTGTGCACTGAAAGAGGCAAGGAACAAGATGTCCTGAGCTACAGAACTCTGATACATTGTGGGGTACACCTTTGCTAGGGTGGACTAGCATTGAGCAGGTTGCAACCTTTCATCACATCTGATACATTAGTAATACTCCCCCCTCCCCCCCGAATGGGTTATCTGCTTGCGGCTGACACCGAAACATAGCAGGTTTTCTATGTGGGGATGTGAATAGGTTCTTCTCTCTCTTCAGCCACAGATTTTAATGAAATTGTAGGAACTTTGTTGTTTTTGAGAAGGCTGTCCCTCTGCCAAGTCCATTAAAACTTGCTAACATAAAGGAGGGGAAGGGGCAGGAAGTAGGCAGACATTCTAGTTTTGTGCATTCCTTACTGTCTAAAGATCCCAGGTTAAAATAGTACCCGAAAGTATAATTAAAGACTGCGCAGGCTCATTAGGTACAGAGTGTGTGTATGGGAGTGGAGATAGAATTAGGTTTGCTCAAACAATTCTTATGCTAGCATTTCCTAATATTATAATGTTTAAATTTTAATTCCACAAAACATCAGTGACAAGTGGTGTTGTTACATAAATGAATTCACCATCCACTGCTGTTGTGTCTCGTGACCTGGTGTTAGAAGCGTGAGGAGACTTCTCCAAGAAACCCTGGCTTTTGATTAATTTGGACCATTTAATGCCAATTAAAGTGTGTATTTATATGGTTTTTGGCAGAGAGGGCTCTGAAGACTCATTCTGCATACCTGGAAGCCACCATCCTGTTTGTTTGCACAGTGCACACAGTGGGGGGTGAATTGGAAAAAGAAAACAGTAAGATCTTCACTTCCAAGACTGTCACGAAAGTCTGTGTACCTTCATGGAGCAGAAGATCATATATTTAAAAAAAAAAAAAAAAAAGAGGGAGAGCGATTGCTAAGTGCACAGAGCAAGCAATGCAGCGCAAAGGTTTTGCTCTGTGCACTCCTAGACTGAAAGATACTATTGTATATGCAGGTTCTTCATTACTAGCAGGTATGGGGAAGGAAAGGAATGCAGAAGTCACTGCACTCACAACTTTGCACACTGATGAAGCAGACCCTTTTCTCCAGGCATAAAGATTAGTTGCTAGCTTGGCCAAACAGAGCAAAACAGGCCAGTCACATCAGAAGAATGTCTTAGGAGATAGCAAAATACATGTCCAACACTCTGGGTGGCAAAGCAGTTGTTTGGGGGCTGAATCTTTTAACAGCAAGGGAAGTCTTGGGAATAGTTCCTTGTTTCCACTTCTCTCAGTTGTGAGTGTGGAAAGTCAACACATCCCCTGAGAGAAGTGCAAGCAGCTGACAGTCATTTCTGCCACTCTATAACCACCAGTGAAAGACCAGTCCATTATGCAGTGTGATCTCCAAGTATTTTTCTACAGAATACAGTTTTAAAGAATTGTCTGCACTTTGGCTTGCTTCTGCTTATGGGGATGTTGATTTTCCCCAAGGCAAACTACGGATTTGTCTTTGCAGCTGTAATTATTCCTGAAAATGGGTGGATGCAACCCAACAATAGGACTTCTCTGGCTAAAAGAAAACATGTGCCTTAGAAAGTTCTGATTGTGGACTCTGCGAATGTGAAGTAAAACACTCCTGATTGCTGTATCTGTGCTGCTGTCCTGGGTTCAGCAGTAGCAGTCATTTTTCTCCTTCTTGGTAGCTGGTGCAGTGCTGTGTTTTGACTTTCGGCCTGGGAACAGAGCTGATAACACTGATGTTTTGGTTTGGCCAAGGACTTTGTGAGCCTCATGCTCTGCCAGGGAGGAGGGGAAGCCAGGAGGAAGCAGAGACAGGACACCTGACCCAAACTGACCAAAGAGGTATTCCATACCACAGCACGTCATGCCCAGGAGGTAACTGTGAGTTAGCTGGAAGGGCTGGGAGACTGCAGGGTTGGAGGAGGTATCGGTCGTTGCTCGGTCAGGTTGGGGGGGGGGGGGGGGGGCAAGTTATTGGTCGGCTGGTGATGAGGTGTTGTATTCTCTTCCCTTGTTATTTCCTTTATCATTGTTATTATTGGTGGTAGCAGTAGTGATTTGTGTTATACCTTAGTTACTAAACTGTTCTTATCTCAACCCGTGGGAGTTGCATTCTTTTGATTTGCCTCTCCATTCCTTCGGGAGTAGGGGGAGAGAAGGGGGGGGGGAGGGGGGAGTGAGCGAACGAGTTGCCTGACTGGGTTTAAACCACGACAGCTGCCAATCTTTTCTGAAACTTAAGATAACCCAATGAAACATTTCCTGATATTTTCTGATTTTGGCATTTAGATTCCCTGAGCCATTTTTTTTCCCATTTATATCTATAGCAAACTTACCCACTCACGTAAGACAAGTGATTGGAATTATCAATATGTCTACATAAAAATCAATTGTTTGTGCACTGTCAGTTCCATTAGTGCCTTGTAGGGTGACTCTTTCAAGGAGAGAAATAGATTATCCCTCCCCCCCGCTCAATGGAAAGCATAATTAATTTCATGGCTTTGCAAACATAAGCAGCTGAAGCTATTTTAGAATCATTATATCTGACTATATTTCATGCTCCATTTAAGATAAGTGAGTGCAAAATCCAAACAAAGTAGGTGTCCAATTTACATCTCAAAGCAAAAGAGAATTTTAGCAATAAGCTCTCTTGGTGCAGCATCGTCTTTGTTTCTACTTTGCAAACATCTCTCTTGCATGCCAAGCATGGCTCGCTCAGTCACAGCCTGCCCTGTGTGGCTATGGGGGCCTGGCAGAGCTAACCAGCCAGCGCGTGGCACGCAGCACACACAACCTTTTCTATTGTACGTGTATAGAGATTTTTTACCTTTTAAACATTAGTAGTAGGGGCTCTAGCCTTCACAATTCTTGCTCATTACTACTTTGCATGCTGGTGCACACATAATGTACAGCCACATCCAATTAATACAACAGTTAGCTTTCCTTGGTCCCTGCGACAATGGTGGTCTCCTGTTCCAAAGTCATCATGGATGTCCTCAACACATCCTCAACACACAAGCAGCTGCTGCTGTGTCACAGGCACACTGTTAATGAAACAAGCAAAGACAGTCTTTTTCTCAAAAACATCCCCACATTTATTCTTTGTTCTCTGCACAAAGAAACTTTTTATATAGGAGCTAAAGAATGGAATAAAGATCCACATATTGTGAAAGCGACTGAATGCCTCAGGGTCCCAGAAAGCAACTGCTATAATTCCAGGTGCACAGCAGCCAAGATGAAGACAAGAGGAGGTGCTCTGTGCTGGAAGTGAGCTATCCAGGTAGAGCACACAAGGTACACACAAGGTATAATTATTACATATCACACCCCATCATTGTTCATATTCCTAGAAAGCTGTGATGCATGGGGACAGTGGCTCCCTGTTCTGCCCTTCTCTGTCTTTCCCTCTCTCCCCTTACTCTTTAATTTCCCTTCTTTTGGCAAGACAGAAAAAGGTTGGTTGATTTATCCATTCTTGCAATTTTAGTTATCTTAGCTCAATTTCTGGTGTTCGGAAGACTTGTGGCAAGTGCAGTTTCTCTTTGGTGCAATTTACTATGTAATTGGATGCCTACTCTGTTTCATACTCTTTCAGCTGGATATTCACCTGGTATAGAATTCCCTTCCCAAGAATTATTTAAAACACCAAAAAGAATACCACCATTTGTGATTAATAATAACTACAGAGAAGTTCTCAAACCCCTTTTTCGGGTTTTGTGGGAGTTTTGGTTTTGTTTAGTTTGTTGTTGTTTTTTTTTCCCTTGTCTTTCAGTACTCACATTCACAAATGTATTCCTTCTGCTCTATACCACTTCACAGATGTAGAGAGCAGGTACAATACACAGGCTGGGTGAGGAGTCTATAGTCCAATAGAGGATTTTAGGTAAATTCCTGCAAAGGACTATAAGCACATTTCCCTCCTACTTTGTCTCTACCTCTGCATGCTGGAAATCTGCAGCATGGGTCTTCTTAATCCCTCTGCAGGAGAAAACACAGGACACACAATACATTCACATGGCCTGCAACACATGGAGGCATACACACTTATTTTACTCCTGGCCTTCTGCTGTTAGTTTGTGCAATTGCAAATGAGCAATTAATTTTTTTTTATTACATAGTGGCTGCAGGAAGTGCCATTTGAAAACTTAAGAGAAGTCCAGAAATAATTATCGTTCTTAAGGATATTTAATAGTAGTCTCAGTCTTTCCTTTGTTTCTGAAATAGCTGTTCATCCAAAACAACCAGTAAACATAAAAGGAACCAACAGAGCTTTAAACCAGCCCAGAAGGATTAGAAATGGCGCATTAACTATTTTTGTTATGCATATACTCAACACTACTGAAAATGACAGCTAGCAAGTGTTTGGGAAAAAAGCATAGTTTTCCTTAGTGCTGTACTAGAACACCCTACCCTTTGGCAAGGAAGAAACCAGTGATCTATATAAGTAACTGTAGAGTCGCCATTTACTGTACTAGAGTGCACCACTGGGACTAGTGCTGTGCAGAGAGGTGGCCAAATAGGACACTGGGGACACAAATCTACTGCTGAAGGCAGTAGATTTCAGAATGAAATTGCACTCAGTTTATATCATTTCCCTGCAGAGTTACAAAAAAAAAAAAAATCTTTACAGAGGAAAGATAAGAAGGTTTTGGGGCTAAAAGCTGCATTTCATTTCGCAAACTTTGCACACTCATTATATTAAAATTTCTTACTCTGGATTTAGTATTTCCTTAGTATAACATAAGATTATTCAGAGGAAAGAATTGTTCAAGGCTCTCTTGTTCTCCACCTCACACCCTCCCCCCCCCTTTATTTCCCAGTGAGTGTTTTAATAGCACAATAACTTCCTCCCTCCACTCTTCCCCTCCCCCCCCATCAGGAACATGCATTTTTCAGTGCTGACTGTAGGGCACAAAGATCTACAGTTCCATTTAGCTTGAAACCAAATACTTTGTCTTTCTGAGTACGGGCTGTCCCTTTGTCATGTGTTTTGATATTTTGGGGTCTTTTTAATCATGTGAGTTTTTATTGTGGATTATACTCTGCTCTATGTTTGTTTGTTTGTTCTCATTGCTAAAGGAGTGGCCCCTTCAGCATTTTAATATTCTTGCATGAGAGGCTGTCTCGAGCCTTTTAGAACAGTTTGCTTTAGAAAAGAGGTTTATGCATTCATGCTCTCTGCATGTGTCCATTATTTTTAGTTCCTCTGTGATGACTTCATATCTTCTGGACAGCTTCAGTCATACTGGATGGAAGGGTAGAAAACCCAATGAATTGGATGTCTTACACATTTTGTAAAATTTGGTATCTAGCAAGGCAGACCACAGTACCATGTGTAAGGGTAGGCAGAGGCAGGTCAGGTATTCTCTCTTCTGACCAGCTTAAGAACTTGTAAGCAGGGGTAAACTGGGCATTTGGCACTCTGAGTCCTGTTCCAAGTCAGCCACAGCATACATTGCCTCTTGACCCCTGTCCACTCAACCAAAAAGATCTCATGGCCCTGGGAGCTGTTATTGCTGTTTAGCTATTATTTGGTAGGCTCCTGCACTTGCTGTGGGACTTGCCTGCCTCACTATGTTTGAGTCTAACGCTCATTAGTGTCTGTTTCTTGCTTTTGCTGCATGCTGGAGTGCTGTACTGCTTGCCATCTTACTCTTGTATGCATGGGAAGATCTTCATAACAGCAATGGCAACAGATCTAGAATGGCAGATGGCAGTGGCTGTGCATGAGGTCATGCTGTGTTGTCATGGATAAGCTCATGACAGAGCAGGTACACCCTGGAGGGTCTGCAGCCATGGGTAAGGCCATGTTAATGCAGATTGACTTCTGAAAGAACCGTGACTATGGGAATGGCCACACTGGAGCAGGTATCTCTCTGAAGGCATTGTGGCCCATGGATAAGGCCATACTGGAACATCTGCACATCAAAGTGACCATGGCTGTGGCTAAGTATGTAAGTGTGGGAGTGAGCAGCAGGAGTACTCCTGAAGAGATTGTGGCTCATAGATAAGGCTCCAGGTGCAGGCTGTTCTGAAAGTTCATTGCAATGTTAAAACAGATGGTCTGGTCCAAAGGGACCGGGGTGGATATCATAGTGGAAATACATTTAAATTGTTATAACCCATTATTTGAGCTGCATGTTACAGGAATTACTATAGCAGAGACTACTTGAACCAATGGAGGACAAACCTTAGGAGACACAGTGCAAGTGCAGCAGCGACCTGATCTGAGCTGGCTTTAGTGTGTCCATATTGCCTTATCACTAAAGTTTCACTTGGTGCTGTAGAACTAAACTCCTATCAGAAATTAACCACCCAGAGGCTGATTTGTTTTCTGTTCTGTGCTGTCACACATACTAATATAGCTGAAAATGCAATTACACCATTTAAGTGTTCCTAATTGCACAAGTTTTTTAAATCAGAATTGTTATAGATAATTTTGAATACTTCCAGGGAGTAATTAGCATCTGTATAAGTGACTGGATTTTACATCCTGTGGCTTCAGACAAGGAAGCTAGAATAATCATTTATCTTAGAAAATCTGGTAGACTGCATGGACTGCAAAACTTCTAAATGATAGACCTGAACACATTTTTTTATTCTAGCAGTAATCTCATTTAGATTTAAATGTCATTATGGCCTTTACACTTGCTCAGGACATACATTATACTGTTACAGAGAGACAGAATGAGGAGTTGTTCATACAAAGACCATGCGATAAACTTCATAGCACAGAGGCCAGTAAAGATAATCCACGTGGAATTGATTGCTTGTAAAACAAATGTAAACTGGTAGCAAAGCCAATGCAGTCAGCCATTCAGGTTGATGTTGCAGTATTTTATGCTGATTCATTACTAATGCAAGGAAAATCACACATGAAAATAATTTATTAAAATTTCGCTATATTAATGCTCAAAAACCCACCTGTGCATTTCCACATGGACTACACCCTCAGTTGCATTTTCAGATGGGCTCCTGTGCTGAGTGAAAGGTTTCCTGTAAGATCCTGTATTTTTAACGTAAATGGGGAAGTGCCCATACTGATGCATTCTGATTTCATAAAGGTGAGGTTGCTTACTTTTCATCTACACACAGAAAATTAATAACACTATTGTGGAAAAAAGTGGCCCTTATCTTTCTCATGTCAGAAGTGCTGTGAATTACAACAGTAGCTCCTGTTGCCCTGAGGCACCAGCTTCCTTCAGCAGAAGAGGTGACTTCCGGCTGACTGTAAATCAAGCTGCTCTCCTCTGCTTTGACTCCAAGTGCAGTCAATACGAGCTCCACAGTAAAACTGTTCAGTCTGCCTAGTTACTGAACAGTCAACAGGCCACAAGGAATTTTGTTTGTCAAGGTAAGCTTTGAATTTGGTGCTGAAATATAGAAAGAGGCCCAACTGGGGAAGGCTGCATCTTAAAACTCACTTTCTCCTCCATGACTTTATTTCTTGCCCCTCAGCCAGGGCAGAGGTGGTGTCTGCAATGGGTTGTCAACTATTATTTTGTACAAGACACTTAGGGACTCCCTGGATTTGCACTTCACCAGAGTATACCCAAGCTTGCCTTGCAGACAGCTACTGTAGGCTCATCTCTTCTGACACTGGTACAATATATTTAGACCCCAGGGCTGGGTTAAGACCCTAGCTTCCAATACCTGTTTTTTAATGCATATAGGCCAGGTTTTCTTCTCTGAGCCCTGCTTTATCTTCAACAATCTGCGTGTTAGTGTAAAAGCAAAGACTGTCCAATAATAAAGTTTCCCTCAATACTGGAATAAATACTTAATATACCTTGAGAAGGCAAAAAAAGCCATCTCTGCAACTTAGCTGTACAACCTTTTTCCCATATTTTCTTTTTCCTAAAGAGAGGTGTCTTGCAGAAGACTTGTTGATATCATGCCTACAGTTTGCATCTGGGATAGTAGGCCCACGGTGTTTTTAAACAGCTCCACAGCTGTAAGAGCAATGACCTAGAGCTGTACAGAGTGAGGAGAAAGCAGGTACTGATGTAACAACTTTGGAGTTGAAATGAGTGTTGAGAGACTGGGTCATGATACTCTCAATGGTGATGGAAAGAGAAGCAGTGATCGAGAGAATCATTCTCTTTACAACTACCTGAAAGGAGGTTGTGGTGAGATGGGGGTTGCTCTCCTCTCCCAAGTAACCAGTGATAACACAAGAAGTAACAGCCTCAAGCTGCACCAGGAGAGATTTAGATTGGATAATAGGAACAATTTCTTCACAGAGAGGGTGCTCAGGCACTGGAAGAGGCTGACCAGGGAAGTGGTGGAATTCCTGTCCCTGGAAGTGTTCAAAAAACATGTAGATGAGGCCCTTCGTCACATAGCTTAGAGGTAGACTTCACAGTCAAGGGGTAAAGGTTGGACTTGATGATCTTAAAGGTCTTTTCCAACCTAGCTGATTTTGTGATTCTATAATTCTTAAAACCAAAGCCATTCATGTATTCAAACTTAGCCATTTTTTTTATTTGGCCTCAGACTATTTTATAACAGCTTGAAATGTAGACCTATTATGCTAATTCTATGGTAGAAAGTCCAAATAACTTTCCTATCTTTCCTTAGGTTCAACATCTAGGTTCACTTAGATAAAAGACTTCACAGTAAAACAACCAATGAAGCTCTCAGGGAGCTTTTAAAGCATGTATTTCAGTCCTATATTAACAGCTTATGTTATTTTCTTTAATCTGGTTCTAATTTGGCAGACTAGCACCATTACAAGTAACAGCATATTAACTAATTAGGGAAATAAAACACTAGGTAGAATAATATCACCGAACAGCAAGTGTGTTAGGTAATGTTAGGAACTGTAGCGATAGGACAAAAGGTAATGGGCTTAAACTTAAATAGGGGAAGTTCAGGTTAGATATTAGGAAGAAGTTCTTTACTGTGAGGGTGGTGAGGCACTGGGACAAGTAGCCTAGAGAAGCTGGGGCTGCTCCATCCCTGTCAGTGTTCAAGGCCAGGTTTGATGGGGCTTTGAGCAACCTGGTCTAGTGGAAGGTGGGTTGGAACTAGATGATCCTTTCCAGCCCAAACCACTTTATGATTCTATGTTCAATGTTTAAACTAGAGTAGCTATTTTGAAGTTAATAGTGAACAAACCATGAACAGAAATACCTATTGTGACAAAGCACATTGATAGGGGAAGGTAGATAAAACCTAACAGCATGGACTGCCCTTTGATGAGAACAAGCATGTGGCACAAACAACCAGCTCCACTTAAACCGGAACTTCTCATGCTCTATGATGTTGGCTATGCTTTGGCTTTCTTCTGGATGCTTCCTCCTGCAATGAATTATTCTGGATCCTAGGGTCAAATGCAGTAATGTCTTGTCCTGGAAATATGGTTGAAAGGCTGCAAAGTAAGAGCCAGTCCCATACTGTTAGTCAATTCCCCTTTGACCTGTAGCTATAAGGCAAATCAGAAATACCACAATTTAGCTGATCTCACTACTAGCACAAAGAAATATATACCACACACACTGCAGGGCAACTCCTAGACTAAAACTAGCTTGCATGAAATTGTAGGAATTTTTCCATATTGCCAGTGTGGAAAGAAACACTTAGCATGTTTGTCATATCTTGCTGATGTTAAATGTCTGGAAAAAAAAACAAAAAAAACTGGTGGAATCTGCCCAATTATCAAGATTTAAACACCTGACATAGGTATGTTGGTTTTAATTAAGCCATAGAGGGTTCTGATGGGCAGCTGCCTCCCTCTTTGCTGGAGTATTTTCCATCTATCCAAGCAGACATTGGGAACTAAGGTCTCTAGCCTGCTGCAGGGTTACTGCTTCAGAAATGGGAGAAAAGCTTCCGAAATCTGCTGCTGTATCCCTTCTGCAGAGCAGGCTGAAAGGTTTGGCTTGTGTTTAAAAACAGCAGCAAAAGCACATTTCAAAATAATGAATCCTTTTTTTATAGCAAAGTACCTATCTTCATCAAATCCTCCTACAATAGGCATCTAACAACGTAATTTATAGGCTTAGCAGCTGAGTGAGCAAGAACTGTAAGTGGAAAAATGCCTGTTATGAAACTCTGCTGTGTCCTGAGCAAACTGGGAGACAATAGCACATCTGGTATGACAACATGGTTCATAAAACTCTTTTTCAGATAATACAGCAACAGCAAAACATGAACAGATTTTCAGCCTAGTGGTCAGCCCTACATTTGCCGTATGTAAACATTCACAAATCAAGAAAGGCCAATACCTACTCTGCCTTGTTTTTCCCAATGCTACCTATATGGTAAATCACTCATTTAAGAGAAATAAAATGTGAACTTTATCACTGCTTCCTGGTCTCCAGGCTTTTAGGATTCCCTCATTTGATTTCCATATTCTTTCCAGAAGACTGGAATTTTACTCCTGCATTTTCAAGAGGTCTTTTTAGTGAAAATTTGACATTCACATACAGTCATCAGAGCCATGAAAACTAGGTCTCATTGCAGAGAGACCTGGACTGCAACCTATACCACCTGTATGGAAACCCCAGCACCCATTCACATCAGTCTCTGCGTTGTCCAGTGTTTTCCCTTAGGGGTCTTTTTACCTAGACTCATGCTTAGCATAAAACTTGTCAATGTATTACTGCCCTACCCACATCTCTAAATCACTCTCTGTTCAGGAATTTTGCCTCTTGCTTCTATTTAAACTGAGTCAGCAGCTGCATTGTAATCGTTCAGTTTTGACCAGCAAGAATGACTTGTTAGGCTAATACTTCTTTAAGCATTCTTTTGAACAGGGTTTGTGTAGGGGGCAGAATGACAAGATCTTCTTCTTGCAAGAAGATTAAAGAACACTGTAAGTTACATCAGCCATGTTCATGTCATTTCTACATATAATCTGTAAAATTGCTTTTTAAAATTACTTCAGAGCTGGAATGTATTTGTTCATATTAATAATGTCCTAAAGGGTATGGAAAATGAACTGAGACTCATGTCATCTCCTTCACCAAACTGGATGCTCTGTCTCTAATGTGCAGCCTGTTTTTCCGGCTGGTAGTTTGCTGTGGATGGGTATCGGAGGATGTTTAGAACGTGGAAATGTTATTACAAAGACAAGTCAGGGCTCTCAAAGTCTGGTGTTTGGAGAGTTTATCCTGTTTATCACAGTGGCTGCACTTCTGCTTCCCTGTCAATTGTCCTGACGAGGCAGTGCAGCTCTAGGCCTTGCATCATGCTGCCTGTGAGCCTGTGGGCTTTCCCTGCCTTGCCAACATGTCCTATGTACTGACCACAGCTATTTTGTTGAGGCTGCCTGGAGGCTTGATCTGTACAAAGCACTTCTTCCATATGCAATGACATCAACCAATGAGTTCCTAAAAACTGTTTATTCAGCACCAAGCATAGGTTTTTCTTCTTCCATAATCATGGAAGAAGGGACAAAGCTACTCTCATTGCCAGCACAGGCCTCCAGAGAAGTAGCCTGTGTCATCTGAAAGACAATTCTACCCCATCTCAGGTGGGAGCCTGTGTTTTATGGGCTTCTAAGTTTTGGGATGTCCTTGATCCCCAGGCCAATGAATGCACAGGGCTTCAGCTTTGGTGGTACAGTTCTGCTCTGCAGTGCTGCATCTCGTGCTCAGGTGAGCGCCTCACCATTGTCACACCCTCTTCAGCTTTCTTCTCAGTGCAAGTTCCTACCAAGTGACTTCAGCCCAGCAGGAAATGCTTCAACTTCTACCCCTCAGCCTGCCATTGTGGCTAGTAAGTACCTAGCTGGGTTCTTTTGTAGAGCAGGGGCTGGAGTAAGGAGGTGAGAACTCCTGACCTGGGGTTTGACAGGGGCCCTCCTCCTCTTTGCAGGAGTAGGGCTATCTCAGGGACATGGCTGCTGACAGCATCTCCTTATTGCTGTGGTGGGGATCACAGGAATGACAGAGCCCCAGAAGGACTGAGGTTGACAGCAACCTGTGGAGGTCATCTGGTCCAACCCTGCTGCTCCCACAAGGCCCCTGAGAGACAGGTGAGATGTAAGAGTGAGCTGGAACTGCTGTGAGTGTTTATATTACAGAGGGTATGCAAACTCCCTGCAATTAAAGGCAGCTAATGGCTCCCAGACCAGTGTTAAATAAACATCCTACATTAATAATTATATGTGGTTTCTCACTTCTCCGTTGTATGGGAACTGACACTGTAGGTTTGTGAATAATAAGCTCTTGCTACTGAAAGGAAAGTACTGGTTTAGTTTTCCCTTTCTCTAGGGTTGTTTGCAAGTCGCTCGTATTCAAAATGATTACAGTAGGGCTGAGTTTGAACCATGGGGTGTGCTCTGCTAAACCAGTTGGTTTTAGTTTTTCAAAATCAGATCTTCCTTAAGCTACCTAAAATGCAATTGTAACTGATCATCTTTGAAGTCATGCTCCAAATCCAATAGTTTGTTTAAAGAATCTAATTCCCAGACTTTTTTATATTTAAAATTGAATTTGTGTTTTTGTGAGGGAAGTTTTAAAGACAGCTCTAGATAAATTCTTTAGTCCCGAAAATTTATTTGAATGGAAACAAATAGATTTTAAATCACTGTAAGTCTCTTAAGTAGTTTCTGAAAGGTACTTGTAAAAATTTGTACTAAAAGACTTTCAGCTATGTTTAAGAATTAGAAGGGTGTCCCAAGGTGGCAGTGTTAGACAGCCTTTCAGTTGTTTTCTGTTGGACAAGAAGACCCTGTGCTGTGGGCAGACAGGCAGTGGAACAGCATCCATTTTATTATGCAAGACTCTGGATCACTGTTTCACACATCAACATGTGCCACTAATAAAAAACCAAAATGAATAAATGCAATTATTTAGGAGGTCTCATGGCACAAACCAGATGACAAGCTTTTTATTTCTCTTATAAGGCCAAAGAAAATCAGACTGAACTTTAGGTAGAAGACAGTAGGAAGGAACACATGTACTCCAACATCCTTAGGAGGCAATTTTAAATGGTGTTCCCATGCAGTGCTGGCACAGCATTAAGGAACACCTTGCTCTGTGTCATACACACTTTGCTGTCTCCTCCTGGAAAAATCAGTACCTTGTGTACACCAGCTTCTAATCCAGGAATTCCTCTCTCAAACCCACGGGAGAACCAAGGCCATTGCTTTGGACAGCCCCAATAGATTAAGCAGCCTAAACGTGCTTCTGTGCCACTTCATCCTGATCCTTGGTATCTTACCCCTTGCATCAGCACCATTGAGCATGACTGCACCTGGGGACTTGTATCCAGTTCGGCCTTCTCAGAGCAGGGCAGCCATTGACTCCATGGAAAAACTTCAGGAGATGCCAGAGGGATGAGGAGGGTGCTGGAGCACAGCACAACTGGAAAGAGGCAGAGAGAAAGGCCTTTGCTCAGTATGGAGATAAGAAGGAAAAGGAGCACTCCTTTGGATGTCTTCAACTTTTTTTGGGTGGGGGAACAGAAGGAACACAGCTATACTCTTCTCAGAGGTGTAGAAGGACAGCACCAAAGATACTCATCAGAGACAAAAGGACTCTCCCCCAGGAAGATGCCTGACTCACAAAGAGAGCAAAGGGATCTCCACTCCCATGGATCTTCCTAGCTCTACTGGGCAAGGCTTGCAGCAATTCAGCTGGCACTCCTTTAAGGTCCATGGGCAGTGATGGGCAAGTAGTAGATCACAGACCTCTCTACAAGTCTCTTGCGAATGTAATGAACCTGTAATTCTACTGCACAGATTCCTGAATGTTGCTTCAGCTCTGCTCATTTTCCTGAAATACCCCTTTGCAATATGTTAGCTTTCTAGAGCTAACAGGGGTAGTACTCTGTGTGCTGACTGAATTACCCCTTTGGAGGACAAGTGAAGGCAAGGGGAGATAATTTGTTGTGAGGTTTCTTTGCACTGAAGTTGTAATACTGGTGACAACTATCCTGGCTTCAAATCAGCAAATGTATTTCTACTGCCTGTTCTTTAACAAACTAATTGAATCCTCAGATTCTGAAAGTTAATAGTGCTTTAAAAAAGAGACTTTTAATGTGTCATGTTACAGCCTGGCAAATAAGGTGTGATTCATCTACATATATAGCTTTAAGAAAGCCTTACAGGAGGAAAAGGAGTCTGGGGCCTCCATAGGTAAACCTACATGATGCCTTATCTACTGGAGAGGGGTAAGAATGATGGCTGAAACTGTAGTTGCAGCACCAGGTACAAGCAGGTAGAAAGGGCTAATGGCCTGCTCTAGACTCTCTCTTTACAGCTTAGCAAGGAATGGGACAGAGCTGGAATCTAACATGGGCATATGATTTCAGTTTGTGAAAAAAGGGGAATACTATCAGCTTGGCTTGCTGAGAACATGAAGGTTCTTCCAAGGAAATCAGCACAGAACTAAGGGTAACATGTTTCTCTTTACATACAGCTCTTCTACGAAATACTGCGTGGTTCATACCTAGATAGGAACTTCGGAATTATTTTCTAAGTCTTGGGTTTCAGTCTTCTGTCCCATGATTTGCCTTGGCTTCCTTAGTAACAAAACCTCGATGTCCATGCTGAAAAAAATTAGCTGTGATGTTTTTCTAATGAGAAGCTGAAAATGCTGCCTTTGTATTCCTCTGGTATCCAGCTTCACAAATGTACCCATTGTTTCTGCTTGTTTTCTGCCTGTTGCACTAGAAATGCTGAAAAAACAGTGTTGGAGTCAGAGAGCTGTTCTTGGAAATCCAAGAGCCCTCTCACCTCAGTTCCAGATTCCTACATGGCTGGGGCAGTCTTTCTGTCTGCATTTTCAGCTGTTTGAAACATCCTCTTGATCTTTTTAAAGTGTACTCAGCTTCCCTGAAGATCTGGCTGCTTCAGGAGCCATTAACATCTTTTACCATTACAGTCTAAATACGATATACGATATACGAAATACCCTGTGAGTCTTTCATGCATTCTTCATCATGCAGAAACGTGTCTTTTTTTTTTTTTAGATCTGAACTGCAGTAAGCTAGCCCACAAATGTCTTGGCATGATCACACTATTAATCACTGTCATTGTTTCGTGGGATTATGGCATCTCTGTTTATTCTGTGTTCCCAGTTTGCTCCTTGATACTAAGGCTAACCTGGGAGGAGAAGGCTGGGACAGCACCTTCCCTGCCCTCAGGCTTTTGCCCACTCAGGGCTGCAAAAGTTTGTGGAAGTCTTAAGCCACTGAAATAATTCTGCAGCCTGCAGATCCTCCCCCATGTGCTTGGAAATGTTGCACAGATGGAGCTGTGTGCTGTCAGGGGATTTCATACTGGGGGAGAGTGACTATGTACAAGAACCCTAGGAGTGTTTAAACCCACTCACTGGGGGCTCATGGGGGGAGTGGGAGGAACAGAACATGGGGAAGAGCTGTGACATCCCCTCTCTGTGCTAAGTCCTGTCCCAGGGAGGGAAGCACAGCATTATAGGCTCTCTTCTGACCATAGACAGAGGAGTACCTCTGGAAACACACAGTAAAAATGGATTTCTTATCACATGTAGGAAAGCCGTAAGTGAGGCTGATAAATAGATTTTTAAAGATTTTTTTTTTTTTGAATTTACAGTCATAGAATCGGAGAATCATAGAATAGTTAGGGTTGGAAGGGATGCACTCACAGCCCAGAAAGCCAACTCTATGCTAGGCTGCATCAAAAGGAGTATAACCACCAAGTCAAAGGAGGTGATCCTGTCCCTCTCCTCTGTTCTCATGAGACCCCCCCTTGGAGTTCTGTGTACAGGTCTGGTGTCCTCAATATAAGAAGGACATGGAGGTGTTAGAGCAAGTCCAGAGGGCTGGAGCACCCTTATATATGAAGATAGGCTAAGGAAGTTGGGGCTGTTCAGCCTGGAGAAGAGAAGGCTGCGTGGAGACCTCATAGCAGCCTTCCAGTATCTGAAGGGGGCCTACATGGGTGCTGGAAAGAGACTCTTCATCAGGGACTGTAGTGATAGGACAAGGGGTAATGGGTTTAAACTGAAACAGGGGAAATTCAGATTAGATAAAAGGACGAAGCTCTTTACTGTGAGAGTAGTGAGGTACTGGAACAGGCTGCCCAGAGAAGTGGTAAATGCTCCATCCCTGTCAGTATTCAAGGCCAGGTTGGACAGGGCCTTGGGCAACATGGTCTAGGGTGGGGTGTCCCTGCCCATGGCAGGGGGGTTGGAACAATCAAGTAAATAAGTCAAACTGTGTTATGTTTTCTGTCTGCACAGAGTGTATGTTACAACTCGGACCCAAAAAGACCAGATCAGGTCAAATGGAAGTAACTTCTGTCTATCCCTACTTCTCCCTGCAGAGCTGTTTCTTCAAAGCTCCTATTTTAGGGGTACAGTAGCTCCTGCATTGTGCACCACTTGAAGGCTACACATGCTACCACATCAGGATGTGCCGACGATCTTTTTAAGAACATCTCCCCTCCTCACAGAAGAATCATGCACTGATTTGTATTCAGGAGTTTCAAGGCTTCCAGTATGTGTCTTGGTGTTATATATAGAGATAGTAAGAAGGAATTACTTTTGAAGCCATTTACTCAAGCGTAGGTCTATTAGCTCTTGTAGGTTTTTTTATTGCTAGGCTTTCTGAACTATAGTTGAGCATTACATGTATCTCAGATAATATCGTAATTGAGCTGGCATTATTGGCCAAACAGGTTGTATTAATTAAGTGCTGGATGGCTGCACAGTATGCAAGTGTTATAATGACACTGAAGTCAGGAAAGAGAAAAGCACCCGTATGGAAAATGTATATTGTGGCATGCAACAAATCTTTGAATTAGCCAGTGTTACAAGAGCCAAGCTGAATCTTCAAATTAATGGGTATAGATTAAACAGAAACATGGTGGGATGGCTCCTACGACTGGAGTGTTGGAATGGAAGGTTACAGGCTCTTTAGGAAAGACAGGCCTGGCAGGCGGGGAGGAGGAGTTGCCCTTTATGTTAGGGATAGGCTGGAGAGTATGGAACTCTGTCTGGGGACAGGTGAGCAGTCCACAGAGAGTTTGTGGGTCAGGGTTAAAGGGAATACAGCTATGGGAGACATTACTGTGGGGATCTGTTACAGACCACCTGATCAAGGAGAACCTGCAGATGAAGCACGCCATAGAAAGACAGGAAAAGCCTCACGCTCACAGGCCCTTGTTCTCATGGGTGACTTCAACCACCCTGACATCTGTTGGAAGGATGGTACGGCCCGGCACAAGCGATCCAGGAGGTTCCTCGATTATGTAGAAGACAACTTCCTTCTGCAAGTAATAGAGTTGCTGACAGGGAGAGGTGCCATGCTTGACCTCGTGCTCACCATCAGGGAAGGGCTGGTTGGAAATGTGACACTCCAGGGCAGCCTTGGATGCAGCGATCAAGAGATGCTCAAATTTGAGATCCTCAGGACAGTGAGAAGAGCGTGCAGCAAGCTCACTGCCCTGGACTTCAAAAGAGCAGACTTTGGCCTCTTCAGGAACCGGCTTAGGAAGGTTCCATGGGATACAGCCCTAGAGGGCAGAGGGGCCCAAGACTGTTGGTTGATATTCAAGGATCACCTGCTGCAAGCTCAGGAGTGTTGCATCCCAACCAGAAGGAAGTGCAGCAGGAGGGCCAGGAGACCTCCTTGGATGGCTAAGGAGCTGCCGAGGAAAATTCAATTGAAAAAAGAGGCTTATAATAAGTGGAAGCAAGGACAGGTGGCATGGGAAGAGTACAGGGATGTTGTCCAGGAAGCTAGAGACCAGGTTAGGAAAGCTAAGGCTCAGTTAGAATTAAACTTAGCTAGAGGTATTAAAGATAACAGGAAGGGATTCTACAAAAGCAAATAAAAAACAGACTAGGGAGAATGTAGGTCCCCTCCGGAAGCTCTCAGGAGAACTGGATACACGGGATTTGGAGAAGGCTGAGGTTCTGAATGACTTCTTTGCCTCAGTCTTCACTGGCAAAGGCTCTGACCAAACCACCCAAGTCTTGGAAGGCAGACGCAGGGACTGTGAGAATGAAGATCTTGCGCCCACTGTAGGAGAGGAACTGGTTCGAGACCATCTTAAGAACCTGAATGTGCACAAGTCCATGGGTCCTGATGAGATCCATCCGCAGGTCCTGAAGGAGCTGGCACATGAAGTTGCGAAGCTGCTGGCCATCATATTTGAGAAATCATGGCAGTCAGGTGAAGTTTCCGATGACTGGAAAAAGGGAAATATAACCCCCATTTTCAAGAAGGGGAAAATGGATGACCCGGGGAATTACAGACCAGTCAGTCTCACCTCTGTGCCTGACAAAATCTTGGAGCAGATTCTCCTGGAAGGCATGCTAAGGCACATGAAAATCAACAAGGTGCTTGGTGACAGCCAGCATGGGTTCACTAAGGGGAAATCATGCCTGACCAATTTGGTGGCCTTCTATGATGGGGCTACAGAACTGATGGACAGGGGTAGAGCAGGTGATGTCATCTACCTGGACTTGTGTAAAGCGTTTGACACTGTCCCACACGACATCCTTGTCTCTAAATTGGAGCGACATCAGTTTATCGGTGGATAAAGAACTGTCTAGATGGCCGCACGCAAAGAGTTGTGGTCAATGGCTCAATGTCCAGCTGGAGACCAGTAACGAGTGGTGTCCCTCAGGGATCGGTGTTGGGACCGGTCTTGTTTACCATCTTCGTTGCTGACATGGACAGTGGGATTGAGTGCACCCTCAGCAAGTTTGCCGATGACACCAAGCTGTGTGGTTCGGTTGATACCCTGGAGGGAAGGAATGCCATCCAGAGGGACCCTGACACGCTTGTGAGGTGGGCTGATGCCAACCTCATGAAGTTTAACCATGCCAAGTGCAAGGTCCTACACCTGTGTCGGAGCAATCCCAGGCACAGCTACAGGTTGGGCAGAGAAAAGATTCAAAGCAGCCCTGCGGAGAAGGACTTGGGGGTGTTGGTTGATGAGAAAATGAACATGAGCTGGCAGTGTGCGCCTGCAGCCCAGAAAGCCAACCATATCCTGGGCTGCATCAAAAGAAGCGTGACCAGCAGGTCGAAGGAGGTGATCCTGCCCCTCTACTCTGCTCTTGTGAGACCTCACATGGAGTGTTGTGTGCAGTTCTGGTGTCCTCAACAAAAAAAGGACATGGAACTGTTGGAACAAGTCCAGAGAAGGGCCACGAGGATGATCAGGGGACTGGAGCACCTCCCGTATGAAGACAGGCTGAGGAAGTTGGGGCTGTTCAGCCTGGAGAAGAGAAGGCTGCGTGGAGACCTTATAGCAGCCTTCCAGTATCTGAAGGGGGCCTACAGGGATGCTGGAGAGGGACTCTTCATTAGAGACTGTGGTGACAGGAAAGGGGTAACGGGTTAAAACTTAAACAGGGGAAGTTTAGGTTGGATATAAGGAAATTCTTTCCTGTTAGGGTGGTGAGGCACTGGAATAGGTTGCCCAGGGAGGTTGTGAATGCTCCATCATTGTCAGTGTTCAAGACCAGGTTGGACGAGGCCTTGGGTAAAATGATTTAGCATAAGGTGTCCCTGCCCATGGCAGGGGGGGTTGGAACTAGATGATCTTAAGGTCCTTTCCAACCCTAATGATTCTATGATTTTATGATTCTAAACATTAGAGATGTATCTTCAGTAATTGATTCAGTTCTAACTGGCAGCACTCAACAGAATTGTCTTTGCCAGAGATTTGGGCTGCACAGTAGGACCTTCCCCATGCTCCGCAAAACTGAAAGGTCCTCCTGTAGGAATCTGCTGGGGGGTCCATCTCTAAGTGAGGAGGCTAGAACAGGTGTATTTCTGTGCTTGGATGGTCCAAACACTGTCCTCAATCTGTGCAATAGCCTATTGAGCAGAGTGCCCACTTCGGTAGACTGAAGGTAAATGCTGACTTTTGACTCTCTCTTTAACTGTAATGGAAATTTGATTAAAATGTCTTAAGCATAGATTAAGTACAGAAGTTGGTATTCACAAACCTGTTCAGGTTGACACTGGTGGCTGAAGCCAGTTTCAGAGTACCATATGATTGGTGTTAGCCCTGTTAACTTGCTCACCTTCTCCAGAGTCCTTTGCTCTCAGCCTGCTTTTCTCCCAGGTTAACAGTGAGAACCAACTCTCTAAAAAAAAAAAAATAAAAATTGTGATAGTAAGCTAGCGTCTGAGGTACAGAGAAGGCAGAAAAATCTTAGGAAAAAAATCTAGTACTAGGAACTGCTTGCAGTTTTATTCAAGTAGCCTAAGCAATCTTCTTTATTCTCATAGAAACATGGCACTTTTTTATTCAAGACAAAAACTTTAGGGAACCTAAAATGAGCTTTAAGAATGGAAGTAGGCTGCTAACATAATTTTGCTTCTCATTAAAGCAAAAAAAAAAAAAAAAAATTAAAGACTAAAATATTTCAAAAGGGACTAAAGGTATCAATTTAAGAAACCAAAACCAGATGCCTGACTTTCAGAGTGAGTGAGCAAGCAATACTTCCTGTGCTGCACCTCTTTGAAACACTCCAGATTATTAGTTACTCATTAATAACATCATCTTCATAGTTTACAGAAGATATAAATATGCTCCTGCCCATGACTGGGGACCTCAGCAGACTAAGATTCATTAGTCAGCACTGCTTTTTCCTCAAGGAAAATGACAGCACTTCTAAATTTTATCTGTAGTTTTCAAAAAGTGTGGGTGATTTGTCTGACTCATTAACCCTGGAGGAAGATTGTTAATCAGTGGATGACTGTTACATCATGGAATCATAGAATCATAGAATAGTTAGGGTTGGAAAGGACCTTAAGATCATCTAGTTCCAACGCCCTTGCCATGGGCAGGGACATCTCACACTAAACCATGTCACCAAGGCTCTATCCAACCTGGCCTTGCCATTCCAGTGCCTCACCACCCTTACAGTAAAGAACTTCCTTATATCCAATTAAAAGTTACGCTGTTTAAGAGGAAGTTAAGTGCCACAAGCCATGATTCAGATTTGCTTCTTTATGGGAAAGCCTGATTGAAATAAATTGCATGTTTTACACTAAGCTATAGTCTTCTCATTTTGATCCTTACTTTCCTAAGAAGGACAGCTTACTTAAAATGTCCCTGTCTTCTCTGCCATCCCAAAATCTTTGCTTTCCTTTGACAGTCTCCAAAAAATTAAGCAATAGTGACCTCAGTCTTTAATTGTCACCAGGTTTGTAATAGCAGGTGGGGTCAAGACGCACCACATTACTGTCACTCTCTTAGGGGAAACAGTTGCAGTCCTTACTAAACCTGAGTGACAGAAGGGGTACAGAAGCCAGGACTTCACCTTCCCTGTTACATCCAGTGAGTACATGACAGCGGGAAGCAGGTTCTCCTCCTGTGCATCTTTGTGGCCACTAAAGAAGAGTTTTTAGATATGCAATTGCAGATTTCCACAGGATTTAACTGCATTTTTTCCACTCAGACAATTGACTTATTTCTGGTTTTTGAGGTAAATAGTTCTTCTGCATCCCAGTGTGCAGTTACAGAACAGGAAAGACATTGCAGGCATGAAGGGCACTAAAAGGAGGCAGTTAGACTTTATCCAAGTCTTAGGATTCTCTAGTATAAACTACTGTTAAAAAATTATCTTAGTCATAAGCTTAAAGTACTGCAGGGCTTTGTACACACAGCTGGACAAAGGCTAGCTGAGTGCTCCAGTCTGGCAATTCCTTAACTAAAGCTGTTTAAAAGAAATCTAGAAAAGCTTATCCCAGAAGTCCCTGGGGTTTATAGTGGCTGGCTTTTAGAAGAAGGCGTACATGCTGAAATATCCTTTCAAAATTGGATGTAATTTAACAGCTTCAGCTGTACCTTAGTGCAGTGTACCTTGTCTGGAAAGTAAGAGAAAGCAATGCACTAGTGTCAATTTGCAAACACCATACAAATCCAACAAGTCAGGTGGCTTTAGGTCATGGCACATAATCTTGTGCTACCCTCTTAGAACCTCCTGGGCTTAGTCACACACCAAACAGAAAGGGGTCCACCCATTTCATTTTGCCTGCCAATGCTTTCAAGATGCATGCAAGAAAGCAGTGTGTTTGCAATATGGATACCTGAAAATGGTAAATGCAGAATCAGCTTTTATATATAGGCTCTACATGTTCTGCAAAACTAAAGAAAAAAAACAAATCCAAACCTCATATGCTGTCTCCTTCACTTTCTGTCTTCCTCCCCTTCTTTCCCGCCTACAGACTTTCACAACAGTTTATATTGAACTCCTTCCCATCTCTGCAATATTCTTTTCTCCCTCAGTATTAATTTGTGCTAAATTTTTCCCTGCTTAGCTTCCTAGTAGATCTCAGGGTGCATGTCTCCCAGCCTCCCTTTGCTCTTCTTGCACAACCCATTGCTTTGCTCATGGCTATTCTTCCTCACTCCTTGCAGCCATGGGCCCATTGATTTGCCACTCCTTCACGTCTCTGCCTCCTTGCAGTCCTTACTGTTTGCTCCTTCCCATCTTTTTCATTAGTCTTATGTGGTTTTGCCCAATTCTTTCCTTTTGTCTTGTTCCCCAAGTTCCTCAGTAACTTCTTCAAGTCTTGCTCCTCACTAGCGGAGGCTCTCATGCACTCCTAACCTCACTCCAGCTTTCCCCCTTCTTCCTAGGTAGCCACTGCTCCTTATCTCTCCATGGAGAAACCCAAACACAACCTGCAGAGTTTTTTCACTTGTACTGGGCTTATGTGACAAGGTTTCAATAGTGGAGGGGCTGTAGGAAGGCCTCTGTGAGTAAACGCCTGGGCTGCTCTGTGCCAGACCCACCACAGGGCACAGCTGAGCCCCTCAGCCAAGATGGTGGCACCTTAGGGAGGAAGTACTTCAGAAACAGCAAAAATGCCACAAAGGCAAAGAAAGGGGAGAAAAAAAGTGTAAGAAACAGTTCTGCAGTCACCAAGGTCAGTGAAGGAGGCAGATGGTGCTCCAGATGCTGGAGCGGAAATTCCCCTGCAGCCCATAGGGAAGACCATGTGGAACATGTTGTCCCCCAGTAACCCATGGAGGACTATGGTGGAGCAGATACTCACCCATGGAGGACCTCACACTGCAGCAGGTGAAGATGCCCTGAAGGAAGGCGCTGCAGCCTGTGGAGAGCCCATGCCACAGCAGGCTCCTGGCAGGAGCTGTGGCCCATGCAGAGGACCCTACTCATGAGCAGATTTTCTGGCAGAAGCTGCAACCCATGGGAGACCCACAGTGGAACAGACTGTTCCTGAAAGACTCCTGAAAGTGGAGAGGATCCTTGTTGGAGCAGTTTGTGAAAGACTTGATCCCATAGGAGGCACCCCATGCTGGTGCAGGGAAACTGTGTGGAGGAACAAGCAATAGAGAAGAGCTGTTATGAACGAACCACAACCCCCATTATGCATTTCCCTGTGTGTCTGGAGTGAGAAGAAGTAGAGGAGTTGGGAGTGAAGGAGTGGAGTTGAGCCTGAGAAGAAGGGGTAGGGTGAGGGCAAATGTTCTACTCATTTTTGTTTCTCACCATCCTACTCTGATTTGCAATAAATGCATATGATTTTCATGAAGTTGAGTGTGTTTTGCCTGTGATAGTAACTGGCAAGCAAATTGACCCATAAGCTTGTCCCTCGTATTTTCTCACTCTGTCCTGTTGGTAAGGAGCATCTTCCCCTTGCCCAGTTCCTTTAACTGGACTGTCAGCCCTGTGCACTTCCATTTTTAACTTCACCACAGATGTTCTCCACACTTACCTCAGTACTCTTCTCTCCTTTGCCCAGGACTTCCTGGTACTTCACTGCTTGTCTGTGATTTGCCTGCTAGCTGTGGGACTCCATCACTGTCCCATTCTGACATGGCACTGCAACTCTAACCATGTGGGTTCTCACTGCTAGTTCTCTGACCTAGCACATCCAGAAATCAGCTGCCTTCTGAAATCTGGTTTGAACTTCACCTTGGTGTCCACACTCCATTCTTTGATGTAACAACTTCCCCTACATTATCCCCACTCACTATAATCCCATACTGGCATCTATTGATTAGCTTCTTCCTGCTACCCTGGGCAGTGGCTGCCTAGTTTTGCCCTAAGATACTAACAGTCAAGCACAGAAGAAGAAGCATCACAGCAGCTCCTCCTGGCTACTAAAGGAGGTGACATCTAGAGGCAACACTGATGCTGACTGCTCTATCTAGAAAAAGCAATTATGGGCAAGCTGACACCACTCTGTGAAGACAACCTCATTTTTGTTACGACTGGGCTGGATTACCTTACAGAAATGGAATATAGTGTTATCCGCCATCTGCCTTTCCCATGCCACATAAGTATTCGGAGCTCTTTAGCATCACTGAGGCAAAAGACCAAGCTTCACCTCTGCCTCTTGGGAAAAGAGTGATCATAGTGTATCTATGTTAGAAATAAGGGCGATAATTTAGGCAAAGAGGAATTCGGTTTGCCCATCCCTCAAAATTAGCTTGCTGCTTTGAACTCCTGTCTAGTGAGTACTAGAAACATTTTAGCTTGGCCAGTCCTTTCAGGCCAATGCAGGACATAAATAAGGGAATGCATCAAGAATAATCTTGCTGGAATGAAACAGTACAAAAACTAACTTGCCCTGCTGGGAGGAAGGAGGACTCCTTATAGCATCTTTCCAGGCAAAATGATGATGACACCAGAAAAAGTGGCAACTGAGACTGTTTGGAGAAAGGAAAGAAGGTTGATGCAGTGGAGGAGAACTGGGAAATTTTGTCTTGTCTGGAAAAGACATCACTTGATATCTTGCCTAGCTCATAGGCAAAGAAGAGTTGCAGTACTCTGTATTTTACTTGGCAGTTGCCAAGCCCTTGATATGTAACGACCTGTGAACCTTTATCATATCTCTTGGCCATATGACTATTTGCCACCTTATTAAGCAGACTGAGTATTTGTTTTTAGGCTGCAGTTTCCATGTAAGGTTCCAGAACTCCAGTTTTCAGATCTGTCACTGGAGACACGGGCTTGTCAGTGGAGCTTGCCAATGGCTCAGAACTCCTTTTAGGACATGTTTTCTATTCCCTCTTGACTTTCTGCTTTGTTTAGTAGATGGTTCCTTTGGACTTCAACCTTCCCCCATGGCTTCTAGCTAGGTCTGTCCCTCTGTGGTCTTACTGATTCGTTATTTTCCCAGAGAAGTCAACCTGAGCTGTCAATGTAAACCTTGATGCTTGTCTCCATAGTCAGTAATAAATTATCCTGAAGTGGTGTGGTTGTGGCAGCTTGTCCAGGTTGCCTATAGTGTGCAATGGATGGTCCTGGCAAAATTTCTTCAGTAGCTTGAAGGTTTGGAGGAGACACACATTAGCAGGTACACCTTTTGCTTATCAGCTCTAAGTCTTTGTACCATTTGGGGAACTGTTTTTTGTTCACCTAAATTATCTAAAATTTCACCCAGAGTTGAGGTCTTGAAATTATTTTGTCTGCTTGTCCAAAGGGTAAAAACCCTTAGGAAACTGAGAGAAGCCCACCTGCAGCCTCCAAAGATAATCCTTTTCTCCTTAAACCCTCTTCTGTTTGCAGAACTATGAAGAGTGATCCGGAGCCTTGGAGTACATATCTGCTTAAAAAAGCAAATCTGTTCTTTCAACTTGTAATATATTCACTGAAACAGAGCTGTCCTTAGAAGGCTCAAAAAATTCAGCTTATATTCTAACTAAGAATATTTCAAAAACATTTTACATTGAAACAGATAACTTACATAACATCTGACCTCTGATTTAACATGTCCATTGACAATTGCGCTCCCATTTAAAAAGATTAGCAAGTACTGGCTCTGCACAATTGCTCTTGAGGCTGAAGTATCCTTGGAGGAACTGCTGGATATACTGCATGTTGGTGCAGTGGCAAGCAGAACTTAACCAAAGCTCGTGCTGCAACCAAAGTACTAACAAACCATAAATTTTCCTTGTTTTCAAGTTATTGTACATGTCCTGATGAAAACATAGAGAGATGCGCAGACCTCCCCCAAAGCAAAATTTAAACATGGGAAAACAGGGAAGAGCTAAGAAGAAAGCAGTAATGTTTGAAATAAGCTTCTTGAGAAAGAGTAAGTGTTGCACTGGTTTTGGAGTGTCCGTTATTTAGCAAGTTGCTTGGCCTGGTTTATTATAACATTGTCTATTTGAATTCAAGAAGCAGACTGTAGGAAACCTGCCCATGACCTGGTGTGGGACCTTAATTTTTCCAGTGGTACAGACAGAAAATGTACAACTACTTAATAATTTAAATATAAAACTGACAGTGACTTTTGTTGCCTTGAGTACTACATCTCCCCGCAGTGCTGACATGGGCAGACAACATAGATGGTTCTGCCTAGGGCAAGATTCTGCAAGGAGTGGCAAATATGGAGACGTCTGGCTGCAGGTGTATGCAGATGGTGGCCACTCCTGCCTTCCAGCTGTCTACCCTGCTTCTACACCGAAGTGATTTCCCCCTTGCTAGGGATGGCTGATTGACATGCCTATTTGCTTCTGGTCTCCAGTTACTAATTGCACGAATGTAAACTAGGAAGCTGTTCAGAAAGTGGGCAATGTATACTGTTCCCAGTAGGATGTGAGTTTGTACCAATGTTTAGTACAACTAAAGCCCTTCATTAGAACAGTAACATTTTTTTGAAACTTTTGTATGGTTTTGCATAACCCTGAGCCAGCTTTGTCTCCCAGATACAGACAAAACTGTTGTGTTTTTTTTTTTGTTAGATATTTAAATATCTGAAGTAATACTGTTAAATAAAGAATTGGGCAGATATAAACAGGAGGTAAAATGGTACCAGCTCAAAAATCAGACAACTGTAACTAAACTGTATTTAATAATTTCAAAACCAACTTTCATTCTCTTTTAATCTTTAACATTTTAGTTTTAGTTTTCTTGGTGGATTAGATGGTAGATAGGAATGTCAACGTAAAATATTCCCTTGTAGCAGTCAGCTGTTTCCTGTTTTCCCCTTATTCTTCACAGATAAAACAAACCAAAACAAGACTTAGGATGCACTTTCCACCCATCTTACCTCTTAGAAGGGGCAACCGTTTTGAAGCAATCACTGGAATGCTGACTCCCATTTACTTGCCCATCAATCCTGCAAATTCTAAGAATGATCTTATTCTGTGGCCCATATTTTTTTAATCTTGCTGAGCTCTAAAATTTGAAGTACTTTCAAAACGTCAGCTAGGACAAGAATGGCATGCTAGAGGGATGCTAATTTAACTGGTAGGGTTCAAGGCAGAAGCAACATATTTGTCCATTTAATTGTTAGATGTAAGAATCCAGAATCCCTCTTTTTCCGTCATTCTGTAGTTCAGAGGTTCCCAAATTATGCTGTATGTCCTAGTAATGATATGCAAACCATTTCACAATTTTTGCCCCAACAGACTTCAGCCTTCTCCCTCAATGATGGCTTAGTAGTACCTCAGAAAACTTGTAAACCTTTGATCAGACCAGCATAGGCTCTCCAGAAATGCTGAATGAAAGACTAGTGACTCTTCGTCTTTCTCATCTAGCTGAGAGGTGGAGGCACAGAAGAAGTAGTAGAGTCAGACATTGAGATTTCTATTCCGGTGTGCCTCAGTTGCTGGTCCACTGTTTCCTTCGTTGGGAGAGTTTGTCTTTTCCGTGATGAGTACACGGCACAAGGACTTGACTTGGCAATCAGAGAACCTTAAATGCAAGCTCCCAAGCCATGTCATCTCTGGGAAAAAAAAAAAAAAAAAAACAAAAAAAAACCCAACCCAACCCAAAAAAAAACAACAAGCCAAACCAAACCGAAACTAAAACACTCCCAAACACCCCCCCCCCCAAAAAAAAAAAAAATAAAACCCACCACAAAACAACAACAAAAACAACCAAAACACACAAACAATATATGATTAGGTTCTTAGGTAATAAAGTAGTAGAGTCAAAATGCTTACAGTGTTAATATCTACAAGAGATTTGCCTTGACTTGAGATGTCTAAGACTGCTTTTGGACAATTACTCCACAAAAGTATTTGCTTTAAGTCATTAATGTTTCCCATCCCAAAGAAACAGCTGCTCTGGGAACTTACACTCCCCACTAAAAATTTCTCTTTGTCTCCAGGCTACATCTCTTCCTCCTTCCTGGGTAAAGTAGTAAGTAAAGTATTGCAAGTAAAATCCATAAAAGCAGGGCACTTTTGTTAGCCTGTGAGACAGAATAATGAAGACCAACCAGAAAGAAATGGACTTAAAATAAACTGAAGTGCCATTGTGTAAAATGCTATAGGGGAATCTTGTACATAAATTGAAAGCTTAGGGGGGAAAGTCCAAGGATGCTCAGGAAAAGCCTAAAAATAATCTATCACAGGCCACAGGAACCCTCAGCCATACTGGAGATCACAGCATGGGCTATATGGGAAGAATGTGCTTCTTCACTCACAAGACATAAGGTCTTGTTCAGGTCTACAATAACAGTATTTTCTTTTTATTGTAGAAAATATTGACACTTAGGGCTCAAGTTCCTGTATTAGTAAGAGTATTATTATTCTATTATTCTATTAGTAAGCAGCAAAAATGGTTTGTGCTGATTAAGCCAGTTTAACAAAATACGCTGTTTTGATTTTAAAGTTGTGTTTTAAAAGACACTATTAAGAAACCTGAAGAGCAAATTTGTTTTTAGAAATGGAGAACCACATAGCAGATCAAAAATACAGTGAGAAGATATAACTGAAATTTTACAATCAGGAGTATTCAGAAAGAAATAAAAAATGTTGAAGGGGCACTGTATATAGTAATCCCTCTACAGTGTAGCGATTCACCCTAGAGCATGGGAAATTCCAATGCGACCTGATCGCAGTAAATGTGAAGCTAAAAAAGATGCTTGCAAAAGCAAATTAGAATACAAGAATCAAATATAGCTGTGGTATATGCATGAAGGGAAGGAAAACTGACTGGGAGCTGTCAGAGATGATCTCTTGGGCTAACAGGTTTGAATTGTTCACTGAAATTACTTTAATCCCAGAAGTGAAGGCTATTGTCATCCTACAAAATATAGTTCTGTATGATTGCTAAACTGTTCCTGTCTTGGAAATATACATAGAAGCAACTGGTGATTATACTAAGTTCACTTCAGGCAATGTTCTGATGAAGGCCCTTTTGAAAGAGGACAGTTTACTGGAGGATGCACTGGAAGTCAGATTCCCAGAAATAAAAAAATAGGCCACTCACCCCATGGTAAAATCAACTGGATTTACAGATATATCTGTTGTCAGCCTGTCAGATGCTTGTTCAGCCTCCTAGGATAGAGACTACACACCTTCCCTGCACCTTCACAGTTGGATACTGGAAAAAAAAAACATGCTCCACTAGTCTTTCCTCTTACATCTTGTTTTCTACACGCATTTATCCTCATATGCCTTCTCTCATTTCTTTCTCCAGGATGATACTTGACCAGTAGTGGTTCATCATGAACAGGTAGCATTCTATTCTGCCAAATTTCATTGTGGTATCATTGCTGTTTGCACCTCAGTTTTGTATCAAGGCTGCAACTCAGATTAAAAGAAAGGAATCCTCAAGGAAAAGATTACTGCATTCAAATACCTGGGAGCCTATCTGCTTAACAACCCCTTACCACCGCAATTTAGGAGCAGCACATATTGATAATTTCAGGAGGAATTTTGTTGAGCCTTTTCTAAATGTCTGTCACTTCCTCCTGTAGCCTGCTCCTCTTCTCACTATTTCTGATTTTCCATCACTGCTTTTGATTTTGTGAAGGTTGTCTGGGAGTGTATCTGAAACCGAATTACTGGAACTTAAATGGTATTCTTAGTAGTTTCTACATGTGTAGGCAATCAGAAATCTCACCAGTGTTCTGTATTTGTGTAGTCTGGTATGTTAGAAACCAAATGATAACTGGTGGTCATAAAGAACTGCACCAGTCAGTTCTTCCTCTTCAACGTTAATGAAGTAACTACAGCTGACAGTCAAAGGCACAACACATTGACTTGCACAATGCAGTAGGCTGCTGACAGCTTTCATCTTTCTGGAGCAAGCTCCAAGTTCTGAGAATGGAACATCCCAAATGCAGAACTCCTGGGAACTGAGTGTGGGTTTTTCTTTTGTTTCTCCCTGCTGCCCCCTCCCCTCAGTGTACATCTTTCCATTTAACAGTAAGGACATGGCTGAGCCTTTTTGTGTTTAAAAACAAAATCCCTGAAGGGATATAAGCTGTGCTTATGTAAGTAGTTAGTGGTAACAAACAGCTACTTATTTCCTGAGTCATTCTCTATTTCCACATCTCTATCTAATGCTCATCTGTGAAGCACAAAGAGGTCTTCTAGTGAGAAAGAATACATATCCAGAAGTTACTAATTGCTAGTTAACAGTTGCTGACATTCTCTGCCAATAGACTTGATCTTTCACTTAGCAGTGGGAATATTTGTAAACCTAGAGTTACATTAAGTGGCTAGTATTTGCTAAAGTAGTGTGCTTCATTTTTTCCAAATAACTGATTAATCTGTTTGTCTTGTAGACTTGAGTGGATCTGGCTAGAGGGCTTAATGAACCTGATTTATTTAAGTTTGAAACTAGAGAGAAAATCAGGGAAGTTTGGTCCCCCCGTCCCCCCCGTCCCCCCCAGAAATGGGGGAATTTGAAAGCCAAATAACAGTGAGGATTGAAGAGCTCAGGTGGGTTGGAATAACTGAGGGTATAGTTAAATACCTGACTCTTTGGTTTAGATCTCTCTTAGTTTTATTAAATTCTTCAATCATAAAAAAATGCTGCCGCTCAAAATAGCAATAAAACTGACAGGGCGAGACAACATGCCTTGTCAATACTATAGCAGAGAGAATGGGGAACTTCCTAAAACCTCATATGCTTCTTTTTTTTTTCCCCATATTCAAGAATATTGAAAGACATTGAGGTACCTTACTGCTTCACAGACAAAGGAGTTTGCCTAACAGTTATGAGATTAAAAACTGTTACGGATTACACTTAAAGTAAATTTATAACAAAACACCAATTAATACTTCAGAATGCGTTTGAATTTTGTGGGGCAGTGAAACTCCAAGTTGCCTCTGATTTACAGATCCCCAGCACAAGCACTGCATGACAGACTGTACTTTCCTGTTTGTCATAATGTTTCTGGGAGAGTGTGGGTCCCAAGTCAGATTTCTGTCAACAAACTGCATCTCTGGGTTTGTACACATAAGAGCAAAGCATCTGTAAAAGCAGATCCTGTTAAAGGTGCTTTCCTGAGGTAAGGCAAGGTGCCTGTCTGGAAAGAAATGACTGGTGCTGGTCACCCGAAGAGAAATAATAATCTATTGGAACAGGTAATGGCAATAGCTGTGGCAAAGAACATGATGCAGAATGAGGGGAACAGTGGTTATTTCGTCAACAGAGGACTGACTAGAGGTAATATCAGATATTTCACAAGTATTTGAGAAGACAAAGGGTATGAAGTACTTTGTCTACTAAAATCCTAGCAGGAAGAGCAAGGTTAGAAACTGGGAAATACTTTCTAATGGTAAGACCAACTAAGCAAGGTTAGTTGTCAAACCTATCTGAAAGCTTCAGTGGATGGAACACTATGTCTTCACGACTCACTTCTCAGAAGCTTACACAGTAGGTATCACTGATCATATTCCTCAGTAGATCAAATGACCCTTCATAGTCTTACCTCATCCTCCCAGCAAATGGTTGGGGAAAGGGTGAGGAAGTGAGCTCCTAAGGCTAGTATTGCTGGCAAAGCACATGAAGAGGATTTAATGCTAGTACCAGAAAGGCCACTTAGCAAACAATTCTTCACACTGAACACAGGTTGTGCACTGGTTACATGAAACATACCTCTCATCTACTTCAGCATGTTTCACTGCTGAAGCAACAGACGTTGTTTAGTCAGTTTATCTGGTTGATTGGCCTGTCACTTATGTAGCTGTGTGTAGAGGAAACACTAAATCATATTTCCTCCTGTAAAGGACCTCTAGGTCTTGGGTTTTAAATGAGAGGGATGATAGACTACATCTCTGAAGCCAAAATTTACTTGTGGTAAAAGTGACATTCAGAAGATTAGTCCTCAGTGGATTCTGAACAAGAATGAAGTTATAATTCATTCATTAGGTTATTCATACAGAACGTACAATGTAAGCATGGCAGTTTGATACTGTGATAAACAGAGGAAGCAAAAAAGCCTGCTCTACCTGACTGTACTTTGAGCAGGGAGGCTCTCATGGACGATTTCCAAAGGTCCCTTTGAGCCTCATCCATTCTGCAACACTGTCGTAGAATGTTGTGGACCACCTGATTCTTGTTTAAAGACTTGTATGGGCATTAGCAGGAGGATGGAGGCTTACAGGGCTGGAAACACCACCAACTCAGAAATGTCAGTGGTGTCTTCCCAAGATTTTAAAAAAAACATTATTCCATTCCAAAATACTATGACTGACTTAATGCCAGAACAGCACTTCTATATAATTCTGTTGTTATTAAACACTTGAAGCACAGTCACATTGTGTAAGCATTTCTCTAAAACTACATGGTTTTCAAGTTTGTAAAATAAATCTGGATATTCTTGCATGAACAGGAACTTCTGTTTTGCATACTCCAGGAACAGGAATCTTAATATAAAAATGCATGCTAACTTTGCAAAAGTTGGTAATGAAGAATATTTTATACTCTTGATGCAAAGATTCAGAGCAGCTAATGCAATATAATGCAGGACTTTGAGTGGAATATAATATATAGAATCATAGAATCATAGGTTAGGGTTGGAAAGGACCTTAAGATCATCTGGTTTCAACCCCCCTGCCATGGGCAGGGACACCTCACACTAAAACATGACACCCATGGGTTTTAACCCATTACCCCTTGTCCTATCACTACAGTCCCTGATGAAGAGTCCATCCCCAGCATCCTTGTAGGCCCCCTTCAGATACTGGAAGGCTGCTATGAGGTCTCCACGCAGCCTTCTCTTCTCCAGGCTGAACAGCCCCAACTTTCTTACCTTGTCTTCCCATGGGAGGTGCTCCAGTCCCCTGGTCATCCTCATGGCCCTCCTCTGGACTTGTTCCAACAGTTCCATGTCCTTTTCATGGTAAGGACACCAGAACTGTACACAATACCGCAACTGAGGTCTCATGAGAGCAGAGTAGAGGGACAGGATCACCTCCTTCGACCTGCTGGTCACGCTCCTTTTGAAGCAGCCCAGGATATGGTTGGCTCTCTAGGCTGTGAGTGCACATTGCTGGCTCATGTTAAGTTTCTCTCTGATCAAGTCTTTCTCCACAGGGCTGCTCTGAATCTCTTCTCTGCCCAACCTGTAGCTGTGCCTGGGATTGCTCTGACCCAGGTGTAGGACCTTGCACTTGGCATGGTTAAACTTCATAAGGTTGGCATCAGCCCACCTTACAAGCATGTCAAGGTCTCTCTGGATGGCATTTCTTCCCTCCAGCGTATCAACTGAACCACACAGCTTGGTGTCATTGGCAAACTTGCTGAGGGCACACTCTGTCCATGTCACTGACAAAGATGTTGAACAAGACCACTCCCAACACCATTCCCTGAGGGACACCACTTGTTACTGGTCTCCAGCTGGACATTGAGCCATTGACCACAACTCTTTGCGTGCGGCCATCTAGACAGTTCTTTATCCACCG
Source organism: Pezoporus wallicus (assembly GCF_028554395.1). Classification (NCBI taxonomy): domain Eukaryota; kingdom Metazoa; phylum Chordata; class Aves; order Psittaciformes; family Psittacidae; genus Pezoporus; species Pezoporus wallicus. The sequence continues at coordinate 1,011,654 of NW_026642000.1, forward strand.
AGTGGTCCACCTATCAAATTGATGTCTCTCCAATTTAGAGACAAGGATGTTGTGTGGGACGGTCTCGAATGCTTTGCACAAGTCCAGGTAAATGACATCACCTGCTCTACCCCTGTCCATCAGTTCTGTAGCCCCATCATAGAAGGCCACCAAATCGGTCAGGCAGGATTTCCCCTTAGTGAAGCCATGCTGGCTGTCACCAAGCACCTTGTTGATTTTCATGTGCCTTAGCATGCCTTCCAGGAGAATCTGCTCCAAGATTTTGTCAGGCACAGAGGTGAGACTGACTGGTCTGTAATTCCCCGGGTCATCCATTTTCCCCTTCTTGAAAATGGGGGTTATATTTCCCTTTTTCCAGTCATTGGGAACTTCACCTGACTGCCATGATTTCTCAAATATGATGGCCGACAAATATGATAGCTTAGCAACTTCATTCACCAGCTCCTTCAGGACCCGCAGATGGATTTCATCAGGTCCCATGGACTTGTGTATGTTCAGGTTCTTAAGACAGTCTCAAATCAGATCCTCTCCTACAGTGGACCTAGGGTCTGCATTCTCACAGTCCCTGTGTCTGCCTTCCAAGACTTGGGTGGTATGGTCAGAGCCTTTGCCAGTGAAGACCGAGGCAAAGAAGTCATTCAGAACCTCGGCCTTCTTCAAATCCAGGGTAGCCAGTTCTCCTGAGAGCTTCCGGAGGGGGCCTACATTCTCCCTAGTCTTTTATTTGCTATGCACCTGTAGAATCCCTTCCTGTTACCCTTAACATCCCTAGCCAAGTTTAATTCTAACTGGGCCTTAGCTTTTCTAATTTGGTCCCTAGCTTCCCAGACAACATCCCTGTATTCTTCCCAGGCTGCCTGTCCTTGCTTCCACCTTTTATAAGCCTCTTTTTTCCTTCAAATTTTCCTCAGCAGCTCCTTATCCATCCAAGGAGGTCTCCTGGCACTCCTGCTACACTTCCTTCTAGTTGAGATGCAACACTCCTGAGCTTCTAGTAGGTCATCCTTGAATAACATCCAACAGTCTTGGGCCCCCCTGCTCTCTAGGGCTACATCTGATGGAACCTTACTAAGTAGGTTCCTGAAGAGGCCAAAGTCTGCTCTTTTGAAGTCCAGGGCAGTGAGCTTGCTGCACGCTCTTCTCACTGTCCTGAGGATCTCAAATTCTCGACCATCTCATGATCGCTGCAACCAAAGCTGCCCTGGAGCGTCGCATTTCCAACCAGCCCTTCCCTGTTGGTGAGCACGAGGTCAAGCATGGCACCTCTCCTTGTCGGCTCCTCTATTACTTGCAGAAAGAAGTTGTCTTCTACATAATTGAGGAACCTCCTGGATTGCTTGTGCCAGGTTGTACTGTTGCTCCAATAGACATCAGGGTGGCTGAAATCTCCAATGGGAACAAGGGCCTGCAAGCATGAGGTGGTTCCTATCTGTCTGTAGAGTGCTTCAGCCACATATTCCTCTTGGTCAGGCGGTCTGTAACAGATCCCCACAGTAATGTCTCCCATAGCTATATTCCCTTTAACCCTGACCCACAAACTCTCTGTGGACTGCTCACCTGTCCCCAGACAGAGTTCCATACTCTCCAGCCTATCCCTAACGTAAAGGGCAACTTCCCCTCCCTGCCTCCCATGCCTGTCTTTCCTAAAGAGCCTGTAACCTTCCATTCCAACACTCCAGTCATAGGAGCCATCCCACCATGTTTCTGTGATGCCTATTATATCATACTAGATATAGTATGATAGTATATATAGTAGACGTGCACACAACTCTAATTCCTCTTGTTTGTTCCCCATGCTACGGATGTTTGTATAGAGGCATCTGAGCCGAACTGCAAATGAAGCCAGCTCATTGGCTGGAGTGGCTAGAATATCTCTACATTGCTCCGAGCATTTATTATAGGTGCTGGCAGCTGACTGGGTGTGTTGAGACAGTGATGCCCCCCTCCCCCAACACAACCGCTTTAAAGCATCCTTGACAAGCCTGGCAAGCCTCCTGCCAAAACCACAGACCAGCTCCACCAGCCCCCAGTAGACCTGGCCTACTAACTTGGGTCCCGTGTTCACACCGCCCAAACCCCTGACTATGGCACCACTGTTCTAACCATTTATTAATCTGGCCAATCCTCCTAGCCTTTTTGGGGTCCTCCCCTGTATCCTGGAGAATTAATGAAAAGACAATTAGAGCTCCAGAGCCCCTAACCACCTCTCCCAGGGCTCTGTAGTCCTTCTTTATGTTCTCCAGGCTACTGTTATCTATGTCACTAGCAATGACATGGACCACTAGAAATGGGTAATAGTCCGTAGGGCTTACTAGAGCAGGTAGCCTCCCTGCAACACCCCTGAGCTGAGCCCCTGGTAGGCAACACAGTTCCCTTGAGACTGGGTCAGGCCGAGAGATGGATGTTTCTGTCCCTTTCAAAGTAGAGTCCCCTACTACTACGACTCGCTGATTTTTCCTGGCAGTGACACATCAGCAGCACCAGTAGAGATCGTTAGCAGTGCACCAGCCGGTTGTTTCTGGTGCGAGGGTGTTTTCCTCATCAGCCCCCTGGAAAACAGCAAAGTGGTTCTGGGTGGGGACGACAGATTTAGGAGGAAGCTCCATGCTTTTAACTGTCCTCTTCCTCATTTTTTTTTTTCTTATTGCTGTTTCCCAGCTTTCTGGGTTAACGGCCTCCTTGTTTCCTGCATGAACTACAGGGGACGCTTGAGGCCCCTGCAGTTTGGGCCTGGAGCAAGCATTCCTACTTCCTCTCAGCTTCCCTGACATCTTGCAGCCCATTAACAACACCCTGCAGCTCAGCCACCTGCTGCAGGAGGACCTCCACCAGGGAGCACCGAGTGCAGCCCTGCCCATTGTGCACCCTCCCCTCACCAGACCAGTGCAGGCACTCTCTACACTCCGAGCTCTGCACTGCAGCCTCCCCTCTCATCGGCTCTGTCTGGGTGCCCACGCTGGCTACCGCCGGGGCAGCCAAAGCAGAACTCCCAGACCGGGCCCTGGTCATACAGCCAGCGCTCACCATCCCACTCGCCTGCCCGCGCAAACTCCCTCAACCCGCACTGGTCACTCGCGCTCCCTGGGGCAGGTTTTCACCCAGTCAGGGCTGGCGCCGCTCCTCCTGGCTCCGCCCCCTGCGAGTCAGCTGCTCTCGTCAGCTGAGCTGCCGGCTCCTGGTCAGGTCCCGTCGACGATTTGAGCCTCCCTCGGTGGCTCTCGCAGCTCCGAGTGGAGGCTCCCGGACGCTGAGCTTCTCCCCACTCCGGTGTTGAAGGCGTCCTCTCTCGAGATACTCACCTGAGCAATTTTTATATATATATATATATATATATATATAAAAATATATAATATAATATAAATATATAATAATATACATAACATATATATAATATACATAATATATATTGCATTTGAGGGGAAAACTCGCATACCTTTGTGCAAATATCTACAAAAGAAACATGACAGTGTATAAAGTGTAAAAAGTTACATTTCAAAATATAGGATTTAATTTATAAATCTATCTGTATATGTGCACGTTTAGTGTGTGGTTCTGATGTAATATTTTTGGGATGTTAATGCCCAAATCTTGTAGATACTTCCATAAGAATAGCTTACTCAAATAATCTGTGCACAGTACATTCACCTAGAAGACAAAAACTGGTGAATGTTTGGAGCCCACCTCTGAGATCTTTGGTTACTACTGCAGTGTTTTGCTTGCTGCCTGTTATTTGAACCTAAGTTAAGACATCTAAGTGAATCCAGTGCTAACTGAAGATTTATGACTGGGAAAGGGGTGATGAGAAATTATCTGAGTTTTCAGATCCAACTAACAGGTATCTGTAGTCAGAGTGCCAGTAATTGGTGAGGACCTGTCAGGATGTAATAACAGCCAAGCTGAAAGATGAAGCATGGAAAAAGCAACCAACAGTTTAACAAAGTTTAGTCTCCTAGAACAGCCTATATAAACACCATCTAAAAGAACAGTTTCAGAAATTTGCTGTCTGACCAGAATGATTCAGCCATTTTAGGTACTCTTTCTTCTCTTTATCTTAATTTTCCTGGACAATTTTGATTTCCCTGCTTTACAGTTTATCTCAGAATTACAAAAACATTTATATGGCAATGACATCCAGAGGTCTGTAGTACAACCTCTTTGTTAAAGCAGGGTTTTGCCCAGCCTTATCTTGAAAACCTCCACAGATGCACAAAGCACAGCCTCTTTGGGAAACCTCTTCCAAAGTTTAACTACCCTCAAGAGTGATTTTTTTTTCTTCTTTCTGTCCCATCAGAATCTTTCCCGATTCACTTTATGACCACTGGCTTTCATTCTCCTGCGAATTGCCTCACTAAAGGGTTTTGCTCTTGCATTTTGTAGGTGGACACCATTGTAAGTATTGAAGGTTGCTATTAGGTCCCCCTGAAGCCATCTCTTCTACAGGCTGAACTATTCCAGTTCCCTCAGATTCTCCTTGTAGAAGATGTTCTCCAGACCTACTACCATCCTGGTGGCCTCTGCTGGACTTGATCAAGTTTATCAGTATCTTTCTCATATTGGTGCACCCAAAACTGGACACACTATGCCAGATCTGTTCTAACAAGTGCCAAGTAAAGAGGAACAGCCAGGTTCCCCAATGTATTGACCTGTTAATACACAAGATGCTGTTAATTCTTATCAATGACAGAGCAACTGGTGGTTTATGTTTAGTCTATTATCCCCAAGAACTCACAAAGTGTTTTCAACAGACCTGTTTTACAGCTACTTGGTCACATGCCAGCCTGTACTGCTGCAGGAAGTTAAGTTTGTTCCAGCTGCAGGACTTTGTTTGTCAAATATTATTCCCACAACCTGTTTAGGTCCCTTCTAATGACAAACCTGTCCTTAGGCATATAGACTGCACTTTGGTGTTGTCCACAAACTTATTTCTGTATGTCCAAGTCACTGACCAAGTTACTAAACAGATCCAAGGGAAAACTGTTGAAGAATTTCATTCTCTCACCAGCCTATGACCCATTAACCAGTACTCTTTCAGACCAACAATCCAGCCAGTATTTCACCCATCCAGTAGTCATCCAGTAGTCATCCAGGCAGTAATGTCCTAATGTGGGGCAAGAATACTGTGGGACATTGTATCAAAAGCCTTGCTACAGCCTAAGTATACAACACCCACAACATTCCTGGCATCCACAAACCCAGTAATTTTATCCATCATTCAAGAAAATTAGGTTGTCTTCTATGCCTGTCTTCAGTAAGATATGTTCTTCTTCACACATTCAGAAATAGCATGGGTGGACTTGCTCCATGATTCTCTCATTGACCAAAGTAAGGCTATAGTTTCCAAAATTATCTTTGCTGTTTTTAAAGATGGGTGAAATGCAATTCTCCAGTGCCGGGGCACTCCCCTAGTTACCATGATCTTGCAAAGGTAACAGGGATTTGTCTTGCAGTGGTACCAACAGGCTCTCAGCACCCTTAGATGCAACCAATCTAGTCCATGACCTATGGGATCAATGCAGCTCTACCATTCTGAGCAACTACTGGAAATATTAGTCCTCATATTTGCTGTTTGTAAACACTGTATTACGGTCAGCCTTAAACTAGAATAATTTTGTCATACATTTGCCTACTTTGTGCTTTAAAACTTCATGAAAACAGCCATTTTGCTGTTTTTCTAGCCATTTCCCTGTTTGTACCATTACTATCAATGTGTTCATCCTGACCAATACCTTTTCACTGTTATCAGTCCTAAAGAAGACAATGAACTTCTTTCACCCGAGATGTTTTTTTTTTTTCTGTCAAGAGGTCTCAGATTCTTGTCCGTGATTTTTTTTTTCCAACTAGCAAATACATGCTTCCAGGAGACAGAGCTTCAATTTACCTGTGTTCACATTATGCTTTTACTTGTATAAAAACTATGAGGACTACGGCATGTAAAGCTCGCAGGAAAAAGGAAAAAAAAATCCTTTAAATGTTATTTCTAGTTCCCTGAGTCATTTACTGGACTTCTGTAGTTTGATCACAGCTCACTGACTGCAATGCTAACAAAAAAGTTTCACTTATTTCCTAATAAGAAGTGCTGCAGTTTAGACAAGGCACTTGTATCTACTGGGTTATGATCTTAGATAGTGTAGTCACTGGCTAAGCTTGTATTTCAGAAATATCACTTACAGGCTACCACATTCTTCAATGACTTTGCCAAAAGCATTGGAACTGGTATTAGGGTAACAAGGTTTTAAGAAGACCAAACCATTGCCTTGGGTGGCTAAGGGTCACCACAGTCCTGCAGCACAGAAAGACAATCGTTATCTTGGACTGCATCCAAAGAAGTGTGGCCAGCAAGTCAAGGGAGGTGATCCTGCCCCTTTGCTCTTGTGAGACTCCACTTGAGAGTACTGTGTGCAGCTCTGGAGTCCTCAGTACAGGAAAGGCATGGGCCTGTTGGAGAGGGCCCAGAAGAGAACCACAAAAATCATCAGAGGGATAGAGCACCTCTCATGAGGACAGGTTCATATGAGAGAGTTGGAGTTGTTCAGCCCCAGGTTCAACTGAATTTTTAAGTACTTGTCCTTGCTATTCAGCCACTTGGTGTGAAGTAGAACTTGGTGCGGGCTTCCCAAGCTTGATGCACGTTCCTTGACCTTTCCACTTTCAGGAAGCCAAAATCTTCATTTCATCAGCTGGAGTGTCTGACCCACCCGCAGTTTGTCAGCAAGTTGTCGAAGTTTCTATGGTCACCAGTTAAAAAAAGCACCTCCGTGCTTTTGAAGCAAACCTGCCAAAAACTCAGTCACTCAGTCCCCTCCACCAGCCTGGCTCTGCGCACAGGTCCAATGGATTTGCAGGACCGGGCTCCTCGCTCTGCCCCCGGGACTGCCCGCGGCGGTCACTTCTCACCCGACCTGCGGGGGACACCACACGCGCGAGGCAGGCCCAATGCTGCAGCGCCGGAGAGGAAGGAGGCGGCCGAAACCGTGCCAGGGTGAGCGCCCCGCGCGCATGCGCCCTTGAGCGCGGCGCCCCCGCTCGGCTACGCTCGGGCCGCGCTCGGCTATTTCCGCCTCTTTGTTTTAAACTCCGGGCCGAGCCTTTTAATTTCATCCCCCCATCACCGCACCCCCCCCCCCCCCCCCCCCCCTTTTTCCCCGCTGTAATTTCCCAGCGTGGCAGGGCCGCAGGGGCTGGTGTTCCTCCTTGCCCCCCGCCACCGCGCTCAGGTCCTCTGCCTTCTGCCTGTGGCGGCGCCTGGGGAAGGACGGGTCGGGGAGCGGAGGATCGGTGGTCAGCGGCGGGGAGGAAACCCCCCCGCCAGCCCCGAGTAGGCGACCGCGCCCCTCCCCTGTAAGGTCAGTGCTGGGCCGCGGTGTGGCGTGGTGGGGAAGGGGGGACGTGGGGGTTCTCCGGTGGCTGGGCCGGGGTACCGGCCTTCCCCGCCCCGCTGTGGGGCTGCGGGCCGTGCGAGGCCAGGCGAGGGGCTTGGAGGCGGGGCGGCCTTACCCCGCGTTCCTCTGAGGTGTTTGCGGTGGGGGATTGCGAGGGGGCTCCCGGCACGGGGGTGCGGAAGGGTGCGGGGTGGGGGGCTGCGGAGGAGCGGGCCTTCTGTCCTCCGTGTGTCTGGGGTTTGGCGGGGGGAGGGCGGGCACACGGTGATTGAACTTTCCGTGCTGTAGCAAGCACGCTGTATTCTCGGGGAGGGAGGAGGTGTTAGTAAGAGAGGTTGAGTTTTGTGTGGGGTTCTGTGCCTCGAACACCCCTCCCAGCTGAGGGAGTCATACGTGCGCCAGGTTAGCGTCTGTCACTTATCTTTCTCTCTTTATGGACAGCTCCCCTTTTAACCTCCCTCCCCTGCTCCAGCGGGAGGTGTCTCTTGTCTTCCGGGGGAAAGGAAGCCCCGACACCCCCAGTCCGCCCGTTTCTAACCCGAGATGAAGTGTCTCTTGTGTAGAGTGGCACACACTGGGGCAGCTCAGTTGCGGGCAAAGTGGTGCTGCCCGTGGGGACCCGGCGTGTATGGAGCTGTCCCGCATTGTCCCTCAGTACTTCTTCCTATTTAGGGCTGTGTTTGCAAGGCTCCAGACCCCCACAGCTTTGGGAGAAAGGGTCGCTTTGGGGAGGTGGGGTGGTGGTTGATAGTAGTTGAGATACCACTTCCACCAAACTAATTGGTGGAGGGGACATGTAGAAGGTGTGTATGACCTCAGCTGTGCCAGAATGTGGCTTCAGTGCTGTGTATCTGAGCGGCATATGGGATTTTAAGGTCTTGTGGGAAATAAGAAATTAAGTGGTATACGTAGGTAAAATATGGAATGCCTGTGGTCTGAGTTGGTTTAATGTTTAAGGATATACACACGTGTGCACACACACACATATAATGTATGATATTACAAAATTCTGATGTTTCCTCAATCACTGAGTTTTGACGAGTTGTGGTGCTGTCAGATCTGGTCTCTGATGTTGGTCACTTTTAGTCTGTTGGGTATTGCTTCACAGTGCCCTGTGTGGAAAGCTTATCATGTTCTGAAGTTGGTAAGTCTCACAGGAGATTTCATTCTTATGGTTTATGAAGTACTTGGATGTTCTTCTGTTGCTTCACATTTCACATGTCTTGGGTTTGTTTTGTTATTGTTGTTTTGTTTGGTTTTTTTTTTTTTGTTTATTTGGCTTTAGTTGTTAAAAAGCTGTCAGTCTCTGTATGCTTTGTGTCAAATCAGTTTAGTAATTTCCTGTCTCTGGGAAACCAGTTCAAGGAAATCTGTTTTATTATCTTAGTATGCGCCGGAATTTTCTTCTGGAAATAGTTTGTTTGGTATCTTTCAAAATAACCTACATAATTGTCTTCCAGAGTTTCAAAGAAGAATTCAGTTTGTGGATGAAAAGGTTTGAGTTGCCCAAGCAAACTAGCAAACAAACAAAAACAAAAAACCCCAAAACACACCTGAGGTGAACATTATGTTTAAGGAGCATCCCTTGTATGTATTTTCTGTTGTAAATTAGTTTCTCTTGTACAGCGTGAACAATTAGGCATATGCTAAATAAGTTGTTAGGAATCGTTTTAGAACTAGGTAGTGTGCTTTTTAAAAATTATTATTGGTTGTTGGGTGGGATACTTACAAATTTTATGTTCATTCCTTTAGTGGCAGGGCCAGTGAGAATCTGAACTGTGATACTTAATCATGTGTCTCATAAAGGTGCTCTGCAGTTCATAAAATTCTTTGATTGATAACCATGTGAGTGCCAATAGAAGCCTTGTACTCTTCCAGTAGCTTTGTATAAGTTGTACTTCTAGATACTTTGCAGTCTCTTTCAGACAGTATGAACCTGTGCAGAACTGAAGTTACTTGGTGAGATCATATACAACGCGTTAGAAAAGGGTCAGACAGTTTTCTGGAGAGATGCACAGGGGTACTGCAACAGGAAATAAAAAAAAGGCATTTCATAAACCACTTTTTGAGGAAAATCTGTTAGATTTTAAGCTTGATCTTAACTCTGCTGTCACCATAGAAAATCAAGACAAAACTTGTAACTGTTGTATTAAAGTTGACTTAGTGTTTGTAACGACGGTAGCCTAATACTAATGCCTAGAATGGCAGAAATTAATTACGATGCTATGAAAGAGACTGTAAAATACAGCTTCTAGTTGCTGCAACTGCCGAACCTCCTCTTAATTCTCCTGATTACTGTCATGATTTAGAGAAGTTGATCTCTAAACTTTATATTTGCCATATAGGTAAGCTTTCTTGTCAAGAAAGTTCTTAACATTTCTAAAGCAAAAGTTACGTATTTACTTTAATAGCTTCAATTTTCCTTTTCCCATATGATTGAGTAATCTAGATGGCCTTTTTAGCTTTTGTCAGGTAGTGATCTTCCAGGACTAAAATAATTCCATCTTGAATTCCTGATCTCTCTAGGAAACTCTGTAAGAAGTAGAAGCAGAATTTCCATTGAAGCTCTAAGCTAGATACCGCCTATGAAATGTGTGAGGACATGGTATTTTGAAACTCTGACAATGTTTCACTTCTCAGCTACTGTCTTAGATAATATATCTCAAAAAAAAGTGTCTTGTATGCTATAAAATAAACATTTCTCCTTTTTTTTTTTTTTTTTTTTTGGAACTGTTGTTCTATTAGTGTACATATGGAAGTAAAGTTACTAAATGGAAGTTTGTATTGATAAAGGTGTTTGAAGGTGCAATGGATTTAAGACTGTTGGCAGTCCTGAGAGATTAGTGGTTTGAAGTCTAATCTTTTTTTTCATTGCTAATAAAGATATTTAATGGTAGTTGAAAGTACTGGTTTGCTATGTTAGGTGTGCTGTCATGTTTAAAGGAAATGTAGAGAACACCTGCTGAGGGCAGTTTGATTAGAGTAAGTTAAAAGCCAGACAGAAGCTGTCCGTATCTTTTTAGCTTATCCAGAGCTCTGGCTTGACGTAAACATAGTTCTGTGTTCCTTGCACCCCCCTTCTTAAAATGCAAGCTTGCCGTATTAGACTATAAGTTTACCTGATATGTGGAAGTCATAGATGCAGTAAAAGGAAGGAAGAAAGAAAGGGGTTAATCTGCATTAAAAGTAATCTTTGCGATTGTGATACGTAACATTTTCATTGCTAGCTGAAGACACACTGTACGTGCTTTGTAATTGCTCTAAAAAGCCAAGATAAAACTTGCTGCTCTTACCTGAATTAGACTTTCTCAGGTGAATTTTATTGAATATGTGCATCTGTATTTAAATCAATAAACTATGAAAATTAAATACTCAGTGTGGTGAGAACTAGGGAGTTTGAAAGCCTTATTTGCTATGGAAAGTTTGACTGGAGTCTGCTACTGCAGAGACCTAGAGTCTTGCAATGGTGTTGCAGAGCCAGCACTGTAGAAAAGAATAAAAGAGCAGTGAGTTGATCAATGATACTGTTTTCCCTTTTTTCTTACTTTTTTTTTTTTTTAATCTTAATCAGAAAAAGTACTTTACACTACAAACTTCATACTATATGTAGAAACTTCAGGGTCTTTTTATTCCTTTGTCAAACACAGCATGTATTATTCAAAAATAGTGAGTACAAATCATTCAGAAGTAGAGAGAATGACATGAAGTATGGTGAGTTCAAGTGGCTGCTCTCAGTTGTGACTGCCCCTTTTTCAAGTCACAGTTATAAGTTGACAGAGTCAGTGGGGGAAATTGTTGAAAAGGTGGTGGGGAGACTGGAAGGTAATCAAGGTGTGTGTGTGTGTGTTGGCATTACTACAATGCTGGTTGAGATTGCAAGAAAGAAATATGCAAGTATGAAGAAAACAAGGCTTTTTTGTAGTTTTGCTGCTAGTGGAAGAACTTTCTTAAACTAGCTCTACCATTTTTTTCCACCTCTGCAAAGTGGCAAGAAGGAGACTTATTATTATCCTTACATACATATATTTAGGTTGATATTAACAGTCCTTGTGACTGACAAAAACTTAGATCTCTGCATTAAAAAGACTCATGTTTTGACTGCAATAAGGATCCCTCTTGGTTGAAATTGAGGCTCTCCTTATTGCGGAAAAATGTGGTATCTTTGCTTTGTGAACAGTACAAACACGTTTTGATTTAGGGAAGGAAACACTCTGTGTGTCTTGTGTGTGGGCAAAAATGTGCTGTGCTGTATTTGCTTAATTAAGATAGGAAAGCTATTTTTTCAGGTTGCCAGAATGAGTATCATGTTATTTGGTGACTTGCAAATGGCCATCCTGTCAAGTTTTTTACTTTTAGTTAAGAACTTGTCGCTCTCTACATAACCAGTCAGTCAGTGTATGATGCTATCTTTAGTCGATTATTATATAATCATTGTGATGTTGCTGGATATAACTGTGTGAATTATATGTGATGTTATGCTGGAACAAGTCATCTCTGCTGTCTTCTCTTGCAGTGTGCATGTGAACATTTTATTAACGTTTGCAACCATAAGCATTGCCATTGCAGTGTTTGCTGATTTGTTTTGTTTTTTTTTTTCCCCAGGTAATGTGATGTGCTGTACAGCTTTTTCTAGTTTGTCATCTGAGAGAACAAGCTGAAAGGTACAGTACAGCTGGCTAACTTATATATTCTTTATTTATGAATAATTGACATTTCTTGTGTCTGAACTATTAGTTTGGGTGCACAGATTGGCATAATGAAGCCATTGGTCAGTTGATTACTTAGTTGAAGGACGTGGCCAAATTTGTTTTAACTTACTAAACAAGATGCTTATTATAACAAAGCTCACTGTACTGAGCAGCAGCAATCAGTAGAATTTACTTGAGGAATAGATTTTTTTTTTTTTTTTTTTTAGCATAGTGGCATGCATCATTCATTCATAGTGAATTTTCAAAAAAATTATTTGCACCAAGAGACATTTGGAATTTAAAGTTTTGTCTTGGGACTAATGTCTGGGATCTTACATTAACTCCTGTGTTTCAGATAATTGTGTTACGTACTGTTTTGTTGTGATAGTAACTGTGGATTTTTTTGTTTTTTTTTTTTCCTAAAATATGAAGTGTGTTCTAGACACAGGGACTTCGATGTTGATTTGAGGATTCAAATTAGGCAAGAGGTAAGGGAATTTTTAATGTGCTTGCTTAAGTACATAATTAAGCTCACTGCTGAAAATGCCCGTTTCTAAAACAAATTATTTCTATTTAAAACTTTAACTTTTGTTAAACTGGTATATGTTAGAGATGCTTTGAATATTATTTCCTCACTTTTAAGGGTGTGCTAACACACTGTAATCAAATCAGTCTGCTTAATGCTTGAAATGCTTTTCTTTCCATCATTGAATTATTCCTTTCTGTCAAGGCGTGGACCCTGAACCAGTGTATAGTGTTTGCCTAGTCAGTTCTGTCTGCACTTATAAAAGCCTCCCAGTTGCACTGCTGCAGTGATTCCCTCAGTCTTTCTTGCTTTAGCATTATACTAATTGGTTGTTTACTGTTTTTCAAGCTTTACTGAATTTTTTTTAGGATCAGTTGCTTGGATTTATTTGTTGAATGAAATAAGTAACTAAACTGCTTTTTCCTGTAGCAGTTTCCTAAGACTGATTGCAAAATTGCCTCGCAGCTTTAATCAATTCAAGCTTTAGGATCACGCGTTTTATACTGGGTTGCCATAAGACTATGATGAATTCACAGGTGTTTAGTTAAAATCCTGGTAAAAGAAAGTTGTTTGATTTATGCTTATACTGCTCTCATGCAAATTGCAAAGAGATGCCTAATTTTTGTATTTTTTTCCCAGGAAAAACCATGTATGCATCTTTCTTCCCAACCCTCTTCTCATAATGTGTTTGGACTTGCTAAATTGTCATTATCTTGCCTTGAATCTGTACTTGTAAACTCTGAAGTGTGTTGCTACAAAGGGTGTCTATTTCTGCAGTGACATATAAAATTTAGTCTGTATGAAAATACTGTGTCAGTAACTTATTTGTCCTTGTTAATAATAACATTATGCTTGGTGACACCAGAGCAAATACTTTATTTGCATACTAATAATCTTGTACTTCTGTTTCTTGACTGGCTAGAATGAGATAGAAATACTTCTCACAAGATTAGGCCATTCTGTAACATTTTCAGAAAAGATATTTATGTTCATAAAATGCTTTATTCTGGACCAGACAAAAAGACTTCTGGGTAGCTAGTGGAGCTAATTTTCTTCAGTTCACCTTCTTGCATGTCAGATTCTTTCAAGATTTGACAGAAGTTACCAGGAGCAGTCTGTGCATATTGATCCATATGGTGTTAAGTGAAAGTTGGCATTTGAAGGTTTAATTTTATTAATATGTAGGTGTAAAAATCTCTGTATTAGTTGCAGTCGTTTTTAATGCAGCTTTCTAGGTATAATCTTAGGTGCTAACACCAGAAATTGTTTATCAAGAATATGTTTGCTGTGCACTGTAATAGTGTCCACTGGGCTTAAACCACGACAAATAATTACTCAGATTATTATCATCTGAGTATGATGTAGCTCATGGGTTGTCTGGTTATGATGTTATGACTAAAAGAGGCTTGAATTTGAATGAAGAGTTAGATGCAGACAGGAGAATGCCTTGGCTTGTTTATTTTTATTTTTTTTTTTTTCCACTAAAGGTATTTTGCCATGTCCTATTTTATTTTTCTATTGAAATTAACAGTGCAATGGGACACAAATAAGTGTAGAACTAACTCTGATATATAAGCCATGCTGCGGTAAGTTATGAAGACAGGCTGAGAAAGTTGGGGCTGTTCAGCCTGGAGAAGAGGATGCATGGAGACCTCATAGCAGTCTTCCAGTATCTGAAGGGGGCCTACAAGGATGATGGAGAGGGACTCTTCATCAGGGAAATGGGTTTAAACTGAATCGGGGGAAATTCAGGTTAGGTAAAAGGAAGAAGCTCTTTACTGTGAGAGTAGTGAGGCACTGGAACAGGTTGCCCAAAGAAGAAGAACACTGCCCATCCCTGGCAGTGTTCAAGGCCAGGCTGGACAGGGCCTTGGGTGATACGGTCTAGTGTGAGGTGTCCCTGCCCATGGCCTGGGGGTTGGAACTAGGTGATCTTAAGGTCCTTTCCGGTCCAAACCATTCTATGATTCTCTAATTTTTGCTATTTGTCTTTGGGAATGGAAAATACATTCTGTCCTCATATTTCAATTTCTCTTCCATTGCTTCACCAAATAGAATCGTAGAATAGTTAGGGTTGGAAAGAACCTTAAGATCATCTAGTTCCAACGCCCCTGCCATGGGCAGGGACACCTCCCATTAAACCATGTCACCCAAGGCTCTTTCCAACCTAGCCTTGAACACTGCCAGGGATGGAGCATTTACAACTTCCCTGGGCAACCCATTCCAGTGCCTCACCACCCTTACAGTAAAGAACTTCTTCCTTATATCCAATCTAAATGGGTCAGATGACTTGGCTAGTGGAACTTTCAGTAGACTTCTAAGGCCACCTCTCTGTCATGTCATTTATTTTCCAGTCACAAACATGAGTTGACATTGTACTGAGTTTCTGGAGGTGATTGGAAGGTTTCATGGAGATTTGTTTTATCTTTAGATATGAAAATACAGAGTATAAGCATAAGTAAAAAGACTCCAGATTTCTCTTCCGTAGCCTTTTAGATCTGATGTGACTGTAAGAGATATTCACTAGAAGAGTGAAGACGAGAAAAATGAGCTGTTTTTTCTTCTCCTTGAGATTCTGTAGCTACTTACTGCTTCCCATGATAAGTATAACCTTTTCTATGAGTTAGTCATACATTTTCACATTCTGCAGACATTGACAATTTTAGCATGCAAATGGGGGTGGGGGGGAGAATTTCAGCTCTCTTCCCAGCTTTAATCCAAAACCAAAGGAATAAACCTTTTCCCCGGGAAAATACATTATAAGCATTTGAAAAAGTATGAAAAGATCTACACGTGGTACATACTGAGACAAAAGGATTTCTTTGTTCTTGTCACACAAACTTCTAATGATGTGTGTTTCTTGTATTTTACTAATTTGTGTTCTAAAGAATGGAGGGAGAGAGTGTCCATGAAGATGTCATCTATTTAAACAACTGGTATATTTTTATTAATGTTTTTAAATTATTTTGATTGTCCCTTATGGGACAGTTCAGTCTCCAAAAGCAATTCTTGGTGAACTGCAAAGAGGAACCAAATTAAAGCCTATATAGATACTTCTTGCAGGCTGCAGTAGTTAACATCTTGCACTGACAGACTGTTTCTTCCCTTTTTACTGTACATGTCACACATCCATCTAGTCTTTGAAATTTGTTATAGGAAGAAATAAGGGTCTATGAAAGTAATTTTGCTTTTAAAAATTCTTGGGAGGAGACTTAAGGTATACCTGGAATACAATTATTATGAGACATAGTAAAGGTAGTGTTTGTTTATTTACTTATTTATTTCTTGCGCAGGCTGTCTGACCCTGTATAGACTGAACCTTTTCAGAGAGTGATTTCTTCCTACAGTTACTGAATGCTTTGAATCAATGTGTAGCTGAAGAGTTCTATTGGTAGCTGCCACCTCTTTGAATGCTGATTATCAATTCTGTGATAATTCTGTAAGTTCAGTGATGTTTTTAATGATGGATACCTTCTCATATAGAAGGAATTAAAGATTGATATGAAAAGCTTTAGCTTGTAGTTGTCTCGCCAAAGCTTTCTTTGTAATTTGCTAATTTCTGATCTGGTGTGGATTAGAAAGGTTCTGCAGTAGATCACAGAATCACTATGTGCATGTGAAATGCTGTTGTGAATGCCAGACTCCTCACAGCATAAAAACCATGAGGTAGTTACTTGTCTGCTTTCATACTAGTTTTCCACAAAGATGTTTCTTAAAAAAACCCAAACATTTTTATTGTCTGTTACTTTGTTTCATCTAGCTATTAGTGCTGTCTTTGTTTACTTGAAGTTGGAAAGAGCTAGCTGTTCAACTACTGGTTTTCTGTGTCAACTTCTCTTTAAAGACAATCTTCCCTTACTTATAAAAGCTGACATCTGTGCCTGGTTTTAAGGGGTTCTGAAGAGTTTTGTGCAAAGATCTAATCATAGAGCGTGTCTTGAGCTCGTTTATGGACTAGAGCTAAACTATCCCAGAGGCTGTAGAGTACCTTTATTGTGACCGAATAAATAGAAGCGACTTTAGCTTCTGTACTGTGCAGAGGTGTGTGTTCTATACTTCTGACTCTAGAGACAGGCTTGTGCATGTGACAAAATGACTATATGCGGGGCTGGAAAGGAAAACCAGCTGGTATATGTGGCTTGTTAGTGCTGTAGCAAGTACTAACTAAGTTGTACGAAGAAAAACTGGCAATCACTTATTTGGAGATTTGGTTAAGATTTTGGTGTTTGGGAATTTAGAAGATATTTTCATGTTTACTCCTTATTAAATTAAAAATCTTCTGAGCAAACGAAGGGAAATATAGACTATCATTTGGGAGGATCTTACTAATATATGCTCTAATAACAGCACTTGAGGGTTATGGCTGACAGGCAAGTTTGTTGACCTAGCTTTCATTCCACCTGCCTTTTTCCTGAAGAGTTTCCTCCTGGTTTTCTACACTGAGACTGTACTGTCATAAAGCTGCGGTCATCAGTGGTTTGTTCAAATATTCGATGCTGTTAAAATAAGCACCTGATATGTAAAGGATATTTTGCTTCAATGTGCCTTCTCCAACGGGGGGGGGTGGGGGGGTGGGGTGGTCAGTTGCAGCCTGTAATTCCTAAACCAGCAGAAATAAGGCTGTCAAAGACCTTACACAAGTGAAACTTGTAAGAAACAAGTGAGATTATTTTGTTGCCTTAATAATAGAGACCTTTCGGCTCCTCCTTACAGCTGAGGAGATTTTCTCCAGTTTAAATAGAATGGCAATAGTCAAGTTAAATGTCACAGCCGTGATTGGGTCACAGTGAAGAATTCAGTTTTATAAGGGCTGAATCCTCTCATGCTATTGGTTTCCAATGGATTTTTCTGTCTGGAGTCCTCCTTGTTCTTTAAACCAGTGTCATGTTGCAGTGTTAGGATTGATGGACAAGATGGTGATACTGTAATGGTATTTTTGGCTAGAGTTTGAAAACTACCTGTTAGTAATGACTTTGATCGGCAGTTTACATTGAATAATATTCCATATGTTAAGTGAGTTTTTCTTGAACTGTGACATATTATTAGATTATGCAGTGAAAAAATGTCTTTAACAGTTACATTTTGGAAATGTTTTCTTGCTGTGACATGGCCAGTGAAACCTCAGAAAATCCCCAAAGAATCTGGACAAAAAAAACCCCAAACCAACAACTAAACAAAGCCAAACAACTAAGCAAAGAAAGGGTTTCATAATTGCAGATGCCTTTTCTGTGAAGTGTCAAGTTTTCATATCGTTAGAATTTAACTTCTTCCCTTCCTTCCTACATGCATGCAGACTACTAGGTCTAATGATGAGGAGGAAATGAAAATAAATGACATGTGAGAGTTTAAAAGGCATAATTCCACAAGTGTAAGCTTTTAGTCACTGTTAACTTTGTTGAGAATGCTGTGAACCTTTTTGCACTGGAAAGTTTGAGCATTTTTTAATTTTTTGCAATGGGGCTGGGTTGGAAACGGACAGTTGTTTCAGTTCTTCAGCACTGTCTTTTCCCCCCCTTTCCCTCCCCTCCAAGATATAAAACTGTTAAAATGACTGGGTTAGACTATCAGTAGCTTTGGGCTGCTCCTTTTCTTTTTTAGTATGGTAAGGTTGGTATGGTCAGCATATCAAAATAAGCCAAGAGCTCAAAAACCTAGACTTACTGAGTTGGAGAAATGTTTTTCAATCTTACTGCATGAATGCAGACTTTCCTCTCTCCCTTCTTCCCCCTCCCCCTGTCTTTATGATCTATTTCATTATAAATAGGAAAGAATTAAAAAAACCTCACACAGTAAATTAGATTACATTTTGGTGTTTGTCTCTTTTCTAGGAGATTAACTTTTTTTTCTTCTTGCTTTGTTCAGACTACTGTTTTTCATTATCTATTACCTGTTGAACATTGCCATTTCTTTCCGAATACTTCTCAGCTATTCATTGTTCTACAAGAGGCATACATGCTTTGGTCACTCTAATGGCAGTCTTCATTGTAAGTGCTGTTTATAATGAAGCCAGTTTCTCAGTCAGTCATTTTGAGTGTGGGGGAAAACAAGAGAAAAGCAGAGTTGTGTGCACTTGTTTGTCCAGGTTGCTGGTTTTCCGGTGTGCCTGTAAAGGATTGACCAGTGCTTATTCATTGCTTGTGATTCTGCAGAGGGAAAAGGTCCTGAGGGTTTTTTTGCACAGTTGTGGAATAGAGAGGGATTCACAGCGTCTTTGCAGTTCAGCTGCTCTGTTAAGGTTGATGGAATGCCTTTTGGGCCTTCAGCATCCTCTCTGGCTGGCTGCTGTCTCTGAAGGGAGGTTTCACGTATAATGGATGATACTTGAATTGAAGACTGAACGTGAGAAATATGTATGCTGCATGAGGCCTGTAGTGCTAACACTAAAGAAGGGTCTGCTAACATAGGAGCTGATGCTGCTTCATGACAACTGTAGCCTCTCTAATAAGTGGTGATTTTCTCCTGGTATGTTAGTGTGGCTGTTACTGGTGGAAGGGGAGGGAGAGAGGAAGACAGCAAACAAATAAGTATGGTTTGGCTTAAAGTTAGGTGACATATAATTTGGGCTAGGAGCTCCATGGTAGGATTTGAAAAGTTCTATGTTACTGTTGTGATCAAAGTAGTTTTTCATAGCATCTTTACTGTGTGAGGCATTAAAACTAAAACCGAGGCACTAAACTTGAAATTGATATGTGAAGTACTGTAGATTTCTCCCTAAAAGATATCTGAAAAGATAGAATTCGGTATTTCAGATACTAGTTTCTACTGTCATAAGCATACTGAACTAAAGATTAATTTTGTTTTAAAAATGCTTAAATTCCTAATATTTATGCTAAAGATTCTACTCGGCAAAGAAATGGAAATGACAATTCATGTCTCACTGAAAAGTTGAAACTTGGTTTTGGTCTGGTCAGCCTAGGACTAACATGTTTTACTGGTTTACTTGACAGAGTCCAAGATACCTTTAATGAACAAAATTACAAGTCCTCATAACAGAAAAGTCAGATGTTACTCTGTTGTCTCCAAATATTAGGATTATTGTGTGCCTGTTATGAAAAATAATCAAGCCTTTTGCACATAAAATGGTGTTGAATTTGTCTAGGTTCTCTTGACTTGTACAGTCAGTTTTATCAGAAAGAAGTAAAAGTATACTGATGTGGTGTTTATCACCTGATGAGGTTTTCTGTACTTTGGAGCTTTTGGGCAGATGTATAGTTGTATCTCAGCTTAGTTTTGGACTGAATTGTCTCTTTGAATGGGTTGAGCGTGTGCTTAGGCTGGTGTGTTTGTTCAAGGAAAGGAGCGGATGTGCATAGCAGAATGAGAATTGCAAATTAGCAATCAGCAGGCCAGAACTAGACTGGCTTAAGCTGTTATCTGAGTCCTTGATTAAAATAGTGGACCTCAAGATGCAGGTATACTAGACTTAGCAACTTGTTTTGGCACCCGCAGCTCCTTCACATTATGCTGAGCAGTGGTGGAAATAAAAAAAAATTAATGGGGACATGTCAAGAAAACTAGCCCTGCTTTGCAGTGCTATTTGGTACTGCTCACCCTTCATCATAAATGGTGCCAGTGCAGGTAATCTGAGGATCTCACTCTCTGTTCTTCTGTTGTAATTGAGGTCTTAAAGCAATGATGAGTTGTTGCAACAGGTGTTTCCCATAAAACTGCCCTGGTTTCAGCTGTAACAGTTATTTTTTTCCTCCTTCCTAGTATCTGGTGCAGTGTTGTGTTTTGGCTTCAGTGTGAAAACAGTGCTGATAACACACTGATGTTTTAATTGTTCAGAAGTAATGCTTCCTCTGATCAAGGACTTTCCAGTCTCTCATGCTCTGGCAGTGAGGAGGGGCGCAAGAAGCCAGGAGGAAGCAGAGACAGAACACCTGACCCAAAGTAGTGAAAAGGGTATTCCATACCATAGCACATCGTGCCCGGTATATAAACTGGGGGTAGTTACCCAGAAGGGACTGTTCGCTGCTAGGGTCTGGCTAGGTCAGTGCATGGTGAGCAGCTGTATTGTACATCAGTTGTGTTTATTGTTTTTTGTTATTTTTTTCTTTTTCTTTCCTCTTTTTAGTTTTTTATTCTCTCCCATTGATATTTTCTTATCATTATTATTATTATCATTTTTAGTAGTAGTTTTGTATTGTACTTTAGTTCTTATCTCAACCTGTGGGATTTATATTTTTTTGATTTTCCTCCCTACACTGCCCAGAGAGGGATGAAAGGGAGAGGCTGGGTGAACGGCTGCATGGTTCTGAGTTACCAGCTGGGTTTAAACCACGACAAAAACTTTGAAAATGGTCACTGTGAAAACAGATTCTATTTCATTGGCAGTAACATCTAGTTAAAAAATGTTGCTTTATGCCTTGCATAGGAAAGACAAAGTTCTCTACTGTTTATGCTCATTGTACTTAGTATCCTCTAAACAAGTACTTGCAGAATACTGTCTCCTATAAAAATAGCAGTCGTGTCTAAAATTGATGCAATGCTTAAAAACCATACAATTTTCATTTTTAAAATCAGTTGGATTTATAATAGTGAAAAAGCTAACTATTTCTCTTAAGTTCACAATGGCTAGCAGTGGAAAGTCCTTTATATTGAACAAAGTGCAACGTTTGTAATGAGAGGAGACTGCTTGGCTACGTGAAAAAATATGCCCCACTAGTGAAATAAAGCAGAAAATTTTGGGGTGATGAATCCAGCCTTTTGCAGGTATATTGACAAAGAATTACAAGCTATTGGAGTAAAGTTCAGAGATTATGAGTATTTTTCCTGCTGGCAGGGATTGACAAGTGCAGCTTTATTCCAACTGTTAATGGGTTGATATATTATTGAAGTGTTTCATACGTCTCCTTTTTAATAAAAAGGAAGCTTTTAATAGCACATTCTACCATGTTATTAACAAGGAGAAATTTTGCAGTCACTGGAAGTTACACATACAAGCCTCTGGCTCTTTGCTGTTTTAATACCTGCAAGTCCCAGCTCAGATGGTCCTGCTTCTTTTATTGCATTCTTGGGTTCCTTCTTCAGTGTTTCACCTTAGCGATCATACTAGTTTTGAGAGAGGGGAAAAAAAGAGGGAAAATATTTTCAAAACTGAAGTATCAAAACCTCAGGATAGGAACTGAGGCAGTCTGATACTGGAAGATACAGAGGAGTGAATAGTTTTTGGTAGATATCACTATCGATTAAAGTCTTACTATATACTTCAATACTAACTAAATAATGCTAACTGTCAGGTTTGTTTTCACATTTGCAGTCAATTGAAAGGCTAGGACTGTGTCTGAAGAAAGCTGTATCAGCAAGAGTTCCAAGGAGACTAAGCAACTGTGTTTTCTCTTGCTTCAATTTATGTCTGAAATAGCTGAATGTTAGAACAATAAAGCGTGAGCAGAGTGCACGTTAAAGCCCTCGTGGGATTTCCAGAACAAAAGAAGAAAGATTTTTCCGTGGCTTATGAATTGTATGGTTAATGGGTAGATAAATTGATCAAAGTTACTATGTGTATACTTGAATCCAGGAAGAGTACAGAGTACCTACTAACCATTTGCAAGGTATGGGGCAATACTGGGAGCATTTGCTCATCTTCTGTCTTAGCAGTAGAGGCACTTATTGGGCAGTTCAGTGAAGTTAAAAGCTTTTATCACTGAGATTTTTTTAACCAAAGACAAGGTAATTTTTCCAGGTAGTTTTAAAGTTTTGTTTGGATTAATTAACCATCAAGTGCTGTTATTTGGGTTTAAACTACATGGGGTTGTTAAAAAGAAGAGTGATTGCTGATAAAATCTTCATTGATCTGAATTGTAGCACCTTCTTAGTTCTTACCTCCTGGTAACTTCTGGCTTCTCAATACAGATTTCTGTTTTGACAGCTGCTGCTTTACTGGGCTGCCAGTGTATCTGGACCAAGAAGTGGAGTGAGGTGACTGAAAATCTGTATTTTTAGAGGCTGTTTACTAAATATCAAAAGGAATTGTCTCTGGTTCCCACACGAGGATTCTTTATCCTCTCTTTTTCAAAAATAGGCAATATTTGCATGAGTATGGGGAAATTCTATATATAGAGACACATAACTGCTTCAGATAAAAGATATAAATGGATGAAAGATATAAAAATCCTAGTACTCAGGTTATCATACAGTTACTTACTAGGGAAACTCCTTTTCACTGTCTTTTTGTAAGTGGTTGGTTTCCGGGGTTGTGTAATCGCATGGAGCATTTTATGTAACCAGATATTTTCATTGTAAGATTAGGGTTATTCAACAATGGAAGTTTTTTAGGAGTTAATGGGATGGGTCCATAAGGCTTCTTATTTCTCCATGTTAAACATTTAAAGCCTTTGTTATCTTGGTTGGAATCAGAGCAGTCGGTGCAGATGTACACCATCAGTTCAAATGACAACTGGAAGTCACTTGGTATTTTGAGTTGCTCATCTGTTCTGCAGAGGGCGTAGTAATGAGATTACAATCTGTTTCAGCTGTGTTTAGGTTCTAAATCACTTTTTCTGAAGTGTATGGATATTAAACATTCAAAAAAATGATGCTCTGCAGAGGGCGTAGTTATGAGGATTACAATCTCTTCCAGCTGTGTTTAAGTCCTAAATCACTTTTTCTGAAGTGTATCATAGTAAACATTAAAAGACTGATGTGGGTGCAGATAGCAGAATCTCACTAAAGTTTTGTTTTTAAAGGACACTGTTCTTCATGGGATTCAAGGCTGATTTGGACTGTCTTTTAATTACACGAAGTCAAGGATCTCTTAATTTCTGTTTTATCTCTGTGTACTGAATTGGAACAAAGTGCCTTTTTAATAGCTTGTAGTTTTGTCCCTAAGTTCTTAACATAAGGATGTTGGAACATGTTTTTCCAGTGTATGAGAAATGTGTCTATAACATTTTATAAAGTCTTAATCTGGGATAGTACTCAGGTTAAGAATAGCCTTGTTTTCAAAAGCCTTCTGCTGCTGGCAGTGATTTTGATTTCTGATAATGAGCCAGATTTTATTTAGAGAAGGTTGTATTTGGTTAGAGAAGGTTGGTATTTGTTAATGAAATGAAGGTTACTCTTGAGATAATGCTATGTTTTCATAGTCTTTTTAAAGACTTTCAGAAGGCTGACACTTTAATACCTCTTCCCAGTTTTATGCACATTTTATATGTGTTGATCAGAAATTATCTTGCACGCTCAGCACTGAAAACAGGAAATAGGATGTAAAGAGAAATTTGAATGTAGTTAAATTAGTGATTCTTTATCAGAAAGAAGACAGAAAATGGAAGATTAATATTGTGGTTTTTATACTTTTTGCTAATTACATGAATGCATGATTTTTTTAATTAATGTTTCTTTGTGTAGGCTGATGGCTTTAGCCAATGGTCAACTCCTTAGCTCTTTTTATATTTTACATTCCCCCACTCTTTTGTAACATAGTAGCAGTCTTTTGGATTAGTTCAGATGACTTCTGAGTATTGATTTTAAGGTAACACATCATAATACAATGAAATTTGTATTGAAATCTATAAGCTTAAGTAGATCACTATAACCACATTTAGGGTAGCTTAAGTTAACACATTAATTGAAAGAAAACAAAGTCTCTATTAAAAAATTCTCATATCATGTATTCTTTTATGTTCCTGATCATGTTTTATTTCTTATAAGAGATGCCTGCCATCTGTTGCCACTTGAAAAGCTTCCTTTGCTGAATTATGAGAATGTGATCTCTTCCATAATTACACTTGCTAGTGTGTCTTGGGTGGATGTAATACATATTTATTCCTTGACTGACTCTACAAGAAGAGTTGAGGCAGTGCAAAAAGTGGAGGAGGAAAGATATGGGGAATAACACACTGGGGCTGACAGTTAGGATGGTAGGTGGAAAGCAATGAAGTAAAGTAGGCCAGGTTGCATTTAGTGTGTCTATACATTTTCCTTACTTTAAAGATCTGCCATTCTCTTTTTACTCTTATTCATCCTTTTCCATAACAGATCCTTCTGAAATGTCAGCTCTGATTCAGTATTGATGCTTTAGGCATGTTCATATAGGCAATTTTCAATGATCATTGCTTGAAGTCTGGAGAATCTTGGTCTTGCATTTCTTTGTGCTGTGTTTGCTTTCACCTTCAGAGCTGAAGGCAGCTAGTGCCAAAGTCTGTCTTCAGTTTGATAAAAAGCAAGGAGCTTAATTTCTGTGCTCCTTTGAATTCCCAGTTGTGCATTTTAAATGTCCTTTCATTTTCATTCCTTATATATATTCCTGCAACAGAGCTCCATAATGGGCTTCTACAAGAAAGATTTGAATAGGTTAAAGGTAGTCTTTGCAAGAGGGGATTAATAACGGATACACTGCAAATTATAGAGTTGAAGGTATGACATGGTATGTGTTTATTGATCTGCAGTTGACATACTAAGAAGGAAAACCATGTATTTATTCTCCTCTACCTGAGTTTGCTGTGACCTAATGCAGTGGATGGGAACCCAGCTGAGGCTTGATTCTCTCTCATGACTGAGAGACATAACAAAGTATGTTTTTTGTCAGAGTGATTCAGTAGAGTATATATGTTTATGTTCATCATTACTCTTTATCAGAAAGAGGCAGGAAAACATAGGTATGCAGCTGTTCTGTGACCTTCATACTTGCCCGCACAAGGGCACCTGGCCAACGCTCTCCACATGAAGAACAGAGAGATCATGAGAAACTGCATGGCCCTATGAGTAAACAATTAAAGATCTGGCATAAAGCTGATTGGTTTTTTGTTTGTTTGTTTGTTTTTTGTTGTTTTTAAAGGGCATGAAAGCAGGACCCTCTTGTGGTTGAATCTGAAGCCTCACCTCTGGGTGGACACACAGCACAGGGGCTCTCCCAGTTGCCTGAGACTCTGGGCATTGGCTGCAGCGGGGCTTCCCAGCTTGAAGTGCGGGCCTGGATAATGATCCACTGGTGACTGGTGATGTATTTCTTCTTAATCTCAGTTCTCTCTATGCAGTAATGATTTGATGCATTTCTAGTTTTCCTCCATATTTTACATGCATATATATATATATATATATATATATGATTTGCTTTATTGTACTTATTTACTATAGAGATATATATTCCTTATTCATGTTAGTGTGCATGTTTGCTTTAGTGTGCTTCTTCACTTTAGTGTCCTTGTTTAATAAACTGTGCATATTATACAGCTAGCATGTGGTCATTTTGTGGCGTAGCCTGCCTGTTAGCAGAACACCTTGCTGTATCAGGGTCTCCATCTTGGAGAAGCAGTAAAAGCCTGAAAAGTAGTTTGGATCATTTAGTTTGCTTATATCTCCACTATATCCTGCCATTTCTAGGTAAGTAAACAAGGTTCCTGATTACCTATGTTAACTGAAGTGTAAGGCTATTGCAGATATTTGGGAACGTTTTTCTGAAGTCTCCCTAAACTTAACTCTTAGATGGTTTAAGCATATGTTTTCTTTCCATTGTACATTTTTAACTTCCAGCTTTCTCCTTGTTTTACAAGTAGCACTCATGCTGCCTTCTTGGACCAGTATGTGATAGGTGAATATAGGAAACTCAGAAGGTTTTTTTATTCATGCTTCATGTTCTCGTAATTGTGATAACCTTTCCTGGTACTTGGTCCAGTTTCATGCCTTAGTGAATACATTTTTCCTTAATGTATTCAACTAGAATTGGACATTATTTCAGAAGGTGTTTCACCAGCAGCTTACAAAATTGTACTGACAGCAGACTGTGGCTATTGAAATTGACCCATGACAGATTTTGGGTTAATATATATCTGCTTATGGCTGCAGTAAATGCTGCTAATGTTCGAAACTTGTGCTTTCACATGTTTGGATGGAAGGCACTGCAAATGGGGGATTTTATATTACTAAGTCATGGTGACTCTGAATTCAGTTTTATTATCAGTCTAATAAAACTCAACATTTACTGAAAATGAAACAGATTCAATGCAGGGATAATGTCCACCTCCTTTGCAGTGTTCCGTTATGCTAAGGGGTAGACAAAGATGTAGGTGAGTTTTTAAACCAAAGTAAAATACTGGATATTACAACTCTTTAATCTTTCTCTTTTTTTTTTTTTTTTTTTTTTAGTGACAAGCTGGTATTTATTGTATTTAGTTGATTTTATTGCAGGAATAACAATTAATTATTTACTAGATTTCCAAAGTGTCATCAGCACCTGTTTCAGGTGAAAAGAACTACCATAATTTGGGTGTTTGTATACCTCTTTGGCTGCAGACACTTTGGGAGATGAGTTGTGTGACCATTTTTAGCTAAAATTTAGCAAGTAGGTAATAGATGTTTGACTGTTCAGGAGTCTAATAGAATTGACTTTAATACAGACTCCAAATCTAAGCAATATATAAGAGAAAAAAATTAAATAAAACCTTACATTAAAATGTCTTAATATCCAGGCCTGGCACCTGGTATTAAACATGTGTCTAGTAACTGAGCTATTTAAGATTAGATGCCAAAGTGAGATTCAGTGCCTCTGGTTTGTTTGTTTTTTAAATATATTTAATGTTTTGACAGTACTTACATTTTGTGACATTTCTAAGAAAGTTAATTCCTGTAAAAGCTGGGAAGAGGTGGTGTTTGATGTTCCTCATTCTTCTTTTCACAGTGAAATGGTGAAAAATGATACCCAAATCTGTGTAAAGGGGCATAGGTCCCAGTTTTGAGTCACTCAGTTGTCTTCAACTGCATTGCTATTTCTCCTTCCTCATATGTCTTACATTAATAATATGCAGGTAAAATTTTGAACTGTCATCTTTGCTGTTTTGACAGCCTACAGCAGGGTGATTTTGTATAGACATAAACAGGTGTTTATGTAAAACTATGATACTGATCAGTCTGTCATTGTGCCATAAAAGGTAAGTATGTGGGGGTGAATAAGGAGCAGATGGGTAGATTTAATACTGCTGTGTCCTGATTATTACTTCTACTTTACCTCAAACGTTTGTGTCATTTTTACTTGTAATTTATTAACAATGGTGTCTTTTAGTTTTCATTGAAATGAATTAGACCCATGTAAAAGTGAGTATGTTTTGCTTTGGGGTGGACATTTCTTAAGCCACGCTAGTGCAACTGTTAGTAATGGTGTGACTACACCCAAAGTAGTTTCTATTTAACCTGTTGGTCAAGTCTCCTCAAAAAAGACCAAAGTACTCCTGAGCATGACAGATAAAAGAAGTGGGTAGTACATGGCCATTTTTAGACGATGTTTTCGTGGAAGTTATGTGATACTAGAATTTCTTCTTGGTTTTTATTACCTGATGGCTGATGTTACCATTAATCATGATCTGCATTCTCTAAAATAACATGACAGACTTTTATTTCAAGTAAGTTTGCTAAATATCACATTATTCACATGTTGTTTGACTTGTCTAGTCAGGTATTACTTTTTGACTTTTGAACATGAATAATAAAAACTTGAGTAATGTGTACTGACTAGTGAATAGTAGGAATTGATGACTTGAAAATCTGACTAGTGTAAAACCCATCCCTGGAGCAGTCACCTGGGGAGTAATGAAGATAGAATTTTACTTACTATGTACAGGCATTTTCTCTACAGAAGTATTCAAGAAGTGCTTGTTTTAGTTGCCAGGTGGTTGCAGGGAGAGAGAGGGGAAAGATACCTCACTCATTTGTCTAGTTAGGGAACCCCGATGAGAGATTTAAAACCAAAGAAAAACCTCCACAAAAAAACCCTCAAACAACCCTTCTACCTTCTAGTTACCATCACATAGTTTAAAACTGGGATCAATGGTTTTGTTTGGGTTTTTATTATTATTATTATGTTCTCTAATATTTTTGTAGGGATAGCAATACTCTTGTATTAATTAAAAAATTTTAGATGCCTTTCTTGAAGGGGTTTTATTTGCTGTCCATGAAATAAGGTGGTTTTTTTTTTTTTGTTGTTCTTTTTTGCTAGTTCTTCAAAACCATGCTTAAAACAAATAGACTAAGACTTGGGGAATATTTCAGAGAGAAAAATGTGATGGCAGCTAATCATTACTACACAAGTTTAACTACAGTGATTAAGAAAGATGCATCACCAATTGCCCTTATACTTAACTGTCATCCTGATCAGCAGTTCCTGGGGAGCCCTGGTTGCTGCAAGGATTTGGAGAACATGTCCCAACAACTGGGAGGTCCTATGCAGTGCGTCCACCAGTAGGTGAGACCTCCAAAGTCACTGCAAGAGGGTCCAGATTTTATATAGTTAAATAAACATTGGCAAAACTTCAGGTGTGGAAACATCTGGTGTCACTCTCCCTGGCCAGGGTTTAAGGAGGAGCCCAAGGGAGTATCTCCATCTATTTTAGCTTTGATCACATATTTCTCATCAAGGGAGTATCTCTTATTTTAGATTTGATCATGTATTTCCCAACAAGGGAGCATCTATTTTCTGAACAAGACCAGATGCCTGATTTCTTGGCCTTGCAATGTGTCTCTAAATAAAGAAGGATCATTCTGCTGGTTACTATTACACAGTGAGCATTACAGCACAGCGTTCATAAATTGGCAAATTTGTACTGAAATAGGTAATACATTGCATATGGGATTAATGCTATGCCTATTAGATATATACCTTGTTGGGTTGTGGGGTTCATCTAGAGGTCAGTTTAGTTCAGGGCCTATTTTTCAGGTCTCAGTACTTCAACCCCTCATCCTAAAACTGCCAAAGCATGAGAACATATAAAAACAAACTAGTTGTTGATGCTTACTTGCTCTAGGAGGGCCTTCTAATATCCTAGTTTTTATCTTGATTGACTGCCTTGATGTCAATCCTATGACAAGATGACCCACTTAGTGGATGAGGGACCTGGACTTTAATAAAGCTTTTGATGCCTGTTGCCACAGCATTCTTTGTGGAGAAACTGGCTGCTCATGGCTTGGCCAGGTGGACTCTGCACTGGGTAAAAAAAAGAGGCTGGATGGCTGAGCCCTGAGAGTGGTGATGAATGGAGTTAAATCCAGCTGGTGGCACCAGTCATACGTGGTGTTCCCCAGGGCTCAGTACTGGGTCCAGTTCTACTTAGTATCTTTATCAGTGATCTGGATGAGGGGATCGAATGCACCCTCAGTCAGCTTGCAGATGACACCAAGTTGGGCAGGAATGTTGATCTGCTTGAGAGTGAAAAGATTCTACAGAGGGATCTGGACAGCCTGGATCAGTAGGCTGAGACCAATTGGATGAGTTTAAACAAGGCTCAGCTCTGGGTCCTGCAGTTTGGTCACAGCCACCCCATGCAGCGCTACAGGCTTGGGGAAGCTGCTGAAAAGCTGCTCTGGTAAATAGAACCTGAGGGTGCTGATTGATGGCTGCTGAAGATGAGCCAGCTTGCGCCTGCAGCCAAGAAGGCCAACAGCAACCTGGCCTGTATCAGCAATAGTGTGACCGGCGGGACCAAGGTATTGATAATATCTCTGTACTCTGCACTGGTGAGGCTGCACCTCAAATCCTGTGTTCAGTTCTGGGCCCCTCACTACAACAAAGACATTGAGCTGCTGGAGTAATTCCAGAGAAGAGCAATAAAGCTAATGAAGGGTCTGAAGATTAAGCCTTATGAGTAATGGCTACAGGAATGCCTTTGGGGTTTAGTTTGGAGAACAGAAGGCTGAGGAAGACCTTATCACGCTCTACAACTACTTGAAAGGAGTTGTAGAGAGGTGAGTCTTGGTCCCTCCTCATGTCAAGCAATAAGACAAGAGGAAATGGCCTCAAGATATGCCAGGGGAGGTTTAAACTGGCTATTAGAAAAACAGTTCTTGACCAGAAGGGTCGTCGTCAAACACTGGGACAGGCTGGTTGAGTCATCATCCATGGAGGTGCTGTGACATTGTTTAGTGCTGGACTTGGCAGTTAGGTTTGCAGTTGGACTCCGTGATCTGGTATGTCCTGTCCAACCTAAATGATTCTGTGATTCTATGATCTTAAGTGAAATTAACTTATATTTTGAAATAGTGATCATGAAGGACCTTAGGTTGGGTTGTAGTTAGCTAGAAAATAAAATAGTGGAGAATGTTGATTATATGAATTGTGCTGTTAACCCACACTTAGTTGTGAAAGGCAAGCATTTCCCTAAAAGAAACACCGGTAGTGGTAGCCAATCTGAACAGTTATGTGCACTCTGTGCTTTGTAATTGGAATGGTTAGGGGGCTAAACTAATCTTTCTAGCAGTAAAGGCAGCTATTATTTTAGATTTGATTGTAAATTAAGGCTCTTTAGGTACAATTTTTAAGATAACACAGACTTTGAGAGGCTGTATTCTTTCTACATGTTTTCAGCTTCCAATACCCAGAGTAAAAGATACCATGGCTGAGCTAAAGTCCTTGGATACTCACTATGCTCAGGTAAATTTGGTAGACTATTCTGGATTTGGATGATGAAGGAAATAGTCTTTGGTCTAGCTTCAACTGGATTAAAAAAAAAACCAAAACATAGATGATATATAGGCCTGATAACTATCATGTTTTGTGGGTTTTGTTTGTTTGTTTGTTTGTTTTTGTATTGTTTTTTTTGGTGTTAATTCTTTTTTTTTTTTCCCCAGTTGGGATAAACTGTAAATATTAAGGGATTTTCACAAGAACGTTCATTTAGCAAATTTTCTGGTGGATTTCCTGAAGGGATTATCTGCACTATCTTAGACCTGAGCTCATGAAAGTGAAGTTGCACTACTTTGTCATGCATAGGTGTTTCTGTTATTTTCTGAACTGCAACTGAAGTATGTATCTGTAAGCAGTTTACTCTGGTTTGGCATTAATATGCCATGCAGTCATTGCTGTGAGAAACTGAAGAGAGAGGACTATTTCTGAGCATGCAGTGGAATGCCCTACTTTTGATAGGACTGGTACAGAGAAAATAATGCTTGCTTGTTGGCCAGCTGAGGAATACCTTCTTGGAAGAATTGTTCTTGGTGTGGATCCATCCTGTGTTCTGTGCCCTCTGTTTAAGTATTTCCCTTTTGTAGGGCAGAGAGGGGGAGC
Organism: Pezoporus wallicus; assembly: GCF_028554395.1. Classification (NCBI taxonomy): domain Eukaryota; kingdom Metazoa; phylum Chordata; class Aves; order Psittaciformes; family Psittacidae; genus Pezoporus; species Pezoporus wallicus. The sequence continues at coordinate 1,043,238 of NW_026642000.1, forward strand.
AGGGTGAGGCTGTTGGTGCTGTTTGTATTCATAAGTGTACTGTGTCTCTGTCTTGGTTGATCTGTTGTCACTAGCTGTGGTGTGTATGCATGTTGTCTTCACCTGCTGGGCATATGTGCTCAGCCTCACTTCTAGTTGTATCTGTGGGCTTGGAGCTGCTGCAGCATTGCTTCTTCTCAGCTGCCATGTGCAGCCTGATTTTTCCTTCAGTGCTCTGCCATTTGCTACAGTTTTCACTGGTGGAGAGATTAATCATCACTGCTGAAACTTTGCAGAGGAAAAGAAAAAGTACCACAAGTAGGCTGGAAGACAAATGGCTTTGCCTGCAAGTGTACTGTAATAGAATACGGCTCTCAATTCTGTAAGTAATACTAAATGATATAAAATCTGTCTTTGGGATCAGTTGCATATCAATTTAGTCTTTTAGCCATGTAACAGTGAGGCAAATTCCCAGGAAAATTAGTATTGCAGGTCACCTCTATTTTTCCTGAGATGATAAAAAAATAATTCCTTAATTTCAACTGGAACTGGAGAAACCTGACCTGTCAGTTACTTCGTGTGTGATGTGATCTCTGCAGATTGCTGAGTGCACCAATGAAATGGGCAGAGAACTGAAATGCAGTATTCTAGTCCATAGAAGGTAAACTTAAAATAACAAACCCTGCTGAATAAATGTAGCAGGAAACATGCTGGTATCTCTTCTGAGGGTAGTGCTGGTTTCATAGTAGTGTCAAAATCAGTGTATACTGATTCAAATTAACTTTATGTTTGTACTCAGTAGATCTTTGCTTTATAAAAATGGAGACAACAAATATGTAAAGGTTGTTTTTAATTTCTTTTTCTGTTTGGGGGTGTGTCCTTTTTATTAACTGTTTTATTGAAGTTGGGGCACTGGTGCCATCTGGTGGTATTAATACACTTCCAGAAATTGGTAAACATAGGGGGACTTGAGTTCGTTGAAATGTAAGAAGTTGCTGGTATGATATTAGAGTACACAGATATATTTGCTGCCTTAACATACCATTATGTAGTTGAAGCAGGTCATATAAGGCTGTACATCGGCTATTAATCATAACTTTGCTTGCTACAGTAAATTTAAATCTTCAACTGTATTTCTGCTCACTAAAGAGATTTGTTTCTTGTAGTTTCTTTAATTAAATAGTGCTTTGCAAACACAACACAAAGAGTTTTGTTGAAGTTTATATTTTAATATTACTAGAAGTTAATATTTTAAAACTCAATTCGGAAGAAAAGTTTTCTTCTGTTACTGCATTTTTCTAAACGCAGTACAACCTTCTCACTTCTAGTATGCTCAAAGTTACTGTTCTCCTTTTTTAAGTGACTCCTATATTAAGTTTGAAAGTAAAAATTCACAGTATAAACCTGACAGCTATTGAAATAAACAACTTTAATGCCTGAAGCTAAAGCAACCAAATAGCCTTGTCTTTATGCTTACATCTCTTAAAAAGGTGTCCTGCATCTTAAGTTGTTTACCTGAGGTAATATCCTCATCATTCTGTAGACTACTGTATAGGCTGTATTTCATAGAATCATAGAATAGTTAGGGTTGGAGAGGACCTTAAGATCATCTAGTTGCAACCCCCCTGCCATGGGCAGGGACACGTCACACTAAACCATGACACCCAAGGCTCTGTCCAACCTGGCCTTGAACACTGCCAGCAATGAAGCATTCACAACTTCCCTGGGCAACCCATTCCAGTGCCTCATCACCCTTACAGTAAAGAGCTTCTCCCTTATATCCAATATAAACTTCCCCTGTTTAAGTTTTAACCCATTACCCCTTCTCTATCACTACAGTCCCTAGTGAAGAGTGCCTCTCCAGCATCCTTGTAGGCCCCCTTCAGATACTGGAAGGCTGCTATGAGGTCTCCATGCAGCCTTCTCTTCTCCAGGCTGAACAGCCCCAACTTTCTCAGCCTGTCTTCATACGGGAAGTTTGCCTTGTTAGCAATGAAAGTAGGACTATGACTAGTTCTCCAGTTCTTTTGAAACAAATTCCTGACTTGTAAATATCTTGCCCTGTGATGGAAAGATTTGAGAAGTGCAAGGTACTTTATATAAAGCTGGTGAGGGTTTTCAAGTTGTTTCATTTATTCATAATTCTTTTGATCTGTTGCAGTCAATGTGACATTATTCTAATAAGTTACTGCTAAATAAATTTCCTTATGGAATAGAGGTCTGTCTCTTCAGCCATTAACAACTTATATCACTCTATTGCGCTTTATTACAATAACAGGCTATTTTTATGTTTTAATCCAGCGAGTTGAAAAGGCAGACATTCCAGCCTGGTTGTTCTGTGATTACATTCTGTGCCTGTATTCCTCTATAATCTCCATGCAATATTGCCTTCAGTTGCATTGTGCTGAAAGCCTGAATTAGACTTTCCTTTTAACCAGGCACTGGCTTTCTAGTTGTGTAGTTATATTCACAATGTCAGGAGCCTTTTTTGGATCCTATCTTGATGGAATGAGGTGTTTGCAGGCCTGTTCAGATACTGTAGATTGTGGAATTAGATGGAACATCTCCCTTATGAGGAGAGGCTGAGGGAGCTGGGTTTCTTTAGCTTGGAGGAGACTGAGGGGTGACCTCATCGGTGTTTACAAATATGTAAAGGGTGAGTGTCAGGATGATGGAGCTAGGTTTTTTTCAGTGATGTCCAGTGATAGGACAAGGGGCAATGGGTGTAAACTGGAGCATAGGAGGTTCCATGTGAACATCAGGAAAAATTTCTTTACTGTGAGAGTGACAGATCACTGGAACAGGTTGCCCGGGGGGGTTGTGGAGTTTCCTACACTGGAGATATTCAAGGCCCGCCTGGACAAGTTCCTGTGTGATGTACTCTAGGTTACCCTGCTCTTGCAGGGAGGTTGGACTAGATGATCTTTTGAGGTCCCTTCCAACCCTTGGGATTCTGTGATTCTGTGAAACAGCTGTTAAAATTGAAAATACTTCACAATATTTAAGAATTTAAGGTTAATATTTAAATTAATATTTAAATAGTTAATTTATCGATGGTTATTGGATATCTCTGAGTATAATTAAACTGACTGCCATAGCAAGGGCTCTTTTTTCCTACAGTTTAATTCAGCTCTGTAGACCTGTTGGCATGTCTACTGGATTTTATCTACTTGCAGCTACTAACAAAAGTGTGTAGGGCTTGTGCCTGCCATCATAAGCATCAGATTTGAAAATTTTGCTTCCTACACTAAGTATTGGGTCTGAGCCAAGTTCCATTGTTGTAGTGTTTTGTTCTTACAGCTGTGACTTTCACTTTAATGACACAAGTCTTTGCAAAGTGAGCTATAAGTGCTGTTTCTATTACTGTTGTAATTCAGCTTTCAATGCTGTATGACCTTTGTACCTTTCAGTAATTATTCAGCAAGATTACTAGCATTGGCCAAATAGAGCTTTTTTCTTCACGCACTCTCCAGTGTGAGCACCATATATTTGCTCTTTAATGAAGTTGCATGCTGAAGGCATTTCTGATTTCAGCACTGCTGCACTTGTCCACTCCAGTTTTATCAAAGTTCATTAATATGGCAGTCAAAAGGAAGTTGGGTTTAGATCCACAAATCCTGACTGTGCTGTGAGATGCCCAGTGCAGTGATGGGCATATAGCTCCTCTAGAAGTGATAATACACAGTTTATATAGCAATTAACATAATGCAAATTAATTTATTGGTTATTCTCACCCCAAATCCAGTCACCTTAGAATTACACACTGGACTTCATTCTTCTGCATTGCTCACCACCTGTACTCAGGTCATTAAGCAAAACTAACCCCAGTTGGGTTTTCCTTGCCTGAGACAGGAATAACCCAAACTTTTCTTCCTAGGATATATTTTTATGTATTCTATGGGACCTTTAACCCCTTCCACAGTATGTAATAGTTCTGATTGGGCCGGCCAGCCCTGTTGGCATATCCTCAGGTGTTGGATGTTTTTAGAGCCTTTTACTAAATGTGTATCTGAATGTTTGAAAGTCGCACCACCCATTGCTTTAAGTGTAGTTTTTAACAGCCCATTCGATTTTCACAGAGGCAGGTGAATGATAGGGTATGTGATATACCCGCTCAATGCCATGCTCTTTAGCCCAAGTGTCTGTAAGGTTCTGGAAATGAGTCCCATTGGCTGATTTAGTTCTTTCTGGCGTGCCGTATCGCCACAAGACTTGTTTCTCAAGGCCCAGGATAGTGTTTGGCCAGTGGCATGTGGCACAGCGTATGTTTCCAGACATCTGGTGGTTGCTTCCACCATGGTAAGCACATGGCACTTGCCTTGGCGGGTTGGTGGCAGTGTGATATAGTCAATCTGCCAGGCCTCCCCATATTTGTACTTCAGCCATCATCCTCCATACCAGAGAGGCTTTAACAGCTTGGCTTGCTTAAGTGCAGCGCATGTTTCACATTCATGAATAACCTGGGCAATAATGTCCATGGTCAGGTCCACCCCTTGACAACAAGCCCGTATGTTGCATTTCTGCCTTTATGGCCTGAAGTGCCATGGGCCCACCAGGCTAAAAATAATTCACCTTTATGTTGAGTTTGCCAGTCACAATGGGGTCCTTTTGCCACTGCTTCCCAGTCAGGCTGATTTCAGCCTCTAGTACAGTCAGCTGTTGGGATCCCCCTGTCACTCCAGAAATACAAATGGGTTCTGCCCATTGATGGCTTGATGGCACGTTATGGTTTAACCCTAGCTGGCAACTAGGAGATTCTCACGCACTTTCCCCTCCCTCTTTCTAGTTCAGCTGTATTGCCCATGACCAGGGTCAGAGTAGCTGCAGTGCCTGTTGCTTGGGGAGTAGCTTGTCACAGACAGTGAAGTGATGACAGTTTGAGTAGCCATTGTGCTTTTCACACAAGTTTCAGTAATCATAGTGCTTGTCACAGGCTGGAGTAGCTGCAGTTAGTTGCTTAACCCCAAGCAAGATCTGGATGATGTTAGGCAATATACTGGTTCCTAGCAATAGGACCAATGTGGTTTTAAGGTTATTCAAAATATATTAAAAAACTTTTAAATTCACAAATGCTATGGTAATTAGCTTGGAGGAGAAGGAGGGAGGATGTTGGAAGGAAGGAGGGAAGAGAGAAAGGAAGATGTAGAAAGATGTCTCCCCCATAGGCTGGCTTTTCAAGGAGAAAAGGTAAAAGTGTAGTTATTAATAGTTCCCACTAGATGACTCCTGAAGTGAAGAGGTCACAGCAATGCTGAGTTCACATACTAGATTATTCACGACCAATGGTGATAGCATATAAACCAGGTCTACAGAGAACAACAAAATTATAATCTTAGCCCAGGCCCCAAAGGTAATGATCATCTCCACAGAGAATACATACAGCAAGTAAGGTATCACATAAAGTACCTGTGAGAGATGTGCAGGAACTCTGAAAGTAAATAAATTGCATTGTGATGTTAATCTTAAACCAATACAATGAATGCTTATAACACATTTGGCTTAACATCAGGTCAGATCTGTTATTATCTCAACTTTTTGTGCCCCATTTTGGGCACTAAACAGGACTGTCATGGTTCACCCTCAGCAATCACTGAAGTACCACACAGCTGCTCGCTTACTTCCCACCCTTGAGAATTGGAAGGGTAAGAGTGAGAAAACTTATGGGTTGAGATAAAGGTAGCTTAATAAGTAAAGCAAAAGCCACGTGCAGAAGCAAAGCAAACAGGGAATTCGCTAGTTCCCATCAACAGGCAGCTGTTCAGCTGTGTCCAGGAAATCGGGGCTCCATTACACATAAGGGTTATGTGGGAAGACAAACACCATCACTCTGAAGGGTCCCCTCTTACACTTTTTTTCCCAGCTTTATATGCTAAGCGTGAGGCCTTGTGATATGGAGTATCCCTTTGGTGAGCTGATGTCAGTTTTCCTTACTGTGTCACCTCCTAACTCCTACATCCCCAGCCTTCTTGCTGGTGAAGCGGTTTGAGAGCAGAGAAAGTCTTGACTCTTGTGTAAGCACTGCTTAGCAGCAACTAACAACATCAGTATGTTATCAACATAATCCTTATACTAAATCCAAAACAGAGCATTGTACCAGCTATTAAGAGCAAACTTAACTCAGTCAAAACCAGGGGACATTATTATGCTATATTTCAGCAAAAGAAAAATATATATGCATATCCTTTTAAAATAGAGCAAGGTTGTAATGGTTTGTAACTTCCTTCAGGCATTCACTTCAGTTCTGGATTTGTTCCTGGTAAGAATCCTGTTTTGCTTTACAAAGCTAGGTGGTACAAACAAGAAATACAGTTTGATAATCAGTCAAATAATCAATAGCTGTCGTAGCAGTTATAGAGTCCTTTAAAGAAAATCCGTTTGGGAATATTAGTTCTCAGTTCTGACTTGTTAGTGTGCAGGAGCAGTAGAGTCATTCCCTTGTCAGGTCTCCAACAAATGTCTAGATATAAAAATGAACCGAATTTCATTTTTTTTAAAGCTTTTATAGCACATCACTATCTTCTTGTAACCAGAATAATAACACTATGGTGGGGATTTAAGGACTGGCCTGGTTGTTGGCTTTTTTCTCTCAAGTTGAGTGCACTTTCTTTTTACAGCTGAACCAAACTGTTATCTTGTCCTCTTACAATAGCAGTGAGGAAAGATGCAAGACAATTCCTTTTGAAAGACTGTTATTCAGAAGTTTATCTTGTAATCTGCTCTTGGAATGGTGATAAGCCTCTGACTGTTTCTTCAGAAGCAGTGTCATTCATTGTTCCATTCTCCACATTGTGCTTCAGAAAAAGGTCTTTTTTTCTGTGGCAGATGCCTCATGGAGTTTGGTCTCCTGTCCATATGAGGGGCTTTTCATCCTCAATATGGACTTTTTTTTGTGGATTCCAATAAAAGAGTATCTCATGCAACTCTGCATTGCTTTCAGTTAATAGTAATTTCTTCTCTGAATGCAAAGAAGTTCACAGTGTAATTTAATTGCTAAGAGATTTTTATTTGCATTGGGCTGAAATTCTTGCCAAGTGCTATCATTAAAATCTTGATTCATTGTATTTGTAATTCCCTTAGCAATATCACAGTAAAATTAACTACAGGTTATGCCTTTGATTTTTCTGGAGCAGGAAGACAGAAGTAGTATATTGTGGTGCTTGTTGTTTTGTTTTGTTTTGTTTTTTCTAAGTTTGTTCTGTTCTTGTTGTGTTTTGTTGTTGACGGGGTTTTTTTAAATATAATTTTATTTCGGAATATATCTAGAGACTCTGGAAATTTGTATTATTTCCTTGAAAGTGTATTTAGAAACTTAAATCACAATGAGCAGATCACTTGCAAGCATAGGTTGAAAACTGCGAATACTACTCATCTGGCTATGTATCTTCAAAATCTCTTTTTACAGACTGATCACTAGTCTGTAAATTGTGTTTCAAGGTTTCTGCTTATTTATTTGGTCATTTCCCCTATCATTGTGAAGATAATGATTTTCTTTTCATTTGGCATCATGGTGATAGGACCTCTTGGATTTTTGAATAGTTTTTATTGTTTCTGTGTGTCCTTTCATAGTAGACTGTATTATTCTGTTTGTTTTTTTGGTGGGGTTTGTTTATTTTTTTTTTTTAATTGCCACAGATCTAATTCTGGCAGTCTTTCCCCCCTTTCTTGTTCTTACTCCCACTGTTTAATTACTATAGATAATTAGATACTTTTAGGTAAATTTACTGTGCTGAGGTTTTCTTTGCGGCAGCTGGATTTTGAGGAATTTTGGATGTTAACTTTCAGACTTTTCCTGTTTATTTCAGGTCTCTGGATGGCAGACTCTGAAAAGAAATGCTGTTTTAAGAGGTATGCCACATGTAAGCCAAAATATTCTGGACTAATTTATATATAAATGGTATGGCCATACTTCTGAGGAGTCCCTCCGCTGATGCTTTCTGTTAACTTCTGTGAATAATAGTTTTCAGTGCTAAATTCTCTCTGAAAGGTGAAAGCTTGTACAGAGGTACTTGGGCTTGTCTTACTGGTAACAGTTTTAGTAGCGAGAGCTGTAATATACTGCTTAACCTTTTTGCTTGTTCACCTGACCAGAACACTTCCTTAGTGGGTGTAGTGGCATCCACTTCATCACAGCATGAACAAAACCAGTTGGCTATCTGATGTGTCCATATCTCCTGTGGACCCCTCCTGACTGTGTGTGTTATTTTTGTTCGTTTGCCTGTTTTTCACTTGGGAATTTAGTCTAGATGCCTTTGTAATTGTCTTCACTCACTTCTTCCTAGTGTGATATAAGACTTAGCATACAGTGAGAGGCTGACACCATGCCAACAGTGTGGAATAAAATAGTTCGAACCAAAGTGAAGAAGTACTAATCTTTGTGCAAGTTATAATTTTTGCATATTAGCCGGATGGTTGGAACATTTTGTGTGTTTGGATTTCACGTTCCAGCACTTGAGGTTACTGCCTCTTCTTTTTCTATTGTTGGTATGTTGTTTCTGAATATTTCATTGTTTCGCAGCTGTTAGGAAAGCTGTCTCTTCAAAATTGAATTTAGTTCTTCTATTATGTCTCCCATCCAATTCAGAAATCATAAGTGGCAGATTTTAGGAAAGTAGGCTTTGTTTGTCCTTCAGAGAGAAAGATTGATGTAACCCAGTCTTTCAAGGCTCTTGGTTTTTGTTTTGTTTGGCTTTTTTTTTTAAACAGGACCTCTTTATTCTCTTTTAGGCACTTTAAGAAGCTTTCCTATTTATCTAACACAGTTCAGTGTTGATTTGTTGGGTTCTGACCCCAAAATAATACCTGGTGTGAAGTACTAACAACTTGGGTTAAAAGTGGCTCTGCAGTTATTGGCTGAGATTCTGGTGCTGCTGGTTCTTAAGCTGTGCTCACCAAAGTCCTAAAGAAAATGAGGCTAAGAAGAAGGGAAGAGATTATTGCTGTTTGCAAGACACCTGTGGACAGAAATCAAGAAGATAGTGCTACACTGTTCTTGGAGGTGCACAGTTGTAGGATGAGAGGGGTTGCAGCACAGGGCATTCCTTCGAGACAGTAGGAACACTTTTTGCCAATAAGGGTTGTCAGACCCTGGAACAGCTTACTTGGGTTGTGGACTATGCATTCTTCAAGGTTTTCAGAATGCAGCAGGAATAGGCTTACAGCAACTCAAATTATGTGGGCCTACTTTGAGTGCAAGGTTGGATTAGAGCTGTTTGGAGATTACTTCCAATTTACATTATGCTGAGAATCTATGTAACCTGCTAGACCTGCTGAGGGGGCAGTTTTTTGCATTTTACATTTCCTGTAAAAACAGGTAAGGCTCAGGCTGGTGGTGGTGGTGGGGGGAGGTGTTTGGTGTTTTTTTCTTGTTGGTTTGGGTTGAGTTTTGCTTTTAAAGAAGCATCTGTAGTTGAGAAGTGTTTTGTGATTACGGAACTAAGGAATTAGAGTAACTTCATCCTATTCCACCAATATGGTTTTGGGGAAAGGATTGTGCTTTGACACTAGTATTCACTTACTGGCTAGGTTAAGAGTGAGAAACTTCAATTGTTTCTCAAATGTCATGGTTCAGTCAGTGGATTGAGAGTCTCAGGAAGTTGCCTGCAGTTCTTACAGTTTATTTTAAATTGTTTGCTGTAGTATGGACTATTCAAGCAGGTAAGTGTGCAGAAGAAATAATGATCTTCTGTGTCTTACATATTTGCCTTGATTGGCTTTGGTGTTCTAGAAACTAAATTAAGGTATGGTATTTTTGTGATCTGTTACCTGCTGTAGAGGCTTAGTGGGAGCCTAAGGTTTGCAGTGTTCAACTGTGAAAAAGGGGGTGTTAAGAGTCATAAAATGATGAAAATATTCAGGTTACGGTCCTTCCTCTGAAGTTGCCTTCTTTTGCATAGGATAACTTCATTGCATGGTTCATTCATTGTTCTTACAATATTATGTATGCCCCATCTGAACTGTTTTTTTATTTGTTGCAGGTTTTTTTTATGTGTATGGGGTGTTTTATTTTGTTTTGGTTGTTGTTGTTCTGTGTTTTTAGTTTTTTTGTTTGGTGGTTTTTTTTTTCTCTCTCTCTCTAATTGCAGTGATTGTTTCTGTAGTGTCTATTTGCTGAAGTGTCATGCATTTTCTGGAAAAAAAAATAATTTGTGTTTCAGTTTTCACTGTAATATCTTTGGCTCTTCTGCCTTATTAGTGCTTGGATTCAGTCTGTGGTGATCCTGAACACCTTTCTCTGAATTCTTGCCTAGGCAAGTAACTACAGTTGTATTGATACTGCCTTTTAAAGCATTCTTGTACCTTAATTTCTCTTTTTCCTCTCATGAATTGCATTTTTCGTTGTGCTTTCTATTTAACTGTTGGTTTTAAGAAATCTCCTGAACTCTTCTTAGAGTGATACTCAGTAGCTCTTCCCCTGTTCTATTGACATGTACTTGCTTTATGCAGTAACTTCTTTAAGTGGAGACCTCATGCATGCAAGGGTTTAATGTGTGGCTGGCTGTCAGTTGGTTAGAAATTGATTCGGAGAAAACTCCAGGAACAAACTTGCCAGCAGAGTTTCAAGTTGACAAGCAGGTATTCTTTATTGCGGCGCCGGGAGACACGGAGGATAGCTCCTCCTAACGTGTGTCCCCGAATTGCTATACAGGTCATCCTTACATGGTCACTGAGCATATTACATCATTTTCCAAAAGGTTTCCGGCATGCATACAAAATGTGGTGGTCTTTAAGGGTCGTTTACTTTTCCCAACAAGCTTAATTAACATTACAGACATAGCAATCATCCTGGCCTTATCAGTTAGTTTAACTGCTCTCATCCTGGACATCTGCTAGTCCGGGGTACTCCCTAGTAGATGCTTACACCAGTTTAATGGGTTTATTAACACCTCAAGTATAGCAATCATCCTGTCCTTTTACTTATCAGTTAGTTTATCTGTGCCCACCCTAGACATCTGCTAGTTCCAGATACTCCCCATCCCCAGGTCCTGTCCTTCTATTCTGCTTTTCTCACACCTTTTGTACTGAGGTCCTGAGGGCCTGAAACTATGTCAATTACCTTCAAGTACCGCAGTTATTTTCCATTACAAAGCCATCAAACTTAACATTACTTAGAACTAATTACATTTTGTACTTTTGTGCCTCCTTCTTTCAAAATAGACCTATAAAATACAGTTTAGAAAAGTAATTCAGTTTCTTAACATAGATTCTGACCTGTCTTGTGTGCTGCAAAACCAAGTAGTGCTTTTATTCTTCTGTAATGGCTAGTTAGTAGCTTAATTAAGAAACCTCAAATACCATAAAATAAATTTGGGCTAGTGTCATTTACTTCTTAGGAGTGAGAACTGTAAGTCTGTCTAGTCACTTTTGTATAGGACAATACAGATTTTGGTGGGTGTTGGATGCGGTTTGCATGGCATATAAAGTACTTTGCCAGTGTTGGTGTAGTTCAGATTAGTGTGGAATTTTGCGTTTTACTAATTCCTTTTGCTTAATACTACTTTATTAAACATGGGAGTATAGGGGGGAGGAGACATTTAAAGAGCAGACAACCCTGTTATGCTATTACTACGTGAAATTTGAGGAGCGTGTTGGTTGCCATTTGTATTTTGTATTGAAGTCCAGTTTAAGCTACGTGAAAGCTAGTATTTGTGAACGAGGGATAGTGAAGTCAATTTAATGGAAAACAGTGTAATTTGTTGACTTCTGCAGCATGGGAACCAAATGTAGTATGTTGTAAGCTCGTTTGGCCTGCTCTGTTCATTAACTCAGATGCTGTCCAGTTGTGGTAAGGGCACAATTTTCAATATATTTTGAAAAATAAAATACAGCTATCTTTAGAAGGCAACTGTTTGTTAAGGCATGGGTATTGTGTGGTGGTTTCTCTAAAAGCAGTTGGTTACTAAAAAAAGTTAAATGAGGTGCTTAATGTTTAATTTTGGATTTAACTGCCTTTTAACGGTGGTTATGTCATCCTTTTCTCTGATCTAATTTGGATTTCTTAGTACAACAAACTGCAGCTCTGCCAATGAGACTATTGTAGCTTACAATGTGTTCTTTAATTAACTTGAGTTTAAACAAAATGGTATTTCGGCAGGTTTACTTCTCAGCTCTCTTACTAAGACACAGCTTCAAAATTATGCTTTAAATATACTGGCACAGAGCAAACACGAAAAAGCATGGTTAAACCTACTATGCCAAATCAGACCCAGTAATTTTTACCTTTCAATTATGAAAATGCTTTCAGTTCTCAGACAGCTTTGGGGTTTTTCTGTCTCCAAATTTTTGTGAATGTTTCCTCAACGCTAGGCTGAATGTGATGGCACTTAGATTGCTAAAATAGTAGGGTTTCACCTTAAATCCAAGTCCCGTGGTTGGTAAAAGGAACTCATTAACAACATTCTATAAAGACTATTTTCAATGCTGTTTAAATGTTTAACATGCAAAATAGTGTGGTTTTTACATTGATTCACTTCTGGGAAGGTCTTTTAAAGTTAGTGCTATCATTGTGCATGCACACACATATACAGTATATGGGAGCATAAAGCTGTATAAACATCAGCAGGGTTAATTCTGGTTGATAATTTATTCCCAAATGACTTTGACCTGGTCACTACAGATTTGTTACTTCATCGTATGTCTTTTCTGCAGACACCAAAGATGTTAACAAGAAAGATTAAGCTTTGGGACATTAATGCCCATATAACCTGTCGTCTGTGCAATGGGTACCTGATTGATGCTACTACAGTAACAGAATGCTTACATACCTGTAAGTAGAATTATAATTGAGTTATTCTTTTTTTTTTACTTGATGTGTAACTTGTTTTAATGGTTTTTATTTCAAATAAAAAACGTCTGCTGTGCATCAGCCAAAATAAGGTGTGCTTTACTAGACACTGCTTTTTTAACAAAGCAAATGAAGAGAACATTAAAGTTGTTGCACAAACTTGAAGCCATATACAAACTTGCTGACGACAGTCCCACTGCCTGTGTTGTTGATGAAGATACTAAAACAGTACTGGTAACAGTACGGACCCTGAGAGGGTCACTGATCTCCATCTGGACATTGAGCCATTAAGTACTGCTGTCTGGATGTGACTATCCAGCCTATGGCTTATCAGCTGAATAGTCTATCAATCCATTTCTGTCCAATTTAGAGAGGATGGACGTTACTGGAGACCATGTCAAAGGCCTTACAGAAGTCCAGAGAGATGACATCTTTGACTCTTCCCTTGTCCACTGATGTAATCACTCCACCTTAGAAGGCTACTAAGCTGATCAGGCAAGACTTGCCCTTGGTGAAACCATTGGCTGTCTTGAATCACCTCCCTGTCCTCCATGTACTTTAGCATGGTTTCTGGGAGGCTCTGTTCTATAATCTTCCTATAATGAATGACTGCTTTAGCAACTTCTGCAAAGAAATTTTAAAAATACTATAAGTCTGTACCAATGCAATTTTTTTTCTGGTGGAAATTTAACTGTTGTGTGCCCTGTGAAAGTGAGAATTAAAATGGCACCTGGATACCCACTTCTTAAAAGTTTTCTTTTCTTTTAAAAAGTATCCGATTTTGGAATATCTCTTTGTGTTGGGTTCATTGCAACTGTACACTTCTCTATGTGGCCATGCCTAAAGCAAATAGGCTTAGTATCTTAATGGCATACAGGCCCTTATGATAGCATCTGTGGAAGCTGAATAGCGTAATTAATATCATGGTAACCTGCTAAGAGTTTGGTAAGCTACTAGAACCTTTTGTTTTAGTCAATTCCAGAGTGGGACTGTGTGTTGTATGCATTATTAGGAAGACTCTGGCTAGGTACAGATGTCTTATTTCTAGTGCATCATTTCCCTGCATCAAGAACATTAATGAAGGACACTGGAAACTATTCTGCATGATTTGACATCATGCTTGCATGATGTAAAAAATGACCTTTGTGTACATGCAGTAAGGTGTGTTTCTCTGACTGTATAAAAACTTTTTTTCTATTATCAATATTTTTTTTTAATTATGAATGACCTTGTTATTAGTCTGTAGAAGCTGCCTAGTGAAATATTTGGAGGAAAACAACACCTGTCCGACCTGTAGAATTGTTATACATCAGAGCCACCCGTTACAGTATATTGGGTAAGTATGAAAGCAGAAGAGCAACTATCTTCACTGTAGACTTTCAACCTCTTTAATGCAGCACAGCTTTTTCCTAAATTTTCTTACTTATCAGCATGTTAAACGTTTAAAAGGAATTTTGAAGGTGATTGAGGAAATACAGAATCAAGCTTTGCTATGAATTTGCAAGTCCTTGAGATCTGTTAGCTCTTGTCAGACTTAAAAGCAAGGAAAGTATGCACTTTACTGTTTAATATCTGTGTGGGTTATAATTGGATTTAGTAATCTCTCATTTTGTATTTCTGTCATAAAAGTTACATAAACAAAACATTTGTAGAAATCATACTTTTACAAAGTCTTCAAAATAGTCTCTGTTGAGCACTGCTTTTCAGTGTCCTGACAGTAAGGAGAGAAAAAATTGTTGGTTTTATTGTTCAGCTGATTTTCAAAGGTCTATTTAGTACATAGGAAAAGGTAAGAACATGGCAGCAGCAAAAATATTAGATCAGTGGCTTAGATAGAATGGAAGAATCTTGTCCTTTGTTCTATTTTGATTCCTAGACAGACTGCTCTCACTTTCTGACCTAACATGAATGTGGTATTGTTAATCTGTTCCCTTTTTAATTTCTTTTTAACTAAGGGGTTTTTTTTTTGTTTGGTGGTGTTTTGTTATTTTTTTTTTGGTGGTTGGTGTTGTTTGTTTGTTTTTTCCCTTTTGCTTTCAGAAAGACGTTCCTTTTCCTTTAGTGCTTTCCTTTGAATTTACTAAACTATAGTAATTTCTGATGAAAATCCATTGTGACAGTGTGATTGCAATAGTTGTTGCTGCTATTAGGTAGTGTTCTGTCTTAACTTTCTGTACAGAGTTTTTTTTCATTTGTGACTGTTTCAGTGTGCCCTTCTTAGTTCCATAACAACTTCTGAAGCAATGCTTATAGGAAATGAGTTTGATTTCTGTTCACTTTCACAGAAAACTGTTGATGTTCGATACATGCTTACACTGCTAAAGCTGATCCTGAATCGGGAGCCTGAAACTAGCTATGCCGTTTTTGCATTTGAAGAATAACAGTGTACACCGATAATATGTTGTACGATACACTGATAATACCCTATATGAGTGTATGCTTTGAAGGGACAAGCAGATGCTGATAGGATAGAACTAATAAATTACACTTACGATAGCATGTTTTTCCTAACTATGCTATGGTTCTATGTAAAGCTACAGGAATACACCAGTGCCTTGATTCAGAAGCCATTTTCTGTGCCAAAAGGGGCCAGGAAATAGCACCAAATAGAGAACTAGAAAGGAATTTGTTACTTGGTTTTTGTCCTTGAATACACTTCAAAGGAAGTGTTTTGTCTGAACTAGTTATAACATGCTGACAAGCCTATTCTGTGTATAGACACACACACATTAATAAAGAATTGACAGGTGGTTTGTGTCTTAAAATGTAGATTTACACTCCTGTTCATCTCCCTCTCTCTGGAAAATAGGTAAACAAAATGCGTCTTCTATCTCACGGTTTTGAATGCTGTTAAATTCTCACCTCTGACCTAATAGTGATAGCTGATTGTCCCGGTTTTGGCTGGTATAGAGGTAATTTTCTTCCTAGTAGTTGGGGCAGTGCTGTGTTTTGGCTTCAATCTGAGAAGTGACCTATTTTAGACTAAAACAGAATTTTGTCTAGGTGAGCTGGGAATTAAAACCAGGCCTGCTGCTCTAGTTTCAGTAGAATTATTACCTTTCTTTTATTTGAGCCACATGACAGGCTTCTGAGCTACGTAATGTTGGTCACAATTAAAATGTTGGTTTTTAGGGCAAAGTAAGATTTTTATTGTTGTGGTCTTTTTCTGTGAACTGTTGTGGTTTTGGAGAAGCTTTGTAAATATAACTAAGTAATCTAGAAATGTGAGAGATGAGTCTGTAGGGAAGAAACAGACTGTTCTGGATTCGTTTGTGATAAAATGAGTTTACTGCAAATTTGTCAAAGGATTTTGAGGGTGTTAGTGTCATATTTACCTTATATCAGCAAGTATGTCATTTTCATCCTCCTCCACATGTCCAGGACTATTCTTCCTCAAACTTCAACTGGGTTTCTGTCTTAGCCTGTAGTTTTTCATAATTTGTTTCATGTTACTGTTCTCTCTTTTTTGACATAAATACTGACTTGAGAATATTAATTCTTCTAGGTGAATTTAGAGATTTTTACATCAATTTAGTACTGGAATTTTTTTTTAAGAGAAATGTTTTGAATCAAGATGATTGGCTTAAACTTTCAATTTTGTTTTTTTTCTTGCTAGTCATGACAGAACAATGCAAGATATTGTTTACAAACTTGTGCCAGGCCTCCAAGAAGGTGAGTTGTAGTCTGCCCTTTAGAAGTCATTTTGTACATACTTCTTCAATGCTTAAGAAAAGTTTAAGGTGATGAAAATGATGGGGGGAACACTGATGCAAAATCTGTTCCTTATTTGTGTAATTTCTGGTGATTATTTTCATACCTGTGCTAGCAGCAGTTGGGGTTGGTGGGATGAAGGACGGTGTATCTTCTAAAAGTAGCATTAGATAAAGCATAATAATAATAGTTTAGCTTTCGAATGTTGGCACAATGTAGCTGTCATTTGTTCTTGTTAAACTGTGTACTTAAACCTGTTGTGCCAATTTTCTAGGATTCTCAGAGGTAGAATGTAATGCAGAACAGCTTTTAGTTTCAGTTTCTGCTACTGTGTGATTCCTTTTTTAGCAGATAATTTTCACTTTGTTTTCAAAATTGTTTTTGAGACTGGATCTGTTCAACTAAATAAGTCCTTTTAGTATCTGCTCAGTATTTTTTGTCTTAATGTATGTTACCACTTTAATTTAAATGCAGTATTTTAAGTCACTTGAGCTGCGAACCCAAAACATTCTCAAAGATCAGTAAGACTGAATAGAACATCGAAAAAATTTTCTCACACACTGAAAATTTTAACTATAAATAAAAATTGAGAAAGAAAGGTTTGACAGTGGGAGGGCTTCAAAATAAGGTGTAGTATTTTAAATACTCTCATTCTAATAGGAACATTGTAATGATACAGATGATTTTGTAGTATTCTAACTCCAAAAAACAAGATGAGGTGTGATGACGTGAGAAATAGAGGTAGAAGAACAGTAAATCCTGACACCACCACTACTTTTTGGGAAGCCTGTTTCACTTAAGAGGAAGGGATTTGGAATAACTTCATAAATATTGCATTAGAACTTTGTTACAGGGATTAATATTTACAATTTTAAACAGCGGAAATGAAAAAACAAAGGGAGTTTTATCACAAACTGGGCATGGAAGTTCCAGGGGACATCAAAGGAGAGACATGTTCTACAAAACAGCACCTAGATGCCCATCGAAATGGTAAATGGTCCTTAATTTATTCTGTCTTGCATGGGTGACAGCTAGTAAATTGATGAACAGAGCTGTTGGAGGTAATGTGCCTAGTTGGTTTATTACAATTACAGTTGGTGTATAACACGAAAGAGTACAGTGAGTGTCGGATTGTTGCTTTGTCCCTTACTTGTGTACAGAATCTTTCTTTTCACCTGGTCGTAGCATATGAGTGGAGTAAGGAGATCTTCCATAATAGTGCCTACATGGGGACCCTCTGAAACTATCCAGCTTCTGGGCAGCTAATGGTTGGACTGAAGGTTGTGTATTTTATGTATGTATTTCTTTCTTTCACACTGTTGGCAGCTAGTGTTACGTAAGCAGACAAGCATCATTTGGGAAGAGCAAAGCTTGTTTATATTGCAATTCTGAACTGTGCTGTTTTACTCATATCAGCATTACAAGCTGCTGCTGTTATCGCATATATCTGGTTTCTTATATAAGGTGAAACAAAACCAGATGAAAATTCAAACAAAGAAACTTCAGAGGAAAAACAGGAAGAAGATAATGACTACCACCGAAGTGACGAACAGGTGAGCTCATAAGGGCATGTTTTAGTTTTATCTTGTAGTTTCGCTTTAGTGCTTTGGTTGGCAAACAGAGAAGAAAAGTAACTGTTACAGGCTACTTTTTCTGTCACCTGATGCAAACAAGATACAGTGTTGCCCAATGCTTTTGTGCAAGCATGAGTTCCATCTCTGTGTTTTGTCAGGAATGGAGAGTATGTTAGACATTTGCATTAGCATTTGATAGTTCTGACTGCTTCTTCACGAGTTTCCAAAGTATTTATTTACTTTCAAAACAAATTCAGGTTATTTGGCCTGCCTTGTGAAGGAGTATATCCCAGTGTGCTTGTGATGCATTCAGCTGAATGCGTATTAATAATTATGAATAAAACCTTTTGCACTTTCACTAACTTAGTTTATTTTGTTTTAAACCTCTGATATAAGGACAGTGTTATACCTGTACCATAAAAGTAGTATGAAAGCTAGTAAGTTCACCACTGGGTTGTCAATACAAAGCGTGTTTGAAAGTTAGATCTCCTTTTCGAATAAGCAAGCATTCCCTTTTAATTTTTCCTGTTAATGTGTGCCCAAGGCAAATTAAACTTGGATGTTTTCTTTTAAATTGCAATGTAAGAGAACTTTGAAAGTGATTGTCCCTAGTACTAAATCCTCTCAGTGGGTAAGTAAATCATCACAAAGAGTTTAAACTAAGTAGTGAATAGCTGAATGAGAAGAGGTGAGAACTGAAACACAGAAATCAGAGATACCTTTTGGAGGGATAACGTTTAGAATTTTGAAAATTTCTCACGTAATTTGTATCCATTCTTTTTAAACTTTAAGTTTTTTTTTAAACATCTGTTAAAATTGTTTTAAACTGAATTTAGCAATTGCATTAAAAGCAAGAAATCACATTAGAAGCAATCATTAAAAATAGGCAGCGGTATTCTTACTGCATATCTTACTCTAGCTTTTGATATAGGGTCCTCTTGAGCTATTGGCAGCCAGTGAATTTGTATCGGAGCAGTCTTGTTCCAACATCAAAAATTCTTTCTTGAACTTTTTTGTCTAGATCTGTTTTGGTTGCAGTTTGGTTTTATCACTAAGCTGACCAGATGTTAGGTGATGTTGTGTTTTTTTTTTTTTTTTTTTTTTAATGGGCATTTCAGTTTAAGAAATACTAGTACTGTACTTTTTCACTTTGTTGTCTTAATGAAAACTGCATATGGAATACATAGAGGGGACTGCAGTAAATTGTTCCAGCCAACCCTGTTTGCTTTTTCGTGAAGGTAAGCATCTGCTTGGAATGCAATAGCAGCAAATTGCGTGGACTGAAACGAAAATGGATTCGTTGCTCAGCACAAGCAACTGTCTTGCATCTAAAGAAGTTCATTGCCAAAAAACTAAACCTTTCTTCTTTCAATGAGGTAATATTTTCTTTTTTTAAAGTTATTTTGCAGATATGAAAGCTTTGTGAAAAGTGCGGGGTTGTTCTTTTAGTCTGATTCTATTTTCAGAAAACAGAAGTATACACTATTTCTTTAATTATATGTTGTATATCTGTTTTCATATCCTTTCTTGAAGATATACAGGACTTGCCCCTTAGTTTGCTGTGCACCTTTTCATGTCTATATATATAAATAGTTGAGCGAAAAGTCTTGGCTCTGTGTTTCCATGTGTGTTGAAATGCACTCTGGCAAGGTGCTTTGTTTGACACTGTGTGGTGGGGTGTACCCTAGCCCTTCAGAGATTCCACACACAGTGCAGGGGACAGGCAGTAGCAAACACTTGTACTGCTGGAGCTCAGATTAAGAGAAAGCGCCACAGGTATTTGTTCATGCTTTCAGTGAAGCTCAGCCTGAAGTTTCTGCTTACCGTGGCTAGAGTGTTATCAGGTACCTACTTTTCCCTTCCTCTGCAGGGAATACTTCGAATTATGGGAAGAATTTATGGTGAAAGGTACAGAAAGAAAGGCAATTCTTTGCACTTTTAGTTCAGATTCAAAATTACCAGTGGTGAAACATATGAATGCAGCCTCTGTTTACTGCTTTGCTGGGTCTTGGTCACAGTCTTTAGACATCTCAGGTGACTCTGAGCTTGACATCTCCCAACCCCACATTATGTCACTGATCCACTGAATTTCAGTAAGACTTTTCAGTCAGATCATCTGCTTTCAAGTCCATTGTTAACACCTTTCTGCTCAAGCTTCTCCAGCAGTCAGTTTGCATCTGTATCACTCTTCCTTCTAGCTTCTGTGTGCTTCAAACCAACACACTCTTTTATGGTCAGAGTATGTCCCCAAGCTCTGCTAGCCTTCTTAAACAAAACCGTATTTCCTGTGTTGTCCTCAGCTGGCTTAGAAGTGGTTGACTGCTGGCTGTAGCACAGCATCAACATAGCCACCATCACTGTTCAAAAGGGAGTATTTGTGTGTTTAAGCTCTCCATTCCACTGTGTCAGTCTGTGGTATAACAACTTGCCTGGCTTTTATTAAAGGAAGAAGTTTCAGAACTACTGTTTATTCCTTTGCTATCCCTCCCTGCCTTCTTAAAGAGTACATAAATTGTGGTGTAATCTGTGTACAATTACCAAGTAACAGGTGCATAGTAGAAGGATCTAAGCTTGTGGGCATATTGACTATTACAGGTTTGAGCTATTGCCAGTTAGATGAGCCATGTATGTGAAATGCATGCCCAGTAAGGCCTTTTTCTGTTGTGTGGTAAAGCGGTATTGATACAAGTCACCTTGGTGAAGCTTAGTGTTTTCATGCATGTTCCCTGTTTTAGTGCATGTTCAACTGATTAGGACTCATATGATTCTCATGTTTTTGTGTTTATATCCTCACTGCTTCTAATATCAAGAGCTTTCAGCACTGAGATAGGAAAGTGAAAAAATGGGTATTGAGTATCTGCAAAGGACCCATAAATATAGTGTATGAGGGAGGTGGCAGATAGGTTTGGTTTTTTTTTTTTAAATGCATCCTTGTAGCAGAAAACCACCTGGCTGATGTCAGGTAAAGAATTTTCATCATATGTTAGAGCTGTCTTTGAGATCTGTGAATTCTGTTTCTTTGATCATTTATGGGGCCTTTTTAAAAGTGAAGCTTTCAAGAAAGGGCATTAGTATTGCTTGGGAAGCTAAACCAGTTAAGTCAGTCAAGTCCAGTCCATGCAATATTTCCTAGGTAGGCACAAGCATAGTGTTTTGGCACTCTGTGATAAGAAAAGACATGCTTTTTCTCTCCTGGTACTCTTTTTTGTCTATAGAGCAGCTGCAAGATGACCGCTTCCAGTGTCTTCGAAGAAAAATAAATCTTGACAAACATTTGTAGTATTATCTGAAATATGTTGCTCCATGTACATGTCCCAGTGAATTAATTGTTGCCTTTGTTTTGTCAGCTGGACATATTATGCAATGAAGAGATTCTTGGCAAGGACCACACACTCAAGTTTGTAGTTGTTACTAGATGGAGATTTAAGGTATGACACAGTGGTTCCTAGTAAATCATGAAGTGGCCAAATAAAATGTTTCTAAAACAAGCATCACTTGGAACTATTTTGGAGTAACTGCAGACTCGATCAAAAGATTCTTCAATAAGTATCTTGTACAGCATACCTTAACACCAAGTATTGATTTTCATTTACAAGAAAATGAAGGAAAGAGGAATTAAGTATTAATTGCAAGGGAAAAGGGAACACTGCCTCAACTGTCAGAATTGTTACCAAGTCTGGCAAAGGAAGTGGAAGCCACAAGAAAGTATTATTTTTATCTATTTTAGGTAAAACTGGTTTTAATCCACATAGGTGGGGAAATCAACTGTGATGCAGAAAAGGCAGCAAATTTCAGCACAGCTGTCTTCTGTACCTCAAGAAATCTCTTTCTCTTCTAATGCAGAGGCAGTAACTGCAGTTCTTGTCTGCCTTAGTTAAGGAAACTTCTAGTAGCATTTAGTAGGCATAAACAAGGCCGATTAAAAATGTACATCTTTGACTTGCTTAATGTGGTTTCTTTAAACAGCTTCCTTCAGACTGAATAGTAAACAGTGGAGCATTCATTCTGAGTATAAGCTATCACATTAATAATTACAGCTGAAGTAAAATGAGTGTAAGAATGAATTGCAAAATTGAACACTTAGGAGGCAAGTCACACAGAGTCAGTATATGTGTATTTGGAGATGTTTGAACTAAGATGTAGTATTCATAAAGGACGAGCGACACAGTCAAAGTTTACAGTGTACACTGAGGTAGAACCACTTGATGGCTTTTGATGCGTATCTAGAAGAGGTGCAGGTGGGAGCAGGGAATTGTTTTTTTGTCTTGGCATAGAAGAATCAAATTGTGCATCTCTGCAAGTCTGCAAGTTTGCCTTGATCATGGAAATCTACACAACTGTGTGTCAGTTGCCTTCTCAAGTGAAAGAGGTGGGGGATGTAAAATGTAACTGGAGGGTGGGAGGTCTAGAACAGACAAGAGGAAGCAGTTCCTGACATGAGACACAGAGCTCCTTCATACAGGATGTTGTGGATGGTAAAAGTTTTACCTATTTGTAAAAAAGCAGTGAATACACTCACAGAAGAGGAATCGTGAGAGCTGTGTGATGTGAAGTACCACGTGCTCATACACTGTTTTCTAGACATCTGCATTTCTCCCTTAATGGGAGTGGGTTTTATGAGTTAAACAGATCAGTTCCTGAGACAAAAAAGCAAAAGGATTCTTCATCTCTTCTTTGAGCTTCACTGATGAGATTGTATCTTGTATTTGAATTTTTGACAGGGCAGATAGCTACTCTGATCATTCATTTAAGCTTTACTTTATGAAACAGAAGTTTTGCCTACTGAACAGGTTATTTCCGGTTTTGTTTCTGAACTTACCTGATATTTCTGTCTTGCAGAAAGCACCATTACTGCTACACTACAGACCCAAAATGGACTTGCTGTAAGAGAACTTTACTGTCCTTCTGGACAGAGTTTTTTGCAGAGACTATCATCTGGCACCTTCTTAGTGCATCACTAATCAAATGACACAAACCAGCCGAATAAATTTAGAAGACTGTAGGGCTTTCATAGCGGACTGTCCTTCTGAATATTTCTTCTAGGGATGTACTACCAAGAATTCTGAACAGAAAATATTTATACTTTTTTTGTACAAAAGAAGTAAGTCGCAACTCAACAAGACACTACCAGCACTAAGTTTACAGATACTGAAAGCACTTCACAGTTCTATGTAGCTCAGCCTGATTTATCTCTTACAGTTACACAGAAGTAAGTTAGAATGTTGTGGAGTGATTTAAAAATGTTGCTTTTGACACCAAGTTGCATTTAGTTACTTTTCACATTCTGAATCTTTAAAAACTATATTTTTGCAAAGTGTTATTGTCTTATATAGTATGCCTGATTGCATTGGCTTTATTCAAGTTATCATGTAGACCATTGAAAATACCTAATATGGTGATAATTTATTATGCTGCATTGAAAACTTCTAAAAATCTGGGAAACCAATAAGTTTGTCATTTTTCCCAGTTACTGCTCTCCCTTGCTTTGTGTTTTAGTAAAGTTTTGATACTCCCTGATGCATGTTGATTTGGTAAGATTAATAGAAATTATTGCAGTTGATTTTAATGTGCCCTGATATTTTGCTGTGGCATAAATTGCACCACATAATGACGAATACTCAAAAGTGCTAGATTTGTGAACTTTAAAAAAACAACCCAAAACATTTCTTATGAGTTGTGGCTTGCAGAAATCAGTTTTTAATTTAGAGAGAATTTGCTCTCACTAGCTATTGAAGCACTGTCTTTTGGGCTACTTTGGGTGATATCACAGTTTTCATTTCATTTATTAAGAATTCCATAGATCATTATGAGCAGGTTTATATTTCCTTTACCTGTTTTCTTATGAAACCATAGTATTTTTTTAGCACAATTCCTAACTGTTAGGGGGTGGTCAGACAAGATTATGTTAGCACCTTCTGGCCTTAACTGGTAATTTTGTTTGCATCAGCACTAGTGGATGCAAGGTAATACACATGCATGCATGTATGCATACATCTGTACACACATTTAACTACGTATGTTATAGAATGCACCCTCAATAGCATTTAGCAGGGTTCACAGCACTTTTTGCAAGGCTTTTTGAGGTAGTTGGCTTTTCAGAAAAAGTGGCTGAAAGTGATTTCTGCAAGCTGCATACATTATGATACAGCATATATAGTAGGATAGAGTGTTTGTCTGGCATAAGTGTCAAGTCACTGAAAACAGGCTATGCCATGTTATTGACAGCTGGAAATCATTAACTTTCTAATTTTTGGAAGAGTTTTCCAGTGAACTGAAAATGCTTGTTGCTATTCCTATTATTGAAGCCTGTATTTTTTTTTTTTTTAATATAAATTGTCTTTGGATAAGAAAACAAGTTTGTCTGTAACTGTCCTGCTTCCTCTAGCTGTGCTCCTTCCCCTCTTCTGCTAGAAAGTGTTACTTGCTACTTGATAACAGGAGTTTGATACTGCAAAATGTTTATCCAAGCATTTTAAATCCTCTTTCTTTTCGTGAGTTTTCAAAGCACCACATTCCTCAGCATGTGTCCCAAAGACTCTGTCTGTCTTTGGAGTCTTCAGTCCTCTGCTGCTGCAGAAGGGATGTTCCAACTTGTGTTTATGTTTGAAAACAGGGTTCCTCATTTTTAATTACAGTCACAGATGTCAACGGGAAGGAAATCAAAAAGTGTGTGAGCAGAGAATGAAAGGGATTTTACTGAACTGTGGAGATTGAAGAGAGAACTACACAAAGGCCAAAAAGTGCTGCTGTCCTTGCACATGAGGATATGGGGATAGCTGCATTTGAACTTGGGTTATGCAGAATTCTACAGCTGGGCTTGGCTGGGTTGGGAAGGCAGGTGGGGAGTGGTGTACATCCATATGAGCAATGGGATCCAGCTTCGCTCTGGTTTTGTCTTACTGTTTGTGAACTCAAATATATGTGGTTTGGATTTTTTTTTTTTTCCTGTCTTTAACATTACTGGAACTGGCAGAAAAGAACAAATGAGATAATGAGTCTACCATTTTTTCTAATCTTTTCACGAAACAGTGAATGCAGGTGGCATGGATGTGTACACAAACTGACATTCTAGGCCTTCTGGAGGTGTTTCCGTGATTGTTAACTGTCCTACTGTAAATAAGGACTTTCTCTAGCCACTGAGGCACTGAGAATATGAACAGGGCTGTAAGTGTTCTCCCTCTGTGCACGCTGAGTATACAGACACTGGCTGTACCTGATGTAGACGTAAAATTAGCGCATTCTGTTTAACTGACTTAATCAGGATACATATATACATAAAAGCAAATATATATATATTTGTGTGAGATCTGCCTATCTCAGAGTCTATATACTGCAGAAACTTTGTACAATGATATTGACGTGGTGCTTTTGAAGCACATTGGGATTTTAGTACTTTCCTATGCTTAAGTTGTGCAGCTGAGAAATCAATAACAAACATGTAAATTCACAAGTCTTTCAAATCTCTCTCTTGCTGTAACAGTCTACAGTGTAGAAGATATATTTGTAAGTTTATAACCACCTTCAGAATCACTTGAATTTTTATGGTGCTATCAATATATTGAAAACTCTGCTTATACCTGTATGGATACATACATTCAAGCCAGTATTCATAGAATCATAGAATGGTTTGGGTTGGAAGAGACCTTAAAGATCATCCAGTTCCAACCCCCCTGCCTGCACCTGTTGTTTTTTTTTTTTACTCATAATTGTGTGTTACTGCTTTTGCAATGTGCTTAATCTGATAAAACCTCACAAGTAAAAAGAAGAAAAATAAAAATGACAAACAAATAAAAAGCCACCCAGTTATTTTTCTAAATCACGTCACAATGTATTTCCTGCAGAAACCGTGACTGTGTCTGGACTATATATTTATTTCCTTTAGCCTTACTAAAAGACTACAGTGCAATTAAATGGAGGTCAGAGGGAGGTGTCCTAGGGTCACAGCCTTTTTTCACTTCTGTGAAGCCTAAGAGACAATTAGTTTATATCAAGATTAGATTGGGTAAAACAAGTCTGATACTTTTCAGAGTTAAGACTCAGCATAGGTATCTCTTTGTCCTCGTGAGATCAAGTTAGTTTATTTTGGCTTTCGTGAAGATGCCATTATGGTGAATTAGTTATCACAATTGCTTCTGCTGGTAAATAATTGCAGTAAAGAAGTATCTTGTTGCATTATCCTCAGCAGCAATTGAGACTGATAAAATCACCCAGGCTCAAGAGTCTCATTAAATATAGTTTCATTAAAAATAGATAATTCAGACAGAATATATAGTATTGAATTTAAATAAGATTGGGGGTTTTAAATTTTAACTTTATAAAATTATTTATTCTATTTTAAGCCTTCTGTCTTATTTTACCATCCAAGTATTTTTCTTTCAGTGATCCAGCTTTATTTACGGGCATATAAAATGAAATTGTAAGATGTTTTTACAAGCTTCTTCCTTTTACATTGAGTTTGAGTAGCTTTTGTTTGTTTTTGTTCTGTATGGATAAAAAGCATTACTTATGCTTTTGTGCAATAGGTTTGAAACATGCATTTATTAGACGTATGTTTAAATTGTAAATGTAGCATCTACTTACCGTTAAAAGGAATGTAGATGGCTTTTCTGAGTTGTTCAAATGGGGTCTTTTATTTGGAGCTATGATTTGGGGGGGTTGTTTCATGATTTGTAGTTTTGGGCTTGTTTGCTTTTTAGTTTTATTTTTTTATTTTTAATTTTCAGAGTGAAGTGTGGGGTTTAAATTTGTGTAAGTACAAGAACTGTCTGTCAGCAATATTTTAAAATAAATGATCTTGCAAGAAACCTTAATGTGAATTGTGGAAGCAATCAGCAAGACTTGCAGCCTATCTGAAGATGCTTTGTGCCATTGTTATGTCTGGTATATTTGTGTACCATCAAACCTAGGAATATTTGTTTTTATTGGTTGTGCAATAGTATACACAACACTCACCTCTGGGGATATTGGACCATAAGAAATATCAGACCACAGCTATAATGGTGCTATTTTTTCCCAATAGGCTATGAGCCTTTAAAAGATTATCTGGCTCTTATTGTCTTTATAACATAGTCGTAGGAGATTGATAGAGTTTTTTTTCTACTGGATGATTAATAAAATTGTACAACTAGCCTGTTTTACAGCATTCAGCATCTTACCATTGAGCTAAAGATAATAGGAAAAAGCCAACCAATCTGTACATCAGCAAGATAAATCTTACTAAGTACTTAAAATATATTTTGTACAGAAGCCTTGACTGTACAGAGAAATCAAGTTTCTGTATTTCCTCAGGTAATCAGTTTGGATGTTTCAATGGAAATGTTGATGCCACCTACGCTTCAGTTAAGTCTACCTAGAGTTGGTAGCAGGGCAAAAGACTGTCCCATACACTAGAATCCCTACATAAGCTATAATTAACTGTAACTAAGTTTTTTGAGATCTGTTGTTGAAGTAAGAAGTTGCAATGGGAAAAACATGAAGAAACATGGAACAGAGCTTCAATCTCTGCTTTAATCAAAACTTGCCAGTGACACAGATGCTTTCTAGGAACTTGCGTCTTGTTGCAAGCCAACAGTAACGTTTTGCTATGGACTTCCAGTTTCATCTGTACACAGATTAAAGCTCTGGTCCTGCTATTTGAGCCATGCTTGATCATTCTTAGGGCTTCTTGGAAATCTTTTGAAGCCACAATGACCTGAGAAGACTGTAGTGGTAGGATAGGAACTAAACATCCAGTTCTATGGAAACTTACATTGGCAACTTTATGAATAGCTTCAACAGTCCACAGAAAGCAGTGGGGTCATTTGTGTGAACGGTTAGGCTGAAGGAAGGATTTTTGAGTACTGATGTTCCACTTTTATTTTTTTTTAGTCTGGAACTAAAGCATTGGTTTAGTGGAATCTTACATTCAAGTGATTTACCTGGACAAAAGGAGAGTTTGTTCTTTTTTTCCTGCAACAAGATTTTATGGTTAAGGGACAATAAGCCAGTGCAACCACTAAGCCTTTATCCTCATATGTGGCATAATAAAGATTCTGGAACTGTCACAGTGTAAAACCATATTTTTGGCTTAGCTTCATTTGAAAGTTTACAATTTTTTATGCTTTGTGTTGCTGTGTAATTTTTGTACTATTGGTGGCTAGTTTTGTCTGAATAGCCGTTGGGGATTATTGCTTAATGTTTTGATTTTATGATAGTGAAGCTTGTATCCAGTGTTTTGCCAATTAATATTATATGCTTGTTAATAAAAGCAGAGAAACTAACTGAAATACTGTCAGGCTGGAAGTTATTGTCCCATTTTTCCCCAAGAACATAAGGAACCTAGCCATCATAATACCATAGTGTTGAATAAAGCGTGACGGAAACAATGGTGGTGAGCCACTGTATTATGATCGGCCTTTTACTCAAGACACAAGCATGCCCAAAGCATTACTCCACTACATGGAATGGCCATATGTCTGTGACAAATGTGTGACAAGTAACTGCTGGTGAGGAAATGAAATGGCTTCAGCTAGAAAAAGGATAACACAGCTGTCCTGATGTCTTTATGTGTGGATGGAAAGGTACTTACCCAACCTGTATGTATTGAACACTTCAATATTACGCTTACTTGGCAGTGTTGATGCACAGGGGCTGACTGCAGCATAACAGAACACATTCACTTAGATACGTGACAAATAGAAAAGCATATCCACACACATTCCACTTTTACTTAACTTTAGTTTGATATGCTGCTAGGGGGGAAAAAAGGTCTCTTACTTAGAGAAGGCTTTGACTAATGAACTGCATATATTTTGCCTTTTAAAAAAATCGGTCTGTTGTGGTATTGCAAACATTGGTGCTTGCCCTCTTCATAACTTCAAGACCTTTTTTCCTTCAAAATCCTTGAGACTTACTGTACGAGGTTCAGCTGTAATAGCTATTTTTCTCCTTCCTAGTAGGTGATGCAGGTCTGTGTTTTGGGTTTAGTCTGGGAACAGTGCTGATAACACACTGATGTTTTAGTTGTTGCTAAGTAATGTTTACTCCAGTCAAGGACTTTTCAGTCTCTCGTGTTCTGCTAGTGAGGAGGGGCACCGGAAGCTGGGAGGGAGCAGAGACATGGGACACCTGACCCAAACTGGCCAAAGGGATATTCCATACCACGTCATGCGCAGCATATAAACTGAGGGACATCATCCAGAAGGCCCAGATCACTGCTGTGGTCTGTCTGGGCATTGGTTGGTGGGTGCTGAGCAATTGTATTGTGCATCACTTGGGTTTATTTTTTTTTTCCTCTATTTTTAGTTTTATATTTTCTCCCTGTTATTTCTCTTATCATTAGTAATAGTTTCATATTATACCTTAGTTACTGGACTGTTCTTTTCTCAACCCATGGGGTTTACATTCTTTTGATTTTCCACCCTAGAGATTTTCCACCCTTGATTTTTGCTGGGGGGATGGGGGAAGGAAACACAGGGAGGAGTGAGTGAGTGGCTTCTGAGTTACCAGCTGGCTGAAACCATTATACTTATTTTAATATCTGAACAGAGCAAAGGTATGGAGGCATTTTTAGATAAAATTAATTGAAATGCCTAGTTGAGATAATACTGCTGCAAAGAGGATGATGCCAGACTCCTTCCAGTGGTGCCTAGTGACAGGATGAGAAGCAATGGCCATGAAATAAAGCACAAGACGTTTCACCTAAACATGTGGAGGAACTTTATGTTGAGGATGTCAGAGCAGCAGACAGGTTGCCCAGGGGAGTTGTGGAGTCTCCCTCACTGGAGACATTCAAAACCCGTCTGGGCATGTTCCTGTATAACCTGCTCTTGGTGGCCCTGCCTTGGCAGAAGGGTTGGACTGAATGGTCTCCAGAGGTCCCTTCCAACCCTAATGATTCTGTGATTCTGTGAAAACAAGCTGCAAAGCAGATGCTACACTACTTGTATTTCTTACAGGATCTATTTCAGTACTGCAAAAGTATAGTTGTGAACTGCCCTATAGATAGTAGGAGGGGCTTTTATTCCTGCTATTGGCTTGTTAGGAACTACTGACGACTATGAGCTGGTTTTATTCATACATACGTATTTCTTAGTTGCACTGACAGTACCAACGTGTAATTGTCCTGAAACCAGGCTTCTGCCAGTTAATAACTTCACTTAGACACCAGCATGAGAGACTTGGAGCAGAAAGGTCCCTTTGGCTTTGTAGAGTCACTTAAAAGTGACTCAGTGTTACCACTAATTAAGCAAGGTTATGTTTTGTAAATCTTCCATGCGCTCAGTATTAGTGGTTCTAGTACTTCCCTGAACGGAAGTTCCCTGGTTCTAACACTTCCCTGAGTGCTGGTTGCTTCCATCTACTCTGCGAGAGCTGCAGGCAAATGTTTGGTTGTTTTGGTTAGCTAGCAGCAACATATGCAGTGGGAAGCACACGTGTCTGAGACAGCAGCTTACTACTGCCACCGAATTTTTTGTACGCTGTTTGCTTACAGCTCAGCAACAAGAATCAAGAATCAGAATCAAGAATCAACTAGGTTGGAGAAGACCTTAAAGATCATGAAGTCCAACCATTACCCCAGGACTGTCAAGACCACCACTATACCATACCACCGAGAGTTTCATCTACATGGTTTCTGAACACTTCCAGAGACGGTGATTCCACCACTTCCCTGGGAAGCTTGGTCCAATGCCTGAGCATCCTCTCTGTGAAGAAATTTCTCCTAATATCCAATCCAAGCCTCCCCTGGCGCTGTCTGAGGCCGTTACCTCTTGTCATATTGCTTGTAACTTGGGAGAAGAGACCGACCCCTACCTCACTACAACCTCCTTTCAGCTTGTGTAGAGAGCAATAAGGTCCCCCCTGAGCCTTCTCTGTTCCAGACTAAACAACCCCAGTTCCCTCAGCTGTTCGTCGTAAGTCTTGTGTTCCAGAACTTTCACCATCGTTGCCCTCTTCTGGACCTGCTCCAGGACCTCAATGTCCTTCTTGTAGTGAGGGACCCTAGAACTAAACACAGTATTCAAGGTGTGGCCTCACCAGTGCCCAGTACAGGGGGATGATCACTGCCATGGCCCTACTGGTTATGCTGTTTCTGATACAGGCCAGGATGGAGGCAAGTAGCCTTTTACTGAGTGCTGAGCTGCACAAATACTTCGGTGCTACTGCAGTGCTCTTAGTATTCACCATGTGTTTCATTTGGAGTTCAAACCAGCCACACAGAAGGGAGCGAAGTCCAAAAGGTGTCCTCCATACAACTTGTAACCCAACAAGAAATGCAACCTGAACAGAATTGCTGGAGAGCGATGCCAAATGTGGTGAAGGAAATGGCAAAATAGACTGACCAGATCATGGCCAAGTCAGATAAGAAAAGGCTTCAGGGAGACCTTAGAACAGACTTTCTACAAGGGCATGTAGTGATAGGACAAGGGGAAATGGCTTTAAGCTGAAAGATGATAGATTTAGATGAGACATTAGGAAGAAATTCTTTACTATGAGGGTGGTGAGGAACAGGTTGTTCAGAGAAGCTGGCAGTGTTCAAGGCCAGGTTGGATGGAGCTTTGAAAAAGCTGGTCCAATGGAAGGTGTCCCTGCCTGTGGCAAGGGGCTTGGTACTACATGATCTTTAAGGTCACTTCCAACCCAGACCATTCTGTGATTCTTCTATTAAGTTCATGGGACCTAGTGAGAAGCCTCCCAGGGTCCTGAAGGAGCTGGCAGATGTCGTTTCCAAAGCACTCTCCAGCATATTTGAAAAGTCACGGCAGTCAGGCAAAGTTCCGGTGATTGGAAACAGGGAAACTGCACCCATTTTTCAAAGGAGTAATAAGGAGGCCTCTGGGAACTAACTGAGTGGTCAGTGTCACCTTAGTGCCTGATAAGGCCATGGAACAGATCCTTCAGGAAGTTTTGTTGAAGCATATGGCTCACAGAGGGGTGATTAGAGACAGACAACATGCCTTAACCAATGGCAAAGCATGCTGGACTAGCTGACTGGATGCCAGTTGACTGGTACCAAATGAACCACAGTAACTGTACTCACAATGCCCAAATTTTTTTTTCTGCTCCTTTTGGCATGATCCTTTATAGAGTGCTTCATAGGAAGAGCTGCCAGATGCCAGCAGTGAGGCAGGAGGAGCTCCTGGCCGCCCAAAGGAAAAGAGCCACCATAGCCAGGTAACAGCCCTTCCATCTTCTCCACAGGAGGCTGCAGGGCCACAGGCTTTGGCCGGCCTCTTGCCTGAAGAATGAGCAGAACTTCTTTAATGAGACCAGTGTCTGCTTGATCCCAGTGCCCTGGCTGCTCCAGCAGCTGGGGGCAATATATGGGGCCCATTGGCGCGTGGCAGAGAATGCTGAGGCCGCAATGTTGCATGCCTTCTGCCTCTATGGCCTGAATAGGCAGCTCATGGTCCCAGTTCTGCACCCCTTCCTAGAGGAATATGCAGAATTGCTGGTCAATGGCGTCATCAGGATCACTGAGGGCCAGAGCACTGCAGAGGCCCAGAGACTGCTGCTCTCCTGCACTGACCCAGAGGAGGATGTCCGGTTTGTGGCCAGCTCCACCCACTTCAGCCGTGCCAGCTCCCTGGCCTCTTCCAGCAGCTCCAGCCGTGCCACCACCCCAGCCTCCTCCAGGAGCTCCAGCCACACCACCTCAGCGGAGGATGCAGAATGGGAGCAGGAGCAGGGCACATTCAAAACCACCCTCCACGGGGTTCCCGGCTGCACCCCACCGGTGCCTGCCTCTGTGGAGCACGAGCAGGGGCAGCTCCAGAAGGAACCAGGGCTGCGGAGGCAGCAGGTCCCTCTGCCCAGGGCTGCAGCTGCTCCCCTCGGAGCTGGGGCAGGGACAGCTAGCCCAGGAGGCCCAGGCATCCAGCAGCACTAGCAGGGCTGCTGCAGTTCTTCACTGAGGGGAATAAAGTTTCCCCTCACAGAGTTGCTGGCCACTAAATTTTTTGTTAAGCAGAACTTTATAGTTTCGCTGATCAACAAAGAGTGGTATATAACTTACGTCCCTCCTCACTTTTTCTTTGCAAACCAAAAAGGGTTAGGAAAGACATACAAGCCCACAAATACTCTCATCTGTCATGCTTAGCACCTCATTTGTCTCTGAAAAATCAACTAATCAGCTCTTAGAAACAAGAAACAGAAATGCTTCAGCATCAATAAAATCACTGACAATATAAGCTGCTTTACCTAGACTGTATAGCATGTGCTATATAAGAGCCCTCAGGCTTTTGCTCATACTGTGAAGAATATCATAGAAAGAATGAACAGGAGTTAAATTCTTATGTCCTGGGTTTTATTTCTTTTACTGCCAGTTTATTTACACTGCCTAAGCTGTGTTTTGTATTTCTTCAGGTGGTGATATTTATAAGGCTGTCCACAGAAAAACATTAGTAAAATAAATTTGTTGTGCAAAAGTAATAATTTAGCTGTGGATTGCTGTGATTTCACACAGTGATTTATTTGTCTTATTTTAACAGAAGTGTGTTACAAATTGCAAATTGCCTTGCTAGAAGGGGTGTCATATATGATCAGGTGTCTCTACAAAGGCAGATTCTGTGTTGGTTCCTGTGAGACAAGTTTTTGACAAATATTTCACAAAGGTGTCACTGCTGTTACCTACTAACAGAATATGAACCAACAGGTGTATAATAACTCACTAAGGTATGCATGAGATTACAAAGCAAAACTCTCCACCCTTAAGACAAATCTCAGCAAATGCCACAGATGCAAAATAGTTGCAGCCGGTGGCAAATTGCTACAGCATCACCACCCCTGGGTGCTGTGTACATGAATGGATCCCATCGTGTTTTCCAGTGAGTTCACAATCATGGAATCACCCAAGTAAGATATTTGTATTAAAAATCAGTGCTGTTAAATCTGCCTCTAAAACACTTTGTATGAGTTCCCTAAAAGTTATTAATGGTCTGTAATACTTTTATGCAATACATTCCAACCAGGCTGCTTTTGTTAATGCAGTTACTTCAGCTCCTTGGACACTCAGGGAGGGTTGTAGAGCTTCTGCTTCAAGTACCTCTAAGTTTCTCACCACTGGATAGCTTGTGTGTATTTTTTTTTTCATGTGATATGAAAATCCATCAGTGAAAAGGGTTGGATCAGAGTTGTTGTGGTTTAACCCCAGCTGTCAATTAAGTCCCACAGAGCTGCTTGCTCACACCCCCCATCCTAGGATGAGGCAGAGAATCAGAGGAGCAAAAGTGAGAAAACTTGTAGGTTGAGAAAAAATTTAATGGGTAAAGCAAAAGCCACACACATAAGCAAAGCAAAAAATAGGAATACATTCACTACAACCCATGGGCAGGTAGGCATTCAGCCATCTCCAGGAAAGTGGGGCTTCATCGCATGTAACGGTTACTTGGGAAGAAACGCCACCACACTAAACATTTCTCTATTCCTCCTTCTTCCCCTGGCTTCATATGCTAAGCATAGTATCATGGTATAGAATATCCCTTTGGTCAGTTGGGGTCAGCTGTCACCTTCCAACCTCTTGTGCACTCCCAGTCTACTCTCTGGTGAGCTGGTGTGAGGAGCAGAAAAGGCCTTGAGTCTGTAAGCACTGCTCAGCTGTAGTTAAAACGTCCCTGTATTATCAATACAGTTTTGTCCTGGGTTCAGCAGTAGCAATCATTTTTTCTCCTTCTTCGTAGCTGGTGTAGTGCTGTGTTTTGTTTCCAGGCCAAATCCAAAACCTAGCCCAATACTAGCTACTATGAAGAAAATTGACTCTATCCCAGTCAAAACAGCACATGAGTTCTCCAGAACCTGACCTTGCAGAACTTCTCATAGGCAGCTGGAATGAAACACTACATTAGCAAAGTCATGATGTGGCCCACCATCAGAGCAAACAGGCAGTAAAGTTGCTGGCTTAAAAACATTACATCTCTTTCAAGTGATATTGTCTCCATTTAAAATTGTTAATTCATAACTGTGTGCCTTTTGTAGGCACAATTCTTGTGTAGCATGTTGTTGAAGAATGAATTATACTTCATGTGGTACATACACAGTAGTTACGTGGCCCGGAGCTAATGGTCTGCTTCTTTTTATGACATCCTCTCTTGAGGCTCTTGCTTCAACACATTTTTCTGCGCAGCTACAGGACCTAGTTGAGTTACGTCCTAAACCACAGGGTGGCGGTGTTGACTTAGATTTTGAGTGGGGACTGCTGGTTACTCCTTGCTCTGAGGCACAACTAGTTCAAAAAGGCTTGGAGGAATCCGGCAATCCCAGTGCCGGAGCAGAAATTAAATCTCCTTTTATAGACTGGAAAGCCTTTTCTCTCGCTGGACCTCAGCGTAAAGGCTCCCACTTCCTTTGCTTTGGTAGCTTTTGTTAAAGGCTTATTTAACTCCCCCAGTCCCTTTATCCAGGGTCTGCAGTATCCTACTATGCCTAAAAATCCTTGCAGATGTTTTTTTTTTGTTAGTGGTTTAGGTATTTCTAAAATAACCTGCACCAGTTGTATTAATTTTTGTCCTCAACATGAACAGGAAACATTCTACTTTCTGCTGACACAGCTGAAGCTTAGAAAGAGATGCAATGGTGACTTTGATCTGCTAAACCTCCAGTTGTTGAGATGAGTAGCTCCACAGTGGACGCCTTCAACACCGGAGTGGGGAGAAGCTCAGCGTCCAGGAGCCTCAACTCGGAACGGCGAGAGCCACCGAGGGAGCCTCAAGTCCTCGACAGGACCTGCCCGGGAGCCGGCAGCTCAGCTGACGAGAGCGAGCAGCTGACTCACAGGGGGCGGAGCCAGGAGCAGCGGCACCAGCCCTGACTGGGTAAAAACCTGCCCAGGGAGCGAGAGGAATCAGGGCCATTGGCAGGCGAGCAATTGCCAGATGACCAGGGCCCGGTTTGGGAGCTCAACTCTGGCTGCCCCGGCGTAGGCACCCAGACAGAGCCGGTGAGAGGGGAGGCTGCAGTGCAGAGCTCGGGGTGTAGAGAGTGCCTGCACTGGTCTCGTGACGGGAGCGTGCACAATGGGCAGGGCTGCACTCGGTGCTCCCTGGTGGAGGTCCTCCTGCAGCAGGTGGCTGAGCTGCGGGATGCTGCCAATAGACTGCAAGATGTCAGGGAAGCTGAGAGGAAGCAGGAATGCTTGCTCCTGGCCCAAACTGTGCAGGGGCCTCAAGCGTCCATCGTAGCCCATGCAGGAAAGAAGGAAGCCGTTAACCTGGGAAGCTGGGAAATAGTAACAGAAAAAAAAAAGAGAGGCTGCCTGCTCTAGTAAGGCCCACTGACTACTACCCACTTCTAGTGGTCCATGTCGTTGCTAGTGATACAGATAGCAGTAGCCCAGAAAACATTAGGAAGGACTACAGAGCCCTGGGAGAGGTGGTTAGGGGCTCTGGAGCTCAGGTAGGCTTTTCATCAATTCTCCAGGATAAAGGGGAGGACCTCAAAAACGCTAGGAGGATTGGCCAGGTTAATAAATGGTTCGAACAGCAACGCCACGGTCAGGGATTTGGGTATTTAGAACATGGGACTAGATTTGGGAGGCCAGGTCTACTGGAGGCTGGTGGAGCTGGTACGTGGCTTGCCAGGCTGGTCAAGAAAGCTTTAAACTAGATGTGTTGGGGGAGGGTGGGATCATTTCATCCCAACACACCCAATCAGTTGCTGGTAGCTATAATAAATGCTCAGAGCAATGTAGATATATTCTAGCTGCTTCAGCCAATGAGCTGGCTTCATCTGGAGGTCGGCTCAGGTGCCTCTATAAAAACACCCATAGCATTGGGAACAAATAAGAGGAATTAGAGATGTGTGCATGTCTAAGGGGTATGATATAATAGGTATCAAACATGGTGGGATGGCTCCTATGACTGGAGTGTTGGAATGTAAGGTTACAGGCTCTTTAGAAAAGACCAGCAAAGCAGCCGGGGAGGGGGAGTCGCTCTTTCTCTTAGGGATAGGCTGGAAAGTGTGGAACTCTGTCTGGGGACAGGTGAGCAGTCTACAGAGAGCTTGTGGGTCAGGGTTAAAGGGAGAACAGCTATGGGAGACATTACTGTGGGGATTTCTTACAGACTGCCTGATCAACAGGACTCTGCAGATGAAGCACTCTACAGACAGATAGGAACAGCCTCATGCTCGCAGGCCCTTGTTCTCATGGGTGACTTCAACCACCCTGATATCTGTTGGAGGGATGGTACGGCCTGGCAAAAGCAATCCAGGAGGTTCCATGATTGTGTGGAAGGCAACTTCTTTCTGCAAGGAATAAAGGAGCCAACAAGGAGAGGTGCCGTGCTTGACCTCGTGCTCACCAAAAGGGAAGGGCTGAGGTTCTTAATGGCTTCTTTGCCCCAGTTTTCACTGGCAAATAATCTGACCACACCACCCAAGTCTTGGAAGGCAGACGCAGGGACTGTGAGAATGAAGACCGACCTTGGATAGGATCTGGTTCGAGAACATCTGAAGAGCCTTAATGTATGCAAGTCCATGGAACCTGATGAAATCCATCCGCGGGTCCTGAAGGAGCTGGCAAATGAAGTTGCTAAGCAACTGTCCATCATATTTGGAAAATCATGGCAGTCAGATGAAGTTCCCGATGACTGGAAAAAGGGAAATATAACCCCCATTTTCAAGAAGGGGAAAATGGATGACCCAGGGAATTACAGACCAGTCAGTCTCACCTCTGTGGCTGGCAAAATCTTGGAGCAGATTCTCTTGGAAGGCATGCTAAGGCACATGAAAATCAACAAGGTGCTTGGTGACAGCCAGCATGGCTTCACTAAGGGGAGCTCCTGCCTGACCGATTTGGTGGCCTTCTGTAATGGGGCTATCGAACTTATGGACAGGGGTAGAGCAGTTGATGTCATCTACCTGGACTTGTGCAAAGCATTGGACACTGTCCCACACGACGTCCTTGCCTCTAAATGGGAGAGACATCAATTTGATGGATGGACCACTCGGTAGATAAAGAACTGGCTGGATGGCCACATGCGAAGAGTTGTGATCAATGGCTCAATGTCCAGCTGGAGACCAGTAACGAGTGGTGTCCCTCAGGGGTCAGTGTTGGGACCGGTCTTGTTCAACATCTTTGTCAGTGGGATTGAGTGTGCCTTCAGCAAGTTTGCCAATGACACCAAGCTTTGTGGTTTGGTTGATATGCTGGAGGGAAGGAATGCCATCCACAGGGACCTCGACATGCTTGTGAGGTGGGCTGATGCCAATCTCAGTTTAACCATGAGAAGTGCAGATTCCTACACCTGAGTTGGAGCAATCCCAGGCACAGCTACAGGTTGGGCAGAGAAGAGATTCAGAGCAGCCCTGTGGAGAAGGACTTGGGGGTGTTGATCGGAGAGAAACTTAACATGAGCCAGCAGTGTGCACTCACAGCCCAGAAAGCCAATGGTACCCTGGGCTGCATCAAAAGGAGCGTGACCAGCAGGTCGAAGGAGGTGATCCTGCCCCTCTACTCTGCTCTTGTGGGACCTCACTTGCGGTATTGTGTACAGTTCTGGTGTCCTCACCATGAAAAGGACATGGAACTGCTGGAAGAAGTCCAGAGGAGGGCCATGAGGATGATCAGGGGACTGGAGCACCTCCCGTATGAAGACAGGCTAAGGATGTTGGGGCTATTTAGCCTGGAGAAGAGAAGGCTGCGTGGAGACCTCATAGCAGCCTTCCAGTATCTGAAAGGGGTCTACAGTGATGCTGGGGAGGGACTCTTCATTAGGGACTGTAGTGATAGGACAAGGGGTAATGGGCTCAAACTTAAACAGGGGAAGTTTAGATTGGATATAAAGAAGAAGTTCTTTACTGTAAGGGTGATGAGGCACTGGAATGGGTTGCCCTGGGAAGCTGTGAATGCTCCATCGCTGGCAGTGTTCAAGGCCAGGTTGGACAGAGCCTTGGGTGAGATGGTTTAGTGTGAGGTGATCCTGCCCATGGCAGGGGAGTTGGAACTAGATGATCTTAAGGTCCTTTCCAACTCTAACTATTCTATGATTCTATGATTCTCTCTTGCTTGGACTCTATGTAGTTCTCCAGAAATGTGTGGGTTACTTATATGTACTCATATGTGTCAAGTCTTGTGGAATTGTGTGTTTCTTTTGCTACCCAATCACTAACTTCTAGCAATCCTGAAAAAAAAAATGTATACATAATAAGTAACTACATGAAAATCTTTGCCTCTCTCAGGGAATGATCTGTAAAAAAATATGTTTTCTTTATCATATGTGCTGAATGGCAACAGTGAGTGAGTAGCTACTACGCTTTATTCCTACTGCATATTCAGGGAGTTATCTTTCAATACCTGACACCTAGAGCTGTGTTGACTAACCTAGACTGGTCATACAGGTCTCACTCTTCTTCTGTACCACAGTTCTGTTTTATCATAAGGATTTTATGGTTTATATCTGCTTTTCCACATATTTTTTAAAAAAATTGCTTCTGATAGTTCCTTCCTAGGTAGACCAACAGATAGATACCTTTCCCCTGTCATTGCCTTGAAAAAGTTTTAAAGTATGAATATGAGGGGAGAAAATTTGTTTTGGTATTTCACTTCTAGTGGGAGTTTTGTTAAGGTCTTCTCTAATTTCTATCCTAGAACAGCGGTGAGAGATATGACTCAATCTTTTTTGGTAATGCATAGAATAAAGTAGTGGCACTAGTGACGAGTGCTGAAAAAGCAGCACCCACCAGCTGCCATATTCTACACTAAGCCACTCCTGTTACTCACAAAATCCTCCTTTTTGTTTTTGTTGGAATTATTTTAGATTAGCCTCTTACTGCTTTCCAGTAAGAGACTAATTTTTGTTCTTGTGCCATTATTCTTCACATAACTGATTTTCATGCTCAGTGGCTGAGAAACTGCCATTCTTTAAAGCTCATCCTGTTGTGTTGTCCCCCTTATTAACTTCACATCAGTAATTACTGACAACCTGTTGCTGCCTTGATAACCTATTTTTCAGATAAACATGGAAAATATGTGTTGCAGTTAGGGTTTGTGCTTCTTTAGAACAGATTTCACTTCAGGTGGTGTACCTTTTTCCTGGGGGTAGAACAATTAGACTCTAATTTTCTTTCTCCTATTTGCATGTGGCTGCTTTACCTTTTAGTCTGAGCAGTCTGAGGATAAACAGTTCTCCCCTATCTCCTACTTCTTTAACTAAGTAGCTGGGTACCAAGCAGCATTTTCTCCAGCCCTTTGTACAGTCCAAGCTGATGTGATAGGCTCAAAGGTATTCCTAGCAATCACTGCTACCAGTCTCTGGCATGAAAATCAAACCCAAAAAGCTCTGGGGCAGCACAGCTGGAGACTGCTTTTCCTTCACAGAGAATGCACAACTGAGTGCACTTGTCTCCACACACATGTATGGGTGTACTTAGGCTGTTAGAAATCAATGTACAAAGGACATGATGTAAAAGAATAGAAAGCAAATATGGGCAAACAACTAAAAAGTCAAGGGGACACTGAGGTAGGGACAGGAAAAGGTGAACTCTTCTTCTATGTACTCATGTTAAATCTCTAAAACTGTAATTTTGCTTAGTTGCTGATGAATAAGATTTCTACATTTTTAAGTACCATGGTTTTTTTTTCATGCCCCCCCCCCCTTTCTGCAATTCATTTCCCCTCTCACTTGCTTTGCTAATAGTCCTTGGTGACTGCCTTGTCTCAGCAGAGGTTTTATAAAAAGCCTTTATTATAAATTCCACTGCAGCACAATAAGATTATTTTTCTAAGTTGCTTTTCTCTCTCTTGTCAGTCATCAAAATGACGCTTCAGCTTCTCTGTTCAGCCACCATTAAGCTTCAGCTTTATGCTATATTTCCCAAGAGACTCATGATAGTGGAGAGAAAAGTGATCCAAGTCATTAAAGGAGGAAAAAATGCATTTCAATAAAAAGGAGTGATATAAAAATAGCATAACTAGATCATTTTAATTTCTTCTCCACCTCAGTCCCCTATTATAACACATGTATGCAATTACAGCACCTGTTATCCTGGTAGCCCAGAATGTAGTACTTAGTTCAGCTATGTGATTCTGCGAATTTCATGGTGTTTCAATATAGGGACACAAAGGGCACTATTAAAATTGAGTGTAAATGAAAACTCATCTAAAAATTGCTAAATAATAGGCAGGGGAAAAGCTATCGCCTTTACTATTGTTTTATTAACAGTTGGCCAGGCTGCTGCTTTGGTTTGAGTAAAAAAAAAAATGTCCTGAACTTTTTTTATCCTTGGCAGCTTCTAAACCTGAAGATGAAATTATTGCTAATTAAGGAATTCAGTGAAGAAGTTATTTATTCTCTCAACTCTTTCCAGCCAATTAGACCTACAAGTCTAAACAGTTTCCTCTTTTCCATAGTATTAAACATATGAAAACTTTTTTTCATAAGTCAGAGTCTTAATTTGGTCTGTAATTTGAGGCAGATTCTGCTAAGTTACACATTTGAAAAGTAGCCACTAGAAAGGGTAAGTAGGAGAAACATTTTCCTTGATGTGAGTTATGTTCAAATGCAAAATATTGGAACAACACTTTAACAATGAATTCTGGGATAGGCTGATAATTAGGGGCTTTATTACTTTACAAGCTATTCTGTTATGAACTTTGCAGCACCATCTTCATTAAAATGACATGACTTCATATGCCCCTTGGTATTTAGCAGCCATGTTGTATAAAAACTGCTGTTCTAGGTAACTGCACAAACATTTTTACAAAATGTCAAAGAAGTAGGAAGAAAAGGAAAAAAAAATGTCTGGAAAACAAAAAAAAAAGTAAACTGTTGTTTTAGAGTTGTGTTTTTGTTTTTTTTTTTCCCCCAGATTAAGAACATTTTCTGCAAGAATAAAGGAAAATAAGACAAGGCTGTTGAGCCTGACCTTTGTTGTTGCCAATATTATGGCAGGGAAAGAGGGAATAAGCAAAGATTAAGTGATTTGTGTCAGACAAATCAGGGTGCCTGGAGAAAGGTGTCAAAGATATCTGCATATTAAAATTTGCTAAGTAGATTACCTTTTCTTGTTTACACTGAGATAAAATTCTGAACTGATTTTTTTCAATTTTGTATTTGTTTTTAGTCTGTCCCACTGTCCTGGTTTCAGCTGTAAC
Organism: Pezoporus wallicus; assembly: GCF_028554395.1. Lineage (NCBI taxonomy): Eukaryota > Metazoa > Chordata > Aves > Psittaciformes > Psittacidae > Pezoporus > Pezoporus wallicus. The sequence continues at coordinate 1,085,350 of NW_026642000.1, forward strand.
AGAGTTATTTTTCTTTTTAGTAGCTGGTGCAGTGCTGTTTTTATTTGACTTTAGCCTGAGAACAGTGCTTATAACACACCGATGTTTTTAGTTGTCGTTAAATAATCTTACTCCAATCAAAGACTTTTTCAGTCTTTTGCTTCTTCCACGAGAAGCCGGAAGGGAGTGGAGACAGGACAGTTGACCCAAAGCAGTCAAAGAGGTATTCCATACCACAGCACGTCATGCCCAGTATATAAACTGGAGGGAGTTACCTGGACAGCCAGATCGCTTCTGGGGTTGGGCTGGGTATCGGTTGGCAGGTGGTGAGCAGTTGTATTGTGCATCACTACTGTTTATTGTTTCTTTTTCTTTTCCTTTTTAATTTTATATCTCTCTCCTTACTATTTCCATTATCATCATTATTAATGTTTTTATTATTATTGTTGTTGTTTTACTTTAGTTATTAAACCATTCTAATCTCAACCCACAGGTTTTACATTCTTTTGATTCTTCTCCCCATCTCACCTCGGAGGGGAGGAGGAAAAGAGGAGGGGTTGAGTGAGCAGCTGCTTGGTACTTAGTTGCCAACTGGGTTTAAATCACAACACTTGCATATTTACTTGGTAGGTTTATGTCTGTTAACTCCTATGAAAAGGCAGGCTTCAATTATGAGTGAAAATTATGCAAAATATGTAGCACTGGCAGGTGAGCACAACAGTGCTGATGGCAAAACTAGAATACGCCTTTATATAAGAATGCTTATGTCCTTGAGGAACTCTAGGACAAAGAGCATGCAAGGTTACCATCCTTCCATATACTGGCATACATACATTATACATTAATACGTGAAATCTACACATTATTATTGTTATTGTCATCTTAGTACATGATAGTATGTGTCCTATGTGATATTAAAGTACATATTTCTGTGTTATTGTACCTGTCTTCTTTCCTAGTTAAACCAAAAAGCCTTGCCCATAATTTCAGGCTTTAATTGTCCATTGCGTTTTCTCTACAACACAATTACTGTTTTACTTTTTTTTTTAAATTTATTTTTAATGTGGAGATGGTGGAGAAGAGAGGAAGCAAAAATCAAGGATGGAAAGATGGGAACAAAGGCAAGAGACTTGTGGCTTTCTGGGTTAGGAGTCATTCTGTCTAGTTTCCATTCATATTTCTAGTTTATAGAATCATGGAAAAGCTTGGGTTGGATGGATCATCTAGATCAACTGCACTGCCATGGGCGAGGACATCTTCCACTCGATAAGGTTGCTCAAAGCCCCATCCAACCCGGTCTTGAACATTTCTAGAGATGGGGCATCCACTACTTCTTGGGCAACTTGTTACAGTGCCTCACCACACTCACAGGAAAGAATTTCTTCCTAATATCTACTTTAAATCTATCCTCTTTCAGCTTAAAGCCGTTATCCCTTGTCCTATCACTATATGTCCTTGCAAAAAGTCCCCCTCCAGCTTTCTTGTATTAAGTATTGGACAACTGCTAAAAGGTCTCCTGGGAGCCTTTTCTTCTCCAGCTGAACAACCCCAACTTTCTTGGCCTTTCTTCATGGTAGAGGTCTTCCAGCCCTCTGTGCATTTTCCTTTCCCTCTTCTGCACTCACTCTAACAAGTCTTTCTTGTGCTGGGGACCCAGAACTGGTTGCAGATGCCCAGGTGGGGTATCCTGAAAGCACAGTAGAGAGAGAAAATTGGCTTCCGCTACTGGCCACCCTTCTCAAACCGTCAAGGTCCCTCTGGATGGCATTCTTTCTCACTAGTCCATCAGCTGCAACACTCATCTTACTCTTACTGAGAGTGCACTCAATCCCACTATCTGTGCCCTTAATGAAGCTATCAGTGTTATCTCCTATATAATTTGATACCGACTGATAATATCTGATAGCAATCTATGATACCTGAAAACCTCTGGAAACAAAGTGGTCTTCAAAAATCTTGGTATGAAGTATCTAGGCACACATTCAATCCAGCTAAATTTTACAATCTTCCTTTGGGTCAGTGCTGCTTTACCACATACTGTAAAGATATCTGACATGATTTGTTATAACTGTATATCCAGCAACAATTCTGCTAACAGGCTTAACTATTATTAAGTCATAGATCCATTTTTTATTAACTATTGTTAAGCCATAGATCCACCATTTTAAATTTATAACCAGTGCTGTTGAATATTTACTGAAATGGCCCAAGATAAACCTTGTCCTATTTCCTTTCCTCAGTGGGGGTTATGAGACCCTTCCAAGTCATCACTTTTTTAAATTATTAACTTCATATAAAATTGAAATACTTACAAGTCCTGTTTATGCACTGATATTCCATATAATCAATATGATATAACTAAACCAGAAAACATATGATTTTTTATCTCACATACAACTTCGATCAGGGAATGTACAGGTGCAAAGACACACAGGATATAGAAACTGAAGATGAAATGTTCATACTGTTTGGCTTTACAAATTTTAGGAGGTTAATGTACTACTGTTCTATAATAACCATAAACAAAGGTCTCCAAAAGGCAATTGGAACTAACACATAGCAGTACCATTTTATGTTGGAGCCTTTCCCTTGACTGACTTTATAGGAAGCCTTCAGTGACCAGGTCCCTCACCACACACATAACATTTAGACAGATGTGACTTTGCCTTGGAAAATACCAACACTCCATACTCTTTACCAGGAGACACAGTGGATGAGCAGTAATTACCCTCTTCCTGTGAACCTGGGTGGGTGTACACCTATCCATCTTTACCTTCAGCTGTAGTCTGAGCTTCCTATAATGAGTAACATATTTTCTGCAGCTTGTTTCATCTGAATGCAGGTAATTATTAATAGGAAGACACAAAGCAGTAAAAAAAAGGTGCTTTAGGAAATGCGTTACAAGCATTTTTCCAAGTAGTGTAGATTCAAATGTAGATTCTTCTAATAACTATTTGTCCAACTCCAGTAACAAAGATGAAAACACTCCATATTATTCAATAAACTTATTCAGAAAACAGCACTGACAATTTGACTCTTGTCTGTGATTTGTTACATTAATTACTACCCTTGCTTGTGATAATTTTAAATAGCATTTAGTGGTAGTTATTTTTATATTCTGCAATAATGACTTAAATTTCATTTTCATTAAGTAGAAAGCATTTAAAGAAGGTCATTAAATACAAAATTGTTTGATCATAGTCATTACACAAATTAACTTAATGCCTTCAGCAAAATTCCAGGCAGTATATGAACTAAACAGTTTTACAAAATATTCTTAATCTCAAAAAAAATTCTTATTTTTTTTTTTTTGTTGCGGACATGGAGGAAAGTAGTGCTGAACTAGTAATAGCAAGAAGGAGTATTCTGTTGTTTTTGTCCTTTTTTAGGTTTCTATTATTAAAAAAATTAGAATTAGATTTCATGTTCCTAACGATGAAAGAGGACTGTGGGTTGATCTGTCTTTGCTCTCAGTAAAAAAGCTAAAAAAATGATCTTTCACAGTGAAGAAGAACAGTGGTTGGACAGCATGAAGTGTGTCTGTGAACCCCAGCCTATCTTCTCAAGGTCTGCTATTGCTCCCACTGAAATCTGATGAAATTATTTCAATTGATTTGTGATGACATGGAAACCAGTAACAAATTCCTTGATTGTTAAGATTAGAATGTAAGTCAAAAGGGAACTAGCAGTTTTCAAAGTTGAGGAGCAGCTGTGATTCTGTAAAGCCTGAATTTTGTTAGCAATATTGGCATTTACAAACTCATTGCTAAGCTTTCAAGGCTGCCCTGCTTTGAAGTGAAAAATACCAGGGCAGAGGCATGCTGTAATTATTCATAACCACAACGTTAAGCTGATGACAATTTACTGTGAGGATGCAGTACATCTGTGTATTTGCATTACAAAAGATGCATTTGAGTTTGTAAGTACAAACTCCACTGAAGTTGCCAGAAATATATGTGAAAATGAGGTAAGGATAAGCTTCCAGCTGTTGAAAGGATCTGCAGCGTCTCAAATTTTTACTGAATTCTTCTATTTGTCAGCACAAGCAAAGGTTACAGGCAACAGCTTAATAGAGTTAGAAATGGTGAAAAAAAATGTACTCTCAAACTCATAGTTAAATTAAAATCATCCTTTTCATGGCTTTTTTTTCTTATACATTACTAGAAGATGAATTGCAGGCTGTTTTTTCAAAAGCATGATATCATGGGTAAGAAACACTTGCAATTAAACCCCAGCTCTTATAAGAGAATCACAGTCATTAATGAGATAACTGAGAGTAACGTAGCTTAGAATGTCCACCTAGGGAAAGTTTCTTAGGGAAAGTTTCTTCTAGAAAGAGGAGTACATTTAAAATAAAAAAGTAGAGATCAACAATATGAAATCAGCAATTTTTTTTTCTCAACTTGAACCTCAGTGTCTCACCATTAATGTTGTTGGTTGGAAAAGCCATCCTTCTCTGTTAAAATGTTATTTAGCAACCACAACTGCAAATTGAAACATCTGAAATAAAGGTCTATCTAATGTATGGCATGAACCTCTATGTCTCAAAGAGCTAAACTTTCCAGGAAGTGACTGGAGAAATCTTCGTGTACAGCCAGCCAGGGCTCAGTGTATACTGACATTGTCAACACATGCAGTAGTAACTGCTCACTAACCAGCTGCTGACCACCAGTGATAAGTGACTTCTTATAGTCTCCGCATGAAGAAAAGATGTTCACTCAGCTCTTGAGATAATGCCAAAAGGATCACAGCAGCACTGTATAAAGCCTTACTTCTACATGCTTGGAGTTTGCTTCAGAGTGAAAAGCTTTTATGAAAAATAAAAAAGAGAAATTGGAGTTTTCCAGAGCTAGACTTTAAGTGTCTGGGAGGCAACACATAGCACTGCAGGAAGTTATGACTGTGAGAGTCAAGTACATAGCAATTCACCATCTGCAGAGATGAGCAAAGAAGCTACTGTAGAGCTTCTGTAGAGTGATGCTCATATTTACTGCGGACTGCAGCACATTTATAATATTCATGGCTATGTCTTTTTTTCCTTATGTTTCTGCTGAAATCATGGAAGAGGCTAATTTACAGTTCCATGAATCTAGGTGTCATGCTTTCTTTCCTTCATATAAGAGTGTATCTGGCGGTGAGCTTATTACCACACTGAGTTAGAACAGAGACTCTACAATCAGTGATATATTTATCACAGACAAACCTTTCAATCTGCTTTTTTCATGTTCTTGCAGACAAAGTAGACTCAATAGATATTGAATTGTACAGTGAAGTATTAAAACAAGAAAATGGATTTTCAGTTAGGAAACATAATGCAAGTTTGCATGCTGAGACACGCAGTCAGAAGTCCATCTGCTGGCCTGGTATCTATCTCGAAGAACACATCAGACTATAAAAATTTTTTCTTTTTCTTAGGAAAAGTAATCTGATTTTAAGAGTTAAAAATGCTCTGTATGTTTTAGTTTTTTTATTTTTAGCTGTCTCCCAGATTCATAATTTGGCATGTATGGAGCACACCTGCAGGTTGACCTATGCTCCAGTGCTTTTCTACTTGGGTGTTGTTTTGGTTTTTTTTTTGTTTGGTTTGTTGGTTGTTTTTTCTGCGTGTGTGTTTTTGGTTTTGTGGTTTTTTTATTTTTTTTTTTTTTTTCAGGGAGTAAGTCACAGTAAAAGCATAGACTGTGCTTATGTACAACTCATAATGATTTAATACTTCAGGTAGATATATTTAGCAGAAGATAATTTTTATAGTTCTAACAAAAAAAAGCCCTGAATTTTGCTTGAAACAGCAGTTTCATGGATAGTCCATATAGTGAAATAATACTCATGTGATGTGACTTGAGGCAGACCTCCAGTTAAACATGGCTCAGGATCTAATTCTACTGTGTGCAATATTCTCATCTATTACAGACATTTGGTACAAATTACTTAATTTGAAAACTGCAGCAAAATATATTGGACCTTTTTAGTTAAATTAAAGCCATTCAAGAGGACTTGATTAAGATTATGCTGCATTAATTAGTTTTAGATCTGTTCTTTTTGCATTTCTAGAACAATTTAAATATGCTAAGTCTTTTATAATCAGGGAAGTATAGAACATTTGCAGGAAACCTAGAAAAGTGCAGGGTCTTCTCTGTTGAAATGGTTAGCAGAAACATCATAGTCTTTTCACATCCTGTTTTTTCCTTTAAAGTTCTTGTTATATCGTCAGAATGGTCTGGAATAATTGTTGCGTTAAGCTCCAGATAGTCCTTAGCTCAATGGACACGTGTTCCAAGGGACACCTGTGGGTGCCTACATGCCCCAGTAATACTTGCATGATCAATTCATGGAGTATTGAGGATGAAAGCAACAGAGGAACTGCGGACATTGGCTTTGAAGATTTGAGAGTGGGTCAGGATTCCTGCTCAGATACAGACTCCTGTAGGATATAAGAATATCAGTCAGGTTTTTCTTGTCTCAGTTCCTCAACTGTAACATGAGAAAAAGATAATAGTCTTGGTTTGTTTTACAATACATCTGGAGTGCTTAATTTCTGTATCAGTGTGGGCAATAACAAAGCACTTAGATAAACATAAAGTTCCAAATCTCATTCTTAAGTATGAAGAGTTATCAGCCCTATGCTATTTAAATGAAAACAACATAGTAGGTTTGATAGAAACCCTAAAGTGCTTGGTAGAGGTGATTTCTATTGACTTTCTTTTTTATTCAAATACATTTTTTAATTTTTGAAGGCAAAAGTTTCCTGCTAAATTATGAAGGTTTTTCTTTTGCCCCATGTGAGGTCCTACAATGGCTGTGAGAAGCTGCGCTTTTCACAGTGGCAAGGTATTGCTGATCAGGGAGTTTCTTCTGTCTTTTACAAGTTGAAGCCCTGAATTAAAGGATTAGAACAGTAAGTGATGTTGGTCAATTAACTGGTCCAGATATGTCTTCTCTCCTGCCTTGCTTCTGGGGGGTTCTGCATTTACTGATGAGTCCTCAGGAAGCCCTTCTCCTTTGCAAAGGAATTTATGGAAGTTCAGCAAGATCTGTGAGTGTTCCTGAAAATACAAAAGCCAACAGATCAGCTTGTATCAGCCTGCATTCGAGTCAGACATAATCTGGCCAACATGGTCAAGGAAGCTGTAAGAACATTTCGTTTCATCCCAAAGCAGTCATATTCATCTGCTTCTATGAATAGTCCTACGCAGGATGGTGTAGGTACTGACCAGTGATGGTCCTGACCCGATCTCTACTAACTGCATGAAACTAAAATGAGTAGCTTATAGGTGGACACCTATACTGCAGATATTTATGAATAACTGAGGTGAAACCTACTTTTGAGGTAAGCCAGTTTGTGCTTTGCAGAGATTAAAAAAAAAAAAAACACCAAAAAAACAAAAACCAAAATCAGATTAGTCTGTCCTTATGAGTTTTCTTTTATTATTTTTAATTTCATCTGCATTTTTCTTACCAGAGGTAAAGGTTAAAGCTGAGACTTGAACATGTGTGGTTACCTGTCTAAAGGAGTCCCTTATCCATAGGAACTATACTGATTATCCTGAATTCATTATCCTGAATTTTCTCAGAAAATTGTCCCAAAGAATGTTCTGAAAAAGGCAGAAAGACTGTGGATTTTGTTTTGATTTATCACAAATAAACCTGTCAATCTGCTTTTTCATGTTCTTGCAGACAAAGTAGACTAGTGTAAATATTGTGTAAAATGTCTTTAGCTGGAAGTGTCTTGACTAGCTTTGTCTTCACTTATTAAGTGATTCTTTCTTTGGCACCATCACCACAATACTTGAACAGGTAATTTTGGTGTTTATTGCTGAAAAGTCCACCATGAGTTAAATTCTGTGCCTCGTTACTATCTTACCTAAAGAAAGTGCATGTCATGTTAGGCAGGTGCTTTAGTTGTCAGACTTGTCCTTCTGCTATAATTTCCTGAAGCAAAGCAATAAACAGTTGCTGGCAGTGGAGAGTTCTATAAAGTGTGAAATAAAAAAACTATGTTCAGTTCATGGCATGACCTCATTTTCTTGTCAAATTAAATATTAAATGTTGTTATGGTTATTTTCTGACAATCTTTTTTCATCCTTTCATTTTATACAGGGCATATGATAGATAATATTCAGATAGAAGTGAAGGATACCCTAAAAAATTGCAATTAATATAGTCCAATGAAGTTTCTTTCTCCTCCATTTCCTTTTATTACAGTTCCATTTCTGTTCATAATTGGAGCATAGTAGTTTTGAATAAATGAAAGTAAAGCTGGCAGGAAGGCAGGGCCCAGAACCAAATAATAATGTAAATGATGGGATTCATCTTTGGAAGCTAAGAGGGTAAAACTTATTTGTATTGTAGGCTATAAATTGATGTATCAGTGGACTGAGAGGTGTAAAACATTCTTGATAATTTAAACCTGATCTCAAAAGTCCTCTACCTTCCTATTTATTATGTTCTTGATGTTCCTTATGGAGGGGTTAATTTTCTTAAGATTCACATCTTTGTTTTCACAGTATCACAGTATCACACAGTATCACAGTATCACAGTATGTTAGAGATTGGAAGGGACCTCGAAAGATCATCTAGTCCAATCCCCCTGCCGGAGCAGGAACACCTAGATAATGTTACACAGGAATGTGTCCAGGCGGGTTTTGAATGTCTCCAGGGAAGGAGACTCCACAACCTCCCTGGGCAGCCTCTTCCATGTGTTCCGTCACCCTCACTGAGAAGAAGTTTCTTCTCAAGTTTAAGTGGAACCTCTTGTGTTCCAGTTTGTACCCATTACCCCTTGTCCTATCATTGTTTGCCACTGATTAGAGCCTGGCTCCGTCCTCGTGACACTCCCCCTTTATATATTTATAGACACTGATAAGGTCACCCCTCAGTCTCCTCTTCTCCAAACTATAGAGACCCAGCTCCCTCAGTCTTTCCTCATAAGGGAGATGCTCCACTCCCTTAATCATCTTAGTTGCCCTGCGCTGGACTCTCTCCAGCAGCTCCCTGTCCTTCTTGAACTGAGGGGCCCAGAACTGGACACAATACTCCAGATGCGGTCTCACCAGGGCAGAGTAGAGGGGAAGGAGGACCTCTCTCGACCTACTAACCACCGCCCTTCTAATACACCCCAGGATGCCATTGGCCTTCTTAGCCACAAGGGCACAGTGTTGGCTCATGGTCATCCTGTCGTCCACTAGGACCCCCAGGTCCCTCTCCCCTACACTGCTCTCTAACAGGTCGTTCCCCAACCTATACTGGAACCTGGGGTTGTTCCTGCCCAGATGCAGGACTCTACACTTTCCCTTGTTATATTTCATCAAGTTACTCCCTGCCCAACTCTCCAGCCTATCCAGGTCTCGCTGGATGGCAGCACAGCCTTCTGGCATGTCAGCCACTCCTCCCAGCTTAGTGTCATCAGCAAACTTGCTGATAGTACACTCAATTCCCTCATCTAAATCATTGATGAATATATTAAATAATACCGGTCCCAGTACTGACCCTTGAGGCACTCCACTAGTTACAGGCCTCCAACTAGACTCAGCCCCATAGACTACAACTCTCTGGCTTCTCTCCTTCAGCCAGTTCACAGTCCACCTCACTACCTGATCATCCAGTCCACACTTCCTCATTTTAGCCGTGAGGATGCTGTGGGAGACTGTGTCAAATGCTTTGCTGAAGTCAAGGTAGACCACATCCACTGCTCTGCCATCATCCATCCACCGTGTTATTTCCTCATAAAAGGCTAAGAGATTGGTCAAACATGATTTCCCCCTGGTGAAGCCATGTTGACTGCCCCTCATAACCTTCTTATCCTTGATATGCCTTAAGATGGTACCAAGGATAAGGTGTTCCATCACTTTCCCAGGGATGGAGGTGAGGCTGACCGGCCTATAGTTACCCGGGTCCTCCTTCTTGCCCTTTTTGAAGACTGGAGTGACATTTGCTTTCCTCCAGTCCTCAGGCACCTCTCCCGTTTCCCAAGACTTGGTAAAGATGATGGAGAGTGGTCTAGCAATGACTTCCGCCAGTTCCCTCAGCACCCGCGGGTGCATCCCATCTGGACCCATGGATTTATGGATGTCCAGATTGCTCAACTGGTCTCTAACCCATTCCTCATCGACTAAGGCAAACCGCTCCGTCGACCTGACTTCATCTAAGGTCTCAGGGGTACAGGGCTCTTCAGGACTGCCCGCAGCAGAGTAGACAGAGACAAAGAAGGCATTCAGTAACTCTGCCATCTCTTTATCTTCTGTCACCAGGGCACCCATCCCGTTCATCAGTGGGCCTACATTGCCTCTGGTGTTAGTTTTGTCTGCCATGTATTTAAAAAAGCTCTTTTTGCTGTCCTTGACCCTTCTTGCCAGGTTTAATTCTAAGGATGCCTTAGTCCTCCTAGCTGCCTTCCTACATCCTCTAGCAGCAGCCTTATATTCCTCCCAAGTGGCCAGCCCCTCCTTCCATGACCTGTAAACTCTCCTCTTCCACTTGAGCATACCCAGCAATTCCCTATTTAGCCACGCAGGTCTCTTGGCCCTCTTCCTTGACTTCCTACGTGTCGGGATGCTCCGATCTTGAGCACGGAAAAAGTAGTCCTTGAATGTCAACCAACTATCTTGGGCCCCTTTACCTTCAAGCAGCCCTGCCCATGGGATTTCCCCTAGCAATTGCTTGAAAAGGCCAAAGTTTGCCCTGCTAAAGTCCAGGGTTGCAATTCTACTTGGTATTCTACTAGTCCTGCCACACAAGATCCTGAACTCCACCATCTCGTGGTCGCTGCAACCAAGGCAGCCCTCAACCCTTACTGCTTCAACCAGATCCTCCTTGTTAGTGAGGATGAGATCCAGCAGCGCTCCTCTCCTGGTCGGCTCATCCACCATTTGCAGGAGGAAGTTATCATCCATACACTGGAGGAACCTCCTGGACTGCGGCTGGGTTGCCGAGTGGTCCTTCCAGCAAACATCAGGGAAGTTAAAATCCCCCACGACGACCACGGCCTGTGACTGTGAGGCCGCTCTCAGCTGCCTGTAGAAGGCCTCGTCAACTTCCTCACCCTGATCCGGTGGTCTGTAACAGACACCTACAACAGTATCCCCCCTGCCAGCCTGCCCCTTAATTCTCACCCACAGACTCTCAACTTGCTCATCATCTGTCCCTGGACAGAACTCGGTGCACTGTAGTTCCTCCCGCACATAAAGAGCAACCCCACCACCCCGCCTGGCTGGCCTGTCTTTCCTGAAAAGGACATAGCCTTCCATGACTATATTCCAGTCATGTGAGCTGTCCCACCACGTCTCTGTAATTGCCACCAGATCATAATCTCCTGACTTAACACAGGTTTCCAACTCCTCCTGCTTATTTCCCATGCTGCGCGCATTGGTGTACAGGCATTTCAGGGAGCGAGCTGAGCACACCGATTTCACCCTAGGATTGTAGGAGGCCTCCCAGTCTTCATTAATTCTGGAGCGCTGCCCCACTGGGGCAAGCCCAGCTACAACCCCATCCCCCTTCGAATCTAGTTTAAAGCTCTCCAAATGAGCCCTGCTAATTCGTGCCCCAGCATCCTTTTCCCTCTGTGAGACAAACCTTTCTCACTTGTCATTGTCCAGACTGGTGCCCTATAAAACCAGCCGTTATCAAAGAATCCAAAGCCCTGCCTGTAGCACCAGTCTCGAAGCCAATTGTTCATGAACTGAATCTTCCCATTCCTTCCCACATCATCAGTGGAAGATGGAAGGAGAGAGGAGAAGATCACTTGAGCCCCAGACTCTTTCACCATCCGCCCCAAGGCCCTGTAGTCTTTCTTCATCCCCCTCAGATTGCGGGAAGCAGCTTCCTCCCCACCTGTCTGGAAGACCAGCAGCGGGTAGTAGTCTGTCGGGTGCACCAGGTTGGGGAGCGCCCTGGTGATATCCCTGATCCGGGCTCCAGGCAGACTACACACTTCCCTATGATGAGGGTCAACTCTGCATATCGGGCCCTCTGTTCCTCTCAGAAGGGAATCCCCTACTACAATGACCCTTCTTTCTTTCTTAACAGAGGCAGTCTTGAGGTGCAAAGTCGACTCCCTTTTCCTATGTGGCCTTGTGGGCTGGCCTTGCCCCACATTCTCACCTACCTCTCCTTCAAGATCCAGGGCCTCGAACCTATTATGGAGGGACACCTGGGGAAGCAGGGCAGGAAGGGGGGAGGGTTTCCCACGACGTCGACCCGGAACTCGCTTCCAACCCTCGTCGTCTTTTTGGTCCCCTACCTCTGCGCAACAGCTACAGGGCAGGGGCTGCCTCAGGCCATCCCCCTCTGTGTGAGAAGGCAGGGGGTCCTTCCCCTTTTGGGGGGTATCTCCCTGGAACCGTTTCGACTGGCCCGCCAGGGAGTTACTCCACCAGTCGATCTCCCTTTCACACTCCCTGATGGTCCTCAGTGTCTCAACCTCCTCCTTAAGTCTTGCCACCAGGCTAAGCAGATCTTCTACCTGCTCACACCTCACGCAGGTGGAATGCTGTCCTCCCTCCCCCGGCAGCAGCAGGCTCTGGCACTCCCTGCACCCAGAGACCTGAACAGCCACGGTCTGGGACGGGGTCTCTGTCTGAGTTGCTGCAGTCACCTTACTGCAAGCTCTCTTTCTGGAAGCAACCATATTGGTGCGCAGTCTGGGACACCAGCAACACGACCTGCTTGTTCCTCCCTGTGCCCGGTGGGCACCGACCCGTCGCTGCCCTCTCAAAGGCTTTTTCAAGGCAAGCAGCAGGGGAGTGGTCGCCGTCACCGTGGGAACGCCCCCCGCCACGTCAGCCTCTCTCTCGCAAGGGCTGCTGGGGCTTCGGGGATCGGGAGATGTCGGGAGTAGCGATGTCTCTGCGCTGTCCCCTCTGATTTTCCTCATCTCCGTTGACCCTCGCGTCGCTGAAGCGTGCCGGCTGTGGCTCTAGCTAGGCTAGCTCCCATCAGCTGACTGAATCGTCAGAAACTAGGAGTCAAGAGCATCCTAACAAACAGTTACATTACTGAAGTCCCATGTTCTGGGGAAGTGCTTAATTGCTGTTCTGAAGACAGCAGTACATGGCCCTGAATCAGGGCCCAGAATCAGGGCCATGAACAGTCTTTAAGACAACAACCTGCTGGGTGGCTTTAGAGTAGAACCCACTGCTTAAGTATGGTGTTTACTTTAAATTCTACTCGTTCTCCATAAGACTCAGTTATAATTTTAGCTCAGCTGTAGATGCCTAGACATCAGCTACTCTGCATAATTTAATCTGAAAAGTAGATACATCATATAAGTGATCTTATATGTCAGCTAGGAGCATTGTGGCTGGATGTGAATGGATAATAATTTGCATTGCTACCGTATCTCACAAAAACTAGTATGTCAGAGAATTGCCAGCAACTCATAATTAGCTTCCTTCCAGAAAAAGCTGGGGAAATCTGTTTTTTATTTAAATCCATAACAGGGTTTTTTTTTGAGCTATGTGCAATGGGCAGCTGAGCTGGTACATCCAGCCAGAAATAAGGCAGACTCTCTCTACAGCATCTGGTCTGTCCTCTCTTCATTTTTTTTTTTTTTTCCCCATCTTAGAGGAAACAGACTTATGCTTTCAAGAATATTTGTTTTTTAACCATCTCAGCATTTCCCTCATCTACCTCTTGATGCAACCTGACCTCATGAAACAGATGTATTTTATTTACTATGAAACATAAGAACAGCTGTGTCATGCCAATATCTGTCTCAGTATTTGATTTCTATTCAGACAAAATTGGATAGGAAAGAAATCCCATCCTAGCAAAGTGTCTTCTGAATCAAAGGAAGTTTGTTAAACTTTAGTTAACATGAGTTAATTTTCAGAACCACAACACAAAGTCAGGAATGCAAGTAAGGCATGAAATGATTATAAAAAAGAGTTGACAGATTCTGTAAGTTCAGGCTGAGCATTACTGATATGTAATCAAAAGAGGAATTTCTTGGTAAATCATTGCCGTAGCTTCAAAATATATTCACATTCCTTGTTTGCAATTATTATTTTTTTTTTCAAATTTAAATAAATTCTAAGAATCCAGGATTCAGTTCCCAAAAATGCAGATCAGGAAAGTCTGAGTAGGTGTCAAGTCCAGTCCATCAAGCTGATAGCTGTCTTTGTTCCCTGGATTGTCCCTTTCCTTCTAGCCTCCAATGTACAGAGTACAGTCCTGTAGGCTCTCCACAGGGTTTTGTAAATTTTGTAAATACAGGGCAACTCTCAGTTTACGTGTCAAGAGAAATGTCTGTGGGATTATGAAGGTAATGAAGGTTTTTTCCCCCCCCATGGTAATGAAGTTTAAAGAACAAATAGACACTCAAATTCTTTGTAGTCTTCCTGCTAATTATGCAATTGCTTAATAATATTTTCCATCTTCTCAGTTTTTATCCTGAACTGTAAGTCTGACAACTTGTTTTTTTTTCATATAGGAGCTTTCACCAATTGATGCATCCACTCAGTTCCAGCTAATTAAGCACAAGAGAGGATCAGATGTTTTTGTTTACTACAAGGCCAGAGTCACCTTGCAACCAACTCACCCCACCTCTTTTCTACACTGAATCAAAGCCTGAAGTGATCATTGCTGGAAGAAAAAAAAAACAAAAAACAGGAAACAACCAGACCAGTGAAACAAAATGATTGAACAAGAACTCTTGGTGAAGTGATAGCGAGAGATCCCAGGTAACTGCTAAATGGCCCATGTAGAGTGTAAACCAGACTATTGGTAAAAAACTAACCTTCAAATTGGAAATAAGTTCATCACCTCTAATTTTTAAACCTACTCTTGACAGGCTTTTAAATCTGTTTTTAGATCTACTTTTATACCTTTGGTCTTGACAGGCATTGGAAGCAAATTCTGCTTTATGAAATGAAAGAAGGACCTGAAATCTACTGTCCTGGGTTCAGCAGTAGCAGTTATTTTTCCCCTTCTTAGTAGCTGGTGCAGTGCTGTGTTTTTGACTTTAGTCTGGGAACAGTGCTGATAACAAACCGATATTTTTAGTTGTTGCTAAGTAATGTTTTACTCTGATCAAGGACTTTTCAGTCTCCTGCTCTGCCAGTGAGGATGGGCAAGGGAAGCTGGGAGGAAGCTGAGACAGGACACCTGCCCAAACTAGCCAAAGGGGTATTCCATACCACAGAATGTCATGCCCAGTATATAAACTGGGGACAGTTACCTGGAAGGGCTAGACTGATGTTTGAGTTGAGCTGGGTATCGGTTGGCAGGTGGTGAGAGGTTGTATTCTCTTCCCTTGTTCTTTTCCTCATCATTATTATTACTGGTGGTAGCAGTAGTGGTTTGTGTTATACCTTAGTTACTGGACTGTTCTTATCTCAGTCCGTGGGAGTTACATTCTTTCGATTCTCCTCCCCATCCCTCAGGGAGTGGGAGAGGAAGAAAGTGGAAGGAGTGAGCGAGCAGCTGCGTGGCTCTGAGTTACTGGCTGGGCTTAAACCACGACAGCTATGATGAGATCTTTTCCCCTGAGCTTTAATGCATTTTTATTTTTACTTTTTTACTTCAGCAACATTTGGCATTATGCTTGCAGGAAAAAAATATTTTCTTGCTTTCGTATTTCAAGTCTGTGTTAAGTATCAAAACAAAAAATGTCAATATTTTTCCTTTGTCTTTTAAACTAGCCCTGTAAGTAAGAAATACTGATATTACTCAACTTTTAAGTTACAGTATTTTACTCCAAACCAGCTAATTTTGGTTTGAGATTGCAAAAACACTTAAAACTGCAGCATTGTGTGATGTCCTCAGGGTGTTAGCCTACCAGGCGGGCACCTCAAGAAAATGTGAAACTTCCAGTGATGAAGAGGGGAGTTAGGTTTGGCTTGATTTACATGGTCCTACTACTCATAAATCAAGTAGTCTATAAAATATAAGCAAAGAAGTTGGGAACAGTAATGCCTTAAATCCTGCAGCTCAAGAGCATTTCTACCAGGGCTCTGCCCGTGTGTTGTGCCCATCAGTGCCTCCTTTTTTGTACACAAAAAAGTGGATTTTTTTTTTGCTGAGGGCTTTTGGGAAGGAAATATTCTGCTGAGACTCAATGTAGCTGTTGTGTTCAAAGTGACCTGGATATGTGGGGTTCAGCCTCCTTTGTTTTCCTTCCATTGTTTTCATCTATAGTTTGGCTGAAGAATTGCATGAAAATGAAGCTCTGTTTTATACATTCATTTGAAAAAGGCAGTCACAAGCTATATATTCTGGCAGCAATAGTAAAGATTTTTGTTTTTTTTAAATGATAGCCATGAAGAACATCCTCGCTCTTTGATTTTTAAACCAAAGTGGCATCTTCAGGGTTCTTTAGAAAGCCCCGCCCCAGGCCCACACAACACAGCAGTGCTGAAGAAATTGAAATCACAGTTAACATTATGGGGAAATATGAAGCAAAGCCAAGACAGCTGATCAGGTGGGATCTGGTCACACCGTGTAAACTGTTTGTTTATAATATATAAACACTATGTTCTAGAGTTGCCTTATAGGATAAAGACAAACTTGTGTACTGAAAGAAAGAAAAATAATATATTTAGAAAGTAATTTTTTCATGGTCTCATTATCAAAGATGTCTATGGTATGAACTGAGGAAACTGAGCTCAAGGAGAGCTGAAAACCAGGTGCCAGGAAATCTGGTATGGGAGGTGTTACCTGAAGTGATCAGAGTACAGCCTACAGGATGTATTAATTTCATTAAATGCTGTTTGTGCTGGTTTTGGCTGGGATGGAGTTAATTTTCCTCATAGCAGGTAGGATGGGGACTATGTCTGGGATTTGTGCTGGAAACAGTGTTGATAACAGAGGCATGTTTTTGTTACTGCTGAGCAGCCATTGCACACAGTCAAGGCCTTTTCTGCCTCTCACTGCACCCTACCAGTGAACAGGCTGAGGACGGACAAGGAGTTGGGAGGGGACAGAGCTAGGACAGCTGACCTCAGCTGACCAACGGAATATTCCAGACATAGCACTGAACCATGTTTTCCTAGATAGAAAGCAAAACAAGAATTGAGCAAAGTCTGTTTTTCTTGGACCCAACAGGAAGAAAAGAATAGAAAATCTGAAAACCAGTTTAATTCAAGCCAACTTTGGGTTAGTGATCTAAATGAAAGAGGCATCCATTAAAACTTTTTCTTTTCACCCACACAACAAAGTGAAAAAGTTTTACTGAGCTTTACAGTGTTGACTGCAGTGAAAATGTTCAGCTGAAGTAAATTTTTATACTTTGACCAGAAAAATGAAGATATGACATGTATATGGGATGTGGAGCTGATCCAAAGTGTGAAATGTTATCTCTCTTTAAATCTTGATAGTATGTGATTGAATTTCTTTCTTCCTGCTTTATTATAGGATGCACAATATTTTTGTTCTGGCTCTAGAAATCAAGTGATAGAAAAGTGCAAAGTTTATCGCACTTTCTTAGGTAAATTTTTAATGTTCATCCATGGCGTGAAAACTTTTATTATCTCTACGACTTTGTCCTGAGTCCAGGCATAGCAGTAATTTTTCTCCTTCTTAGTAGCTGGTTCAGTGCTGTGTTTTTGACTTTAGCCAGAGAACAATGCTGATAACACACTAATGTTTTAGTTGTTGCTAAGTATTGCTTACTCTGATAAAGAATTTTCAGTCTCCTGCTCTGCCAGTGAGGAGGGGCACACGAAGCCGGAAGAAAGCAGAGACAGGACACCTGACCCAAGCTAGCCAAAGGTGTATTCCATACCACAGCATGTCATGCCCAGTATATAAACTGAAGAGAGTTATCCGAAAGGCCCAGATCCCCGCTTGGGTTGGGCTGGGTATCAGTTGTGTGGTGGTGAGCAATAGTATCGTGCATCACTTGTGTTTGTTGTGTTTTTTGTGTTTTTTTTTCCTTTTTCCCTTTTAGTTTTATATTCTCTCCCTTTGTTATTTCCTTTATCATTATTATTATTGTTGGTAGTA
Organism: Pezoporus wallicus; assembly: GCF_028554395.1. Lineage (NCBI taxonomy): Eukaryota > Metazoa > Chordata > Aves > Psittaciformes > Psittacidae > Pezoporus > Pezoporus wallicus. Next base: position 1,103,269 of record NW_026642000.1, read on the forward strand.
GTAGTAGTTTTATAATATGCCTTAGTTACTGGACTGTTTTTATCTCAACCTGTGGGATTTACATTCTTTTCATTCTCCTCCTGTCTCCATGGGCAAAGGTGTAAAAGGAGGGCGAGTGAGTGAGCAGCTGTGTGGTTCTGAGTTACTGGATGGGCTTAAACTGTGACAGACTTCTTATTTCTACGCGCAAACTCAATCTGTTTATTAAATGAAGTGAATGTCCAAGTAGTGATATCTCAGTATCTGGTTGATAAAATTGTGATCCTCAAATCCTTTGGAGATGTCTGATGGCTTTTCATTTCCTTTTTGTCTTGGATTATCATTGGCCAGGCTAGTGGGAAGTCCCAGTGAATGGCTAAGTACTAAATTTAAAGAATGACTTTTCTGGAATTTAAGCTCTGCCATTTTGTGAACATTACTGACTCCTGACACCTCTGCTGACTATTTACATTTCACTGAGAATTTGTGTGTGCATAGATATTTTTTACAACATATACCTTATTTTTCCTTTAATGAAAACTAAATTTATCTGCTAACTAGACTCCATTAGACAATCTTCCTGCAACTTTTTAAACCAATAGCTAATACTAATTTAATAACTAATATTAATTTTTTTTTGTTGTGCATAACTTGACATCTCTAGTGAATCTCATCTTTCTTTGCATTCCAGTTTAAAAGAAATAAGTTTGAAGTGGAATAATACCCTCAAAATTGTGGCCATACAGCTCCATGGTTATGCTTAATAATTCTGTCTAACAGAGTGTGACAGGCTATAAACTGCAGATTTGCTTATTTACATTCCTGAAGGTTGAGGACATGATTTTTAAAGACTGAAAAGCTTACAGAAGAAGAGCATCTTTCCAGTGTTCAGTGAAGATTCTGATGTGCTGAACAGTCGTATAGGCAGAAAGAACATCTGAAGTTCTTGTTCTCAAACTACTCCTACTCTTGATCTGCACTGGAGGCGTGGGAGCTGTAGGCTAAAAGGCTGGTGACACCATTCTGCACTCCCAGCTGTGCAACTATATGAAGAGAAGCTGCGTGTGCAATGAAAAAACATTGTTCTCCCTGAAATTCCATCAGATTTTATTTTCTAGAAAGAAAAGACTAGACAAGGTTTATGAAGCAACTAGAGAAAGTACTACTACCACCAATAGTAATAATGATAAGGGAAATAACAAGGGAAGAGAAGACAACTGCTCACCACCCACCAATCAGTATCCATCCTGACCCAAACAGTGATTTGGGTCTTCCGGGTAGCTCCATCCAGTTTACACACCAGGCATGATGTGTTGTGGTATGGAATACACCTTTGGCTAGTTTGGGTCAGGTGTCCTATCTCTGCTTCCTTCTGGCTTGTGTGCCCCTCCTCACTGGCAATGGAGGAGACTGAAAAGTCCTTGAGTGGTGTAAGCATTACTTAGCAACAAGTAAAATGTCAGTGTGTTATTAGCACTGTTTTCAGGCTAAAGCCAAAAACACAGCACTGAACCAGCTACTAAGAAGGAGAAAAATGACTGCTACAGCAGAACCCAGGAGAGGGTATTAAGAAAATTAAATAGTTTTGTTTTCATTCCCCTTTCCTCCTCCCCCGGCAACGAGGGTGCAGTTTTTCACATTAGAAAAAAGTGTGCTTTATACTGAAAAGTGCCACACCAGGTTATTCTTGATAAGTAGGCAATTAATTATAAATTAACTGTGGCTTAGCCAAAGCTAATTAAATGGAAACAGTTCTAAAATGCAAAACCTTACATGAAATTGAGAAGGTCTTTAAAATGTCTCATTCTAAGCAGAGGAGAGAGATTTCATTTTGCAGTGAGTAGTTCCCATAGAAGAAGAGGATGAAGAGCTCCAAGGTTCCATCTGCACCTGCTTTAGACTGCAATCTGCCCACCCAATTTTTTTTTTTTTTTTAATGTGCTATACTGATATATATAACTTGAGAGAGAGTATTAAAAACCTGAAGAAACAGAAGAAAATTAAGAATGTCACTCTGAAATAAAGCCAGAAGGAGATCAGCCAAATAAGATCTCTTCAGTTCCCTAGAGATACAATCCTTCTGGGATTAGAATCATAGAATAGTATGGGTTGGAAGGGGCCTTCAAAGATCATCTAATCCAACCCCCCTACTATAAGCAGGGACATCTTCAACTAGATCAGGTTGCCAGAACCACATCCAGCCTAGACTTAAATATCTCTAGGGGTGGTTCATCTTCCATTTCTCTGGGCAACCTGTTCCAGTATTCGGTCACCGTCATTGTAAAGAATTTTTTCTTTGCATCTAGGCTTAATATCCCCTCTTTTAGTTTAAAACCACCACCCTATGTCCTATTGCAACAAGCCCTGAGAAAAAGTCTCTCCCTATCTTTCTTATAGTCCCCTTTTAAGAACTGAAAGGCTGCAATAGGGTCTTACTTGAAGTGATGGCAAATCTGTCTGCTGATTTGTCACTTAGGTCTTAGCTGTGTAACTCTCCTCACTCAAATGGTCTTGGTTTACGTGTTTCACTGAAGTTAAGCGGCTATGCTTAGTGCATTAAAAGGTGAATTCAAATGGGTATGACTTGCCTTAGCACCTGTAGTGATCAACATACAACTGCACTGATCTGCTCTTTGAGAAGAGAGTAACTTCACATCTTCTCAAGAGACAGCCTAGACTTAGCTAACTTCTCTGATCCTGTTATGCGCACTCTGCTGCAGCCAAATTACAAACTGGGCTGGAAGCAGGTTGGAAAAATCCTTTAAGATTATCACATCCAACCATTACCTCAGGGCTGCCAAGTCCACCACTAAACCATGTCTCAAAAAAGGGCCTCATCTACCTGGTTTTTGAAAGCTTCCAGGGACAGCCTGTTCCAATACCTGATCACCTTTTTGGTGAAGAAATTTTTCCTAATATCAAGTCTAAACTATCTCTGGTGCAGCTGGAGGCTGTTTCCTCTTGTCCTATCACTTGTTACTTGTGAAAAGGGACTTGTCACCTCCTTGCTCCATCCTCTTTTCAGGTAGCTGTAGAGAGCAATAAGGTCCCTCCTGAGCCTTCTCCAGATTAAACAACCCTAGTTCCCTCAGCCATTCCTCATTAGGCTTATGCTACAGACTCTTCATCAGCTTCATTGCCCTTCTCTGGACCCACTGCAGCACCTCAATGTCTCGTACTGAGGGGCCCAGAACTTAACACAGTTCAGATGTGGCCTCACCAGGGCTGAGTACAGAGGGATTATCACTCCATGGCCCTGCTGGCTACACTATTTCTTATAGAGGCCAAGATGCTGTTGGCCTTCTTGGCTGCCTGGGCACACTGCAGGCTCATCTTTAGGTCAAGGCAATTCCTACCAGCTAGTGGATGCCAGACCACCAAAGAAAAGTTACTGAGTTCACTGTAGGAGTGTGTTTGCAGAGGCACTCCAGTGAGGATTTTGCACTTTCTGAGCTCCTTTCCTTAATACAGTCTTCTACTATGTGTGCAGAATTTGAAAAACTTCCTTAATCAGCCTCTACTGTGGTGTGTGTTTTATATGAAGTATTTAATAAACAATTTGTATAGCAGATGTTAGATGTCCTACAAATAATATGTATTGTGTTTATTGATAATTTAGACCAAAAAGGACATGTGTCCAATTAATCTGTTTTATCCAAAGCTGAAGTTCAAGCTCTTACCATCATGGAGGATAGTGGGGAAGGAGTTTACCTCTAGCAACATATTGCTGGAATGGTCGGTGTTTCATTGCGCTATACACCAGCAAGCCTCGTTTCCCTCTTCAAAACCCATTTGGAACTTTCTCTAGTAATAGGACAGTAGAAACATAAAATCATAGAATCATCTGGGTTGAAAGTGACCTTCAAGGTCATACAGTCCAGCCCCCCTGTAATAAGAGGGGATATCTTCAATTAGATCAGGTTGCCCAGAATCACATCCAACATGGCTTTAAATGTTGCCAGGGATGGTGCATTCACCACCTCTCTGGCAATCTGTGCCAGTATTTTACCACCCTCATTGTAAAGAATCTTTTTCTCACATCCAACCTGAATCTCTGCTCTTTCAGTCTTAGACCATTAACCTCTTGTCTTGTTGCAGCAGGACCTGCTAAAAAGTTGCTCCCCATCTTTCTTATAGCCCCCTTGTAAAAACTGAGAGGCCGCAATAAAGTCTCCTTGGAGTCTTCTCCAGACTGAACGACCCCAGTCATCTCAGCCTTTCCTCCTAGGAAAGGTGTTCCACTGTGTGTGCTAGAGAACTGTAAGGCCCTTACACACGTACTTCAGACATGGAGTGAAGTCTTGAAACTCTTAGGAAAACATAGGATAGCTTGGCTGCTTTTCCTATTTTGAGCTAACTATGAAAATGCTGTAATAGCTTTATTATTAAAGAGTCAAAATGTTTTTAAATATGATCTCCAAGCACATTCACTGACAATTTCAATGATGCTGGAATAAAAGATTTAATAAACAAATATGTCAAAATGACAGATTCTACAGCTAGTTACCATACGGTAAGAAGCTGCTTTGCTGTGAATGTGTGTAAAGCCACCTAGTAATGTCTAAACAACTGTGACCCAATGCAGAAAAAACTATTCTCTTCCACAATACTTAAGGGATTTTGTCTTTTAACATGAATGGTTTAGCTTTCTCTCTGAGAAAATGAAACATCAGTGATACTATGGATTAGACTTATCTGAGGCAGCATGTCAGCAACTAATGAATAAGCACTAATGAAAATGGAGATTATAAGGAATGCGCCAATCAAGACAAAAGCCCCAAACAAAACCCAAACAAACAAGCAAAAGGCACAGAGATATGTACAGCCTATATATATATATGTATGTACAGCCTTATATTTTTCAACAGAAGAATTTAAGTGAAGTACTACAAAGAACAAGTAAGGAAAAGCAGCTGATATTTCAGTTTGGTCTCATTGGACAAAATGAGGTCTAGATTTCTGCTGCACTAGAAAAAGATTCAAGGTACCCTGGAATGAATAACTAAAAATATACTACTCATGGCTTTCAGTCTCATTAAAACTTCATATACGTACAGTCATTTTAAACTCTTTTTTGAATAAGGCAAGTCTGAAAGCAAAAATTTTCTATCTCTTTCTCATTTACGTCATCTGTTATGGTAAAGGACAGTAATGTTTTATGTAAAGTTTGCTGCTGGCTGCCCACAACTAAAAATATCTAGAAAGAGCAGTCTCCTGGCTCATCATTACTTCTGCAGTGGCAGAGAAAGATGCAGCATGCTTAAGCACCACTCATAATTAATCAGAAAACATTTTAATATATGGGTTTGGTTTTTTTTTAATTTATTTTGTATATGTATGAAATTAAGAAGGGAAAAAATCTGCATTTTTAGATTTTAAATTAATACATGAAAAGTTTTTCTAAATTCTGCAAGAGTTAAACTACATGTTTGTGGAAAGATAAAAGAAACGAATATTGACAAAAAGAATTAAAACAATGTAAGACCAGTTTCAAGATGTTCACAGGTATAATAGTCTTAAGTAATCAAATTAGTTTATTTATTTTAGTTTATAAGATTTAGACTTCAATCATTTAAATCCTCTTGAATTGGCCTGCATTTTATTGTATTTATATTTCTGATAGAATAATATTTATGTTTCTGTGGCTTTCTCAAAACAAATACATAATTAAGCATATAACTACATTTAGAGACACTCAGAAAAGTCAGGATCCTCTGAATCGGGCACTTATTTGGAAAACTGTTAACTACATCCTTAGTTATACCCTACTTCATTCCTCTCTGTCACTTCTTCCCTATAAGGAAGAATGTTTTTGCCTGAGTATCATGTGAAGAAACTGAGTAAGAGAGAAAATGAGTAGGATCTTGATACATGAAAAATTAATAATATGTGCTAAAGGAAAAAGTCAATAAAAAGCGGACCAATCAGCCTTAACAGAATTTTAAATCATTAGCACTGAAATTCATGGCAGACGATTTTATTCTGTACAGGTGGCAGCGCAGTCTTTGGTTTGAACCTAGAGAAATATTCAAATTTTAAATTAACTGGAGAACAGTTCCCCCATTGTTGCCTGGCTTCATGAAAATCATATTTAGCATGGAGATGAAAATGAGATTAATATTAAAGTTCAGATAAGAGTTATATAGTCCATAAAGACTGCTAACATGACAAATTTAGGAGCAAAAATTAGACGTAACTTGATATGTTATTTGGTCTCAAGAGAAAAGTATTGCATGACCCTGTTCAGTGATATTTGTACCAATGATAATTATTAAGATGACGTGCAAAGAATGAACCATTTTTTTTTATGGCTACATTGTCCTCACAGAAAGGTATATATTAGTTCCGTGGACTTCCATGAGGTTATGAGTTCAGACCAGCTGAGAACATTAACCACTCCAGGACTCTGAAAATATGCTGTGCTTACTTCAGCTCTAATTCTGGATTCATAAATACAGGTGTATTTTAATTTCTCCTATGGGCTAGATTCTTGGATGTGCTCTATATTTTGCTTTCATTCTGTCTATTGAACATGTGACCAGTTTTTCAAAACACATGATAGAATACTTCTGAAAATTGCATGTTAAGTGATTAGAAAGCATAATCAATTATTTTTGACAATAGAATCTATGGTAACAGGATCTTAGCTTTTAAAAGCAGGCAGAAAAATATGCAAACTATTTTCTCTCTTTGGGGTATATCTTTAAGCAATACACTACATGTAGCCAGACTGTATCCATATACCACACACCTTTATTTTTGGGTGTTTTGTTTGCATTCCATGACAGCTTAGGTTATAATTGACATCAAGAGAAAAGCTAACAAATAAAACCCCAAACATCTAAAGGCAAGGGATATTAGGTAACTCCAAGTTAATTTTCAGTGAGTTCACTTGCTGTTCAGTCAAAGAAGTGAGGAATATTAGGATGCTCCAAGTTAATTTTCAGTGGGTCTACTTGATGTTCATTTAAAGAGGTGATATTAAATAAAATTAATTAGAGATGTATATTTGCTGAAGACCATTTTATGTAGTTTGCTCTAACAATAAGCAGATTCATTAGCTCAAGATATGTTCCAAAACCACAGATGATCTGAACAACAATGCAGATCACCTCATTGAGTTAGTAAATCCAACTGCTGTGCCATTAACTTGGTTTGAAATTTTCAAAAAACAAGCACTCAGGTTTTAATTGATGGCTGTCATCTGGGCTGTGAGCATTCAGCTCCTCCACAATATATGGACTTGGAAACTACAGCCAAGCCAATTATAAGAGGGTGAAGTATATGGACACTGTGGTTGGAGTCCCACGTAGAGAGATCAAGTTCTTCCATAAATGGAGACCTGTCAATGAAATGCAGTAGTTCAGCACTTACTATTATTATTATTATAACGCTCTAACAAATGTAATAATGGAGTAGGTATTAGTGCATACCTCTCAGCACAATTCAAGAGCTGTACGAGAAAGCTAAGGACTTTTTTGAACTGAATATTTATTTTAACTGACAGTAGTCTGATATTAGTGTTCTGCTGTATTCAGGAAGCATATAAAATTTTCCCAGACTGGTATTTAGCATGTCACTTGCTAGACTTGAGCTGCGTTCAAAGCTTAATACCTCTGTTTGGAAGAAGAGATGGGTGAAAACCTATTTTGTATGGTAGTTTTGTTTCTTTCTGGCTGTTCGTCTCCTGGCAGTTGCACTGCTGAAACATGGACATCCCTGCTGGGTGTGCATCCTGCTGCAGCGGATGGTTGGGATCAAAGTGTTCCTTAGGGAGGATCCAGCTTTCCTGACCCACAGAACCAGGTCCTCCAGACTGCTTGAAGCAGCCCCAAACAAGCCTTTATCAAACCATGTGCACAGTAACACGAGTTACTGAGGGCAGCTACTAAAAAATCCCCCCCCCCCCTCCCAGTAAAAACAAACCCAAGTTAAAACACTGTAGGGAGTTCACAAGGTTACCAAGAAAACAGGTCATTGTTCATGTTGCATTACAAACGTGCCAACCAGGGACCCACATGGGATAGAAGTCAATTGAAGGAGTGGCCCTGACTCACTGAGTGTGGAGCACTGCACAGATGAGACACGGAGACCTGCATTCCAGCCGTTTGCCATGTTGCCTGTGTGAAGACCAGGTGAAGCCATTGGCACCAGCCTCAGATCTCAGCCCTCTGCTACCTTTGATGGGCATGGACATCCTGCTGTGAGGATGCAAGAGAACAATAGCAAAGGAAGTACCTCCTGTCTGTCTTTTTTCCTTGTGAAAAATAAGACAACATTCTCAATGACTTGTTTTATTTGAAATTTCTGTTGCCTGGTGAATCTGAAGCTGTACCTTTATTTGCAATGTATTTCACAGCTTGCTTCAGCCTTTATTCAAGTATTACATAGAAAATCACTTCTTACTCCTAATATACCATTTTGTAAGGTTAACTATGTTTGCTTTGTTCCCAGAACAAAACTGTCTCATTCATCCCTAGAAGAAAGGTTTCCGTGATGATTCTGTATTCACAGAGGACACTGAGATTTTAAACATGTTTAGTTCAATTATTAATGCTATACTGAAGTGACAAAGAATCCTACAACTCTGCCCTGGGTTCAGAGCACATTTTGGAGAATATCCTGCTCCAGTTTCCCAGAGTCATAACTTGTTCTGGCAGCCCCAGTTTTCCCATCAGTTACAGACAGTGAAGTAAAACTCCAGACTGAAAACTGAGATGTCATAGATGCTACACTACCGAGTACAGAGGTGTCAGGAAACTGGGTAGCTGGTGCATGGGTTGAGACTTAAATCCCAAAGCTGGTTAACTTGGCTTTCTCTGTAATGCAGACGCTGAGCAAGAAGCCAGAAAGTGACAGGACATTAATAAAATGCTGAGGGCATCAGCAAGTGAGATGGTCTTGAATTCTTCTGTGTTGAGCACTTTCACAGATGTTAAAGTTCAAGGGGGAGTTTGAAAGTAAAAATCTGAAGTTTGTGTGGAGCCTGACATCCTCCTAAAACAGAGCAGGTTAACTCACTTCATCTAATTCAGGGGGAGTTGCAGTGGGAGAAGCACTTTGCCTCTTCCTGAATGGTTATCACTGTACAGTCCAACACATGGCTGTTGGAATAGGTCCTGTTTCATTAGGCCTTTCCCCTTCAATGTATTTTAATTATCAGAATTGTGCCCAATTCCCATCCCAGTACCCTCAAAACAGTGGCATGCAAGCACGTAGAAACAACTCAGTTCAGTTAGTTTCTTCCCTGGGTGAAACAATAATTATTCCAGCCTTATCTACAATTAATTTTGTATGTATCTAGTTACAAGGCTTGGCAACCAAATATGCCTCTGGCCCAGCCATATGTTTTCTTATAGCTACAGAACAAAGTTCTGTCAAACTGCATTCAAATTAACTAAAGCTTGTTATAAGATGAAGTTATGAAAAAAAAAAAAAAAAGAATTACAACAGAGAAACTAACAAAAGGCATAAAAATAAAAGCAAGTAGAGGAGATGTGAATAAAATGTACCTCCAATGTTAGGGGGTGAGTGAACCAGTGATGACAATGAGAATCACAAATCTTTAAAATTACCAAAACCAGACCTAAAAGGCCCAGTTGTAAGGTAAATAAGCAATAACAAATGCAATCCAGAATTTTCAGTTCTGGAAAACCAAGTTGGTTAAATGAATTTTAAATTATGTAATTTTAAATTATAAGTCTGCTACATTTTTTAATGTGTTATATATTTTAGAGGAAGAACTTCTTTATGTTGAGGGTAACAGAGCATCAGAACAGGCTGACCTGGGAGGGTGTGGAGTCTCCTCTGGAGACATTCAAAACCCACCAGGACATGTTTCTGTATAACCTGCTTTAGGTGGCCCTGCCTTGGCAGAAAGGTTGAACTGCATGACCTCCAGAGGTCCCTTCCAACCCTAATGATTCTCTGACTCTGTGGAGATAATGCTGCGAAAGCCTTCATCGCTTTAGTGAATAACCTCACTGGTTCATACATAATGAGATAGGGAAAGAACAAGAAATACGGAATGAAGGACAGATCACTGTATATGGAACGAACCTTCTGCTTGCAACTAATCAGCCTGGATTCTAGGTAGACTCTGTAACAATAATAAGGAAGAGAACTCTTCAGTTAATGTTTAGGGAAACCAGTCAGAGCCAGCAAAGGAGCTGGCAAAAGAACAATAAGGCTAGCCAACCCCAAAGTTCAGCCAGAGGACAAAGCGATGAAGAGGAAGATGATGAAGAAACTACCACCAGGGGTCCCAAAGACCACTACCACATTATTGTGCGCATGCGGGAGGAATTTTCTAGAAGAATGTTGTCATGTATAAGTTGTTTTATGAATATGCATGTAATGTAATGAATATAGAATCATAGAATAGTTAGGGTTGGAAAGGACCTTAAGATCATCTAGTTCCAATGACCCTGCCATGGGCAGGGACACCTCACACTAAACCATCTCACCCAAGGCTTTGTCCAACCTGGCCTTGAACACCGCCAATGATGGAGCATTCACAACTTCCCTGGGCAACCCATTCCAGTGCCTCATCACCCTTACAGTAAAGAACTTCTTCTTTATATCCAATCTAAACTTCCCCTGTTTAAGTTTGAGCCCATTACCCCTTGTCCTGTCACTACAGTCTCTAATGATGAGTCGCTCCCCAGGATCCCTGTAAACCCCTTTCAGATACTGGAAGGCTGCTATGAGGTCTCCACATAGCCTTCTCTTCTCCAGGCTGAACAGCCCCAACTTTCTCAGCCTGTCTTCATACGGGAGGTGCTCCAGTCCCCTGATCATCCTCGTGGCCCTTCTTTGGACTTGTTCCAACAGTTCCATGTCCTTTTTATGTTGAGGACACCAGAACTGCACACAATACTCCAAGTGAGGTCTCATGAGAGCAGAGTAGAGGGGCAGGATCACCTCCTTCTACCTGCTGGTCACGCTCCTTTTGATGCAGCCCAGGATATGGTTGGCTTTCTGGGCTGTGAGTGCACACTGCTGGCTCACGTTAAGTTTCTCGTTGACCAACACCCCCAAGTCCTTCTGCGCAGGGCTGCTCTGAATCTCTTCTCTGCCCAACCTGTAGCTGTGTTTGGGATTGCTCCGACCCAGGCGTTGGACTTTGCACTTGGCACGGTTAAACTTCATGAGGTTGGCATCAGCCCACCTCACAAGTGCGTCAAGGTTCCTCTGGATGGCATTCCTTCCCTCCAGCGTGTCAACTGAACCACACAGCTTGGTGTCATTGGCAAACTTGCTGAGGGCACACTCAATCCCACTGTCCATGTCACTGACAAAGATGTTGAACAAGACTGGTCCCAACACCGATCCCTGAGGGACACCACTTTTTACTGGCCTCCAGCTGGACATTGTGCCATTGACACTCTTTGATGACTATACAATCATGGCTTGTTTGGTGCTTGAGAGAGACACGCTTGGAGCAGCTATCCCCAATGTCTCCTGGTGCCACAATAAAGAATACCTGCTTGTCAACTTAAACTTTGTTGATGAGTTCTTAGAGTTTTTCTACAAATCAACGATCATATAGATAGTTGTTGGTTAAGCAGGGAAATTAAAACACAACTCTGAACTTAACAATTTCTTTTTCTGGTCTCTAAACTTTTATCAGTGCATAGCAGTGACATTTCCATTAGCAAGAGCTGTTTCCTAAACTAACTGTTTCTGTGAGAGTTTAAGGTCTTAGTTTCAGCTCTGGTAAAACCAGAATGAACCATCCTGCATTTAGGGAAAGCTTTCAGCACCCTTCTTTTAGAGCTAATTTCTTTGTTAGAGAAAAAGTTTAATTTACTTTTTTTTTGTTGTTGTTTTCTCAAACAGATTCTGTATTTTTTTTCTGGAGATTTTTGAGCACTAAAGAAAAACTTTTAGAGCAGTATCTCTCCATTATTTGGGACAATTATTTACAAAACACCATCTGCTGCTCTGTAAACTGTAAGGGGGACAGGAGACCTGGAAAAAAGCTTTGTCAGAAATGGCAGCTGGACAGAGCATTGTTTTGCTTCTGACATTCCCAGATTGAATCAGTCTCCAAGACAGTGGCTATGTCCCTTCCTCCTCCAAAGCTTTTGTTTTCATAGTGTCTCTCTGGCTTTGCAGTCGGTGCAAGAAAATGTAAGTGTGTAGAGCTGTCTTCTAGCTCCTTTGGTTACATCTCTTTCTTTTATTTATTTCCTTGGGGCAACAATGGGGAAACCATTTATCTGCGATCTATAGAAACTGACTTTTTTCACCTTTCATCTTCAGCTTTTTCTGATTTACGTCATGCTGTCATAAATGTCAATATGTCATTTACAGATGGAAAGTTTCTCGGCTACTGTCCATCAGCTAACTGACTTCTGGGGAGAAAAGTCTACATTCAAGAGCTGAGTCTTGCCTTTTAACTTACATGGGTAAGTGCACTGGCCATCTGGGTTGTCGTGTCTCATTCTTGTGCATCACAAGAAACCGAGTAGCTTTCCTTGTATTGGTGGCTTATATTTATTTCGTGTTTCACTCTCCAAGCTAGTGGTTCATCAAGAGAAATTAAGTTACTCTTTCAAATTCTTACAATATATTATGGAACTCCATGCTTTTAACTATTTATTTCACTAGAACAGTAAAATCCTAGCTTTGTACATGATAAGATAATTTATCAAGATTGTGTATATGACTTGAAACAGAAACAGGGACTCTGTATTCCACTACCACAGGCAATCCTATCCCTCACACAATGCTTTTAGAAGATTTCCTGATGCAAAGTTCAGTTATTTTTAAAGTGAAGAAATATCTGAACATAAAATTATACTCCAGTTAAAATTCATATATGTCATTACTTTTAATTTGAAGCTTAAATCTCAGCAGTGTCTTTCTAGATGAATTTTGTATGAATTTAATTTCTTCTATCATGTACAAAAAGCAGTTGTTATGACTCATGTTTCTTGTGTCTGTTATGAATGACAAATAAATGTAATCTTTTTTCTTCCGACACAGCTCTATTTGTGATGTAATACAACACTACTTGTACCCTGCAGAAAAAAAGGCAGAAAATAATCAAGTTGGTTGTAAGTATACATTTTTTTCTGCCAAGGCATGTCTTTTTTTTCACTACTTAAAATTGTGTATAAAAGCTGAAATGAATTAATCTCTGTAAAAGTCAAATATACAGCTCTGCTTAACCATGGCATTCATGTTTTTCTGTCAATCTGCTACCTGTGGTGATTTAGGTAGTTGCACAAAACAGTGTGTGATGTCATCCCCTATGTTAGGCAATATAAATTTCATGAACCACAAACAGACAGACTGCTCAAAGATACTGGATGAACTAGAGCCAGGCAAAAATGCACAGAACATTTTATGTTCACAAGTCTTCCTAGAAAAAAAAAAAAGTAGAAAAAGTGTTTGCCCTGTTAAATAATAATTTTGCTTTGCCTTGGTAATATTCTCAAGGTAGTCTAAGTCTCTGTCTAGACAAGATCAAGTTGCTGACATACTCATCCATGTTCCTTACCTTCCCACCTCCTCTTGCTGATGCTGGTGTATGAGGATGCAGCTGGTACATTGCCAAGCCAGCAGATAGATGATCTTTGTTGGTTTTGGTTTGTTTTGTTGTTTTTTTTTTAATGTTGATAGAGATTTAAGACAGAGAGAGGTAAGTAGAGAACACAAGACTTCAGAGCCCTTTTCAGGGCTGAGATTGTGTCATCCAAAGCAGCAGAATGAACCCAGCAGAGAGCAGACAGAGACGAGTGATGGACTACTGCAGTAGGAAATAGCAGCCTTGGGGGTCTTGCAGCCTTGGTCACTTCTTGCAGGATTTTATGTAACCAGAGGTCTTATGTTCTGCTCATTTACATCTTCAAGTGTCTGCCTTTTGTTTGCTCTCTTCTGGACCCTTATTTCTCTAAATTATAAGAGTTTGTAAGACACATTAGGCAAAATCTCCACTGTTCCCAGAACTTCACTTGAGAAGAAATTCAAGGAGGTCAAGAAAGCCTCTATTCTATAGTGACAAAAGTTGAGTTGCATTTTTAATAGAAGGTAGTGTTATTTCTTCTTTTTTGTTCTCTATTTTACATAATGGATAACTTAAGATAAACAAAACCAATCCAGTTTTAATTTTTTCCTTCAAGCTTCTGGGAAAAAAAAATTGAATATTTTTACCTTTTACATAAAGCATACTCAGATTTTATTTTCTACCCTTAGAGTGAAAAGAAGCTTTCTTTCGTGTTTCCTTCTACCATCTAATTCCAAAAGTGCAACAGAAGACAACTAGAACCCAGCATACTCTCTCTCTGTGTATCATACATGAACTTTGAGAAGGACAAAACCACAACCAGATCCCACTCTGAGAAGCTTTTGAAAACTGGTCTTGTTTCTCCCCTCTGAAGGAGAGCCCTTTTCCCTGTGTCAGAGGCAGGATGCCAGAGCTCAGCTTGTCTATGGCACAGGTACATTGATTGTGTTCACATCCCCAAGAAAGTAAATCTGCCTTTGACTTCTGAGCTCAGACAGACCACCTTCTGAAGCAGCCAAGATAACTCTCACAAAGGCAGTTTTCAGCATGTCTCCTTTCCTAATAATTTCAAACCAGATCAAGAAATAAAAGCAGAAACAACAACCTTAATGAAGCTAACTCACTGTTAAGAACAAGTGAAAGCTACATATACTTCATTATGAAAGGTACTGTTTCAAATAAAGAAAATGAGAGAAAACCATATGATGTTCCTCAGAAACTTCCAGGGCTCGGGCATACACACTAAAACCCACAATCCCTTCAAAGCCTCCAGCAGATGTTGAAATAAGTCTTTAGGTAAAACATCACTTGCTAAGTGACCAGCTGAGTATTTAGGTCTTGAAAATCTGACCCTCAGCCTCTCTAGGGGTGTAAGGTACCTACTTATTTTTCGGAAGAGTAGTCCACATTAAAGAAAGCAACATATACGGGCCTTCGGAGCACCTAATAGAAGCCCTTCCAGTTTTACATATTCAAAGAATTCTTAATTTCTCAAAATTTATTTTCTGGTGAGAAATGAAGTGAAATATGACTGTGATAGTCTAATATAGAATTTTTTTTTTTAACATAGATTTAGCCTGCATAATCTCAATGTTACCTTTAAACAGAAAATTCTAATTAAAATACTTTTATCTCCTGTTTCTTCGTATTTATTGTTATCTTTTCACATCAAAAAATGAAACAAACCCTGAAAAAAATCTACTGTTGCATGTGTGTATGCAAGGAATGAATTTACCAGACAGCCCAAGTTCTTAGGTAACTTCCTAGAGGGCAGCGAGCTCTTTGGATTATGTGGTTCCAATTTGCTGTTAAAGTGAGGGCTAGGATAGGTGTTTGTATCTGTTCATCTGTGCATTTAAAGAATAAAACATATAAAAAAAAATCTGGGTTTCATTTTTTACTTTTGCTTAGTTTGGCCAGAAAAATAACTTGTAAGAATAGATAAATATATGATCACAGCGTTTGTTTTTAAGGTTTTGTTTATAAGAAAATGCAGAAAAAAGAATCTCAGGTATAATGTTAGAAGGCAAATGTCAGGGCTCAGGAGTGAAACGAGATGGTGGACATAGCACGGGAAAAAAACCAAAACATAATCATAACAGAGAGGTAAACACAAAGAATTATGAACATGGGAAAGAAAAATAGTAACTTCAGCCTATGGAGAGGGGCTGAGAAAAATGGTAGATTGTTAGAAGAAGAGAGTGAAGAAACATGTGATGATAGCTTGAGAGCATGTCTTACGATAAAGCCTATGTACGCATTGCCATGATATGGAATGGCATAGATGAGCATGTTTGTGATATGAACCGCAGCAGCCACCCATACAGAAGTCTGAAGCCATCTCATTTTCTTGTAGGGCTTGGTGTAAAATATACTAAAATTAAAGCAGATGAGATCAAGAGTTACAGAAAGTCAGATGAAATTAATTATTTCTAACAAAACAAAGAAAAAAAAGAAATTAAATTAAATAGATTCTATTAAAATATATAGGTAATCTACAATGCTTTCTTAAGAAATATGAGGTACTATTTCCCAATTTTTAAAAATGGCTAAATATATAGTTTAAACAATGTTTTGCTGTGGATTTTTTGTTGTTGATTTGGGGCGGGGGTGTATGTGTCTTTTTTGTTTGTTTGGGGTTTTTTGTTTGGTTTTGTTTTGTTTTGTGGCACTTATACTGACAAAAAGAACTCTCTGTCCTGGTACTTGAGTTGTAAGATACTAAATATTAGACAGCAGTCCTACAATGTCTGATACATGAAGATAGGGCCAGTTCAAAACTCTTCCATGTCTAATGCAGTTTGTTCTTTCTGAAACAGACAGTAGGCAATTGTTTTTCCTGCATCAGAGGGGTATCCATGAAGAGAACTGTAAAACTAAGCAGATGACTGGGAAGTGCTCAGATATGGTAATAGAAACTGACATATAACTTAATCCAGGTCAATGTTAGCAGCATAGTTTTCAAGTAAGTGCAAAAATATAGGGTCTTAGTGGTCCTTGGTGAACCTATAGAAAAGACACTGTCATGCATAGTGAAGAGAGGCACAAGCAGAAACCAAGGAAACCATATAATGTTTAATGATAAAATAAGCACAAGGCTAATAAGTCATAGTGCTGGGAGGGTTGATAAGAAGTTTGAATATTGTATGAAGGTAAGAGTCTGTGTTTCGGAAATTGAAGCAACAATTATGCAGTTGAAACAATAGAAGAAGCATTGTTTAAATGGATGCATTTCTCATATTCATTATACAGAACATATAGGTGAGAGTAGAGATTTGAACTTTCATCTCCTGTACATTTGAAAAAAATATTATATCCTCTTATAAGGGTGATAGAACTAGTGTCCTTCTGGGCACAATTCATATTCAATTGTGTATTCATGTGGAATAGCTCAAATCAGTGCAGAAAAGAAAAAACGTTGAAATACATAAAATGATTTACTGTATAAGAAACCCATTTCCTGCTCAAATAAATTCACTTTATTACACAGCTACCTTCCACCAAATTCACTTTTAAAGGGTGAGCACTTTTAAACTACAGAATAAAACCTGCCTACCTTTCCTCACTATTTGTATGTCTTCACACATAGCATGGAATCATTAAATGCACTTGAAGAATAAAAGGCATCTGTACCACAGATAGAGGGAAAGCCAAGAACAAACTACTCTGCTGCTGATTAGTCTGAAAGTAGCTGAACACAGGTATTGTTTTTGAGAAAACACCACATTCCTTTTGAAGCTGAATTATAACTGACTCAGTAAAACTTTGTAATTCTATGCAGTGACTTGTACTGGAGCACAGACTAATGGGCTAAAGAAATCCAGGAGCCCCTAACATGCAAAGGAGCAGAGGTATAATGGATACCTGTAGCAGTAACAAAAGATCAGCAGGAGGTCAGCTACAGCCCAGCTGAAGGGATGGCTAATGAACAGTGAATGCTGCTGTGTTCTTGTCTGCTTAAACAAACATGCATGCACATTCTCACTCCTTTGTCCAGCTCATGTCATATTGTTTTTTATTTATGTACTCTAGCAGGTGGTTCTGACTGTTACTGAGAAGGCTGGGAGACTTCCCCTCAAATCCAGAGCACACATAAATATGAAAATCAAGAGTATCAGCCAGGACATGATACATTAGAGGAAAGAAAACTTTGTGAGATGCCTGGGCATATTTCAGTACCAGTAATGAAGAGCAATGAGAAACATCCTTGTAATAAAAAGTTATCTGTGTAATTCTGACCTCTCACTGGACTTTTCGCCAATGTCTTATTTTCCTGAAAAACATTTTTGTCTGGTTTATGAGGTCTGCATTAAATCATCATCATCACCATCAATCATCATCATCATAATATCATCTTCCTTTCCTGCTTAAAAACCAAACCAAACGAAACTGAACCAAACCAAAACTCAAAAGGGTACTTAAAAAGTGACCATTTTCATTACTTCCTTCAAACATTGCGAAGGTCTTCAGAGTCAAGTACAAACCCACATCAAGGTCTGGGGAGTTAGGGCACACTATGGTGAAATCTTTCTAGTGTAACTCAGAGTTTAAGATGGATTTAAGCAAACAGGTCAGGAAATCTCTTCCTCAGGTAAAGAATTAGGGCAGAACTACGCAAAACTCTGTAGCTGCCATGTCAGCCTGGATTCAGTGACCAGCTGACAGTGGCTGTAAAGGTGAAAAATCAGTCCCTCTCCATCTTTCCTGGGTGTTTGAAGATTCCTGTTTCCATTTGGGCATGAGATGTGTAATGAGACCAATTCAGGAAACACTGGGCCTTTCACATATTGCATCATCAATATTACTCTCACAATCAGGAGATTAAAGGTCAAATTATAGGAAAAGTAGGACAACTGCAGAGCTGAACTGAAGTTATATGTTGCAGAGAAAGGGTTATGGGGTGGAAGACTGGTCAATTGATTTTCATTTCAGATTGGAAAAAAGGTAAGAAGACTCTTTGAGTTGAGGTGATTTCTAGAAAATTAGTGTGAGTCCACAGTAAAGAGATTTAAGTAATTCTGTTATACAAATCCTAGGTCAGACCGATTACCTGATGTAAATCAGTATAGTTCAATTTCCATATATCTACCCTTATTTATACTATCGGAGAACCTAGTTGTTTATTTTCTCAGTCTGACTACACTATGATTTTTTTTTTAAGTGTGTGTTTTGTTTGCAATACTCTAGAGATGCAAAGCAATCAGGTTTCAGACTTAATTTCACTGAATATATGTTTTTTGTATTATCCTTCTACCTGAGCAAAAATCATAGGAAAACATTACACTTGGAATATTTTTTCAACTGCTATTACAGAAATAATTTTACATTAGCTGTCTATTCAGAAAGTCTAAAAAGCATTAAAACTGAAGTTTTATACAATAGAGCATATGAGAAAACATATGGAATGACTTGTCTTTATTTAAACATTGAGTTGCGAATCTGAATTGCTATAGCTGTTCTGCGCAGCTTTACACATAGATGCACTTCATCCAGAAGAGGACAGTCTCAGTTAGATGAGTGTACAATGTTCTGTTTTCTGGGATATAACTGTCCCTTGGAGGTATTTGGGAGTGATTAATATGGGTCAGTGTTATGAACAAATTATCTTCTCTCTAAAGCTCTATGAAATCGTCTTAGGAGGAATAGAAGAACTACTATTGTGTTCTAGCCAGGCTAAAGTGGCAAGGACAGCTGGAAAACCAATGCTGCACCAAGAATTGCAATCCCCAGCATGCCTGGATTTCCTTGAAAATAAAACTCAGAAGGAATTGGACTGTGCATCTGCCATGACAGGGAAACACAGCAAAGAAAATTGGATGTGGCATTTTCCTTGCACAGTCATCAGCTTCAGAGAGGAAAAGCTCTACAGGCTTATGGTATACACCAAGGTTTTATTGCTGTGGTTGGATGTTGCAGGGCCACATTAAAAGAGCTAAAATGCCAAGAAGATCATCTCTCATTCTTTGTTCTCTTAACTATAGGAAAGTATAAAGAGGTATCAGGCAAAATTAGGAAATTGGTTTCTATGAAACTCACACTCCAGCCAAAGCACCAGGAGATAAAAAAAAAAGGGAAAATTATGTTTATGCCTGAGCAAATATTTTAGCCACATCAGACTAGCCATGTTTAAGTGTGTGTCTTGATCAGTATTCACAGTTGAGCTCTTCCATAATTTTTATTCTTGTGTTGGTTTGTTTTAACTATTTTGTCATGGTTATGTTTGAAAGCCACATGGGTATTGCCTTAAATCCAGATTTTTCCTCCATCAACTGGGGACTCACAAGAGGGCTTTAAAATACCCTACCTGTGAGATGTGGGTTTTAGATATTGTCCTCTTGCTCAGCCAGTAAACCCCAAGGAGAATAACAGTAGGAAAAACTAGGCTGAAGTGATGTTGATATACAAGTCTTTGACACATATTTTTCCAGATGATGCCTATGACAAACCTACTAGACAAATGATGTGTGACTGTTAGACTCTCAGCAGGCATTCTTGTTTCCTTACCTGGAATCAGAGGAGCTCTGGTTTTATGAATGTATTTCCTCTAAGTGACAAGGGTGTCTCGGTTCTGCCCACAGTGTATCAGCCAAGATGGTGGCTGTAACAAAGATGCAAATGAAGACACTTTTTAGATGCTCTTTTCATCAAAGCCTCCTACTTTCTTGGGGCTGCCATTACCAATCATACATCTATAAACAGTGATGGGAAATCATATCACATCACAGAACATGTGACATCCCTGCATGGGTCATACAGTGGCCAGCCCTCTCTGAGCTGTTTCCTTCTTAGTGATCCAAGTCTTTGTAGAGTTTATGTTCTATCTGCTACCAAAAAATTCATTGACCGAGTTCCTGCTTGATTAGTTTCTTGACTGTCAATAGCCACAAAAGGCCTGTTTCCCATTTTTCTTCTGCATGCCTTCCCTTTCATCTTCAGAATGAAAAGAAAGAATCAAAAATGAAAGCTGTCACACTGTGGCTATCAGTAATGCGTATTCAGTGTCTGATAACACTAGGCAAAGGACCCATGGCATTTGAAGCTCGTTCCCACTAGAGAAGATTTCCAAGATTTCCTTCTTTTTGCTGTTTCACAATAAATAATTTATTTTATAGAATTCTTTCTCCTTCTCCTTGTCTTCTTTTTTTTCCAGGGTGACTTAAAGAACAAGAGTATCACTACATTGCAGAGTTCAGCTTTTTGTACATATTTTATATGTCAGTTCTAATAACTCCAATATATACTCCTATTTTATTTACAATGGTATTCTTACATTATGAGGTTTAGGGTGTTTTCATTTTCAGAGGAACATATGGGTGTTTCCATTGTATGAGCTAACATACCTTAAAAACAAATGAATCCCTCTAGGAATGTGCTTCTTGTTTCTTCTGACAATAGACAGAGCACTGAGCATGAGGTGTTAAGATATCTGATGGTTATACCAAGACAACACACAGGTTTTCTTTGGAAGCAGAAAGAACAGATTTGAAAGGAAAATGAATGGTTTCCTTCATTGCCTCCACTAGTGTCAGCCATCAGAAACAAGGGTCTTGTGTTGCATGAAGTCCAGCTTTTTATGCTGGAGACATTATCATATGTTCCAGCCCATTTCTTACCTTGGATTTCACAGCTGGCTCGATTTGTACTGGTAGGCTTGAAAAGAATTCATATAGTTTTGATAAACATCTACATTGACAGGGGAAAAAGCAAAGTAAGATAAAAAACTGTGGTCACTTATTTGACAATTGTGGTCAGTTTGTGCAAAGGTAACTATTTGAAGGTTCTTCTTCTTTCAAATATTAAGTACCAGGACAATGAGGTGTATTAGGAAAGGGGAGTGCATGACTGAGGACGTGATAATAAACATGTTTTCAGCCTTTCTGCACACAAGACAGGTTTGGAGAGCTGCTTCTGTGACTATGGAGAAGCTGAATGGCTCTTGGTGTGGCGTCTTGTCCACTTCTTCAGGGACCGGCACTGGAGATGTCTGCAGGTGTGTGGAGGACAAGCTCCCTGAGCAAAGAATATTGACGAGTGGGAGTCAGAAACACCATGGTGCAGGCAGTTCCCCAGTGATGAGCCAATTAAGCTGTTAATTAGCAGCACTGGCAATGACCGACGCCAGAAAAAACACAGAAAGAGACAGTTCTTTCTCTGTCCTCTTTGTCACTTCAGCTCTCATCCTGTGCATCATCCACACATCTCCTCATATTAGAGCCCCATGACTGTGTTTATCAACTCAGGGTTAGCCAAGTGGCTTGGGTGCAGCTGTGCCTTGTAATTCTCCTGCTGCGAATCACCACAAAGTGAAAATTGTATGTGAATTGTGCCCTGGACATAAAGTATTCAGCAGAAACACAACATTTTATCCGACAACTTTGTGACTTGCTATGTGGCAGGAAATAATCTATCAATGTAACACTCCTCTAAGAAGAAAACCAAAACCCAGACAACCCCCCTGTCTTCTCCTGTGATATCAAAAGTATTTTTCACCTGACATTTTTGTAATATTTTTATGGTTGATGAGTTCTTCCTTTAGAATAAGATATTAACCTGAGTTTGAGCTTAATTTCAAGGGAATTTTCCTACTTACCTTCTCACTATGAACTAAAAATTCAGTGTTTACATCCTTCCTTGAGGATTTGTCTTAGGTAGAGATGAAATTATAATTTTTCTAATATATATTTTTATCTTCGTTTTTAAGAACATTTTCTGAACATTTTTCATCCTTTTTTTTGAGAACAGGTGAAGCCATGAGACCACACACAACCAAGGCACCAAGGCATCACCAGGGCTGATGGCTTCTACATTATTTATACCTGACAAGTCAGCTCAATTGCCTCTTTTGAAGACCAGATTCATTTTGGTGGTGGTGTCTTTCTTCATTTTGGTCACATCAGCACCAAAGTAGGGACAGCCTTCACCTGTGTTATACTTGTGATTGTGGCAGGTGACCAAAGCAGTGTACAAGATATAAACCCGTATTTATGGAAGAGTGAGACTCCATTCCTGCTTAGTAAAATGTTGACTGTCTTTCTGTTGATGTGCACACAGGGCTCACCATGATGGGGTCTGAACCTCATGGAGTCTTTTTGCTCCTGTCAGCAAGCATTAAGGAATGCCACCTCTGAAACTATCCAGAAAACATGCCTCTCTGCTTTGAGAAACATGCTGGCACTGTGACAAGAAAAATGTTCCCCTCTTATAATTTTGACATGCTGTTGACATATGTATCTGTAATGTTTCAACCTGAAAATTACCCTTCCGCCTTGTTGAATAAGGCAATTTGTTCAGTTGAAATAGCCCATTCTCTTGACTTAGTGTATAAATCAAAGTGTTGCCTCTCTCGAAAAGCAATTAAAATGTGCTTGAAATATAGCTAACAGTTCCTAAGTTTGGCAGGAATATATGAGCTCAGGTCCATCTGACTTTGTCTAACAAGCAAAGTCTGTCTCATTAACGAATTTGTCAGGAACTGGGCTCCCAAGACAAGAAGATCCCTGTAAGGATTTCAGTAAAACAAATTTCCGTATTGCAAGCAACAAATCACATGGAAATGCTTTTTCATTGCAGGAGAATCATGATGTTTTCCCTCTCTGGCACAAAGGTCTATGCAAAGTAAAGGCATGGTGAGATAATATGTGAGTCTGGATACTCTCAAACACTATGAAGTGCTTAACCTTGGTCTCCTATCCACCACTGAGGACTCTAACAAAAGAAAAAAAAGAAAAAAGAGATTATGTTGGAGTCTTTCTTCTTCTCAAAATAGGATCACCTACGAGATGAAAACAGGTTACTCAGGTCTGGTCCAGCAACAGCCATTCCCTAACCACTGCGCAAACTTCTCCAACGCTTGACTTTCATCTCAGTGAAAAACATTTTTTCATCTCCAGGTTCATGTTTCACTGATGTCTACTGTTTCTTGTCCCAAAAATGCAGAATTATTTTTCCGTAGGTAGACTGATTTTATCTGCACTTCTGCTTAAACTGCAGGAGGATCAAAATCATGCACTTCATCATGTTCACAGGTAGGCAACCCAAATGGCATCTTAGAGGCTGCTGGTGAAATAAATAGTAGAAGTAGTTTATAAAATGTACACCCTGAAGTGTTCGGCTGCAGAAGACTTGTAATGAGAAAAATAATTTTCAGGAAAGCAAAATAAATGGGTTTGTTTGCTATCCCTCTTGCAAATATTTAGCCTTTTGTATGGCCCCCGTTCTTCCCTTTTTGTACTGCTGTGCTGAAAAGAAAGTGAGCTGTCAGCTTATTTCCTGGAGGTGCATAGACTGCCTTTGTTTTGTCATTACCATTGTGTAGTATGAAGTATAGTCTTTGCAAGGAAATGGTGGTCAGCATTTCTTCAGCAGATCACAAAGAAATTTGAAGCGATCTTTTTTTACTGATTTGTAAAAATAATAATGGCTTTATATTGCAAAAAATATAAATGACAAGTGAAGTTTTATTATGCCTGCTGTCTCTTCTAATGCAGATATCTGAAAATGACTAAAAGGAAATGATTTTTATTATCTTTTTCTTTTTTAGGTGAGGACAAACAACCAATCTTCTAACATCCCTGACTGTTAACATTATGAGAGAATCAGGAGAGGCTTTATGTAGCTGAGGCAGCTGTGTTTGCTATTGTCTACAGCTGAGACCCAACTTTCAGATGTTACAGGTGACTTCCACACAATAACAACAAAGAAAATTAGGGATAACATGGGGCTTTGCATGGACTAGAAGAAAGAAGGAAGAGAGGGAGAAACTGTTTGCTGGATGTATCCAGGGAACATTTAGGACTATTTTCACTTTTACCTGCTGGTTTTCCAGGAAGCCTTCTGTCTGCATTCTGCCTGGTCTTTGGAGATTAGCTGAAAATGAGGCCACAAAAAGACTCCTTAGAGTTTCTTTGCTCCACAACATCATTCAATCTCTTTCATCAGGGTCGGCATCTCAGACAAAAAAGTATGTCTTTTTTTTTTTAAATTTCTTTTTTATTTTTCCCTTGTTGCTGAATCAATAATGAATATTTGGTGTCTAGCTGATATCCTTGAATTTGATCAGATTTGGTTTTGTTCACAAATCTCTTGTATTTTTCCTGTGCCTCATGTTTCCTTCTGTTTGTCAAAACCTGCTTTTTCTTTATTTGCAAGGAAAATTTTGACTATTTAGTCAAAATTACTAACCCTTCCTTCCCCCCATCTTTTCTTCATTTTTAGGAGTAGGAACTATTTCCCACTTCTGTATTTCTGGCATAAGGCCCACTTTCAAAACTAGAGTCCTGATCCTGTCATTGTATCTCCATGTTCTACTTATCCAAGTGAATTAAAAAGATGGTATCAGCAAGAACATCTGATCACTAGACTTTGTGACTAAACTTCATAAATCAGCACTGCCAGTGTGATCTCCATTCAAATGGTGCAGTGACGGAGAGCAAGGTGAACTTAAATGTACAAGATATTGAAACATCCCTCTACCTGCAATGTTAACTTCCAGACAGATGAAGTACTGACAAAGAGTAACCCCTAATTACAGATGATCAGAATATCTGGGACAACACTGAAGATTTCTACCACACTGGAAAGGAAAAAAAGGGAAGATATTTGCCTGTTAGGCAAAGAAAGACCTGGCCCTTGGGAGACGGAAAACTGAGTTCTAATTTCAGTTAATTTGTGGTCAACTAATGAGTTCAGAATAGCTAAAAGCAAAATCAGGCACCTGTACTTTCAAATGGTAGATACAGCCTTTGTATCAAAGGACAATTACTATAACAAGATCTCACAACAGTAACTTCTCAAATGTTAGGACAGAAGTTGTCTCCCTAAAAAAAAGCCAAACCCTTTTTAAAATTTGTTTTGTTTTTAATGCAGCTGTCATGAATTTCACTATTTGAATAATGAATTTAAAAAAGAAAAAAGGTTGTGAGGTAATTTTCTATTCCTGTTGTATTAACTGAGCTGTTTTCCTGAATTTCCTCTTCATTGTTTTCTCTGACTTTTTGTTTCCTGGTGTTGTAGACTGTGAAGGCCTTGACACTGACTTGCCTGACATAGCTACTCTTTAGACAAAGTCTACAATACTTCGAGAGGGCCAAAGGAATATGACAAGATAGGACTGACCATGCCACCCCGGGTCTAAAGGCCAGTAAATCCAGGATGATATCCCATAAAATTTTGTAAGAGATATGAACAGTTCAAGCCTAGAACTCACTGATGCTTGAGGTTAATACTTTCTTTGCAAGCAATTAAAATTTATGAAGCGTATGTGATGTACTGCCAGAGATTTGTTGCTTGTCACATCCACATTGAGAGACTGACACAACTTCTACAGTCTGTAAATGTCACTGAGTGTGTTCTCACTGTTACTAGATTTCACCAGTTTGGTTGAAAACAAAGTAATAAAAGAAGATAGGGAGGCTTATCAGGTAAGTTAATTAAGTATTACCTATAATTATTCAAGTCTGTCATATAAGAGAGAAAATGATAAATATCAACCATGGAATTAAAAATAAGTGACCCTCTTAGAGGTCTTCTAGTTGAATATCCAGAAAAATCTTTAATATAAAAAACATGTCAAATTATCAAATGTAATATTTAGAGTGGATCTGTCAACAAAAAATACACAGAAATCAATTACCCATCTTCTAATGAGGCTGAGAAGAAAAATACCTTTCCACAAGCTGAAAGCTATGAGAAATGACCCAATCTTAGTTTAGGAGTGGAAGCCGATTAGAATAATTACACAGTGCAATAGAGGTAATTCTTTCTGCTCGTTGCAACTAGGCTAAGCTGCATTTGCCAGCTGCCATATATATACAGAGTTTTGTCTTAGTTTAGTGCTTACCTCCAAATGGGCATTTTCTTTTTCTTTCTCTGTTATGTAATACAGGAGCTACATAACCCTTGTGATACAGAATAGGTTCAGATCTTAACTACAATCTAGCATTCACCAGGAAAGCACAAGATTTATGTTAATTTCAACATACACTTAAATAAGGGGACTGTTTCTTCACTTGGTATGTGTTTAGGATCAGATGCATTTTGAGATGATCTTGCTTTGTGTATATACTTTTGTGAGAACATGAGATGGTAATCACAGTTCATAATCTCAGAGACATAACATGCATGCCAAACACAGAACAACTTTACAACGTAGTCTTCAGGGTTACTGGAGAAAAAATCTTGAACATTATCTTTTTAAAATTTCCTTTAGCATAAACCCCTTTATTGTTACTGAACGTAAGTGAAGCTTAAGGAGACAAGGTTTAGTTAATTAAAGCTTGGTATCACAATGAGTCAGCTGTCAGAAAGCAGAAATAGCTTTGTCTTTACTAAAGATGACAGAAAACAGTGACATGGATACTCTTCTGTACTGGATGGTATCATTAAAAAAAGTAGTGAATATGGAATTATACATGCCTTTTAAAAGCTGATATTTTCCTCCGATATTTCAGAAGAGATAGGCAAGGAAAAAGAGGCGGTGGAGTTGCGTTATATGTCAGGGAGTGCATTGACTGCCTTGAACTCAATGTTGTGAGTGAGAAGGGCCCAGTGTTTGTGCGTAAAGATCAGCGGAAAGGCCAACAAAACAGATAGCCTGGTAGGATTCTGTTATAGACCACCTAGCCAGGATGAAGCTATGGATGAAGGCTCTTCAGAGAACTGAAAGAAGATTCATGATTGCCTGCCCTTGTTCTCACGGGAGACGTCAACCTACCAGATGTCTGCTGGAAGTACAACACAGCTGAGAAGAAACAATCCAGGAGGTTCTTAGAGGGTGTGGAAGATAACTTCCTAGCCCACCTGGCTAGTAAGCCAACTAGGGGAGATGCCTGTCTAGATTTGCTCTTTGCAAACAGAATAAAGCTGGTAGGTGATGTGATGGTTGGAGGCCTTCTAGGGCAAATTATTATGAAATTATTGAATTTTCAAACTTTGGAGAAGCCAGGAAGAAGGTCAGCAAAAAGTCCACCTTAAACTTCCAGAGAGCTGACTTTGGCTTAAGACGCTGGTTGGCAGAATTCCTTGGGAAATATTACTAAAAAACAAAGGGGTCCAGGAAGGCTGGACACTCTTCAAAAATGAAATCATTAAAGCACAAAAGCAGGTGGTCCCTATGTGCTGCAAATCAAACCAGAGGGGAAGAGACCAGCCTGGTTAAACAGAGAGATATTGAACTCAGGAAAAAAAAAAGAGAATTTATCACATGTGGAAGAAGGGACTGTCATCCCATGAGAAGTACGAGCTTGGTAATGGAGAAAGTTAGAAAGACGAAGGCATAGATGGAACTAAATTTGGCCACTGTCATAAAAGATAAATAAAAGTATTTTTGCAAATGTATTAGCAGGAGGGACAAGGAAAACCTCCATCCTCCACTGGATACTAAGGGAACCTAGTGACTGAGGATGAGGAAAAGGCTGAGGTACTTGATGCTGCCTTTTCTTGAGTATTTAATAGTCACACCAGCCATCCTCAGGATATTCATTTTCCTGAGTTGGATGCCAGAGATGGGGAGCTGACTGAAGTCCCCATAATTCAGGAAGGAATGGTTAGTGACCTCCTTCTCCACTTAGATGTACACAAGTCTATGGGGCCAGATGGGTTAGACCCAAGAATGCTGAAAGAGCTGGCAGAGGAGCTTGCTAAAGAGCTCTCCATCACTTATCAGCAGTCCTGGTCTAGTGGGCAGGTCCCAGAAGAATGGAGATTGGCCAATGTGATGCCTCTGTACAAAAAAGGGCCGGAAGGAAGACTACATGCCTCTCAGTCTGACTTCAGCGCCAGGGAGGTCATGGAGCAGATCATCCTGCATGTTATCACACAGCTCGTTCAGGAAAACAGAGGCATCAGGCCCAGTCAGAATGGGTTCATGAAGGACAAGTCCTGCTTGACCGACCTCTATGATAAGGTGATCCACCATGGACTTTGTCTATTTGGACTTCAGTAAAGTGTTTGGCCCTGTCTCCCACAGAATTTTCCTGGAGAAACTGGCTCCTCATGGCCTGGAATGGTGCATTCACTGGGTTGGAAACTAATTGGGTGGCAGAGCTCAAAGAGTGGTGGTAAACAGTGTCACATCCAGTTGGCAACTGGTCACTAGCTGTGTCCTTCAGGGCCAGTGTTGTTTAATATCTTCATTGATGATCTGTATGAGGCGGTTGAGTGCACCCTCAGAAAATGTTCAGACAGCACCAAGCTGGCTGAGAGTGTTGATCTGCTGGGGGATAGGAATGCTCTGCAGAGGGATCTGGATAGGCTAGATCAATGGGCTGTGGCAAACGATATGAAGTTCAACAAGGTAAAGTGCCTGGTCTTGCACCTGGCTCACAACAACCCCATCCAATGCTACAGGCTTGGGGAAGAGTGGCTGGAAAGCTGCTCAGCAGAAAAGGACCTGAGTGTGCTGAGTGATGGAGCTGAACATGAGACAACTTGTGCCCAGGCAGCCAAGAAGGCCAACAGCATCCTGGTCTGTATCAGAAAAAGTATAGCCAGCAGGGCCATGGCAGTGATCATCACCCTGTACTTGGCACTGGTGAGGACACACTTCAAATCCTGTGTTCAGTTCTGAGCCCTTCACTACAAGAAAGATACCGAGGTGCTGGAGCAGGTCCAGAAAAGGGCAACAAAGCTGATGAAGGGTCTGGAGCACAAGTGTGATGAGTGGCTGAGTGAACTGGGGGTGTTTAGTCTGGGGAAGAGAAGGCTCAGGAGGGACCTCATTGCTCTCTACAACTACCTGAAAGGAGACTGTAGGGAGGTGGGGGTTGGTCTCTTTTCCCAGATGACAAGCAATAGGATAAGTGGTAACTGTCGTAAACTGTGCCAGGAGAAGTTTAGATTGGATATTAGTACAACCCGTGTTGAGAAATAACTGCTGCTCAGTTTCTTTTGTACTGGCTCCTTTATGACCAAAGCCTTCAATGTAGAGCAAACCTGCTACTTACAGCCATGAAACATCAAATACTTCAACTCCTTTTATCTTCTCTCCAGTGTGAGGTGAACACTCAGTGAGAAGCTAAGAGGCAAGTACAGGAACAGAAATACTTGGAGTTTTGTCTAAGGAACGTTGGGTCAAGAATGAAGTGGAAAGGTTAACATTTTAAAAGAGTTTTCATAAAATATTAATTAAAAAAATATCCACAGAATTTTCAAATACATATGCAAAGCTGGTTTCTTCAAATATCAGGTTTTAATTCTTTTCCAGCTAAGCATCCTCCCATATATTGGCAAATGGTACATATTTTCACAATTTTTATGTTTCTGAAGTTTAACATGGAAAGAAATTATGTTCCAATGAAAATGAATATTACTTGAGTTTGGGTTTTCTTGAATTGATGTTTTAACAAGAAAATTTATCATGAGCCCAACACATCTCAACTGACAAAATTATCAAAAAATTTGCCGTTTTCCCAGTAGCCTTCAATTTTTTTGTGGTTGAAGAAGTAATTTGAACTACCACTGGACATGAAAATCAGGCAAAACTAATGCATGTTTTCAGTAGTCTTATTATGATCTTAAAAAGAAAAATATATCCAGATACCCACACCGCAACAATTTGGACTGCCAGAAACAGTTCACGGAGTCACTAAGTGGTGGCCTTTGTAAATTTGCAGGGATTTTTTTGTGTAGTAGCAGGAAACCTAGTGCCCCTTGTCCTGAGCATACAGTTTTTATGTTGAAATTCATTCAGTTGCAGTAATGAAGGAAGCTAAATATTAGAATAAAGACACAAAAAAGTGAAGTAACATGTCCACAAGTATGAAACCAACCACTGACTGAGAAAAATGGAGACCAACATGTCCTCACTTGCTAGCTTTTTTAGACACCACCTAATTCTCCCTACAGAAGTAACTAATTTCAGAGGCAGGATATGACTCTGAAATTAGCCTCTGAAATTAATAAGTTATATGAAATACAAAACTGATTTGCCAACCTCATTTCTATGCAGAGTTTAACATACTTAGCTTCTACTGAGTTCAGTAAATATGAAAACGTATAGAGCAGCTTGGAACATGAGAGAACAGTGAGATAACTATCACGTCCATTTAAAAAAACCCCACTATTAAAGATATAATGACTGATACAATAATTATGATACAGTGCCTGTGAAATTCCAGATCATGAACCTCCTCTGCCATGTGTAAAATGGAAAAAAATCTGTCATTACCATTAGAACAATATACAGAAAAATCTTAATACTTACTAGAGTAGTCACACTGAAAATATGTTAACATAAGCATGTTCTAAGGCTTGAGTGCACTGTCTCTGACTCTGCAAAGGGTGTGCAACACAGCTGTGCAAACCTCTGCAGTCAGGAGGGCAGAGTATCCTTCCCAGTTTGCAGTTGAGTGTAGGAGGACATGGGTCTTTTGTAGGTCCTCTGTTCTATCCACCAGTCCCACATGGACACCTACACTGTGTGGACCACTATGAGAGTCTCCAGACTTCCTCTAGTTGTGTTTCAAACAGAGGGACAAATTCTACCTTGTTCTTGCATAGACATGAAGAAATCCTTTCTCTCCTTCAAACCTTATTGAGAGCATTATTTTACTGAAAAAAAGGGCTGTTGCTGTCATTGTGTTCATGATACCATAAGGGAACTAGGTAACAGAATTCCTTTGTAACTGACTTGTGATATCTTGTGTGGGAATCAGAGAGTTCTTGGGCAGTTCCATTCTCTTCAGCATTACTTCTGATCCACTTGTAGCTGGAAATGCAAGCATTTAATGGAGAAAAAGACAAGACAGCATCAGCATGAGTTCTTAATTTAAACCATTTCTCAGAGATTCTACAAAGAAACAGAAAAAAAAAATAAATACTGTGCATTCTCTGGTTTTTGGAAATACTAACCTCAGGTGTATTCTTCCAGTAGTTTACAGCTCAGTCTCGCAGTGACCACAACTGTTTCATCCAACTAAAGTACAATTCAGTGGTTTAAAGTTGGACATGTCCAAGTGATAGTCTCTTTGAGTAGACGAAGGGTGTCCAGCAGGATTCTCTAGTAGTCACTTCTGGCTTTGGACGTTTTTACTCCAAATTAAATCATAAGTAGTCCAAGTATCCAATTAATGCAGTCAACAATCATGAGAGGGACAAAGCAGGGAGTCAGCCTGTGTCAATCCTGCTTTAGGAGTCGAAGGCTCCTAATGTCTCTTCACTAAATAGCCCTGTACCATGATTAGTGGCATCTGCTGCAACATGGGAGCTCAGTGAACATACTAAATATTTTAACATTAGATCCAAGCAGGCTTGGTTACTTCAGTCACCTGGAAATCTCCATTAAAACAATTGTTCTGTCCTGCTTTTTGACAGCATCTTCATCTGGATGAAGGATTAGTTCATTGCTTTCTAACACCCATTTACTTCTCAGGGGGCACAATAAACATGTAACAACAGACAATTAAACACAAATGAATTTGGTAAATCTGGACAGTTTTTCTAGTCTTTTTGAAAATAACATCTCCTAAATGTGAGAAGTTAGAAAGCCAGCACCTTTGTAATGACCGAATGAAAACCTATGCCCTGCCCCACCCAGAAAAGCCACTTACCCATTACTATAGGTCCTCAATAATTCTCATCATTAATTTGAGTACATTGTGACATTTTGTAAACCTTAATTCAAATTTAAATGGAAGAAATCAGTATTAGTTGTGGCTGCATGAAAGACTGACATTATTTCTGAAAATTGCCTATACGCGTATTGACAATACTGGTGTAGTACTCCTTCTGCTGGGATCAAGAGTACCCTTTTAGAGTGAGTTTCCCAATTACATCCATGTACGAAACACCTGTTTGTTGCAGGGAGCACTTTTAGACCATGGCAATGAGATTTTTTAGGAAAAGATAACCAAAAGCTTCAGTCCAAAGGCTGTCTTAATATGCTGCACAAGCTACATCGCTACATACTTTCAGTCTGCAGGACCAGCCCGTGGTTAATCCAAAGTAAAACACCCTGAATGTGTGTAGTGTGAATGTCCACCCAAAATGTTTTTTGGTGTGCAGATCTCCTTTTGCTCTACTATGCCTACTAATGTAGACGTGCCCTTGCTTTACTTCTGGTCAACACAATCTTGGCTTGACCTGACCCACATCCATAGTTTTCTAAAACATAAATAGTAGGATAGTATTGTAGACCATCTCTGTAAATAATTACAGAAAAATGCCTCATTATATTGATTGTCAAGATTAGCAGTTGGAACAGTGGTGCTACCATCAGACTAAAAGGCTGTTATGCAGTACTACTGAAGGCAGATTGCAATAGTTTTTTGACGAAACTGCCAACATCAAGCACAGCTGAAAAATGTTTCTGTACTTTATTAGAGTTCCTCTGCTTGCTTTTTCCCAAACTTTTTAATGAAACAGGGTCTTTTTTTTTTTGTTTTGTTTAATAAAAAAGCTTTTGTATAAGTCTTTTATAATCTAAATAGCCTTTTGGGGACATTGCTGGGTTTATTCCAGACAGCAACTAAGCCCCCACCCTGTTGACTGTTCAGTTCCTGCCAGAGGGATGGGGAAGAGGATCAGAAGGGAAGAAAATAAGAAGACCAAAAGCAACAAAAGCTCATGTGTTGAGGTAAAGACCATCTAATAAGTGAAGGGGAAATAAAAGTGAAAAAGTAAAAGGAAATGAAAAGATCATGCCAAGGCAATCACTCACCAGTATGATGACCAGTCAGTCTCCAGGCAATGGCTACTTTGGGAAAAGTCCCTCTCCACCTCCTGCAGTTTTATGGCTGAGCATGATGACATATGATGACCCCAGCAACCTGCCCAAACCCATCCTGCTAGCTGAGAGAGCAGAGAGTAACAAAGATGTTGATGCTGTGCAAGTGCTGTTCCGCAATAGTAAAAGACCAGTGTGTTATCAGTGCTGTTTTGGTAATGAAACTGATGTGAACCATACAGGCTGTTAGAAAGAAAATTCTATCTCAGCCTCATGCACTAAAGGAACCTTAATTTTTGTTTTCTTTCTTTAGCACTCTTAAAGGGCACAGAAGTTTTAAACCAGGTGTTTTTAAAATTTGACCAGAACTGTAATGCCTCAGTGAGACTGTCATTTCCATCTTCGACTCATTTTCACTGCTTTTGCCTCATACACAGACAGTCTGCTTCTTCTGTCGATACATATAGTCACTCCTTTAGTTTACTTACCCCAGGATTTTTCAGGCACCTGGATTCTTAATGCACTTCAAAAGCAGATGACATGAATCATCTGGAAAAAGCAGAGTTTGTTTTATGGAAAGAAAATGGCAGGAATCTTCTTAAAGCATCTTACTGTGGTCATAGTAAGTCAAAGCTCAACACTATATTGAACATGGTAATCTGTAAGTAAAAGTAAAGGAAGACACCAGACATAAAAGGGCATATCATAAATGATACATGAGATATCAGCCCTGTTGATGTTAAAATTAGAGTTAGTCTTTAATATTTAATAGAGGACAAAGACATGTATGCTTCTGTAGCTGAATTCTGCTTTAAATTTGTGGCCACTGCAGGTAGGCAGCAACTACTTCTGACAGGCATACTTACTGTAAAGAAACATATGAAGGCACTTAGTAATTTTCAGAAATGTTCTTGTCACTTGAGACAACAGAAAGTATTCCGTCTTTTTGACCGCTTCTTTCCTCATTTTCATGAGCTGCATACAGAGGACTGCCAAATTTCTCTACTCCAGAGATGTTAGATGTCAATTTTAGTTAGAGCATTTGCATTAGCACTAGACAATTAGAAAAAACTTAAAGGTCAAAACCACATATTCAACAAAATCTTCTCTCTTCTGAAACTATTAAAACTTCACACAAATCTTCTGAAAGATATTTTCCTAAAACTTGAGCTATTGAGCATAAAGGTTGATATAATTGTAAATATTTATGGGTAGATACCATGGCCACTACGCAGAATTGCTCTGTAATAAAAAAATGCTAATCTCCTTGTCTTTATTGGTTGTACACAGGTGCAGTTAAAACTCCAACCTATTTCAAAATACCAAGCAGAAAAAGAGATCCGTCTGCCTGCTAGGAAGCAAAAATCAAAAAAAAAAAAAAAAAAAAATCTCCGGTACCTTCCCTATTTCATTCATTGAAAATATTACAGTTCTGGTAGATAGGAATTTTCCAATGGGATGTTTTTCTCAACTGAATTTCAATGGACTTAGAGTAAAAACATGTTGGTTCTTGTGAAAATACAGCTTTCAGCCCACTGTGAATATTAAATGAACAACAGGATTATTTTGATAAAGAGTGATGTGAAAAGCCAAAGAAGGTGATTCTCCACCTCTACTCCATTCTTGTGAAACCCCACCTGGAGTACTGCATTCATCTCTGGGCCTCCCAAGATAAGGACATGGACCTGTTAGAGCAGGTTCAGAGGAGAATCGCAAGGATGATCAGAGGGCTGGAGCACCTCTCCTATGAAGAATGTCTGAGAGACTTGGGGTTGTTCAGCCTGGAGAAGAGGAGTTTCCATGGACACTTTTTCAAGGTCTTTGAGTATATAAGAAGGGCTTTTGAGAAAGCTGGAGAAGGACATTTTAACAGAGCATTAGTGACAGGACAGGGGATAACGGTTTGTACTGAAAGAGGATAGATTTAGACTGGACAAAGGGAAGAAACTACTTGCAATGAAGGTGGTGGCAAGTTGGATGGAGCTTTGAGCAGCCTAGTCTAGAGAAAGACGTCCCTGCCCACAACAGGGGTTTGTACTAGATGATCTTTAAGTTCCCTTCCAATCCAGACCTTTCCATGATTCTGAGTAGCACATGAAGTTTTTCACAGTGTAGAAAAATTTATCCTACCTGTCTGCTCTTCGATTTTAACATGGTGTAGAATGCCTGAGTAGTGTTCAACATAATCAGAGAGAGAACCTGCAAGATAGTTACACAGAATTAGCTGTGAAATTTCTACTTCTCAGTCTCAACATATATATATTGAAATTCCTAGCAACATGTAAATTGAATATTGCTTTCTGATGTAGTGCTGGTCAACTTTAATGAAGAAAATAAAGTAGTTGTCATCTCGGCAGATCATTGTCATAGTGATGTTCGTGTGTCCCTCTGAAATGTACTTTTTTTTTTAATAAAAAAGGCAATTAAGGAATATTTATGTAATCTTGTGTTGTTATTAAATCTGATTATTTAGGTCTAGAAAAGTTTTAGCAATAAAGATGCACCCTACATTAACTTATAGGTAGAATTTTTTGAAATGAGACTTTGTTAACAAAATCAGTGCTAGCTGCAATGGAGCACAGTCACAGACAAACCTATTGTAAAGAGAAAAGAGATTACTGTTTGTTTTTCTTTTCAGTTTTCTAAGGAGTTCTGGCAAGCCACAATTAAAGCAAATTAAATCACAAATTAAATCACAAATTAAATCACAATTAAAGCCAATTAAATCACAAATTTAATAACATACTAAAATTTTTGTTACAAAGCTGTAAATGAGCTTCTTTGTGTACCTGTCTCATTGCATTTTGTTCTTTTTCAAAGGCTTATTGCAGAATGATTTAAAGCAACTAGTAATAAACAGAAATAAATCCCAAATGTCAGCCAAAGAGGTGTTCCTACTGTCTCTTTCTCTCTCCTAATTAGGTGGTGTAAGAAATTCAGTGCACAGGGATTTAAAAGAAAACAGATAAATCACTAAAGAGTAGAGAGCACATACAGCTTCACTACAAATCTACCCTTGATAAATACTAATTTCACAAATAAAATTTGTGTGCCACTAAACCATTACTTGACTCATGTTGCTGCAGAGCAGCAAGTTGGAGGTCTGCTGCTTTGTTATGTCTGGTGTTGTTCTAACAGAGTCTAATTAGAAAACCTGTTACTATTCAGAGGTTTTCTGAAGAAGCCAAAGGAGATAAGCATAATTTAGTAATTAGTCAGGTAATCTGATTCAGTTGAGTCAGACATGTATGACAGAAATATCTACAACACGCAAGTGTCTGCAGGAATGACTGGTGATGATATTTCAGTCCTTTTGGAGGATGGCATGTCAACTGTAATTAGGTCAGACTGTCCTTGCTACAGTTTGAGGTCCCTGATTAAAAAATGCCCTGCTTGCTTTCTTCACCTGATCAAAGCTCACCTTGGACTCTACAGGTGAAGTTTAAACAATGTTTTTTGCCAGCTGCATGATAGAGATCATTAGCAAGACAGAAAACAAAATACAGGAGCTGCCACGTCAGATTAAACCAGTTATTTCATCAAGTCCAGTATCACATCCCTGTCAACAGTCTGATCTGGGCACTTTCCATGCTAACAGTTCCTGGGACAAAGGAAAAAGAGGAAAGGAAAACGCATCACCTGACCTGCTGTCTGGACATACTCTGTCAGACTGCTACAAGGCAGGAGATCAGCAAGTACCATCTGTCCTGGGTTCAGCAGTAGCAGTCATGTTTTTCCTTTGTGCTAGCTGGTGCAGTGCTGTGTTTTGACTTGCAGCCTGGGAACAGTGTTGGTGAAGCCGATGTTTTCAGTTGTTGCCAAGTGATGTTTACCCTGACCAAGACTTTGTGAGGCTCATGTTCTGCCAGGGAAGAGGGGAAGCCGTGAGGAAGCAGAGACGGGGCGCCTGACCCAGGCTAGCCAGAGAGGTATTCCATACCACAGCACGTCATGCCCGGGGTGGGGGGTAACTGGGAGTTACCCGGAAGGACACGGGCTTCCAGGTGGGACTCGTTTCTTGGCCAGTGGTATCGTATTCTCTTCCCTTGTTATTTTCCCTTATCATTGTTGTAGTTGATAGTAGCGGTGGTGATTTGTGTTGTACATTGGTTGCTGGACTGTTTTTGTTTCAACCCGTAGGAGTTGCACTCTTTCGATCCTCCTCGTTCCTCCGGGACGTGAGTGAACACGTTACCTGACTGGGTTTAAACCACAACACCATCTTTCATTGGCACAACCATGGCAGGAACAGGACACTATGCCAGCTGAGCTAGGATCATGAGGGAGGAAGCTTTTATGTCAATGAAACTATGATGGAACCATGTGCTATATGAGCAAGCTTTGATCACTTGCTGAAAACACCTGCTTTCCAAGTCATCATTCCAACTATTTGCACAAGTTATATAGATCTTTCCACTACTGTCAGTAAACATTTTTCTTCTACTTCTGCCTCCAATCCTGCCATGGCAGGCAGCTGACAAAGCAGTGAGTGAAGCTGGGAGTATCATCTGATTTTGTTTTACAAAGTCATGTACTCTCAGACAATATTTTCAAGCTCTTTGTATAAGTTGTTCAATAACTTGATAAGAGAGCAGAGCTGAGAATTTTAAGTCTAGCACCAGGCAATGCAGTCAATGCAGAAAAAAAAAAGAAAATTACTCACTCTCTAGATCTGATTATGTAAAATTAGAACTGGCATGCACTTGTGTTATGAAAAGAGGGAGCTATGCCTTTTCATTATAAAAAATGAAACCCCAAAATGTGACCCTTTCCATCTATGAAATGTGTGGAAGATGGGAAAAAGGGGTGGAATATAGCAAAAGAAAGACTTAATGAAGTGAAGAAATACAAGCG
The DNA here is from genome assembly GCF_028554395.1 of Pezoporus wallicus. Lineage (NCBI taxonomy): Eukaryota > Metazoa > Chordata > Aves > Psittaciformes > Psittacidae > Pezoporus > Pezoporus wallicus. The sequence continues at coordinate 1,141,278 of NW_026642000.1, forward strand.
CAAAAAAAATCAATGGAGCGTTAAACAGACCCTGATGACCTGACCTCTCAGTTCTGGGTCCCGCAGGAGCAGTCAGGAGATAAAGCCCAGGAGAAGGATGTCTGCAGCACATACTGGAGATGGCAATTTATGGGTGCCGTTACACCACTGACACAAAGCTTTACCTAGAGCAGAGGTTCTGGGAAAAAGATCTGATCCTGACAGAGCCACAGAAAAGTAGGCTGAGCTGCTTTCCTCTTGTTGGGTGTAATCATGGATGGGCTTTCAGGGAGAGAGCGCAGCTTTTGTATGTCTGGATATTAGCTCTACATGCTGACACCAGTGAAGAAGTAAAAACTTTTCTGGGTTGGCTTCTTAGAGTACCTCCTTTGGCTCAGATCAGCCCCTACATGGAGACAAAGGAGGGAAGCAGTGTTGACAAGCTTACACATATGTTGTGGCAAAAGGGGTTAAAAATTGAGGACTTCAGCTGGTGAAGGACTCTCCATTAGGGACTGTAGTGGTAGGACAAGGGGTAAGGGGTTCAAACTTAAACAGGGGTAATTTAGGTTAGATATAAGGAAGAAGTTCTTTACTGTGAGGGTGGTGAGGCACTGGAATGGGTTGCCCAAGGAAGCTGTGAATGCTCCATCCCTGGTGGTATTCAAGGCTGGGGTGGACAGAGCCTTGGGTGACATGGTTTAGTGTGAGGTGTCCCTGCCCATGGCAGGGGGGTTGGAACTAGATGATCTTCAGGCTTTTCTAACCCTAACTATTTTATGATTCTCCCTAAGACAAGTTGTACTTGTGCTCCTCTTACTGCCTGCAAAAGGCTTTTTTGCTTTGTCTGATTCAGTGTTCCAGATTTAGTTTGTTATTTTTACAAGCCGCTGTCACAGGAATGATGTTTGGGTTGGAAAAGCAGCCATAACTCACCTGCTGAAACCCATGGCTCTGCCATGTCTCAGGCATGCAACAGTTCAGAGCACTGTCGGTATCTATAATGCCGGAGCTTACCTGTAATTAAAGTTACTTCTGCATAAAGCTCTGGAGGAGCTCAACAGAGAACTCAGTCCCTCCCACACACTCAGATCTTGCTAGAAGAGTGATTACCTGGTTACTGGCTAACACAGTAACAAGAACTCTTAAAGTCCTGCAGGTCTGTGACTGAAGATTGAAGAGATGTGGTACAAAGTAATTGTAAACCCCCTTGGAAAGCCTGTCTTCATCTCAAAAGATGGAGTTGAAAAGCAGAATGCTCTGTTGTTTGCTCCTCAGAGACAGTGTTTCTGTTTAAATCCATGTTTTATGGTGATTTGGAGAAAAATCCAGGAACAAACTTGCCAGCAAAATTTTCAAGATGACAAACAGGTATTCTTTATTGTGGCGCCTGGAGACACGGGGGATAGCTCCTCCTAACGTGTGTCCCTGTATTGCTACACAAGCTGCCCTTATATAGTCCCTGGGCATACATACATATTCATGAGGCTACGTATGGATTACATCATTTTCCAGAAAGTTCACCACATATTTACAGAATTGTGGTGGTGGTGGTCTCTGAGAGTCGCTTACTTCTTCCAACAGTCTTCATCACTTCTGGCATCCTTTGAAGCACGTGCAGTAGACGCTTATACCAGCTTAATTAGTTCGTTAACACCAGAGGCATAATAATCCTCCTGTCCTCCTACTTATCAGTTAGTTCAGCTCATCCTGGACACCTGCCATTCCCTGCCATTATCCCTGTGTCCTGTTCTTCTAGACTGTTTTTCTTAAAACTATGTCAACTATAACGATTTATCTTGTACAAGAATTCTCAGTATGTTCTGTAGCTGTACTCTACTTTTTTTTCTGTGTATCATGAACTTCAGTAATTTTCCATTGCTACTGTTACAAAGCCATCAAACTTAACATTACTTAAAACTGATTCTAAAGGTTTATATATTCCATTTGATAACTTTGTGCCCCCTACCCCCCAGTGGAAGCTTTCAGAAGAAGTTTTGACAATGTAGCTTGGAAAAGAAGGAAGATTTTTAGGATAGTTCTGGAAAACTAGCAATTTTCTCCCAGAACATGATATCCATCATATGGCAGCCCTGGGAAGGCAAGGTTGTGCCAGTTTAAATAACCTGATTATTTAAAAAAGACTTGGGGCAATTTTTTGTCTCAGGCTGAAACAACTTTGTACAACTCAGTTTGTCTTAATTTCAGAAGTGTTTCTCAGAGTGCGCTTCCTGAATTACGAAGCCATGATTCTCAGACAGGAATGAAAAATATAAAAAGATGAGTTATATTATAGTGGCTCACCTGAATGAGTACAAGGGAAGTTAACCAAATGGGATTAAACCACAAGTCACTTTTTTTACAAAGTCATGTTACTTGCCATTTAAACAGAAAATCAGCAGTGCATAGGTGTTGTGCTCTCCATAGAAAGGTACATTCTGTTGAACTCAATTTTGCTTCAAAAGTTATAATTTATCTTTCTCTTACATAAAACAAGATAATGAACTGATTTATGCTTTAACATGAATCCCATTATATTCCAATTCTAAATAATAAATCAATAAATAAAACAGAATAAACAAGTGTTGAGCTCAAAAAACATCTCAGTGTGTATTATCAATCTAACAGTAATTACAGTGTATGGCTCTTTTATTCTAAGTTTGAATATGTTTTTGGACATAGAGAGATTTGTGCAAATATTTCATTATCAAAGACATGAAATCAGTCCCGATGGCTGCAAATTCATGTTTTCTGAGGAGGACACAGAAGGATGCTATCAATTAGACCTCAGAGCAATGTCCATTAAACTCAAAACCAGGCTACTGTTCGTACACTGACTGTAGGAATTTTATTGAATTTTGGTGGCTGAGAAATTTTGTTGTCAAGTACACAGAAAAAATAATTTGAGTTGATGTGATGGTGTTCATCTCTCTATATCACAGAAGAATTTTTTTTGTGTGTGTGTGTTAATAGACATCATTGAAAAGATTAGAATGATTTTTAAATCACAGTAATATTTCATTCTCATTCTTCCAGATGAAATGTCCAAATACATTCACCAAGTAATAGAAATCCACTGTGGTTTTCCTATGTCTTGCCTTGGATCAATCCCCTTAAGAATTTTAATGCAGTTCAGTACTGACAGTCAGTGACAGCAATGACATGGAAGAGTACAAAAGAAGTTATTTAAAGAAAGGTAAAAGGAAAGTTACAGTCAGTATACACGTGCCAGACACAACACATTATAATTAAAAAAACTATAACCAAGGACAGAATTTAAGCCAAAATCCAAAGGCAACTGTAGAGTTTCACCACTGGATTACAGAAAAGCAGAGGACAGCCCATCAGTTTTTCTGATGGACTGTAACTTCAGTAAGAAAAACCTACAGAAGCTGAGAAAAGATGAGATACTCCAGGTTTATTATAGTGGAAGGAAGGAAGTGTGGCTTAAGAATAAGGTCTTGTCTATGAGAATGGTCTTAAAGCTTGAGGTTATACCTGCATGTTAAGCTCTGTTGGACTGGGACTTGAAATAAAGAAAAGATATAATACTTTTAATATTCTCAATACTGTGTCAGTGTTCTGTGACCACAGAAAAAAAATAGCATCTGTAATGGAATGAAAATGTAAAAAATAAAATACACACATTTTCGTCTCTTCTGACTGCTGCCACACAGGTGTAGGTGTAACAGGAGTTAGAGGTGGTAAACCTGAAAAAAAAAAAAAATGTAAACCATTGGTAAAAAAAAAAAAGATGAGAACATGAATGAGACACTGGAGATATGACCTTTCTAATAGACATCTCTGATGTACAGAGGTCCTAAAAATTCCCTTTTACTTGGATGCTTTCTCAGCTACTTGTTCTTCTGCCCCTACTACTCCATCAAAGGCAGCAGTCAAGTGTTGTCCAAACAACACTAGAGCAGAAGCAGCAAGACAGGAAGTTCTCAAAGTTATGAGTGGAAACCCATTCACTGTTAGCGATTGTCATGGTTTTAATGACCTTAATTTTAGGCAAAGTTAACTGAAAAATCCATGAAGAATAATCAAATCAGGGGAATCTGGGGACTTTTACAACTTGGCTTTGCCACTACTGAAAAGGAAGATGCACCATTGTCACATGGCTGGGAAGTCAGAGATCCCAGCTTCTGATCTGGCCCTGACCCCAGGCACTGGTGCCAGTCACTTTACTGATGCCTTGTAGATGAAGCTGTCAATGTGTCAATGCTCAGTGACTCGCAATTGCAACAAGGAACTTGACAAGAAAGGGGTGCTGATGCTGAAATCACGGTGACGTGACATCAGCAGCAGAACACGATCACATTGGAGACCACCACAAGACCTTGTGCACTCAGCCAGAGCTGATAGTCCATTCATCATACACACAGCTCTTTTCTAAACAGTTTTTTATTGTTTTACCCTCTTCAGGTTCATTGCACGTGTTCAAGCTTGAAGACTAATAACCTGTGGCAGGCCAGATAGTAAACACAACATTTTTCCTCTTCTCTGATTAGATTAGCATATGGCTCCATCAAGAATAATTGTGCATGAAAATTTAGAAGGCAGTTTCCATGACAACTTGAAAGAATGACATCAAAATCTGACTTCTCTGAGCACTTTTTGCCAGTAGAACTGGGTTACTGAAATACCTCATAGAGAAAGTGAATTAAACAGGCAAAGGATTTAGGGTGACGCTAGCTAGGGTGACACTACAGGAGGGTTATCTCTGCACCATGTTTAGACAGCTCCAAGCACAAGCCTGGTCTGAAAATTGGATCATCATTGCTACCCCACTTTCGGTGAACACATCAGTGAATTAATTTATGCTAAGAATGGTGTTTCAGTGAATTAATTTATGCTAAGAATGGTGTTTCATGTGAAAATAAACCTGTTTTTTTAATTGGTTCCTCTTTACAGATTTTTTTTGCATACTTGCTCTAAGGTCTCTGTCATCATCATGACTTAATGAAGGAACTATCCCAAACTGACAGCAGCTTTCACTGGCACTGCTTCCACACCTATTTACTGGAAATATATATTGTGCAGCTAAAAATCCATACCCATTTCTGATACAGAAACTATAACTTGGAAGCAAGAATTGGCTGGGAATATCTAGTTTCTCAAAAATCATTTTATAAAGCACAGTGTCATGGTTTAAGCCCAGCTGTAGCTCAGAACCATGCAGCCGCCCTCTCACTTCCCCCCCTCCTGCCCCCTGCTCCTGGAGGAATGGGGAGGAGAATCGGAAGAATGTAACTCCCACAGGTTGAGACAAGAACAGCCCAGTAACTGAGGTATAACACAAACCACTACTGCTACCACCAATAATAATAATAATGATAAGGGAAATAACAAGGGAAGAGAATACAACCGTTCACCACCCGCCGACCGAGCAGCTATCTAGCCCTTCCAGGTAGCTGCCCATAGTTTATATAGTGGGCATGACGTGCTGTGGTATGGAATACCTCTTTGGTCAGTTTGGGTCAGGTGTCCTCTCTCTGCTTCCTCCCGGCTTCCCCTCATCCCTGGCAGAGCATGAGACTCAGAAAGCCCTTGGGCAGACTAAACATTACTGAGCAGTTATTAAAAACATCAGTGTTACCAGTACTGTTCCCGGGCCAAAAAGTCAAAAACACAGCACTGCAAGAGCTACTAAGAAGGAGAAAAATGACTGCTACTGCTGAACCCAAGGCAGTATCCACCCCTTATTCCGTACCATTCATGCTGTGCTCAGATCTCACATTTTTCAGTATACCATCACTCTTATCTCATATATATACATATATATACATCCACACACACACACAAAAAGAGAGAGAGATCATTCCTTAGTGCATGGACCAATCCCTATAAAGCTGCTGAGTTCATCCAGTCCATGATGATGTCAGGCTCCATCTCTTGTAAAAGTCTTTCAGGGCAGGAGAGAGAGAGAGTGATGTAGTCAGTCTGCCAGACCTCCCTGTATTTGTAATTCAGCCATCGTCCTCCATACCAAAGAGGCTTTAACCACTTGTCTTGCTTAACTGTAGCACATGTTTCACAGTCATTAATAACCTGGGCAATAGTGTCCATCATTAAGTCCACGCCTCGACCACGAGCCCATCTGTATGTTGCATCTCTGCCCTGACAGCCTGAAGTGTCATGGGCTCACCAGGCCAAAAATAATTCACCCTTACGTTGCCAATCTAAGTCCATCTGAGCCACTTCAATCTTAGCAGCTTTATTCACTTGTTGGTTTTCCTGGTGTTCCTCAGTGGCCCGACTCGGGTACATGAGCATCTACATGGCGTACCTTCACCACCAGGTTCTGCACCCGGGCAGCAATATCTTTCCACAATGCAGCAGCCCAGATGGGTTTACCTCTGCGTTGCCAGTTGCTCTGTTTCCATTGCTGCAACCACCCCCACAGGGCATTTGCCTCCATCCATGAGTCAGTATAGAGGTAAAGTACTGGCCACTTTTCTTGTTCAGCAGAGTCCAGGGCCAGCTGGATGGCTTTCACCTCAGCAAACTGACTCAATTCACCCCCTTCTTCAGCAGTTTCTGCAATATGTCGTAAGGGACTCCATACAGCTGCCTTCCATCTCTGATGCTTCCAAAGCACTGGAGGGTCCCACTGGCCTAGGTACTTGCCCGTACTGTCCCACACACCCTGCCACTCATGACTGTCCAGCCTTGGGGAAAATCTCTTGGTGGTCCTCCTATATTGTCATGTGATCCTAGTCAAGACCCAAACCCGACTCCACTTATCTTTCGAGATCAGGCGAAATGGTCATGGGTAAAACACACTCTGTACGTGTGCCAACATGGTGATCCCCATCACAATCAGCAGGCAGGTCTCAAGGGTACCCAAAGGCCATTCAAAACCTTCAGAACTCTCAAATTATGCTGCTGTACTTGTCACTGGGGCTTGTGTAGCTGCTGTGCTTGGAGCTGGAGTAGCTGCTCTGTCTGCTGCAGTGGCAGTTTGAGTAGCTCCTGTACTTGTTGCAGGATTTGGTGTAGCTGCTGCACTTAGAGTTGAGTAGCTGCGTTATCTATTGTAGTCAGAGTCTGAGTAGCTGCTGTACTTGTCACTAGGGTGTGTGGGAATGTCTCCTTCATAGGCAGTCTACCCGAGGAGGGGGAAAAAGATGCGTAATGGCTAAACACTTCCATTTTATACCTCCCAAAGTATAGAGGTGATGATCACACTGGGAACTCAAGCCAGATCAGTTTCATATCAATGAGTCCATTGTACTGCAAATCATAGAATCGTTAGGGTTGGAAAGGACCTTAAGATCATCTAGTTCCACCCCCCCTGCCATGGACAGGGACACCTTAAGCTAAATCATATCACCCAAGGCCTCGTCCAGCCTGGTCTTGAACACTGCCAGGGATGGAGCATTCACAACCTCCCTGGGCAACCCATTCCAGTGCGTCACCACCCTAACAGGAAAGAATTTCCTTCTTATATCCAATATAAACTTCCCCTGTTTAAATTTGAACCCATTACCCCTTGTCCTGTCACTACAGTCTCTAATGAAGAGTCCCTCTCTAGCATCCCTATAGGCCCCGTTCAGATACTGGAAGGCTGCCATGAGGTCTCCACGCAGCCTTCTCTTCTCCAGGCTGAACAGCCCCAGCTTCCTCAGCCTGTCTTCATACGGGAGGTGCTCCAGTCCCCTGATCATCCTCGTGGCCCTTCTCTGGACTTGTTCCAACAGTTCCATGTCCTTTTTATGTTGAGGACACCAGAACTGCACACAATACTCCAAGTGAGGTCTCACAAGAGCAGAGTAGAGGGGCAGGATCACCTCCTTCGACCTGCTGGTCACGATCCTTTTGATGCAGCCCAGGATATGGTTGGCTTTCTGGGCTGCGAGCGCACACTGCCGGCTCATGTTCATTTTCTCATCGACCAGCACCCCCAAGTCCTTCTGTGCAGGGCTGCTCTGAATTTCTTCTCTGCCCAACCTGTAGCTGTGCCTGGGATTGCTCCAACCCAGGTGTAGGACCTTGCACTTGTCATGGTTAAACCTCATGAGGTTGGCATCAGCTCACCTCACAAGTGTGTGAAGGTCCCTCTGGATGGCATTCCTTCCCTCCAGCGTATCAACAGAACCACACAGCTTGGTGTCATTGGCAAACTTGCTGAGGGCGCACTCAATCCCACTGTCCATGTCACTGACAAAGATGTTAAACAAGACCAGTCCCAACACCGATCCCTGAGGGACACCACTCGTTACTGGTCTCCACCCGGACATCGTGCCATTGACCACAACTCTTTGTGTGTGGCCATCCATCCAGTTCTTTATCCACCAAGTGGTCCATCCATTGAATTGATGTAGATCCAATTCATTACCAAATCATTACCATAAAGTACAGTGAAACAAGAAACTTAGCCCAGGCCCCCCAGCTGGTAAACACTAAACCAGCAAATACTGGCTGTAAGTAAGGTACTACATGCTGAAACTGTGAGATCAAGAGCAACGACTTTGAGAGCCACTAAATCAGCATTGTGACGAGTGATTATTAATCCAAAACAATGAATGCTTATCACAAATGCAATTAGACACACTGCAGTCAGATCTGTCATTATCTCAACCCTTCATGACAGTCCTGGGTTCAGCAGTAGCAGTCATTTTTTCTCCTTCTTAGTAGCTGATGCAGCGCTATGTTTTTGAATTTTGGCCTGGGAACAGCGCTGATAACACCGATGTTTTAGTTACTGCTCAAATATTTATTCTGACCAAGGACGTTCTGAGCCTCATGCTCTGCCAGGGATGAGGGGAGGCTGGGAAGAAGCAGAAACAGGACACCTGACCCAAACTAGCCAAAGAGGTATTCCATACCACAGCACGTTATTCCCAGGATATAAACTGTGAATTACCCGGAAGGGCTAGTTCACTGAAGGAAGAAGGCTAGTTCACTGAAGAAGGGGGGGGAGTGAGCCAGCGAAACTGCATGTCTGACTGAGTTTAAACCATGACAGTGATGCATGTTGCGCACCAAAAAGAACTGTCATGGTTTAAGCCCAGCCAGTAACTCAGAACCAGGCAGCCGCTCTCTCCCCTCTCTCCTCCCCCCGGCTCCTGCAGGGATGGGGAGGAGAATTAGAAGAATGTAACTCCCACGGGTTGAGACAAGAACAGCCCAGTAACTAAGGTATAACACAAACCACTACTGCTACCACCACCAATAATAATAATAATGATAAGGGAAATAACAAGGGAAGAGAATACAACTGCTCACCACCCACTGACTGATACCCAGGCTGACTGAGCAGTGATCTAACCCTTTTGGGTAACTGCCCCCAGTTTATATACTGGGCATGACGTGCTGTGGTATGGAATACCCCTGTGGCTACTTTGTGTCAGGTGTCCTGTCTCTGCTTGCTCCCGGCTTCCCCTCATCCCTGGCAGAGCATGAGACTCAGAAAGTCCTTGGACAGACTAAACAGTACTGAGAAGCAGCTAAAAACATCAGTGTTCCCTGGCTGAAAGTCAAAACTACAATGCTGCACCAGCTACTAAGGAGAAAAATGACTGCTACTGCTGAACCCAAGACACAGAGTAACCTGTATTTTTTTTTCTGATGAATATCATGAATGGGAAAGACACTTTCCTACTGTTAAATTAATGTTTGTTTGGACACTCCTGTCTTAATGAAAAGAAACCAAAGTGAGATAAACATGAGATTAGATCCTCATGGATACAGAAAGTATTTCCTCAGCATAAATCAATTATATTGGCCAAGTCTTAAAATATTAGTGTTTTGATATTTACTACTATGCTCCCCTAATCACTGAGATTTTGGAGGGACTTCAGGACATTTAGAGGTTTATGTTTCTCCTCAGTAGTTTAATTCTGGACCCAGTGAAATGAACAAAAGCTTTGACTGACTTCAGCTATCCCTCTCAGGATCCAGCTCATAGATTTTCAGCTGCTATGTATATATATCCACAGACTTCACACCATCTAGAAATTCTCTTTTTGCTGAGTAGATACAGTTTCAATTTGGATTTTTTACTTTTGATTAGTTTATTTTAACCGTAGATGCATTTTTCCCACACCCCCACCCACCCACACCCCCAGACATTATTTTCCTTCCATACAGCCTCTAGAGGTGTATAGAAATCAAAGGAAATCTAATCACTGTGGCATCATTTTTTTTTTCTTCTGCTTTTTGCTGACCTACTGCATTATTTGGCCTATGCCGCGGTGTAGTTTGATAGTGGGGGTAAAATGAAATCTTTTTCTGTAAATCCTAATTTTCTGAAACTTCCAGAATTCCAGTCACATTTGTTTAGAAGCTACAATACTATTGATGGCATGCAAGCCAAACACACTGAAAGGCAGAATGTCTGACAACATAAATGTGACTCTCTATATCCCCATTTCATATCCCTCATTCACAAAGACAGTGTATGTCTAGTGCTGACTCTGAACACCCTATGGTAACTGCATCTGAAAACCTAATATATATAAATAGCAATTAAATATCTCTAAAACTCTCCGTATAATTTTCTTTCCCTTTCTCTCACAAACAAGTGATTTGGATTACCACAATGGTTTTTTTTTTTCAGTATTTTCGCATTTCTAGCAAGTACACAGCTTGAGAATTGATTAGTTGCATTGCCTTCTCATGTGCACAACCACTGCTCTTCATGTGGAAATGTCACACACTGAAGGTTGCTTTTTTCCTGACTTTTTTTTTTTAATTAAAAAAAAATCCATATTTGCCATCAGAAATTCTGCTTTTAATGAGTACTGCTTCTATACACTAAATAACATATTTAGCATGAAATTACAAGCACAATTTTTAATGCCACTCTTTCAAAAGCTGCCTGTTTCCCATACCTCCTTATCACGCTAAATTGTTTTTTTCCTGGCTGAAAGCAGATTGCTCTCAGAAAAACAGCAATTTTCATGACTCACAGGTATCTATCTGAACCATCACAATGGTTAGAGTCTGTCTGAAAAGGTAAGAAGAAATATTGATCTGAACTGAATACTTGCAAATACCAATGGAAGAAATACAGCCTGCCTGAAGTGCTATCAGAACACATTTTGTTTTGAATACAAAAACTTAGGCTTTGATCTTAATGGGAACCTAACCAGGTAGGAAATAAAACTGGCTTAGTATTCAGGCACGTATAAATGAAACAACTGTTCTTTATATTGTACAGAGAGACGGATGATATTAAATCTGCAGGCACTGCTGGTCTCTTGAATTTTACACTGATGTGAACTATCCTCAGAAGCACCTTATGGAGGAATAAGTGTTGTTACAGACAAAAAACTGGGTTCAGCCTGGTTGAAGAAAGATACCATGTAGATGCTTTTAAATTCATCTTTGGACCAAACATTTCAACATCCTCAGAAATCATATAAATTCTTGCCATTAATTACTGTTTCTATGCCTTCTGCCTCACTATGCCTTATTCTTCCTCCTGGTTTCCTTGTCAAATTACGTTGGCTCCTTATTCTTTCTCTGCATTCTTTTAACCACACAGATGAATAAAGCAAATATATATTATCATATATATCATCATGTTCTACATGTTTTAAAAGAGTAAAGGCAATATTTTGAACATAGAGACTGTATATTAAAATAAATTGCTGGGAGTACACCTTCGACCCCACTGCTGGTTGGACCTGCACTCATGGAGCAGCAGCAGCCTCACAGCTATTGGGATACGGTATCCAACAGCAACTAACAGAAAGTACTTCTATTTGTACTTAACATGCATGTGAGATGGAAAAAAAATCCTCAAGTCCACCTTTTAAAAGTAAGAGACTGATTAAACAAAGATCTTTCCTTCATGAATTTTATAGAGGAAACCTCCTGAGCTGACGCCAGTATGCAAAGGTGCTCAGGGTGGGAGGAGATGTATCTCCTGCAGGATCCTTCCGCTTCATACTGGGAACTGAAATAAATAGTGAAGATCCCTCGAATAGAGAAATTCTTGGAAAAGGCTTTAGAAATTGGGGTGCAAAAAATTACCAGATCACTCAATATCTATAGCCTCCAAATAAAATCAAAAGGTCTGTGAGACTTGAAGCTTGAAAACTGTTCTAAAGTCAGTAGATCAGATAAGGAGGGAAGGGGTAGAAGGGTAACATTTACATCAGGAGGAGGGTTGTGCTTTTGTCAGAAGAATAATGTAGAAGAGTTTCATTGATAGGAAATTATAGGCTTCTCTCAATGTAGAAAACTTGTCTAGAGAGAAGAGAAGAAAAGAATAGGAGGAATTGGGGCTGACTAAAGACTCCATGAGTTTATCAATCATGAGCATACATTTAATACAGTGGTGAACAATGGAGAGATATTTAATGTTTTAACAAGTATTGAAACAAACTGCACAACCTGACTTCTCAGGAATGCAGGTTTCTTAATAAAACAAATATCTATGATACTTACAGCAAGCTCATTCTTCTCTGTTAACATTTGTGCTGTCCTCTATGGCAGCGGCTTTGACTATTGCCAATTTTGGACCTTAAAGTTGGGGGAATAAAAAGTCTTAATCGTATTTCCAATGTTGCAAAGAAAAACTCTTTGTTCTTTTTACATCCTTTTGCTTTATACATGTTTCTTTATCCAAGAAAGACTCCAGAATGTGAAGGTAAGTTTTCTGGAAAATCACTCTGAAATAGCAAACAGAACTAGTAAAACCCTAATATACTTTAGTGCTTTATGAAAAGAAAAATTTAATTCTGCTAACTCACCAAAACCGATGACTTTCTTCTGTCAGCCAAAATTTTCCTTTGCCTGAAGAAGCAGAGGGTGGGTGAAGGGAGAGCAGATGAAAGGAGAGGAGAATCTCCATGAAAGCAAGACAGGGCTTTTAAAATGGGGATGCTTTCAGGAAGCATGATCAAATCTGACAGTTTGTCGAAGTATTTTTATAATTTCCTTGGGAGCCTTTTCAACATCTTAAAAAAAGTATTTCAGCCAAATTAATCTAGGCTTAATGGCCAGCACTTATCCTCTTGGAGCAACTAACTTTCTGTTACATTGGAAGGTGTAATCCAAATTGTTCTCACACTGAAATGCTGTACTTTTTTTTTCTGCCTTGAAATCCTGCTGAAGGTGTTCAACCTAGTAAAAGAGAGGTACTAAATTCACAGGCTGATTTGCCTATCCTTTTCAGCACTATGAGCAACATTTTGACCAATCACCCTGGAAGAGCACAGTGGCTGGCAGCTCTCCTGTCTGTCCAGACTAACAAAAGTGATAGAAAATAGTAGAGAAACCTGAAACTTATAGACCTGAAGTGTATACGTTTACTGTTAAGATACTTCAGTTACTCTTATTGTAACTGTATCTTAATTAAATTAAGAGCTTGGCAAGTGTCATATTTGACAATGTATTTTTTTATAATGGACAAAAGTACTTCTTTTTTTTCTTTAAACTATCAACGTTTGTTTTTTTTCCTCTTTCACTACCCTATAGCTAGGTCCAATAGCTACTATCTATATCAAATGGCTTATGCTTTCCCACTTGAGAAGTATTTAATTACCTTAAAACTGAAGATAAAATGCCACAGTGCTGTGCCTAAAAATTCTTGGCTTTCAGTGGTATCATCTCACCTGGGAGAGGGAAAGAAAAACACCAAAAAAGAAACAGAAAACTAAAAGTTCTCAATTGCTTTGTTTCAAGTTGCTGGACCTAATTGAGTAAAAAACAAAACAAAAGTTCCTTAAGTACTATTTTATTTGCACATAAAGCATATTCATGAAAAAGGATCAGTAACTTTGAAACAACAACAGCTACATACCACAGGATGTCACACAGGAAAGAAGTGCTGTAACGTAACCATCTAGCCAATGCACCTGTGGGGTGCATGCGTATATGGAGTTGTTCCTGTTGTGAGTCTCTGCATGACTGCTTCGAAGATATGGCTGAATTAAATGTTTTTATTTTGTTTTTCTCTTGGTGTTTTTTTTTTTTTTCTCTTGTAAATCCCCTTCCCACTCCCACAGATGACAGCTCCATCTTGGTTCTCCTGATGCTCTCCAGCAGCTTACAGAAATCTGAGCCTTTTTACAGGGATCTAGGTCTCTCCTGGTGAAATCTTTTATGCAACAACAGGAAAAATAAAACAAAACCACTCCCCCCCCCCTTCCAAAACAAAACAAAACCAATCCAAACCAACCAACCAAGCAAAAATCACCAAAAAACAACCAGTCAAGCAACCAAACCAAACAAAAAGCAGAAAGAAAGAACCTAGATAAACAGAAAAGTTCCACACACCAACAAACAAGTGGAAGATGCGCCACTGGATAAGCTCATAGATGGCACTGGCCCGGACTTGTCAGCATGCAAAAGGGACAGAGGTGCGCAAGCAGCAAGAGGCCAGAATTACTCGTTCCTCTTTGTTAAATCTCTTGTGGCATAGTTTGGCCATAAAATAAGGATAATCTCATTTACTCAACTGTTTTTAAATCAATCTGTTAAAAATCCCTCTGCTTTTAAATCTTTTACAAAATCTATCTTGTGTAACATTTAGGGTTTCTAAAGTCACAGAAATAGGCCTGCAGGGCCATAAAGCCCAATCCATAACCCCAGAGTTGACACCTGACTTTCTGTTTGGGTTGCTCTGGCAAACCATTCCCTGTTCAAGTGCTGATCAGAAGCACTGTTTCACAGCCACTGTTATGCAAAAGGACATTTTCTTTAGAGAAACTACTGAAAGGACTGGGAAAATCAGGTGGATGATATTGATCAGAGATCATTTATTTAAGTCTGGCTGAATTTAAGTAAGATATTTATTTCATCTGGAGAAAAAACAAATGAAGACATCTCACAATAATTAGAGATAAAGCAACTGTGCAACTCCACTGTTTAATTTCTACACCTACCATAACAGAACAACACAATGTTCATGTATAACAATATCCAAACAGATAAATGAGGTACTCTAAAAATTATTTATGACTTTCTGCAAAACAGAGCCCTTGCTCATGCCAAACCCCCTGACCAACAGAGTAACAGAGTCTACAGAGAAAGAGAAATTGATGAAAAGACACATTAAGCAGAATAGTTGGAGTTTCCTGATGCCTCAGTCCAATGCTGCCAACCCTGGTTGCACTGCCTGGAAATCTCAGCAATCACATCACTCTAGCACATCTTACAGCCAAGCTTCTTAAGACTGTACATTACCATTTAAATGAACAGCAAGGAGACTTATAATAGGGTATCAATAGTCACTAATACATGAGTGGGTCACACTGATTCAAAAAGAGAAAATGAAAGACAGCTTGGATACACATCAGTCCATATAGACTTCTAAAGCTGCAGACTGCAATCTATTAAGTACAGTTGTGATTACCATTTCTGAGTGATGATACAACTACTTCTAATATCTGCAGATACATATGATACACTTCCATATTTCTTTACACAGAATAACTTACCAGCTAAAAGAGTAGAGATTAAAAACAAACAAGCAGATAAATAAACCCAAACAAAACCCGTATCATTTTATATAAACTTCTTAGGCAGGGAAAATGGAAGAATTTCTATGTGAGAAAATGTGCTCCCAATAATATTCAGTTCTTTTTAACCATGGGTACACTATGGGCATATGAGCTACAATCATCTTCTTTACTCACTGCAGTTGCAATACCAGCAATTTTAAAACACTTATCAGCGTGGCAACAAAGCCCAGTTGCCACCTGTGCCCCAAGCCCAAAGAAGGCAAGCCTCTGAGAGATCCCTCTGACTATCCCAAACTGTATTGCTAACACTCTGGGAAACAGGACACATGTGACTGGCTCTAGAACTGATGACTTAACTGGCACTGTGAGCTGTAGCTGTATTTTGCAGGAAATGCATAGGCAGAAAATTACAAGAGCAAGTTATATCTGGAGCCATCAGTACATTATTCTAATTGATGCAAATACTCAAGGTGAAAACTCTGCATCATTGCTGTGCTGTCCTTCTCCAGGGTGGCTGTGATTGCTGTCCAGACTTTTGACAGTGCTTCCTCCTATCCATACTCACATGCTAGGTCAGGAGCCTGTGGGTGCTTCATCAGTACAGGCTTCCCAAAACGATAATGCAGACTCACAATTTCAAGAGGAAAAGAGCAAAGGCCACTTTTGAAAGGGTGCCTCAATAAACACGGGGATCTGTGTGGAAATCATGTCAGGCACAGTGCTGGGTGCAGATGGATCATTGCCTGCTGCTGTGAAAAGCCTTTGCCTCCAGCTGCCTTAGGGCCCAAGACAAACACTTTGCCTTCAGGTTGCTGAAGACAGCCATTCTCTAAAGCTCCATTTCATGTAAGTAGCCCTCCACATACATGGGATAATGAACTTACAGGGAAGGATTTACAAAATGGTTTGTTTTTTGTTGTTTTTTTTTAATTTCAAAAAAGAGTTAGTGTTTGTTTTTGTTTTTTTTTTTTCTTTAAGGATTAGTGTATTTTTCAAGAGAGAGCCAGATTTATAGTTTCCCTTCCCACCAGTAAGAAGAAAATATGTTTCTCCAAATTATTTTTTAAATACATTTGGCAATAGCAAATAATGTGATTAGCTCTTTAATAACACTTGCTTGATAGTTGTCTTTAAAAACAAACAAAAAACTGTTAAACAAAAGCATCAGGAGAATGTCATCTGAGTTAGGAGGGGGAATCTAAATCCAACATGTTTTCAAAATTCTGGATATTGTTGGGTGTGGAATGATTTTCAAGAGTACCTTGTGGTACCTCTTCCTAAAAACACATGCCAGATCTGTGCAGCTATGCCAGTGCTCACAAGCCAAGGATCTGGCCACAGAAAGCTTCAAAAATGTTCTGAAAATTAAGCCTGGAAGGAAGATAAAATTGGCAGGGGTGCTCACTGCAACTCTTTTTATCCTTGTTATTCTGCATTATATCCTGAACAAAGTATTATTAATTCTTCTTGTGTGCATGCAAAAAGTGTTTAAATTTGTTGAAGTACATACTTGGGAAACTACCAGACTATAAGAATGTGGTTTTGTGTGTATAGAAAGCTTGAACATCTGTTCCTAAGGCACAATAAATGCAATCACTCCTCCTAGACCCATGATCTTCCCTCCAGCTTCAGCTAGAACATATGAATGCTTTTCCTTCTAAACCAAGGGAAAATTTGTACTCAAAATTACAGTATATAGCCAAATAGAAAGCTTGCCCTACTAAATGAGAAGCAGTACATTTGTAAATGAAAAAATCTGCTTATTCGACCCTAATGAACAGATTTATTCCTGCTTGCATGAGAAGCAGAATGTACAAAAAGCCACACATGTTGTCCTGCTTTATAAAGCGATGCACCCACTGAGGCTGCATAGGTCAGTTTCAGTCCATACTGCTTATTTTAATCTCCAGCTTGAATTTACTCTGCATGGCCTGTATAGAAGCTGAGTCAGAGAGGAGGAGAATGCTATTGCAGAAAGGAAAGGACATGCCAGAGTAGAGCAGCTCTGTTGAACAGCAGATAAATTACTTCTGGAAGATGAAAGAAGTGAAACCAAAGTGCAAATATTTATCTGAGACAGTTGTACAAAGTTCTTGCTTTATTGGAAGAATAATGAAGGGTGAACAATTTGCATACAATAGAACTGTGCAACAACAAGATTGCTCATTGGTTTCAGGTACCAAATGCAACAGGAATAATTTCTAACAGCAAACAACAATGTCTGACTCCAAGAAATAATTTGAAACCAAGGGTCAGTTTGCCTGTTTAGAATGATAATGACCACCAGGACAACATAAGCAAGATTTAGCTTTAAAGATTTTCTCTTGCTAGGAAAAAAGAGAGCATTAGAGCTGTCATAGCATAAGGAGAGGTAAGATATGTGTGAGATGGTGAACTTTTATTAATAGATCCTTGAATATAATTGTCTAAATGTAGGGAAAGTATCCTTATCTTCAAGGTACAAAAAAAAAAGAAGGCAAAAGAAAGATGTATTGTACTGTGCAGGTGTTTTGTATTGTATTATAATGTATAGTGCATTTTAAGAGTGACTCACACCGTGTAATGAAATCATCCCTAAGAAAGAGCACAGCTGACTTGTACTTTTGTGGCTCCTGGCTGTAAGTTACAGGCCTTGCTGCACAAGCAGAGAGTGAAAATTTAAAGACTGTAAGTGGGAAAACACTTTGGTTATTTCCAGAGTCTCTGTGCTGGCACACAGCCATGCAGAGAAGAGGCAGCATGCCCTGTATCTGAGCTTCTGCACCCTGAACTACTGCACAAAAACCCCCAGTCATACTTAAGAAAGCAGAAAATAAACAAAAGCCTGGGCACAATGAGAAATCTGCTATAGACATGTCCATAACCCATTACCAGTGCATTTTTAAGATCAAACATGATTTTGTAGTCTTGAAAGGGTCTCACCACGTACTGCATGTTTTTCTAAAGAGTAAATATTTTGCTAGCTGAATTTTTCTGACTATAGTAGTATGAAGCAAGAATTTTTGTTTTAGAAAACGTGTGTTTTAAAATTGAGTTTGTTTTACAAATCATTACCTGTGCTATACCTACAGATCTAGTCTGTTCCAGCTGATTGTGCTACCTAGCTGAATTCAGTAATATCTCTGTGTGTCACAATTTTAGGGAAAGTGCTTTATCGTGATTAATGTACTTACTCATTGAATAGTCTGGGAAGTCAGTACTCAACCATCCTCTGTTTATTCTCATACTGAGAATGATGAAATGCAGGAAAAGCATTAATAGAAAACATAATCAAGAGAAGCTTTTACCTTAGGCATGAGTATAGCCAAAGATACAGCAGGAACCATTCTGCCGAGATGAAAAAGGTGAGACATTTTCTCTTCCCTTCAGTGATATACACACTGCTGTTCCACTTAATTATCTGCATGTTGGCTTTTGTAGGTAAATTATTGTGACATCTCTTTCCTCTTCACCTTGATGGAAGGACTATGTTCTTCCTCTGTGTTTTGATGCCTTAAAACATGACATGACGTGAATTTCTTTGAGTAATTTACATGTTTAATTTGCAACACCATTAAGAGCAAGACATTATAACTCTTCTCTCCCTGCTTCTTTTCACCAACATTTATTTAATGAAGAAAGCAAGAAAATAACTATATAACATATTGACTCTTTAAAGTTATGGATGTAATAATAATAATAATGCCTTTATTACAGAAATAATAAAATGTCCCCTTGGAAATTAAAGCTCTTTATGCACAAAAATTTTTCACCAAAGCAGTATTTACGTTCCGTTTCAGAGCTCTTACCACTGATATTTTAAGGGTTTGAGGGTTTGGAGATTTGGCTTAGTATTTAATGGTCCTTGAGGTTTTTATTATTTCAAGGCTGAAGAGTCCCATGTGATTTATAATTAAACTTCACACATTCCTGACAAATACTCCAAAATAATTTCAATTATAACTCACAGCTGGCACAAGGGATCATCAACAGTAGTAGAACTTTGATATAAATTAATCACAGATCTCAAGAATGAATTCAGCACCTCATAGAGTGTGAGCATTTTACTCACAAAGAGGGGAACGACAGTTACATGTTCATATGGACCTTCACTCGATGTAATTAAACAGTTTTGCAGCATCTTTGAAGCTAATAGGAATAGGTAAAGACTTTAGATCAGATCCATGATGATAGCACCTTGTTGAAAAACAATGAAAAATGTGTTGTTTTTTTCTTTTCCCAATGATAACCAGAAGTACTCAATTCCATCTTTTTGCAAATAAAAGATACAGTTTGAAGAAAAGCATTTGAACAGTAATAATCAAATGCCTTGAAAGTAAAGTCTTCATCTCTTCTTTTGGTGTAATTATTTTAATTTTAATGTGGTCAAGTTATTTACAGATTTATTTGGCCATGCAGGTGCTATGGCAACTATTCATTTTTTTCCCAAACCCTTCCTACCTCATGATAACATAATCCAATTATACAGACTAAAATCTGCATTTTGGGAAACATGTGCCATGCAATCCTGAGCTGTATTTGGTCAAAAAAGTGATTAGATTAGAAGGCTAAATTGAACTACCAGGTAAAGTTACTAGGTAAAGCTAAATCGTTGGGCTTTTTAGTTCAACAAAGTGTTCAAATTAATTTTCGTTTTCTGTTGTAATTTATTGGTTTTCAAAGACCAACGCATTTCATAAAGGACTTCCTGAAAATAATAATAATAAAAAAAATAATAATTAAAATCAGGCATACTTCCCTCCAAGTTTTGCATCTGAAAATAATTCCCACATTCCACTTCCTATCATACATACTTTGGAATTACCTATTTCCAAATATATACTCTCACATTTGTATATATTTACTGAAAAACCCACTCCATTGCACAGAACATTTGAAGAATATAAAATTGCTTTGTTTTGCCTCCTTCTGAAATATGACTTACCACTACCAACTCTAAGAATTATTACAAAAAGCGAGAAAATGGACAACGTACAAAAGTCCAGTTGCTGCAATTGCCAATGGTTTATCATTTCATTAAGACTCACTTCTGCAATTGTAACCATAATGTACAATATATTCTCTACCTACAAACTGAGTAATTTATATGCATTTTGCTGGGCTGCAGCAAACACATCTGTAATGCTTAGACTGCAGAAGTTTAAAAGGCCTGAGAGTATTACACTCTGAAGTCTTTTCAAACTGCAATAACCCTTGAGACTTTTAAACCCCTTTAAGAGTCCTGTTTTGTTGTATTTTTTTTTTTTTAATGTGTCTCTTCTGTAGCTAATAAGTAAAGGTGGTCTTAAGATGTGATAGCTAGGACTATGTAATGCGCTCTGTCAGAGTGAACAGAAAATTTGAACTTTGCTAATCATAGAATCATAGAATCATAGAATTGTTAGGGTTGGAAAGGACCTTAAGATCATCTAGTTCCAAACCCCCTGCCATGGGCAGGGACACCTTATGCTAAATCATATCACCCAAGGCCTTGTCCAACCTGGCCTTGAACACTTCCAGGGATGGAGCATTCACAGCCTCCCTGGGCAACCTATTCCAGGGCCTCACCACCCTAACAGGAAAGAATTTCCTTCTTATATTAATAGCAAATATCAGATATTGGGTATCAATCAATTATCTCATATCAACAGTAGTACAAGCTTCCTGCAACATCCTTTTGCTTCTGGTGACTTTGAGGCTGGATTGTCTGAATGGTGACAAATTTTAGTGTGCTCAGTATACTATACTCAGAGTATACTCTGAGTCTTTTAGTTTAAAAATGCTGTAGTGTTATTGTTGGAAAAATGAAAAGCATTTTGTGTCCTCTATCTCTTAATACTCTTTTGTTCCATCTGGTGACTTGAGTCATAACAGGAAGACCTGTCTAAGTCTCACCTTGAGGTTCAAGAACTTCATCCTGCTAAGCTCTAAAGGGAATCTAAATTCCCCATGAATGCATATTGTACTAACACATATCTCAAATACAGCTGAGTTTGCTGTTTCACTTAAAAAGTGTCACAAATATTTCTCATATACCATTGGTAATTAGTTTGCTGATTGCATATAAAAAGGGGGAGAAGACAGCAATTTACAAGTTAGATATAAAAAAATCAGTTTTACAGTGAATCAAAATTTTATCACTCCAAAATTCACTTCTTCTGGATGTATACACTAATTATAACTCTAGAATTTTCCACTCAGCATTATGAGTACAGCAAGGAAAGCAGTTTGATGATGACAATAAAAGATTTAATGAACTGCTTGAAGCAAAAAATGAGAAAAAATACATACATGCAAAATAAGCCAGAACATCACACCACTGAAAGCTAAATATATCCAAATTGCAGCCTGTCTGAAGTGTTTTGGTTTGGTTTGTTTCCCTAGCAAAAAAGAATTATGAATTACCAGAGTATTGCATTTTGGCTAGGAGGATGACATGGTACTTACTGGCTTGTATTTTGTGGCTGATATCATGCAAGGGTCTTTTCCAATCATTATCTACTAACAAAGACAGAAATAAAAAATTCTAACTTCCTGTTTTCCGGCTCATTTTGTATTCTTTACAGAATACAGAAAAGAATCTTCTAACTGCTGTTGAGGTGAATAAAAGCTGTCACCTTGACAGCAAAACAATACTATCCACATGCAAAACTCTGTAGTTAGAAGATGCCTCATTAAGATTGGAAATAGACAGAAAACATAGTTATGGAAACAGAGAAAGTTAATTGCTTTCTTATTTAAAAGTTAGTTTTAGGGTTTATATTTTACTTTTATTTAACCCACTTCTGCTTCATTCTTCTGTCTCAAAAGATAAGAGAAACAACACAGACTGTGTGGCAAGAAGATACTGCTCGATAGCTGGGTTTAAATATTTGTTGGTTAAATACTAAATAAATACACAATGCAAGGTACAGCATAGAATAAGGATGAAAGATCAGCATTCTGAGGAAAAACTTGTATTTTAAGTATATAAGATATGGGAGAATGTAATTAAACCCTCTGTAGCAAACTCTACAGTAATCAAGAGTAACAGACCTTGAAATCAGCATTGAGTGGGAAAGTAAAATACTATATTGCCTACACTGAGGTCACTGACTTGCTGGATGAGTGTCACAAGCACAGTTACACCAGGATCCCAGTTCTGCAACCATGTCAGGCATAGCATCTGCAGCAGCGAGAAAAAAGCACTTCAGACACATGCAAACATAAACCTTTGAAAGTCTTTGGGATTGCCAGGTTTCGGTAAAGGTTTGTGTGTGCTGCTCAATGCCTGTGTGAATCTGAAACACTGAATATAAGATGCCAGGCCCTGATCAACCGATTGCATGACTCAATGTACGAGGCCTGTAAGCTCAGTGTAGTTGTGTCTTCTGATCTGGTGGTTCTGGTTCCTGTTTTCCCGAGACATCAAAGACAGCAGCTATGCAAAACCCTCAAAAAGCACGCTTGTATATGTAAATATTTAGAAGCGAGGGAGCCTAGACTAATTCTGTCATTTTCTGTGCAAAATGAGATGAAATCTCATAGTTCTTCAAGAATAAAAAGAATGGAAACACTGAGAGAAAACACCAGCATAAGGGAAGATCATAGCTGGTGGAGGATGGTAAACAAGTGAGAAATGATTACTTATTAGTGAGAGTGGTATTACTCTGGCAACTTGAAAATGCCACAAGAAAAATCAATGATGAAGGCATACACCTGCTGAAGAGCACCATAGTATTCAGCATGGTTGTTGTGTCCTGTGTAATACATGGTGATATTTGTCTCTAACTTGGTGGACAAACAACTGGATGGCTGCATGCAAAGAGTTGTGGTCAATGGCACAATGTCCAGGTGGAGACCAGTAACGAGTGGTGCTCCTCAGGGATTGGTGTTGGGACCGGTCTTGTTTAACATCTTTGTCAGTGACATGGACAGTGGGATTGAGTGTGCCCTCAGCAAGTTTGCGATGACACCAAGCTGTGTGGTTCTGTTGATATGCTGGAGGGAAGGAATGCCATCCAGAGGGACCTTGACACGCTTGTGAGGTGGGCTGATGCCAAACTCATGAAGTTTAACCATGACAAATGCAAGGTCCTACACCTGAGTCGGAGCAATCCCAGGCACAGCTACAGGCTGGGCAGAGAAGAGATTCAGAGCAGCCCTGCGCAGAAGGACTTGGGGGTGTTGGTTGATGAGAAAATGAACATGAGACAGCAGTGTGCCCTTGCAGCCCAGAAAGCCAGCTGTACCCTGGGCTGCATCAAAAGGAGCGTGACCAACAGGTCAAAGGAGGTGATCCTGCCCCTCTATCCTGCTCTCATCAGACCTGACTTGGAGTATTGCGTGCAGTTCTGGTGTCCTCAACATAAAAAGGACATGGAACTGCTGGAAGAACTCCAGAGGAGGGCCACGAGGATGATCAGGGGACTGGAGCACCTCCCATATGAAGATAGGCTGAGAAAGTTGGGGCTGTTCAGCCTGGAGAAGAGAAGGCTGCATGGAGACCTCATAGCAGCCTTCCAGTATCTGAAGGGGGTCTACAGGGGTGCTGGAGAGGGACTCTTCATTAGAGACTGTAGTGATAGGACAAGGGGTAACGGGTTCAAACTTAAACAGGGGAAGTTTATATTAAATATAAGGAAGAAGTTCTTTACTGTAAGAGTGGTAAGTCACTGGAATGGGTTGCCCTGGGAAGTTGTGAATGCTCCATCACTGGCGGTGTTCAAGGCCAGGTTGGACAGGACCTTGGGTGACATGGTTTAGTGGAAGTGTCTCTGCCCATGGCAATTGGGTTGGAACTAGATGACCTTAAGGTCCTTTCCAACCCTAACTATTCTATGATTCTACATTTCTATATGACTGTTAAATATGCAGCTTATCTACCTGGTAATCCATACTAAGCTTTGCAGGATTCCTCATACTGTAACAAACGTGGCTGCTTATGTCATCATTGCGTAGAGAGAGAACTCAATGTTTTCAGCGTAATTTCAGCAGTGTGTGAGAGGTCTCCTCTCTCCAGGAGCTGCACTGATATTAATGTGGTCTTGGAAGAGTGCCTGTAGAGAAACCAGGACTCCAGAGAAAGGCAATGAGTGAACTCCTGCTTCATCACTCCATTTCAGGGCTGGCAAAATGTACCTTTTATAGCGAGTTGCGTTTAATTACTATCTGCATTACACACTCTTGTTTTTTTTTGATTGGAGAAAGATATCTGAATCCTCAGTCAAAACTGAGGATGGAGATACATGTACTGATACTAGAAAAAAGTGCTGAATGTTGCAGTATTGTTAAACCAGAACACATTTATTCAAATCCTAAGAATCAAGAACACTCATTGAATCCCTCAAAAAATACTATCTTAAACACAAGAATATTTTAAGCTACTACACCACAAAAATGATGTTGGTTTTAAAGTATAGAGCCAGTCAGCAGAAGAAAAAAACCACCTCAAACTTAAACTCAACAACTAACTAAAAAGCAGAAAACAACCCAAACATTTCTAACTCAAAAACCAGTGTTCCCAGTATGGTTTAATCATCCAGATTATTTTAATGGAAAACAACCAAGGTACAGTGCTAATGAAGTGCAAGATTCATTTTTATTACTTGTTTTCTGTATGAAAATATTTTCAGCATTTCAAAAATTAGGGGCTGTGTAATTCCTTATACAGGGCTTATCAAAACAGGTTTTGATCTTACAGAAAAAGTGTAATGAGGCAAGGGGATCCCTGTGAATTGGGCAGGATATCAGACTTGCTGGCACAATGATCTGGAATTAAATGAAGCCATGATAGTAACTGTAGGAGTGGAGCTGTTTCTGACTAAGAAAAGAAAATAGAAAAATTTGGCTAATAATATAGTTAAAAATGTTCTAAGGATGATTATAACTATCCCTCATTTAAAAATAAAGGTGTTCAGATATGCATTACTAAGATTCTATTTGCAAAAGAGACATCCTAATTTTCTGACTCTCTGCAGTACAATTTGTCTCCAAAGCAGGCAAAAAGTCACAGTGAATTCCAAAGGATTCAACTTCCCTAATTTTTATTAGCCATTTTTCTGTTTAACAAAATAAAGGAAAAAAGGCTTTTGCATACTTCAGGTAAGAGGTCTAGAAATTAGGGAGAAAATGGTGAAGAGGGATTTAGTGCTTTCCATAATATATTTTTGAAAAAGTTCCAGTATGTAATACAAACGCTTACACTAAGCAGGTTTTTAACATAAGGTGGTATCAGTTTTTCACAAAGAAAACATGTTATGGATGGATTTATTGCCCGGAGATACTTAAGTCTGAAGTAAGTTCAGTCCTTTAAAGAAAATATAGCTGGTAGGTCCCCAGTGCAGGTCAATGGGGACCATTTACAACATTGACTGATTTTAACAGCTCTCAGCTTTCTTCTGTGTTCCTTCAGAGAACCCGTTCCAAATTCACACACTAACGCAGCCAGCCTCCAATTATTAATGGTTGTGACAGGTGGTTATTCTAATTTCTTCGGAACTTTTAAAGACAGACAAAAACTGTGTTTCCTTTTACAGTTTCTCTGATTCTTTCATGGTTTGTACATTCCTCCTATAGCAATGGACAGACACCTTAATTAAATGCTCATATTTATTATCTTTTCTGGGGTAACCGGACTATCCTGAATTCACAAACCAACAGCAGCAGATGGTTCCACCAGTTTGTTTTGCCAATGATTTGTAAATACATCCCTATTAAAGACACCACTGGGTGTCCAGCATTATGCTGAACTGAAATCACAGGAAAAATGTCCCTTTGAAACACTGTTAAATAACTTCTGCCACTGAAAAGCATCACTTTCTTGCTCTTCTGAAAAAGGAAACTGCAATCTGGGACAATGTCAACAGATGAAGTCATGGCAGGTCCTGAAGGACTGGAAAGTTCTTCAAGAATCCTTAAGTCTCCTCAGCTCAACCAATTCCCTGACCAGGATGTGTGGCAAAATACACCAGAGCTCAGAGGTCTTGCAGTCATGGAACATCTCCAAAGCAGGCAAAAATTCACAGTGAATTCCAAAGGATTGCACTTGCCAATTTTTTATTAGCCATTTTTCTATTTAATGAAATAAAGGAAAAAAGATTTTTGCATACTTCAGGTAAGAAGTCTAGAAACTGGGGAGAAAATGGTGAAGAGGGATCGCAAATAGTGAAAAAGTACTGATGTGTCTTAGCCTTGAGAAGCAACTAAATACAACACAGCCACTTCCTCACTCTCCCATTCGGGGTGGGGGGTCCTGGGGGGTGGGAGGGTAAATATAAAAAAAAGTAGAAAACCTGTGGGTTGAGATAAGAACAATGTAATAATTGAAATAAAGTAAAATAACAAAACCAACAACAGTAATAGTAATGGTTAGTAATAATAGAGAGGAATAAAACCCAAGTATGTAAGGTGATGTACAATACATTTGTTCACCACTCACTGACCAATGCCTACCTCTTTCCTGTATAGCAATTGATGGCTCCCAGTCAACTTTCCCCAGTTTTTATACTGTGCATGACTTTCTGTGGTATGGAATACCCATTTGGCTCATTTGGGCCAGGTGTCCTAGATCTGCTCCTTCCTGGCTCCTAGTGCACCTGATCACTGCCAGAACATGAGAGACTGAAAAGTCCTTATCTTTAGTAGCAGGGTAAGCTGCTACTCAGCAAAAACTAAAACATTTGTGTTTTATTAGCATCATTCTCAGACTAAAGCCAAAACACAGCACTGCACCAGCTACTTGGAAGAAACTAACTCTCTGAAGCTAACTCTATCCCACCTGATCCCAAATTAAACCAAACAAAGTTCTTAATAAAACTTTACCTACTCTACATATGCATACAAAAGTACATTATTTTGCAGTATATGCAAGATGATTTTCAGTTAATCATTTCAGTAGAAAATAATACATAGAAATAGAAAAGCTGTGGGAACCATTTATTTATTTATTTAAAATGTAAGAAATATTATTTTTATTTATAATCAATTTAAAAACAATTTCCTATTATTTCTTCAGTATTAGTCCAATGAATATTTTGTCATCATTGGTTTGCTATTCTCAACATGAGACAACTTCTTATCTTCACATCATGCATATTGCAGACTTCACATATTATGGCAGAAGAATTTGCCATGGTGGGATTTTTAGCCTTCTGACTTGCAATCAAGAAGAATTTCAGCTGGTCTGAATCAGATTTACTCCTCTGAGAGATTAAAGCATTGCTGTAATATTTCTATATCTTTCCTCTTTGTACTTTCTAAAATATGAAATATTGCTTACAGCTGTCTCTGCAGATCAGGCTGAAGTCTGGGTTTTTTTCTACAACTTATGGTTATTTAGAAATGTAATTTAATGCTGGGTTAGAGAAACATTTGCAATCTGTATATCCCAGTGCCTGCTGGCCACCATGTATATTTGGGCACCTCTACCTTCAATTACTGAAGCGATTCAAGTGTTCTATTTAGTGGAGGTTCCTGATATTCTTTTTTTGCTATAGAGTGCTTACATTACCTCTGATCATGATATGCATTCACTCTTCAGAGGAAGGTTTCTTCCTTTTGCACTTACTTACAAATTGTTAGAATAAAGAGGTCTGAGCTGTCACAAGGAAGCACACACAAGTGAACTCTTCAAGGTAAATTCCTGCTACCTGAAGTTGATAGCTCAGTATCACCAATGAAGCATTTAGTGGCACACATTAATGTATAAACTAAGATTTAGTTGCACATGCTACCAATAACATGTGAAATCGACCAAGGAAATCTCCTTATTTCAGAGGTCTTGCATGCAAAAGTCATTGCAAGTCATTGAGGCACTACTGATAAATATCTCCACATCTTTACTCTCCATTGTTAATGTTGTGTGTTTTTACAGCTGGCAAACCCAAAGTTTATTTTACCTAGTATCAATAAACAATTAGTTCACAGAAACATTAAGGACCTGTGCTTCATCTGGTCTTGTTCATTTGAGTTATGATTTCTACCACTGCTTTGTCATTTAAATTTTGCACACTAATTGCACCAATGTTGCTCTGGTCCTGCTATGGGTAGTACCTTTAGCATAATTCTATTTCAAGTCTTCCTTTAGTGCACTGATAGGAAAAAAACATATCTTCCAAAGAATATTTCCAAATTTAAACTTCTAGTGAAACTATTTTTTCCCCTGCTGAGAGAGAGCTCACCACTGTGCTTTTAATGGATTATCTTGTTGGAAGAAAATGAAAACTAGAATAACCCTTCTGCAACCAAAGGAGC
Source organism: Pezoporus wallicus (assembly GCF_028554395.1). Classification (NCBI taxonomy): domain Eukaryota; kingdom Metazoa; phylum Chordata; class Aves; order Psittaciformes; family Psittacidae; genus Pezoporus; species Pezoporus wallicus. Next base: position 1,169,894 of record NW_026642000.1, read on the forward strand.
TAAAGTTTATTTTGACTTTGCATGAATACTGGCCACAAACTTAAGAATCTGACCATAAACAGTGATTTACTTCAGCTGAGATAATGGTAAGATTGTTGTATTTCCTGACAAAACATCCTTCCCAATTTGTGCACTGTGTGGTTAGCAGTCAAGACCTTTCAAAGCAGTTTTGTTACGGGTAAGTTGTCAACATTTTGCTCTTAAAAGAAAACCGCTATATCCTCTCTCTGTTACTTTTTGTGTTACTGCTTCAGCCTTCTAGAACTTCAAGAGCACTTCTCTGGGAGGATGAAAGAAATCAGACTGTTAAATTTGGAGTCATGGTACCCAGACGTACAGCTGTCTGTATAGCCTACCAGAAGATTATCCCAAACAATTTTTTTGGATCTCAGGACTGCTTGCAGACAAAACTTTGGGACCCATCTCCAGCAATACAAGGTGTCTTAATCTCATGTCCTTCACCGTGGAAGGAGTTAGTTATCTCCTCCATGGCAGAGGCTATGCAAGAGGAATGTGTGCCCCTACCTCTGCCATGCCAGAAAATTTAGATACTGATGCTAACATCATAACAATCATCACAAATGCTGACAGAGGCTTGTCTGAGCAAAGGCACCAGATTGTGAACTGAGGTGGATGAACTCCAAGTATATGCTTTTTTTCTACTTCTGTTTAGTCACATCCATGTTTAGATGGGGGTTCAGGAAGGGGACTACCACATATTGAATGCTTACTGAAATTTGTAGCTCAATGCTGTAGTCAGTGCTTTTGTTTTTCTTCATGCTCAAACTTGAATTTTTTTCTGTATTGGTTTTCTTCATTTTTATAGATGCTGGAAAGCTGAGGCATCAGAAACAATCTCAGAGCATTGCTGCTGGCTTAGACATAGCAATAGCAAAATCTCTCTCTGTGTCAGAAAATTCTTCTACCCAAGAAAATGAACATAAATTATTTTTGTTCCTAATGTATGGATTTCTACCTGGCTCAAAAAGCGGTAAATTTGAAAGGTCCTGTTTTTTATCACACTTGGCCCACTAACAATTAAAATTTCAGTAGTTCTTCTTCATAGGGATCCAGCTACGATAGATGAAGCTGTCTAAGCTTTGCATGGTTTTATAACTGTCTATTAATGCATTTTATCATCATCAGTACACTTATCAATCTAGTTCCAATCACATTTTTAATTTTTGGCTACTCTACCAGACGCTTTATTTACATAAACATGATCTGAGTTTAGTGCCAGATCTGTATTTTCTGCATATGTAGTTCTTTCAGTTTCTTTGCATCTTCCAGCAGACAAAACTGTTTTCTCCAAATGTTCTCTTTCAGGCTTGATAAACTCTTCAGAACTATCAAGAATTTCTTTGCTCCTCACTCTGCCCCTCTCTTCCACAGCTACTTTGAAAGGGGAAGATTGTCCAGCAGCATGGAATAGATTTAGTTCTAGCTCAGTTTTCGCTGGAGACCACTGCCATTTTGGATGCCCTTGCTCCTGTCCAGGACTTCAAAAATTACTCTTCTTTTAGTTAATAAGCCCTCATCAGAAATCTTGAAACCTAACAGTCTGAACAGGACCCAAAGTGTATGGGCTAGACTCCAGCAGAGCTGCTCATATTTTATTTGTACTGGTGTTTTGTAAATCACAAGCCTGCGCTACCATCAGAGATGAAAGTACCAGCACAAACCTATCTTCTTTTTAATAAGTTTTTATTTTATGAGATACACCAGACCAAAAAACAGTGATTCCTGTCCTTGTAAGTGTTACATCTGTCTTGAAGGGCTCACAAGTATGTGGAAATGAGTATTCGGTGATCTAACAAAGCAAAACAATTAAGCCTTTCTACCACTGCCTGAAGAGAGTTTAGGCTTTATCTTTTTCTTCTGTCTCTTACCCAAGTAAGACTTGTCTGGATGATTTTCTGTGCAGTCAGCTTCGGGAGAGGTCCAAGCAGAAAATAAAATTTCTTGAGAGTTTTCAATGCGCCCGTGTCTTCATCCAAATCTCTAGCAGCTGTTCTCCTCCGCAAAGAACTACATTCATGTTGTGAAAGAGTGACTTTGAAAACTGGAGGAGAAGGAGGAAGTTTAACCTGAGGAGGATCTTTCTGTCTTTCTCTGCCAAACACACACAGCAACACAATTTCATTAATAACCTCAAGATCTGTGGATCAAAGAGGAGATTTACTGCACCTGCACCTCTCTGATTTTGGCTTTGCTGGGAACAGCCCTTGCACAGTGATAAAACAGAGCTCAAGTGAGAAGGTGCCTTCCCTGAAATCCCCTATCCCTGCTAAGTCCTCTACAGTTAACTTTTTCAGGTGATATAAACACTAGAGCTGGTCTGCTCATGGACAGTACATTTTTCAGATGGTAATTCAGCAGCAAGCTGCTCCCCAAGCATAAAGAGGGTATACTGAGGTTTGCCCATGAGCATAGATAAGACATTGTCTCAGCTCAGTAAGAGCAAAGTGCCAAAAATGGCACTTTGCACCCAAATGTCATGTGTGAGCCTAAAAGAAAGCTGCCCGTTGAGAATATATGGACTGCAAAATACAGGGGGCCCACTCAGGAAAAAAAGTAAGAAAATTATCCCTGTCTAGTAAACTTTTATTTTAGCATTTTCAAATATATAATAGGAGACATAATAGTAAAAGTTTTGTTTGGCTGGTTTGTTTTCATATCTGAAAATTATATTATTTTCTTCAGTATGAGTGTGTAATTCTCAGCCATCTGCAAATCACAGTTACATCAGTTTGCTTCCTTTTATTATGGAAAGACGACATAAACTACATATTAGTCAGGAACACTGGGGGACAGATGCCTGCATAAAATAAAAAAGGATGACCTTCAGGGACTGGTGAAAGTTTAGTTGAACTAGAAATCTGTGTTCTAGAAGAAAATCTGAGCATGAAGCACAAAAATTAGGCCCCTTCAAGAAACCATGATAATGTAAAGGACAGCAAAATATCTCAGCTTGCAGCTGCAACATTGGCTTTTGGAACAGTGTCTGAATAGGTAAACATCCCCCATGGAAGAGAAACCCACTCCATTGTGTTTATTTTCTAGAGTCTTTTGTGGCAACATGTTGACCTTGAAATTGCTAAACCAGTTTTCTTGCAAACTTGCCAAAGCAGAAATTAAACATTTGGGCATGTGATGACTACTGAAAATGAAATTATTTTCCATTAATGGAAGTGGGAGTAGAGACTTTCTGCTTAACAGTTCCTATATGTCCAAATAGGAAAATGAATAATTGAATATGTCCAAATAGAAAAATTAATTCTCAAGTAGGTAAAACATTCTTGGTTTGCTATTCAGCTCTTCAGGTGAAATGGAGGAAGAAAGTCCTCTACAGTAGTTAGACCTGCCCTCCCCTCTAAACCTCAAGCCCAACCTAAACTCAAGTCTAGATTCTTAGGCAAACTCACCTCTGACATGACAGTGATCCTAGACTATTTCTTTTCTTTTACTTTTTTGTCTTCCCTTATGACCTGTTTTTTTCTTTTCCTTCACTTTAGTTTCCTTCCTCCATAAATCTTGCTTCATATTTTCCTGCTCCATTTCTCACACTCATCATTGTTCTGCTGTTGCTGCACATTTGAGAAAGCCTTCTGTTCCTTGAGAAAGCAATGCAAGATCTTACTGAACTTCAGTGGCACTCTGAGGGAACAAAACCTTCAGGAAGTGGTTTTGGAGCATTCTGACACGGCCATATCAATGATGGCTCATCATAAAGTTCAGTCAGTGACTGAAGAAAGGTTTCTTTGTTTCAGGGGCTTCTGAGCAGTCTGGTGAAAATAGAGTTCCAGAAAGGAAGGAAGAACAATTTTCCCGTTTTGATACCTGAGTCAGAGCAGCTCACGCTAGACCTATCAAGGATAAAAAATATTTGCCCCATAATGCAAGTCGGTTTTGTCTGAGTGGAAATCGAATGTCTATTCCTCTGTTGACCTGTTATGAAGAAGTGGCTGCTCTCTATAGTGACAGTTTAGATGTACACTTTTATTCCCAGAGATGACAATGCTGAGAAATACTGTGCTTCCTACTTGTAGAAACCGTGTACTTTTTGTTATTACTCTTATATGCCAAGCTGTAGATTGCGGAACTAAATTATTAACTGCTTATGTGTGGTGTGTATACAGCTGAACAATTATTTTGTCACTGTCCTGGGTTCAGCAGTAGCAGTCATTTTTCCCCTTCTTGGTGGCTGGTGCAGTGCAGTGTTTTGACTTTCAGCTTGGGAACAGAGCTGATAGCGATGTTTTGATTTGGCCAAGGACTTTGTGAGCCTCATGCTCTGCCAGGGAGGAGGGGAAGCTGGGAGGAAGCAGAGACAGGACACCTGACCCAAACTGACCAAAGAGGTATTCCATACCACAGCACGTCATGCCCAGGAGGTAACTGGGAGTTAGCCGGAAGGGCTGGGAGACTGCAGGGTTGGAGGAGGTATCGGTCGGAGCTTGGTCGGGCTTGGGGGGCGAGTTATCGGTCAGCTGGTGCTGAGGTGTTGTATTCTCTTCCCTTGTTATTTCCTTTATCATTATTATCATTGGTGGTAGCAGTAGTGATCTGTGTTATACCTTAGTTACTAAACTGTTCTTATCTCAACCCGTGGGAGTTGCATTCTTTTCAATTCTCCTCTCCATCCCTCCGAGAGCAGGGGAAGGGCAAGAAAGGGGGGGGAAGTGAGCGAACGAATTACCTGACTGGGTTTAAACCACGACAGTCACTGTCACAACAGGTTCGGGTTGGTGCATTCTTAGTACAACTTTCAATTAACTTCAGTTTCCAGCAGTCATCACTCTCAGATATACAGGCTAGTTGCTCCTGAATGATCTCACGAAACTTATCTCTAGACTGCTCTATAACAAGTATTCAGAAATAATTGTTAATTGGCTAGAAGATTCATTGCCTCTGAAAACTGTATGACCTACTTGCAGGAAGGTGACAAGCAGAGGATGCACTTTTTCCTGAAATGTCCACGGATTGCTTTAGAAGTGCTGTTTTCTGTGATGTGGGAGCTCACTGTTTCCACGAACTGCAGCGTTAATATCACATAGGCAGTTTATAAAATACAATATAGCTCTCTCAGAGGTACAAGCTAAAATGTGTTCTTTCCCACCACTTTGTATGTACAAAATGCACTGACATGGTGCACTACTTGGGAGGTCATTGTAGATACAACAAAACTCCTATGTTCCAAACCAGTTTTCCTGCTCCACACAGTGATACAGACAGCAATTTAACAAAAACAGCACCTTTATGTAACTCTTTACGATGCATTTACAAAGGCATTGGTTTTATTGGTTTTCAAAGAAAAAGGACTGAGACTGCATTTTCAACTGCAAGAGGTTACTCACAGCGAGTGTCAGGGGAAAGTGATAATAATTACAGATATTTGTTAATCCTCTATTCCATGCCAAAAACCTGGAAGCATCAAGGAATATTTCCACTGTGTTCTACTTCCTCAAGTTTGGTTCTTGTTAACTATAAAAGAAGGGGGAAAACTTGCAGTTAAGTCTGGTATAGACGATGAAATGAAAAATTGCCTGGTCTTTCAAGAATAGCAATGTTTCAGCTATAAAACTGAAGTACAGATGTAAAAATTCTGCCATTCATTCTGTCTTTATAAAGTTAGGCCATTTCATGGCAGAAATTGTATTCTACCTTCTCTTATTCTTATTACAATAGAGCTGATCTGCATGAGAAATCAGAGCTTTAGCACACAATGCAGCCTGCAACTTACTACCCTAGTCTGTACTTGACTCTTTCAACATGATCCCTTTTCATTGCCTGTTCCCAATTGAGCAAGGCAGCAATGTTTGTCAATCCTAAAGCTGTGCTGGGCTTGGTCAGTCAGAACCTTTCAATGGCCATTTTCACTTGTCTTCTTCTACATACTTCTACACTTCTACACAATTATACTGTGGTTCTTCCACCCTCCTGCCTTTGCCTGAGCACAGGCTGACCCCGGTCAAGCAGATGTGGGGATATGAAGTCAGCAGCTTTGCTTCTGGGGCCAAGTCCTTTCTTGTGCTGTGTCCAGTGCAAAGAGTGACAACAGGAAAGAAGTAAGGGCATCATATAAAGACAGAAAAGTTTCATCAGCAGATTCAGCTAGGATTCTGGCAATTTCCTAGCCGATTTAACAATTCTTTGCATTTCACAAACCAGTAACTTTTGTGTTCTGTGTGTAAGCAGAAAACAGATCACTGGGAAGCTGCTCAGTGTGATAATGAAGGAAAAATACCTATGTTTGCCTGAACTTCAGTTTGCAGATCATGCTTTGTCCAGTCTACACCCTGCTGTTCAAGTCTAACTAACTGAAACCTCCCACATTCGTTTGAACTTACAGCCTCCTGCTATTTGTGTGAGACACCAAGAATAATCTATTTTGTTCCTCTCTTTAGCTATCTTTTAAATATTTGAATTCTTCCATGTCCATCCTTATTCCCCCCCCACCAGCTAGCGTTTCATCAACTAAACAATCCCTACTGTTTCTGTCTTTCCTCCAAGCATGGTCATAGACTCTCTGAAGTCGTTCCATGACTTCCTTTGGATATTTTGCCTACATAGGACATGCTTGCTCAGCTAAGGTCTCAGATGAAGAGGTTCTCACTTCTTGTTAAAATGTGCTGGAGTAATGCTGCTGACTTAGCAGCCAAATTCATAATCTGCTGTAAATGCCTGATCTTTTCCCACCTAAATAGAATCATAGAATGCCAGGTTAGAAGGGACTTCAAGGATCATCTGGCCCAGCCTTTCTTGCCAAAACCACAGTCTCGACAAGGTGGCTCAGCACACTGTCCAGCTGAATCTTAAAATTATCCAATCTTAAAAACTAGGGAATCCACCACTCTCTTGGGAGATTATTCCAAAGGCTGGTCGTTCTCCTTGTAAAAAATTTTTCTCTTGTGTCAAGTCAGAATCTCCCTAGAAGTAACTTGTACCTGTTACCCTTCATCTTTTCCATATGACTCCTTGTGTAAAGGTAGTCTCCATCTTCTCTGTAGCCACCTTCTCAGTGTACCTTCTTAATGGTTCTTTGGAGAGTTGTCTTTTGGATCAAAATTACAATTGCTCTTACACTTCTACAAAATAGAGTTTAGGGTTGAGGAAGAATATTCAGGTGTTTTCCTGATCTATGTCATGTAACAAAAGGAGACATCACCAGCATTTAAAAAGCAAGACGCTTCCTGAAAACCAGTGTTTTAGGAGTTTAACTAAATCATGTTCATCACTTTTGAAAAGGAGCTGCTACCAATATACCACTTACAGTAGTTATGAAATCTCTCTTACTCCTATCCTCCGTCTTCTGTTTCACTATGTAAGAATTTTGCTAAGTTGGCATCCCCTGCATCAGCAGTTATTTTTGATCTGTTGAAACTTAGTCTAATAAAATCAGTTTGTGGAAGCATTTTTATCTGCATTTCACATGTCTCTCTGAATTCAAACCACCTCACTACATAAATAAGAATTAGCATTAAAAGTGTTCAAAATGACAAGTCCTTGAATGATTGCACAGCCTGAACCTGGAACAATCTATATTAAAGATATGTCATTGATCATTAAGGCTAGATGACTGTTTCTTTCTCATGAGGCAGAGAATCTAATTTTAGTCATGAGGAATTAGAAGGAACTACTTTTCTTTTTTTTTTAATTAAAATCTGAGTAAACACAGTAGGTTAGTTTGTAAACCTAAGAAAGCAGACAATACATTCAGGCCAATATTGCTAACATTAATTCATACCTAAATATTGATCCTTTAGAAATTCTTGGCTTAAAGTGTTTTCAGAGCTGAGGACCTCAACTCTTGCTAATTAATAATTCATTATCTCCCATTATGAAAGAAAATACCCACATCTGGTATGCAGTTCTTTGCCTAATTACAACCATTCTGTGAATGACAAGAACACCATTTTACAAGGCATTTACAACACCCATTAAAATATACACAGAGACACCTTAAATAATTCTCCCTGGAGAAGTGCATGTGCTGAACATGGTTCTAGCAGTGTACTCCAGAAAAGTAAAACAAAAGTGAAACAAAATAAACTATGAAAAAATGTTTAGAAAGGCCCCTCATTCAACAAGTACTGATGTTTTTAAAGACATATCTAGTACTTGGTCCAGATGCTGTCTGGGTTTGGCTCAATTTCTTTTAATTAGGTAAAAAATCTAAGCAAGTGACTCAGGCAGCTTGATTTTGTGTCCCTAAAGATTCAACTGGTCCATCTTTGTACAGCTTCTACATAGGGGATATCCTGATCTTGACTGGGATCTCTAAGGTTTGCTGTGACCACAATCTTCTGTGATAACTCAGCCAGTTACAAAGAGTTGAAACTCACTAGACTTCTTCACCATCCAGTAAATTACTCAGTTCTTTTAGAGAGAGGCTCATCCTAAGCAAAATGATGTGCAGTAAAGAAAATCCTAAAGCAGTTTTTAAATGTTTACTTCCCCCAAATAAGAATTTTCTCACACTTTACATATGAATCTTCATGACTTAAATCAGCCTTGTATAACTGCAGGTTCACTTTCCCTGTGGCCTTAGAATCATAGAATAGTTAGGGTTGGAAAGGACCTTAAGATCATCTAGTTCCAACTCCCCTGCTATGGGCAGGGACACCTCACTCTAAACCATCTCACCCAAGGCTCTGTCCAACCTGGCCTTGACCACTGCTAGGGATGGAGCATTCACAACTTCCCTGGGCAACCCATTCAAGTGCCTCACCACCCTCACAATAAAGAACTTCATCCTTATATCCAATCTAAACTTCCCCTGTTTAAGTTTGAACCCATTACCCCTTGTCCTGTCACTACAGTCCCTAATGAAGAGTCCCTCTCCAGCATCCCTGTAGCCCCCCTTCAGATACTAGAAGGCTGCCATGAGGTCTCCACGCAGCCTTCTTTTCTCCAGGCTGAACAGCCCCAACTTTCTCAGCCTATGTTCATACAGGAGGTGCTCCAGTCCCCTGATCATCCTCATGGCCCTTCTCTGGACTTGTTCCAACAGTTCCATGTCCTTTTTCATGTTGAGGACACCAGAACTGTACTCAATACTCCAAGTGAGGTCTCACAAGAACAGAGTAGAGGGGCAGGATCACCTCCTTCTACCTGCTGGTCATGCTCCTTTTGATGCAGCAGGTTTTGCTGGAAATACTGCAAGGCATTTTTTTGGGTTTCTTTCTGATAGATATAGGAAAAACAGGTTTTGGAGCATTTTTCAAGCAAGGACAAAGCATAACTGAAACAATGAATAAAAATAGCTCATAAGACTGACTGCTTTGGGTTAGACTAGGTTTCCTTTATACTCCATTTAATGTTTTTGTTTCCAGTTCCAGATAGAAACTTGTTGGTTCTGGGAGGACCTGTGCTTCTCTGACAAACAGTTTCATTGCAATAGCAGTACCTGTGCTAGTGTATCTTCATTAACATGACTGTTACAATGAGGCTCAATCTCTGCACAGCCAAGAGAAAAATTACCCACTGCCCTGGACCAGCTGGAAGCAACCCTTCCTCCTTGCACAGCAGCCAAACCAAGGGAGCTCCTCTGAGCTGCCAGCAATAAAGTCTCTTTCTTCCTGTCTACCATGCTAAGAAAACCAAGGAGGTTTCTCAGTACCAACAACTTGCTTCAGGCTTTGGTTAGGGTGCAGGATCAGATTCATACCTGGAGAGGAAAAAGTAGACTTGGAGCACTACCATCACTGCTGATGGCTACTGCTATGTGCCTGTTGATGAAAATGGGATTTAAAAATGAGAAGAGATGAAATCAAAATAGTTAAAGCATTTCTGGTACCCGCAACATCTCTGACAATGCAATTTAAGTATGAGTTCCAAAGTCCCTGTTGGGGATTATTCGTTGAATTTGTGGAATTGTTTCTGTAAGACAAAAAATGAGGTCTCAGAATATTAATTCTTCTCCTTATTCATTTTTAACGTTTCCACCTTTTGCTTTCATCGTACTTTTTGCCTCATTGATATTCTATGATGCTGAATCCTTATAAATTTGAATTAGACTTGGAATCAAGCTCCTGGGTTTTTTTCCTTAACACAGAGCACACATGCTCTTCATTAATTAAAATGATAAAAGGAGATTAAAATGTCAGTTGAAATGATGTTATGTGTGAGGAGAAGGAAGCGATACTGGAGTGAACAGGTATAGGAGACTCACAATGCACAGCACAGATGCCATCTGTGCACTCCCCAATTTCTATCTTGCATTACAACAAAAAGTTTCAAGGCTTAAAAATGTCACAAATCATCATATTTACTCATCAACTGTGGAGATGAATACCTTCTGCTAAGATTCTTATTGCAACCAGTGGGTTTGTGAAAAGTGCTTCCTGCATGAGAGTTACTTTGAAGATCACAGTGTCCACCACAGGGAACCATTTAGTTGACAGAAACCTGCGTTTTACCTCTTTCTTGATATAAACTTATTTTTCTTGTACATTAATTTGTGCTAGGAATGTTGCAGGGACAAAGTGGCTTTGCAGCCCTCCAGCAAAGTAATGACGTCTCATGTTAGGGGTTGGGAGAGTTCTGCTACTATGACCTTGAACAAGTCATATTCACCATATTCGTCTGAGTCCTTTCATCTGTCTGCCTTCACCCCGCATATATCTATGTGTGCATATGTACAAAGTTTGCTTTCAGCAAGTTTGCACTGGATTCCCACTCTTTTCAAGGACTCCGGAAACTGCCTAGGGCACTAGCAATAATTTGCCTTCGTTTATGGCAACCTAAATACCTATGAACAAAGGCAATACCAGCCATTTCAAGCACCACTTAAGAAAACAGCAAAATTTAGCAGTTTACTCTGTTTGGGATCAGAGTTGCTCCTTTTACTTATAGCATTTGCTGTACAGGATACTGACTGATGTTATGTTTTCTAAAAAAAAAAGAACAGCAACAAAACCTTGTATTTTTCTGCTAAAAAAAAAACAAAACAAAACAAAAGAAAGACACTGGGGGTTTCAAAAGCCATAAAACATAAGAAAGCAAAGGTTTGTTCCTGGGACTGATTCTAACACTCACAAATCTGATTGTCTTTTGATAGCTGCCTTTCAAACAGAGGTCTTAGTCTGGGATACTTAAGTCAGTTAGACTGAGACTGCCGTAATTCACTAAAAAGTACAAGCCTCTGACCACTGGCTTGCTAAAACTCCTGTGCTAAAACAGCCTAGCTGAGCTGCTGCTCCTGCCATGAAGGAAGGATTTAGAATAAGAGAGAGCTGTGATCCACTAAGCCCTTGTCAGTGCCCCTGGCTATCTCATTAAGGCTGAGGATTAGGTTAAGCAGGTGGCAGCAAATTCATTAGGTAAAACTAAGTGTAGTGCTCTGAACTTTACTTAGCACTTCCACAGATAACCTTGGAAATCTTGCTTACAGTGCCATTCATAACATGTTAGCCAGGTCACAGGTTATTATCTCTTATCACTGTTCTGTATTTGCCTCCATTATTTTAGATATCCCTTTGATTTCCTCCATCATACTAGCATAGAGTTTTCCCTAGATCAAACATCCCAGCCAACAAACTCAGATCTTTTGTGTCAGTATTTCTTTTATTGGCTTGGACTAGACAGCTGAAATCTGCCATAAACAAAATACAAATTGGGTAGACTGGAAACTCACCTATGGTGTGACCAATAAAACTTCTGAAAGGGAACATTTAAGAATGTTCTGTGTGGACAGACCTCTTAAAGTATCCATAGCTTGTGCTGCTTCACTTGGCATCACACTATCTTGTACTTGCTTTTCCATCACAAAAACTTTACTGCAAGGCATGCATGGCTAGAAACCTTGAAAAATCGCTTCCACCCTTAATCTCATGTCTCCTCTACCAAGATGCAAACTGCCTAGTTAATTGCCTGTAACATCTCCTTTTGACATCTCTGGTTCACTTTCCTGTTGCATTGTTCTTTGATGAAGACATAAAACAGAGTTCGCACTGTGAAACTTGCTCCAGGCTTTTCTCAACAACATGTGATGGGCTTTTTATAAATAAATAGATGGGCTTTTTATAAATAAAACTGTATTATGCTATATAAAAGCTACAGTCAAAGAGATCCTCTTTCAAATTGTATATTTTTTCTATTATATTCAATATGAAAAAGTGATTAAAATGAAAGCTTTTTTTTCTTCACGATCGTCATTTACAAAGAGCCAAGTGATGAAAGGAGTAACTCCATCATACCAAGGAGTGATATTTACATGTGTCACATAACTCCTTTCGTATATGTGAGAATCTCATGAAATTAAAACATTTATCCTAAGAGTGCTAATGAGACAGGAATAGTTCATCTTGGTTTATCTCTGGATAGGTAGCACCTAAGACAACAAAGGAAAACACCTTCTTTCAAGGTCACAAAACATAGTTGTATTAGAGTACAGAATCCTCACACCTTCCATATCTCAAGTTCACATCTTAACAATTACATTATCTGTAATTCATACACTGACATCCAAATGCATAGTGTTTGGAAGACATTCTATATTACCCTCAAAGGTATCTTTCTAACTTATTTCTTCAGGATCTTTGGAAACTTCTACTGTCTCAGTGAGTGGATGCTTGCTCCCGTCTTGTCTCTTAGAAGTCTGAGACAATCCCATTGCCCAGGGATATACATTACTGACCACCACTGTATTTAGGCGTGGAGTCAACCCAGCCCTTGGGGTTTGCTGTTGGGTAAGACATTATACAAAGCCAAAAAAATAATATTGTTCTGTAGCTTTTCATTAAGAAGCAAATCCATGTTCCTAGTTACTGAGTTTACTTTCCATAGCATTTCTCTTTCTCTTATTGAGACAGGTGAAAACTCTGTAGATCCTCATGCAACAAATATCTGCTTGTTTATGGGCTTTAGATTTTCCACATAAGAATAAAAATGTCAGGTTTATTTCCTTACACATGCTTCAATGTGTAAATCACACGTGATAATCTGTTGTGCTGGGAAGGTAGAGGAAAATCATCAAAAATGCATGCTTGCCTTTTTTCCAAGAGAATCAATACAGTCCCACCAAAGAGTCACCTACTGAAGGGATGTCGTACAAAATCAAACACTTCTACTACATCATTGATTTTTTTTTGGTGGTTAAAAGTGCTAGCTATTAACATGTTATACAACTTGTTTTGACATTTTTATTTTTATGGGTTGTTCTCTACTATTTTTCCTCCTCTGTGCTATATGTGAAGGCAATAGGATAAAACTGGTACTCCTGTGGTTTCTGCTCGTAACAGCAATGAAAAGAGACTTTCTCAGCCCTGCTATCTCTGCCAGTAAAGCCCACTGATACTCTCTTGAGCCAGCAGGACATATAAGTATCCAGCTGCAGGACTATTCTTCAGTTTTCACTGTCACATTGTCTTCTGTTCAGAGGAGAAGATTTCTACTCGTTAATGACCTGCAGGGCTCTATCTCATATAGCAGAGAGATTAGAAATTGAATTTAGAGAAGGTAGGTCTGTAATCTTGGCTCCAGATGTTATTCCTCTCCGCTGCAAACACAGCAACTGAGACTCCAGTGTGCTAAGGGTGAGCTCATGTGGAAATGTAAGCTGGTGGCTTATGACTAGGCTGTGCATTTGGAGAAACCTTACCCACTGAGAGTCCTATCAACAGGTTGATAGGATTCTTTATTTCTTGAATGGTATGGCAACCAAACTTTGGTAGTATGATCAGTCCAGGGTCACCAATATTTGTCTTACAGATGCTGGTGAAGGTTCTTTTCCACCGATCAGCCAAACAGGATAGATCCTGCTTCCCACATCTCAAAAGCTAACACTGAAGTAATCTTTAGCCTTGAAAGCAAACATCTCCAGATTCATGCACTGAAAGGCTAAATAAATTTAATGGGATTACCATACAGTACATAAATTAAAACACACATTTCTTGCAGGATCAGTGCCTTCTTAATGTTGTTGTTCTGTTGCCAATAGACCTGAGTTATGGTCAAATTACAGGACAGATGTTAGAAAGTCCCCTCAGAGTTTAATGAGCTATGAGTTAAATGACAGACACATCTGCCTAAGCATCCTAGGCTGACTGGCATCTTCATTTAGCCCTTGAGATGTCTCAAATGCACCTTCTCCATTTACATTGCATATCAGTGCATTATTGTGAATAAATTTCAGCCAAAGACATTAAATTCTTTCCTCAGCTTGGTGGAAGATCAGCAACAATATAAGATTCTGCATTAGAGAAAGCCAAGTTTATTTACAACTTTATCAACTGGTCTTCAAATACATTGAATGAGTCATCTAAGAAATCACTGAAAGTAGAGAAATGAAAATAACAATTTCATGTTATTTTAATGAACATAGTCCATGCTAGAGTCCTGGAAAATGAAATTATTATCTTAATATTTCCCCAAGTCTACCTGTAATCAAAAGGAAATGGTATGTTTTCCTTGCAAACAAAGACAAAAATAAGCTTAATAAATCATGCTATGACTTACCTAAGGACTGTAAGAGCATTTGTTGTAAGCATATCAGAATACGTGAGAATATTCTGAAGTATATTAGTTTAGGTCTGTTTTTCTTCAAAAATAACTAGAAACAATTTTTTTTTTTTTTTAACAACACTGATTTCAACTCAAATAAAACTGATGCTACACATAACATGGAGAAAGTTACACCAGAAACTACTTTGAAATATCCAATCTCCAGAGGCAAGAGGAGCAATTTGAGTGTTTATGTGACCAGCTGCATACAATCATGCAGAAATATAATAATTTAGACTCCAGAAGCATATTTTTGCTATAAACAACTATTGTATTTTCTTGAGAGTCTTTTATTACACTGTGTTTCTTTAATCTCGCATTATGTCTCTGACTCAGTCTTTAGCAGTTCTAATTAACAGCAACAGAAGAAGTGGTTCATTCAAAGCGAAAAGACAGTCATCATAGTTTCAAACCAGTCACCAGCTTAACAATCAAAATGCTTCTGGTTACAGCTGGTTACCAACAACATCATTTTTGTGCACACCTGTCTATTTCAATATTCAAAGGATTAATAGTTTATAGCCATGACACTTTGACTTTCCCAATATTGCAGCAGTTTCAGTCTTTACTGCTTTCCTCAGCTGTTGTGTCTGCAAACACTCACTTCCATAGAAAATCTGTCCAGTTTGGAGGCATTTAAAGATTTTTAGATTTTAAAGATTGGGTCTGGCACTTTCCACCTCTCTTTTCAGGTGTAAGGAATGTAACATTTGAGTGGCAGGAATTTAGGGTCAAAACCTGCTGTAAGGAGAGTCAATAAGTTTGGGTTAAGATGCTGAATTTTGACTGGGAGAAAGTGCTATAAAAATAAAGTTCAGGGTACATAGTCCCTTCAGGTCCAGAGGAGGGCCATGAGGATGATAAGGGGGCTGGAGCACCTCCTGTATAAAGACAGGCTGAGAAAGTTGTGGCTGTTCAGCCTGGAGAAGAGAAGGCTGCGTGGAGACCTCATGGCAGCCTTCCAGTATCTGAACGGGGCCTATAGGGATGCTAGAGAGGGACTCTTCATTAGAGACTGTAGTGACAGGACAAGGGGTAATGGGTTAAAACTTAAACAGGGGAAGTTTAGATTGGATATAAGGAACAAGTTCTTTATTGTGAGGGTGGTGAGACATTGGAACAGGTTGCCCAAAGAAGTGATAAATGCTCCACCCCTGCCGGTGTTCAAGGCCATGTTAGATGGTGTCCTCAGTGACATGGTTTAGTGTGTGGTGTCCCTTCCGATGGCAAAGAGGCTGGAACTAGATGATCTAAAGGTCCTTTCCAATCCTAACTATTTTGTGATTCTATGATTGTATAATTATAAGATAGTAATATTTTAATGAAACAGGAACTGCACTGTGCACTGAGTATTGGATATCCTCAGTTAACAGAAGTTTTCAGCTGTCAAAACTGATCAATAGCAGGCAACAGCCACGGGAACAAGGAGAACACAGTGTCTCTAACAAATATAACCTGTCAACGAAAAATGGAGGTATTTGTCAAAAAAAAACCCAATAATAAAAGAAAACCCCCTCTAAAATCTATGTTGAATGTTACTGATTTTCTTATAGTACAATATATTCTTGTAAACACATTGACTCCCAGTGAAATGGAAATAAATCCTCACCACACCGCTCACTCACAGGATCCTTTTTCTAGAAATAGGAATTGAGGGGATTGGCTTGCAATTCTTCATCACTGTTGTTTCTCCAAAAGGGGGATGAAATTCCCACAGATCTACTGTTACAGAGACAGCCTGTCACTATCAGGTTCATCATCTTTTCTTATTTTTCTGCCTCCTACCAACCATCAGTGACATAATATGACACTTGAAAAATCTTGCTCTAAAGTCCTCAGCTGAATTGGATGTTTCCCCTTGATTTCAGCAGCTTTCAGTTCAAACTTGCATAATCACAATGTTTTTCCTATTGATTAGGCACATTGTTTTGGAAACGACATTGGCTCAGATCTTCTTTTGCTGGAACTTATGCTAGTCATTTCAGCCTCTCTCTGAAGACTTTCAGAGGTCAGACTTGACTCAGCATGATAATCTAATTCCTGTCTTTTTTGAGACTCCCAATCTGGGGAGCCCAGTGAGTGAGCATTCCAGAACTGAGAAGTCAACCTGTGCATCATGTGGAAAAGATTCATGCTGCTGGCACATATGGATCCTACCTGTCATGTCTCCTGATCTCCTGCATTGGTATCAAGCCTTGCCTTGCTGGGAATTAAAAAAAAATAAAACCAAAATCATCAGGAGAGAAGAATAAAAGATTTAGAAAAATTAGAAAAATGCACCTTTTATTTTATTTTTTTTTTCCCCCTAAAGAAATGTTCTCCAGTAGTTACATTCTATGTCATCTATAAACCATTCACACACTGAAGTTAAACACTTAGAAGAAAAAGCCAGCTACTACTTCTGTGAGCTGGAATAAAGAGATCACAACCAAGAACCATTTCAGTGTGTTCACCCTTAAAATATTAATTTTACCTACCCTTCTTCATTAGCTCTCCTTGACAACAACATTGAAAATCCAGAGGTTAAATTATGGACAAGACATGTTTTTTGTTTGCTTCCACATCTGAAACAATTTACATCAGAAAAGCGCGTGATTATAAGATACTTGCCAGATGGGTAATAAATTCACAGCACACTAGAGAATGGTGTTAATACAGACTGTTGAAGAAGCATGTTAAAGCTCTTCCAAAAATTGCCATTGCAGCTGAGACTGGATCATTGCATGTGTCTGGAGTCCCGCTTGTAACAATGCATTGAAGTGACATTTAACATTACAGAACAGGCATTGTTTTAGTTTACAAGTGAGGGAGCAATGACCACACTTTCAGAAGCTGAAGATCTCACCAGAACAAAAATCTGCCATGTTTCAAAAGAGAGTGGTTTATTTCAGCCTTCAACACAACTAAAAAACAGAATTGTGTTTAATGTTTATTATACTATCTGTTCTTTCAATACTGTTGAGATTAAATTACCTGGGTTACCTCTGTGTTTTCATTATGAGATATGGTAATTCCATATGATCTGAAAATCAAAACGCAGTCTTAGAGATGGTTTAGATTCTAAATAGTTAATTTTGTTCGTTCCATTATTAATTATGTAAATAGTTCCTGAGATTACCATTGTAACACCAGCTGCCAGTCAGCTATCGGGTCTCCATTATACAGGGAAGTGTACCTACCCAAGTACATCTCTAGTGGACACCTTCTCACCTATGGAGACACTTAAACTACATCTGTTACTTCACCATGTTGAAATCCCTGACTGTAACCTGTGGCTGAAGTCCTGCAGAAGCTGCTCCTCACACTGAGAACTGGACTGCCAGTTTCAGAGGGATGGGAGCAAGGGTAAGAGAGAGTACTTTTGAAAACCCATTGCTAAATACTCACAGAAAGTTGGCTCACTGTGGTTAAGAGAAAAAATTCTCATTCCCCAAAATTCTCTTCCAGGGCTATTTCAGGAAGAGTGCAGCTGCTTTCTTATTTATAGTGTGAATTATTCTATATTTACTTTTCTGAGTGCTCTTCTGAGTGGTGTAAAGCCTGGGTAACATTTTTCTGACTTCCTTTACTCTTCTCTGTGGCTCCCAAAAGCCTGTTTTTAGGAACAGATGTAACAGCAGAGGCTTTAACTCAAGCACTCAGTATGAGTCATCAATCTGAGCTGTTACAATAATATGTACAACAAAACATGAAGAAAGGCCAGAAAATTCTGGCTGTTATGTCATTCTTGTTCTCTCAAGCCCTGTGGAGTCACCTCTTCTAAATGTCAGTGACCATTTTTCCAGTGTATTTATAAGGCTAGCTGCTGAAAAACAGCACATGTACATCTGTCATCTTGTGTATCAACGCTTCTGTCTCATGGTCCTCTGACCTGTGAAATGATAGATTCCTGCCCACAGTAAAAATATGAAGTGAGAAGGTAAACAGATCCAGAGTTCAAGAAAATGCCACAAATGTTCCCACACCTGCTCATTGTTTTTACCTTCAGCCTCACTCTGCATACATTTACAGGCTATTTTAGTTCTTCTCATATGATACTGATCCCCCAAAATTTCCCATGAAATCTGTGGCTTTCTTTCAGAAAACTGCAATAGATATGGTGTGCAAACTAGCATGTAACAATCAGGAGATCAAATTCCAATATATGAAGAGAGAAGAAAAGTTCAAAGTCTGAAGTGGCCATTAAGACATGGGAGTTAAGCAAAGCACAAGCCATACCTCTCTTCTGAGCAGCAGGACAACCTAAACCTTCTCTCTGCTGAGCACCAGGTCCTACCAGAGCACCAGACTTATATCACCAAGGCCTTTGCTAGGAACCAAGGAAGTGTTTCAAAATATTCAAGGACAAGGATCCTGAATGAGCACAGAAACACAGGGTAAAACCCATGATACTCCGTTGCTCAGTTACGTGGGTGACCATGCACCAGTAATTACAGTTAGGCAGAGCAGCCATTTGCCCTAGCAAGTGTGCAAGGTAAACACCAACATAGAAATACTACCAGTTTGAACCAGATGGTTTTAACAAAGTTGTGGAGTGCAAAATCATGAAAGGTCACCTGTATCAAGCAATCACATCAGTAATACCAAAAAACCTGAAGCTGTTGAAATTACAACATTGGAAACACTGGATTATGTAGCAGTACAGAGAACAGTGATGGAAAAGTAGTTAGAGGCATTGTTTATTTGGGAGAAATTTGAGTTTGTTTCTTGCCAGTGTCCATCTTATGAAACAGATTAACATCTAATAACAGTAATTATAAAAATTACTCTCTGCATTCAGAGCTGTCTTTCACACCAGGAATTCACCCATAGGCTTTTTGGTGAGAAAATGTATGTCTAGACAAAGATTTCTCTTTACTGCAGAATCAGAACTTTGTTCCTTGTCTGTATCAGTTCAGAGTGACCAACATGCTAGTTTGTTCACCAAAGCCCAATTTTCCCTTGAAATCATAGTAACAGTCAATCTAACTTATAGTTAGCTCCTGGAGGAAATGCTTTGAACTCTGACTGACTAAAATCAGCATGTAAAGCTTCCTTAGATTTCAAATGTAGGAGCCCAGGACTGAACTCAGGATGCCAAATGTGACCACACAAGTGCTTAACTGAGGGCAAGGATCACCTCCCTTGGCCTGCTGACAATACTGTGGCTCTGTACCCTGAGGATTTATACATGAATTTTCCAGGTAAATCCAGTTGTCATTTTACAGTTATAATTCTGTTCTCAGGGACTTGTAAAAACAGCTGGCTGAAAATGAAACTTAAAGAATAAATTCTAAAATATGCCTCTGTCCTGGATTCAGCAGTAGCAGTCATATTTCTCCTTCGTGGTAGCTGGTGCAGTGCTGTGTTTTGACTTCCAGCCTGGGAACAGTGCTGGTGATACCGATGTTTTTGGTTGTTGCTAAGTGATGTTTACCCTGACCAAGGACTTTATGAGGCTCATGCTCTGCCAGGGAGGAGGGGAAGCCGGGAGGAAGCAGAGACCCAGGCTAGCCAAAGAGGTATTCCATACCACAGCACGTCATGCCCAGGGTGGGGGGTAACTGGGAGTTACCCGGAAGGACACAGGCTTCCGGGTGGGACTCGTTTCTTGGCCGGTGGTATTGCATTCTCTTCCCTTGTTATTTTCTCTTATTGTTGTTGTCGTTGGTGGCAGCGGTGGTGATTTGTGTTGTACATTGGTTGCTGGACTGTTCTTGTCTCAACCCGTGGGAGTTACACTCTTTTGATCCTCCTCCCCGTTCCTCCGGGAGCAGGGAAGGGGAGAGCCCCGGCGGGGGGGGGGGATGGCTCTCGATTGTTGTCAGCTCGGCATCACTCACTGGGAGTGAGTGAACAAGTTACCTGGCTGGGTTTAAGCCACAACAGTTCTTTTTGGCGCCTAATGTGGGGCACAAGGGGTTGAGATAAGAACAGATCTGACTGGATTAATAGTCACTCGTCACAATGCTGATTTATTGGCTCTCAAGGTTGTTCCTCTTGATCTCACAGTTTCAGTATATCGTATCTTACTTCCATCTGGTATTTGCTGTATTAGTGTTTTTCAAGTGTGGGGCTTGGGCTAGGGTTTTTGTCTTACTGTACTTTATGGTAATGACTTGTAATACAATAGAATCACTGATCATGAAACTGATCTGGCTTATGTTCCCAGTGTGGTCACCACCTTTATACTTTGGGAGGTATATAATAGAAGTGCTCAGCAATTACACATCTTTTTTCTCCTTCTCAGGTGCTCAACCTGTGAAGGAGACATCCTTTTACCCTCCCAGTCCTCCTTCCAGACCATTTACATTTGAGAGTTTTGAAGTTTTTGAATGGCCTTTTAATGCTGTTGAGACTTGTTTGCTGATGGTGATGGGAATCACCATACTAGCATGTATATAGAGTGTGTTTTGCCCACGACTGAATTCAAGAGTTAAGCAGAGTCAGGTTTGGGTCTTGTCTGGGGTCAAACGACAATGTAGGGGGACCAAGAGATTTTCCCTGAGGCTGGACAGCCATGAGTGGCAGGGTGTGTGGGATAGTATGGGCAAGTATCTAGGTCAGTGGGCCCCTCCAGTATTTTGGAATTTCACTACCGAACAACTGCAAAATCCAGAAGAATTAGTAAAACACTTAAATGAGGTGTGTGGTCATTCTGGCCATACCAGAGTGGACAAATCACGGCAACGTGCTGGGGCTTGGCCTATGCTTACAGGGCCTTGTTCAACACTATCCAGCACCTTCAAAAGGAAAAGAATGTCGGCGGATCTGAGGGCAAAGCAACAGTCAGCACAGCTATTCCAGCTGCAGGCACAGCAGCTTCACCACCCCCAGCAACAAGTACAGTCGCTACTCAAACTTTGGCTGCAATGAACAGAGCAGCTACCCCAGTGGCAAGTACAGCAGCTGCTGAAACTTTGACTGCAACAGACAGCGCGGTTACCCCAGCTCCAAGCACAGCAGCTGCACCACCCCCAGCAACAAGTACAGTTGCTACTCAAACCACAGTGATAATCACTGCAGCCAAACCAGAGGACCAATTCGTACCAATATCGGTTGCCCCTGTACGCAAGAGAACAAGCAAAAAGGAGGCAAGAAGGGTGAAGCGAGATGAAGAAACAATAAATTCACCACCTGGTCCAGAATCGGATGAGGGGTCATCATCACATGATGAAGAAGAAGAAGAGGTAACTTCTCGACCTCGGACCTCAACCGAGCTGCGGAATATGCGAAAAGATTTTACCAGGTGAGCACATCATCACCTGGTTACTCCGATGCTGGGACAATGGGGCCGATAGTCATGAAAGAGAAGGTAGGGAAGTCAAGCAGCTGGGATCACTTGCTAGAGAAGGGGGAACTGACAAAGCAATTGCAAGAGAGAAAAATTCCCTCAGCCTTTGCAGGTGGCTCTTGGCAGCTGTGAGAGAAAGGTTTCCATACAAGGACGATGTTATGAGTCGTTCGGCCAAGTGGACTACTATAGACAAAGGCATCCAGTCTCTGAGGGAATCGGCCATCGTAGAGATGATCTATCACATCAAGCCGAATAACGGGGATACACCCATAGATCCAGATGAAGTTGAATGTACACGACCCATGTGGCGAAAACTTACATGGAATGCACCGTCATCATATGCCCATTCATTGGCAACAGTAACCTGGAATGACATAGTACCACTAACAGTGGATGAAATGGTTCATAAACTCCGAGAGTTCAAAGACAATCTCACCCCTTCCATCATCTCAGCTGTGGAAAAACTGTCCCAGGACCTCAAATAATTGAGGGATGATCTATCTGATTTATCCAGCTCCTCAAGTGTACCAGCACACGTCTCAGCTATTAACATAAGGCGTCCTATTGTTCAAGAGAGGAGATACAGGAGGTATACGCCACGGGGTACCCTATGGTTTTACCTGCTGGATCATGGAGAAGACATGACAAAGTGGGATGGAAAACCTACTTCAGCTTTGGAGGAACGGGTGAGTGAACTGAAGAGGGGAGCAAGGGCCAAGACTGATCGTCCCATGAGAGCTACGGCTTCAGTCTCTGGTGAGCAGTTTCCCAGATGGAGTGGAAGAGCTGATTTTACTCCAGCTCCTGTGATAACAAAGAATAATCCCTTTCACCATGACTTAAGTGTCCAACGCTGTGATGACCATTAGAGGGGCCCTGCCTCCAGCCAGGTGGAGGTAGGGGACAATCAGATTTACTGGACTGTGTGGATCAGATGGCCTGGCACATCAGCCCCACAGAAGTATAAGGCTCTAGTAGATACCGGTGCACAGTGTACCCTGATGCCATCAAGCTGTCAAGGGGTGGAACCCATCTATATTTCTGGAGTAACAGGAGGATCCCAAGAGTTGACTGTGCTGGAGGCTGAAATCAGCCTGACTGGGAGGGAATGGCAAAAGCACCCTATTGTGACTGGTCCAGAGGCTCCATGCATCCTCGGCATAGACTACCTCAAGAGAGGGTGCTTCAAAGACCCAAAAGGGTACCGGTGGGCTTTTGGTATTGCTGCTTTGGAGACTGAGGAAATTGAGCAGCTGTCCACCTTGCCTGGTCACTCAGAAGATCCTTCTGCTGTGGGGTTGCTGAAGGTCGAAGAACAAGTGCCAATTGTGACCACAACAGTGCACCGGCAGCAATATCGCACCAACAGAGACTCCCTGATTCCCATCCATCAGCTGATCCATAGACTGGAGAGTCAGGGAGTGATCAGCAGGACCCGCTCACCCTTTAATAGCCCCATATGGCCAGTGCGAAAGTCTAATGGAGAATGGAGACAAACAGTAGACTATCGTGGCCTGAATGAAGTCACACCACCATTGAGTGCTGCCGTACCGGACATGCTAGAACTTCAGTATGAACTAGAGTCAAAGGCAGCCAAGTGGTATGCCACGATTGATATTGCCAATGCATTTTTCTCAATTCCTTTGGCAGCAGAGTGCAGGCCACAGTTTGCTTTTACTTGGAGGGGTGTCCAGTTCACTTGGAACCTACTGCCCCAAGGATGGAAACACAGGCCTAACATTTGCCATGGACTGATCCAGACTGCACTGGAACAGGGGCAAGCTCCAGAACAGCTGCAATACATTGATGACATTATTGTTTGGGGCTGTACAGTGGAAGAAGTCTTTGAGAAAGGGAGGAAAATAATCCAAATCCTGCTGAAAGCCGGTTTTGCCATAAAACGGAGTAAGGTCAAGGGACCTGCACAGGAGATTCAATTTTTGGGAATAAAATGGCAAGATGGATGTAGACAGATCCCCACAGATGTGATCAACAAGATAACAGCAATGTCTTCACCAACTAATAAGAAAGAAATGCAAGCTTTCTTGGGTGCAGTGGGGCTCTGGAGAATGCACATCCCAAATTACAGTTTGGTTGTAAGCCCTCTCTATCATGTGACACACAAGAAGAATGATTTTAAACGGGGCCCTGAGCAACAACAAGCCTTTGAGCAAATTAAAAGTGAGATAGTTCATGCAGTAGCCCTTGGACCTGTCCGGACCGGGCCAGATGTAAAAAATGTACTGTACACTGCAGCTGGGGAGAACGGTCCTACCTGGAGCCTCTGGCAGAAAGCTCCAGGGGAGACTCGAGGTCGGCCCCTCGGCTTTTGGAGTTGGGGATACAAAGGATCTGAGGCCAGCTATACCCCAACTGAGAAAGAGATACTGGCAGCCTATGAAGGGGTTCGAGCTGCTTCGGAAGTGATTGGCACTGAAGCCCAGCTCCTCCTGGCACCCCGGTTGCCCGTGCTGGGCTGGATGTTCAAAGGCAGGGTCTCCTCTACACATCATGCAACTGATGCTACATGGAGTAAATGGGCTGCACTAATTACACAGTGAACTCGAATAGGAAATCTCAGTCGTCCAGGCATTCTAGAAGTCATCATGGACTGGCCAGAGGGCAAAGATTTCAGAATGTCACCAGAGGAGGAGGTGATGCGCGCTGAAGAGGCCCCACCATATAATAAACTGTCAGAAAGTGAAAAGCAGTATGCCTTGTTTACTGATGGGTCCTGCTGTATTGTGGGAAAGCATCAGAGATGGAAGGCAGCTGTATGGAGTCCTGGACGACAAGTTGCAGAAACTGCTGAAGGAGAGGGTGAATCGAGTCAATTTGCCGAGGTGAAAGCCATCCAGCTGGCCCTGGACATTGCTGAACGAGAAAAGTGGCCAGTACTTTATCTCTATACTGACTCATGGATGGTGGCAAATGCCCTGTGGGGGTGGTTGAAGCAATGGAAGCAGAGCCACTGGCAATGCAGAGGTAAACCCATCTGGGCTGCTGCACTGTGGAAAGATATTGCTGCCCGGGTGCAGAACCTGGTGGTGAAGGTACGCCATGTAGATGCTCATGTACCGAAGAGTCGGGCCACTGAGGAACACCAGAACAACCAACAAGTGGATAAAGCTGCTAAGATTGAAGTGGCTCTGGACTTAGATTGGCAACATAAGGGTGAATTATTTTTGGCCTGGTGGGCCCATGACACTTCAGGCCACCAGGGCAGAGATGCAACATATAGATGGGCTCGTGATTGAGGGGTGGACTTAACAATGGACACTATTGCCCAGGTTATTCATGAGTGTGAAACATGGGCTGCAATTAAACAAGCCAAGCGGTTAAAGCCTCTTTGGTATGGAGGACTATGGTTGAAGTATAAATATGGGGAGGCCTGGCAGATTGACTATATCACACTGCCGACATCCTGCCAAGGCAAGCGCCATGTGCTTACCATGGTGGAAGCAACCACCGGGTGGCTGGAAACATACGCTGTGCCCCATGCCACTGCCCGGAACACCATCCTGGGCCTTGAGAAACAGATTTTGTGGCGACATGGCACCCCAGAGAGAACTGAGTCAGACAATGGGACTCATTTCTGGAATAACCTTATAGATATTTGGGCCAAAGAGCATGGCATTGAGTGGGTATATCACATCCCCTACCACGCACCAGCCTCTGGGAAAATCAAACGGTACAATGGGCTGTTAAAAACTACACTGAGAGCAATGGGTGGGGGAACTTTCAAGTATTGGGATACACACCAAAAGCCACCTGGTTGGTCAACACCAGAGGATCTGCCAACAGGGCTGGCCCAGCCCAGTCAGAACTTTTACGTATTGTAGAGGGGGACAAAGTTCCCGTGGTGCCTATGAAGAATTTGCTGGGGAAGACAGTCTGGGTTATTCCTGCTTCAGGTAAAGGCAAACCCACTCATGGGATTGCTTTTGCTCAGGGACCTGGATATACTTGGTGGGTAATGTGGGAAGATGGGGAAGTCCGATGTATACCTCAAGGGGATTTGATTTTAGGGGAAAACAGCCAATGAACTTAATTGTATGCTGTTGCCTGCTGTGTAATACTTTTATAGCCCATCAACTAGATGTCTCCAGGTCACCAGGGACTAGCCCTGACTTCCCTCCAACCATCACCCCAACAGAGGATGAACATTCAGATATATAAATAGCTTACCCATGGTATATAGGGCGAAGAAGTATATAGTTACAGAGGGTTCCAGCTCCAAGGATATCTCTGAAGGGAGTATTGCACGTGTGCATGTCTCAAGTACCTCCATGCAGGGAGACGATAATACCTCTCTCACAAATCATTAGGTTTGTGTCTTTTTACATCCTTTGTGCAATCAAGTGCCAGGCATCTGTGTTGGTTTAGTTGTCAAGTGTTAGCAAAGGCATGTAAAACAGAGTTGGTTGCCTCAGCTGGTCATGTAAAGCAGCTGATGAGGATCAGGAAGTCACTGTTCATAATAATTTATGTTACAGTCTGCAGGGGCTGGTCAGGAGCCAACAGCATGCAGAAATTATTAGTGATGGTTCGCAAGTCTTCCTTCTGTTATTCAAGTCTTGTTTTATAGAATCATAGAATCACAAAACGGTTAGGTTGGAAAGGACCTTAAGATCTTATAGTTCCAACTCCCTGTCATGGGCAGGAACACCTTACACTAGACCATGTTGCCCAAGGCCCTGTCCAAATTGTTCTCAGGGCAGAGATGTTAGCTAGAAGCATCAAAAGGGTACTGAAGACACCTTCTTTCTCGCTCTGTTATTCTAATTGATTATGTAAAAACATGACCTACGTTCTTTTTCTATCATGTTTCCAAAGACGATCTTCATTCTGGATGCTCAGGGTGAATCTGCTTTTGAGGGTGAGAATGAACTGTAGAGAAGCAAACCTTTATTCTTTGCTTAATCTATTACCTTATGAGTGGCAATGTACAATAAACAACCATCTTTTTTCCTCCTCAATATCATGCAGGAAGACCAAATGTGTGTTTAAAGGGCAGCATCTGCTGAAGACACCAGCAGAAGGCACATAGACTTCTGCCCTTCGGGTATTAAGTACCTGGCTTTTAGCAAGGGGAAAGCATCTTCCACTCCCAGTCCCAAAGGCCCTCCTGAAAGGCAGACTGTGGATCCTTGCCTTCCAGACCGACCTAGAAAATTACCATGGATGCACTGCTTCTAAATTCCTTTGTGTTGCTAGTTCCATAGGATTTGGTTAAGACTTCAGCTTAGTTCAATAAAATCAGAGTTCTGTTTTGCATTAGACAAGCTTAAGCAGCTTGTAAGAAGGTGGCCTATGTAAAGGAGTCGATTTGACACCACAGAACACATTTCAAACCAGGTACAGAGGTCAGATCTATTTTTGTGCACAGTATTGGTATGCAACTCTAGCAATACATTTATTAGGAATATAAACCAAGGGACACATTTTGCTTTGCCAATACACAATGTGCTACCACTGCTTTCCTCTAAAATGTTAAATATTGCATATAGCTTCCTTCTCTTTGTCTTTTTCCCTGTGTCATTTTTCAGCTTAAGAATAAAAAGAAAATGAAGAAGAATTAAGTTTTTCATAAGCCTGATGGCAAATCCAAAGTTCTTGGGCTCTGGCTGCATATTACAAAACCTCAGTTAAAAATCGAATGAATCAATTTTCTCTCAGAATAACTTGAGGGTTTCAGATAGCATCTGTGTCTTTCCACACAGATACTAAAGGCCTGATCTGGGAAGGTACTAAAGGCCTGGTCTGGGAAGGGAAGACACTTGCTCTGTCCTTAACTACAACTGGTTTTAAAGCAAAATATGCTGCAGAAACAGAAGATGGTCAGCCCAGTTAAGAGATATTCAGCTGTAGTCCATGAATGGTAGGAAATGCCACTTGTACATATTAGTTAAATGGATGTGTCAGGGCCTGGAAGGAAACAGCTGCAACTCAGGATTAATTTCTGTGCATGTGCTATTGTTTATAGTGGTGAGATATATATATATATTTAGGAATCTGAAAATAAAGGGATAGGTGCAGAATTTAGTGTAAAGAAAATGAAAACTCTTTTTACTAAATGTTTTTGTCATTGTTCAGGGAAGTGGAACTCAATATCTGTTGGTTCTCAGGTGTTATACACAAATGAGCTTGTACAAGAAAGTTGAGTTGTCAAGCATCTTTCACTAAATTTCTTGTACATTGGGCAGCTGTGCCATTGGTGTTCAGTTTTGCATACTGATGTGGGAGCAGGCAGACAATAACTCTCAGTCTAACAAAATGTGCTGCCCTTTCTCTACCCATTGCTGACTGCGTATCAAGTTGAGTCCAGGCTAAGGCTTTCAGCATGCAGAATATCTGATCATCTAAATGATGAATACACTTTCTCCTCCTTGCTTTGGGCAGAACTATTTGTCTTACTAAACTTTAATTGATGTTCCTACACATGAAAAAACAGTGGAACTGATGCAAAACCACCCACATGCACAATGTGAAGATATTGCAATCAAATGAAGGTAAAGCATCCCTCCCAACTCTCTGAAGGCTACAACGACAGGCATGGCTAGCTTTCCTTTTACCCAACTGCAACGGAGAACTCTAGTCAGGAGGAAAAGTCTGTGTTCTCTCCTTAAATGACTGGCACTTTATTTAAATGAAATATCAAAATACTTCACTTAAATTTGATAGACACATGTAACCTGATCTGTCATTGAACACTGGAAGGCAAAATTGCTAGTATAGGCTGAGTTTTAGTACCAACTCCAATGATGCTATTTGATAAAAATACTGTGCCCTGGGTTCAGCAGTAGCAGTCATTTTTCCCCTTCTTGGTAGCTGATGCAGTGCAGTGTTTTGACTTTCAGCTTGGGAACAGAGCTGATAGCGATGTTTTGGTTTGGCCAAGGACTTTGTGAGCCTCATGCTCTGCCGGGGGGGGGGGAAGCCAGGAGGAAGCAGAGACAGGACACCTGACCCAAACTGACCAAAGAGGTATTCCATACCACAGCACGTCATGCCCAGGATGTAACTGGGAGTTAGCCGGAAGGGCTGGGAGACTGCAGGGTTGGAGGAGGTATCGGTGGGTGCTTGGTCGGGCTGAGGGGGGCAAGTTATTGGTCGGCTGGTGCTGAGGTGTTGTACTCTCTTCCCTTGTTATTTCCTTTATCATTATTATCATTGGTGGTAGCAGTAGTGATTTGTGTTATACCTTAGTTACTAAACTGTTCTTATCTCAACCCGTGGGAGTTGCATTCTTTTTGATTCTCCTCTCCGTCCCTCCGGGAGCAGGGGGAGGGCAAGAAAGGGGGGGAAGTGAGTGAACGAATTGCCTGACTGGGTTTAAACCACGACATACTGTTACAAGAAAAACTGGATTGACATCTGTTAAGCATTGTAAGCAGATAAATGCAGGGTTTTAAAAAATATCTAACTACTCTGACCTGAAAATCTCAGTCTATCAGAAGCAATTTTCATAGCCCATTGTTCATAAATTAGCATTCACATTCCACCATGGTTAGATGTACACTTTGTATTGAGTTGATTAGGCCTTTTCTGTGACTAACCAGATCCTAACTTGAAGTTACTGCACATTCATCCCCTAGAGGCTGTGCACTCTCTGTCCTTAGAGTTTTCAAGACCCAACTAGACAGAGTCCTGAGCAACTTTGTCTTGTATCATAGCTGATGTTGTGTTGAACAGGAGGTTGGACTAGACCTCTGGAGGTCCCTTTCCACCTCACTTATTCTGTGATTCCAGGTGCACAGCTCCAGTTTGAGCATTGCTACTAAAGTGTCAGACTCTAGTAAATATGGCCTAACAGAAGCCAACTTCATTCCCACAGGCTGTCGTTTGAAGTCAGATATAATTATATACATGAGCAAAGGAGCTTGCATGCACAGAATCAGGCTTCTCAGCAAGATTCAGCTGTTGGGGTCATGCAGCATCAGCAGGTGACACGTTTGCAAACTTGCTGGTGAATTGAGATCACAGAAGTAAAATCAAAGAGGAGCAAACAAAAGGGTTTGTACTTCTCAGAACTAGACAGTGTGTCCCCATACACGCTCACATCCCAGATACACTCATTTATCTCAGGAATGCCTTTCTTTCCTGAGAAACAGGATTTATGGCTGTGGAATCTCCACAATAGGGCTTGTATGAGCCACAGATATCAGTCTCAAAAGTCTTTTTGTTCTGATAACTGAGCAAGTGTGTCTACATGCATCATCTTAACTGATAACGTTTTTCATTTCAAGGGACAAGTACTACCAAATGAGGCTTGCTCTTCCCACTCATTTTGCTGCTGAGGAAACAAACGGAATGCTTTAATTGGCTTCTGAAAGTAAGAAAAGGAGCTGAAATGGCCATTCTGAAACTCTTTAATGACCTATATGGTTAGATGCTTGGATATATTTCTTCCTCTGTATACATCCAAACCAGAAAACTGGTCATTGACTCCAGGAATCATCAGTCCATTTACATGGGCTGATGGCAGACATGCTAAATTTCCCTACACAGTTAAATACCCTACTTTCAAATTCGATTTGGCTGTTCACCTAGAGCAAAGTTAACTGTTTCTCTTTTGCCAGAGTTGACCTAGAAGTGTAAATGTCTTTTGCTGTCTGGGAAAAGTGAAGAGGTCCACTCCATGTATGTGTAAACGTATGTGTAAACCCAGATTCTGCCTCGGTTTCCCACAGAGCCATTTTCAGACAGGAAAGTGAACAGCAGCAAAAAAAAAAAAAAAAAAAAAGGAAAAAAAAAAAAACAAACCCCAAAAACTTTTAAAACAAATGTCAAGAAACAGAAACCTTTTTACACAAATAAAACTTACTTTATCTGCCCTTCCACTAGACCAAATAAGTAAAATAATCATTAAGTGTGAATTTGCATTTATCCATACACATAGATGTATTCATTATCCCAACAAGATTCAACCACACATTCAGCAATGACAAGTAACCAGAAATGGATCAAGAAAGCTCCTCAAGAAACCTCTGGACAGGGGGAAGGGAAAAAAATTCTTAATGAGTGGTCTGAGGGAAAAGAAGTCCAAAAACCTCACAAATATTATGTTAAAACAGAGTGTGTAGAAATCAATTTGATCACTATTTCAACATGCTTGCACAAAGAGGAGGAAATATCTGAGGCTCAAGGATTTCATTCTTGCAAAGGAAATTTTAATGAGGTGCGAAGCATGAGAAGAGCAGATCTCCCTGACAAATGATAGAGCTGCTGACCAGCAGGTAAATGGAATTAGACAGGGACTGAAATCATCTTCATAAATGGTAACTGAAAAACACTTGGGAAACTTATCAGCTTTCCAGTTAAGTCTTTAGTTCCTTTCCATCTTGCAGTAATTTGCATTTTGAGAGATAAAGCTTGGTTACCCCAGGGTAAGTCAAAACGACAGCAATGGGGCAGGTACAGTCCTGAAGCCTCAACGCAACTCAGTAACGTCAGCCTGTATAAAAAAATAGATGCTAAAACACCTAAGTGAGAAATATCGACATCAAGGCTTACATACGCACTCGCACATGGTAATTATCCACGGTCAAAGGAAGGGTGAAATGCCTGTGGACCAGCACCTTGCAGCATTTCCAGAAACAACACCAGAAACAGAACATTTCAAGTGAAGCAGAACCCCATGCAGAACTCCCTGAAATCATGCCCATCATTGCCTTGGATGCAGCACTATCTTGGCTGGGTGAACACGTTGAAACACCTTGAATTACTGTACTTTGGACTACATTAAGCAGTATCATAAACCTTTCATAACCAAAGGAATAGGGAATTCTTCAAGCCCAGGCAACATTGGGCAGTATTTGAGCTACCATCTCACCTTGGCACCACTGAAAGCAGCAATCACAGCAGCTAAGCTATTTCTGTGTTACTAGAAACGACACAGTAATCATCTGTCTTATTCCAGGGCTTAGTCCAGATTTGCTGCAACTGAGAAAAACACAGATTTGTGCAGGTGTTGTCTTTTTAGAATTGAGCATTTGCCTCATAATTAAGATTCCATCTGATTAACTGATTTGTTTCCTACTGTCAGATGGTCCGTTGTCAGCTGAGATGAATAAACATGTGTCCCCTGCCCTCTGCCTTTCAGTCTAGAGGTTGAATGAGGAGGAAGAAAAAAGAAATTTTAAACAGATAAGGAGAGACAGAAATAATTTCAATGTGCTTCTTTTGCATCATCCTTTCAGGAAAGCATTTAGAAACAAAGACAAACATTTCTTATGCACTGGAAATGAAAAAAAAGTGAATCCCCAAGCGCAATAGTGTCTTCCTCTCCCTCTGAAACTATTTCCTGAGGTCAAGCTGAGGTTCAAATTTTGGCCGGACCTCTTGAAAGTTGCTTGACTCTTTGGTTGCTTTTTGCAAGCAGCAAAGTTTTAAAAGTTTTTATCTTCCTCCATTTCTTCTGAAGAGGAAGGTAAGTTGCTGGTGCTTTGGTTTCTGTTCTGCTATGGGACCAGTCTGTCACCTGCGGACAGGCTCTCAACAACCTTTAACCTAACACACTTCAACCTGCCTATTTTCTGCATTGGCCTGCTGCAAATCTCCAGCAGGCTGTGTGATAGCTTTCCTGTTATTTGCTTTAAGAAGGATTTTCCCCTTTCTCCAGTTCTGTGGCAAAACACACGGTAGGTCAAGTTTTGTTTTCCTGCCCTTCAGTATCACTGTCTTCCAGTTCAGAGGTCTGTTTTTTTTCCTGGTAGGTAGAAAAAACTAAAATAAGTTGCCACTTCTGAGGTGGTGTCTGCTGTTCCCATCTCTATTACTCTCTGCAGAGTTCCACTGTATCAGCTGTTCTTTGCCTTAGGCACTTTTAGCCTTTCTTGCATACTACTGCAACTTGCTGCTGTCATTTGTTATAGATCATCCTTCCAGCAGAAGGTGAATGCAGCCTTCAGAACTCACACCATCTTCCCTCACACAGGAAAATCCTAAATACGGTATATGTCTTTCACTTAGTGCTCCATTTCCTGCTGCTGCTACTTCTCAGGTGCTGAAAAACTTGAAATTGTATTTTCCATGTCCTTCTCTCCTTCACCCAGTGTTTTTCCCCAAGCATGAAAACTAATTGTTTTGTCAATGGTGAATATCTTCCCCACATGTATTTAGATGACACCATTTGACCCAGCCACTTTTCCTTAAGCCGTCTACTTTTTCCCCAATTTGTGAAATGTCTGCTCTTCTTTCAAGGTATTTTCCTGGATATAACAAAATGATATGACTGATGAATGGATGGAGAGAAGCCCTGCAGGGAAGGACTGGGGAGTACTGGTGAACGAAAAATTGGGCATGAACTGACAATGTATGCTTGCAGCCGAGAAAGCCAGCTGTATCCTGGGCTTCATACAAAGAATCATGGCCAGCAAGTCAAGGGAGGTGATTCTGCCCCTCTACTCCAGTAAGATACTGGAACGTTGCCCAAGAAGTTGTGGATACCCCATCGCTGTCAGTGTTCAAGGTCAGATTGGTGGAGCTTCGAGCAACCTGATCTAGTGAAAGATGTCACTCTCTATGGCAGGGGGGTTGGACTAGATGATCTTTAACTCTTCCAACCCCAACCTTTCTCTCATTTTCTGATTTCAGGGCAGATGACACAGGATAGAAAAGGAGAGAAAACGCAATCATGACAGTGAGCTAATGGGTGCATGACCTGGAATACATATATATAAAGAGTTTAAGATTATCGCAGCAGCTTGGGGCAGAATCCTTTCAAAGCATGAAATGCATCTCCTGAAGTAAGTGTGGACTTAGCTGCCACAGGAATTAGGAAATATCTAGGTACTCTGAAATTACAGGTAGTGCTTGCATCTTTAGACCTTTACAGTTCTTAAAAACAAACCAGATTTCAATATGAAATAGGAAGAAATGCAAATGGCATACTTTAACAGGTCCTTGCTCATGTAAAGAGAAATATTCCTCTCAAGAACAACACAAAAATGTCCTCATGAGCAAAATTCCATCTTTGTCCACATATAGACTGCTAAACACCAATGTATGGTAGTGGACATTATCCATTTGCATAGGTTTAAAGAGATCTCTTCAGCTGGTGGGGCAGAGAGATATTGTGTACAGTTAATGTCTACAAAACATGAACCACTGCCAAATTTCATTCTGTTCTTCTGAGCACAGCCTAAAAGTTCTAGCAAACCGGAAAGGTCCAGAGGGAACTTGGTCCTGAATCACAATCATATCTCTGTGTTCCAAACAAATAAAATTATTCCAGCATGGATTTATGGTCATTGAACAATATTATTGAAAGAGACAGTAATGGCTTTGGCTCCAGACACAGTTAAACCTTGGCAAACCACTTTATAAAGCAATACTTTTCATTTCCTATCAACACAAAAGATGGACTACATCAATTTGAGGGAAATTACTGAAATTATTTGTGAACTAGATACAAAACCCCAAGAAAGTGGAACAAAATTTACTTTTCTCAAAAAGCAAATAGTATAATACTGGTGAATATCTGGCAGGAATATACATGACAAAGATCAATGGGAAGCACAGCAGCAGAGGGATCTATTATTTAGAAATCACATTACCTTTTAATAAGAGCTAAGAAAAAAAATTAAAATGTTTTTCTTTTAAAGTATTAAAAAATAAAAGGTAAGGAAGAGCAGCCATTTTAATTCAGGAAAGAAAAATCTACTACCTTAACATGGGTAATGAACAATCTCATTGTCAAATGCTATATTTTGCAGAAAAAGTGAAGCAGAGTTGATCCTCAGTCACTATTTGCTCTTCAGAATCAACTCTATGGTGTTGATCAAAGTGGTAGGAGTGTGCAGTCTTTGCATTTGTGGTATAAAAGAGACTGGCATTTCACCTGAAATGTTCTTCCAATATTTTTTAGTCCAGAGCCTAAGCAAGCCTTTCATCTATTTTTATTTTATTTTCACTATCAAACTTTTTCTTTTCTGCTGCTGATTTGAAATTTCAAAGCCAAACTCAGTGAATCTCTAGAAGGAAGACATTTTGTTTAAGTCCTTTTAGAGCCAAACTCTAATGTTTATGCTGAAAACATGTGCACAGTATTCTGGTTGCAGAACAAGAAGGACTTCAGCAATAATATGGAGAGGTGCTCTCATGAATGGGAATTTGTGATAGATATTACATCCATGGACGTTTAATATCATTGAATTATGTGGGATATAGAAAAGGAACTTGGACACTATTTAGGGCTACTTGTTTTATACTAACCGTGAAGTCAGATTAAGTAAGTAGGAAAACATGAGTGCCAGTTACACCAAGCCAGTTATTAGTAGCAAAGTTAAGTAACGAACTTAATTTTGTTAAGTTTACCAGCAGCCTTCATGAAGCAATCAGGGTGCAAGTAATTATATACTTTGTGCTGGTGGAAGCATTTGAATATGAGCTTATTCTTAATTAATGCTAGTTAATGCTTAATTAATCTTAAACGGGTTGTGTTTTGTGATATCCATGGAACATCCCTGTCTAAGGTGTGCCATGCAGTTTGGTGTTGGAGTGATTGCTAAGCACTGTGACATGACAGCATGGAAGATGCAGTCTAGACGACCGCCAGGCTGCAGTGTGGTTTGCAGTCCCACTGCTCAGGAGGGGACAGCCCTTCCTCCTACCTGCAGTGATGTATTTGTGAGCCTGTTCTTGCCCTGATGCTGGGAAGTCAATGGCTCCACACTGCTAATTTAGGTTTAGGTAACCATGGCCTAGGCCATTTAGAAAAGGATTGCTTTTGCCAGGCACAGTAATCCTTCTACCATTTCCTCTCTAAGCCATGGTGGTGCTGGTCTGTCCTGGGTTCAGCAGTAGCAGTCATGTTTTTTCCTTTGTGTTAGCTGGTGCAGTGCTGTGTTTTGACTTCTAGTTTTGAGAACAGCGTTGGTGAAGCCGATGTTGTCGGTTGTTGCTAAGTGATGTTTACCCTGACCAAGGACTCTGTGAGGCTCATGCTCTGCCAGGGAGGAGGGGAAGCTGTGAGGAAGCAGAGACGGGGCGCCTGACCCGGGCTAGCCGGGGAGGTATTCCATACCACAGCACGTCATGCCCGGGGTGGGGGGTAACTGGGAGTTACCCGGAAGGACAGGAGCTTCCGGGTGGAACTCGTTTTCTTGGCCGGTGGTATCGTATTCTCTTCCCTTGTTATTTTCCCTTATCATTGTTTTAGCTGATAGTAGCGGTGGTGATTTGTTGCTGGACTGTTCTTGTCTCAACCCGTAGGAGTTGCACTCTCTCGATCCTCCTCCCCGTTCCTCCGGGAGCGGGGAAGGGGAGAGCCCCGGTGCAGGGAGGGGGGGGGAGACGAACACGGACCTTGATTGTTGTCAGCTTGGCACCACTCACTGGGAGTGAGTGAACAAGTTACCTGACTGGGTTTAAACCACGACATGGTCGCATGGAGGCTCAGGTGTCAAATGGAGTGCAAGGCTAAGACAAAATGTATTGCTTTGACTGGGGTGACTTTATTTCAGCCTCACAAAAGGCTGACAAAAGAGAGAGGTTAGAGACCTTCAGCACATGTGAAAAAAAAAGAACAACAACAAAAAAATTGGTATTTTTGGCAAGGCACATAATCCCCTTAGTTTGACCTGCCATGCCTATACCACTATAGTTATAGAACCATAGAAAGTAAATAACATGTAAAAAAAAAAAAGAAAAGTAATTAAAAAAGGTATAAAGTGTTTAAGGAGATTTTAAGGTTTTAAGGAGAAAGAACAAACAGCTGTCACTGACTGACTATGGTATCATCTGGTTTCCACTGAAGTATCTGTTGGATATGCAGAATTAATATTCTGCAACCTTTGCTTCAAGATTGCTATTCCAGAAGACATGCTCATGTCAATAAAAACATTCAATGAGGTATTTCTGAAAAGTGAAAACAACTGAAGCGGATTCTGTTCAGTAGCTATTATAAATTTTCTTAACTTTCTGAATGAACAACTGACTATTGCATACACAGTGAACAGAAGAGTGGCAGTTTCTTGGATGAACTACATTAATCTGAAATCCAGTTTGAAACTATATAACAGACCTTATTAGTTCCTGAGGAAGGTGCCACAGCATCTGTTACGCCTCAAAAATCTTAGAAATTGGAATTTAAGAGGTCATTTGACAAAGGGCTATATTTGCCTTAATGAATGAGTGGGACTTAATGGTAATTGCAGGTTTGGTCTCACAAATTTAACAGCTCAATTGTTAGTCAATCATTTACATTTTCAGAACTTTGTTTCAGCAGCACATGAAAACTGGTCTCGTGTTTTGGGTTTGTTTTTTTTTTTTCCATAAATATTGGTATTTTGTTGGGATTCTTTGTTTTGGTTTGTGTTTTTTTTGTGGATATTTTTGTGTTGTTGGTTGTAAGCGGCGAGGAGAAGCAGACAGGCCAACCCAATAGGGGTGATAAGCAACTTCTAATTCATTTGTGACGCAGTTCACACATATATAGGAGTGGTATTCAGCCACTCCTTCTTGGCATAACAGTATTGGTTAGCCCCCACAGCTTCCTCCACATTCTCCTCACAGGTCCGGTCTC